>NC_090446.1:1031613065-1032863065 GCF_031143425.1 Pleurodeles waltl
ACGCACCGCCGCGGACGTCACCGCAGCGGACGTGACCGCCATTTTCTATCTGTTTAATCACTCGATACCTGATCTTCGACAGGGAAGGACCTACACTGCAAGTGCTGCTGTGACCTCGGTCTGGAAGAGACAATGGCTGCTGCGTCTGGGGAAAGGGCCCCTGCCTTCACTGCTCAGGAGTTGGAGAAGCTCGTGGACGGGGTCCTCCCCCAGTACACGCTACTCTACGGTCCTCCAGACCAACAGGTAAGTACACAGGGAGCAGGTTGTATGGGCTCTGCTGGGTGGAGAGGGCTGGATGTCAGTAGAAAAGGGGGCAGAGTTCTACGACCATGAAGGACTGTGAATGCATGTGCCACATGGCAAGGGTAGGGATGGGGGCCACTCACTTCGACGGTGCAGTTGCTAATGACTTGTCTTCTTCCCCTGTACATGTCATGTAGGTCAGCGCCCACCAGAAGAAGGACATTTGGCATGCCATCGCCAAGGACGTCCGGACCCTGGGGGTCCACCAGAGACGGGGCACCCACTGCCGTAAAAGATGGGAGGACATTCGCCGCTGGAGCAAGAAGACTGCGGAGGCTCAGCTGGGGATTGCCTCCCAACGTGGGAGGGGTGCCCGTCGCACCATAACCCCCCTGATGTTCTGGATCCTGGCGGTGGCCTACCCTGAGTTGGATGGGCGCTTGAGGGCATCACAGCAGACACAAGGGGGTGAGTACACTCTTATTCTCATGACTTTGCGTGCAGTGGAGGGGTCTGGGTGGGGGAGGAGGGCTGTGGGTTTCCCTAGGCCAGGGCGAGTTACGTAAGCTAGGCCCCTTCGTAAGGCATGGCCCTGTGGCCCTCCACCCCACCTCTGTAGAGTGGCAAGTACAGGTATAGATAACCCTGTGTCATCTATGTGGACAGATAACACTCATAGCCATGTAGGCCATATCCCAGGAATTGCATCTGTAGAGGCCAAGAGCACGGCGTAGTGCAGGGGGCTGCTGTGTCTGTATTGTCCGCCAACTGTAGCGGTAAGCCATGCACTCAACCTGTCTTTCTTCTGTCGTCCCCCACCCTTTTTGTGCTCTCCCCGTCTGTTTGTGCATCAGCATCATCAGGCGGAGGTACTGTGGCACCGGAGCACGAGGGAGCTGCATCCCACATGGCCATGGAGGGCCACACCACAGACTCCGAATACACCAGTGGGACGGAGGGCGAGGGGAGCTTCACGTCGGTCACCGGATCACCGGAAAGTGTTCTCTCCCTTTGTGGACAGGTATCTAGTGTGGGCCTCGCCCATGCATTCTGGGCCCAGTGGTCCACGGACCTTGATATGAGCATACCTGCAGTACTAATCGTGATGTATGATTTTCGGTTGTTTTTATATATCTGTATATATTTGGTTAATGTATTTTGATACATTACTATGGTTGAACTCATTTCCTTTTGTCTTTGCATTCTTCCGGGGGGGTTGGGGGTTGTTACTGTGCTGTTTGGAAATACATTGGTGTGTGTGTTGTAGTGGGTGAGGGTCGGGGTGTTGCGTGTGTGTGTCCGTGACTTTTGCCTCCCCCCTCCCCTATGTCGTAGGTGCAGTACACACCGTTGTCTTCGGCGCCTACGTTGCTGGTGTTCGTAGAGGAGCAGGAAGACAAGCGCAGGGAGTATTTGTAGTTAGGGCTCGATGTTGGCCTCCATCCTCGTGGAGTATGTTGATGTGAGCGTTTTCCCATTGCAAAAGCTGTTTCCGCCGTGTTTTTATCCACGGTGAATCCGCCCCGGAAAAGGTGGCGGATTGGCGGGTTGTGATACTGTGGGCGGTACATTGTCTTCCGCCTGTCTGTTGGCGGTGACCGCCGCGCTGCTTGTCTCGGTTTCCGCCACGGTCATAATTCCCTTTTTTTGTCCGCCGGCCTGTTTGCGGTATTACCACAGCTTTAACACCGTCCGCCAGGGTTGTAATGACCACCTATATGTTAAAAGAAACAACATAGAAATACACTGAAAAAACAAGGATTACAGTGACGTTATAGTTAGGAAATAGAATGTAAAAAAACATAAAATATTCACTTAAAAAAACAAAGGTTACAGGGACGTTATAGTTAGGCTCATATTTTAAATGCACCAAACCATAGAAATGCACCAGTTATAGTTATCTCAAGTAACTATGACTTGTGCTCTAAAGTAGCTATAACTTGCACCCTCGCCATGCACTGCTAAATACCTCCCAAATTACGGCACTCATTACATCTTTGATAACATCATTGATAATATCCATGTAACATTTGCAGTAAAATTTTTGACTAAAAAACTGTGCTGTAAACCCACTTTATGTAATATCTGAACTGTGTTGCCTATGTATCTTCCGAAAGATAAGACTAAAAACCTTCTTCCTGAACCATCCCGAACCCAACACCGGGCAGGACAGGAACACAGGTTTACGTCCCAAATCTAAGTTCACCCCCGTGTCAACAAATGCCACCCGAAGTACTGTCTTGCGAGAAATCAGTTAGCCAGAAAATAGACAATTTGCGGGCAGACCATAGTGAGGTTTTCCATAACATCAGTATGCATGAAATAGCAGCCCTCAATGACCTGAGTAATGACCCCTCGATCGTTGTGAAACCAGCCGACAAGGGAGGTGCCATAGTCATAATGCCTAGGGTCATGTATGAGGAGGAATGCTTACGCTTACTAGGAAACAACCACCACTACAAGAAACTGTCCAAGGACCCTACATCAGAAATGAAAGAAGAGATAACCTTTCTAACTAGGAAGGACCTAGAAAATGGCTGGATAACGAAGCATAAGGCAGCTTTCCTTAACCAAGCAAATCCCAAAACTCCTTACTTCTATATTTTGCCAAAGATTCATAAGAACAGGCCTCCACCACCAGGGAGACTGATAGTATCGGGGATCGGATCCATCCTGCAACCCCTGTCTCAGTTCTGCGATTGGTTCCTCCAACCATACGTGAGAAGGATCCTAACTTACCTTAAAGACACCAAAGATGTCTGGATACTATTTAAACAACTTAGAGTTTGACAAAGATCAGGAACAACTGATAACCCTGAACGTAGAATCTCTTTACACTAACATTCCACAGGAAGCAACTTTAGAAGTCATCAGCTATCTGCTGAACAATAGTGTTTGGGATTTTATTACTCCTCAAGAATTTGTCTTAGACCTTGCACATCTGGCACTAACCAGAAACTTTTTTGAGTTCAACAAAAACTTCTGTCTACAGATACAAGGCACCTCAATGGGGAGTACTTTTGCACCTAGTCTGGCCTGCCTATACATAGACCATTTCGAGAAAGAAATGGTTCTGTCAGATGACAATCCATTGTTTGGTAACATCAAGATATGGAAAAGATACATCAATTATATTTTCCTCATCTGGAAAGGCACAAAGGAGGAAGCCATCGCCTTTGTTACATGGCTTAATGCGCTGAATCCCTTTTTTAAATTCACGTCCACCATGGGGAACCCGGCCATCTCGTTTCTTGACCTTCTCATAACTGAGAAGAATGGCCTCCTTAAAACCGAGGTATACTAAAAGACAACTGACAGAAATAACCTGCTGCAATTCCGTAATTTCCACCCACGTTCCCTTAAAGAGACCCTACCAGTGGGTCCGTTCTTACGTCTGCGACGTAACTGTACAGAGCTTACTGATTATAAGAAACATACTAAAAAGCTCACTGACAAACTACAAGCTAGAGGATACCCTGCATACCTCTTGAGGAGAGCCGAAAAACATGCTTGTCTTAGCAACAGAGAAACATTACTGCAACCCACCATCAGAACCCACAAGGAAGACACTTTGATTTGTGTTACTACCTTTAACCTTGCATCCAATACGATAAAAAAGATAATTAACGAGGACTGGAAAATTCTAACCTCAGGAGGACTACCCTTCCAACCGCCCCTGAATGCCTTCAAAAAAGCAAAGAGTATCCGGGACATGATTGTCCATACCTGACCACGGGACAACCCCGTAAAAAACAGACAGGGAACCTTATGGGATCTACCACCCCCAAGAGGACATTTCCCCTGAGGCAACTGCAGCATCTGCCAGTTCACCAAAAAGACCCTTAAGGTGGAGTTGGGCTTGCAAGCACCCTGGGAGCTGAAGCATATCATAAACTGTAACAGTAAGAATGTTATTTATATGATAACATGTCCATGCGGTCTCAGGTATATTGGGATGACAACCAGAAGAGTAGGCACACGAATTTTCGAACACAGGAGCACAATCTGCTGCAAAAGAGATGCCACGAGACTGACTGAACACTATGTCACCTGCAACCACCACCCCAATGACATGGAATGGGTGGTCATAGATCAACTTAAACTCCCAACAACTAACTTGAAAAATAAGTTACTGTTCTACGAACAGAGATGGATATGGAGGCTACATACCGACATGAATGGACTTAATGACAGCATTCAATGGTCTACACTGGGCTAACAACCCCATCCTGTACCTTTCTGCATTTCTTCCTCTTATAGTGCATTTACGTCTTAACCCATAGTAGGAACACCACCTGATGGGTTTATAACATATTCATTGTGCCCTCTGCATTACCATAACTTTCCAAACCCGGCCAATCCCTCCCGGTTTGGGACCCTCTATTATTCTACCATTTTCCCCTTCTCTTCTCTTTCCCCCCTTCTCTGTTAAAAGTCTCCTTCTTCTTTTTTTCCTTTCCCCCCTTTTTTTTCCCCTTTTCTTCCACCTCCCCCTCACAATTCCCCTCTTTCTCCCCCGCTTCTTCTTCCTCTTTTTTCTTCGTCTTTTTGTCTACCTCTTGGCTTCTCTCTTTCTCTCTTCCCTTAGCCACCCCCCCACGCTCTCTCCCTCCTCCTTCTCTCTCTCGCTCTTTTTTCAAATCTCCGGTTCCTCCTCTTTTCATCCCCTCACCTTCCCCTTTCCCCCTCTCTCGCTTTTTCAAACCCTCGTCTCCTCCTCTTTTATCTCCTCACCCCCTCTCCCGCGTTTTGAAACCCTCGTCTCCTCCTCTTCTATCTCCTCACCCACCTACCCTCCCAACACCACCCCTCCCTTTTTCCCCCCTCCTCCTTCTCTGATCTTTTCTCTCCCTCTGGGATTTATTCAGTTTTCTCTGTTTTTCTTTTTTTCCCCATTTTTTCTAGAGGGCTGCTTGGCTTCAAATTGAGCCAATACTTTGGTTTTTCCTAGCGTCCTACAATCGGGGAGACTTTGACACCCTACGCACAGGGGATGGGTTGCGCTGCGCTATACCTTAACGTGCCGCACAGGTACACACTTCTCCCAGGGAGACTACACTTCCCGTCTTCCCTGGGAGCAGTGTGACGCCCTGCGGTTTCCCGCGAGGCGTCATCACCGCGTGTCCGACTGTGTTTCCACACACGAGTCGTGGCTGCACCTCATCACCGCGCGCCCGCCTGTGTTTCTACACACGAGCCCCGGCAGCGCCTCTAAAGTTTGTCATACGCCGGTAATTTCCAGCGCACTTTTCCACGGCGTGCCTAATTGACTCCATAAACATTCTTGAACACCCGGCACTCACTCGTCCCGGCACTCGATCGGTTGGGCTCGGGCTTTAGGTACACCCTCCGGTAATCCCTTTGGAGTGGTAAGTCGTGCAGAAGCCTTTTTAACACCTTGCCTTTTTTCTTTTAAGAATTACTTCTTCTTTTTCCTTTAAGCATTACTTTAAAACTGAGGCTATTCCTCTCCCCATACAATTTCTTCCTACTAGGCATTTCCCACCCTGCCTACTAGTTTGGATATTGAGCTACCACCTGGGGCACTTCCCTATGCCTACCATCACTATTACAATTTGTAGATTTCGCTTGTTCTCTTTTTTTGTCACTTTTCAATCTCCTAACAGAGTGTGACTACAAGGGATACCCTCCCTCAGGCATCTCCCAGACCAGAGGCAAATCGCCTTATCCTTCGGGGTAAGTCCCCCAATGCATGTTTGCGTGTGTTTATGTTTCTACACTGCATTTCACCACCCTGTATGCTGTGTTGTGTGTTGTGCTTTTTGACACTCATTCACCATCCTTATTATAACTACTATTTTATCCTTCCTACAGACCTACCTAAATACGAACAATCAGTTCAGCGAGGCTTACTATTCTACCTTTTACCACCCACTGAGCATGCTACAAAGCATCCACCCCTAGGGGATCCATGACCCTGACGAATGCCCCTGACCTTCCAGCACGTAGAGAGAGCAGAAACATGTTGGTCCCTGATTTTTAGACTCCGTGAGTCATTAAAACTCAACTGAGTCCCAGTCATAATTTTAACCTTACCTACATGCACCTCTATTAAAATACCCAACTAACCATGATAGGTGACGTGTATGGTAATTTTATTCCCACCTCATCTGGATCCCTGTGAAATATCCAGTTAGATTTATTTCAGCACTCCCTCTGTCATTCCTTTAACACCGAGGTTGAGTCCGCCCAGGTAGTACTATCTTAGGTGGTCAAATGATGAAGCATGACACTATTATGTGTGTGAGACCTCCTAGTCCGTAAAAGGAACTCCCTCTTGTAGACACAGCCACTACCATAGACACTCTCTACACACAGCCCCCCTATATAAATTACGTGCTGAGTCAGCACTAGTCGAGGGTCCACTAATCCAGTTTTACCCTCATTTGATCACCCCACACTTCCAGTGGTATATGGATGTGCTCATTTCTCTTGGGAGTACGTGTGGGGTTGTATTACTCCCGCCACTCTCTTTTGTGTTTTAATAAATGCCTATGTGTAGTGTTCTGTCTAGCGTTCCTCTACATCATGGCTGCTCACATTTTCCAAGGGGCCACAAAATATGGTCTGTGATGTGCCCGCGGGCCACATTGATGCCAGTGGGATGGGAGTGGAGCTTTGGGCACTGTAAAAGCAAGGCATGTACATAGTGTGGTCAGTGAGCCATGGTGCTATTTTGAGGACGTCAGTCCATACTGCCCTCTAAATTAATACCCTAATGCCTAGACAAGTCATAGATGTGACAGTACTGTGTTATGCAGTATCTGAAACGCTATCCCTTTGCCAGCCTTCTCTAATTGCCATCACTATCTCAGGATAGTCAGGTGTAAACAAATAAGTAACTTCATTATTGAAGTGGAATGAAATAGAATTACACAATGTAAAACCAAAAACCTATGATCAATCCCCACATGACCAGTTTATGTGATCCTAGGCAATTGTTTTTTTCACTTTGCCTTACTTTTCTTCATTTCACGTGAAAGAGCACCTTGAAATATCTGTGTTAAGGATATGCACAGTACAAAACCTTCTATTATGTTTGATTTAATAAACTATAATGTTGTCCAGGTATAATAAGAACCCAGGCCTCCCAGTGGGTTCGACGGGACAACTGATTTACCTTTTAGTTTACATCTGGCATTGTTGTCAGGTTGGGAGGAGGCATGAATGTTTCTACATTGATTTTTTAATAACGAATCATTGTAAAAAAATTATTCTGATATGCACTAATAAACTTTTAGAATTTTGAAAATACTTTGTCATTTTTATAGACGTTTGTTGCAAGATGTCTTCAAAAATGAATGTGTTCCGAAGGTATAGTGCTGCAACATACCTTTTTTTTTGCTTCTTTTCTTTTTATTCAGTTATCTTGTAAATGAACACGTGCACATTTATTCACCACCATTTTGATGGTTAGGATTCTCTTGAGCAAACAGCACGCCAGTGCTGCTGTTCTCCAGGGAGCCGCATGTGAAGGTCAAGAGGGCCACAAGTGGCCCGCGGGCCGTACTTTGAGTATCACTGCTTTACATGGCTCTGCAGTCCTCATACGAGCTCTTTGGTGCTCATCTTTATGGAATATCCGACCTGTATTGATGGTTGTGGCGGATGCTGTTCAAGACACAGGAGAGTGTTGTTGTGAATGTTGTAGCACGGTGACTAGGCATTGTGTTGGATGCAAGTGAGGTGCTATTTCAAATGTTTCCTGTTGGATGCAGGGTCCCATTGAGATCTGTTAGTTGTGGGAATATCTTGTTGTGATATTCAGCCATGAATGTCAGCTATAGCCACTACATCTGCTGAGACATAATCGAGTGTGTGAAAACAACTGATAATTCAGATTATGAAAACTGTTGTTGTTTACTTCTCTGGGAAACGATTTCTATCATAGGGACTTCTGGTACCCACCTCTCCTCCTCCTCTGTTTATGTGGATAGGAGTTATGGTTGGCCCACCAGTTTCCTGCCTGCTAGGCATTGCAGTAGTTGTAGCAGTTCAGCTATATTTTCTTGACCTAGTTCTGTCGTTCTCTTTCCTCTGCTCAAATGAATATTTGATTCGCTTTAAAGCTCCACCTCGACAGCTTCTGTCAATCTATCCAAGTGAGACTTTCATTACACTTGCCCTGGACTGAGGCTGACATCAAATATATGAAATCTCTTCACAGCTTCCCTGCGTTTGTTCCTATTCCATCTTCTCGAATCCACAAGGCTTCCCTCCAGCCTTGTCCCTGGGTGACAGGGCTGTGGTAATGAGCATCAAGGTATCATGTATAGTTTTCCAGACACTAAATAGAATTCTCATGACCATATATCTAAAGTAGGGATTCTGATCTTAAATCAACTGCAGACCTGAGAATAGGTAGCTGGGCTTTCGCATCCTAATCCCCACCCCTTTACGATCCCAACACAAAAAGTGCCTTGTGATTCCCATACAAACCATATGCATAATCCAATTATAGGGACACCAGTGCAAAGAGTATAGTCCCATATAGAATATATACAAAGACATCTTAAAACCTCTTTAAGTAAATATCCTTCTATAGGCTTTCCTTCTGCAAGAAAACCCAGCTGCAGAATCTACCCAACAAACAGAGGTGCTCAAGAATCCCACACTCCTGATGTGTAGATGTGTTATAGATCTAGGGGGGGTTATTCTAACTTTGGAGCAGGTGTTAATCCGTCCCAAAAGTGACGGAAAAGTGACAGATTTACCACCAGCCGTATTACGAGTCCATTATATCCTATGGAACTCGTAATACGGCTGGTGGTATATCCGTCACTTTACCGTCACTTTTGGGACGGATTAACACTCCTCCAAAGTTAGAATAACCCCCTAGGTCTCTTGTATAACCTAGGCAGTGTCTGTGAGTGTCCAAGACGTCTACTGGCCACCTGCATACGCTTCACCCATATCTATGGTCTTGAATCCGAGGCTGTCATCATTCCAGTATGCCCCCTCCATGGGTGAGAATCATGGAATGCGTAGAAAGTGTATGTAACCGCATACCACCAAAGCAGATGCAGGAAATACAGAATTAATTGCACTGTGGAGGAGGCAAACTCAGAGTGAGAGGCAAGGGGTCAAGGCTATGGATTCAGCGGTGAAGACAAAGTGAAAGAAAGTGGTTGCCCAAAGTAACGTTTTTGTTATATAATTATTGTATACAACAGACCACACAAATGAAGTGCATTTCGGAAGGAGCATATAGAGCACTCCAAATACCGAGCAGAAATGGAGGACAACAAGGACATACACACCGACAGAGCACAATTGCAGTGTAGTGGGAAGAAACGTGCATCTAAAGATCAAAAAAGACAATTCTTAATTGGAATCAGGCGGAAACCTCTGAAGACAAAGTAAAAATGCAGTCCACAGTACAACATACCAGTAGTGACAACCAGTGCCATGCAGGTAGGTGGAAGCAAGAGATCCTTCCCAACCAAGCAGAAAAGCCCCAGCAAATTTACATCCTTAGACTGTTCCCTGCACACCTTTGCAAAATGTCCTTTTTTACATCAACTTACAACTGCATTGCTGGAAATTGTTTTGCATTTTCCATATATGCTAAACTTCAAAAGCAAGAACAATTAGCAATTTTCTTTCTAAAACATTCTCACTCTTCCTGTCATTCCTTTCAGTTATAGATTTTCTTACCAGACTAACATCAGCAGTCACTTGCTCCTGTCAAACTTCTTGCACATATGTTTCAGACAATTGCCCTTGCCATACTAATCGCTTCCTTTAGCGTTGTGGCATCCATACTAGCCGATAACCTTTCCTGAACCATCTTTAACTTCGTTTTCATTAGAATTTGGTCCCTTGAAATATGTTTGTATTTAATGTGCTCAATATCACAAGGCACTGTGAGAGCCATTAACCGGGACACATATTGATCTATATCTTCACCACGTTTTTAATTCCTAGAGTAAAATTTAAATCTTTCTAAAACTACATTTGCTTTTTTGCCATATTTTTCTTGCATCTGCTTAATGCCTACTTGATACAAATTGAAGTTTGTCACAATCTACAACGGTGGCAAGTTTTTGAACTCTTTCAACCCCACTGCCCCCAATGACAACTTTATGACAACTTTAAAATGGACAAATGTAATTGTGGCGAACTCTCCTCATTTTAAAGACCTGTGCATATGTCTGGAATAGATCTATGCACATTTCCCATTCAAGATTCTTCTGGCCTAGATAACAATAGTGGTGGAGCTGGTACGTTAACAATAATAGTATCTTAAAACGTTTATATAGTTAACGAATACATGTGCACTGTTATAGAATAGGAACACATTTCCTTAAGGTTAACAGTCTCCATCGTCAATACCTGAACATGCGCCTGGAATAAATCTATGAACATGTCACATTCAAGGTTCTCCTAGCCCAGATAAAAATGGCAGTTTAGCTGATACTGTAGACATCATAATAATACAAGTATGTTAAAACGTTTATATAATTAATGAATGGATGTGTACTACTATTGACATGGTAATGTCCTAAAGCACTAATGTAGTTACACACACACATGATGTGCTTATCAAAAAATAAAAGTACTTCGACCACGAACACAAAGTTCCAATCAATAAAATATAGCACAGTTTAAATACAGGTGTGCCCAGCACCGAGTTCAAGCACGAAGGATCCTTGTCACACAGATAGTGATGACAAACGTTTTGTTCTTAAACTCAACAATTAAATATTCTAAGATTAGACTAAATTAGGACTTCACTTGTAAACATAGAGTACGCGTTTTATCACAATAATCCTTAATCGATTACATTAAATCATCCGTATTTTTATGAGAACTTTTTATCCACAACAGCATAATTATGTACCGTTACACCCGATGAAGGAAACAAAGGATGCAGGGACACACAGAGTGCCTGTCATACTAAAATAGAACGGTGGCATACATGCTGTGACGTCAGGACGTAGCATGACCCAGAATCACCTTTATTTCGCTGGTTGGTGGGCTTCTTTTGAAGCAAGAAACACGAGGCCATATGTACAAACACATTTTCCCATAGACACAGAATGGGTAAAACCCTTTGGTACATCTGGCCCACGATCATCCTCGGTGTCAGCCAAAGGCTGGAGCACTCAATAGATGTGTAGGTGTTGTTCTTATGTCAATTCACGTGCAGTCATACACTATCCAATATCTTATAAATATATATTGTTTTCCTTGTGAAGATGCCCAATACGATGGTAGAAAAATGCTCAATCGATGATACAACATTCTAAGACAGGTGCCTAAATGTCCAGACAATTCAACAACGCAGGATCGTGGTGAAAAAATGTCAGCGATTGCTCACACTTTAACTCCCGCTCGTCACCTTTGTCGTAATGAAAAACACTGTCCAGAGGAGAGTTATAAATCTTAATTTGTAATACAATTAAGAGAGCAACACAGCTAGCTCCTTGTCCTGCTTCCTTGCAGCAGTCCTCCTCCTCCATTTCCTCCACACTCAATAACATACGTTACTGACTGAGGAAGGTGAAGGCCTTCTCAAGCAGCAACCACAGTTTCTTTCAGGGTGAAGTCACAAGCAAACCATAAATTAACCTGTGTTCAACACTGGGGTAGCTTGGCACAGAGAAGTCAGGCTTAACTCAGAGGTAATACGTAAAGTATTTATGCAACACTTCAAACAGCAAAACAGTGGAAACATCCCACAAAAGAAGCCCACAACATTGTTGAATAAAACAAGACCAAAACGACCAAAAAATAAATTAGTACAACCAGAGATATTACATATCTTTTAAAAATATTCTAATGTTGCATTTTTTTGTGTTTTTCCACAAAAGAAAGAGAACAATACAGAAAGGGGGGATGAGTACGAGTCATTCTTTGCAGGCTTATTCAACATTTTGTACAGATGAGGATAGGCGTATATTTATACAAATACTTAACTCTGATATCTATACATTAAAAAAAATAACTCAGCTGGTGTTGACTACAGTCGTAGTACCACACCATCCATCGTGTTCTCAGGAGGTAATAAGTCTGAGGAAAATCGTAGAAACAGTGGTCAGAGGTCGGGGGGGGGAGGTGAGACCAGGGCGGGTCGGGGAAACATGCAGGTCGTGCCACAAAACATTGTAGAACGTATTTGCTAACAGGCCGGCCGACTCGATGTTGGTAGAGTTGTACGAAGGGAACGAAGGGATATGCTATATAGAACGTGTCACTTAGGCATGTATACGATTATACAATAGTCTATGAGGGGGTGGGTTCTGGAGGAAAGTACGGGGGGGAAGAAAGGGAAGTAGAGGGATAAATCCGTGAGAGGTCAGAGGGGGGAGGTCATGGATCAGTAGGTAGAAAGAGAAAGGTGGGGAGGGGAGGGAGTGAGGAGTGGCGAGAGGAGGGAAGAGAGAGCAGGAGTGAAATAGAGGAGATAGAGCGGGAGGGGGAAGGAGGGAGAGAGGGGAGGCAGAGGAGAGACGGGGAAGAAGAAAGGGGGAGGGAGGGAGGGAGAAAAAGAGAGAGAAGAGGCAGAGAAAGAGAGAGGGGGTAAAGAGATAGAGAGGGTCGCCCAGGAGCGTGGGGATGTCTGCTGAGGATGGAGTACCTAGCTTGAGTTGTGTTATGGGTGGGGGGAGGGGTAGACGGGGGGAGTGAGGATAGTGGGAAAAATTAAGAATTAGGAGGGAGGACGGGGGTGTGAGTCATAGTGTGTAGGGAGGAGGGGTGGGGAACAGCTATAGAGAAATGCACAATGAATAAGGGCGATAGGATATATGCATGGATGGGTCATGATAATAATTCGCATGGGAGGGAAAGGGGGAGGTGGTATGGGTGAGAATGGGTTCTGAGCCCCAAAGAGATATTACATTTTAAAGTTTTTTAGAGAAAATAGCGACAAACGGCATAAAGCGCAACTGTAGATATCTGCTGCCAGACCGGGACAGTCACAGGTTCAGGCCGACTGTTATAGAGCACGGGCTGGCTAAAGGGACCGACGAATAAGGCCTGATCAACAGAGTACCTTAAATCATGGGTTGCGGAATGTTGCGTGGATCTGTGTCAAAGATGTGCCGTGCAGCTGTGGCAGTGCGTTGGTTCCAAGATGCAGTGAGGCTGTGGTCCTGTTGAGGATATCATCAATGGGGATTGCAATGCACAGAACACCATCAGGGACTCAGCGCACAGTCGGGGCGGGGAGTTCATTCCGAAGAACTGAAAGGCTTCGATACGGAGCCCATCGTCGTCGAGGCTGCTGTTGATGAGAGATGCAAGGGCCTGCGCTTAGGATGCATCTTGCAGTGGTGCTTCCAAAGGCAATGTGAGCTAAGGCAGTGACGCAAGTCTTTGTGATGGGTCCAATCCACACAGCAGCGGAGATGCATCAGTTGTGATCGGGCTTGCGCTGCAAAGGAGAGGTGATGTGTCCGTTCTGATGGATCCACATAAGCTTGCAAAGCACCTTAGGCCTACTTTTCAAGTGTCCAGTACTGGGATGGCACCATTTGGTCATACAGACTCACAGATGGCAGAGTCCAGGTGGAGATAAAAAGTTGTTGGAACCCTGTTATGTCCTAGAGGGTTCAGATTAGGAGGCCAGCCAACCAGGCCTTTGAGTTAGTCTGGGTTCTGGGTTCAAGAGATGCAGGTCCAATCCTTCTCACCCAAGAGATGCAGGTTCAGTCCTTCTCACCCAGGCAGGAGAGCAGTAGGCAGCAGGTCCGCACAGCTAAGCAAGAGTCCACCAGGATGCAGTACAGCAGAGTGGCAGTCCTTCAGCAGTACAGCAGCCCTTCATTCTGGCCGAGTATTCCACAGGTCCAGAAGTGTACTGAAGTGGTGGTATCTGAAGTCTTTCTTTATTACACAGTTGTGCCTTTGAAATGGGGAAAAGCTTCTAGAGGCATGTCTCTGAAGTGCACAGATGTCCTGCCTTCCCTTCCCTGGCTCCAAACTAATTACAGGGGGTATGCAGCCCTTTATTTGGAGACAGGGCACAGTCTATTCATGTGCAAATGAGGCTGGGTCCAGCTCCTTCCTCCCTCCTGCGAGTAATGGTGCATTCAGTCACACCTAAGCTCCCATTGTGTGTGGCTACCTAGGAGGAATACACAACGCCTAAATGCCAACTACACCTTGTTATGTGACAAGAGACAGGTTGCAGGCACTAAATGGCTAAGGCAGGAAAATGTAAACTTTCTAAAAGTGACATTTTCAGAATTGTAATTTAAAATCAAACTTCAACATAAGTTAGGATTTTAAATTAGGATTCCAGAGATAACCAAACATACTGGTTATCTCTTTTCATTTGGAAATGCAACTCCAATGTTACCCCCTGTGGAGAGATAGGCTTTACAGTAGTGAAAAACACATTTAAATGTTTTTCACTACTAGACCATGTAAAACTTAAAAGTACATGCCCAATGTTTTACATACACTGCACTCTGCCCTTTGGGCTGTCTAGGGCCTAACCTAGGAATGACTGAAGGTTTGGACCTGGCAAAAGATTTGTTTTGCCAGGTCGACATGGCAAGGTAAAACTGCCCACACAAGCTCTGCAATATTAGGCCTGAGACATGATTAAAAGAGGGAACATCCGGAACAACGACTCCAAAACCACAATGTTGTTGTTAACGCAAGCGGAACCAGGCTTGGTTAACAACAACTCCCTTTTTCTCTGCCTTAACCTTGCATTTGCTGAATAACGCACATGCGTGGTTAAGGCAGAGAAAAAGGGAGCCAGCATCGGGAGAAGATGCCGTCAGGTACGTGAGGCTGGGGCAGGGATGGGGAGTAGTTTTTAGGGGTCAGGTGGATTAAGGGTTTGGGGTGGGGGAGGTCGGGGTAGTTTGTTTTTTTAGGGGTGGGGGGATTGGGTAGTTCTGGTTTTTAGAGGTAGTGGGATCAGGGCAGTTTTGTTTTTAGGGGTGGGGGTTGAGAGTAGTTTTGTTTTGGGGGTGGGGGTTGGAGTACTTTTGTTTTTGGGGATGGTGTGGGGGGTCGGGGTAGTTTGTATTTTGGGTGTGGTGGGGGTCATTGGTTTTTGGGGGTGGGGGGGTCAGGGTCAGGGTAGTTTGGTTTTTTGGGGGTGGGGGTTGGGGTAGTTTTGTTTTCGGGGTGGGGTCAGAGTAGTTTAGTTTTTGCGGTGGGGGATTGGGTAGTTTTGTTTTTGGGGGTGGGGGGTCAGGGTAGTTTGGTTTTGGGGGTTGGGGGATCTGGGTAGTTTCTTTTTTTGGGGGTGGGGATCAGGGTAGATTGGTTTTTAGGGGTGGGGGTCTGGTTAGTTTGGTTTTTGAGGGTGAGGGGTTGTTGGGGTATATTTGGTTTTTGGGGCGGGGTGGTTTTATTTTTGGGGTGGGGTCGGTTGTTTATAGGGTGGGTGGGGGGTTGGGGTAGGTTTTAGGGCTCAGGGTAGGTGGGGATATCGGGGTGGTTGTATTTTTAGGGCAGGTGGGGAGATGGCATGCGAAAACCACGCATGCCGTTTCACGCATGCCTTTACAACGAAAAATCATTGTAAAGGTATGCGTGGTAAAGGCATTTGTGGAAACAACGTGGTCGTTGTTCCGACCACGTTGTTCAGGCATGCATGGTTAGGGCATGCATTGTTCAATCATACATTCGATTAAAAGGCTACTTAAGTGGGTGGAACAATCAGTGCTGCAGGCCCACTAATAGTATTTAATTTACTGGCCCTGGACACATGTAGTGCTCCTTTACTAGGGACTTATAAGTAAATAAAATACGCCAATTGGGTATGAGCCAATTCTACCAGGTTTTAGGGAGCGAGCAATTTATCACTGGTTAGCAGTGCTAACGTGCGGAGTCCTAAGGGCAACAAACTTTAATTCAGCAAAAAGTACGAGGAAGAAGGCAAAATGTTTGAGGGCCACCCTGCAGAAGGGGACAGGTCCAACACCTACCATTCTACATTCATCCATTCCACTCCGATGACCTCACCCCTCACAGCACAATACAGCACCTAACACACTATACAAGAAGGTTGTGACCAGAATTAAACTTTGGGTTTTTGTGATGATATTATTATTATCTTATAGAGACATAATAAAACAATAGCAAATACAGGTAACTGTGTCTCTCCAGTCACAAGAGCCCAGTATTCTCAAATGAGGATCATTTTATCAGACAATAGCAGATGTAGATGAGTCTCCTCTCACAAATTAACCCCCTGGGTGCCCGGTACGAGCTGGTCTCATCCTCGGCCACAGTTCCCGTGTGCCGAGGACGAGACCAGCTCGTCCTGAACCAGGCCCATGGAGGGAGCACCGCCCCACAGGGGGAGCGCCAGCCCTCCCCGTGAGCCTCCTGCCCACACCCCTCTTCAGGGATGGAAGGGGAATCGCTTCACCTTCAAACCTTGCCCCTGACCCCCAGTGACATCTGATGACGTCAGCGTGCAAATCGCACCTCCCATTGCTCTGGAGGCTGAGCTTCCAGCGCGATCCGGAAGAAAAATTCTTTGCATTTCTCTTCCGACCACGAGGTGGGGGCAGGCAGAAGCATAAAAGGAAAGGCCCTTCCTTTCCTTTCATGCCTCTGTGAGCATCTCTGCAGCCCGATCGTGAAGAGATCGGGCTGCAGAAATGCACACTAGGCACCAGGGATTTTTTTTTTCTGTGTTTACACAGGAGGGAAGGGGCCTCTTGGGGGGCAATTACTTATTAGGCCTTTTCTGCCCCTCCTGGGGGCAGATCGGCCTATTTTAATTAGGCCGATCTGCCCCCAGGGAGGGCAGAACCCACTAGACACCAGGGATCTTTTTTTTCTTTTTTTTTTACAGACGGGAAGCGACCCCTTCGGCAAGGGTCACTCCCCTGGGGGCAATTTTATTTGAGGCCAATTCTGCCCACCTTGGGGGCAGATCGGCCTCTTTTTCCTAGGCCAATCTGCCCTCAAGGGGGGCAGAAACCACTAGACCACAGGGATTTTTTTTCACGTCAGTTTAACATAAGGGGATCGACCACTTAGGCAAATTGGGAGGCAAATTGATTTTAGGCCATTTCTGCCCCTGTTGGGGGCAGATTGGCTTATTTCTATAAGGCCCATCTGCCCCCAGGGGGGCCAGAAACCACCCAGGCACCAGGGATTGGTGTGTGTGTGAGTATGTGTGTTTTGTTTGGGGGGCAGCCCCTTGGGCAAGGGTCGCTCCCCATGAGGGCACATTTCTGTTGGCCATTTCTGCCTTGGGGGCAGATCGGCCTATTTTTGTAAGGCCCATCTTCACCCAAGGGGGGCACAAAGCCCACCAGAGACCATGGAAGATTTTTTTGTAAAAGAGGGTGAGGGTATGGCCATACCCCCACCCCAAATAAATGGGGACAAAGTTGTTCTGCCCACCGTTGGGCAGATGGGGCAATTACCCCTGATCCACTCCCCGGGTGCGGGAGGGGCAGAAAGCCTACTAGATGCCAGGGAATAAAAAAAAAATAGTGGGGTGGTGGCTACCAACCAGTATGGGCCAACTGAAGGAGGTAGCAGTCTTTCAGCTCTCCCCCAGCACACTAAAACATCTAATCCCACAGCAAGCAAGAGCACATTTGATTATTTTGGGTTTTGACTTTACATTTGGGCCATGAGAGCTTGTCTAACTCTCAAAATTGTCCCACTTGGAATGGCGAGGGCTACACTTTTTGGGCTTTAAGACGCTGCCATGTAGAAAAATCAACGTGACCTAGACACATCTGAAAACTAAATATCTCGGTGAGTCCAGGATGGTGTGCTTCACATGCACCCCACAAAATTTTCTTACCCACAATGCCCTGCAAACCTCCAACTTTGCTTGAAATCGCACATTTTCCCACATTTTTGTGATGGAACCTTCCAGAATCTGGAGGAATCCCCAAAATTCCTACCACCCAGCATTGTCACATCTATACCGATAAAAATTCTGCCCCTCTTGCCAGCCTTTTTTTTCAAACTGCCCTTTTGGACCCGCTTTGTTTTCCTCTCAATTTCGACATGTTTTTGGCTCTTCCCTGTCACAGGCACTTGGCCCAACTACACAAGTGAGGTATCATTTTTACCGGGTGACTGAGAGGAACGTTGGGTGGTAGGAAATTTGTGCCATGAGGTGATCCCACACAGAAATGTGGGGAAAATGTGATTTGTTAGCTAAATTTGAGGTTTGCTGAGGATTCTGGGTAAGAAAACACTGGGGGATCCATGCAAATCACACCTCCCTGGACTTTTCAGAAATGTTTGGGTTTGGTAGGTTTCTCTAGATGGCTACTGAGCACAGGACCAAAAACGCAGGTGCCCCCCTGCAAAAACAGGCAGTTTTGTATTTGATCATTTTGATGTGTCCACATAGTGTTATTGGGCATTTCCTGTTGCGGGCACTATGCCTACCCACACAAGTGAGGTACCATTTTTATCGCGAGACCTAAGGAAACACTGGGTAGATGGAAATTTGTGGCTCCCTCATATTCCAGAATTTTGCAGCACCGAAATGTGAGGAAAAAGTGTGTTTTTTGGCCAAATTGTGAGGTTTGCTAAGGATCCTGGGTAACAGAACCTGATGAGAGCACCTCAAGCCATCCCATCTTTGATTCTCCTAGGTGTCTAGTTTTCAAAAAGGCACAGGTTTGGTAGGTTTCCCTAAGTGCTGGCTGAGCTAGAGGCTAAAATCCACAGCTAGGCACTTTCCAAAAAACACGTCAGTTGTCAATGTAAAAATGTGATGTGCCCATGTTGGGTTTTGGGGCATTTCTTGTTGTGGGCACTAGGCCTACCCACACAAGTGAGGTACCATTTTTATCAGGCGACTTGGGGGAATGCTGGGTTGAAGGAAATGTGTGGCTGGCTCCTCTCAGATTCCAGAACTTTCTATCACCGAAATGTGAGGGAAAGTGTTTTTTTGCCAAATTTTGAGGTTTGCAAAGGATTCTGGATAACAGAACCTGGTGGGAGCCCCACAAGTCACCCCATCCTGGAATCCCCTGGGTGTCTAGTTTTCAAAATGCACAGGTTTGCTAGGTTTCCCTAGGTGCCGGCTGAGCTAGAGGCCAATATTCACAACTAGGCACTTATCAAAAGACACAGCAGATTTCAATGTAAAAATGTGATGTGTCGATGTTACGTTTCCTGTCACAGGCACTAGGCTTACCCACACAAGTGAGGTACCATTTTTATTGGGAGACTTGGGGGAACACAGAATAGCACAACAAGTGTTATTGCCCCTTGTCTTTCTCTACATTTTCTCCTCCCAAATGTAAGACACTATGTAAAAAAGACGTCTATTTGAGGAATGCCCTGTAATTCATATGCTAGTATTGGGACCCCAGAATTCAGAGATGTGCAAATAACCACTGCTTCTCAATACCTTATCTTGTGCCCATTTTGGGAATACAAAGGTCTCCTTGATACCTATTTTTCATTCTTTATTGTTCACCAAATGAATAGCTGTATACCGGGTATACAAGGAAAACCCATTGCAAGGTGCAGCTCATTTATTGGCTTTGGGTACCTAGGGTTCTTGATGAACCTACAAGCCCTATATATCCCTTCAACTAGAAGAGTCCAGCATACGTCACAGTATATTGCTTTTGAAAATCTGACATCACAGGAAAAGTTACAGAGTAAAACATGGAGAAAAATTGCTATTTTGTTCACCTCAATTTCAATTTTTTTTTTATTTCAGTTGTTATTTTCTGTAGGAAAACCTTGTAGGATCTACACAAATGACCCCTTGCTAAATTCGGAATTTTGTCTACTTTTCAGAAATGTTTAGCTGTCCAGGATCCAGAATTGGTTTCACACCCATTTCTGTCCCTAACTGGAAGGAGGCTAAAAGCACAAAAAAACAAAAAAATAGTAAAAATGGGGTATGTCCCAGTAAAATGCCAAAATTGTGTTGAAAAATGTGGTGTTCTGATTCAAGTCTGCCTGTTCCTGAAAGCTGGAAGATGGTGATTTTAGTACCACAAACCCTTTGTTGATGCCATTTTCAGGGAAAAAACACAAGCTTTCTTCTGCAGCCCTTTTTTCCCATTTAAAAAAACCGACATTTTCGCTGTATTTTGGCTAAAATCTTGGTCTCCTCCAGGGGAACCCACAAACTCTGGGTACCTCTAGAAGGCCCAGGATGTTGGAAAAAAGGACACAAATTTGGCATATGTAGCTTATGTGGACAAAACGTTTTGAGGGCCTAAGCGTGAACTGCCCCAAATAGCCAAAACAATTGGCCTTGGACCTGAGGGGGAAAAGGCCTGGCAGCGAAGGGGTTAAAGAGGGAATAGTTAGTTATATTATGACCTTTGATACATTTGTTTGTTAATGCCCTGTCCTACAGCCATTGTGACACCTCTAATGGGCACTCAAATTGTATTCAGTTAGGAATTTGTGTTAACAAAGACTCTGAGCATAGAACACAGCCCGTTAATCCAGTGAGAACTACTACATTTGATGGTATATGTTGAAAATGTAAATGTTGATATCAGTTTGGGGTAATCTACACCACCCACATCTGCCTGCTGTCGCTTATTTCCCTTTTGCCTGTGAACTCAGGCATCCTGGATCGGTTGGTGAGGGAACGAAATGTTGCATAAGCATTAACTATAGCACAGTTTGAGCCTAGCATCTGGTATTCTCTCTGGTCATGTGTATGTCTAATTAAAGATATCCCAGCTGCCTGTAGACTGTCTCGTAAACTTACAGACTCTTTACACCCAAACCCTTAACTCTGTGACGTGGAGTGTCTTCGCTAGTAGGTGTCTGTGTGTGGGGCCGTCTATACTAAAATAATGCCTCTGAAAAGGGTTATCTGTGTGAGGTGGGGTGTCTGTTTGAAGTGGGGGACTTGCTAAAGCTGAATAAGTTTAAATGCTTCTTGGGAAACTAGGCTATTCCAGTGCTGCGCAGGTGTACTGGCTTAGTTGACACCACTGTGGTGACCTTGAAGGTAGTTCTGCCCATGGCGTACGTGTCCAGTTAAAAAAGGGACCTCTGTATATACCAGGTACATGGTGTCCGTAGAACAAACAGGTCATATCCCTCATTGAGTATTCATTCATACACTGCAACAGATGCTTGTGAACTAGAACACAACCTTTGTGGTGAGGTATGGGCCTTGTTCGATTTACATGCAACTTTGTGTGTCTTTCTCTTCTTGCGTTGGGACATTTTCCTTTTCCGCGTGAGTCCAGAGTTTGTGCATCCTGTAGGCTCCACTGCTTGACTGGTTCTCCTCCAGGCTGATTCATCTAATTACATCCACTGACATCTACAAGGGTCTATACTTGAGAGAAGTCTTCTGGAGGATCCGGGGGCTCGCAGCACAAATCTGAGACAAGGTGCGCTCTTGAAATAAAACATGTGTACACCCTCCATCTACTGTCTTCTTTGAAGCTCAGCACCTTCCGTGGTAAGGCTCAGTTGCACCAAGCTGACCACCACATCTGACCAACGGACACTGACCAGGGATTCTGCCCAGCTTCCCTGCCACTGGCCCATTCGAAGTTGTTGGGACACTCTCCTCGCAAGCTGCAAAATGGCCCCTGTAGGTAGGAGCCGTGGCCTTGAAGACAAAGTAAGAAGGTCGTAGCTCCTCTACCTGGCAGGTGAAATGGTATTCAAATTGTCGTACTGTGCCAGAGACAGCCTGTTGTACACCTACGCGACTTTGATTGCTGCCAGAAATGCTCTTGTTGTGCTGACGGTTGACTCTGACTTCGACGACTGAAGTAAGTACACTGGCTCTTCTTGTTCTTTCCTTAAAAGTTTATTTCCAGTTATAATGTACAGACAGAGATACATGAGCTTGCCATCCCCAAACCGGCACAACTCTGACCTTTCATATGAAAACATTCCAATCCCCAGTCACAGCCTGCCCCAACATTCCACTGCCCCAACATTCCACTGCCCCTGATGTCATGGCATTCTTCTTTTACATACAAACCAATACATCACTACACATCCCCTTCCCTTAAAAAAAAAAAACACCAAAAAACAAGACAAAAATAAAATAATAATATGTATATAAATAAATATATATATTTTTATTTAATCACACACAAAATTTTCTAATACCTTAGGTTTTCTCAAAACCCTGCCGAAACAACTTTTCTTCACTTCACCACAAACTACATTTTTATTCTGTTCACGCTCATTCACATTACATTCAAATTCTCCCATATTAATACGAGTCTGGACACCTTCCTGACAGCCCCTAGCTCCCAATTCCCCAATAACTCTAGAATCTTTGTTACCATCAATATCACACTCCAACCACCAATATTTGTTATTATTACCTTCCAGCAAATCATACTGCACAAATTGTTGTTTGCAAGGCTTAGCAATAGCAACGCGACTCATGTGACATACACTGCCATCATCCAAAATGACAGTATTTCTCATCACTTTCTTAATTCTTATAGGCTCGCCAAACTTGCTCTCACCTTTAGCCACTTTCCTTACGGATTTCACTCTCACCCAATCTCCCACATTCAAATGTGCTTCTTTAGTGCCATATTTATTATTAAAATATTCCTTGTTCTTTTCTTGTGAATTCTTTATGCACTTTCTTACATGTTCCTTGCTCCAAAGTACTTGTCTGCTTCTTTGCATCCAACCAGGGTTAATATTCGAAAATGGAATTCTACCTCGCATTATATCAAACGGACTTTGACCTATTGTCTCATGAGGTGTCACTCTATAAGCCCATAACATTTTCCTTAACTCAGAATCTATATTACTTTTGTTTCCATGCTTTGCAATTTGAATGATGCCCTTGAAAATCCTATTTATACGTTCCACTACAGCATTCCCCCTGGGATGATATAAAGCTGTAAACCTTTGTTCAATACCAGTCATTTTAGCAAAAGTTTTCATTTCCTCAGATTTAAATTGAACACCATTGTCCGTCAATAAAATTCTGGGAAATCCTTCCCTCAAAAATATTTCCTCCCAAAAATTAATCACTGCCTTGGTATAAATTTTTTGTAACACAGAAAATTCAATCCACCTTGAAAACAAATCAACTAAAACCACAATAAACTTTGAAGTCCCATCATGCCACGTAACAGGACCCATAATGTCTAAAGCAACTTCTTCCCATGTGATATTAGGACAACTTGAAGAAGAAATTGGTGGGTTAAGTGTCTTTTGAGATTTGTCACTATTCTCACACTCCATGCAGTCACGTACATATCTCTCAATTTCTACATCAATTTTTGGCCACCAATAAAGTACTTTAATTCCTCTTTTGGTGCAAGATATTCCTGAATGACCTTCATGTCCAATAGCAATAAGTTTATTTCTAATACCACAGGGGGGAATAATCTTCCCACCTCTACACACAAAATCACCTTCAATGCTCAATTCATCTCTCACTTCCCAAAAAGCTCTTAACATATCACTGCTTTTGACTTTCTTGTCATTATACCAACCGAACATCACTTTGTTTTTAACTTCTTTCAACACTTCGTCTTTCTCATACTCCATGATCCATTCTTCTTTTTGCAATGAGCTTAAAGTATTCTCATCAAACACACCAGCTACACACCAGTCATTCCATGGATGTTGATCCAACTCTCTGAAAGGTAAGGACATTCTACTTAAAAAATCTGCAGTAACATTTTTTACCCCAGGAACATACTGCACTTCATATAAGAAATCTTGTAGTCTCATAGATAGTCTAGCTATTCTCGCAGATGCTCTACATAAACCTTCTGTAGTTAACAATTTAGTAAGAGGCTTATGGTCAGTCCGTATGATGCATTTTTGCCCCCAAACAAATTTCCGAAAGTGTTCTAATGCCCATACACATGCCAAAGTTTCTCTCTCTATTACAGAGTATTTTTCCTCTGTGGGAGACAAAGAACGGGATGCAAATGCAACCACATATTCTTTACCCCCATTGTCACATTGTGTTAATACACTACCAAGGCCCTTACCACTCGCATCCGTAGTGATAATAGAACAAGCTTTTGGATCGTACCCATGCAACATTGGAGCACTCACAATTGCATTCTTAATGTCCTGAAAAGCCTTCTGACAACTTACATTCCATTCAAATTTCACTTTGTTTTTTAGTAACAGTCTCATTTGGTAGGTTTTAGCTGAAAAATGTTCTACAAATTTCGAATAACACTCGGCTAGACCTAAAAAGGATCTCAAATCATCTTTAGATGTGGGGCATGGGGCATTCTTAATAGCTTCCACCAACTTTTTTTTAGGTCTTATGCCTTCATGATCAATCTCATGTCCTAAATACGTTACTTTTCTCTGTGCAAATCTACATTTACTGATCTCTGCGGTCAAACCTTTTTCTTGTAAGATGTTCAAAACATTCCTCAATTCCTTATCATGATGTTTCTTGCTACTTCCCATAACTAAAATATCATCCTGAAAGAATGTAACATTAGGCAAATGTCCAAATAACTGCGCCATCAACCTTTGAAAGACGGCAGCCGCCGACGCCAAACCAAATGGCATACGTTTGAAACGAAAACAACCCCAAGGTGTACAAAAAGTTGTAAGATGTCTGCTATGATAGTCCAACCTAACCTGGTGGTAAGCAGCCGACAAGTCCAAAGTGGAAAACCATTTAGCATCTCTCGTGGCAGACAACATCTCATCAATACGAGGCAAAGGAAACTGATCTACTATGATATTATTGTTCAAACCTCTCAAATCCACACACAAACGCACTTTGCCATTAGCTTTACGCGCAACAACCAAAGGTGAAACCCACTCAGAAGCTTCAACTGGTTCTATAATCTGTGAATTTTGTAACCTGTCCAACTCTTTTTTTACCTCTTCCCTGACAATAAACGGAATATTCCGTACCTTATGAATTTTTGGTTTGGCATCCTTTTTGAGTCTAATCTGATGTATAAAGCCTTTCAGTTGACCTACTTGCCCATTGAACACTCCTGGAAACTCTTGTGTGACCCATTTCTTTGTGTCTTCTTCATCACACATTACTAAGACTTGCTCTACACTGTTAGGATCAAGCACAATATGCAGTTTCTTTTGGTCTTTCCAGCCTAATACCGACGGACCATCCTTAGCCACATATAATTTACATACGGCTTGTCTTTGCTTAAATTTGAATACCAGCACTCTAAAACCAATAATATCTATTCTATCACCAGTGTAACTTTCAGGCGAAATGTCAGAGGTTTCTAAATGTTCCCCTAAACTATGTACAAAATGCTTTTGCCATGTGCATTCTGAAACAATACTGTATGGGGAACCAGAGTCTGCTGCCACCTGCAACATAACTCCCCCAAATGATATCCAACACAAGGGTTTGTTTGACGTTTGTCCTGAAATGTTCAAAACCACAGTTTTGTGACCCCTCAGTTCATAATTTACGTCTTCATCACTGTCATCAGAACAGTCTTCCACCACTTCCTTAATGCAGGCCACTTTACTGTTCACCTTCTTCAGTTGTTTCTTCCTGCACACCCTAGCAAAATGGCCTACAATTCCACATTCCAAACACTTAGCATTTTTAGCTGGACACCCATCAAATTTTGCAGAATGAAAGGAACTCCCGCAACGGAAACACTCATTTCTGGATCGATCAGGCATGTTAGATTTTTTATTTTTTGCAAAAGTTTGATTTTTCTCTTTTTTAAAGTCATTATCCCGCTTATCCATGGACCATTTTTTGTGCTTGCGATCACTAACTTTGGCAACAACTTCTTCAAAGTTCTTATCCTGTGCCAAAGTGATTTTCGCACATCTTTCGGATAATTCTGCTTTCTTTACTAAAGCAATAATATCCTTTAGACTGGATTTGCCTTCAATCCACAACCTCTCTTGAATAGATTTGTTTTTAGTATACATTACAATCTGGTCCCGTACCAGTTCATCATGTAGACCAGCAAACCTACATGAGCTAGCTAAATGTTTTAAAGCAGAAACGTAGCTCTCTATGTCCTCGTGTTTCTCTTGTTTCCTGTGGAAAAATGCGTGACGAGTAACCGCAATGCAAACAGCAGGAGAAAAATGATCATTTAAATCCAAAATAGCACTTTGAAACACATCTTCATCGCCTCTATCGTGTTTTTGTAGTTGATTGTAAATACGAAGACCTTCAGGGCCTAAACAGTGCATTAAGATCCTTTTTTTTCTTTCAGCAGAGATTAAACCATTGCAATCTTCTAAGTTTGCGATGTAATTCAAAAAATATTCCTTCCACTCCTTCCATTGTACAGCTGGTTCACCAGGAGACGCTAAAAATTCCTTTGGTGTACTCAACTGCAAAGAAAGCGACGTCCCTGTACCAGAAGAATCTCCACTCGAAGACATGGTGTACAAAAAATTATAGCTGTAAAATATAACTCTTTAGCTTACTTCTTCAGCAAGACATGTATCTCTGTTATAATAATTTCTGTTAGTTTTCCTTTGTGCCGGATAAACTTCAGCAATGAAGTTGCTAAAAAATGAAGAATAGTAAAAATAATACCATGTACTTGGTACTAATTAACATTAAAAGGGCGCTGTTCCAGCTCCCATGTAACTTCCAGCGCAAGAACCAGCACGTTCACAAGACATTGTTATTAAGCATTATGTTGTCCAGGCAACCAGTAACCAAGCGGGGGTGCACGCGAGGACCGAGGCGATGAAAAATCTAACGTTTGAGCAGTATACACGCGCCTCAAACAAAGTAAACAAACGGCAACTGTATTAGAGAAAGAGAAAAATAAATAAATAATAAAAAAAAAAACTTCCCTCACTTGCTTAAAATAAGTTGCCTTTAACAAAGCAGGTCCGAAAATAGCTGCTCTCCAATCCTCAGTCTGATGTCTGTAGCGTTGCCTTCCAATAATTGCAGTTTTCTCAGTCCAATGCTTGCTGCTTTACGATCCCATGCTCGTCGCCATGTGAAGTAAGTACACTGGCTCTTCTTGTTCTTTCCTTAAAAGTTTATTTCTAGTTATAATGTACAGACAGAGATACATGAGCTTGCCATCCCCAAACCAGCACAACTCTGACCTTTCATATGAAAACATTCCAATCCCCAGTCACAGCCTGCCCCAACATTCCACTGCCCCAACATTCCACTGCCCCTGATGTCATAGCATTCTTCTTTTACATACAAACCAATACATCACTACAACGACCCCTGCATCAGACGTGGGAAGAGATGGGTCTATGAATAACTTTCATGCAAGCCTAAAAGACCGGACAAGCACATGCACCTTACAGGTTGAGGCGGAAGAGATCTGTACGCAATTCATCCAAGGATGAGTCCGCTAATTTGAGATGTCTCCTCCTAGGAGAGCCTTCTCATGGCACTTCCCAGCATGCTTAGGTTAGGTCACTTATTTGAACTGTTGAATATCATGGCCTCACACATTGAATCCATGCTAAAAGGAGCTTCTATAAAACATAACCCACCAACAGGATTACCAAATCAACCACTGATCATCCAACCAAAGTGCGAATTGCTCTTATGTACCTAGCTCGTACCACCCTTATCAGCAATGACGCATCCATCAAAGAACTCTCAGCGTCACAATATCTACCAATCAACTACAACCACTTCATTCTACCACAGCTGCATTTTCTGAAACGTGGCACCCCTACCTCTCAGCGGCATGTTTGTCCCTCCTTTGGCACACAAAGACCACTGTGTGTACATTATAGTTTTCATCACTGGAAGAGACGAGACGAATGGGCGCACTGGAGAAATAAGCACACCCCAAAGGCTCAACCTCCTGGTTTCTAGTACAGGCTCCAAAACGAGACACAGTCAACTCAATGAGCCCCAATTTGAACTGTTATGCACTTGATGGGACAAGATGAACATGGGTATGACTTGAATTGCCTAAATGTCGATGCTGCATGGTTTAAGCTTGTTTGATGTTACATGCTAAAATAAATAAATATTCTTAATATATTCTTTATATATAATTTATTCTTAATAAGTTATTTCAAATACATTATAATAAATTCTTAATAAATTATTCTTAATGCATTCTTTATTTATAATTTATTCTTAATAAATGTTCTTACATTTTTCATCATTAAATCAGGATCTGGGACCGTACAGAGCTCCAACACCTCTAAGAAGCATTGCCTCGTTCAGTTTCCATTTAATGTCAGCAAATGTGAATGAAATTACATTCTCAGTGACTTTTAGGTGCGTTTCAAAGGCATAGAATGCTTCAAGAGCAAGGTGGTATTCCTACACATCAATCACATGTTTAGAATCTGTGGCCATGAGACAGAGGCCTGTTGCATTCCACGTGTGACCCAAAGGTGAGGTCGACGTTGAAAGAATCAAACAGGCCAGCATTATCAAAAAGGTTGATGGCCCGTCCCTTGGTGCTGTAGCCAGAAAACCAAAGCAACCAGATGAAGTCTGCTTCTGTGTGAATATTCACCACCATGAAGTCTGAATACCATGTGATGCCCAGCAGTGATAGTCTGTTTTTGTAGTGGTCAGCATAGCATGCTGGTCCTCCAGTTTAGGATTTCACGAGCCCATGCTTCACTCCTAGTTCAGCTATATAACTGACTGCAAATGCATGCAGGTCTTCAGTGATACAAGCGTTTACACGTCTGCATCTCCAGAACTGCTGAAGTATTCCAGAATTGCATCTGAAAGCCCAAGTCTAGGCACAGTGGAGTAATCAACATCAGTTATGGCATCTTGCTCCATTCTGGAACTATCAATGACCACCTCTCTTATCCGATAATTATGCTGAAGTGCTTAAAAGACTATGGACTCACTTTCCATGGTATGACTTCCTCAATCCCATGATTGATTTCTTTGAATTTAGATTCTCAACAGGAAATGTGTCTCTTGTCTGCTCAAAAGTACACAACATTAAATTGACTGCACCACTCTCATTGGTATCAAAATTGGATAGTTTCTCAGACACGGACAGCTACTGTGGCTGGGCCATTCAAAATATCATGTCTCACTGAAACATGAGGGACTGCCTAAAATGAGTGTCTGTCTGAGAATGGAAAAATGAACAACAGAAAACTTTTCTAGCTGCCAAAGATTTTCTCTCAGTAAATACTACAGTTCAGTACTTTGCTACCAGCAGAGACTGAACTGTCAGTTGGTGCAAATCTGCTGGAATGGGCTGTTCTCAGCAGTCATAATATAAAAACAAATGAATATTAGAAAAACCAAAAACATTTACATCACACAGCCCTATTTCACCTAATAGATCCGCCTGATCCTTACCTAACATCTATGAATACAATTACAGATGGGCAGCAGTGAATTACAGGAATGCTTTTCACCGAGGGGTTTTGAAAGTCATCAAATAGACAATGAGAGCCAAGCTTGAGTTATCTATGAAGTAACTCAGAAATGTAAAGTGAAAAACATCCCTGTAATTCACTTTGTACTCATCCACAATTATTTATGGTCCTCATCCACCCCTGCTTTCAACTGGCATGCAGAGGAGTAATGGTGGGGGTGGGAGGCCTATGTAACATTGTCTCCCCTGCCTTTTCTTAACCACACTCTGTGCCTCCCCTTCCCTCTCCCCCAGAACCTGTGCTCCCTGCTTTCCATCGCTGCTCTGACAGGCTCAAAAGGAGCCCAGCTAGTGCAGCCTGGAATTTCCTTATGACATGACCATAATGGTTAACAGGTTTTGTTACCTACTAATACTATTTCATAGCAGCGAATTACTAGGCTTCGAATCCAGTAATTCCTGCTAATAGCTCTCTATGAGAGCCATGCACAACATACTTATATATGGTACCAGAGTCATGGTTACTATCTAGACAGAGCTATTTATTAGTAATCTCCCTACCTAACTTATGCCAAGCAATGTACCCATCCTCACAGGTCTCAGAAAACTGCCAGGATTGCTGTTGAATAATGGCACTCTGGCATGTCCCCTGTGGCAATTAGTCTTCATGTCTGCCACTTTCGTTTCAATGGTTCTCTGTGGAACGGGGAGGGGAAGTGGATGTGCAGTCTCTTGAATCTGTGCAAACAATACCGCTGCTAGAGATGTGGTAGAAGGTGAGCAACTGTAATCAGTTGTGCTTCCTTTTTCCTTCCAGGCTTGTTCCCTGTGAGGCTGGATGGCCTTGCAGCGCTAATCATTTGATGCATTCCTTTGTGCATGGGGGATTCCTTTCTGTTGCATTTGTGATACTTGAATTAACGCGACTAATGTCAACTTGCAGCTAACATTATCAATAAAACACTAGCTTTCTCTAGGTCATAGGCCTTTTATATGCCCACTTCAAAGTGTCAGTTCCCCTCTTGTTACATACAATCATGACTGGCTTTCTACTTTGGATTTGAGCAGGGGAGGAAGGAGCAGGAGCTGTGGACCCCTTTGAGAGATTGGTTGAAAAGTTCGCACTATCAGTTTTTCTCCCTGGGGCCTTGATTGTCCTATGATTATCCTGCATCTGATCCTAAGTATGCTTTGTGGATCTCATGCAGCACATGCTCGGTGACTCAGTTCTGTTTTCGGGACAGGAGCCTCCGGACAGAGAGAGGCAAAGAGCGTTTGGAGGATGCCTGAGTTCTCTGGGGCCCCCTTGAGTCAGAATATGGTAAATGAGCACAAAAAAAATCATGATTGGCTTGCATGTAGGATTTATGTATTACCAGGAAGCCCTGCCACACAATACACATCACTCTGCTGCTAATGACTAGAACTATATATATGCATTTACAAGCATTTATTGAAAGATAAAGGGTAGAGGTGCCGAGAGTTTGACATTTTCTCCTGAGTGCCTTTCAATGGCCCTGTCCATTAACTTTCCCTTTGTTTGTAAACGAGGACCATCTTCTGTCACTGAACAAAAGGAGGACTTTTCACTCAACCACTGAATACATTCTACATATAGGATATGCATGTGAAAAAGGAGCAAAAACAAGTGCGACAACTCACAATATTGCCTGTCAATGCTATAAGAAATACTTTGACAGACAGGAAAAATATGTACATGTAAATCCAGATCTGACGCTTTCGAATAGAATCATCATTGGCTAGCACATAAGACACGTGAGGTAATACTAAGCTGATACATAAATAACGAGACAGCCGTCGTTTTTTCATTATTTTCCTTTCCTACTCCTTGGAATTCCTTGTTAACTGTATTCTGCCTTCCTGTGAAGTTTGTGCACAGCGTCCTCTAGTGGCAAAATATGGTGCCGCGATTCTCATTCCATTGAATCAAGCCTCTGGGAGCACTGGTCTCTGATTGGCTGTCGGAAAGGCAGCCTCCTTCTCCCAGAGCTTCACTGGATGCTACCCTCAGTGCGAGAGAAGCCTGCTCCCGGCAGCAGCAGCCAGCAGCGGCTTCCCTTTCCCCATCACTTTCCATCCTTCGTGTAAGTTCATTCACCAGGGCTGCAAAGATGACTGTGAAGGACCTGGACCAGGGCCAGCATTACCGGCCGAGCATGGCTTTCCTCAAAAAGGTAAAGTACCCCCTCCTCTATGGCAGCATGTCTTTTCCGTTTGTGATACTGCAATAGAAGAGAGTGCCTCTGGGATGTGATCCACGTGTAATGTGGCATGGTGATGAGTGGCGCTTAGTAACATATGATGACAATCTAGTAACAGTAATACTAACAATGATAACACCAACTTGTGTCACTACCAGGCGTTTTATTTACGTTTTTTTGTAATGCATCGCATTGCAGCTTAGTGGTACTCTGCCTTGAACTGATGAAAGGAGAGCGAGTCCTGCCTGGCTTGACCCTGTTTTGAGTTAAAGGAATGGATGAATGAAGTACGTGTCGTAGCTTTGTTAAATTCTGTTTAAGACAAGTGGAAGGCTGGTCTCTGACGTAGCCTAGCATAGCCTTCTTATTGATGGCAAAAGCCATAGCAGCAATAGCAGTAGATGTAATGATAACCACCATAAAAACATTCATAATTAAAACAACATTAAGGATAATAATGGCCTTGCATATATATCACAACAGAAGTGTAGTCGTCTGTCTCGTGGCGCTGAAATGACAGGTGCCGTCGAAGCCTAAATGTGCATGTAGGCAGTGGCGTAACGAAATTTAACATCCCCCCCACCCCTGGACAAAGTGCCTGCAGGAGGCCCACTCCCTCCTGGACAGAATACTGTGCTGAGGGGGCCCCATACAGCTCGCCGCTCCCCCTCACGCCCTCCCCCCCGCTCCGCAGGGGTTTTAGTTACGCCAATGCATGTAGGCACGTTTGTCTAATCTCTAATGGGATTTAAGATTAGAGCACGGATTTTAGGTGACCTCTCCGTGATCGGGACCTGCCGCTTAGTGCCCCACCACCCCGAGCAGCACACGTCTGGAGAGGAGCCTTCGCTGTGTGGCATTATTGTGTTTCCACCAGGCGCTGGGTGCCGTTGCGGTGCCCGCCAGTGGTACGGTGGCAATCTGACAGGTCTTCGATGCGGTCCATAGTCTGGATTTGTCGGAAACGTGCCCAGACTCTGCTGGTGGGGGCGCCGTGATTAATTTTACGCCACTAAGCGCCTAGAATACATAAGTGACTCCCCGTCGCTGAAATACAACTGCTTGTACACTGTATGAGAGTTCATTCAGTGCGTTCTGTTTGTGGAACTCACCACTTCGGCTTGATTTTCCCCCATTACTGTGGCAGCTGACCTGTTACACCGACGTGCACACTAACAGTGCGACCACCATCCACTCTCCCACATAGATATTTATATGGCGGTTTTCTTCAACTGCACAGCTGGGAAACCCCTCACAGCGCAAATTCGCAAGGGGTCCTCCTCTATTTACAGACCCGACACAATCGCAGTCTTGCAGCTGTAGCGTAGTGTATAAAATTCTCAATAAAATAATGTTTTTGTTGCATTCTGAAGTCATAGCGCTATCACTAATGTTCGCATGTTCGCATTACAGTTATCTATAATGAGAATACTCAGTGGTACTGACCGCGCGCGCGCGCACATACGTCGTTAATCAAGCACACAACGCGAAGTGAAGCATATGCCAGAAATATCCTCACTCCAGTATTCCTCTTTATTCTTTCTGGAGTAAACAGAGGTGGGTGCAGGCCATCACAGATCCCTCTATGTTTAAATAGTTCGCAAAAATCTTTTCTATAATCAAGGGTTTAAGTGGGATGGAAAAGTAGGACGAGGCCTATGCAAATAAGGGCGTGGCTTAAACACATAAACTAACTTTCATTGATTCCCACGTTGTGGCAGCAGACTGGTATTTTGGTTTTCCTCTGAGATTTCTGTTATTGCATTCAGATATATAACATAGAGGTGGGCGAGGCAACAAATCAACAAGGAGAGCAGAGCCAAGGGCGTGGCTTGGATCTCACAGCTAGTTCACTAGGGAGCCCTGAAAATATTTGCTAGTTCAATCATACAACAAACATCATGTGAAATAAGGTGAAGTCTTTTCGAAATGCAAAAAAGTGAGGGGCATATTTATACTCTGTTTGCGCCGGAATTGCGTAGTTTTTTTTGACGCAATTCCGACGCAAAACTAACTCCATATTTATACTTTGGCGTTAGACGCGTCTAGCGCCAAAGTCCATGGAGTTTGCGTCATTTTTTAGCATGGACACCTACTTTGCGTTAATGATATGCAAGGTAGGCGTTCCCGTCTAAAAAATTGACTCCGAGGCATGTGCGCCGTATTTACACTCCCGGGCAAAACTCACGCCCGGAGTGGGAGGGTCAAAAAAAATGACGTCCAGCCGCTTTTGCATCGTTTTTTAGCGCCTGGTCAGGGCAGGCGTTAAGGGACCCGTGGGCTCGGAAGGAGCCCAGAGGTGCCCTCCCATGCCCCCAGGGCACCCCCTGCCACCCTTACCCACCCCAGGAGGACACCCAAGGATGGAGGGACCCATCCCAGGGACATTAAGGTAAGTTCAGGTAAGTATTTCTTTTAAAAAAAATTGTGGCATAGGGGGGCCTGATTTGTGCCCCCCTACATGCCACTATGCACAATGACCATGCCCAGGGGACAGAAGTCCCCTGGGCATGGCCATTGGGCAAGGGGGCATGACTCCTGTCTTTGCTAAGACAGGAGTCATTTCAATGGGGGTTGGGAGTCGAAAAAAATGGCGCAAATCGGGTTGAGGCGAAAAATTTGCCTCAGCCTGACTTGCCCCATTTTTTGGCGCCCAAGCTCCATATTCCCCTACGCCGGCTCTGCCTGGTGTACGTCATTTGTTTTTCACGCACACCAGGCAGCGCCGGCGGCTAACGCCGGCTAATGTCATTGAATAAATACGGCGCCCGCATGGCGCTTCAGAATGGCGTTAGCCGGCGCTAATTTTTTTGACGCAAAACTGCGTTACCGCAGTTTTGCGTCAAAAAGTATAAATATAGCCCTGAATTTCTTTAACACGTGCAAGCTTTAACGTCAATAAGGCACATTACAGCAAAGCACTGAGAAGCAGTGATACTCATATAGCAGGTAGTCAAGTCATTTATCTGAAAGTGCTTTTACCATAATAAAGAAAAACTTATTCTGATTGAATAAAGTATATGCTTAAGATCACACAATTTGAGTGAGCTGCCCACAATTTAGCCAGGTTTTCTGGTTTCACTTTGTACCAATCAGCCAGGAAATGGGTCTCTATTTGTCTTTCCTTATATTAAAGCTTTGTTTCGTTCTTTTAGTTCATTTTCCATAGTTTTTAAATACTGCACAATCTCGACTTGAAGGCTAAGCTGCCTTACACGAGCACCAGTTAAATCACACAAGGTCACGTGCATTATTTATAGGCACGGGTAAAGTAACTGATGTGACAGAATCACAAGAGGCTACGCTGACACCAGGACTCAAACCTAATTCCCAGCACCACACTCGGCTGCTTTGACTGTAATGCCACAACCTGGGTGGAGGGAGGCAGGCGGAAGCCAAATGATAGCTCTGCTTGTTATGGGTTCGAGGTTCTAACAGGACGTAGAGCTGAGCCACGACCAGGCCACAGGCTGAAGTCTGGTTCGAGCTTTCAGTGGCTCGCCCGCCTCAAACTTAACACAGCAACTGGCAGACACCTAAAACCAGCCCGGACTATTGGCTTTGTCAGTGGTTGTTCGCTATTCAAGATAAATGAGCAACAGCAAAAAATTTATTGTAAATAAGTTAAATTGAAAATGTTTCAATTCTGAAATTGCGAGACTATGAATCAAACATTACTGAGGACTGTGGGAAGGTTAGCAGTCTTCAGAGTATCTCAATCACTCCTGTCGTGTTCACTCAGATATGTATGCCCTCATTCTCTCCACTTCTCGTCAATCTTCAGATCTTACACCTTATCTCTTCCTTCTTCAGCACCCTCTTTTAACTCTCCTGAATGCACTTTGCATCTCCCTCACTTCATCACCCACAAACACACAATGCACCCACTCACCTGTAAACACTACATTTTCACATTGTTAATATTTTGATAACTGTGCACCTCCTTCAAAGACCTTTGCACAGAATCACAATTACAACATGAATATGTGCCCATTGTTTTGTGCACCCTACAGAGGGGCAAAGGATTGGATTACCTTGTATACTGAACACATTTTTGACCCACTTAGAGGCACTTTTAAAAATTCATACTTCCTTCGGCCTCAACCTGAATCACAGTATGTAATACACAAGTGAAATATTCCACATGAACAAAATACAGAAACACAACTTTAAAAAATAGCTAACACTCTAGTCAAGGTCAAGTAAAATGTGAAACATAAACAGGAACCAAAGGCCAAATGAACCAAAGGGTTTTACCCATTCTGTTTCGATGGGAAAATGTTTTAGTACATACGACCCTAAATTGCTGACGTGGATTACATTATCGTTATTGCCATTAATTGTTCAGAAGGCAATCAGTTTTTTTTGTTATTTCTTCTATTTATACTAAGGATATAAATATAGGGCCCGATTGGGAACTGTTTAATGTCCATTTTTAATTGTCAGGAGCGGCTCACAGTGCGTGGCCAGGGTGGGGCAGCGCTGTTGGAATTAATAAAAAAAAAAACACAAAAAACCTTAGCTGAATCAACGTCACCACCACCACCACGCTGCTCCTATTGCCTTCGCTGTAGGCACATGCTCCTAGCCTGTTCTGCAGCCAATCTGATCGCTGATATCATGCTGGGAGCATCTGCCTGCTGTTTCCAACCTGGCAACGCAGTGCCAGATTGGAGAGAGCCTAGTGCACATGTGTGTTTGGCCGGCCCAAGACGGCCAGCCAAACATACATGCAAACTGAGCACTCCCCCTCGGTGCTGCTGGCAGGGGGTGATGCTCTTCCACCTTAGCGGAGGAGCCGCTCCTGGCTAAAGTAGCCCTAAGTAGGAAGGGTATGCCCAGACATGGGTCCCATGCTCACTGTGCCACTGGATTCAAGCTAGCTTGGCTGATTAAGGGTGATACCCTGAAACTGGTCCCAGGATGCTTGTTTCCGGTCCAGGGAGGACCTGGCCTGGCAGTTCGGGCTGGCCTGTTTCCATGGGGAACAGGGTCAAGACTGATTTGCATATGGCTGGGTCCAAACTGGGGTTGCATGGTGAGCAGAAGAAGGATGGATTAAACCCAGATCTGTGACTGGGGGTGAGTGTTTGAAAAGTTTCAGCACTCCGTCCATCATCCTTTTGTGTTGCTAAAGTTGCCCTAAGTGGGAAGGGTCTACCCAGACGTGGGTTCTCTGCTCAGTGTGCCACTGGATTCAAGTTAGCCTGGCTAATGAAGGGTGATACCCTGAAACCGGTCCCAGGATGCTTGTTTCTGGTCAATGGAGGACCTGGCCTGGCAGTTCGGGCTGGCCTGTTCAAATGGGTAACAGGGTCAAGACTGATTTGCATATGGCTGGGTCAAAACTGGGGTGGTATCGGGAGCAAAAGAAGGATAGATTAAACCTAAATCTGTGAGTGGGGGGAGTGTTTGAAAAGTTTCAACACTCTGTCCGTCATCTTTTTTTGTGTCACTTGAGGCCCTGTCAGTAGTGTTCATTCCGCTGACAGCTGGTAAGACAGCTCCATGCCTTACTGCCTCATTGGGCAATGATCCTTATACATGCGTACATCACATGCTTTAGTTTTTCATCCTTCCGTGGTGGATAAATATGTAGCGTTGAGCTGTGGAGTAAAAATGAAACCTGCTGTTCACAGTGTGATGAAGCCACAATAGTGGTAGCAAGTGCTAAACGCAATAACAGCTTATACAGGAAACCAACATGGGCTCAAATGTTTCAAAAGTTAATGATCAAGTGTTGTACAGTGCACACCAATGGATTGTCACTGGGGTAAGAACTGTTTTAAATATCACAACTGGTGCATCACCTTTTCCATTTGACCCCGATTGATGTACTGGGAATGTGTTTTCCATCCCCAGCATCTCAACATTTTATATACCTATTGAATAAAAGCACAATTTTAAGTCCTCAAGGTTGCTGGTTTGAGATTAATTACGCCCCCCAAAAGTAGTTTACATTCAAAATGTGACAGCACTAAACCCCCTTTTTCTTTGCTGAAATGTGTTGAACCTTGTGTAGGGACCAAAGTTTTTTTAAAGCTCCATGTAGTCTCTCAGTGGGATGATTCTTTCAAGGTTCATAGATGTGGAAGTTCTTGCTATCACAATATTTGTGGTAGTGGATATTCTGGCTACAATATTTTTGTAATACATTGTCATTGACATATAGCTAGATGGGCATACCTTTTGGTCATTTACACTGCAGCACTGTCAGTTTAGACCCTCTGAAATGTAACATCAGTGCAGAGACTACTGACATCAAGGCATGCCTTTTAGGTCTCATCATCATGATTGAGATTTTCCTGACAAAAACAACAATATAACTACACAAAAAAGAAAATGTATATTTTTTCCTACACTAACATTTTTAAATCTCTTAGAATTGAGCAGTTGTTCCACTCACTTGTCCATGATACTCACAAATACATATGCATCAATGATATTTTTAGTTGATGTAGTCTAGTGGTCAAGTTATAGTCTTTGAAACCGGGATGTCTGCACTCAAATTCTGTTTGAATAACTGACCGAGTTGTGTAATCCTTTGGTATCCTCTCTATGACTCAATTCCTTTATCATACAAAAATTAGGGGTGACTGCTGATGGGCTAAATGGTCGAATGGAGGGCTACGTACAATCCACAATCATTTGAAAATGTGCTTTTTTCGTCTTCTTAATTTTAACACCGGGTCAATAATATGGGGGACACCAAAGTAAATATAGACTCTTGATAAAAGTTTAAACCAAAAGTCTTAGGCCCTCATTATGGCTTTGGGGGTCTTTTTGAAAGTCTGCCTAAGCCGCTGCAGCCAATGCTGGCGGTCTGCTAACTGCCATATTAGGAATCATTGGAGGACTCCGAAGAGGCGGGTGCATCACCAACACCGCCACACCGGCAAGACTCTGCCCGTCGTATTACGAACCATAATAAGGCCTGGCAGAGTCTTGCTGGTGTGGTGGTGCTGGCGGTGCAAAACCGCCAGGACCCATCCCCTCCTGGATGACCAGTTCGCCGGATACAGTAAGGTGATCATCCGAAAGGGGTGGGGAGTGTTGGGTGCATGTGTGTGGTGTGTGCGAGTATGTGTGTGAATGGGGGTGTATGAGTGCGTGTTTGTGAGCGAGTGAATGGGGGTGTCTGTGTGCGAGTGTGCGTATGCAGAGGGGGCGTGTGTTAATTTATGCATGCGTGGAGGGGATGGGGTGTGAATGAATGTGGATGGGGTGCGTGTGTGAGCGATTGTTTGTGGATGGGGTGGGGTGAGTGAGTGTTTGTGGATGGGGAATAGAGGGTGTTTTTTGGTGCGTGTGCATGTGTTTGTGTGAGTGGACGGGGAGAGGGGTACATGTTTGTGTGAGTGAACAAGGGGAGCGGGTGAGTGTATGTATGAGGTGCAGGGGGAGGGCGAGTGGGGGTGTTTGGATGGATGTGTATGGAAGTGTGTGGATGGGTGGGGAGGTGTATGTAAGTGTGTGAGCGGGTGGGGAGTGTATGGAGGTGTGGGGACATGTGTGCATGTGTGTGCCAGCGACAGGAATGAGGATGAGGCCGCCACAGAAAGCCTGGTAGTCTGCAGCCTCGTAATCAGGCCAGCATGCTGGGGCCTGCTGCTTGGCTGGAGGTGCTCACCATCGGCCGCGACGGTGCGACTGCACCGGCAGGCCAGGCGGCGTTCTGGCGGTTTGGTTTCTGCCAAATCTGACAACTTGTAATGCGGCAGTCTTTACCACCAGGTCAGCAGCGGTAAGACCACCACAGCAAGACTGGCGGTCTGATGACTGCCAGCCTCGTAATGAGGGTCTAAGTTTCTGAGTTTTCAGTATTCCCAAAGTAAGGTACAAGTAGAGTCTTAACATCCGCATTCGGGGCAGAATCTCTGCACTTGGGTGGCGATCAACGTTAAGTGTGGAGATTCCACTCTGGTTGCAGAGAGTACATTCCGGGTGCAGAGATTATACTCCGGGTGCGCATCTCCAGGCTTTGATACTTTTTATTGGACTAATTAAACATTATAGGCTAAAATGACACAGTCCATTTTCATGCAAAAACCCAGAGTCAATATTACACATTGATGTTCTTTCCAGCCTACTCCAAAAGAAGGCCATTGTGTGTACAGTAAACATAGCACTGCGCATGCTCTGCCTCACATTACTGTAGCACTCCTCCGGTGTTGCCACACCAAATGGTCTTCAGCAGCCTGTTTATTACCTCCCTTGCATGACTTGAATGATGTCCACATTGAAAGGCTCTCTGTACTCCACATATACTTGGCAATTTACCTCAATGTACGGTAGACTTTTCTGTAACCGATTCATATAAATATTCTGAACATTTAGACATTGTTATCGGCGATGTTGGCTCAAAGATAACCACCAATTTGACTCCCATATTTGTATTCATTGCATCAGAGACATATTGGGTGATTGATACATTAATCATTGTCACATGTTGTAGATGGTCGTTGATCTTCACAATGTGATTCAGGTCAGAGCAGCATCCAAAGGCCTTTAAGCCAAAAGGGTCAAAGTGTTGGGACTCCGCTCTCTAAGAGGGCTTGACTTGTAAAGCATATTAGTCTTGGTCTATGGTTGTAAGAGGGTGTATCCTATCTGCGTTGATAGTCTGTACCTTGTCATTGTTGATGCCTTTGACTGTTCCTATTGCACCTCATGAGAGGTGATGACATCTCAGATGTTGGTGAGATGGCAACAGTTGCCGCTGGTGACTGGGCAAAGTGGCGGGCAGCCAATCATGACGCTGCGCTGAGCAGTGTTATGATTGGCTGAAGCACCATGACTGGGTGCTCCAAAGCAGACTAGGACCCTGGGCCTGCTGTCTCTAACCCAGCAACACAGTGCCGGGTTGGAGAGAGCCCTGTGCGCATGTGTTTTTGGCCGGCCATAATAGCGGAGGAGCCGTCCGTGGATGGCACTGGAGGTTGAGCACTCTAGATCGTTAGTGGTGCTTTGCTTTCAGTGCCTCATTCATCTCTGAGAACAATAGGGAACATAGGGAAGAAACATGGCAAGCACACAGATTGACTTTGCATGTGACTCTGTAGCCTGTGCAGACCTACTAGGAAACTGTACTAATAATTTATAAAGACCCCACGTCACTTGGAAACCGTTGCTTTCATTTTAGAATTAAATAACATATTGGTTTGGAAATTTGATCCATTGGGTCGTATAAGTAGCTGGATTACTGTGTTACATACAGAAATATGCCTTTGACAATCAGATGATGTAGTCACATAAATATTTAGCAAACCGTAAATTCATGAATATGAAGTGAAAATAAAATAAAATGGCAAGTAGTTTTCCATACACAAGAATGATAAGAAAATACTGTGTTTCTTTTGGAACTATAAATTGGTTGAATGTTGCAGCCCTGTAAATACACAGCTGTGTACAGTCACGTTATCCGCATGGCACCAGTGCAGAATACAATTTTGCTGTCACACTCTGCTTCAAAATCATATCTGCCTTTCCTGTTCCCTTTCCTTTTCCAATTCCCTTTCCCTTCCCCGTTGTCCTTTCCCTTTCCCTTTCCTTTTCCACTTTACCCTTTAGCCTCCCCCCTTCTCCTTTTTGCCTTTCCCTTTTCCTTTCTCCCTTTCCATTTCCCATTTCCCCTTCCCCTCGCTTTCCTTTTAGGTTGAGCTTTAGCGTACGACCTCTTGTATACTTTTAAGTATACTTCTTCTGCAGGCTTCCAGCTATTTCATTTGTTAGTTTCAGTGTCATTTAAAAATCCTTGCTTGCTAGTGGTCAGTCATGCCTCTTTGTCCCTCCTTCGTCTGTGTGGGAGCAGGGACCAACTACTGTATAATTACGCTTTGTCCTGTTTATCTGGTCTGTAGGGGACTTTTTTTGTTTGCTTTGTTTCCTGCTCCTGTCCAGGGAAGCTTCCCTTTTAATTTGCAGAGCATTCTTCCCCTGAGCTTAGCTATAAACAAGGCTATCAATCAGGCTGTTATCTTGGTCACATTTTGTCCTTATGGGCTCTCTGCACCCTCTCTCAGATGCCTGGCTCCCGCCCTTCCCTAGCTTAGATTTTCTTCACCAAGTGTGCCTGCCTTTGTGGTGAGAGCTTGTCATTGCTTATAGCCTAGGCACCCAGCTCTACCAGGGCTCTGCAATCCTTTAAGACAGTGCCCACTTTTGGTGCATAGTGGGATCCTACTCGTAGCTTCATCAGTGCACCTCAGTTCACACACTCCAACCCTTCAGTGCTGCCAGTAACCCTACACATTTTGTCTGCCAGAGCACCTCAGTTCTTGCAGTCGGTACACTCTGCTGTTCAAGTACCGGGATCTCGGGCGCAGCTCCATCAGTGCACCGCAGTTCACACACTCCAAGCTCTCAGCGGCACCAGTGCCAGGAACCTCACACACTGTCTGCCAGAGCACCTCCGTTCTTGCAGTCAGTACACTCTGCTGCTCCAGCACTGGGACTTCAGACGCAGCTTCATCAGGGCACCACAGTTCACACACTCCAAGCCCTCAGCCGTGCCAGTGCCAGGAACCCCACACACACTGTCTGGCAGAGCACCTCAGTTCTTGCAGTCAGTACACTCTGCAGCTCCAGAACTGGGACCTCGGGCACAGCTCCATCAGTGCACCTCAGTTCACACACTCCAAGCCCTCAGCTGTGCCAGGAACCCCACACGCGCTGTCTGGCAGAGCACCTCAGTTCTTACAGTCAGTACACTCTGCTGTTCCAGTACTAGGACCTTGGGCGCAGCACCATAAATGCACCTGAGTTAACACATTCCAAGCCCTCAGCCGTGCCAGAACCATACACACACCGCCTGCCAGAGCACCTCAGTTCTTACAGCCAGTACACTCTGCAGTTCCAATAACCGGACCTTGAGCGCAGCTCCATCAGTGCACCTCAGTTCCACCCCGACGAGGTCACTTCCTTTCGTATACTGGGACCCAGCTCACATAAAATCCAATTACAGCAGTTCAGTTCCAATTTTCAGTCCCACTGCCAATCCAATACTTGACCCGAAAGAGCAAAAAACTGCTCAACCAGTGCACCTCAAGTCCTACATTCAACGCCACTGTTGATGTGAACCAAAACAGCTCCGCCGGAATCCATCAATTCTAACACTCAGTACACATTTCTTCTCAGTACTAAGGTTCACACACACACACACACACGCCCTTCAGGACTCCTCGCTTCCGTGGTTCAGAGGCAATGCCACTCCCATACTGGGCCCAACTGACAGCTTCACCAAGGCACCTCCAGGCTAACACTCAGCGACATTGGCACGCCAATACTAGGTTCCACACATAGCTCCATCAACATCCTCACTTCTGACCTTGTATACCCGTTACTATTCCAGTACTGCAGCCCACATACAACTCTCTCAGTGCACCTCAACCCTAACCTGCAGCGCCCCATTATACCAATAACAGGAATTACATGGTGTTCCGTTTCTCATTCCTCACCTGCTGCCTTACTGTTGTTCCAGCACTGGGCCGGGACACAGCTCTGTCTGTACCCCCAATCCTGATTTGAAGCACCCTAATATTGCTGTATTGGGATTCACATACAACTCTGCTAATGCACCTCCTGCTGTTCTACAGTGCCCCCCGCTGTTCCACACTCTGACTTATGCCATCTTTAATTGGGAGGTTCTGTTTCAGCTATCTCACTCCCTTCTTTCCTTTACTCGGTTTACTCTCAATGTTTTCTTTCACCCCCACTTTTGTCTTTCCAGCTCTTAAAATCCACTAGTTAACAGTTTCTCTCTCTTTCGACTGTTTATTTCTACTTCTCTCCCTTTTTTATTTCCCTCTTCCTCTGCTACCTCTTCTTTCAAATTTGCAAAAACATGGTAATTCCTTTCCTTGTTTCATTCCTCTCTTTTTTCTTCATCAGGCGTTCATTCTTTCAGTATTTTTTCTCTTCCCTTATCTTTATTCTTTCTTTGTCTTTTTTATTTGCTTTTCCTCTTTTTTTCTTCATCAGGCGTTCATTCTTTCACTATTTTTTCTCTTCCCTTCATTCTTTCTTTGTCTTTTTTATTTGCTTTTTCATTTGACTCGGTATGCGTCCTTTCATTTTGTTTGTTTAGATCTTTTTTCCTTTCTTTCTCTGGTGTTTTTCTTAGCTTTATCTGTCAACTCATGTTTTACTATAAATCCCTCTTTTTCCCATCTGTTTGTGGGAGCCACAAGTTACTTGTTGGGACCCAAAGTGTCAAAGTGGTTTTCCCATTCTGTGTCTGTGGGAAATGTGTCAGTGCATACATGCCCTGGTTCTTTCTTTGCGTGTTTCTCTTGCCAATTCTCTTTTTGTTCTCTAATGTTCATTTTTCTTTTTCTTTTCACACTTTCATTATATTTTCCTCTTTATCTTTTGTTTGCTAGCTTCCTTTCCTTTTTACTTTTGCCTCACATGTTTGCTCTATTTCTTCTCTTATTTGTGTTTTCATTTTCTTGTTCTTTCTTTCTTTCCTTTCTTTCTTTTTATTTCTTTGCAACCCCTTCTCTTTCTTCCTTGTGCCTGTTGTATTCCTTTCACTTCTCTTTTTCTACCCCATTCGCTCTCTCTCTCCTCAGGCCTAGTTATCAATGGAGCAACAGGTGCAGTGGCACTGGGGCCCAGAGACCTATGGACCTCACTCAACTCTAATTACTGCTGTATTTTCATACCGAAACCATTTTACTTTCTTACTGACACTTTTTATTATGGTGTTTTGAGCATTACACTCTAATGCCAAAAGTTTATTTCTGATAAAGGCTTATATGATAATTGTTATGCTTTAATACTATCTCCTTATTACAATTATCACCATGATTCAGGCCAACTTAACATCCTTGTCACACTATTACTGTTTGAACACTCTTGCTATGTTTGGGTGACACTTCTAGTTTATTTATCCTCTGTGGCTGTCTCGTGTCTTTTTTGGGGTAATTGTGTTAGCCAGCCAGCCACTCTGATGGTGGTGTGATGAAAGTGGTATTCTATTGGAATTATCAGCATGACAGATTTAAGTTAGGTTGCTAAATGGCAACATTTACATTTTTGCTGCAGATAGAGGAAGAAGGTAAATGGAAGTGCTTCAGTTGTATGCAGGGCCGCTGGAATTATATGGCAGAAAAAGACAAAATTATGAGGCAGGGTTGACAAATTTATGTGGCAAGAAAAGTCCCTTTATCAATTTACAGTGCCAATGGCTCTAACTCAAGCAAATGTGAGACCTATTGCATTGCAAATGCTTTTTTCTTGTTCCCATGTAAATGTGTTCCTGCTTCTGGTTTGCACTACATTTTTACATACTTTTGGCAAATAAAGAACGTTTAGTGAAAATGCCTTTCAATTTCTCCTTACTGCTGACTGTTAGTTTTAGAACTTAGTTAATATTTTCAGTTGTTCCATGCTGGATGATACCTGATCACCATAAACAGCATTTGTTTCGGTTTCTGATGGTGGGTGCATTTGTTGCAAACTCAATACACACAGGGGCATAGCTTCAGGGTGGTGTTTGGGGTGCTATACCCACCTAATAAATGCATTTTCTGGAAAATAGTTGGGTACAGATGCTTTCAGTCGGTGTGGTGGGGTGTCTGTCGGATTTCACAAGAAATGTTTACATAAACACAGACAAAAACACACACACACTTCCTCCCTCTTTGCTCTGAATGTCTTAAAAAATGTTGGTTATTTTACAAAATATACAGTTTTCTTCACTTAGTACCTCTGCTAATTCACCTTCGTCTCCCTTGTCCCTGCCTCTATATCAATGCTTAATTTGTAAATGAAAATGTGCTGGTGCCCAAAGCTCTCCTTTGAAACATGCAGCTTCTGCAATTAAAGTCACGTAAGGAATACTGAGGCAGCGTAATCCTAAAACCATCCTGGGCCTTTTTCATCCATTTGTAGCCACTCCCTGCCCCTTCAGGTCGCTCTTGCAGTTTTCTTCTTTCTCCCTTTGTGACGCTTTTTCATTTTTCTCTTCTTCAGTCTTTCCCATATATGTCTTTTGCTCACAGAACATGCCTGAGGCAGGAAAATAAGTGCCGGCCCTCGGAAATAAGTGCCAGTCCCCTGCACCGGAAATCACTGGCTCAAATTAAGCACTGCTCTTTAGTTCCTCTTATGTGCCCTGCTTGTCATAAAATGTATTTTGACATTGTACACTAGGGAGATTGCTGGAAAATCTGAAGTTCACACCACGCCCTCAATCCTACGGACCAAGCTACGTCCCTGAATACACAGAGTGTGTCAAGATTAGGCGTGGGCGGTGAACTCTGCTCTGCTCAATTTGCTGAGCTTTTCCCACTCCACGCTCCCCTTAGAGCGCAGAGTTCCGAAAAACTCAGCATAGTGAAAAAAAAATCTAATTCGCGCTCTTCAACGTTAAGTTTGCGCTGAATTCTCAGCATGGTACAAACACCCGGTGCTAAAATTCAGCATGAGCGGCATGACCTAACGCACGCCACCGCTTGCGGTACTCTGTGTAGCGCAGCAGAGTTTTTTGGCTCTCATAGCGGAACTCCACCCAGACCTAGTCAAGATGATGGTCTCTTACTGTCTCATTAGACCATTACCAGTTATACCTGATTGTCTGTCTGTGTATTATAACTTGTTAGGTCTGCTTGGAAGTTAGCTTGTGCTGTACAGTTTTGGGTTACAGTCACTGTGTTTCTTAATTATGCAGTTTCCATCAACCCATTCCACCCCACAACCGTGAAACTATCTAAGAAAGCTATTTTACCTCTGAGTATTTCTTGGTGATTTTAATCCAGTGATGGAAACCCCTGTATGAATCCCCCAGTTGCAATCCAGTTCATAGTGCACATAGAAGGGTGCTCCTCTGACTTCAGCATCAGGGTTCAAGCACATATGACACATGCATTGACAAAACCAATCGGTGTCACTTGGTGTTTATAATGAACTGCCTTTGTTGAGGATGAAGATGAGTTGTTGGTGGTGAAGGCTTACTAAGGTAATTTGCAACATATACTATTGTGAACGATGGTGCACGTATTACACAGAAATAACGTGAGCATGAGCTATGTTAATAGTTGTGGCAAGAATCTGTTTATAAGCCAAATGATGACAATGGCTTGCAAAGCCGGTCATTACACTTATAACGTATAGCGTAATCTCAGACATCAGCCGTTTGCTTTACCCAGTCTTGCGCTTTCGCGCTCTTTTGCTTGTAGTTATTAGTGCACAGATCGCCAGTTGTAAACATATAATCCTCCTTTTTTCATAAACCCTAAAAACTTCACCGTATGTGCACCCTTGTTTATTTTCAGTGTGGGTAATGACCTTTAAACGTGCCACAGCCATCGAGTGTTACTCTGAACGCACGAGCAGTTTCATCCATTTGAATGTAGGTCATGCTCGTAGAGTGAGTGGGAGCTGACATCAGTCAGATTTAATGGTATGTACGTGGGCATGCCAATTTTACTAATGGCATCTGGTTTTGTTGTTATTATTGCAGCGTGAGTTTATAATATCTGGTAGCCCAGTGCCACGTTTAAACGAACGTGAAGTGAAACTGTGCTTTCCTTCCAACATTTTTTTTCATCCTGTTGGCTGGACTTTGTGGCAGGAATTGACACAGATTGGCCTAAGGTGGTTTGTTAATAACGCTCTGAAAAATAAATAAAAGTGCGCATTCAGATCTTCTTGGTGATTTTGGTAACTTGTAGACCTAAAATTATTTTACCGTGATCTAAGTTTCTAATAATATTTTTGACTACAGAAAAAAATACAGATTCAGTGAAGTCTGTTCTGTTCTAAGCTATGACTGGGTCGGACTTGACGAAAGTTACTGTATATGTATTTTAATTGACCTTCCTGGGAGATCTCAATGAGTTCCATACTTTATACCGCCTAGGACGGCCCCTGAGCCTGGTTAGGTAGTTGATACGTCATAAACCATTTGGCATCACTGGATCAGGGCAACCCTGCAACCACGCCTCTTTGTTGGGCGACATATTTCCCTTTTGAATTCTAGGCAGTGACAAACAAAGATCAACAGAGTTATTTTTCCCCTTTACCTCGTACATTGCATAGCTGTGGCCTCCACTTTGTAGCAATTTAGATCTTGAAGACTTGTCTGATTTCTGAAGTTAGAAAAAGAGAAGCCATGTTTTCGCTTAGGCCAGAGTCCCTTTTGAATGTAACCGGACAGCCAGGCTGGACCTAACAAGCGTTTCTTTGGGGCATGTGGCGTGCTCTGCATTTTACGTAGTCCGGTTGTCCGGTGCTGAAGATCCCTGAATGCCGAGAAGTCTGTGCAGCCAGACAGATGTGTAAATCTTAGTAAAACATCAGGACCAATGAGTGACAAAGACACTGCTGCGTAGTTGAGAGCCTGTGAGCCCTCATTGATGGCTGTGCACAAGGGGTGTGAGAGACTTTTTCTGAAGGTTCCTACCTGATTTGTGGGATTCAAAGTTCACCAAACACCAACTGCAAGTTCCTGCATTGAATCAGGAATTACATGTGGCTCAGCTTTCATCAACAACGTGATCTGATGGCTTTTGAATCCCTGCATTTCTCTTCATCACAATGTTATCCCAGCCTTATCACTGACGCCAACTCCCTGCTTGACCTCAGGCTGTCAGCTGTGCCCACTAGAGAGAGGGGTTTCCCGACTATTGATAATTGAGAAAAGTTGTCAATCAGAAGGCATGTAGAGCTGTTTAAAATGTTTGCATCTTGCTCTTCGTGGAAAGTTGGCCACTTTTTCTGAGATCAAATAGCCCATGCCAAATGAACCCTTGAACCCATGCCAATAGTTATGCTTCCATTTTCTTACGATAATGGCATTACTCCTAGTCCTACTCCCTCGCCTTCCTTTTAACCAATGAGGCCTCCCGCCTCCCCTCTAGACCCTCCCTTCCCCTTTCAAAAACCCCCCCCACCCTTATCCCCTCCTGTACAAAAACCAAGCCCAAGCTGCAACTCGGACAGTCCGTACCGGGAGGGTGGGAGGGAACGGAAAAGGAAGGCGAGGGAGTAGGACTAGGAGTAATGCCATTATCGTAAGAAAATGGAAGCATTACCTCCCGTCCCTCCCTCGCCTTCCTTTTAACCAATGAGACATAGCAAGAAAACACACAGGAGACGGACATCGAGTTGCAAGACCTTTATTTAATATCCTGCACCAAGAACATCCCAAACATCATCTCATAGAGGATAAGACCCGGTGACCTAACACTGACTCCAAACTACCCAAGTCCGACAGCCTATAATGACGCACAAACGTCGAAGGAGAAGCCCAAGTGGCGGCCCTGCAAATTTCCACCACGGAAGTCCCCTGAAGCTCCGCCACCGTAGCCGCCATGCCTCTGGTAGATCTCCCCTGAATCCCTTGAGGAGGAACCACCTCTTTCAAGGAATAGGCCAACAGAATTAAAGATCAAACCCACCGACTCAAGGAAGCCGTGGAAGGTTTCTCACCTTTGCGAGCCGGACCAAAATTAACAAACAGTGAATCCCCTTTACGAAAAGGAGCCACCACCCGCAGATACTCCAACAAAACCCTGCGCACATCCAACGAATGCAAACGGACCTCCTCCCTTGAGGAGGGATTCGGACAAAATGAAGGAAGGATGACCTCCTGCCGGGAATGGAACGAAGAATTGACTTTAGGAATAAAGGAAGGTACCGGAACCAGAACCACCCGATCGTGAAAAATCTTACAAAAAGGAAAGGAACAAGCCAATGCCCCCAATTCCCCCAACCGACGAGCCGAAGTAATGGCTACCAAAAAGAATGTCTTCAAAGATAGATGGCGCAAATCACAGTCCCCCAAAGGTTCAAAAGGGGGCTCCGTCAACACATCCAAAACCAAGGACAGATCCCATGAAGGAAAAGAACGTACCGGGCGAGGAAATAAATTAACAAGCCCTTGAAAAAATCTCGGCATCAAGCGCCCTTCATCCTGAAGATTACGCCATGGTCCTCTGAATGCCTGAATAGCCGCCCACTGCACCCGAAGAGATGCCACTGACAACCCTAAATGAGCACCGTCCTGCAGGAACTGCATCACCTCAAAGATAGAAGCGCAGGTAGGATCTAACTCACGACTTAAGCACCATGACGAAAACACCTTCCACTGTCTACCATAAGAAAGTAAAGTGGAACGTCTCCTCGAAGCCAGCAATGTAGAACTCAAAGCTACCGGCACCCCCAGACCTGTCAATCCCCGTCGTTCAACTTCCAGGCCGTCAAGTGCAACCTTCTCAATGACCCCAATGGGAGGCAGGGAAACTCCAGGGGAGACGGACAAAGAGGCAGAGGCCACATCCTCCCGTCCGCCATCAGCCTCAACAAGGGGAACCAATTCGCCCTCGGCCAAAGTGGCGCAATTAGGACAACCCTGGACCCCAGATCCCTCACACGTAACAGAAACGCCCTGAGTAGTTGAAAAGGAGGGAACGCATACAAAAGGCCCTGCGGCCAAGGACATGACATCCCGTCCACCTCCCATGCTTGGGGACATCGAAACCGGGAGCAGAAGCGATCCACTTTCGCATTCCCTACTGACGCAAACACATCCAGCACTGGAAGACCCCAAAGCCGAACCAGATGCTGAAACAGAGACTTCCGGAGAGAGAAAAGTTGAGAGGAAGGAATCACTCTGCTCAGCCGATCCGCCCGAACATTCACCACCCCCCGAATGTACGTAGCCCTGAGAGAAGGAACCCACTCCTGAGCCCACACAAAAATCTCCCTGACTAGATTGAACAGAGCCCTTGACCTGGTCCCTCCTTGCCGATTGACATAAGCCTTGGCCACTAAGTTGTCTGTGCGAACCAGAACCGCCGAACCCCTCAGGGAATCCTGAAAATGGACCAGAGCCAGGAATACTGCCCGCAATTCGCGCCAATTCGACGACCGACTCGCCTCCCGAGGGGACCAAAACCCCTGAATCTGAGCCGACCCCATCCATGCCCCCCAACCGGAGAGGCTGGCATCCGTCGTCACCACCACGGGTCTCAGAGGCGATAAAGAAACCCCTATCCTCAGGGGGTCTGCATCCAACCACCATTGCAACTCTCTGTGAATCAATCCGGACCCTGGAACCCTGTCCTTCAGAGAACCGGACCCAGGTGTCCACCTTCTCAAGAACCATGTCATCAAGCACAGGAGATGGAAACGTGCCCAAGGAACCAGAAATATCACCGACGCCAAATGACCCTGCAGACGCAACCATAGAAGAGCTCGGGGAGCAGACCGCAACAATACCTTCTTTACCAAAGCCTGTAGGACATCCAACCGTTTTTCTGACACAGTCACCAACCCAAGAAGAGTCTGAAACCGAGCTCCCAGAAAAACCAGATCCTGGGACGGCACTAAGTCTGACTTCTCCCAATTGATTAAAAACCCGTGGTTTTGCAGGACCCCCAGAACATGGACCACCTGCTTCTGCAAAAGGTCTCGTGATTGGGCATGAATCAAAATGTCGTCTAGATAAGGATGCAGAAATACCCCTTCTGAATGAAGCAAAGCCACTAGAGGAGCCAGCACCTTTGTGAAAATTCGAGGAGAAGATTTTAGACCGAAAGGCAGAACGCAAAACTGATAATGGTCCTGACCCACAGCAAACCTCAGGAACTTTTGAGAGGATCTTGCCACCGGTACGTGTAGGTAAGCATCCTGCAGATCCAGTGACACCAGAAAGTCCCCGTGTCTGACAAATGGCTATTCTAGCGGAACGTGGGAAATGGCCCCCTTGACCAGTAAGTCCCGCACTCCGTCCAATAATGCTCTTCTCCGTGACCCCTCTGAAGGCAGAGGTGTGGGACGTACCCCTGAATCTGGAGGAACCACCACAAAATCTATGACATAACCATTGGCCACAATGTCTAGTACCCAATGATCGTTTACACTGTCCTTCCAAGCCGAAAGAAAGTGACTCAGTCTTCCCCCAACCGGCCCTCTGCCAGGCCAACAGTGATTGTCAGGACCCCTTCTTGAAACCACCCCGGGTCGCAGGAGCAGACTTCTTAGGTGAAAAACGCGGCTGAAAACGCCGTTTCCTAAATGAAAAGGATTTAGCATCCCTAGTAGGAGAAGATCTGGAATGTTTCTTCCACCCTTTACTCGAAGAAGAACCCCCTTTATAAGGTAAGGCATGCTTCCGTTCCTTAAAAGCCTTGGAAAGCATGGATGGCAATTGTTCTCCAAACAAGGTACGATCTTCAAACGGCAGTCTCAACAAGGCCGCCTTTTCCCCCGGATCAGCCTTCCAGGAACGCAACCAGAGGGACCTACGAGCCCCAATCAAAGACCCAGATGCCAGAGCCGAAGTACGGACCACATCCGAAGACACATCAGCCAACAATCTGGCCTGCTGCTCCATACCAGCCAGGAGCTCCGAACATTCCGCCCCTTCCTGTACAGCCACCGCCAGTTTATCAAAGTCTTGAACCAATGACTGTGACGCATATGCAGAATAAATCCCTGCCCTCAGCGCCAGATTTTCCGCAGCAAAAGCCCTCTTAAGACCCGAATCCACTTTACGGTCAGTGGCATCCGTAGGCACACAATCCTCCGGATTGACTGCCGTTTTGCCAATCAGAGTAGCCAAAATAGAGTCCAGGCGTACTGAAGGAGGCAAAACCTCCTCACCCTCAAGTAAGTAAAGTTTCTGAAGGAATCGTGGAACCTGAGCCTTATCCACATCCTTCCACTCACGAAACACCATATCCCTCACAGGTCCCTGAAAAGGCATGGCAAACTTTGAAGGTGTCTTATATTGAGGAAATAAATGAGAATCCGAGTCTGCAGGTTGAAACACTGGGAAACCCAAATTGTCCCGAACATGTGCCATCACTTCCCACATATCTTCTCTGGAAACATATTTCCCCCCAGATGACGTCGATGGGGCCTCATCCTCACTCTCCGATGAGGATTTCCTAGTTGCTACCGATGAATGCTCACATTTAGACTGACCAGTCCTGGCCACGCCTGCTTGTAGTGCCCTGGTCACCGCCACCTCAATCATATCCTGAACCTCCTCTCTGGACATGAGGGGAGTACCCCTGCCAGGTACCTGTGAGTTCTCCGGAGTAGTAATGCTAGCCTCACCCCCCTCCTCCTCCGAGGAAGAAGAGACAATCCTACGTCTCTTTGCTGGAACTTTAGGCATGGTAAACAAATAATCACTGACTTGAACCCCAAAAAACTACCCTCTATATAGGCACCTGGTCCTCCCCCCAATCAGGGCTCCACCAATCCCTAAAGAGGTCACCTATTTCATCAAAATACATAAAAACCACGGGCCGAACGCCCGTCCTACCTGAGAGCATCTCAGAGTTGAAGTCCCTCGGTTCCCCGCGGCTCCGCGGCGCTGAAACCCGGAAATCAACGTCCCAGCCACAGAGGGCCGGCTGACCCCGTCAGCCGGCCTCCAGGACACGCCTCTCGAGCAACCATGCTGCTCGTTCAAGACGCGACCCAGCCGTAGCACTCCTCGCGGAGCTCCGCGTCCCGAGGAGTGCCTCCATCGACGACCTCCAGGCCCCGCCGTGCAGGTAAGAAAGGGAAAGAAAACCGTCTAGCGTGGGCTAGACAAAAGAACAGGAGGGGATAAGGGTGGGGGGGGTTTTTGAAAGGGGAAGGGAGGGTCTAGAGGGGAGGCGGGAGGCCTCATTGGTTAAAAGGAAGGCGAGGGAGGGACGGGAGGTAATGTTTTTAAACAGACTTGCTGCACATTGTTACAGTATTGGAGTAGCCAGACTGACCATTTTACTCACAAGTCATCTTAATTTTGGCTCAGGTCTAACTAAAAAGTTCATTAGAAACACATTAGTTTTAATTTTTTCACTTTTGTCTTACACCAGAAATGCATTCTATAGGCACGAGATATCAATCGTTACTTCTGCTAACTTTAATTTAAATGTATTTTCCCTACTTTTCCTTAGGGGTCATATGAATTTTGATAATTATTTAATACATTTTCTTATGTATCTATTAGATTTGAACTGCACATTCCTAACTGGTAAAACTTTATTACTAATTTAAGCTGTTGAATTTTGCACCCCAGCACTTCCCTCAGAGCAATTGTTTAGCTTGGCCCACACTCGTAAATAGAGACAAGAATAATAAAAAAAAAGCCTAGCCTTTCCCCCTGTGATCTGCTTCCAAAATTCTTGTGGATTATTAGCCTTAGCGCATGTAAACACGTTTTGTAACCCATCCTCCCAAGCATTCCAGGATAATTTCTTGCACAGTTGATGGCAAGTGAGAGGGAGGAGATCGGGAGCGAGGCTCTGAAAATCAGAAGCAAAATGGGTTTCGAAAATGTGGGTCACGCTTCTATTAGTGTTAGAGCTTGTTAAATAATTATTAGTAATGTTGCGTGTCTAATGTGGCTGTCAATCATTTGCATTGATGTATGCTAATTAATTTATTCTCTTACATAACAATTTTAAATAATGAGCCTTATGGGGTATGGGTGGACAAATTCATCTTCAATGAAGAATATATACAAAGAACGACTTTGATTAATCTACCTCAAGATATTTAGGGCCTGTAATAATTCAAGTGAGACAACAGTTATGATATAAAATAAAAATAATGAGGACATCTTTGAGTAGCCTGCACGCTGTCATTAAAACCTTAAACATATTAATATAGTGCATAAGTTGCTTTTATAACAATACTTAATTAATTAAGAATGCTAACTTTACTCTTTTGTTAAGGTTTTAAAAACAGCATGACCACTGGAATTATGCGGGAGGAGAGGGCTAAATTATGCGGCATAAAGCAACACATTTTTTAATAGTATCACTTCATTATATAGTTATTTTCAAACTTGGTAACACTCTCTGGACATTGGTTGCACTGCATTAGTACCAATTCAACAGGCAAATATAGCAATAAGCACCAGAAAGGTGACAAGTCTAGCTTTGCAGAGGGAATTCCACGGTGCTGCAACACTTGTCGAAGCATTTTTAGTAACCTTTGAACCGTTTGAACTAGAAATAATTTTTTGTGGTTACAATCTGCAGTTTATGCGCAGATAATGAATTATGTGACAAATGCGGCAAACCTCTAATTATGCGAAAATAGCCATAGCTGCACAATTGCATCATTCCAGTGGCCCTGAAAAACAGCGAAGGCAGAGCAGTGGAGAAATATGCAGGAGAACATTTACCACTGCTCTTTGAGAATGGAGGAATGAACATGAAGACAGGTACAGCATTCATAACTAACTATACTGCGCTTTATTATTTTAACAATTCTGCAATTTTTTGTGTTTTTCTTGCTTTGATAATTGTGTTATCTGATGGTATTGTTGTGAAGAGCCGTTATGGGTGAAGCTAACGTATGAGTGAAGGTAAAGTTTAAAAACACACGTAATATTGCTCAGTTGTATATAAATGACTAGAAAGGTTGTCATTTTAGTGTAATGGGGCACTTCTCCGACCTCATCTTTTCCAACAATTTATGTCGTGCAATACTGCTAACGTGGTACTGTCTGAGAAATATTACACATGGGCAAGATGGGCAGTAAATATTAACCTCTGAGCTCATTAGTACTTATTTGGCATATTTTATTTTCACAACCTGCCTGGTTGACTATTTATGGACATTTTGCATAGCATAAAGCAGTGGTTCCCAACTGTGGTCCTGGTGACTGCTTAGAAAATTAACTAATATGAACAGAATAATAAAGTGTATACAAATAAAGTGGTTAAACGTACAATTGAAAACTTTTAAATGTATTGTAAATGTCAAAGAATTTGAAATTGGAGGCTAAAAATTAAATCAGTATCATCAGATTGATTCGTGGGAGCATTGCAGATGCATCAAACACATTATAGTATGGACAATGTGTGGCTTCAATTGACTTTAGAAAAGTTCCAATCTTCCTAAGAAAATAAAAACATTTTTTTAAAATTTTGTTTGCAAATTTAATAAGATGGGTTATCATTTATGTATGTGTTTGATGAAAAATGCTTGTTTCTGTATTTTATGTGCATTGTTTCGCGCTTCAAATCATCAGCAGTGTTTAGGCCTGGTTCCCTAACTTTCAGGAATGACTCAGTGGGAGCTCCCTGGGCTCCAGTAATGATAAAGTGGGGGTACACAGCAGTCAAAAGGTTGAAAACTACTGGTATAAACTATTCTTATCCATTTGAACTTCTTATTGCTTTTACTGCTGGCTGCCTGTGAAAGTGCAGTACATTGTATTATTCAAGAAGCACATTATTTTCTGTGCTTTAGAAATTGTTAGATATTAGGACAATTCCTTAGAAAGTTAGGCAGGGAATTCTAAAAAACACGATAACTATCATGTGATCTGGGAAAGGCTTGAGAAAATGAAAGGCGAGGCACATGGTATGACATATCACTTGTGATTGTGAAGATAAAGCACTCTGCTGCCTCCGCGTACAGAGTGCAGTTATCTCTCACATACACAGGAATAATGTCTCAAGATGTGTTAATATATAGGAAAATGCTTCTTACGGTTTATGTGCCCTTCGCTACTGCAGTGAGTCTATAGACGCTCTTTACTCTTCCCTGTTAGATTCTCAGGGTTATTAATTATGTATTAAGGGGTACCAGAATTCTGTACATACTGTAATCCTTTCACAAATCCCACTAGAATCCTTATATACAGTGACATGAGCTGGTCCAATAAGCTACTGGTGCAAGATCTATGGAGAGATGATGGTAGATTACTATATTTGTGTTTTTGAAGCCGTTTTAGGTCTGGTGGAAGAAGGAAGTTCTTGATAAGTCCCCAGCAGGAACTGTTTGCTTTGGTGCATTCCAGCCACTACTTAGAGGCAGTATCAGTCATAGTTTGTATAGGGTCATGAGAGTATTTTCTCTCATTGTCATGTTATTGGTTTTTACCTTATGAAGGAGTGCATTGTTTTCAGGAGCTTCAGTAACTACGTAGTGAATGCAGAGACATCTTGAAAAGAAAAAGCAATGTGGCTTGCATGTTAACCAAGTGCTTTCTTAAAGTATGATCTGAATGCTGCATTTTGGTTGTATTTTGGGAAGAGATATTGGAGTGGCATTTTATTGCCTGGAAGCACATTTGAGCAACTACACATCAGTGAATTAACACTTCTGTTTGGATTGAATCCCTTGAATGTTTATTGGTCAGAAGAGGGAGCTCAGCTCTCCTTTTTCCTGATCCCCATATCTGCTACCTCTGAGCCCCCCTCTGCCACTAGTTGAAGAGTCTGCCACATTTGACAACTGTGGAGTTGGTGGCCGAGGGCACCTGCCTCCTGCTTCCCTTCCGTGCCACCAATGGAAACTGGGGCTACTCTTTACTGATACAGTGCGGTGCAGGACACTTCTAGACAGTGAAACAATTCCACACAATTTAACAAAACTATGCAACGCAGTACACTACAGCAATATTGTGTAGTGCATGACAATGCCATGCAATGCATTAGTACTATACAATGCAATGCAATGCTATGCAGCAATACCAAGCAACGCAATACTCTACAATAATATCATAACAACAAGGCCCACGTTGGAGTCATCCACCATGTGGAAAGCTATAAAGCAGCCTATGAGGACCAGAATGGTGAAGTCACCATCATAAGTGATAATTGAGATTTTCCTAGCCTTGGTGTCAGAGAGGCTAGATTTTATTAAAGACACGGAGGCGAGTATTATGCAGTCTTTTCTCGCTTTAATTTTTACAGCAGCCCAGAAAAACTAAATTTCCCAAGAAAAAAGTGATAAAACTACAAGTGACATCACAATGGGAACAGCCAATGGGATGTCGAGTACAAGTACTAATAAATTGACTGCGAACAACAAGTCCTCTTTTCTTGATGCAAACTAAAGAGGTGAATAAGTAACAAGCAAAACAGCATAAAATATAGTCAACATCGTGAAAAGATCCATAAAACAGTCTTGAAACTGGAGAAAATAGGAACGACTCCAGGAAGAAGACGCCTTGATGAAGGATCCCTGTTCAGATGGAAGAAAACCATGTGGATTAGGAGGAACCAACGCCAGGAGAGGGGGTTGGAACTGAAACAGAAGAAACGGTGAAGGGTTAATAAAGTGGTGGGATAGTACTCGCCTCCATGTCTTTAATAAAATCTAGCCTTTCTGACACCAAGGCGAGGAAAATCTCAATTTTATTACAAGACCAGAGGCTCATATTATGCATGTTCAAAACATAGAAACAACAGAATCAGAAACACGTGCAATTGGTTTACAATAAAAAGTTCGAAACGTGTTTTCATTAGATCAATCTGCAGACTTGAGAATATCCTATAAAGAGGCCCCAGCCCAGAAGCTGAAGAGGCCAAAGCTCTCTGGCAGAATGGGCTCCAAAGGATTGTTCATTAATCCCCACTAAGGACATGATCCATTTGACCAAACGGGCTAAGGTAGGGGAAGAAACAGGTTTATGAGGTTTTTGAAAAGAAATGAGTAATTGGGAAGACAAGGATGATCTCAAATCTGCAGTACGAGCCACATAACTCTTTAAACAATTTCCAACACACAAGTTGGGTTGAGAGGGAAAAAATGGATAATGAACAGAAGCCAGATTAGTTTTAGTGCGTCCTCAAACCTGAAAAGAAACACCCAAAGGGGAGAAGAAAAAGGAGTTAACATCTAAAGCTTTAACATCTGAAACGTGCTTGAGAGAAATCAAACATAAAAGCATAGTCAATTTCACCGAAAGTTGCTTAAGAGAAAGGAATGCATTCTCTGGCCAGGCAACAAAAATTTTTAACACCAAACTAACATCCCACAATATGTTATATTTAGGACATGGAGGAATAACAAATCTTACTCCCTTTCAAAGTTGACAAATGAGAGGATGTTCACCAATGGGTCTGCCATTGACCCTGCAATGTTCAGCTGAAATGGCTGATCTGTAAATCTTAATAGTGCGGTAAGCTTTACCCTGTGAAGCTAGAGAAGCAAGGAAATTCATAACCAACACTACATCAGCTGAAAAGGGATCTGAATTCCGGTCCATACACCAGCTGCATGCAGATTTATAGGCTCTTGTGGTACCAGGGGCTCTAGATTGTTGGATGAGTCTGACAGACTCTTCCGAAATTCCTGGGGTTCTCCAGGATGACCCAAAATCCTCCAAGCAATGAGAAACAGGGAGTTGTCGAGGACCATGTGGTGCTGTTGACCTCGGGGATCAAGCAATAAGTTGGGGAAATGAGGAAGCCAGACCGGACGGTCGGTTGCCAATTCCAAAAGAGTTGGGTACCAAGGTTGCGCTTGTCAAAACGGAGTTAAAAGAACCTGTGAAGACTGTTGCGTGCGTGCATGAGCAAGAACCCAGGGAATTAGAAGGAAAGAAGGAAAAGCATAGACAAGAGATAACGGGCAAACTTGGAGGAAAGCATCTGTGGCCAGGGCTTGTGGATCCGGTCTCCATCTGAAAAAGGAAGGAAGGTGTGAATTGAGACGAGAGGCAAAAAGGTCTATGGACATGTTGCCAAAGATGGAAAAAAGGCGATTGAACACTGAAGGGTGCAGTTGCCAATCGCTGGAGTCTTGAAGATGCCTGGAATACCAGTCTGACACTGTATTCAAACGTCCTGGTAGGTAAACTGCCTTGACAGAAATGTTCAGAGGCAGACAATATTGATAAAATCTTGGACCTGGTGCCTCCTAGATGGTTGATATATCTGACAGCAGTTAGATTGTCCATCCTGAGAAAAATGGTGGAACTTACCCTTTCTTTGGTAAAGGCTCGGATGGCAAAGGAACCTGCAAGCATCTCTAAACTGTTTATGTGCAAGAAGGACTCCTTCTGAGACCATGCGCCTCCAGTCGAGAACCGACCACACCTTGCACCCCAACTAGTTTGATTTGTATCAGATTCTAATACAAGATCTGGGGTGGCAGAGAAGATAGTTTGCCCGTTCCAGGCATCTAAGTGAGTTAGCCACCAAAGGAGTTCCTCTCTGGACTCGGGATCCAGAGAAACTGGATCGGAAGAAGCAAGCCCCTTGTGAAGATGTTGAATCTTCAAACATTTGAAGGCGCGATAATGCACAGGGCCTGCAAAGATTGCCTGAATTGAGGAAGCAAGAAACCCTACTAGGCGAGCTAGAGTTCTGAGAGAGATGTGAGGAAGAGACAAGGATTGACAAATTTCTTTCTTTATCAGAGAAACCTTGTGTTGGGGAAGTTGCAGAATGGAAAGAGTAGTATCTATGAGAAAACCTAGAAACTCCAGCTTTTGAGCTGGAACGATGGCAGATTTTTGAAAATTGATGAGAAATCCTAACTTGAGGAGAAGATTTTTACAGAAATGTAACTGGGAGAGAAGAAGATCTCTGTCCTGTCCCATAAGGAGAAAGTTGTCTAGATAAAGGATCAAACGTACTCCGTGAAATCGGAGAAAGGCCGCTACTGGCTTGAAAATTTTGATGAAACACCAAGGGGCCGAGGAGAGGTCGAAAGGGAGGACTTTGTACTGATAAAATGAATCTTCCCATTTAAATTGGAGATATTTCCTGTGAGAAGGATGAATAGGTACAGTAAGGTAAGCATCTTGGAGATCCAATCTGCCCAACCAATCGTTTTGCAGTAAAATATCTCTGAGATGGCGAATATTCTCCATCTTGAAATGGCGATAAACCACAAAGTTGTTGAAATTCTTGAGGTTGAGAACAAGCCGAAACTTCTGGTTTTTCTTCTGGACCAAGAAAATGGTGCTGAGAAAACACGAAGAATCGAACAGGATTGGCTCTATGTCCTGTTTGGAAAGGAGGGACTGAATCTCGCTGTGGAGGAAAAAAGAAGGGGAAGAGGGAAACAGGACTGAATTGGAGGTTGATAAAACTCTAGGAGGTAACCCTGAATAGACTGAATCACCCAGGGATCTGACGTGAGAAGAAACCATGAATTTACAAACAAGGCCAGGATGCCTCCTACTGAAGCTAGGCCAGAATTGAAACAACTTACCGGAAAATTGTTCTCCCTTGTTGGAATAACCTCTGCTCCGGTACCCTCTTGAGCGGCGGGGGTAGAAACGCAGCTTGTATCCTGAGTAATAAACAGGATGGTTCTGCTGGTTGTAGGAGTCTCTGTTGGGATATTGACCCCTGAGGGAGCGGCCGGCAAAGCAACTCCTGCCTTTGCCGGCCCTGGAGAAAACCTGAGATGAAAAAATCTTCTTTAGGGAAAGATGGGCCTTATCCAGAGTGGCAAAGGTAGAGACATACTTGCCGGGCTCCTTGATAAAAGAACCTCTGAATAATAAACCTTTGGCCAAGGGCCCCTCCTCCTTGGAGACAAGAGACCCGAGCTTCGGGTCAATCTTCAATAGGAGACTTTTTCTTCTCTCAATAGACAACTGAGTATTTGCATTACCAAGCATACAAATAGCCCGTTGGGCCCAATTGGAAAGCACTACAGGGTCTATCGATGACTGATCCATTTTGGCCTCTTCTGACAAATCAAAAATTCTAGTGAGAGGACCCACCAAATCCAACAATTTATCTTGGCAACTAGACCAAGCTCTATCTACATCCTTTTTAGGGTCTTTGCCGAATTTTGTAAAAAAATCATGAGCATGTTATGGTCAATAACAGGGGTAGCGGTAATGCTGTTAGGTAAGGAAGGACGGGGACACTTAGACTTTAATTTATTTCTGGTTACCTTGTCCATTGAATGACGTAAATAAAAAGAAACATAATCTGCGACATGGTCAGCAGGAAACCATTCCTTAGAATTAGGGTGTACCATAAAAGAGGGGCCGAACATAGGTTCCCCAGAATGGTCTGCTAACATTTGAGACACAGGGCGAGCGACACCACCGTCATGAGGAGAAATTTTCTGCCTTTTCTCCGGAGGCCCATAAACATAAGGATCCATAGATCCGTCTAAATCATCTGTGTGACTACAAGAGTCATCATCATCATCATTGTCTCTTAACTGTACAATGTGGAGGGGGGCAGGGGGTCCCGGCTTAGAAACCTCTCGGGTGGGAGGACCAAAAGAAACAGAAACGCCTTTAGAAAGCCCAGTTAGGGTGGCCGCACGTTTCTTGCCTTTTGCAGAAGGCACGTCATTAGTAGAAATCATTTTAGATAAAGAGGCTTCCAAATTCTTAGAAATATCCAACATAGAAACAGATACTGCCTGTTGAACAGAGTCTTTAATAAAAGTCTTTAAATTCTCCTTAAAAAGTTGAGACTCTTCTTCCTCAGACATGTTGAGAGGAAAAAACTGTGAATTTGAATGAAAAAAGGCTGTTTATGCAGTGCCACCAACTCGAAACCCGCAAAAAAGTGGTTAAAATGAAAAAGAAACAAAGGGTAGTGGCTAATAGAGGGGTGGACTTGTAAATAAACTAGCCGAGTCCTACCGCAGTAAGGAGGAGGCGGTAACCTGGTGATAACCACTCCCTAGTAGGAAAGGACTGGAAATACTCTGCGTTTTCTAAAAGAAAGCGGAGTGAAAAGCGGCGTGAAGGACTTGACAAGCTGACAGGCACAAGGAAACACGACCGCCCAGCGTGTCTCCAACGGCAGAATGATGACCGTTAGGAGACGCGCTGTCAAAAGGAAACGAGCGCACGAGGGAAATGAATCGAGGCGCCTTGCTCCCAGACATTAAAGGTCAGATAGCATTACAGTAAAACATAAACACATTAAGAAATGTGCATTATATGAAAATAAAAAACAGTGAGAGTACTTATTTTGACTGCGAGCAGCAAGAAAAAAGGACTTGTTGTTCGCAGTCAATATATTAGTACTTGTGCTCGACATCCCATTGACTGTTCCCATTGTGATGTCACTTGTAGTTTTATCACTCTTGGATGCAAGTTATATATATCGGCTTGAGGGGGGGCCAAGTGCGCTCCCCCAAAAATAAACCCCTCTTCTCCCTTGAGCCCTGATCCAAGGGGGCGGGGGAATTCACAAACAAGTGTGGGACCCTGCACTTGTTTTTTAATCTTTTGAATTTTGCCGCAGATTTGCAAATCCTCTTCAAATTTGCTGCAAAATGTAATTTGGCCCCAGGGAGGGAGGTATCCCTACCCTGCCTCCTTATGTCCTTTTTTACTTTTTTTAGGGCTTGGGACTGAGTCCTGAGTACTAAGATGGCTGCCACCTTTTCCTGGTTGTGGTGGTGGCAGCCAATTAGATCTAAGCTTGAGAACTGTCAGGATACATGGCAGCTTCGCATCCCTAGATATACATGGTTTTTGAGCATTAACTGCTCAAAAACTACTGATTGGATTTATACCAAAGCACACAAAGCACTCTTTCTGGACCAAGATCTTGCTTTCTGACAAATTTGGTGCAAATCTGTTTGGTGGTTTAGGTGGTAGCTGTGTCTAAAGTTGCTATGGGAAAATGATTGGGGAAAATGCGCTTTGGAATACCCCCTTTTTGTTCAGCCCCTGCTTAACAGATCGTCCTGAATCTTTCCATGTGCTAAGAAGTTAAAAAGTAGCACTTTTAGGGAAATTGTCATGGAGATTTGTCAAATGGCATCAAAGTTAGCAACACAAAAAATGCATTTCCTATGGAAACATGATCCTAACTGTAACTTTCCAGTGGTGCCTATGCTGATGGTCCGTCACCTCATCCCACACTTTCCAGTGCTTCTCACAAAATAAATGAAGACAGGCACTCCGTGTTGGCAGTGATCAAATTCAGTTTAATCCGCTTGCAAATTACAGGAACAGAACGTGTTTCGGCAATCTCTTGCCTTTTTCAACCTGTATACCACCATATTAATGTGACTTTCAAACCTCTCATGTGACTTCCCCACATTACGTGTAACACTCACATTAAAAGTTCATCATTGCTTTTCAGCTGGAATTATTATAACATTGATCATCATTCAGTAGCTATTGTTTATACACAGTGTCAGCCGTTGTGTATCGTTATTTCTCCATCTCATGTTACTAGGCACCCGAACTTCACATAATGAAATCAACTGGTTTACAAAGTCTCCCAATACAACCCATAACATATACCCAAGTCCTCATTACTTTACAGCTGTAACTAATTAGAACTTTCACATTTTCCATACCTGTTATTTACACTTAGTACCAAAACCTATGCTGCAATATTTCTTTTATCTCTAGGTTCTATGTACTGGTTTATAGTTCATAAAATACATTGACTATATTGCCAATACTCTCCCTCAGTACATTGCCTACTTTCTAAACAAGTCCAAGTGAGCAAAGTCCTACCACACTTTATTGACACCCACTGCAAACAGGATATAAGATAAATAGCTCCTCTGCTTCTCCAATTGCCTTCTCCAATGTTGCCAGCCCTGCAACAACAATTTAAAAACAATATTTAAAATCAGCAAAACAGCTTCCCATATTTACATCATCAATAGCAAAAAGCAATAATCTCTGAATTGAAATTGTGTTCATAAGTGTACATGCAGTTCTTTACTACAGTTTAAACCATTGGGTTCCATACAATCAAATGCTATTATGTACCTTGATTCCAAAGTTCGTAACTTCCTCTCTCTGTTACCTCTTCTCACATCCTTGGGTATGCCATCAATCACACTATACTTCATTCTCCCTGCATGCACTTCCTTAATGTGTCGGGCTGCTGGATAGGTAACATCATCAGGTAGTATCGCTTCAGATGTAGTATGGTGCTGCCTACGTATATTTGGGGCAGCTGCACATCAAAATATATACTACAAAAATCACTTTTGCAGTTGTAGTGTCCTTTAATTTTGTGTAGCACTCTACCCCCATCTCCACTCTCTTAATGTTCTCCCCATTCCTACATGCTTTGCACTTTGAAAATTTCACAAATCCGTCTCCTTATTGCAACCAAGTATCATTTCCTTTACTTTTTCTATTATCTCTCCTTACAATCATGTCCCTCATTGATTTCCCTCCACAAAATGTTACTAGAGGGCGTCTTGATATAGCTTCCCCAACCACTGGGTCACTTCTTAGGAGATGCCAATGATTGTTTAAAATTACTCTCATTTTGGCGTGTGCGCTACTATAGGTTGTTATAAACCTCTGAGGTTTTTGCAAATGTTTTCTATTTTGTTCTTTGAACAGAATCCTTTCTCTTTCCCTCATGCTCACCTTCCTGTAAGCATCCTTCAATGTATTCTATTTGTATCCCCAATTGCTCAATCTTTGCAACATATCCCTTTTAAATTCCTCAAAGCTTTTTTCAGTATAACACATTAATTTGGCTTGGAGTAATTCCCCATAAGGGATGGTCTCAATGAGAGGAAGAGGATGAAAACTTGTGGCATGGAGAATGCTATTCCCTGCGCTAGGTTTCCTAGTCACTGTTGTCTGTAATTTGTTTTCTTCAGTTTGCATAGCTAGGGGCGATAGGAACCTGCTTCGCCCCCAGCGATGCAAATTTGCATTTGGGCTGGTGGGAGGAGCAGGTACTAAGTAATCCCCTGTTGGATATGTGGAACACACATATATTGGTGCGGCTCCGCTACATAGATGACGTTTTTTTGGTATGGCGAGGGAATAGAGAAAATGCCTGGGAGCTTGAAGAGAATATAAACAAAAATATTTTAAATTTGAAGTTCACAAGCAATATCAGTGCATAGAGATTGATTATCTGGATGTAAAGCAAAATTCTAGAACAGCATGTTAATAAACACCTTTGAACTTACCTAGAAGCCCACAATATCCTGGACCCCACGGAAACTGGTTTTATGCAGGGAAGCAGTACTGAGACCGCTTTACTTGCCACCAATTAGGAGTTGAGGAGGGTCCTAGACAGGGATGGTACTGCCATCTTGATCATGATAGTCCTAAGTGCGGAGGAAGTGGGACTTGAGGACCTCACTTTAGAATGGCTTGCAGCATTTCTGACAGAAACTTTCTGGTATGCAAGGAAGACTTTTCCTCTGATGGTTTTCCCCTTACCTGCTGGGTGCCTCAAGGACCTTTCCTGAGCCCCGCGCTTTTTAACATTCATCCCCCCCCCCAGCTGAGATCGTCTGCTCATTTGGCCTGGACCTGGTGTCCTATGCAGACGACACGCAAATCATTATGGTATTAAATCCTATCCTCATCCCCCCTCCGCCTCAGCTCGGCCAGTGCCAAACGAGGGTTACTGACTCGATGGTGGCAGCTGCCTTGAACCTAAAGGCAGAAAGACAGAGGTCATGATTATGGGAAAAAAGCCCTTCTAAATGGATAGAAATTGACTGGCCAGAATACTTAGGGGACAGTCCTAAGCCAACACAGGCCTTAAAAAACCTGGGTTTCCAGATTGATGAGAAACTTAGTATGGAAACCCAGGGCCCGCAAACTATCAGGATTAGATCTTTTTTCAATGGCTTCCTCTGCCTACTACAAGAGTATTGGTGCAGAGCCTGATTTGCGTGAGGCAAGGTTTTGGTAATTCCCTGTACATTGGAAGTCCTAAATATGTTATTAAAAGACTACAGGTAGTCCAGAATGCTGCAGCTAGAACTTTACTCAAAATGCCCAAATATCAGCCAGAGGGTCTGGCTTTGCCAGCCTTTCATTGGGTGCCTGTTCATAAGAGGATTCAATTGAAAGCCTTACGCCGAGCCCACAAGATAACTCATGATAAAGGCCCTCAGATTATCTCAAAATTGATCTTGTCATATGCTCTCCATCAAACATTTCATTCACAATCTCTTGGAAACAGGGCCGGCTTTTGGGCTGTGCGAGCGGTGCGACCGCACCGGGTGCTGACCTCAGGGGGATACTGTGTTTAGCAATTAGTTACGAAACTGGTGATTTAAAAGCACCTGCTGAAACGTTCCTTGTGCGTTTAGCCTTCAAGAAACAATTAAAATGTCAAGATACCTCTTGTGATTAATATTCCTGCTAAAGAGAGAGATCAGAGTTTTGCCTAGTGGCAGCTTTGACTCAACATAAAGTAGCATAGAGGGTTAATATGCCTGCTGCAAAAAACAGAACTATGGGGCATATTCAAGGAAAGTGGCACCCCTTAGCGCCCCCTAACGCCACCATGTGTGCGTCATATTTAAAATATAGTGCACCATGGTGGTAGTTAGGGGGCTAGCGCCAGAATTTTTTATGCTAGTCCAGCGTTTTGCAAGATTAGTGTCAACATTTTTTACGCTAATCTTGCAAAGCACCCAGAGGCCCATTGTAACCAATGGAAGCCTCCTTTTAATGCCTGCTTTAAAAGTGCAGGAAAAAATGATGCAAAGAAATCTGACAGATTTCTTTGTGTAATTCTTTTGGCCCCCCTAATGGGGGAATGCCCCCTTTGCATACATTGTGTCTGGCACAGGCATAATACAGCGCAAAGGGTTACAAAGTGACGCAATGCATGCATTGCGCCTCTTTGTAAATATGGTGCAGCGTTTTTGGACTTCTAATGCCACATTAGTGTAAACAAATGACAATAATGTGGCATTAGAATGGCACTAGAGGCTCTTAAATATGCCCCTATGGCAGTGCTTAAATTGTGCTTTCTGTTCCCGGTGCAGAGAACGGCACTTATTTTTGAGGGCTTGCGCTTATTTTTCTGCCTCAAGCATTTACTGCGAGAAAAAGACACATATAGGAAAGACGGAGGAAGAGAAAAACGAAAAAGCGTCACAATGGGGAAAAAGCAGAAGTCCGCAAAAGTGAGCTGAAGGGGCAGGGAGTGCCTGTAAATGAATTGAAGAGGCCCGAGATGGCTTCAGGATTACGCTGCCTCTGTATTACGTGTTCACACATTTAATTTCAGCAGCCGCATGTTTAAGAGGAGGGCTCTGGGCACCGGCACCTTGTTATTTACAAATTAAGCACTGCCCTATGGGGCATATTTGAAAAAAGTGGTGCCGCACACAATGCTTTGACACTTTTCTTGCACCCTTAGCGCCCCCTTAACACCACCATGTGTGCACCATATTTAAAATACGGCCCACCATGGCGGTAGTTAGAGGACTAGCTTCAGAAATGTATATGCTAGTCTGCTGCTTTGCAGGATTAGCATAAAAAATGTTGATGCTAATCCTGCAAAGCACCCAGAGGCCCATTGTAACCAATGGAAGCTTCCCTTAAATGCCTGCTCTGAGCAGGCGTTAAAAGTGCTGGAAAGAAATGATGCAAAGAAATCTGTCAGATTTCTTTGCGCCATTTTGCTGGCCCTCCTAATGGGGGAATGACCCCTTTGCATACATTATGCCTGGCGCAGGATTAATGTAGCACAAAGGGTTACAAAGTGGCATAATGCATGCATTGCACCACTTTGTAAATATGGTGCAGCGTTTTTGGCCTCCTAACGCCACATTAGCTTAAAAATAATTACACTAATGTGGTATTAGAATGGCACTAGGGGCTCTTAAATATGCCCCTGTGGTCCATATTTGAAAAAAAAGTGGCACTGCACACAGTGCTGCACCACTTTCTTGCGCCCCTTAGCGCTCCCCTAATGCCACCATGTGTGCACTGTATTCAAAATACGGCGCAACATGGCGATAGTTAGGGGACTAGTGTCAGAATTTTTTACGCTAGTCCGGCGCTTTGCAGGAGTAGCGTAAAAAAATGTGATGCTAATCCTGCAAAGCACCCAGAGGCCCATTGTAACCAACAGACGCCTCCTTTTAACGGGTGCTTTGAGCAGGCGTTAAAAGTGCCAGAAAAAAATGACACAAAGAAATATGTCAGAATTCTTTGAGCCATTTTTTTGGCCTCCCCTAACGGGAGAATGCCACCTTTGTATACATAATGCCTGGTGCAGGCATAATGTAGCACAAAGGAATACAAAGTGGCGCAATGCATGCATTACACCACTTTGTAAATATGGCACAATGCTTTTGGCCTTATAACGCCACATTAGTGTAAAAAAAAATGACGCTAATGTGGCATTAGAATGGCACTAGGGCTCTTAAATATGCCCCTATGGCAGTGCTTAAATTGTGCTTGCTGTTTCCGGTGCAGAGCACGGCACTTATTTTTGAGGGCCTACGCTTATTTTTCTGCCTCAAGCATTTACTGCGAGAAAAAGACACATATAGGAAAGACGGAGGAAGAGAAAAACGAAAAAGCGTCACAATGGGGAAAAAGCAGAAGTCCGCAAAAGTGAGCTGAAGGGGCAGGGAGTGCCTGTAAATGAATTGAAGAGGCCTGAGATGGCTTCAGGATTACGCTGCCTCTGTATTACGTGTTCACACATTTAATTTCAGCAGCCGCATGTTTAAGAGGAGGGCTTTGGGCACCGGCACGTTGTTATTTACGAATTAAGCACTGCCCTATGGGGCATATTTGAAAAAAGTGATGCCACACACAGTGCTCTGCCACTTTTCTTGTACCCTTAGCGCCCCCCCAACACCACCATGTGTGCACCATATTTAAAATACAGCCCACCATGGCGGTAGTTAGAGGACTAGCTTCAGAAATGTATATGCTAGTCCGCTGCTTTGCAGGATTAGCATAAAAAATGTTGACGCTAATCCTGCAAAGCACCCAGAGGCCCATTGTAACCAATGGAAGCTTTCTTTAAATGCCTGCTCTGAGCAGGCGTTAAAAGTGCTGGAAAAAAATGATGCAAATAAATCTGTCAGATTTCTTTGCGCCATTTTGCTGGCCCTCCTAACGTGGGGATGACCCCTTTGCATACATTATGCCTGGCGCAGGCATAATGTAGCACAAAGGGTTACAAAGTGGCGTAATGCATGTATTGCACCACTTTGTAAATATGGTGCAGCGTTTTTGGCCTCCTAACGCCACATTAGCTTAAAAATAATTACACTAATGTGGTGTTAGAATGGCACTGGGGGCTCTTAAATATGACCCTGTGGTCCATAATTGAAAAAAAAGTGGCACTGCACACAGTGCTGCACCACTTTCTTGCGCCCCTTAGCGCTCCCCTAATGCCACCATGTGTGCACTGTATTCAAAATACGGCGCAACATGGCGATAGTTAGGGGACTAGTGTCAGAATTTTTTACGCTAGTCCGGCGCTTTGCAGGAGTAGCGTAAAAAAATTTGATGCTAATCCTGCAAAGCACCCAGAGGCCTATTGTAACCAACAGACGCCTCCTTTTAACGCGTGCTTTGAGCAGGCGTTAAAAGTGCCAGAAAAAAATGACACAAAGAAATATGTCAGAATTCTTTGAGCCATTTTTTTGGCCTCCCCTAACAGGAGAATGCCACCTTTGCATACATTTTGCCTGGCGCAGGCATAATGTAGCACAAAGGAATACAAAGTGGCGCAATGCATGCATTACACCACTTTGTAAATATGGCACGATGCTTTTGGCCTTATAACGCCACATTAGTGTAAAACAAATGACGCTAATGTGGCATTAGAATGGCACTAGGGGATCTTAAATATGCCCCTATATTTTATGTGACTTGCTGAGTGGATTAGTAAAGCCAGTCTTTACAAGTGCTTTAAAACACATGAATGTATGTAAAAGGGGAGCGATGGAGAGATGAGATGCACATTTGCCGGTGGTAGTGAGTGAAACTGAGGAGGAGGTCATGGGATGGAGGGGGCACCACAATAAAATGTCGCACAGGGCCCCACCAGTCCTAAAGCCGGCCTTGAGTGAAAGTCCCCATCATCAGAAGAGCAAGATATGGGGGCCGTTCATTTTCCTATTGTGTAGTTAAACTGTGGAACTGCCTCCCCACAGCACTGAAATCCCAACAGTTAGAAGCTAATTTCAGGCCGCTGCTGAAAACATACCTGTTCTAGATAGGTTGCATGTGCTGTCTCTGTCCTATGTGGTTGAGTAAGCGGTGGGTCACCTTATAGGGTAGCCATGCGTGCTACAAAAACCAAGTGGAATAGAATATATTATCTATGTAATATATGTAAATAAATATAGATATGTATATGTGTGTGTGTGAGAGAGAGAGAGAGATAGTCCTTCTTTGAAGTAAAAGTATTGTACAATTATAATTATTTCAGTTCCACTGAGATGTGCTATGATTGTCTGCTCAAATTTCAAGAAGTGCTTGCACAAAGTGCTCAACAGCATTTATCTTTTTAAAGGCACTTCCGGTGGTGAAGGGAGAAGATTCGACATTCAAATCTTATTTCCTATTTTTTATTCAAGGGTATCCAATACAGGACGGATGGTCAGGCTGTCCACATAATACACATTGGCATACAATTAATGTAACGTAGTCATTGCACTTGATCCATCCCTCCTGGACTTGTGTTGTTCACTTCATCTGTCAAGAGTCCTTCCTGCATGACTAAGGCCTCAGTGCTCCTACATTTTAATGAAATAATCCCATACTCTGTCAATACTCACTCTGCATGTTTTCGTTGTAGCCAGATTAATCTAGTAAGAGATGTAACATCATCTTTTGTCAGTTTGATCCTTCGTGGCTCTCATTTGTTTGGCATAGTTATGTACAGATTTTTCCAATTACCTTTTCATCAAGCCATACTTCACTTAAAAGGTAAGCTCAGTGCTGGTAGAAATACACAAACAGCATCAAACGTTGTGAATGGATGAGATTTCATGGAAATGATAGTGTATCCTGATCCAGCAATTCAGTGTCTGCAAACTGATTGGATGACTCATACCAGCTGCACTAAATGAGAAACACAGTGCAACTGAATGCATTAGAACAGGAGGGGGTGGCTTTCACATCTTGGTATGAACTAAACATGGTTCAGTCTGACTTAACATTCGGGCCGCAGTTTCAGATCCCAGCTTCATCATACTTTATGTCCGAATTTAAAACATACATAGGAATATTGTAGATGAGAGATTCAAAGTATTTAGGGCCTGTATTGTACTGTTGCAGTTATGTAGAACTTGGTATCACTTATTGACGACTGAATGGTTACTGCGTTCACTGTGCGTGGGTCGTAGAGTCTGGTTTTATCGAGTGGCCTATGTGGAATTAGTTTTAATGCAGTGGATGAAGCAGGCGTACTTCAAGTGCGTCGTGGCAAACATATGACTGCGCTTAAGCATGAAGGGAAACGCAGAGATAAGACAGAGTTGCATTTCGTGTACTTGCTGTCTCCAGACAGCTGGGTAAGTAGCTATCCTGGGTAGGTTCTATGGGCCTGCAAGAGTGGGACACTCGACGAGCATCTTTACTTGTGTGGGACCGCTATAGGTATCAAGTGGAAAAGGCACATCACTTTTGTTCTGAAAACTCTGACCTCCGAATTGAGAATGGTGGGTGAGGAAGTGCCAGACTGAGAGAGGACGGCAAGAAGTCACTCAATCAAGAGGGAAGAAGGCAGAGGAGGGTGGAATTAAATGAGGGTTATGGGATGGAATGCGGTCTCTTTCAGCCAGATAAACTTCATTAAACTTGGATTTCAGGGACATGAAAGGGGGTGGCGTCTTCAATGACATTAATCTGATGACTTGTCTGACTGGAGTTACCTTGAGGGAAAGAGAAGACAGATGAGAGAGATTAATGGCAGAAAACAGTTTGAGCTTGGAAATTATCAGACCGTGCAATGGCAGGTGTACCCATGTCGACTTCACATAGATCCACTTCTGTAAGTTTGTGACTACACTTTGGACTGCCCGTTCCTACATCTGGTCAGTCTCATACCTTCTGAGGCTCTCGGGCTGTACTCCATTTACACAGAGACACAAGTAACTCCGCTTGTTATAGTACGCTTTAAACTTGTCTCAGCATTAGAGCCAATATCTCCTGCACTAACTGGCAGCTCATTTTCATGCATTGGAGAGCTATGGGCAAGAGACAACTCTGCAATCCTGATGTACAAATACATTGGCATGTACTAACAATTAAGTATCGAGGGCCAAAGAGAATATACACAAACCCTGAAATACCCTTAAAGTGAGGCCTAATATGTGCATGCATGTTAACAGGGTGGGTGGGAGGACATGGGAGAGACACACATGAGGCTAAGGGGATCAGGGATGCAACCTGTTGTAATCCTCTCTGGCACTTGGAGAAACACCTCAAGATTGAAGACTGCTAAAATATCTAGCATGACCAGGGCTGAGATACAGTATATCTGCATGGTTGTCTTAGCCATGTGGACAAAGGCTGACTTCAGCCAGGTAGCTGGCTTAAATCAGTCCATTAAAGAAGTCAGCCCTTTCAGTCAGCCTGCTGGACTGGTGAATACCACCTTTTCCCAAGATGCTGCCTTAAACTGGCAGCTTTTGGCAAGAACAATAGTGAAGACATTAACATTAAGTGCCACATGTATGTAGCTTTTTTCTTGTCGCAAACGGCCCGATTTGTAGAATCGGGCCGTTTGCGACAAGAAAAAAGCATTTTGGTATGTACAGACCCTTTTTTGCGATTCAGTAATCTATTCACCAAATCGCAAAATAGGTTTGCGAGTCACAATTAGGAAGGGGAGTTCCCTTCCTAATTGCGAGTCGCAGTGCGATGTATGATTGTTTTGTGACCGTGAATGCAGTCACAAAACAATTGCAGTTAGCACCAATTTCAAATTGGTGTTAACCCATTCGCAACCAGGAAGGCCCCCATGAGACCCCTTCCCCTTTGTGAATGGTAGCAAAAATATTTTTTCAGAGCAGGCTGTGATCCCATGGATCACTGCCTAATCTGATAAAATGAAAAGAAAACATTTCATTTTTGTTTTTGAAATGCATCCCGTTTTCTATTAAGGAAAATGGGCAGCATTAAAAAAAAAACACTGCTTTATTTAAAAGCAGTCACAGAAATGGTGGTCTGCTGTCCCCAGCAGGCCACCATCCCTGTGAGTGCAGCCATCCAGAATGGGGTCGCAAATTATGACCTACCTCATGAATATTAATAAGGTAGGTCATTTGCAACCCCATTGGGAATCGCAAACAGTGTGAAGTACACTGTTGTACATATGGTTTTGCGACTCGCAATTTGCGACTCGCAAATGAGTCACAAATTGCAAGTCACAAAACTCTGGGTCGTACATCTGGCCCTTAACTCGTTCTTTTCTCTGAAGTTGCTGCACCAGTGCCTTTCTCAAAGACACTGAGATGTCTCTCGCTGAAAGGAGTTTATTGATGAGCGAGCCATCAATGACACCACTCTCACATGACTGCACTTGAAGAGCCATCTCACATCTGTAATTCCACAACCAAATTATGACACATGGATACACTACGTAAATTCCATTTTATTTTCCCTTTCAAGTCAAAAAGCACCACACAGTAACTCCTTGAATTTTTGTGGATCAGACCATCAAGGCATTCTGTTCCCCCAAACCAGGGTTCCTCAACTTAATGTACTGCCTCTCTTGAACAATAAGAGATTGTGAGAATCCAACAACATCCCATGTCTTCCTCATCTTAGCTTGAAGAGAGCACAACCTTCTTCCTCATTTGAACATCCTCATGAGATCTAAGCCTTGCCCTGTGTCTTCTACCCAACCGCCAAGGTACCAATTTCATGGTAGGTTTCCTTCCTCTCAACATTGTAAATGGAATCATTCCCGTTACAGAATTCGGAGTAATCATGTATGATTTCAACATGTCTTTCAAAGATGTTTTGCCAAGAAATACCTGATTTAAGAGCCAATTGAATTGATTCTGTCGCTACCCTATTAAAACACCCCGCTTGGTCATTAGCTTTAGGGTGACATACACCACCTTCATATGTCTAATACCACAATTCTTCAAAAATGTCTGCACTTTCTCAAATGTTAACTGCACTCCATTATCAGGCACTAATATTTCAGGAACTCCCTCTTTACAAAAAACATCTCCTAAAAACTCTATCCTAACATTTGTCCTGATAGTACCAACCATACAAACTTCCAGCCATTTTGAATAGCAGTCCACAAGCACAACAGCAGAAGATTCTCTTGATGGTAACCAAGCGAAAGGACCAATAAAATCAATGCCCACGTTACACTGTGGTCAATTTGGTAATTTAACTGTCTTTAATGGTACCCTAAGCTTTACCTGTCTTACCACTACAACAGCACTCTCTCACCCATTGTTTACCCATTCAATCAATGCCAAGCCACTAAAGATTTCCTTTTGCCTTCCTTTTAGTATTAGAGGTGTCCCCATGACCTTCATGACATATTTCACAATCACTGTACATAAACCTATTGGAGGTACAACCTTATCACTCCTCGGCATAATATCATTACACAATGTCAATTCATCCCTTACCTTCGAAAACTCGGTGCAATTACCTTTCGTTTCTTTTCTCTTGGCCCACCTGAAGCAATTTATTCCTTCACATTTCCTAGTTTAATGTGCTTTGCCATTTTTTACATCCACATCAATTAGGTCTTTCTATTGCAGTTTAATCATCTGTCCAGCTACATGATCATAAGTAAAACTACTTCTCACTCCTGATTTTCATGGCCATATATCAAATGGACGTCTGGATAAACCATCAGCTATAATATTAGATTTACCTGGAACATATTAAATCATGTAGTTGTGCATTTGTAATTTAGAAGCTAATGTCACTAAACGTCAAGTCAAATTCCTTCCACCTCTAGGGCTCAACATATTAACCAAAGGTTTAAGATCAGTCCTAATACTGAACTTCCTTCGCCACATATACATTTTGAATCTCTCCAAAGCCCATGTAGCACCCAGTAACTCTTGTTTAATCACATAATAGTTCCTCTCAGAAGTTCTCTGCATGCGAAAAGCATATGCAACAATCAATCCATCCTTGCCTCTCTTTTGGGATTATATCACATCTATACGATAACCACTTGCATCCACTGCAAACACACCTTCATTCCCCATAACAAAAGGTTTTAAACATGGAGCATGTGTAGTTTCTATTTAAACTAAAGTAAAACAAGTACTTTGCTCCTGACACCAAGCAAATTGTAAGTTTTGTTTTAAACATCGTCTTAATATTTCTATTTTCATGCATATGTTTTGACAATTCCTGAGGAAAATCTGTTAATCCTAAAAAATACATTAATTGTTGTTTCTGTACTGATTCAGCTGCATTAAAAATTGCATCAATATGACTCACTTTTAGTTGAATACCCTGACTAGATTCCTGCGGCCCAAATATTCCTCTTTGTTCAAATTTGTATTTAACATGTGCAACTGTTATTTTTTTCCAATGCCAAAAAAAACATTCTTCAAATTCATATCATGTTGGTCAACATTAGTCAAGAGGCTCATGGTGGTTACTTAAGTAAGGCACTTCATATATATATATATATATATATCTATTTTAATTAATTTCCCTTGATATAGGGTCCACTGGTACCATACCTTCTTGCTTTAGTATTACACCTCAACATATGCGGTTGTTTAGATACTGATTCAGCTGCATTCAAAATTGCATCAATATGACTCACTTTTAGTTGAATTTACTGACTAGATATCTTTTGGCCCAAATATTCCACTTCATTTTGTTCAAATTTGTAATTATCATGTATAACTGTTAATCCTTTTTTTTCAATGCCAATAAAACCTTCTTCAAATTCCTATCATGTTGGTCAACATTAGCCAACAGGTTCATGGTAGTTACTTACGTGAGGCACTTCCTATAATTTATATATATATATTTTTAATTCATTTCCCTTGATGTGGCATCACTGGTACCGTACCCTGCTGCTTTAGGATTACACCCCAACAAATGACCTAACTCTGAGTTATACCAGAGCATCACTGTGTCCTAAAACTGATGTCTGTCTTAAGGACCTTTTTAGAAGTGATTATTTGAAAGACTTTTGGGGTGGTTGACATTGAGGTTTTGTTGTTGTTGTTGACCCAATTTTAAGTGGACGGCACCCCTTTGTCTAATTATCCCTCTCCAGCTCTTATTTTTGTGCTTCCTCTATTTGGCTAGCCATGGTCACATCTGGGTCCACCAAGTACTGCTCCTTCCAGACCACCAGCTTTTCTTCCATCTCCTTTCCCTCGTTTTCCTTTCCTTCTGTTGCCCTACCACACGTACCATAATGTGACTCCTCGCTGCCATCTTGATGTTTCCCATACCGAGGTCTCTGACTTAACAGAGCCTAAGCTTTCTGCTCTGTCATGACCCAGGGGTCTAGTCTCCAGCCCTGTGGGAGTAGGCTGTGTCAATTGCATGGAAAGAGGGGAGTGATCTGAGATTTCACTCAGCAAGTAGGGAACATTATGGTATCTCCTCACCTGGCCAAGTCGGATCTAGAAGTAAGGTAGTCTGGAGAGGGATGCCAGTCAGTTAGTCGAATGGCAGTATTGTTGCTCTTTGAGGTGAGTGGTTCACCATGTGTTAGAAATGGGGTCTTTGGTTGGCAGTCAGGTTACCCCTTGTCCACGCAAGGACCCTCACTCTAGTCAGGGTAAGTCACACACAGTCCAAATTATCCTGTGCCCACCCTCTGGTAGCTTGGCACTGAGCAGTCAGGCTTAACTTAGAAGGCAATGTGTAAAGTATTTGTGCAATAAATCATACAATAACACAATATAGCACCACAAAAATACACCATACAGTGTTTAGAAAAATATATAATATTTATCTGATACGATGCAGGTCAAAACGATTAAAATGCAATAAGAATATGTTGAGATATCACTGTGAAAGTGATATAAGGGGGGTCATTACGACCCTGGTGGATGGCGGTAATTTGGGGAAAGGTACTGCCAACAGGCTGGAGGTACCTTCACCCAAATTATGACATTGGCAGTTTGGCTCAAGCCAAACCACCAATGTACCACACTGTCCGCCAGGGTGGTAACACCCTCTGGGCTGGAGACTTCGGTCTCCAGCCAGGTGGCCGTCACAATCCCACCCTCGGGATCATGACCCTGCCTACCGCCGTGGTTTTCGTGGCAATTCTACAGCCCCGAAAACCATGGCGGTAAGCACTATCAGTGCCAGGGAATTCCTTCCCTGGCACTGATAGGGGTCTCCCGCCCCCCTGCCCCTCCCCAGAGTCCTCCCCCACTCTCCCCCTCCCTCTCCTGACTCCCTGACATCCACACACCCACATGTGCACACATGCACACTCATACACACATGCATACCCACATCCACCCAAGCATGCACACATACACACCCACATCCCGCAACACACACTAACATACATTGTAGCACACATGCGTTCACAACACACAACATACACGTACACTCACATTCATTCATTCACGCATGCATTCCACGTGACTCACACCCGCATGCACGCATACAAAAACAGACACCCCCCCACACAACACCCCCCCCACACACAACAACCCGCGCCCCCCTCTGCTGTCAGAGAACCCGACTTACCTGCTTGCAGGGGGTCCTCCGGCAGGAGACGGGATGAGGCGCTGCTGCCAGCAGCAGCGTCCGCCAGCAAAACACTGCCAGGCTGTCTCATGGCTCATGATACAGTAGGTGGTGTTTTGCTGGCGTGGTGCTGCTGCTGGCAGCAGCGCCACCTTACCACCGTCCGCCGCCATGACCGTCGACGGAATACCGCCAGCCTTCTGCCAGTATTCCGTCTATGGTCATAATGCGGTTGGCGGCTGGTAGTCATGGCGACGGTATGTTGGTGGCCGTCACCGTGGCGGTAGGTGGCATTTACCCTCAATGTCATAATGAGGCCCAAAGTGTCTCAAGTCTTTGAAAAACAAATAAATGTCTTTTAAAAACAATAAAGGTCTCTTGCAAGCACAAAGTACCTGGTTTGCGTTCAAAATCTCCGCAAGGGACCGTCGTTATTTTTCACGCACAGGAAGACTTTGCGTCGATTACCGGTGCTTGGACTTGGTTCCTCTTCCGGTTGCAGGGTTTTCCGACTCCCCGGGGTCGATGCGTGGAATCCTGGGCTTGGAGAGCGAAGTCACAAGTGCTGCCTCGATTCGGTGGGCGTTGCGTGGAAATTTCGCCCACACGGCAGGCACTGGGTCGATTCCTCTCTGGAAGTCGGGCTGCGCCATTCCGGCTCGGCTGTGCGTCGATCCAGCGGGCCGTGCGTCGAATTTCCGGTTGCTACGCTGATCTTCCTGTTGCGAAGTCCGGCTGTGTTGTTCCGGTTCGGCGTGCAGTGAATTTTTCACCACGATGCAGGCTGTCCGTTGTTTTTGGCATGCGGTGTGTCGAATTGTCGCCTCACAGGGAGTCCAGTTGCAGGAGTAAAGTCTTTTTGGTCCTGTGACTTCAGGGAACAGGAGGCAAGCTCTATCCAAGCTCTTGGAGAGCACTCCTTCAGCACAGCAAGAACAAGGCAGCAGTCCTTCTCAGAAAGCAGTCAGGTGAGTCCTTTAGGCAGCCAGGCAGATCTTCTTGGCAGGTTGCAGGTTCTGGTGCAGAGTTTCTTTCCCAGGTAGTGTCTGTCTTGGTAGGGTCAGAGGCCCTGCTTAAATACCCAAATGTGCCTTTGAAGTGGGGGGAGACTTCAAAGAGTGACTTTGAAGTGCACAAGGTCCCTTTCAGTTCCATCCTGTCTGCCAGGGTCCCAATAGGGGGTGTGGCAGTCCTTTGTGTGAGGGCAGGCTACTGTCCTTTGACATGTAAGTGTCAGGCCCTCCACCCTCCCAGCCCAGGAAGACCCATTCGATAATCAGATGTATGCATGTGAGGCTGAGCATCCTGTGTTTGGGGTTTGTCTGAGTGAATGCACAAGGGAGCTGTCACTGAACCTAGCCAGACGTTGACTGTAAGGCACAGAAGGATTTAAGTGCAGAGAAATGGCCACTTTCTAAAAGTGGCATTTCTAAAATAGTAATATTAAATCCAACTTCACCAGTTAGAAGGATTTTGTATTACCATACTGGCCATACTAAATATGACCTTCCTACTCCTTTTAGATCAGAAGTTACCACTCAAACAATATCTGAGTGTAGCCCTAATGTTAGCCTATGAAAGGAGCAGGCCTCACAGCAGTGCGAAAACAAATTTAGGAGTTTTACACTACCAGGACTTATATGTAGAAAAAGGGGAGTTTGAGGCTTGACAAGTACTTTTAAATGCCAAGTCGAAGTGGTAGTGAAACTGCACACACAGGCCTTGCAATGGCAGGCCTGAGGCATGGTTAAGGGACTACTTTTGTGGGTGGCACAATCAGTGCTGCAGGCCCATAAGTAGCATTTATTCTACAGGCCGTGGCACGTGTAGTGCACTTTACTGGGGACTTATGAGTAGATTAAATAAGCCAATTGGGTGTGAACCAATGTTACCATGTTTGAAGGGAGAGAGCATATGCACTTTAGCACTGGGTAGCAGTGGTAAAGTGCGCAGAGTCATAAAACCAGCAAAAACAGTGTCCAAAAAGTGGAGGGAGGCAGGCAAAAAGTTAGGGATGACCACCCTAAGGCTGTCAGGTCTAATACCATGGGACAACAAGCCCCATGGCTTTTACAAATGTGCCTAATCTCATATCTGTCCATGGTGGAGTGTCTCCTTTAGTTACTCTTTCCAAACTCCCCTGTAAAGTTAGGTTAAGGTCTCCCCTGATCACCAGGAGTGTCTCTGATTTTCTCAGGATCCAGTCACTCATAGCTGCTAGTCCCACTGTCTGTAGCCCTGGAAGGAGGTACCAAGAGGCTACCTTCAGCTCCTCCCCCTGCTAAGTGCCCATAACCGCAACCCAGCAACCCTGGGGGTCCACCTACTTTTGCAGGACTTGGAACAGGAGGGATTTGCGGGTTATGTGCCCTGGCACCTGTAGAAAAGCCAGCATGGGCTAGCACAACAACTTTACCACTGCAACAAGAAGCCACAGTTGTTACCTGGTAACTGGGTTTCTTCTAATAAAATAAGCATGGCCAGCTATAAATTTCCATTCCACTTCTTTTTTAACTTTGTTGCCCAACCCACAATCCGAGACAGGATGGTCATTAAGGAGCTAAGGGCCTTTTGTGGCATGTATGGTGAGTCTATTTAAAGGATCAGTGGGGCTTCCCCAGCCCTGGCTCTGATCGAGGGACACCCTGACTACCACCTTAGAGTGTCACCCTCCAATCATCCCCGACTCCCCTTGCCCTATCACCTTGCATGGCAGGTTATTAACTTCCCCCCAATGCTTTAAGTACCTGTCGCCCCTCCCCCCTTAAACATGAAATACATCACCAAACAAAAGATTTAAAAGTCTAGTTGGCTTAAAGAGCGGCCTTTCTCCTGCAGGCCTATACTGTGTCCATCCAGTGGGGCCAGGACACTTATCACCCCTATGGCAGGCCCTGCCTGTATTCCTTTGCTGGTCAAGAACTATTACCCCAGTTCATCAGCAGTCATCAGGATAACCACAGAGGGGAGCTGCCTCATCCTGCTCCTCTCCGGAGGCAGCAACACTGGTACTTGGCTCTGGTGATCCCTCTCAGAGTCCATCACTTATTGTTCATGTATCAGGGGTGGGCCCTCTGGCCCTCTCGCACCACAAGGGCCCTTTCTAAAAAGGTCAGGTCCTTTGTGGGTGTTCTTGCCCTCACCATCTGGCCCTTTGTGATGGTTTTCTGGGGCACCAGTCAGCCTGCAGCACCATTTACCTGGACTCCGGTGGCAGATATTCCTGTGATTATAGCCATTCCCAGTCCTCCTCTGCCACTGCAAAGAACCAAGATTTCTCAAGGGTGGCTATCTGAAGTTTCACTGGGAAGAGCAGAGCATGCTATGAGAGTTGTCACCTGCGATTGCATCTGTAGCAGTTGAGCAGCTGTGTCTTTGACCGCCATTGTCGTTTGAGCCGACTCTCATTCATTGTCCATCACTTTCCCTGTCAGGTTTTTGTAATCAGCCCGCAGAAGGCTGACATCTAGCAATACAGTCTCAATTTCGTGTTCCAATGCCTTTGTCATTTCCTTAATGGCCGTCAAGGTACGTTCTGTGCAGGCAGCCAAATATCCTTCCCACTAGCTTTCAGTGGAGACCCCTCAACTTGTCCCATCTTTCTCTGCTTAGGGTGTACCATTGTTGGGCGCTTTCATGGTGGTCTAACCAGTCAGTGAAGGTCTCGGGCCTCACACCGGGCTACCCTCTGTCTCTGGGCCACTCTCCCTACCAGCCCCCCCAATAGGGGATCTCCATGTGTTGTAGAGAAAAGTTCAGGCTTGAATCTCGCTTACATCCCACATACTCAGGGGAGGGCCAGTAGAAAGTGAGGGGAATCTCCGCCAGCCATTTCCCAACGCTATGTCACAAAGATTCATGATGGGGCCTCAGTTGCAATGGCAGCCCTGTCGCAGTCTTCCTGTCCCCACTAGCAACTGTTTCCAAGTGTCAGGAGTGGTGACAGGGGTCATTGATCTAGCACCCTGATTGAGGTGAGATCCCACCGTCCAAAGACCTACACATGGCCAATTATTTATTTTGAGAGCTTGAGTGGTCTTCCAGGGACGCATACCCCGACCCTTCCTCGGGGTGGCTGCTCGGCTTGGTGTGCCACTCACAACCTGTTTCCCCTGGGGCTCATCCTGCCACCCTGGCTACTCAAGCCCCGCTGCTGATCATGTCATTGTAGGCCCCCTTTAGACCAGGAGGGCCAGTGTTTCTGTCAGACGAGTATCTGCCACTTGGAGTAAGTCCTGCACTCCTGCTGGTGCCCACTCCATCCTCCTGGTCACTTGAGGACTGCCTCCCGCCTCCTGTCTGCCGTCTGAACCTCTTTCACACCTCCAAGGGGTTCTCTCAGACTGAGGGAGCAGTGTGCCACACCCCGTCACTGGGCTCATGTTCAGGAAGGCTTCCCCACTCACCTCCGATACCGTCCAGGGCCTAGATGAAACTGCCTCTAGGTACCGGCCTCTTCTGTGACCCCCTCCCTGAATGGTGAAGGGAGTCACCAACCATCATCCTTGGGTCCTCGTGGCATTTTGTGGTCCTTCTCCATCTCAGAACCACAGTGACACTCCCCCACTGCCCTTGCAGGTGACATTGTCTTGAGTTTGTTATTTTTTAGCATTCATATATCTCATAGTGACATTGTTGTAGTTATTAAGGTTAAATTGTCTTTGTTTTTCAATACAAATCTACACACATAGGTGTACGGGTATATAACGTGTACGCCATGGCGGCATCCACACACTCAAGAGAGTCCTGTCACAAGAATGTGTGAATTTTGAGCAATAACATTTCTATCAACCATTAGACTTGGCTCTTTGCCAAACAATTTGACATATCTGAGCTGGGGGAAATAGACTCTTGTACCTGTAGTCACCTCTCATCTCATCTGCGTACACTGCTCCATGTTTTGGACCCAGTGTGCCACCTTAGGAATGTCAATGCTACCTCATAGCCTTACCACATCCCTCTTGGCCACATTCATGGTTGTATTCCATAACAGAAGGGCATACCTTGGAACTGTTTGCTCTCCCCTTATCCATACATACCACCCTCTAAGGCATCTACCTGTTTCTGTCTTACCCATTCTAAACAAATGTTTGCGAGTGTAGTTGGCTCGGTGCAATATTGGAATTTGTATCAGGCAAAACCCAGATCTCACAGCACCACCCATGGGTCTTTACAGGCCTCCCTCCAATCATCATCTTCCAGGATTCCCAAATCGTGCTCTCCTTAGTTTTTCTAACAGAGATTTGCAGTTATTGAGGAACGTTTTGTAGATTTGTCGAATTTCGTGCTTATGCAGGGGTGCAGCCAACAACCTATACTCTAATAGTGATTCATCTGTCATGTCTTGCAGTGAGGCAGAGTACCTGGAAAGGGCATGCTGCTGGACTTGCAAATATTTGTAACATTGGAATTTAGTTGGTTCAAACTGGTGTCTAAGTTCGCCAAACGTCAGCATGTCCTGGGGTCATCATATGTCTCCTACTTTGGATATGCCCAGGAGATCCCATTTATAGAAGTCCTCAAAATCTCATTAGGTCAGTCAGAATCCTGGAGGCCAATAGAGGTCTCTCCCGGGTAATTTTATCCCTTCATCCCATTGCTCAGTTTTCCCCCTTCCAAATCCCAGTAACCATTGTGGTTGGAGCGTGAATGACCCCAGTGACCCATTTACCACATACAATTCCCTCTGGTGTCCATACGAGGTCATCGCCCTTGTTTCAGCCAAAAGCAAATGTTATCTTTGGTCTGCATATTCCCACTCATTTATCACCAGCAGTTTTGACAATGTACCATTTACTCTCACCCGAGCAATCAGGTTAGTTTATAGCAATTAATTCCATCCCTCAAACTCGGGGCACAATTTTGTTTTTGCAACACTGCCCTTCAATATAGAAACTCAAGGGAGTCAGAAGTCTTTTTGACATTATAGGAAAGCAGAATCACTGCATCCTACACCCACTCTGTCCTGTGTAAGACCACAGGTGCCGAAGGGTGTGCTGAGTAACTCTGTTTGGCATTAGACCTGATTGATCTACAGTGACTAGTTTTTCGATAATTTGTATTAGCTGATTAGCCAACACCTTTGCCAGTATTTTGGCTTCAATATTGAGTAGTGGGTAGTGAAGTTGGCCTGTATGAGGAAAATAATCCACTGGTTGTCCACTTGGGTGTATGAGGACAATTTTAGCCGTTCTAATGTCATAGTAGTTATCACTTCCTGTCGGCCTCCAGGAACATCTGGATGAAGGGCTCACTAAGTCTTCCAATCAGTCATTTAACAAATTCAGTAGGGTATCCATTAGGCCCCAGTGTTTTTACTGACTTTTAATTGTTATTTGGTAACCTCTACCTCACGTCCTTTTCTATCTTTTTGGGTGAGACAGGGGGTGGAATGTCTTGTACAAAACCCCAGACCTCAGCTTTTGTGCCTTTGCCTCTTGGATAAAATAACTCCTTCAGATAGGCTACAAAGGCCTTTGCAATGCCATGTGCAATTTCAGCCATTCCCCCAGTTGGGGTTATAACCTTGCAAACCCATCTTTGGTCTTACTCCCTGTGAGATAGCCAGGTTAGTAGCTTACTCGCCATTTAGCTCTTGCTTCGTCTTCCAGTAGTTGGAGATATTTTTCTCTAGTAACCACTATTCGGTTGGCAAAATCTACATCAGGATTAATAATTGCCTTCCCTTTTAATCAGAGAATTTTCTAACCCTCTAGCTGTCTTTACCTACGGTTTTTATTGATTCTGTAAACGAGTTGGCCATGAATAACTGCATTGTATGCCTCCTAGATCGTCACAGCATACTACACTGGCCTATTTTCTGTCATGTATTTCTCTGTTGCCTCTCGCAAGCTTTTCTTAGTGCCCCAGTCTTTAATATTCCATGAATCAAACTGCCACTCCCCCTTGCAGCCTCATCTCTGTGCATAATCCTGTGCATATGACGGAGTGGTTGGAAATCCCTCTTGGAAGAAAGTGTGTGCCTTTATACCTCCCCACTTGAACCATGGAGACCATAAAATAGTGAAGTCTTGACATTGTCTGCATGTTATTATACATATAAGAGAATTGTTTCACATTGGGTTGTTCCTCCCTCCCGAGATCCCTCAACCCCAGGAAATTACTGAAGTCACTCACACAATTATTTGTTCTTCCGCACTTGAAAATCAGAAGTAAACCTGAGTGCCCCAGCACCTTGTTCCTACCCCATCCTATAAAATTGCATTTATTTTCCACTAAATATGTCTGTTCTGTTGTAGTAATATCAAGTCCAGGTCTTGTCTCTATAGGAATTTCTGTACAGTCCCTCTTTTAACATTATGTCACAGCTCATTGATGTTCCATGTCATTATGGCCATGCCTAAATTTATAGGCCCTTCGCTTTATGTCAGTGTTGATTTTTCCCAATCCCTCCCTTCCTGGTGTATGTCTTCCCTGCCATTCTCACAGTTGTTCAACATTCTAATTGCTAAAAGATAACCCCTGAACCCTCCAACTCCCACCACCCCACCACCTCATGCTGTTGGTTCAAAATTATGCGCCTCCCCAATGCTTGAGGCGTCTATCACCCCCCCATAACACACAGCAAACAAAAGGAATATTCTAGTTACCTACAGTAATTGTTTCAAGCAAGTTGTTTGACCTCAATGATTCCTCCAATTGTATAAGGTTCAGTGTTTCATTACACACCCTGGTCACTCTTTCAGACTGGCATGTCCACACTACTCACATGGTACCGGATTTTCCATGGTGGCATAACTCCCATGGGTATCGATCACTATTGATTCCTCTGTTTCTTGATCAGCACAGCAAATGCCTGTTTCCTTTGTCCATGTGCCCCTATGTCTCTTCCTTTCCATAGGTAACCATCCCACCAGCCACTCCCAGGCTTCATCCAATGAGGCAAAGAGCCAAAATTTCCCCTCCAACTGTACCCTCAACTTGGCTGGGAACCTCATGTTGTATTTCAGGCCTTGTGTGTGCAGCTTGACTATCACTTTGTCAAAACTGCTTTACTGAGTTAGCTTTTCTCATGTATAATCTGGAAAGACCAGAATCGACAAGCCTGTAGGCAGGCTGCCCTCAGGGTATGGTCTCAATCTCTATATTTTAATATACGTGCAATGACTGGCCACATTCTAGCCTCTGGTTTTGGTGGGAGACCATGCACTCTGTGTGTTTGTACTATGACAAAGTGAGTGGACATATTCTTGGGTTTCACAGTGGTAATCACAAAGTTCTCAGTAAAGCATACCAAATTTGTACCTTCCACTTTTACAAGGAAACCTACCAGTCTTATGTTATTGCTTTGGGATCTGCCCTCAGCATCTTCTTCCCTGGTATGTAAATGTTGCATTGTGTCTCAAAGGTGTCTAGCCTCTGAAAGCAGTGACTTAATTTTTTCAGTGGGTTCTTTCACTTCAATTTCCACCTTGGTTACCCTGGTTGTCATTTGCTTCATGCCGGTGCTAATTAAGTTGGTATCCACTGTCACTGTGTCTATTTTGTGTTCTAGAGCAGATCCAGTACTTTTAATTTCCAGTAATAGTTATTTCAACAAAGGTTCCGTTTCAGATGGAGATCCTGCTTTTCCGTATTGCTCATACCATATGGTCAGAGGATTGATGGCCCCCAGAAGTGGGGATGGCTCTCATCCCTAAAAAGGCAGTAAGAAACTTGGCTTTCCTGATAGATGACAACCTTTCTTTGAAAGAGCAGGTTAACTCCACCTATGGTACCTGTTTCAGGACCAAGCGCCTACTTCGAAAAGCTTTCCAATGGTTCCCCTCTAGACCAGAAAATCCCTTACCCAAGCACTCATTGTAAGCTGCCTAGATTACGGCAATGCTCTCATGGTAGCAGCAAATGAAGCTCTCCTAGCTAAACTTCAGGTGGTTCAGAATACAGCTGCTCACCTTGTATGCAAACTTCCACCCTGTACCCCCTCCTTACGCTCAAATCTCTGCATTGGCTACCATATAAAAAAGCGTGCCCTCTTCATACCCCCCGCCTGGTGCACAAGTTGCTATCTGGTAACAGCCTTCTCTACTTACAAAACAAGCTACAACCCTAGCTACCCATGCAGCCTAAGGTCCGGTGGAAAATCACTGCTATGCTCTCGCCGCATACGTATGGCCAGATACGGGGGAAGATCATTCTCATATCTAGCACCCCACCATTGGAACAGACTACCCGTACATATACGGTGCAGCCCCTATTTAAAAAAAACTTCTTAAAACCTGGCTTGTCTGATTCCTCCATATCCATCTTTCCTGTTAATGTGCTGTGGAGCTGAGAGACCGTCTTGGGGATGATTCATTTTTCGCTATATAAATTTAAGTAACTTAACATAACTCCCAGCCCCCTGACTTGGTTCTAGCCTGGTCAGTGCTGTTTCCAATTGCTCTGTTTCTAACTGTGTATTTCTCCAATTTGTTGGCTGCTGGACCTTGAGACCTTTATCTTGACCAATGCATCGACTTTGCAATGTCAGTATAGTGTTGGGGCAGGGAGCATTGGGTTGAGAGGAGGCAGTGTTGTTCCAACTGCTGGCAACCTACACTGTCCCATCTGGGAATCAGCTTCTCTTCTGGCCAGTCGTCTGGGAATCAGCCTCTCTTGTAGCCAATGTGCTTTCCAATATTCCCACTACGGATACAGATTCACCTTATTCCACAATCTATCTCTGCTCTTTTGCCACTGCCTGATTTGCACTTGCAGCCCCGACTCTAAGCTCTCCAGTCACCAGGGTATCTCTTGGCAATAGTGCTGTTTTGCTTTTTCTGTATAACCTACTTTTGTGACCTCTCTGCTTCGAGTGTCGGATGTGGCACTGGTTAATGTCAGATTGATTGTCATGCCCCCCACCCCCCCCAAGGGGTCACCTCGTGCCCACCTGCAACTGGTATTATTACCAATTTCTCAGGGCTCCTCCTAATATTGTGCATACAATGGTAGATGATATAGCTCGCACCATGCAGCTCACCAATTAATATGGACCCCCACCTGATCACATTAACAACTGCCCCGCTGGGCCTCCCTGTCACTTACTCAGTTAGAGCCCATATTAATGGGGTAGTATTGAGCTGAACAGTCTTCTGCACTGCCTGCTCAAATTATGTCTTTGCTATCCCTCGGCACAGGTTGGAGGGTCAACTCTGATCAGACTGCCTGTTCCTCAGCCTCCACCGACGAGTGCATTCCTTTCAGGAGAACTTCTTAGCTGCTGCTCTGACTTCAGTAGGTCAATTGAGTCCTTCCTTGCCTGCTGGGCGCCATCTTGCATGTGGCCGCCTCCATCCAGGTCTTGGCTTTCTCCACTGTCAGGATGAATTGCGGCCATCCCTCGGCTACGGCACCACCTGTGTGCATCACAACCTCATGGGCACCACTATCGGGCAGTGGCATCCAGGGAGACCTTGGATAACTGCCGGTTTTGAACTTCACCAGCTGGAGCAAGCTGCTCATGCACCATCCTCTGTCTGCATCATAGCTACACCACCCTAAATTGTCTTGTTTTATTGTAAAGGGAGGATGTGTGGTTTTCGGTTTGTGTGTGATAATGCTGGGTATGATAGATCTTAGAGTGTGGGTGGAGCATACAGTGTGTAATAAGAATGCGGTTGACTGTGTCAAGGGGTTCGGGAAGGGAGGCAGAACGAGAGGCTACTGTTGATGGTGAGTTGTATGGAAGACTCTACATTGCTCTTCTTGCTGTATACGTTTGTACTCAGAAAATACACAAGAGTAAGTTTGCCTTGTCTGTGATTTCTTCAACACCAACTTAACCGTCAACAATGAAAAAAGCATTGCCGAACTGGAATTTGAAGGAAGCTCTGGCAAATTTGTGCAGACCAGCCCCCTTACTGCATGTAACGAGCAAGTGCAGCAGTGAGAGAGCTCCAAGACATTTTTGAAACAAATGTCCAGTCATTGAATGGGTGGATGGAAATTGCATGCAGAGCTGCATGACTCACTGAATAGTTGGACGGTGAGAATTGGGTGGATGAATTAATTAAAAAATAGGTGACAATGAATAAAGACTTTTATCTACCTGGAGCAAGTGGTTGCAATGCTCTGACCAAAGCTGAGTGCTCTGGTTATCATTTTTGCTTCCACATTAAAACATCACTACTACCACCAATCATTATGAAACATGCACAGCCTGGATGTACCTACCTCTGTGCACTGATTTAGGGCCTGAAATAATTAAACACAAAGCATTAAGAAAGAATGAGATAACCATGTAGTGGCCAAATTGCTCAAAAATCTTGCATCAGTCCTGACTTCCACTTGACCACATTGTGTGATGGTAGGCAATTACTTTTTTCACAGTCGTCTTTTCCTTCATCATCGCAGGATAGCACGTTGAAATACATCAGCTCCTCAGTTCGGGGTGTACGATGCACAAAAGCAAGAGGCCACATATTGGTGGGCACAAGACAGCTTTCATCTTGGTTCACTAAAAGCATCGCCGCCAAGGTGATAACGGGGGCATGAATGTTTCTAAGTTGATAGTTATAATCTTTCAGTGTTACTAATTGCCGTAACAATTGCAAGTCAATGCAATGGTGAAATGCTGAAATGCTGAAATGCTGAGAAATCTTGTCAAAGTTGGATCATAAAGGCATACAAAATAGAATTTTAAAGAGCATCATGTATGTACTGGACTCTTTGTGCCATCAGCCTCTCCAAAGCCCTGTGGTCCAGTGTTGCTCGTGGCGACCATGCAGGAGACAGGAACCCTCACTCTAAAACTGTTTGTGTTGCATTGTTTATTTATAAGGGCTGCAGGCAGGAAATGCAGCCAGTCGAACTCCAGCAACAAAACTGGCCCCCACCGGCAGTGAAACTGGCCCCCATCCTGCCAGTCCACTGGGAAAACGCCCAGTGTTCGATAGCGCCAGCCCAGACCTTAAAAAATGGTAAATATAACAAAATACATGCATAATTTATATTCATTTTATACAACTATAGCTAAAAGACATACTTTTATTTTAATTGGAGCATAAAACATACTAAACCATTATAGTTTCAAATGTTTTCTGCGTTCATTTAAAACTGCTTTAAAATATTCATCAAGCAGTAAGTGATATAATTGTTATGGTCACAGTTGCAACGATTTCCATATTTGGTAAGAACGTATTACGCACACTACAGAGTATAAAAGAAGATTACTCAGCTTTCCCAACATGCTGTCATGCCAGCTGCATACACGGTCCTCAGCTTTAAATCCCACACAGCGACCAATCGTGGCTTGAAAAGGGACCTGGCACTAATCTCATTTGTATTAATTCACGCATGTATCGAACAGATGGTAAGCATTATAAATATTGAGGGTGCTATCTAATGGAAATCAATCTGCTTGGTTCTATGTTAGAATATTCTAGTCAAAAATATTGTTTGACCTAAACGCTGTGTCATAAATTTGTTCCCAAAATATTGTCCCTTTTGGTGTAGGTTTTCTATTATTAACCCTTTAAAATGCTTAATGTGTATAAAACACATTAAGTGCACAATATTTGTATCACACTATGGGCCAGATGTAGCAAATAAAATATTTGCGAGTTGCAAAGTGCGAGTCCATGCGACTCGCAATTTGCAACTCGCAAATTGGTATGCAGTACGGTGTCTCAGACACCGACTGCGACTCGCTATGGGGTCGCAATGACCCACCTCATGAATATTCATGAGGTGGGTCGCAAATTGCGGCCCCATAGCGAGTCTAGGCACTCGCAAACATGGAGGCCTGCTGTCGTCAGCAGACCTCCGTGTTCGTGACTGCTTTAAATAAAGCAGTTTTTTTTTTTAAAAGTGTAGCCCGTTTTCCTTAAAGGAAAACGAGCTGCACTTAAAAAAAAAACCGAAACCTTTAGTTTCGGTATTTTTTCAGGGCAGGGAGTGGTCCCTTGGACCACTCCCTGCCCTGAAAAAATAATATGGGGTCCAGTCACAAAGGGGAAGGGGTCCCATGGGGACCCCTTCCCGTTTTCGAGTGGGTTACCATCCACTTCAAGTGGATGGTAACTGCGACTCCATTTGCGACCGCGTACGCGGTCGCAAATGGAATTGCATCCCACTGCGAGTCGCAAATAGGAAGGGAACACCCCTTCCTATTTGCGAGTCGGAAATGCATTTTGCGAGTTGGTCCCGACTCGCAAAATGCATTTCTGCATAGGAAACTCACATTTGCGACTCGCAAACGGCCATTTTTGCCGTTTGCGAGTCGCAATTCGTTTCCTACATCTGGCCCTAGATTCTGTGATATTCTGTTACTGCACCACCTGCGGGTAACCATTAAATATTTTCTTGTCAGTACTGTCTCAAAATCCCTGTTTGTAGTTGCTCAGTTACCTCCTTTTTCATTTGTGTTTTTGGTATTGGGGTTGGAGCGTTCAGATCCTGTGATCTATCTGATCTTGTAATATATTCTTCAAATCCAGACTATTAAACAGCCTACCTTTGCTCTTTAGGTAGGCCCATGCTTAGAAAATGCCTTTTCATACATACAAACATACATAAAGATGGATAATCATTCTGTCCACAATACTTGTGTCGAGTGTCTCTTTTCAGCAGTTGATTTTGCATATAGGGTAACAGAAAAGAGCACTCATCTCTCACATTCGCACTCATCTCTCACACTCTGAGCATTTCCCTCAAGTATGCGCATACTGCTAACCAGTGTTCTGTAATGAGAGTTAGCTCCAGTAGAATAGACTTCAAACTGCTGAACGAATTCCTTATGGAAACAATTGTTTTTTGAGTGCTCAGTATGTAGGGCACTCCCTTAGCACTAGGCACCAGATTTAACTTTGTCTGATTGTCGGAAAAGACCTAGTTATGGCTAACTACTGTGGCTAGTGTGCAATGCTTTGGTTAAAAAGCAAAGGGGCCAACACACATCCTTGACAAGGGATTTCAACCACTAGGTGCCTTTCTTGTTCAACAATATTTGTACCTAGGTGTCAGTGAATAGTCATGAGACTGAGTTAAATGATCCCTTCGGGTGCTCCCACATTATAAGCTGAACCTTAACAGGGACTGAGCAAGCATATCAAAGGCATTTGTGAAGTTTAGGAAGGCGACCTAGGGGGCACCCGTTCTCCGGTGCTGTCTTTGCCAGTAAGGTAAGGGCTAGGCAGATAGATCTGCATAAATAAACTGTCCTTTTGAAGCCCTGGTGTACAACTTAGAATTTTTGGTGGCTCAAATTAACCAATAAAGTGGCAAAAAAGGACCTTGAAACAACTTATCGGTCTTACCTCCAACAAATCTATCAGTTGTTAATTTCTAGTCTGCCTTCAGCCTTTTTAATTAATGAGGCCAAGCATATTGGCCCATAGTGACTCATAAAGCCACCCACTTTCCAGTATTACAGAATACATGGGATACACAGCTCATGCCCAGCAATTAAGATATTTCACAAATAATGTACTTTTGTAAGTCCACTTGCCTGCAGGCATGATTTTCAATCAAGCTGTCTGGTCACAAAAGACCTATTTTGGGCTTATCAAGCGCTTAGGTGGTCTTAGAGCCTGCCCATTGCTTACCATTGCTTAACTTTATTTTTGATCTTATTTTATTGCTTCTTATTCAATGGGTTTCTGTGTTGTAGCTTGTCAAAGTCGTGTTTGTTTCTACCCTGGAACATAGCCTCTTTACTATATCTCTGACTGGCTGGCTTTTATACCTTCCATTGCTGACTTTTAGAAAACGTATTTCATTCAGCTTAAGACCTCCATATGAGATCATGTGTTTTCCACCTATCTCCCTTGTGTGCTTCTCACTACCTACCACCGTATTGCTCTTTTTTTTACATGTGCTGACATCTCTCCACACTCAACATTGCTTTCTCATGCCTGTGTGCTTCTCTCTGTCCCAGAGATCGTGTTCCTCTTTGCCTGTGTGGTTCCTTGCTCCCGCAAGCTATGTTTCTCTCTCGCCTGTGTGCTTCTCTGCTCCTACACTACTTGTTGCTCTCTCGGCTTCTCTCTACCGGTGGTCGTTTTCTACTCTCATCCAAATGGTTCTCTACATTCTGCTCTTCATGTTGCTGTCGTACTCCTATGCTTCTCCCACCACCCGTCTCCGTCTCGCCTGTGTTGTTCTCCCTTGTTTGCTTCCATCCACGTAGCTTCCTCCCTACCGCCACATAGCTCTCCTGTCTACCCGCTTGCCATTTTGCTTTTCCCCGCTGGCCTCCTGTCTGCTTTGAAAAATATACCTTTGTATTACTTTTTTTTTAAAATTACCACCCCTTCTCGAATTGGTAAGTAAAAAGAAAAAAGTTACCTGCATTATTTTGTAGGCTTGCACGTTTGCTCACCTACAAAATAACACGGTTATAGAGCCTTTTTCTTTTTTTCTTTAGCCATGTTGCACAGCATCGGCGATGATGTACAGCATTGCCAAAAACCATTGGCAAAGCCAGTAGGTCCCAAAGTTGAGACCTACTGACCTTTCCAGTGCTTGTTTATGTTGTCTCAGAAGGTTCAAGATACATTTGCTCTGTATTTGTTTTATTTTCCCTATACAGGGAGTGCAGAATTATTAGGCAAGTTGTATTTTTGAGGATTAATTTTATTATTGAACAACAACCATGTTCTCAATGAACCCAAAAAACTCATTAATATCAAAGCTGAATATTTTTGGAAGTAGTTTTTAGTTTGTTTTTAGTTTTAGCTATGTTAGGGGGATATCTGTGTGTGCAGGTGACTATTACTGTGCATAATTATTAGGCAACTTAACAAAAAAAAAAAAATACCCATTTCAATTATTTATTATTACCAGTGAAACCAATATAACATCTCAACATTCACAAATATACATTTCTGACATTCAAAAACAAAACAAAAACAAATCAGTGACCAATATAGCCACCTTTCTTTGCAAGGACACTCAAAAGCCTGCCATCCATGGATTCTGTCAGTGTTTTGATCTGTTCACCATCAACATTGCGTGCAGCAGCAACCACAGCCTCCCAGACACTGTTCAGAGAGGTGTACTGTTTTCCCTCCTTGTAAATCTCACATTTGATGATGGACCACAGGTTCTCAATGGGGTTCAGATCAGGTGAACAAGGAGGCCATGTCATTAGATTTCCTTCTTTTATACCCTTTCTTGCCAGCCACGCTGTGGAGTACTTGGACGCGTGTGATGGAGCATTGTCCTGCATGAAAATCATGTTTTTCTTGAAGGATGCAGACTTCTTCCTGTACCACTGCTTGAAGAAGGTGTCTTCCAGGAACTGGCAGTAGGACTGGGAGTTGAGCTTGACTCCATCCTCAACCCGAAAAGGCCCCACAAGCTCATCTTTGATGATACCAGCCCAAACCAGTACTCCACCTCCACCTTGCTGGCGTCTGAGTCGGACTGGAGCTCTCTGCCCTTTACCAATCCAGCCACGGGCCCATCCATCTGGCCCATCAAGACTCACTCTCATTTCATCAGTCCATAAAACCTTAGAAAAATCAGTCTTGAGATATTTCTTGGCCCAGTCTTGACGTTTCAGCTTGTGTGTCTTGTTCAGTGGTGGTCGTCTTTCAGCCTTTCTTACCTTGGCCATGTCTCTGAGTATTGCACACCTTGTGCTTTTGGGCACTCCAGTGATGTTGCAGCTCTGAAATATGGCCAAACTGGTGGCAAGAGGCATTGTGGCAGCTGCACGCTTGACTTTTCTCAGTTCATGGGCAGTTATTTTGCGCCTTGGTTTTTCCACACGCTTCTTGCGACCCTGTTGACTATTTTGAATGAAACGCTTGATTGTTCGATGATCACGCTTCAGAAGCTTTGCAATTTTAAGAGTGCTGCATCCCTCTGCAAGATATCTCACTATTTTTGACTTTTCTGAGCCTGTCAAGTCCTTCTTTTGACCCATTTTGCCAAAGGAAAGGAAGTTGCCTAATAATTATGCACACCTGATATAGGGTGTTGATGTCATTAGACCACACCCCTTCTCATTACAGAGATGCACATCACCTAATATGCTTAATTGGTAGTAGGCTTTCGAGCCTATACAGCTTGGAGTAAGACAACATGCATAAAGAGGATGATGTGGTAAAAATACTCATTTGCCTAATAATTCTGCACTCCCTGTATGTGTTACATGATCTCTGAAACCCTACTATTCTGTTTCAATCTTCCCCTTTCTGTTCTAAATTCATATATTTTCTGTTCGTCCTTGGACTGTCCCTTCATTCCTCACAGGCTTTTAACCTTCGTTCCCCTCCCACTTATTGTTTTCATCACATGTTCTCTATCTCTCCCCTTCTCAACTGGCTCTCTGTCCCTTGTTTCTGCCTCCTTCTCTCGCTACATTCATTAATCACACGCCCTCCATCGGCCTTAATCCCAGGAGACTCAGTGAACTGTAAAATCTTCTATCATAACTTTGTGCCTGTAGCAGTGTTTCATTTGTGAAAAAAATAAGTGGTTGGCCTACGTTTTTCTTAAGATCCTGCCCCTGGTGTTGTTGAATGACAGGATTTCCGAATAACATGTGTGCGTAATCTTAATTTCGCCTAATGCCTCATTCTTCCACCACAATCAACCCCCTTTGTCTTTGTAACGATTTTGCAGGTTCTTTTTCATGGCTACCCACCTTTTGTCACAGTTTTACTATGTTTCGCTTCCTCCTTCTTTATCCATTTTCTTCTTTTAGCTCTTTTGTTCTGGGTCAAAGTCCAATAATGAAAAATGAGTCCCGGTCCCCAAAACTGAGTGCTGGTGGCCACCATCGGCATAGTCTGCAACTACGTTCATCAGCATAAGAACGTTATTGGTCTGCAGACCAGCTGAAGAGTGACAGTGATGTCTTCCTGGTAATGGCCAACAAACAGATGCTGTCCAGAGCGAGGAAGAATTTGTTAGAAAACAGAAGCGAAAGTAACAACTTGGGTGTGTAGGAGTGATCTAGAGCAGCGTTCATGTTTTGTTTGGCATTTGTGTAGGTTGAACCAGGCAAGAAGGCAGCAGTGCTGAGAAAAAGATGTAGCCAAGGAATGATTGCAGGGGTAGCTGTTTTTAAGAGTAAAAATGTATTGTTACTGTGTACTGCGATGGTGTTCTGTAAAAAGGTGAGTGTTCAACTCTTTCCTAAGTTGGAGCATGGTTGTGGCAGCCTAGAAGGACACAGGGATGTCATTCCAGATAATGGGGTGCAGATGGAGAAGGCCTGCTGTTGCTTTCTTCTTGTTTCCAGCCTGATGGTGTATTGCTCATGGAGCAGGGTGGGTGTATTGTCAGCCAGATAGGCAGGGGTGCTTGATGTGATGGCTTTGTAAATAGCACAGCTGGTTTTGAAGATGGTGTGGGCCGTTTTGTGTCTGAAGTATGTATTCGAATCTCTGACTCCCAAAATACAAGAGTTTTAGACGGGTGAAACATGCCTGGAGAAAGACTGTTTACAGAGTAAGACAATAATCCAGCTTTTACTCTGCAATCATCGACGCTCATGAGAGCTTATCCTGCCAAAGGAAGTTAGCACAATCCATTTGACAAGGGCAGCTGTCCACTCCCACACAGAGTGCTTTCATGCACTCAGAGAAGACAATCTGAACACATCTAAAGCCTTAATGAACATGTGTTAAACAAAATGTAGTTGTTCCTCAGCTGTTCATTCTTTTCATAACCTTATTCAAATGCACTTCTCCAGCGTTATTAAATTATAGTCCACGTCTAAAATAAAGGCGCCACTGTCAACAAAGATTCATGTTATCAGGGATTGGAAACAAGCTGATTCTATCTACAGTAGAATTCAAGGTTGCTGCAGGTGGTGATAATGATGGAGGCAATGACTTCCTTTAAGTCGCTTATGGATCTTTCAGAATGTGCCCCATTTAAAATGGCTGAATTGGGATCAACACATCGAAAACATTTTGTTTTGGGAATGGGTGATTGGAGCAATGCCACCTATTCGAGTGTCTCCCTGTCTATTCCATATTATTTTACTACATCAGTGATCATGATGGTTCCAGGCATATTTCTGAAGAAAAAGAAAATATGGTGTATGGACGTTGGTTAATCATCATCAGCTCTGCCACTCGTCACTTGTTGCAAACATAAACTATTCTTCCTGAATAGAAAGAGAGGTTGATTAAGATGGTCACGGCTATTACTGTAAGATGGCTATAATCAGGACTCCCCCGTGTTCACCAGGTGTTATCAGCACAATCTTTTTTGTTGAAAGAAAGGCAATGCATGCAAACATCCTTGAGCCTTCTACAGGGGCTCAACCGAAGGGTTATTTATTCTCACTTCAAGGTGGATAATATTTGTTTCCTTCTGGATAGTTTCAACAGAAGAGAAATGGACCACTCATAGGAAGTCCCTGCATATCAGTGGGGCTTTAGAGCATCTCTTATCCCATAGTTTGGTTCCAGGCAAAGGGAGTTGTTGCACCTTCCTGTTTCAACAATATTTCAGTCATTCGTTATATCAACCATTTAGTGGGATTCAGTCCTGTGTCCAAGCTAAGGTAACCAGGGGTTTCCGTTTCAGTAAGAGTTCACTCTGAGCAGAGCACATCCTTGGTCTCACAGACATTTTGGCCATCTGGTATCCCACTTCCTGAAGGATAGCAGCAAGTGGATGCTGGAAAGGAAGATTTTTCGGAGCCTGCTTCAGAAACAGTGTACTTTTGTTGTAGAAGTGATGCTCATTAGTGACACCATCATCAGCTCCATTTCTTTCAACTGAAATACAGATCCTAAAGATGCTGATCTATTTCCATTTTGATGTGATTCAATGGTATCTATTTTCCCCTTTTCTGTATGTAGTCCCTCACGGTATCAGATATGTGATCTCTCACAGGATCAGATCATTTCTTTCAGTTTTATTTTTGGTGTCCTGTCTGTGAAAGTCTCAAGGCTAGTTTCCCTGGTTTCCCTTTCTCTTGGAACTTGCTGTCAATCTACCCATCTTCCAGCCTTTTTTTCTTCCCCTTCTGAGTGGCTGGAGAGTCCTATGCCCTAATTCTTCAAGGCTAACATGAGCAGTTCGTCTGGCGGGTCCACCATCTATATGGCTAAAACCAGTACCTTTGGATTCACCCCCGGAACCCATTTGTACATCCCAGGCCTTAGGAGCTCCACTGTTATTGATCTGCTAGGGAGTGCTGTGTTTGGTGGTGCATGCAAGGCGTCTGGATCTCCAGGCTCCAGCTATAGTGTTGGTCGTTAATATCCTGTCCAGATCCTTTACTCCAGAGAGTGTTCGTTTTTGTTTCACTAAATGTACTAAAACTAGGTCTTGTTTTTTTCCCAATCTTCATTGAAAAGCCAGCTTCATGCGTGGACTGGTTCGGAGGAGTCTAATAGCAAACAGTCTCTACAGTTATCCCAATTTTTGATTTCCTTATATAGCCTTCCTCACCCCCACCCCATCCCCCGACAAACTGGGTGCTCTCATACCTCTTTGGCGGATGGATGAACTCAGGCCTTCAGTTGGTGGATGTTATGAAAGGTAACTTATCATTGTATGGTATTGTAATTGGATTCATATATTGCTTGCTAGCCCTGACGAGGCACTGAAGAACTTTGCTTCAAGCAGCTTCACTTCTGCCATCGCATTAGTAAAATGAAGTGTTTTTGAACATCGATCCAGCGAGCAATCAGAGGGACTGGAACTCTATGCTTGATAATGCTTTTCGTGCCATGTGTTTCTCTAATGGATGTTTTTCTTCCTTTCTGAGTACATTTTGCACTGAAAGACATTAAGACAAGAGCACATAATGTTAATGTTTGACCAAACATACAAATTCATAAGAGGCTCAACTCTAACAAAATTACAGAATAACAGAGCCCTCCCACAATATCACGACCATATACAATCGAAAATGTTTTCCTTTTGAATGAATATTTAACAGTATATTTATATTCTTTCAGGATACACACGTTCTTCAATCATGTATTTTTAATGTTTAAAAAAATCAGGAGGAATTGTAAATGACACACACTAGAGGGTTTGGATCGGTTTCAGAGTGAACAATAGACATATAGTTAATCAATCAATCAATCAATCAGTCTTTGTAAAGCGCGCTACTCACCCGGAGGGTCTCAAGGCGCTAGGGGAAGGGGGGACCGCTACTGCTCGAATAGCCAGGTCTTGAGATGCTTCCTGAAGGAGAGGTGATCTTGGGTAAGACGGAGGTGGATGGGGAGGGAGTTCCATGTCTTGGCTGCCAGGTAGGAGAAGGATCTTCCTCCCATGGTGGCTCTTCGAATGCGTGGAACAGCGGCGAGGGCGTGGCTGGAAGAACGTAGCTGGCGGGTGGGAGTGTAGAAGGTCAGGCGGTTGTTGAGGTACCTGGGGCCCAGGTCGTGGAGGGCTTTGTGTGCGTGGGTGAGGAGTCGGAACGTGATTCTCTTGCTGACGGGGAGCCAGTGCAGGTCTTTCAGGTGTCCGGAGATGTGGCTGTGACGGGGGATGTCCAGGATGAGTCGTGCGGAGGCGTTCTGGATGCGTTGGAGTCTTTTCTGTAGTTTGACTGAGGTTCCGGTGTAGAGGGTGTTACCGTAGTCCAAACGGCTGGTGACCAGTGCCTGGGTGACCGTTTTCCTGGTTTCGGTGGGGATCCATCGGAAGATCTTTCGGAGCATGCGTAGGATGTTGAAGCATGATGATGAGACGGCGTTGACTTGTCTGGTCATCGAAAGGGAGGAGTCCAGGATGAAGCCCAGGTTGCGTGAGTGGTCTGTTGGTTTGGGCGCGCTGCCCAGGGCGGGGGGCCACCAGGAGTCGTCCCAAGCAGAGGGAGATGGTCCAAGGATGAGGACTTCCGTCTTGTCTGAGTTCAGTTTCAGGCGGCTGTTCATCATCCACTCGGCTACGTCTTTCATCCCTTCGTGGAGGTTGGTTCTGGCGGTGGCTGGGTTGTTGGTGAGGGAGAGGATCAGCTGGGTGTCATCGGCGTAGGAGATGATGTTGAGGTTGTGTTGGCGTGTGATGGCTGCGAGGGGGCTCATGTAGACGTTGAAGAGGGTGGGGCTGAGTGATGATCCTTGTGGTACGCCGCAGATGACTCCGGTGGCCTTGGATCTGAACGGGGGGAGGTGGACTCTCTGGGTTCTTCCGGCGAGGAATTAAATGATCCAATCTAGGGCCTTCTCTTGGATTCCGATGTTGCTGAGGCGCTGTACTAGGGTGTGGTGGCAGACCGTGTTGAACGCTGAGGTCTAGGAGGATGAGGGCCGCTGTTTCCCTGTTGTCGAGCAGGGCTCGGATGTCGTCAGTGGCTGCGATGAGGGCGGTCTCGGTGCTGTGGTTGGCTCGGAAGCCGGATTGCGAGTGGTCGAGGGATCCGTTCGTCTCGAGGAAGGCAGCGAGCTGTCTGTTGACGGTCTTCTCGATGACTTTGGCAGGAAACGGGAGGAGCGAGATGGGGCGGTAGTTCTTGTGGTCGGTGGGGTCTGCTGATGGTTTCTTCAGGAGGGCGCTGAGTTCGGCATGCTTCCAGCTCTCCGGTAAGGTGGCGGTGTTGAAGGAGCAGTTAATGATGTCCCGAAGTTGAGGTGCGATGACGGAGTCAGCCTTGTTGAAGACGTGGTGAGGGCATGGATCGGATGGTGATCCGGAGTGGATGGTGTTCATCGTGTGGGTGGTGTCTTCGGTGCTGACTGGGGTCCAGGCGCGGAGGGTGGTGGTGGGGGCGTCTGTTCGGTGGTTGGGTACATGGTCTGTGCGCCGAAGCTGTTGTGTATGTCGGCTATCTTGCGGTGAAAGAACGAGGCGAGTGAGTTGCAGAGTTCTTGTGAGGGAGTGATGTCATTGTTTCCGGCGCTGGGGTTGGAGAGCTCTTTGACGATGCTGAAGAGTTCCTTGCTGTTGTGTGCGTTGTTGTCTAGTCGTTCCTTGAATGCTGTCCTCTTGGTGGTGTGGATCAGCTGGTGGTGTTTGCGGGAGGCGTGTTTGAGGGTGTTCATGTTGTCGGGTTTTTTCACCAGGCTTTCTCGAGGGTGCGGCAGTTCTTTTTGGAGTTCTTGAGGTCGTCGTTGAACCAGGGGGCTGTATTGCTTTTGGGCCTGTTGGGATGGTTTTTCAGGGGTGCGAGGTCGTTGGTGCAGTTGGTGATCCACTGTGTGAGGTTGTTGGCTGCTTGGTTGGGGTCTGTTGAGTTGGCGGGAGGGTTCTGGCGCAGTGCTGTGGAAAGCTGGTCGATCGCCACCTTGTTCCAGCTCCTGCGGGGAACCTGTTGCTGGTGGTGGTGAGTTGTGGTTTTTCTGAAGCTGAAGTGGACGCAGCTGTGGTCAGTCCAGTGGAGTCCTGTGGAGTGGCTGAAGGAGATGTGCTTGCTGGAGGAGAAGACTGGGTCAAGCGTGTGTCCGGCGTAGTGGGTGGGGGTGTTCACCAGTTGCTTGAGTCCGAGGTTGGCGAGGTTGTCTAGCAGGGTGGTGGTGTTGATATCGCTGTTGCTCTCCAGGTGGAAGTTGAGGTCCCCTAGGAGGATGTAGTCAGCGGAGGGGAGGGCGTGTGGGCTGATGAAGTCTGCGATGTCTTCGCTGAATTGTGTGCGGGGTCCCGGGGGTCTGTAGATGAGGGTGCCTCTGAGTGTGGTCTTGGGGTCGGTGTGGATCTGGAAATGAAGATGTTCGGCGGCTGTGAGGGTGTCGTCCGACCTGGTCGTGATGCGGATGGTGTTCTTGTGGACGATGGCGATGCCTCCTCCTGTCTGGTTGGCGCGGTCCCTCCGGGTGATCTTGTATCCGTCCGGGATGGCGATGGCGATGTCGGGCGCTGAGGAGGCGTTCATCCAAGTTTCCGTGAGGAAGGCGACGTCTGGGGATGTGGTGTCGAGCAGGTTTCAAAGTTCCACTGCGTGTCTGTGGACGGAGCGGGTGTTGAGCAGGATGCACTTCAGGTGGTTGCTGCTGGTGCTTGGCTTGGCGGGTGCGGTCCGGGTCCGGATGCAGGAGAACTTGCAGGATTGGCAGGTGAAGGGCCCGTGGGTGCGTCTAGGGGTGGCTCTGCAGCATCCGGGGATCCGGCCGGTGTTGATTGCGATGAGAGTGGCGGCGTTGTAGGTCTTGCGGGTGGGCTGGCCTCTGTGGGGTCCAGGGGGTCTGGCGCTGGGCGTGGGCCAGGCGCGGACGGGCGCAGACAGGCTTGCCTTAGGCGCGCCTTTGGCGCGCCAGCGGCGTGCCCAATGCGCGCGGCCGCTGCACGGCCACTGCGCGGCCTCCATATGAGTGGGAGAGGGAGGGAGGAGCAGCTGGGAGGTGGGAGCGGGGCGGCCAGTGGGGTGCGAGGGGGGCAGAGCTACGGGATGCGGCGGCGGGAAACGGGCGGCGAGGGGGAGACGCGGTGCGCAGGGAAACAGAAAAATAAAGGACCACAATCTGGGCAAAAAAGGTGAGGGGAACAATTCAAGGCAGCAAAAGACACAGGTATAATGGGGGCGAAATACAGGCACTCACTCGTGGGAACAGAAGAGAAGGAGGTACAATCCAGGCAGCAAACAGACACAGGTACACTGGGGGCGAATCTAGGCACTCACTCGTGGGAACAGAAGAGAAGGAGGGCACTGGCACTCGACGCAGGCAGAAGAATACAGCAGCGGTCAGCGGTCACACAGGGGGCTGCGTGGCGGTGAGGGGAGCGACTTGCCTGGTAAACAGGGTCAGAGGTCGCTCTCTTTACCGCTGCGCGGCCTCCATATGAGTGGGAGAGGGAGGGAGGAGCAGCTGGGAGGTGGGAGCGGGGCGGCCAATGGGGTGTGAGGGGGCGGAGCTACGGGACGCGGCGGTGGGAAACGGGCAGCGAGGGGGAGACGCAGTGCGCAGGGAAACAGAAAAATAAAGGACCACAATCTGGGCAAAAAAGGTGAGGGGAACAATTCAAGGCAGCAAAAGACACAGGTATAATGGGGGCGAAATACAGGCACTCACTCGTGGGAACAGAAGAGAAGGAGGTACAATCCAGGCAGCAAACAGACACAGGTACACTGGGGGCGAATCTAGGCACTCACTCGTGGGAACAGAAGAGAAGGAGGGCACTGGCACTCGACGCAGGCAGAAGAATATAGCAGCGGTCAGCGGTCACACAGGGGGCTGCGTGGCGGTGAGGGGAGCGACCTGCCTGGTAAACAGTCAGTCATCTAGGGTCCACCCGAGACTCAAGGCAGTTCATTCGTATGACCTAAGAGTGATAATTTTTAAACAAAAACCTCCAGGTACCTAGTTTTGCACAGCCAGCAGAGTGAGGTTGAGTTAATGCCAACAAGCCTTGCTACAGATGGTCCTCCTTCTGAAATCAGAGCAAGCTAATATAGTGATATGGAACCATTACTATTTGTCCACACAGTGGCTTCCACTAAATTTCCAACAAATACCTCGTCGGTCACCCTGGTGGCAGAGGGTAAGCGTAGATACTGCACAATGCTTTTACAGTGATATAACCTGTATAGAAATGTGGAAAGTCACTGGGTTTTATTTCATATGTGAATCGAATCACATGAGAGGACTCCAAGTTATGCTAGTTGTTAGAAATTAGGTCTCTAGTTGTCAGAGGTATACACCCTTATCCAAGTAGGGACCACAGTCCTAGTCAGGGTAAGTCACACACAATCCAAACTATCCTGTGCCCACCCTCTGGTAGCTTGGCACGGAGCAGTCAAGCTTAATTTAGAAGGCAATGTGTAAAGTATTTGTGCAATAAATCCTGCAATAACACAGTGAAAACACCACAAAATACACCACACAGGTTTAGAAAAATATAATATATCTATCTTAGTAAATTAAGGTAAAAAAATCAAGATTTGATAAGCACATGTTGAAATATCACTTTTGCAATGATAAGAAGAGTCTTAAGTCTTTAAAAATCAACAAATGTCTATTGTGTGCACAAAGTACCTAGTATGCGTCAAAATTACAGGCACGAAGACCGCAGAGGGGGAGATGTGTGGAAAAAGGAAGGTGTGCATCGGAATTCCAGACATGCACAGACGATGCATCGATTCTTCCTACACTGCAAGGGCTTTGCGTTGATTTCTGGCACGCAGTCTTGGATCCTCACTGCGATGCAGGGTCTTTTGACACCCAGGGACGATGCGTAGAAATCCTGGGCATACAGGAAGAAGTCACAGGTGCTGCGTCGATCAGGTGGGCAATGGTTCATAGTTTCTGTCACACGGAAGGCACTGCATCGATTCCTCACGCAGGAAGTTGGGCTGTGTGGTTCCAGCTCGGCGATGCGTCGATCCAGTGGGCTGTGCATTGAACTTCTGGTCGCAATGCTGGTGCTGCACTGATCTCCGCTCGGGGAGCCGGGCTGCGTCATTCTGGGTCAGCGATGCAGAGATTCTTTCACCGCTACGCAGGCTGTACGTCGATTCCAGCAGGCTGTACGTTGATTTTCGCTGTACAAGAAGGTATATGTCCTGCCTTTTACCTACACAGCACCCTGACCTATGGGTTACCTAGGGCCTACTCTAGGGGTTATATGTAGGAAAAGGAGAGCTTGGCAAATACTTTTAAATGCCAAGTCGAAGTGGCAGTGAAACTGCACACACAGACCTTGCAATGGCAGGCCTGAGACATGGTTAAGCGGCTACTTATGTGGTTAGCACAACCAGTGCTGCAGGCCCACTAATAGCATTGAATCTAAAGGCCCTGGGCACATGTAGTAAACTTTATTAGGGACTTACAAGTAGATCAAATATGCCAATTGGGTATGAACCAAAGTTACCATGTTTTAAGGGAGAGAGCATATGCACTTTAGCACTGGTTGGCAGTGGTAAAGTGCGCAGAGTCCTAAGACCAGGAAAAACAGTGTCAAAAAAGTGGAGGGAGGCAGGCAAAAAGTTGGGGGTGATCGCCCTGAGTCTGTCAGGTCTAACACTAGTTCTGGGGAATTAGGTCCAAAAATAGTAAAGGTTAGCTGTCAGAACATGGAACAGCATATTAAACAACCAGTGACATTACATACCAAGTCCCTTTGTGTAGATTTGTTTTTTGGGGCTAATTAAAACTGAAACTGCTTTTGTTGGCTAGCCGATTGCACCTGCCTGCCCTCTTCTCGCACATGGATCACTGCCTGACCTACTGAATTAGGCATAAAGTATTTGGAAAATAGATGTAAAGTCCTTTTGAGAATTGCTTCTCAAATACTTAAAAAAGCAAGTGCCCAGTAGACCTGGTCTTGGATCTGTTTTTAGATTAAACTATCTATCCATGGGTAAGCAAGCTCTGACAAAGCCAATAGGTCTGGCTTGTATTGTGATTTACAAGCAAAGCCAATAGGCTTTTCATAGCAGCGCGGGTAAAGAGCTGGCTGCATGCTCATGGTGTGAGCAGCTTCCAAGCAGCTGAGAAGAGCCACTGGGTATGCTCACTCTGTGAGGAGTGTTCTGCCATTAGGGGAAAGTAGCTGCCAGGAGTGGAGCAAAGCTTATCCACAGGGCAAGCAGAAGAAGAACAGTAGAACAGTGGCCCTAGCAGTATCACACAAGCATGACAGAAGAGTTGCCAACATGGCCGACTTTAGGGCGGTTCGATAGTGCAGATGTACCTGGTGCTGGGCTCAGTGTTCTGTTTAGAAATAGCCTGTGTGTTTAATGGCACCTGCTGCACAGTTTCTTGTGTGTTCAGTAATTTTTAGACATCAATAAAGATGTCAAAATAACTCTAGTGATAATTGTTCCTATTGGAGAGAGAGGAAAGAATTGTCTACTGGCAGTTTTGACTCATCATATAGTAGTGATGTAGAATTTTTCATCCTTCACAGGAATCAAATGTTCACCGAGGTCAATTAATCGTTGGACCCAGTACATAGTGTGGTGAACCATCAAATTTTAACACCATGACCAACGTGGCCACAGAAGGATTGTAAAGATACATGATCACTATGGGTTGCCCAAGTCGTTGGAATACATTCAGGCAAACTAACAATACAAAACTCAGCATTCAAGAAGAATAAAGCATAACATAAATAAAAAAATATTTGAGACACTGCAATAATTTGTTGCTCAGAGTTAACAATCATTGTTCAATTCAAATTTAGCGTAGTAAAAAATCTTTGGCTGGGCACAGGTCAACACTTTAACTAACCAATGGAGGATAATACATATGTGGGGAGAAACACATGCGGGCAAAATACAAAAAGCATAAAAAGGACAAAACTAATTTGGAAAAAGATAATTTTGGGCTGCAGGTCAGTAACCAAGCTTAGCAAAAGATAAATAAAAAGGGGAAGCATCAGCATACTAGATGCTTGGCAGGAGTCTGTTGAATGGGGAAAATGAAAGGATTTTTAAACCTAAAAGAGCATTTCAAAGGGACAATGGTTGAGAGGGATACACCTCTCTAAGGACACAGCATTTAGGGAATCCTCATCTGCAAAGCATTCGGATCGTCTTGCATCTGCAAGTATCAGGAGCTTTCTGCAAACTGCTAGGAACTTCTCAGGACTGCTCAAGACTTTTCAAAGTTCAATTGTCCATCAGTATTTTAGAATTCACAATCCATTCTGATCCGTCAAAGGTTTCAGTTCGCGTCACGTTGAATAAGCATCATCCAATAGGAATTAATCATTTGACTCCAAATTGGATCAGTCCAATTTCTTCCCAGGTCTATCATGGGAACATCTTCCATCCGTGTGACTCCACGCACTTTTGAAACAATTGTATGCAAAACCAGTGTATTTTTCACACTGTTCTTCCATCAAGAACACTAAGCTACATTCGCTCTATGCTAAATAGAACATATTACCAACTAGCTGAGCTTCTCAACCATTAATTACCTAGAAGAAAGTTCAGGTTAGGAAATTAATTAACATTTATAACACAATCACAAATTACAAGCTTCAACAGGCCTCACTCATGCTAAGAGAACATATAAAAGGCATTTAATTATAATGTTTTAATAAAACACATGTAATATGCAAACTTATAAATTCACCATTAATAATATTTAATCAATATGAATAATGCATTTCCTATAAATGGAAAAGCTTTGTTACTGCATTTCATTAACTACAACAGAGAACTACATTTCTCTCACACATATTTTTAAATTCATAATTCATTTACTAATCATTAAAAATTAAATATTGTATCTATATGCACTGTTAGTCTAGAGTCTAAATTACATATTAATGTTAGTTTTAGCCTTCTAACATTTGATTTAATTCAAAAGCCACCTAAGTTGTAGTGTGGTTAGTTTTACGTATCCTTTGCGCATTAGCTTCAGGCTTTAGGCCTTTGTGCACTTTGCCCTGGATGTATTTTATTCATTTGCTTGCAGCTTAGAGCCTCTGTGCACTTTGCTCTAAATGCTTTTTATTAGGCTTCGTACTGTTATTTTTCAAATAGCCAGTTCTACGGTCTTGTTTTTTATTCATATCACACTGTTTAGCCTACTTCAGCACCGGAGTTCTCCATAACACATTCCTGTTCACTCTGTGCTTCAGTCAAGGATACAGTCTGGTACATTGCCGGTAGACGTGGTAGGAGTTTAGTCTTTGGCATTCCTGCGTAGGGACATTTTGTGATCACGCTGACATGTTAGTTATAAAATCACTTCCTTGTCCCAATACACGCAAGAGGGAGTTTCCGACCAGAGAACCACAACTAGACGCTGACTGCCTTGTTGCAGATGCTGAACCAAGATCACAGGCCTTTGCTCAGGTATGAGGGCTGATGTCTCCCCAGTGATTCAGAAAGGCAAGTTAGAAGCTTAACATGCTGTGCTCGAAATAGATCAAGCAGAGGGAGAGTAGAAACTAGTAGACACGAAGATATCTTTGTTCTTATGTTTTACTCTCCTGGTGAATATTTCAATCCTACTGTGTTGTATGGTTCTGGTTATTGCGGCTCACGCCTTATTATCTAAAATACAGTCGTTTTATTAAAATAGTATATAAAACTTATACTGTCTTTGTCATTTGTATATGAGATCATACTGGAAATGAGAGAGTTGGTTCGGATCTGAGTGACCACGACTTCCCTGAGAAGTTCCAAAGATGTCATGCGCTCGGCTGCCCAATCATCTCTTCCCCTTGGGAGAAATGAGGCACTGCTAGTTAGCCGGAGCAAAAAACGGATTTAGGGTGACAGCGTTCCTTACACGTGGGTCAGACTCAGTCCCCCACACCGTTATCGACCCTGCTGCCTAGAAATCCAGTAGTCTCAATTAGGATAATGAGAGCCCACGCGACATGGCGCTGCCAACGATTGGTCTGGCTCTAATATTTAGGTCAGGCTGACTCTCTCGGTCTCATATATATTTTGACTACTCGGTTCCATAAGCGGAGACGTCCGTGGGGCTGAGGATTTCCGCCGCCACGGGGTAGGTATATCCTATTGCTTAGTGGTTGGTTGTTCAAGCTTGAACTTTAAAAGGAAAACCCCGATATTGGTGTGCCTTCTCTGACCTAGTGCTATTTTTTACAAATGGCAAATCCTAATGTAGTGAATATAGCACTCAATAACCGACAACCGCTCACAGGACATCTGATTGCACATGGACTGACGGTCCAAGGGGGTCCGGTCACTTTTGTGGTGGACGCCCATGCAGCCTATAGAACAGAACTTTTTTATTCTTGGGTCGTATTTCCAGCAGTTGATGGGGGTACAAACACTTTTCACGAATACACTGTTGCGAATGTCCCTGGACAATACAGGGCTTATGCATACTTAGAGATACCTTTATCTTATCAAGAACACCATAATTGGCTTGATGGCGCCCTCCTACACACAGTAGCACAAGTTAGGTTAGGTCCACTAAGTAATGAAGGTCCTACCTGGCCTTTATTGGCTACATATACACCAGGGGCCAGATGTAGCAAATTTAAAATTTGCGAGGTGCAAAGTGCGAGTCCATGCGACTCGCACTTTGCACCTCGCAAATTGGTATGCAGTACGGTGTCTCAGACACCGACTGCAACTCGCTATGGGGTCGCAATGACCCACCTCATGAATATTCATGAGGTGGGTCGCAAATTGCGGCCCCATAGCGAGTATAGGCACTCGCAAACATGGAGGCCTGCTGTCGTCAGCAGACCTCCATGTTCGTGACTGCTTTTTAAATAAAGCAGTTTTTCTTTTTTTTTAAGTGTAGCCCGTTTTCCTTACAGGAAAACGAGCTGCACTTAAAAAAAACCCGAAACCTTTAGTTTCGGTATTTTTTCAGGGCAGGGAGTGGTCCAAGGGACCACTCCCTGCCCTGAAAAAATATTTGTGGGTCCAGTCACAAACTGGAAGGGGTCCCATGGGGACCCCTTCCAATTTGCGAGTGGGTTACCATCCACTTGAAGTGGATGGTAACTGCGATGCCATTTGCGACCGCGTACGCGGTCGCAAATGGTATTGCATACCACTCAGACTCGCAAATAGGAAGGGAACACCCCTTCCTATTTGCGAGTCGGAAATGCATATTGCGAGTCGGTACCGACTCGCAATATGCATTTCTGCATAGCAAAGAGGCATTTGCACCTCGCAAACGGCGATTTTCGCCGTTTGCGACGTGCAAATACTTTGCTACATCTGGCCCCACATCCTGTGGCTGCTCAATTGACAGTGGTTGAAGTTCGTCGTTTATATACAGACTTAACGGCTACATATAGACGATTAGTTCAGTTTGTAATGCAGACACTAAATACGAAACGCAGCGCGTGCTGCTCCGGCGCACCCACAAGCAGTGGTTCCGGGTATTATTCTGGCCACTGTGCACTCAGTTATGGGTAAAGTACCGGCTAAGCGTGAGGAGACTCCATTTTGGCTGGCGCAAAAAATTAATACACTGGAAGCAGTATTTCCCCATACGGGACCTCAGGATAAACATAGAATTTTGACGATGTGTTTGCCGTATGGGATGGTTCCTCCGGTGGACCTTTGTAATACTTGGGGCACGGTGTTTGCCGCGCTCTATGCTACGGCACACGGTACACCGACATTAGCTAATTTACCGGAAGTGTTTAAACAAATTCAAGATGAATATGGGGCTGCCCCTGCCTTAGATTTGGGCATGCAGTTAATGGGCAATTTTGCCACAGTTTCTTCTATTATTTTGAGTAATCTCAAGGGAGAGGCAGTGGCACTAGCAGTGCGTATGCGTCTTCGGGACGTTCTGCAGATAAATCAGGAGCGGGAACTTCCGAGAATAATAGCAGAAACATTTTCCAGTATTGGTCGCAATAGCCTAGGGGCTAGACCGCAAAAACCCCAATTACAGGGTAAAAATAATAAAGATAATGCTAAACGACAGCAACCTGAGTGTACCAAAAAGCGCTGGGAAAAGAAACAGCAGACACCTAAGAAAGATGGGGGACAGTCTCCGCAACCGGAGACCCCGCAGAATAGGTATAATCTCAGGAATAGGGATAATTTGAAAACGCCTGAAAGATATCAATATACTGATACACGCCAATCTCGTTCCTTTCAGGACTCCTCAGAGAAGAGAAGTGAGAGAGGTGGGCGGTCAGAGCGGAGAACTGAGTACGTGAAACCAAGACAGGATTCACAGCGCTCAACGGAGGTTTCTGTTAAACAAGAAGAGAAACCACTGCAACAGAAACAGCAATTTAAGAAGAAGAAAGTGGCAGCAGTCTCAGTTAGACCTTTCACTTAAGAAGAGAGTTCTCTTGATGAACAAGACATGGGCGTTAGCACTGTTAGACAGCGCGGCAGAGGTCACAATAGTTCGCCGGAGTCTTCTAGAGCATCTGGAGGTGAAAGCAACTGATGACTTCATACAAGTCGAAACGGCGGATATGCGAGTCTCTGATCCTGATAGAGTATATAACGTGACTCTGCAATTAGAAGGGGACATTGACCGCATTGTACACGCCATCTTTTGGGATTATATGGTGAAATCATATGACGTTCTGCTGGCCGAACAAGATTGGCCGCCTGACTTTGTTCGTGACTGTCCGGTGGGGGAAGAGGTTATTGCACCTTCCTTCTCACCACTTGTTCCGGGAGAACTAGCGGAGTCCTATAGTAAAATATGGGCTCTTGCACAGGCCCCCGCTCTATATAGAAATAATGTGGGGTGGGATAGACAATCACCTTATCATGTAATTCCAATAAAGGGCGAACCTCAGCCGCAGCCGCAGTATCCTATCAAATTTGAAGCAAGGGCATCGGTTAGGAATATTCTTACACAATTGGAGTACTAGGGTGTAATTGAGCCCTGTGTCTCGCCGATGAATAATCCCTTATTTCCGGTTGCTAAGCCGGACCATTCATATAGGATAGTGGTAGATTACAGACATTTAAATGGTCATACACGCACATATGCAATACAGAATTCACATAGCGCAGCGCTTATGAATAATATAGTGCGTAAAAAATACAAAACAACGTTAGATATCTCGAATTGATTTTTCTGCCAAAATATAGCACCCGAAAGTCGGGACTATACCAGTTTCAGTGCGTTTGGCTCTCAGAAGAAGTTTTGTCGTTTGCCTCAGGGGTATAAGAATAGCCCAGGACTGTTTTCGGCTCGTGTAACTGAAATTCTGCATGAGTTGGACCCTGAAGCGTTATCATATGTTGATGACATATATCTGACAGGCGATGAGATTCTGCAACATCTAAGGCGTGTATCACGCATTGTTGTGGGGTTTGCTGAAATTGGCTATAAGTTTAATTTTAAGAAATCGAAGATTGCTTTCCTCAGCGTCATTTTCCTGGGATATGAGTTGTCGAGAGAGGGCAAGAGCTTAGCGCCACATTTTTGGGAGAAATGTGCTTTATTGCAGCCTCCTAATACGGTTCGGAAGCTCCAGTCATTGTTGGGGTTTCTGAATTTTGGCAGAACTTACATTCCTGATTATGCTACGCGTATAAAACCCTTATACGAGTTGATTTGCCCAAATTGTTCGAGTAGATTTTGGACGATTGAGCATACATATATCCTACGAGATTTGCAGACTGATCTCTTGGCAGTTAAACACTTACACACATGGGACAATAAGACACATTTGGTCATCAGGGTGATACCTGGGGCTGTTGGGTTTACGTATGTCACCTTTAATGAGGGTGAGACAGTCCTGATTGCATACAAGTCCCACTTGTATTCTGCTGCAGAACAACGATTTGCACAGACTGAGAAAATACTCACTGCAGTACAGATGGCTGTGATTAAAGAAAGACCGCTTGCCCAGGGCCAACGCATCATTGTCGTTTCCCCGATACCGGCCTTAGAGGCTGTTACAAAATTGAGTGTTCCTAATTCGAAAGCTTTACACCCGCGATGGATTCAATGGGCTACGTCTTTGACAGCCACTGATGTAGAGTACATATTTGACCCTAAACTGCAGACTCAAGAATTTCTTCAAAATGAAATGGAGTACCCAGTTCCCGCTGGCGCATTGCCTATTGACCAATATCAGGTGGTCATGTATACCGATGGCTCTGCGCAACCAGCGGTTGGGACTAAACAACAGTATTCTGCTGCATGTGCGGTGGTGAGCGGCACTATGGAGGGGGAAGTGTTCTTCCCCCGACATACTTATACTAAAACCTTGGGAGATTGCACGGCACAGCTGACTGAGCTCAAAGCTCTATTGTTAGCATTGGAGCACGCGGATCCGGCGATTTTAACATTGCTGGTCTGTGACTCCTACTACTGTGTTCAGTCTTTCAATGAATATCTACACTATTGGAAGTTGAATGGGTTTAGAGATTCTAAGGGCAACACCATTAAACACAAATTGTTGTGGGGTAAGGTTGCGGATCTGAAAGAAACGCTTCCTAAGGTCCATGTTGTGCATACACTTGGACACCAGCGCGTTGGGATACACGTTGCTGGGAATACTTTGGCTGATGAAGCCGCAAAGTCGGCAGTGGCTGTTACCACTGTGGCTGCAGTGACTCGTTCGAGTTCCAAACCAGACACAGAGACTTCGGCTGCCATACAAGCTACGGCTGATGGTACGCCGTTTCCTAAAGGATTCCCTTCTAAATATAGTTACTGCTTGGGTAGTATGCTAAATGCTGTTGTTAATATTCCTGGCATTGGTGTGCGTGATTCACCAAATAAAATTGAGAGACCTCGATTAATTTCTGCAGCACATGAGGGGGCGGCATCTGCACATGCTGGTGTGGCTGCCACAATTTCACTTTTACAGGCTCGTTACTGGTGGCCTGGTCTCTATAAAGAGGCGAAGCAATATGTCCTTTGTTGTGACGTTTGTCAACAAATTAAAGCTTTGTCGGCTAGACGCCCGCAACAGACCCCCCTTCTAATTTCAAACAAACCTTTACAGTGTGTGTACTTGGATCATTGTGGTCCATTGACCCCAGACAATGCATACAAATATATTTTGGTTGCTGTAGATTCGTGCTCCAGATTTGTGTGGGTCTGGCCACAACGCTCGGCTGACGCTCGGACTGTTATTAAAGATTTGCGCATCTTTGTCGATACATTTGCAGTTGCGGCTTTTCATTCGGACCAGGGCCCTGCTTTTGCCTCTAAGGCATTCAGGGACACCATGGCTTCGTTGGGGGTCCAACTCCAATTCTCGTCTCCATTTCATCCCGAGGGAAATTCTGTCATGGAGCGTTTAAATCATGATTTAAAGCAATCCTTAACGGCCAGAGTTATAGGTATGGGTCGTAGTTGGTTAGCCCACCTGTATGGAGTACAGAGAGCACTTAATAACTTGCCTAGAAGGTCCCTGGGGGGTCGTACTTCATATGAGTGCCTGTTTGGAACACAAATGTATGTTCCTGATCTAGATGGTCCTGGTGTGGAGGCGGCAGATACGCCCTTTGACATAAATTATCGTGTCACTGTTTTGCAGGATTTACAACAATTCCGTGAAGATAACTCTTCTGCAAGTGCTGCCTCCTCAGGAATTAAGGATGAGCCAGTAGCTTCTACTGGTTGGATCCCCAGGATTGGGGATCTAGTGCGTGAAAAGGTTGCAGTAAAGAAAGAATTTGGTCCTTCTTATCGAGCACCTGTCCCTGTGTTAGGGATTAGCGGCACGAGAACTGTGATTTTACCGCCGCTGCAAGGGGCCAAAGGAAATCGCTTTGTTTCCATTGATAATGTCAAGTTACAACATGTGGCCGATTCTGCACAGCATACCAAGAGGGACACCCAGTAGTTCCGGAATCCCTCTCACTACTGGGGAAGAAGTCCCGCTGCAGGTGATTTACACCGATGCTGTTTCCTCTCCGAGCTTGGGGAGGGTGGAAGATGATCTTGCGATTGTTCCACAGACGACGATTACTTTGGAATCTTTTGATCAAGTTACTGTACGTTCTACTGATGTTTCTGAACATGTGGTTTATAGCGTGCCTAGGCGAGAGCCTCCATCTGCTTCTTTGTTCACAGTTGCACCTTTTGCAAGAACTGCCTCTGGCTGCTTCAACGACACTGATGATGCCGTGTCAGGCTCCTCGTCCTCCCTGTCTTCGGTCCGAGGTCCATGTAAGCTGCTGTGTTGGCTTAAACGCACATATTTTGTTTTTCCTTGGAACTATTTGTGGCTTTTTATGGCTATAATGACAATTTTTTTGTGGTTGGGATTTGTGGTTACTTTTTTTCTAGTAATACATGGTCATTTTCTTCCTGAACGATCTGATATTGAGCACGTGGAGACAGTGTTAAAACCACATTTTTTGTCTCATATGGTTCGAAGAGACTTGTCCAATGTAAACATTTCTGCAATACCGATTCCGGATGGGATTGTGTGGGATAAAGTAATGTTTGATATATATGGTCCCACTGAATTGATTCAAATACCGTATGTCCTCAAGTTATCAATGAATGATATTGTTATACCGGGCATTGTTTCTGATGATTGGGATGTGAAGACAGTAGATTCTATGCTGACAGACTTGCAATATTATACTGTCTATGACGATGAAGATGCTTACCTATTTAGAGATAATCATGGTGACATGTTTTGCTACAACTATTATGGACACCACTTTATTCATAAAGCAAGTAGCCCTAAGTCCATATTTGATTATGTCCAATGGGAACATTGCCCAACTCCTCCACAAGGGAGTTCAAAAACGTATTATGATAAATGTGCATATTTTTCCGGGCATAATCAACAAAATGCTAAGTCTTACTATTTTAAAGTTACTCCGTATGCTAATAAGCAAATGTTATTGACCGATACTAAATTACTGTATTCAAATTTGTTTGTGTCTAAACTTTCGGTTGAGGGGTATGAATATTGGTTTAAGACTGTTGATTTGAAAAGTGTCTGGGGAACGAAAAATTGGCAAATGCGAGGCAGGGACACATTATTTAGAGCATGTATTATCCCTGTGCAGATGAATTTCCTCAATGACACAGTACAACAGACTAGCTGTTTGGGCTTGGCAACGATTAGAGAGTTAAATTTGCCTAGTATACCTGTCCCTTCCAAATTGAACAATTGGCAGCGATATGTTAATGCTACGTTTAGTGAGTTTACACACTGGGTCCAGAATGGTACGCTTAACACTTCATTGGTACATCCGGGCGGGTGGTTATTGTGGCCTGTAGACACTAATAAGTGTCATCAATGTTTTGTCACCTCTTCAGGGGGGTTCAGGACTAGTAGGGCAGACCCTCGCTACATTTCGCCAGAACATGCTGATATCATAACTACATACAGCGTGGGGAAACTTTGTCAGCAATGGTTGAAGTCATCCATGCTGGATGCAGTTAAATCACATCTCACGTTACTGTCTAATGATACTGACTTACAAGATTTTTTGTCAGGGCCTAAGGTACCACGGAAGAAACGATTTTTATACGAAGTATATAATGAGATTTGGAAGCTTTCACAACAGGAGGCAGCGGCCCGGTTGAGGCAAATTGATCAGGAAAACCTGATACAGGCTTTATCTGTTGTGGATAAAGGCATGCATACCCTTTCTGACCGTGTTTACACTATTCACAGCATCGTTTCCTCTGCTATAGACATTATTAAATCAGATATGTCTTCTTTATATCATGGGCAGAGTCAGACGCGGTCCATCATGCAGCTGGGTTGGACTCTTCAGACCTTGAAGGCAGGTCGTGTTCCGTGGCAGCACATTCGTGCCAGGGAGATCTTTGTCTCCTTTAATTTAACTCGTCAACAACAGCTGATGGCTAAAAAGGAAGCGACGTATGTCATGTTGAATATTGAAAAATTGGAGAAACTGCCTTTCACAGTTGCTGAGATTCCGTCAGCTGAGTGGTTGATTCATGGGGTAATTAATCTGCCTATCTCCACTCTGCAATTTACTTCCTGTTTGAAGCACATTCCGGTGGGTAGATATGAGCGGTTGGGAGACAGTTACATACACGAAGTGTGGGAGCTTCCCTTTCTATACAGATGTATTAATGGTTTGAGGGAGGTTTTTCTTAGCGATAGTGAATGCGAAACTTCTGTCAGCCATTCCATGGTTTGTAAACAGCTGTCCTTGCACGGAGCGTGTAACGCTTCGATTGCTAACTTAGCTTGTTATCTAAAGGGAGTTCCAGTCCCGGTTATTAAAAACACTTTCCAGGTGCTTTCTAACGGCAGTTACATTGTTCTTAACAGCGAACGCTGCTGTGGCATGGGTGCCGTAATAGTTTACGTTGTCGTTGTCACCAAGGCCGTTACGTGCTGCGGGAATGTGTTGTTTCCCCCCACTCAAATTAGGGAGGTAGCGGATATCTGGCTTCATATTGCTACTTCCAAGGTTAATTTCGACAAGTTGAGTCGACTGAAGGCTTTATTGTTTCAAAAGCATGTGGCCCTTACATCTGCTAGCGAGACCTACGCACTTCAGGTGGCAAGGTCATCAGCGGAAATACAGTCCCTTTTGAATACGAACTTTCCGAGTCACTTTGGTGAACTTGTGGGACATATATTTAATGCGTCCAGCACTGCTGGAATTGCACATTTTTTCAAAGCCGTTGGTGTTGGTTTTGCTCACACCTTCTCTTCCATATTCGGTTTGATACCTTCGGTTATACACTCTATTTTCGGAAGCATTTTTGGGGGTTTCCCGATTACTTTGGCTTTATTGGCTGGGGTCTTGCTATTGTTGCTATTTTTTCGCAATGGCTGTCCCGCCACGACGTGATCCTATATTGCTGCTCCCGTCAGCGCAGCTGTGTCGTGAACGCATGATGCAGCATTTTGGAGCGACACTCCTGGGACATTTGGAGTGTGACTGGTCTCTGTCATTCCGACCAGTTTTGAATTGTGTGCAACCCGTGTTTTGGTGCCTTTGGTGCTCGTTTGAACATGCACTGGCTTTCTGTTTCTCACTGCAGTGCCCTCCGGTGGTCGAAACTGATCTGTTGATCTTCCCGATTAGGGTTCATTCCCAGACTTGTGCACTACGGTTGCGTTTACTTCGTGAGGCAGTTTATGAGATTCCCTTCCTGGAGGAAGATGGTATTGTCTCATTCATAGGCCCTGCACGGGGTGCCGCCCTGAATGGTTTAGGGGCTTTGGAACACACCTGCTCCATGGTACTTTGTGGCGTGGATCTTCCGATATTGACATATATCGAAGTGGAGGAGTTCCTACGTTCTATTGCTTCTGTCTGACAATTGGATTTTTTTCTCTCCTACAAAATTGACATTCTATTGAATTTGGCTTTATTGTCACATGTTTCCTAAATTTATGACTTTGTTGTCTTCTGACCTTGTCGAAATATATATATAGTTTTATGTATTGTTTATATTTGGGGCATACTTTTATATTATTGGAACCACTTGCTACCGACAAGGGGAGGGTGTAGTGTGGTTAGTTTTACGTATCCTTTGCGCATTAGCTTCAGGCTTTAGGCCTTTGTGTACTTTGCCCTGGATGTATTTTATTCATTTGCTTGCAGCTTAGAGCCTCTGTGCACTTTGCTCTAAATGCTTTTTATTAGGCTTCGTACTGTTATTTTTCAAATAGCCAGTTCTACGGTCTTGTTTTTTATTCATATCACACTGTTTAGCCTACTTCAGCAATGGAGTTCTCCATAACACATTCCTGTTCACTCTGTGCTTCAGTCAAGGATACAGTCTGGTACATTGCCGGTAGACGTGGTAGGAGTTTAGTCTTTGGCATTCCTGCGTAGGGACATTTTGTGATCACGCTGACATGTTAGTTATAAAATCAATTCCTTGTCCCAATACACGCAAGAGGGAGATTCCGACCAGAGAACCACAACTAGACGCTGACTGCCTTGTTGCAGATGCTGAACCAAGATCACAGGCCTTTGCTCAGGTATGAGGGCTGATGTCTCCCCAGTGATTCAGAAAGGCAAGTTAGAAGCTTAACATGCTGTGCTTGAAATAGATCAAGCAGAGGGAGAGTAGAAACTAGTAGACACGATGATATCTTTGTTCTTATGTTTTACTCTCCTGGTGAATATTTCAATCCTACTGTGTTGTATGGTTCTGGTTATGGCGGCTCACGCCTTATTATCTAAAATACAGTCGTTTTATTAAAATAGTATATAAAACTTATACTGTCTTTGTCATTTGTATATGAGATCATACTGGAAATGAGAGAGTTGGTTCGGATCTGAATGACCACGACTTCCCTGAGAAGTTCCAAAGATGTCATGCGCTCGGCTGCCCAATCATCTCTTCCCCTTGGGAGAAATGAGGAACTGCTAGTTATCCGGAGCAAAAAACGGATTTAGGTTGACAGCGTTCCTTACACGTGGGTCAGACTTAGTCCCCCACACCGTTATCGATCCTGCTGCCTAGAAATCCAGTAGTCTCATTTAGGATAATGAGAGCCCACGCGACAAAGTCGGACTCTGAAATACAAGCAATTGCACATTTAAATTGTGTGTCTGTGTAGCTTTCTAACATTAGTTTTTCACTCTTTTACTTTTATGACCTTAAATTGTCACACCCTGATGACTTATGTGACACAAGGGACACCACAAAATCTTAAGCTCTATCAGTAGCACAGAGGACTAATATGCCTACTGCAAAGAATGTGTACCATACAAATCACAGAACTGTATTTTTGTGGATAGATCTTTTTTTACTAGCGGTTCATAAATTGCACTCCTAATATAGCACAGTGACCTAGGAACTGTCATCAAAGAGCTGCATGCAAACTGCGTGGTAGGGTAAGAACATTATGTATTTTCCTTAGCCTTTCATTATCCTAATATTGCTAAAAGGGTTTGTTCATCTATAAATATATTCATATTAGTAAAACCAACCCCAACCACTGTGATAAGTTTTAAATCCTGAGTTTGTGTTTCTCCAGACCAAAACTCTTGAAATATACTGCCTACTAGTATGGATGCCAAGTGATTTCTACACATTGTAATCCCCATTGTCTGATGTAACAATTCCTATAGACTGATACACACATAAGTATGATTCATTGTCTCTGTATAACGTGTATGTGAGATGTAAAGTGCTCTGACAACCTACACTGTTATGAGTAGCACTGTAAAACAAATGAAATGCTTGTGAGAGAGGGCTATGAAGACACAGTGTCACTATTGGACGGTAATAGTGAGGGAATCCCTGGAAAAGCAGGTCATGGGGAAAATGCACTGAAAAGCGTTGTCGCACCAGGCACCACCAACATTAAAGCCGGCTTTGGTTGCCAGGCCTATTTGGCAGTGACCCAGCAGCCGGGGAGAAAGGGTGATTAAATGATAGCTGCTGGGCAGGCACAATGGATGAGATGGCCTGGTGGCTTCAAAAAGGAGCATTCCAGTTTTGAATGTGTGATGAGTGACTGCATTTTTCTGAAAAAAATAAAATTGTACTTGACGAATGACCATAACTTTCAGATCTTTCTTGTGCATTCTAACAGCGCCAACAGAAAAATGATGAGAACAAATATTGTGGTGTGCTGATCCAAGATGTGATTGACAATGTCTGATGATGAAGGATCACCGCAAATGAATCCATTGGCTAAAGAGCCTGATGTAAAGCTCACAGCTGTGCAAATGCTTTTGAATAGGGTTGCGCCTTATGTCAGACCTACAAAGAACTTGGGGAAAGGAACCAGTCCATGAAAATGCCTGAATTTTAAGTACTAAAGAGACAGAGGCTGACAGTCACTGATGAAAGCAGTAATTGGCAAAACCGAGACACAACAAGATGCAGGACAAAATAAATACTATAGAAAATTCCTCTTCGCAGCTGTACTTTTCAGTAGTTTGTGCTCTAACTAAGAAAGAAATGTTAGGTATTTCTAGTCCTGCTTCAGTGATCCTCGTCTGTCAGTGTATCATAGATGGTGTATCAGACTGTCTCTCTGATAAATCCTGAAAAACCTGACCTATTGTGGGTGAAATGATGTCTCAGCTGATGTCAGAAGACTCTGGATTAATGCCCCTGTGGGTGGTGCTGTGGGAACAGGATCCCCATCCCAAACTGGAGATTCCTGAATATTCCTAGAAACAGCTGGGTATTGTTTTGTTTATTTACCTTTAACAGTCCTTATCCTTCGATATCAAGGTTGATTTCCATCCACTTCATCGGTGTCCACTTAAGATGCAAGAATCTCTCATTCATTAGCTACAGCAGTCAAAGTGCACTAAAAAACGTATGGGAACGGTGCTGCTGCGTGCAATGGGGGCAGGGACAGATAGTGTGGAGGCAGGGTCAAAGGTGTGGCTAAAGAAACAAACAATTCAGTACGTGTTTTGGTCTTTCACTGTCATGTAGATAAATATAAAATAACACTCAGTATAAGCAAAATATTTAAAAAATAAGATGTTACTCAGTGGGAAATGCACTACAGTACATTGGGAAACCTCTATTAATGCACTGCAGAGGTCTGTGTGGAGTGACTTATGTATATTTAGTGCTACGAGGTCAGAGCCTGTGATGGAGAGCACTGTGAATATGTAAGTCATTGTTTTAAACTTGCATTACACACAGTATAAGATAGACTGCTAAAAAATGCTCAAAAAGGTTTAAGATAACATGGTATTTCCAAAATATAGAACTTAGTAATACTTAGACTGTAGGTAATGCAATTTCTAGTAATACTCAGACTGTAGGTAATGCAATTTCTTTTATATAACTGTCCCTTCAACACCTCGTCAGGGGTAGTAAGCACTATAAAAATACAACTAAAAGTATGCATTTCACAGGTCAGTTGGTAACTCTTTACACTACCACTGAAAAATAATAAATCTTTGTCATCACAAAGCTTCAAGTGATTTAATCAATTAAAACCAGTGCTGACTCCCAAGCATCCTTTATTTACATTTTTACATTTGCAGGTTAACTCATAGCGCACAATTGCATTTCTTTCAAGCAAGCAGGCATCCTGGCAGGAATGCTTGTTTAGCTGTCTGCTTGGCTTTGGTTTGACAGCACAGGAAACTCACTGAATGACACTTCAGCTAAAGCATTTACATTTTTGAAATTAACTGTCTAGTGATGGTTGTTATTTTTACAAAAAGGAGGGGAATTGTTTTTTATAAATTAAAAAGTATGGGCACGTCGTGCCCCTTTGATCCCCCTCATTTCAACCTCTGATTTGCTGCAAGCTTTCTTTGTGGCATGTGTTGAAGTTGAGCGACATCTCGTCATCGTTACAATCTGACCCAGCATGTGCTTGTTGGCCAGTGTTATGACAGTGTTATTTTCAGAATTCGCCATGCTTAGCTCCCTACAAAAACACATGCTGAAACTGTTGGGTCTATGTTCCCTTACCGCAGAACCTATGATTCATCATCCCCTCCCCATTCGCCCGTGAAAGAGTTCCAAAATCAGAAAGATGGAAACAGCAAAAAATAAAATGAATTACTTTCCAAAGTCACCATTACAATTTTCCTGTGGAAAGACGCTAGAAATGTTAAATGGCTCAAAAAAGAACCCACCCAGGCTTCCAGATTCCACTTCTGATTTTCCCCAGAGTGGCATACTTGGACACACATAGGTTTGATGAACATTGTCACCATGTCGCTATGGCTACCGAAGTGATTATCTTGGGTGGCAACTTGAAAGAAGCCTTAGAGCAGCAGACTAGTCTTGCACTAACACCTTCAAGGACCTCTAAGCAAAACCAATAGAAAGAGCATCTGTGTATTTGGTTGCAGTCCTTTGAACCTGCATAACACTAATGTATGAGCCGTAAGTAGATTTGCCCTAGTTGGGTAAAGAATAGCAACTCATAATTTTTTGAAAGACACAGAGACTAATATTGTCCTTCCCATGTGCCTACCCTAAATATTATGTAATGTCTCTTTGAACTCATTCACAGGTACTTTGGCCTAATCTCTTCTGGACTGATCCCAAGCCTTCTCTAGGCCAGGGCCGCTTTTAAACATTTTGGTCCTCTGGTGCTCCATCTGTAGCAAAAAGAAGGAATATCTCTGGTTACTATCACCTTTTATTCATATGATAGCTTGGTGATGTCTTTGTGATATTTTATAAACTCTGCTGCCGGTTGAGAGTCAATAAAGAATGCTTATTTGATATTCTTTCATAAAATCATGACTCCTGCGAAAGGCCATGCACTAGGCTGTCTTCAGTGGGTTTACGTAGCCCTTGTGGCTCAGCACGGAGCCCCTTCTTTGTTGGTTCTCTCATGATTCCCATGTGAAAGTCCCAGAAGTTGGTGCAAATGGCCAGGAATGGACTGGAATTCAAAATCATCCCTGGTAAAACTGGCCAAGCCAGCCCCACACTGCAGTAAGGGGACACTAAATTGGGGTCATGGTGGTTTCACGGTTAGACCATGGCAACTCAGCTAGCTCTGAAAGCAGCCCCCTAGCCTGCAGCCCAGTGGGAAAAACCAAGGTAGTAGGATAAACACTTCAGTCCTGCAAATAACCGAGAACACCAACTAACAACCTGAGCCCTCTGTCATTTTGACAGTAGAGCATGTTGCTTGATAGACATTCATGGCCCAAAAGTAACTATTGTAGAAGTTTTTGTGAAGTGGTCTTGTGATAAAAGAGATAGATCAATTTAGGGCCAGGTTACCTTTGGTGCACTTTAGAATACTATCAATTAAAACAGTGTTTGATTATTTGATCTTCAAGAGTTTCCTGAAAAAAGAATACGACACCTCTTCCCCAGGCACTGGAATTCACCAGAATTGTGTCAGTGACCTGCAGGAGGGGTGGAACAGGTTGAGTGCTCTGCTAGCTGCTTTGTCACACTTGCCTGCTATGGTGGATCCAATTGCCTAGATCAGTTTTTCCCAACCTTTTGACTTCTGTGGACCCCCACGTTATCATTACTGGATCCCGGGAACACCCACTGAATCATCATTGGAATCCGAGGACCCACTCACTGAGTCATTACTGAAAGTGAGGACCTAATTTGTTAATCTTATTTAATTTTCTAAGCAGTCACGGCCCCCCAGAGGAGGCTTCGCGGACCCCCAGTGGTCCCTGGACCACAGGTTCGGAACCGCTGGCCTAGATGCTCGTCTGTCTTTGCAGACACAGCAGATCTGGTCATCCCCATCGCCTGCTACGCATGGCTTGTAGACGGCAGCACTGCAGAGTGTCTGCAAGCCAACAGCAGGGCTCAACAAAACACCAAAATGTATAATTAAATAGATTGGCATATATCATAACAATTCATTCAGATGGAGTAACTACCAACGTATACTGGGCACACAAAGAAAAATATAGCGTAATGAACATGTGCCTGAAGGGCCACCGAGCCCTCGGCTTTATCTGACTGGACATGGGCGCATCTGCCAGTTTCACTCTATTTTTTTTCTTGCATTAGCATCAGGGCGAGGATGCCAGCCTTCGGTATTGCATCCTTCCCAGTACTAAGGGCCTGCGGAGGCTGCAGGTCTGCACACTCTGCTGCCATGAAATATTTGTGATAATGAAATCACTGCCTGGAGATGTTTTATTTATTGATGCAATACAAACACACTGTGTGTGCAAGAAGCGCCCTTGACAGATCAAATTGTGAAAGCAATCCTTCGCTCTGCCCCATCCATACATGTGTATTCGATATTTACGGTGCTGCTAACTAACCCGTCGTTAACATGTTTAATTAATGTTTTTTTTTATAACCTGATTGCTGGCCGGAATGCCGTGTGGGATACATGTGCAGTTTCAGCTCACTATATACTTAAAAGCAGCTGTGTCCTGAGGGCCGTTTCTTTCACAGCCCTGTCAAGTGTCATTAGAAATTGTAGGGGAGATTTACCAGGCCGAGACACCCCTGACAAGCAGCATCGCGCACTTAAAGGTAGACAAACATGTGCAGTCACGCCGTCTGGTGGGCTCGTGCGCTGGGAAATCAAAAGATCAGATGACGATATAAAACAAAACCATCAAATCGGAACTCACGAGTCAGTGGTTGAAATGATCGCCTGCTCGAGGGTCTTTATGAGACCTGGCAGCATGCGTAATCCACATGGGGCACGCTCAGCTCGGCTGCCTCTTCACTCTTGCCCTCACGGTCTTTTCAGAGCCTTTTAGTTGCATTTGATCGCTTAGATGATTTGTTGGTAATAAAATGACGATGGTGCTTTTAGGGGAACGCCAAATGCGGCGCCCTGTACTACAACACTGTTCTGATGCATAGACAAAAGCCTGTGCGCTGAGCACAGATGGACAGTGTGACATACGACAATCAGGGGCGCAGCTTGGTCAATATAATTGGGGAGGGTTAGCTTCAGATTTCCCGACATTCAGGCTGGCACATGATGTTGAAATACATGACACAACAAGCGGGGTGCACCAGAGGTGCTTAAGGGGCAGTGGAAAGGGAGACGAACGTGTATTGGTAGGTGTACTAAGTGAGAGAAAGCAAGTTATTTCGTGAAATACCCAACATTTTTTGTCTTTCCAAACAGAGAGAGTGAGAGAGTGTGTGTGCGCTTTTGTCTGTTTGTAAAAAGTCGTGGTGAAATCTGACAGACACCTCACCATACCTGACTGAAAGCACCTGCACCCAACTATTTATCACAAGATACATTTACCAGGAGGGGTTGTAAGAAACCCCTCCCCCCCACACCGAAACTTCGCCCCTGATGACATGTGCACTGTTCCCAATGCGGGGTCCTGCCTGCACTTGGAGCAGCTATCAATGTATGCTCAGTGTCGTGTGTAGATTTAAGTATAGTTAGGGGTAAGAACAGTCATCTTGCAACAAATACCATGGCAGTGTACTTAGTAAAAAGGTCAGCACTTACCTGGGCACAGTAAATGTTCTTAATCTGATGGAGATGCCAATACTATTTATGAGGCGACAATAACCATCTTGGTTATGCCTTGGGTGAAACATGCATAGTAAAACCGTGAGCATTACTATTGTGTAATTATATGTCCACCATAATATGGTATTTTGAAATGATTTATACAATTTTGCAAGTTTTTTGTTATGAAAGACAAGAAAACTCGATCTTTTAAATTCTCAATACAAAACCTACTTGATAATCCCACATAAAAATCCAGGGTGCGACATATGATCAGTAAGAGTAACGGAAGTCGGAAGAAGATCAATAACTAATTAGGTGGCGGTAAAGATGGAACTAACCAGTAATTACTGAATTACATTTTTCCAATTCATTTCAGCCTTCATTGATTTAACTGTAGTATTTGTTCCATCTACTCTTTAGCCACCTGCAAATGCCTGATAGACCACGTCTAGTCAGGACATTTATTGCTTTAATCTCCAGATATGGTTCATTTATTTCATAATTGGAGCTACCAAAGCAATGGAGCATCTGTAGTTTGGCAGCAGGTTCTGTTGTCCTGCCTATGATCTCATATTTGAGTTATTTGACCAGCATAATCAGGCTACAGGAAAAGAAAGAATATAAGACCTTTAATGTACAGTATAAGAAGAGTCCAAGAGGTTAAGGCACTGCCAAAGGGTCGTAGTAGCTAAAGCAACTGAGTTGCTAAAGCAACTGATCCAAGGAAAGTCTGGAAATCTGTAACCAGAAGCAGGGGGTAAATCCATGTAGGGATCAAGAAAAATAGAAAAAAATGAATGGGTCGACCATTTTCATATCACCTTTAAGGAAGAAGAGTCTAAGAAGGATCAGAAGATCACAGGTGCAAGAGAAACCAGGCATTAACACATTGGCTAATCCAATCAGCTCATCAAAAACTTCAACAAACAAATGGTCGAAAAAGCCCTGAGAGAGTTAATGATAGAGAAGGCAACCAATCCAAACAAGACTCCTAGAAGGTTGTATAAGTACTCGCTGTCACACTTGTCAGATATGATAGGCTCAATCTCCAAACAGTTGCTAGAAGTTGGCTAAATTCCTATAGGTCAACAGGCCTAACAGATATAGGGCCTAATTCAGAGTCTGACGGGCGGCGGAGGCCGCCCGCCAGACTTCCCCCCTCCGAAATACCGCTCCGCGGTCGAAAGACCGCGGAGGGTATTCCGAGTTTTCCCCTGGGCTGGCGGGCGGTCTTCGCAAGACCGCCCGCCAGCCCAGGGGAAAACTCCCTTCCCACGATGACGCCGGCTCGTAATAGAGCCGGCGGAGTGGGAAGGTGCGACGGGTGCAGTTGCACCCGTCGCGTATTTCAGTGTCTGCTTTGCAGACACTGAAATACTTTTAGGGGCCCTCTTACGGGGGCCCCTGCCGTGCCCATGCCATAGGCATGGGCACGGCAGGGGCCCCCAGGGGCCCCGTGACTCCCCCTCCCGCCATCCGGTTCCCGGCGGGAGAACCGCCAGGAACTGGATGGCGAGAGGGGGAGTCGGAATCCTCCATGGCTGCGGAGCGCGCTCCGCAGCCATGGAGGATTCCTACGAGCGGCGGAAAGTCAGCGGGAGACCGCTGGCTTTCCGCGTCTGACCGCGGCTAAACCGCCGCGGTCAGAATGCTCGTAGGAGCACCGCCAGCCTGTTGGCGGTGCTCCCGTGGTCGGTGGCCCTGGCGGCCACCGACCGCCAGGGTCGGAATGACCCGCATAGTCTGCAAGCTGCAAAGTAAAATATTTTAAAGGCCATGGAACAAAGGATGGAGGATGAAAGTGCATCCAATCTCATTTAGGATGGGTTTTGTCTGGGCCTCATGACCATTGACTAGATCTGTGTTATTCTCCATCTAATCTACAGAATGAGCCAGTAAGAAAATGTTTTTGCCCGATCTGGGCTCTCATTTACGTTTGACCTGTTCCCAAGGTGGACCCTTTGAAACAAATTGGGGGTTGGCCTAGGACGAATTTGTTCAACAGATGAGAATGTTAATGTATATAAAGGTACCTCTCAGCACAAGTGAAAGTTTAATGTAAGAGAAACTAAGTAGACTTTTTCTACCAAGCTTGCTGGCATCCCTCTTCTTTTCTATTTATATTAATGACAGTTACAATGGTGTCCTTGAAGATGCAGTAGCTGTTCCTACTATTTAAGGCGTTCAAGTTCCTGAGTCTCATAAAACAACACACACACAAGTACACATACACACACTATCTCACTCTCTCTCTCTCTCTCTCTCACACACTCTCTTAAAAGCTGGGGAGGATAACAGTGGTGTAAACAATCTTAAATTCCACCCAACTAAATGAAAATAAATAATGGGTTACTTAGGTGGCACCAAGGGAAAGAATGGTGAGGCAGTTTTAACCAAAAAGCAAGGTCATAGAGGAAGTACAGACTTTTACTTGTTCAGCCTTGAGAAAAAACCTTTCTTAGGTGTCACACTTAAGTGTGCTATGATAAAGGCGGAACCCACACAAAGCTCACCCCTCACGAAGAGGAACATAGATTTTCCAAACAGATTTACACCGCTGTGTAATAATAGGTGGGAATCCTATAAGACAACAGAGTTGAAGTTTGGGGCATGGATGAATCTGGGCTCCTAATTACAGTGATGGAAATGGACGAAGCTTGCTAGAGCACTGATAATAGAATCTAAGGACCTTCTCGGAGATATGTCATAAAGCGATAGGGCTTCAGTACAAACAACCTAGGTGTTGAGCCTGTAAGGAGTATTTGTAACAGGAGAAGGCAACACAATAAAAGTTATGCCGGGAGAAGCTTTAGGATAGGTAGGAATGATGCTGGATTGGACCCAGATGAATACAGTAGTAGTAGCACATGCAACTGTTAACCACCTGAAACTGCAAAAGATAACCACTGTTCCTTAGAGGTTTTCTTTTGAAAGGCCTGATCACCATGCCCTCTATCTAGCTTTTCTGCATAACCCATAAGAGAAAGGATATTTTCATCATGGCTGGAACCAACATTCTCTCACTAGCCACCGAGCTGGTCTTCTAAAATGGGAATAATGAGGCAAGATGCTTTCACAGGATGTAGATGAAGGTAAAGCTAAGATACTTTGTTTTCCTATGTTGACGGTGGCCAGTTAACTCCACCCTCAGCATTTTACAACTGTAGACGTTGATATGCTCATATCAGAAAAGGCACACCGAACTAGCAAACTGTTCTCACTGTAGCTCATTTTTATGTGATGTACTGTTGTCTTTGGTATCATCCCCTCAAATGTTGATATTGCTGATTCTATTATTATAATTCTGAGTTTCGTTTCACATTACTGTTTTTCTCAATCTTACATTTTCTTAATTTTATTAGTGTGGATTTTATTCCTGGATTTTAATACTGTGTAAAATGATAATACAGGAAATGGAATGTATGACTAAAATGTCTAATGTACCCACGTACATTTTTTATTGAAATTATACAAAATTGTAGCATGGTTACCTTCATACAGTTCAAGGCAAGTTGGGGTAGGAACAGGGCTTGCGTTAAAGAGGTTTTTTTTAATCGCCAATGATGGGCGGGTGGTCTGCCACAGGGGTGAATTAAGACTTCGGCGGTCTACAGAATAGACACCGCCGCCATATGACCCCCAGTGTTGGCGGTCTGAAGACTGCCATATTATGAATGATGGCTGCTCTCCGCCACTATTTGGAGGAGAAGCCGCCAGCAGCCATACTGGCCGTCGGTGGTCTAGTGGAACTTCCTCTGCCGCCACGTCACCACAACACCGCCTGCTGTATTACAACATTGTAAATGGCGTGGCGGTGTTGTGTTGACGGGGCGCTGGCGGCGGAGCAAGTGTCATGGACCCCGTTCCCTCCCGGATGACCACCGCGACCACGAGGTGAGGTGATCGTCTGACGGAGGGGGGTGTTGTGTGTTTGTGTGCGTGTGTGTGCAACTCTCTGTGTGCTTGTGTGAATGCATGAATGTGGGGGTGTCATGTGTGTATGTGTGTGAATGAGTGAGCATGTATGTATGTAAGTGTGGTGTGTGCGTTCATGGATCAGGGCGGGGGTGTGCGTGTGTGGATCGGGGGTAAGTATGGGGTTCAGGGGGTGGGGGGTCAGTACGGGGACCAGGGGAGGGCTTTGCTGCTTGGGGGGGTTGGGTGCTTCTGATGGGATGGGGCAGGGAGACCTCCTACATGAAGGGGAACGGTTGGGGAGTTCTGTTCTGTCGCCAGTATCCTTTCCGCCAGGGATTTTGTGGTGGGGCTGCTACCACGGAAACCCTGGCGGAAAGGATACTCATAATACTGCAGGCAGTGTTAGGTGGACCGCCGGGACGCAGGCGGTCAACCTTTGGCCAGGAGGTCCCACCGCTCTGGTGGTACCGGACGTGAACTGGCTGTGATGCAGCCAGTTCACCGCCGCGGTCATAATTTGGCAGTCCTACCCCACCACACTGTTGGCGGTCTGACCGCCACTGCCAGCGTGGCAGGCAGGACTGCCAAAGTCATTATGACCACCTAAGTCTCCACTGTCCCAGGCCCGTCAGAATCAAGGTAAGGGCTGAGCTTCTCCAGTTTTTCCAACAATCTCGCAGGCATATAATGTCAAATTAAATTATAGGACAAGCAGAGTGCATGAGAGGGACTTAAGGAGCATTGTTAAGTAAGAAGAATCCAGATTGGAAGGGTACTAAATTAGGGGGAAAAACAATATTTTGTAAACTAGGCAACATTTTCTAAGACTTTCAAAACAGTGTATGTGCCCCTTTTTCTGCATTCAAAAGTCCTGGTGAAATCCAACAGACACATCACCAACCCGACTGAAAGCACCTATACCCAACTATTTAGCAGAAACTACAATTATTACGGGGTTGTAATGCTCCAAACACCCTTCCCCCGAAGCTACGCTCCTGAATTTAAATAACCCTAAAAGGGGAAAAATGTATACACTTCATGTGCCCCCTGAGGCTAGCCCCTATTTGCACACCAGGGTCTCACCTGTAAGGCTTACATGTTGAGCAGATCTTTGCAGGACTCAAGTAGCACCCTATTAAAACTGGGCATACTCGGGAATGTGTGAGCATCAATGCTAGCAATTTTTCATGTTCATTTACATACATTTGTATGTGCTGTTAACTAGGGTAGGCACAGTGATGTGCATCATGTCGTAGCACAGTGTTTACAAAGGTGCTCCTTCACTAATGTGGGTTTTATATTTACAGTGGTTTCCATTACGAAGCTAGTATTTTGTATCACAAACCTGTCTGTTTTTTATATGCACATTACTTTTTGCAGCAGAAAAAAACATTGTTTCTGGATGCTGTGTATATCCTGGGGTATTTCAATACTCAATTCGTTGCCCTTCAAAATTGCCTGAACACACTATTGCTTTCCAGTCAGCATGGAAACTCTTCTGTAAGACGCACCTCTGGGCATAATTTTTCCATAACTCCCTTGGGATAGAATCCCTTCCTGCAACCTGCTGGAAAGGGTTGGATTCACTCACTGACTTGATGCGAACTGAGACTCGGAATGAACATTTGCCAGGGCTAGTTTATGTTCCAGGTTCAGCCCTGCTTCCTGCTATGTGAAGTGTTGCCTTACAGAACATCCTGGGGCTACATTACACCAAGTGGCCTGGGACCCAAAGGGCTTGTGTGCCCGCTGTCTGTGCGCTGCACGGTTTAGTATTACATAAGAAGCCGCAGAGATCTCAAGGAGACGTTCCTTCATTCAAATGGGGCACGGATCCGTGTAAATAAGGGAACACTTTGCCTCTGCGGCCATGCTGTTTTACAAAGGCTCGGGCAGGTGCACCACATTGAGGCGGCTCACGATCAGTGCATCCCCTGAAGGTGCTATACTGTTAGTAAGCATAAGGGCTTCCCACTGAATTTTATGTTGGACAGATTCTTGTTCTGTTCTACAATGCACTGTGTAATGGGGTTCGGTTTGAACATCTGGTTCCGAGTATCATTGCTCCCATCTGCTGCTTGTGTTACCACGGCGGCAAAAAAGGAGCTTACATTGAAGCTGGAATCCATTCCATCAGGCGTCCCTTGAGAGGGTTCAAAGGAGGTTCCAGGGAACCCCAGATATCCTGCTGCAAGTGGGTGCAGTGATTTAATGCACCCACAACGGGATCCTGGGCCCCTTTAAAACACAGGCGAGTTGCAGCCTGCACAGTGAAAGGCGGATCGATGGCTTCAAACATCTGGTCCGTCTTCAGTAATCAGCCCTTTCACTTATTGTTGGACATCTTGCATGCATGCCTTTTAAACAATATAATCTAATCGAGGCTTAGATTTTTTTGTGGGTGTGTCTCATGGTGCTTAACTGGGTACCTCGTGGTTTTACATTCTCACTTAAGTGATTTCGCTACTTGTTGACGTGTGGACAGACTGTAGTACTTAGTAATTTAAAACACAGTTCAGTTTTAGAACACAGGTGCTCGTAACGATGTGCAATCCCCGATGAAAACCTACAGTTAATTAGCCAATTGGGTGGAAACATTGATTAATCCAAATGGACCAATGAGATCACGAATTTTCTCCCACCACATGAATAGATGTATATATTCTAGTGTGTTGAAATTCGTGTAGTCAGTGTAGCATATGCATATTGTGTAAAGACATTAACCCTTCGCTGAAAACACTTGCAATTCCCAATAGTATGCTTAATTAATTTAATTATTGAGTAAATCAACCCGCCTAAAAACCTAGCAGTGTCCTACGCATCTTCATAATTTCATCTTTTACCCGACAGTTTTTCTGTTCTACAAAATCGCCCCCCGTTTACAGCACTTAACGCGATGAAGATTCTGCCAGATGCTTCATACTGTCTGTGCTAAAAATAACAATGGCATTTTAGCATTAACTGCAATTCGAGTATAATACTGCACTCTGCACATTAATCCAGTATAAATATGCATTTAAATGACACCAGACGAACAACTGATTTAGTAAACAGTACATGATATCTGTAAAATTCACCCACCTCCCATTCTCTGTGGCTTAATCACTCACACACTTTTCATAATAAACTGAATCCCGGGACAAGTCAGCGTAAGGAAATGCGACTTATTTCCACTGCACAATGTCTGTGGCTTTGAAACACATATTCAGTTCTAACTTTCCCAGCTCCAACCCAACTCCCCATTGGTGTAGCGGCCACCATCCCTCACTGTGTGTGCAAATGGTAAAAGTAATCCTGAATTGGTCCATTAATGCGTTCCTTGGAGAGAAGGTAATAGTGGACCACTATGAGAGCCTCACTGAAGCCCCACAACCCTGCTACAAATTACCCTTCGTTAGAGCAAATCATTTTTTTTTTATGGTATGGCTACAGAAGGTGATAGCTGCCTGGCAAAACCCTAATACAACACAATATACAATTTATCGCAAAAGATACAATGTAGACTAAAAGGGCTTTTGAAGCACTTTTTTTCTTTGTGTGTATGCTGCCTTCAGCTTTGACAGCATGACATGTTATTCAAGCAATGGTACTTTTATCATTATAAAGTCTTCACATAGCGAGGCACGGGTCTGGCTTTAAAACACTAACATTTCTAAATGCAGGCATGCTCAGGTGTATATTGGGCATTCATTTTTTGTATGAATTAGCTGTGGGCATTGCCAGTGATTGTTTATATGATGGGGGTTTCATTAATTAATATTAATAATCATGAAAGATGTATACATATAACAATATGTACAACTCTATTTCATTTACTACCAAGCCTTTTCAACAAGAGTTGGTTGCCCAGAAATCTATCTGAACTCACAGCCATTAAAAAACATCTACTTCGACTACAACTTTTTTGGGTTATGCCCCAGTTATGACTCTGGGACAGGTAATGGGACAGGTAAACACTGACACTGTTCATGAAGACACAGACATGGACTAAGGAACAGGGAGGCACTGACACATTATCAGTGAGGTCCTATCACTGGGAGAGGAAGATGCTGACATACAGACAGAGCGACAGACACTCAAAGAAGCACACTGACACGAATACTGGGACAACTGGATGGGGAAACATTATGGAGGGAAACAATGGAAAATAGCATCACTCACAATGAGAAACACAAATACAGAAGAACCAAAAAACAAGAAAACACTAAGGCCCAGATCTAAGAGGTCCTAGTGCCATCTAACGACACATTAGCGCTAAAACGCACCACCAGATTTACAAAGAGGCGCAATGCTTGCATTGCGCCACTTTGTAATCCCTTGCGCCACATCATGCCTGCGCCAGGCATACTGTATGCAAAGGGGGTTTCGGCATTAGGGGCTAAAAAATGGCGCAAAGAAATCTAAGAGATTTCTTTGCATCATTTTTTCTGACATTTTTAATGCCTGCTCAGAGCAGGCGTTAAAAGGAGGCTCCCACTGGTTTCAATTGGCATCAGGGTAATTTGCAGGATTAGCATCAACCTTTTTTACGCTAATCTTGAAAAGTGCCAAACTAGCATCAAAAGTTTTTATGCTAGTTCCCTAACTACCGCCATGGTGCTCTTTATATTAAATATGGCGCACACATGGTGGCGTTAGAGGGGTGCTAAGGGTCGTAAGAAAAGTGGTGCTGCACTAGGTGCAGTGCCCAATGCCACTTTTCATAAATCTGCCCCTAACTGTGTTACAGGATGACACTCACAGAGCAATAGCGAGACTCAGACACTGGTAATTGAGACAGGCAGACTTGGGTTATCGTCACTGACATGGAGCCAGAGGGATGTGCCCCCAGTGGGCTATGAGATATGAGCTCTGGCCCTGAGATAGTGCTAGAAATGGGGTTTCTGGTTGGCTAGGGTATGCACCTCAGCCAGGCAGAACTTACCCACTCTAGTCAGGGCAAGGGAGTTACACGTCCAAGATAACCCCTGCTCACCCCCTTGGTAGCTTGGCACGAGCAGTCAGGCTTAACCCAGAGGCAATGTGTAAAGCGTTTGCACAACACACGTGACGCAATATCTCAACCACAAAGGAAACACAACACCAGATTATATGAAAATATACTGTATTGTACACAAGGCAATTATCAGACCAAACATCACATATCAGTACTATCCTGCTACCTTAGCAGTTGTCAGAACGTTACACATTAGTTACTCTGCAAATTAGCAGTAGTCACACATAACACACAGGTTACTCAGTATTCTGCAACATAAGCAATAGTCAGGGAACACGTTATCACATTAGAACACTTGTCATAAGAATATCATAAAACGCCCATAGTAGGAACATTAGAAAACATATGGCAAGGTAGGGAAACATATTAGCAAGTCATGCCCATAAAAGGAAAATTTGCATACACATATGTAAAAACATCAAACGCAGGTAGGTAATATATGAATCAAACAAAAGTCTGTAGAAAGAACTTTGGATTGCAACTATATTGGTCCTTTAAACAGTACCTGGTTGGATGAAGGCACCTCCAGTGCCTAGAAGGCAAACAATGGGGCCCCCGGCGCTCCTATGCGCAAAACGGGGGCCTCCCTTATACTCTGGGGTCAGAGGAGGGCGACATGCACCTCCTTTCTTTTATAGACAGGCCCCTCTGGGGACCGTGATTACTGGGGGCCCCCCAGGGCCTCAACCGGCCCTCACGAGGGGGGCCAAAGCCAGCAAAAACAACTTAGGGCAGGAGGGGGGCACCACGCACCCCCTCCGGTTTAATGACAGGCCCCTCCCGGAAGCTTGCGATCTCTGGGGGCCTCCACTGGCCCTTCCACCAAGGGGGGGACCACAATAATGCCCATTTTACCTAACAGCAGAAAAGGAGCGTCCTGCTCCTAACGCAGAGGCCAGGGGGAAGGGGGCATTCCCCGCGCCTTCCCCTGGTCCTGCCGGGAAGCCACAAGAAGATCGGACCCCTCCTGGGGCCCGAGCAGACACTCGCCTGCACCCGATGCGGTGCGCGAGTGTTCTTCCAGCTTCCCGGGCGGCTGCAGTGATCTTATTTAAAGGGGCACAATGCAGCAAGGAGCCTACGAGCTCCCAAGGCTTCATAAGCCTGCTGCAATCAGCGCTATGGCAGCCGCAACCACGGAGAAGCACCCCTCGTGAAGAAATGGATGCAGGGGTCAGGGGCCACAGCACCCTGCCCCTGGGAAGCAGAATCTTAAGAAAAGGTCCTCAGGTGGAGGGCCCAGCTACAGGCCAGCACAAGGGAAAGGCAGCAAGTGGCAAGTCCTTCACAGTGACCAGGCAGGTCACAGGTCAGCACAGCAGCAGCAGTCCATGGCGGTTCCTGGTGAGTCCTTTCAGCCTTTGGTGTCCAGTTCCAAGATGATTCCAAGAGTCTCCAAATTGTGGGGAAAATTCCCCTGTACTTATAGTCAGTTCTTACAGTGTTTTACAATGGTAGGGAGAGGAGGTTCCAGCAAGTTACAACTGGTTCTGGGAGTGCCCCCTCTCTCCTTTCAGCACAGGATCAAAACATCAGTGGGGGGTTAACGACCCTATTGTGTGAGGCCAGGGCACAGTCTTTACAAATGCAGGTGTGCCTCGCCTCTCCCTTTTCTCAGCGCAGGAAGACTATTCAGTATGCAGATGCACCTCTGTGACACCTCCACCCTCCCTGTGTACAAGCTGTCTGAAAAGTATGCACAAAGCCCCAACTGTCACTCTGCCCAGACGTGGACTGGAGTCAAGCTGCAAAACACCAGAGTCATAAGCACAGATAAATGCGCACTTTCTAGAAGTGGCATTTCTGTGATAGTAATAAAAAATACACCCACACCAGTAAGCAGCATTTATTATCACCATCACAACCATACCAAACACGCCTACGCTACCCCTCATAAATCAGACAATACCCCTTACACATAAGGCAGGGCATTTCTAATGCAATCCTATGAGAAGGCAGCACTCACAGCAGTGAGACACCAGTTAGGCTGTTTGTCACTACCAGGACAGGCCACGCAACTTGGCACATGTCCTGCCTTTCTACATATATGGCACCCTGCCCATAGGGCTAGCTACGGCATACCTTAGGGGTGACTTACATGTAGTAAAAGGGGAGTTCTGGGCCTGGCAAGTAAGTTTAGATGCCAGGTCCCTGTGGCAGAAAACTGTGCACACAGGCCCTGCGCTAGCAGGCCTGAGACAGGTTTGAAAGTCTACTTCAGTGGGTGGCGCAAGCAACGCTGCAGGCCCACTAGTAGTATTTAATTTACAGGCCCTGGGTATAGAGATACCACTGTACAAGGGACTTATAGGTAAATTAAATATTCCAATTAGGTATAAGCCAATCATACCAACTTTAGATGGGAGAGCACCTGCACTTTAGCACTGGTCAGCAGTGATAAAGTGCTCAGAGTCCTAGAGCCAACCGCGAGAGGTCAGAAAAACCAGGAGGAAGGAGGCAAAAAGTCTGGGGATGTCCCTGCGTAAGGCAAAAAGTCCAACAGATAGGTTGGCCGAGAAGCAGGGATATTGATGTGCAGGTGCTGGGACAAGGCAATACAACACGCAGACTGAGAACCACAGACAAAGGAACATGTAGATCCCAACAGAGGAACAGAGAGAAACGAACAATTAGCCTGGGAGAGGGAGTCATAGGTGTTGTGGAAAGTCATAAGATGAGGCTTACTTACTGGAGATCCACTCTAGAACATAGTTAGCGTTCTACAAATCAAAAAATCTGGTAGCGGTAAAATGTTTTATGCATAAAAGACATTTAACGATGTATCATACAGAGGCTAAACAAATGTTTTTTAAATGATTATTACCACCATTTACTACATTCGAACAATTATCCATATATGAAGTGATCGTGAGAGGCGAAACACAGAAGAGAAGAGAGACAACTAATTTGTTCCAGCTGGGCTTCCACAGCACACAAATTCACCTATTTAAGGCTTCCTTACAGCACTCTTGATATGTTAGATTGACCAAAACATTTTGTCATGCAACTATGATCTCCTCCTTTCCACTCAGGCCTGCCCTGCTCAGCACCTGGATACCCTCACAGGTGATTAGCCGTGCGATACAAATCCACACAACAACAACACCACCATATGAGGGGTTCTAGAGGAGACAAACTTAAGCACAATGTCCTGACATAGGTAGATATGGAAATGCCAAAAAGGCAGAGGCAATGATTGAGCGAGTAGTCCAGTGCCAGGTGCTGTCTATGGTGATAGTTATCTCTCTATACTACTACATAAGGTAAAAATCAAGAAAAAGTTCTGGAAGAGACACCAATATCAGACAATCCAGAGTGTAATTGTTTTTTTGGCTCATACATGTATTAGCTTACTAGATCATATGTATCAATGCAGGTGAATCTATTCATATTTTCATTATTTTATAATATTGAATTCCATTTATCAGAACAACTCAATTTAGAACAAATGGAAAAGGCACAAAGTTAGTGTAACCATACAGCCAACATGTGTTTTGTGACTCATGTTGCTTTTCAGAACCTTAATGCAATGAAGCATCCTAGATGTTGTCAAGGCTAGAGTCTCCTAGAGAAGCTCTAAGGATGTGAATGGGTGAATGAGGATTCATTGTACCTGGTCAGCAGGATTAGAAATATTTGGTTCCTGCAGATGATCTTCGTCCAAAGGAGGACGACTACCTTGGGTAATTGCTGCAGGCATTCACCTAAACATTGGGGTTTCCCAGGTAAATTAATGGAAGAAAGTGGGTGATTCCAGGCAACGCTCGTCGTTTATGTTAATATTTAATGTTACAAATTATTGTTTTAATATCTGGTGACAGAAGAAATGCCAGATCTCAGACACATTACTAATAGGATAATGTCTACGTTCCTCAGTTAAAGTATATCTGACAATTGTTATAAAAAGATTGGGCGCAATCTTGTTAAGTGCACTAGATAGCAAACTGAAATTTAACCAGGACTCCCTCGTTGACTATGGGCTTCTTTTGGCTTTGGGGGACAGGTTCCTGTGTCACTAATGTGAGGGATATTCTGTCTGCCTCACTAGAAGTGCTTTATATGCTACAGCAGATAGGATACTTGTCATGTTTGTGAAAAAGTACCAATCAGTCCCTGCAGGAGGTGATCATAGGAGCTTAAACAGGTGTGCTGCGGCACCACAACTTTACAGTAGTACAGGGCTTTGATCTTTTATTTGTATTTTGAGGCTCGAGACGTGATCTTAGTGCCTTCCTTCCCTTTTGAGTTTATTCCATCACCAGTGAGGTAGTTGAACAAACCGCATCTCGTCTCTGCCGCCATTTCCCTGTGAAACAAAAACAACTCATTTATGTGTCTGTGCGACACCGAGCAGTGACTGCCCGTTACCTTGGTTTCACCGCCGCTTTGTACAACCTTTCGTGACAGCCACTCACCAAGAAACCCTTGCTGACATTTCACCTTCGGAAATCCCCACAGCTCTGCAGCTTGCCGAAGAAATAATTAATTCTGAGCGAAAGAAAGCCTCAGAAACCATCTTTTGTCTCATGGCCTGCCGCACCGCCCACGCTCTGTAAGATCACGTCTAATTATTGAAAGATGAATCAATTACAGATGGAAACACAGAGGAAGTATCTCATGCTTGTTATCTCTGCATTGGTATCAGTGGGTTAGCTCAGTGGGTTGCAAAGCCACCAACAGTTCGACAAGTCACAGACAGTTCGACTCAGCATTTATAACTAATAAGCCTCTCAAAGGATCCCCTGGGAGTTGCACAATATTTAACCTGCTTTGAGGTGCTTAGAAAAATCTTAATTTGTGTTGTGTGCTACGTAAATAAGCAGCGTTGTTGTCAAGTGAGAGCTCTTAGATCATCAGATGGAATAACAGGGGCGGCTCGTAACCTTTGAAAGTGGTGGGGCGAAGGAAGTGCCCCATCCAGTGCTTTAAATGGGCCGGTACTCTCCGGTACTGAGTACCGGCACTTTTTTATTTTGAGAGGGAGAGTACCGGCATATCTCAAGAAAAACGTAATACTTTTAATTGGAGAGTACCGGCACTTCTCAGAAACAAGCAGGTACTCTATTACAGAGTACCTACACTTATATTTTTCCATTTTAAGGCCCCCATCGCTTCCCAAAAACCAAAATTAAATAATCCCTCCCTCTAAAAGCCCAAAATAAAACAACCCCTTCCTCGAAAAGCCCCAAATAAAACAACAAACATCCCAAATGAAGTTAAACAAAACATGGGAAGTAAATGGTAGACAAATGCACATCCGAAAGTGTCCGCAGTGGTGATTTATATTATGAAACGGTGCACGTGGCCGAGTGCCCTACTGCCAAAACGCACAGTTTAGTGTATAAAATACACAGAATTTAATTAACAGGAAATGACCACAGCACTCAACAGGTGTACAAAAAGAGAAAAAAAAAGGAGGGAGAGAAGTATGAGAGTAAGCTTATATGTAGCTATTTGGAGACAGAATCAGTCAGTCTTCAACTCGGTGTTCCAGTAGGTCTTTTATTTGGATTATTGTTCATAGATCCTTAGGTATAACGTAACAGGTACAGCCAACACGTGTTTCGTCACGACTGTGACTTCATCAAGGCTAATTTGACAGTATGAGGTAGGAGTACCTTGAGCGTTGCATGTAAAATAGGCACCTGTATTAAAAGAAATAGTGGTGGGGATCTGATTCCGTATGTCGATCCCAGCTTGTACACATTATTAGTTAGATATGTTCTCGTCCATCATGAACAGGTAGAAACATCTTAGTACGCCATAGAATGTAAGGACCTTGGTAAAACCGTTAGCTCCAAAGTGAGTTTCCTCGTGGGAAGGCGGACTTCATAAAACAACAAACATCATGCAACACAAACACAAGCTAAATCAATACAATGACATTTATTACTTTAATGTTTGTAATAAATAAAATTAAATTTAAAGGTATTTACACATGGGCTGCGTGTCCTCCTTGGCGTTGTTCTGCATTCTGTGGCACGAAGAGCTTCCCTAACCAATCCAAATTCTGCTCTCATGCTAGTAGCAAACAGAGCATCAAGGGGTCCCCCTGCAAAGTACCTGTAGGGGACCCCTCTCACCCTGAACCCAGTCAAGGGCCTTCAGCCCATGTACGGTACTGTGCTGATGGAGTCCCCTGGAGCCCAGGGCCCCACCGCACCAAAGGGGCTGTGGGGGCCTCTGTTACACAACTGTCTCATGCTGATAACCAGCATGAAAGAACCACCGGGATTGGACGGAGTAGGTTTGCTGGATGCTCCTCCAGGCCCTGGAGGACTGTCCTTGCTCTTCAAACTGCGCATGTCAGGCTGGCCGTCATAAGACAGCTTGCCAAACTGACGTGCACTTTGGAAAGTCTGGCCAGCCAAAGCTCCAGTCCTCCTTGCTGCCAATCAGCAGCAGAGGACACGCTCTGCGATTCTCCGAGCTTGGCGCAGGCTGGCAGCTGCAGCATGCATCAGTGAAAAATAAAATAGCAATGAACTAGGTTCATTGCTATTTTATTTTTCACATTTTCGTGTTGCTCACAGTGGATGGTGGGAGGGGTGCGATGCACCCCTGCCCCCATGAAGAAACTGCTGCTGTGGAATAAGGACCTAATTAATCCAATCACTGTAGAAATAGGAAGTTCCAGTATCAATATGGTGTTTTAAGTCTGGTGTTAGTCAAGAGCTTTTGTTTTTTGAAAGGGAATGTTTTAAAAATACGTATCTATCTATCTATCTATCTATCTATCTATCTATCTATCTATCTATCTATCTATCTATCTATCTATCTATCTAGATGGCTTTCTGCCAACCCTCTTCAACAGTCTATTCATCGGTCATTCACATTTTGCCTCCGCCCTCACTAGCACAAAGCATGGGGCAAAAAGTCAGCCCACTTCAGCCACTGGATCCCTTCCACTCTGAGTGACGGCATTTTGCTTGTGCACATTGCACACATGTGCCAATAACGGTCCTCTTTAGTGCTGCTTGCTGTAATACAAGGAGATACATTTGAGGAGTGTTCCTGCATCTTCTGGCCATGATAAAATCAGAAAATATGTGCACCCATACACAACAAGTACCACAGCTCCATTAGAGATCAGTGTCATAGCTTTCAGACCAACCAAGTTCTGCCAACTTGTGCCTTCCACTAATATTTCCACTTAGTGCTTAATTTGTGCTAGTGTTTGCTCAGCACCGGTACGTATATGTGGGCAGGGCCAGCTGCAGTTGACTAGAGTCAAATACCTTTGGTCCTAGCACTCAATTTGTTTTACAAATTATGCACTGTTTCCACCCGTTCCAATCTAAATTTGGGTATCAGGTACATCCATTTACTTATCTCACAGTATTATTTATAGTATATGGTGCAGAAGGGCACTGGAGGTTCCATCTTGTGCCCAGCACCATCCAGGGCGTTCATGACACTACACACACACATGCCGCTCACAAGTAAAACCATTGTGCCAGCTTTCTATGGCTCCTGAGTGTATCCAGGAACTAAGTGAAGACAGGAAATTCTTTCCGTGCCTTCAGGTAGTCATCTAATGGCCTCAGCCTTGGGTTGCGGTATCCTTCTATCTGTGTGACTGGTTCTCTGTAGGCCATGTGTGATTTGTGAAGTGACTCGATTGTTGTTAGCCCGACATTGTTTTTTTTGTGCACATACTCGCTTTTTTATTCCCCGACTCCAAATTGAGAGGATTTATGTGATCATACTGGATACTGGGGGTAGGAAATAGTTTTTTTCTAGCACACAACAACATTTGAATGAACTGTGTGAGTATTTCAGAATATATCAGAATTATGAACGCACAAATGAAGCACATTTTTTTGTTCTTTCTGAAGTGTGTTGGAAACAAATACTTTAATATGATCAAAACAATCATTAAACTAGGTGATGCAGTTTCCACACATTTACATCTGTGCACTGTATACTTTTATTAGTAAAAACTCTATGCCTGTGCAAGTGTAATGGCCATTTCAAGTGAAAATGCTTTGTCTGTAATGGCAGTGTGCTACCACAAGATGAATATTCCACTCTACACCACTCCATGCCACTGCACTCTGCATCAGTCCACTCAATTTCACTGCCCTCTAAGCCATGTCATGCTACTCCTCTCTACTCAAAACTGAACCACTCTACTCGATTACAATGCACTCTTCACCACTCTACTCTACAGCAGAGCACTCTTTGTCACCGCACTCTACACAACTCCAGTTTAGGCCACACCAATCACCTCTGTACAACTTCACTCTACACCACTGTACTCTACAGCACTCTGAAACACTGCACCCTATGCCGCTGCACTCTATGCCAATGCACTCCACACCAATACACTCTACTCTGTAATACTCAACTCTATGCCCCTGAACTCTACACCATTCCACTGTACACCACTCTAATCTTCTCTGCACCACTGCACTCTACACCACTTTACTCTAGGCCATTACACTCTTTGCCACTCCTGCACTCTACCCTACACCACTTCACTCTACGCCACTTCACTCTACTCTGAAACAATCTGTTCTACACCGGTGCACTCTATGCTACTCCACTCGGTGCCACTGTACTCTATGCCACTGCATTCTATCCCATTCTACTGTTAACCACTGCACTCTAAGCCAATGTACTTTACACAACAGCACTCTATGTCACTGCACTCTACTCTGTGTTGTTGAAGCCTCCTTCAGAGCATGAACAAAACCAGAGACCAGCCAGCCCTTAGAGTATAAAAAAAGACAATTTATTTACATGCACAGAGACTGATGGCTTGAGAGGCCAAGTCCAACCAGTCCAAATTGCGGAACTCCAATACAATAATTTATGCATGGAAACCACAAAAATGTGAAAATACATCATCCAATCAGAACAACAGAGAGGTAATTTCTTCATCAAGTTCATGCTGTGATATTGATCAGGTGATGCATGGTGTTACACATATATTAGGCATATACCCAATCACAGTAGAACAACATTTCATGATGGCAGCATGAGACAAGATGCCCACAAGTATGACATTCACATTTCTCAGACGGTTTGGACTTTCCAAGGCATCACCAAACCTGTTTCTTCATAACCTTTCCTCAGACCCATGTGGACATCCAGATGTCTGTCTGTTGCTGGGCGAATGAAGCAATGCATGTCGCGTGAGGTGTCTCTTTGAAGCAAACCTTGCATTACAAGCTGTCTGTCAGGGTTAATTCGGTAAAGGTCATCCAACCTTTTGCATATGTTTTTCAGGCCTGATCAGCATTCAGTGCCACTCCACTCTGCACCACTCCACTCTATGCCACTCCACTATGCCCCATTCTACTGTGCACCACTGTACTCTACTATGCACCACTCTAATCTGAACCACTGCATTCTCCGACACTGCATTGTATGCCTCTGAATTGAGTGCCACTGCAATCAATGCCACTGCAGTCAATGCCACTGAACTCTATGCCACTATACTCTGCAACACTCTACGCCAGTGCACTCTAAACCAGTACACTCTATTATATGCCACTCCAGCGTATGCCACTCTACTCAACTCCATACTGTGCCACTTTAATACACAACACTCTCTGCCACTCCACACTACAACATTCTACTACACTCTTTGCTATTCCACTCTACGACACTCATGTCCCTCTCCTCAGCTATCTCTAACATTTAGCCATCCTGAACAGCAGCCACGCTGGTGAACAACACGATTAAAACACACAGCAAAGCCAATAGCTCTTTTATAGACAAGGCATATTGGCTTTGCCAATGCTTGTTTCTTTTGTTTATCTACCTTGTAGTAGCTTTCTTTTGTGGTGTCCTACCCCCGTTGGTGCATGCTTAATTTTTCAGTGAGGGCGGCAGCTGATCACACACATGGGAGTAGATGGCAGCAACTCAGCACCTCCAAGTTGGCATTGCAGTGTCCTCAGTAACACATACACTGTGATGGGCACATGCATATGTCTTCTCCACCAGGTGCCTTCTCCGCCTCGTCTCTGCAAGTTCAAATAGTCTCACCGACACTAATTATACTTAGTAATGCTGCAGTAAAATTGTAGTTTGAGGAACATACTGATTAGGCCAAGCATTGTAAGAGATGTGACAGCACTGGTCCTTGTAGTGAAGGGTATGCCACAGCTGAAGTTGTACTTGTTTGGATCAGGTTCATATCTGAATCTGTATTCATGCTTATTACTCAGAATCAACAAAGTAATTGCATTTTAGCTCTGAAATGCTCTTATTTCGAAAGGCATGCCTCAATACCCAAAAAGGTCAGGTCTTCCATCTGGAACACGAGTCCAGTCCTTACACACCAAGGTGCATCAGTGGAGAAGGTGGGCCGGATGAGAAAAGGGTGCACAAAACACAAAAGTGCCAACAGGAAGTGACACCCCTTACCTCCCCTTTTTCTTGTTGCTGGGCAGAAAAAAGGGTTGAGGACAAGAGCGCCAAATGGCCAGAGGGGCACAAAAGGAAAGGGCCAATGGGAGGCCTCTCCCCTTCACACCTTGAGGGTGAGGGACTTAAAAAGGGGCTGCTGCGGCTGGGACTCCTTTTCTGACAGTGGGGTGGCTGGGCAGCGATCAGCGACCAAACCTATCCACCCACACCAAGCACAAAGACACCCAGGAAGTTGCAGACTGCAGGGAAATGAAGGCAGCCAGAAAGGAGTGTAAGGAGGATGAGGAGGTCACCCCCAACATGGCAGGGTGGCAGGACTACTTATCTTGAGATGCCTCACGGCAGGGCTAGACAGACAAAAGGCATTCCTAGATACCCAAAAAGGTCAGGTCTTCCATCTGGAACAGCAAGTCCAGTCCTTACACACCAAGGTGTTTCAGTTGATATCGCTAGAAACAGTAACAGTGAGGCATTGGTTGAGGATTCAGGCTCTAATGTCAGAACAACATCAGTGGTCCCTGGGTACGTAAAGATTTCAAGCCAGTTGTGTACCACAACTTAGGCCATTGGTCTCAACTGTCACTGGAATATGAATGACTCATTCATGTGTCAACAGAGAAGAGATTCAGAGTAGATGGCGGGAGAGAGGTTTAACGGCAGGCAATGTGCCTGATCTCTTCTGGCATGGTGGCTCAGCCCTGGACAGCGAGCTGAGCAGGAGGAGGTGGTGGTGCTCAGCATTTGCACCTTTTGAGGCAGTAGCTTAGAGAGTACGGGAGGTGTGGATGGAGAGACAGAGATGGAGTGACCCATTGGAGTCTAGGGCGGAGGCAGGAGGCTGTGGGCTCTGCTGCTGCATTAGGGTGAAGGCCCACGCCCAGATTGGGGGCTAGAGGGGCCGGAGCAGAAACCACACTTAGGCCTGGGAGAAGGTGAGCCGGATGAGAAAAAGGCACACTAAAGACAAATGTGCCAACAGGGAGCAGCACCCCCTACCTCCCCTGTTTCTTCCTGGGTAGAAAAAAGAGTTGAGGACAAGAGCGCCAAATGGGGTGAGGGGCTTCAAAAGGGGCTGCCGTGTCTGGGACCCCCTTTCTGGCAGCGGGGCGCCAGGCAGCGATCAGCAACAAAAAACACCCACCCACACCAAGCACAAAGACACCCAGGAAGTCGCGGACTGGGGGCAAACAAAGGCAGCCAGAAAGGAGTGTAAGGAGGATGGGGAAGCTACACCCAACATGGTGGGGTGGCAGGGCTACCTACACTGGGATGCCTCACAGCAGGGTAAAACAGTCATTGGACGGGGGAACAGGAAACACAGTGCTCGCAGCCCAGGTTCACTGGAGGGCAAGATGCAATGAGTAACCAAAGGCAGCAAGTTAAGCCTAAAAAGGTCAAAGGCATACTCTTCCACAGGAAAGGACAAACGCCAGCTCTGAGATGCAATGGACTCAAAAGACAAAACGTTTGATTGATTGATGACTAAGGGTTTATGGTCATGCGATATACAAATGTCAAAATGATTTACGGTAGGCCTGTCAATAATGATCTATGACCGCTAATTCTCATAAATGTCAAAGTGAGTTGTGACAGGCCCAAATGATTTATGGCCCTAATAAAAACACACAAGGGCGGTATTGCTATAAATCAATGTTAATAAACTGTGCCCAGTATCTTCTAAACTACGTAAAGGCTTCTTGTATTGTTTTGTTCGGGAGTAGGCTGCATGCTGGAGTTTGTAGGGATGGTTTGGCTGGATTGGAAGCTGGACTGGAGCAATGCTGTGGTAGGCTTGCTGCAGAGCGGCTGCTGATAGGTGGAGGAGTGACAGATTAAAGACCACATGGGGAGAGAGAGAGTAAGATCTTCCATAGTATTTTCAAGAGGGGCTATTGAGTGCATTTTGAGGTCCGGTTAGTCACTGCTGGACATGGCCCTGCTTGTTGGGGCACTTTGATGGTTTCTCTTGGGGGGCCTGCTCTGTGCATGATAGAGCATAATACTGGCTCTCCCACTCTTGCTGTGATTATGCGTTTGTTAAAACACTTTTAGAGCAAGTGAATGAGCAAAATTCTGCATTAGGGACATTGAATGGAAAAGTATGCTTGCAACATATAGCACGATCTCTGTTGGTGTCGTACACTTTGGGATAAGAACCTGGAATTGCAAGCCCTCCTCAAGAATTATCTCCCATTGTACGATATCAGGGGCGGTGACAAATGTGAACACCTTTGCTGCAACAGGGGGCAGGTTGTGGCATTCTTGAGGCAGCTGATGGGCACCCTGAGGGGGAAGCCATACAACAGAAGAAGGAGAGGGTCTTTATTGCACTATATGAGCTAATTAACTTCTGTCAATCCTTGTGACTGTGGAAATAATTGTGAAGGCAGGTTGAAAAGGAGGATCTCTATGAAGAAAGGAAAACATTATCAAGGTAATGGCCTTGCGAAATTATGCCAATCATGCAAATTAGGCCCCTCTCTTTAATGAAACCCACAATGAGCCATTCTGAGACCTCTACGGGTTCTGAAGATATATAAAGACTAGAGAATGCAAGAGAACTTGCAAGTGTAGGGGTAAAAAGTGGGGCTGCTAAAAACAGTCTCAAAAGATACAGAAGCTTTTTCTTGCTACCCCTAAATCCAGGGCTCCTTTTAACTAGCTTCTCTGGCAAGTTTCCTGGTGAAATGGACTGCTCTTCCAGAGGGGGACTAGTTCTTACTGTAATGGAATGCCACCATGCTGGTTCACCAGGGGAATGCAGGGCAGATTATGTATGCTCTGCTATTTCTGGTTTGGAAAATTAACTCAGACAACAGTCCTGTGTTGGAACTCAAGCCTTTCAACACGTTTTTGCCCTTTCAGGTGACAGGATTGGAACATCTTTGAAGCATTCAGGGTATTTCCTTGTGTTGACCTTGGGGATGCTTATTTTCATATCCTGGTGCAGAGCAGACACCAGATGTCCTTCACTTTGCAATTTGTCATTGGCATTAGTGGTTTTAGGCGTTTCTTTCTGGTAGGCATCTGTCCCCAGTGTCACCACTGAGTATTTATCTCTTGTGGTTGCCTGTTGCATGGGAACAGCATAAAATATATTTTCTACTTAGATCAGTGTTTCCCAAACTGTGGGGTGTGAGCTGAATTTTGGTGAGTCATGAAAGTTCAAGCAATAGGTAAAGATGTCTTTAAATTCTGTGTTTATTTTGTCATATTTGTCAGTACTTCAAAGACAGAGATCAAATGTCAGGCTATGTCTTCTGGCAATTGCTGCTTATTCTTTAAACATAGTGATTAGTGTTCACTTTTCTTTCTCTGACTGCAAAGTGAGAGGAGTTTGCAACACACAACAAAATGCCAATATCTGTAAATCAACTGTATGCATTCAACAGTTGGGAAAGAAAAAATGAAGCAAATTTTTTGTAATTCTGAAGTGTGCTGGAATCAGAGATTTTAATAGGACCATAACAAATCAAGACACTACTTTGTGATGCACATTGATAAAGATTCACAGAAACCTTATTTCCAAACATTATCAATTATGTGCTATATCGTTTTATCATTAGAACTGCATGTCTTTGCAAAGTTAGTGACTATTTCAAAGGACAATGTGCTGCCTGTAAATAACAATGTGCTACCATATGATGCTTTGTCATATTCAAAAATCCGTCCACTCATGTCCATTAAAGGTAGATGGGTCCCAAAAGATTATTGTTCTAAAAGGTGGGTCATGGTTTTAAAAAGTTTGGGAATCACTGATTTAGATGATTGGTTGACTACAGCCTCTTCTTCTTCAAGACAATGGAAGATCCCCATTTGGTGTGCCAGTCGCCAAGGGGCCATTGCTCCCTGGTCAAGATAGAAACACACACAGGGTGAAGATAGTCAGTCATGGCCTAGCATTGTCTAAGGATTCAGGAATACCTGCCTCAACTCCTCGTCAAGTATAGGTTGTATAATTTCTTGAGAAAGGTGAAAATGTTTCTAATCCTTGGGCCTAAACTTAGGATCTGACCATAAGACCATTCTGTCTGGGAGAAGCTTTAGATAGGGGTAATTGACCTCCAAAGAACGTAGGGGCATGTTTAAGAGCCCCTATCACCACTGGTGTGGCACTTTTTGTGGCTTAACGCCACCTTGTAAATACGGCCCCTTCACACGCAGTACTTTGCGTTGAAGGGGCATGAAATCGGTGTTACTGTGGGCTTGCCAGTGCAACACCCATTGCATTTTGACGCTGCCCCAGATTTATGAGTTTTTGTAAACCTGAGGCAGTGCCAAAATGTAATGCCACCCCAGGGCAAATGCTTTCATTTCTCCTTGTTTTTTGCTGTTTCTATGTGTGCTGCATTTTTCAGCACACATGGAAGGAGCACATTTCCATAGTTTTTGTGCAGGAAGGTGTCCTGATTTTCACTTGAATCTGGCCCCTTGTTTACCCAAACTCTTAGTGACAATTATTACCAACAAAATGGCTACCTTCACTGATACCTATGACATGTCTGCTGTCTCAAGGGGTTTAAATGGCCTTTCTTGTAAACCCTGGAGGGCCACAAACAAGTCCAAGGAAACCTCAGGGGTATGTGCTACTGGTCTTGTCAATCAAAAGCTTTTCAGCAATCTAAATGCTAATGGCAGGTATTTAGCTATATTCCCAAATGGTTCACTGAAACCCCTAACTGCTGCCCATGAGGAGGACTGATTAAAGGGGAATAACCCCAGACAGACGGCATCCCTAAACAATTCTAGGATCAGGAATTGACTGCAAGAACTTAGCACTGCCCTCTTATCTTGACACCATGTCTTGCAATGCCTCCAGTGCCTTGAGTAAACTACCAGAGTTGATGGTTGATGGTTTCTTGGAGGCCTGAATATCGAATGTTAAGTCTTTCAAACAACTTAATACCTGGAGGGCAAGCCATTTAACTTCCATGCACTGAGACGCAAAGTCTTCAACTGAGTTGAAGATAGACTTAGAAATTCAAGAGGTGAAGGGTGTTAAGAAAGGCCTCTTTTTGCATGTTCACTCCCAGATTTTTTGACTCATGCTGTTAGTTTTTGGACTCTAAGAGTGCACTTAGGCCTACTTCTTATAAGTCCCTAGTATATGTTGGCCAGTGTCCCCTGGGCATGTAAAACAGAGCTGATGCCCAGGCTGAAAATAAGGGGCAGGAGCAGCAAATCGATACATTTCTTAAAGGTAAAAAATTACCTAGTTTGACAGAAGACTGGCCCTACCTTGACTTGCTGATCCTGCTCCTTATTTTCAGCCTGGTCATCTGAGTGCAAACCGGTGTAATACTCACTAAAGATTTGTTTAATTTCCTCTACTTTTTCTATAGACTGTCCCATCTGTGGGTTCCTCATTCTAATAACCAGATTGTGATTAACCCTCTCTTTTGCCCTGCAGGCCAAAAAATGGCTTATAAATTCCCCACCCTCACAGACGTATTGCTGAAAGGTCTGATTATTGAGCTATGCCTTTGGTAAAAAAAATGGCTGATCCTTTCTTTTGTAGACATTCACATATCCACTGAAGCGGGTGGAGCCTAGATCCTGAAATGCTCTATCTGCTTCTGCTGGCTCTTCATCATTTTGTCTCTTCATCCTATACATAAATAAAGATATAAATAAATTCATAGAAAAATAAATGACACAAAAAGGTATAGGCTCACAATGGGCTCCACTGCAAGTACAGGTTCAGATTGCCTACCTTTTGCTAGTCACGTACAATCCTAGTCTTATGACCCATTTCTAGGCTTACTACTTAGAAATGTATGTAAAGTCCCACAGTGTCCTGTTCCTGTGTGTGTAATTCTACAAAGAGTAAAATTATGCACCAGGGGAATAGAACCCCCTGTGCAAATGCACATTTTATATTTTCTCCCCAGGAAAACATGTTTCCATGGTAGAAAGTCTTTCCCTACACGCCCACCATAGGTGGGGCAATCCGTTCCTTTTCCCGTACTGGAAGGCCCGGCTGGAGTAAATCTCCAAACATTTTCAGGTTAGAAAGTACCAGGAACGAGCTTTGAAAATACTTACACAGGTTCGTTATTGGGCGATTCCAAACGTCCAAGGCAAACCACCCTGTGGATGCACACTTGCCACTCCTCAAGTGGGATTCAATACTGCAGTCAATATCAGTTGTTGCAAAGAAGTCTATAGTAGTAGGTGCGTTTCTGCCTATTAGGAATCCTTTCATTTAATCATGACAGACGTATATGAGGTCAGTTCTGCCGCAAACATAAATTATGTCCAAAAATGTCTTGTGAAAAGGGCTTGATGTTTCATTTAAACTATATGTAGAGCATTCAGCCATAAATAGCTTTCGCAGCGCTCTTGGTGTATGGAGTAACAATGTAGGAATCATACCATTGACTCAGGAGCCGAAAGCAGGAACGAAAACCGAAGACTTAGGGCCTGATTTAGAACTTAGTGGGTGAGTTACTCTGTCACAACGGTGACGAATATTCTGTCCTCTGAAATCTAAATCCCATTCTATTCTATGAGATTTAGATTTTGGCAGCTGGGATAACCGACACCTTTGTGATGGAGTAACCTGTCTGCCGAGTTCTAAATCAGGTCCCAAGGGCCTGAATTAGAGTTTGGCAGATGCGGTTACTCCATCACAAATGTAACGGATATCCTGTCTGCCATATTACGATTCAATTTTTTCCTATGGAACTCTTAATACGGCGAATGGAATAGTCGTCACATTTGTGACCTGTCTGCCAAACTCTAAATTAGGCCCTAACTCATGGAAGGAGGAGGCATATTGTAATTATAGATGGAAATGACGTGATCGTGAGAGCTGGGCATACAACGACCGGTCTTAGACTGATGATTGGCTGTTGAAGGAGTGAATAGTTTAGTGATGGCTCAGACTTCGTTAGCTAATATGGTGCTAGTTGGAACTGCCGGACAGTTCATGTTACATAACCTCTGGAATTCAAAACCAAGAAAGGAGGGATTGTTGTTATGTTTTAAATCCCAAACCTGGCTTTAAAGTTGATTTATATTTGAGTTCTTAAAATGTTTCAATGCAGAACATTACAAGCTGAATGTTGACGTGTTTGTTGTTATGGCAAATCTGCAATCAAAAAGTGCCCTCCTCCCATGGATCAGGTGACCAGATACTGAAAGCGAGAACAGGAGACGCTGGTTGGTTGAACAGCATTTTGCTGAAAGGACATTACCTCTACGTCCCTCGCCCTCTGCCCAGTCTTTACACCATGAGGTTATCCCCTATCCCGACAGGAAACACTTCAGCCCCACCCACCTTCCAGGTCAGGCATTAAACACCTACCAATAGGAGGACTTCCTATTTTGTTTTCTGTCTGTGATAGGTGCTTGCAGGTGACACTGAGGTGACTGCCGGGCTTTCACCTCCCTCTTGTTGCAGGGGTTCCCCTTTTGCTGGGCTCTAGGGGACCCTATACCCTTTGTGGGAGCAGCATGTGACGACACGACTGTGCTGGGCCTCCTGTACTGCTCTGCAGATATGTATGGACAATGTTCGGGTTGCCGCTGGGGGTATTTTCCGCTGCTGCTGGAGCATGGTGTTCCGCTTCAACAGTATTGCTGCCCACTTCCGAATTTCTGTGCTGACTTTATGCACATCAGTGGTTCTGCCTCTCCACAAGCTTAAGCGGGAGGTTGGGCGGGGTGAGTGGACCTCAGCTGTTTCCTATTGTTCGTGCATCTGTCCTGTTAAATGACTTGTGCTTGGGGCAGTCTTTTTGTATACGTTTCATGTGCATTGCTGGGCTCGTGTTGCTCCTGGTTACTATGGGGAAGCATACGGCTAAGAAGAGGCATTGCTCTCCCAGGTCGTCTGATTCCTCTTCTTTGGCAGTGGGGTTGTCTGCCTCCACTCTCTCTAGGAAGGGGAGGGTGAAAAAGGAGGAGAAGTTCAAGTGATTAATTAAGGAGACCGTGTCTTCCTTAAAGAAGAATAAGTCAGGTTCCCGGTCTTTCCAGGTGCAGAATTTGTACTCAGATATTTCTAGTTCATCTTTCTCTACGGCTCCTCCCACTGCACTGACCGTAGCCGAAGGTATATTTCTAAAGATCTGCTGCCTGCCTTACTGGGACATGTACGAGTCAATATGGGTTTTCCTGAGGACTCTGGGCCTGGTACTTCTCAGGACTCTGTGTTACCTCAGTTTAAGAAACTGCCTAGTGTGGTCCTTCCAATTCATCAGTTTGTTATGAATGTCTTGTTACAGGAACGGAAGGATCCTAACCGTATTGCTATGCCTCATTTTATGACCAAGCTTTACTCCTTGGAGGACATGGAGCAGAAATTGCCTGACTCAGTACACATGGATTCTGTGGTGGCCAGTCTGGTGGGTAGGTTATCCATGGCGGAGGAGAATATTCTGAAGGATGGGGCTGACAAGAAAGTAGACTCTTCAGTGAAGTAAGCTTATGCGGGTACACATCTTGCTTTACGGGCTGGTGTATATGGGGCTTATGTGTCTCAGTCTCTCCTATCTGACTTCAAAACCCTGTTTTCCACCATGCAGGAGGGGGGGACAGTGCATAGATCTTCTGTAGTCTATGGAGCAGCAGACTGAGTTTTTATCTGAAATTGATTTTGACTCTGTGAGGGCCTCCGCACTTTCCTGTGGTGCTTCAGTTGTAACCTGTCGTAACCTGTATTTAAAGTGTTGGAATGCAGATGCTGCACAATGCTCTATGGCCCTACGTCTGCCTTTTACGAGGTCACAGCTGTTGGGCATGAGTTGGAGAAGAAGTTGCATTGAGTGTTTGAGGAGCGTAAGCATTCTTTGTCATATCGGATGCCTCAGAAGTCCAGACCCTCCTTTGTGGGGGTCCTCCTCTAGGTCCCTTCGACAGTCTTCCCACAGACAGCCTGCAGTTGCTGGCAATCAGAAATTCCAAGCTAAAGGATTACGTGGGAAATTTCAGAAGAAATTCCACCGTGATCCAGGGACTAACTTTCAGAGGTCCTGACTATGCTGCTGACACCCCCCATGGGGTTCCATGTGTAAATGGTGGGAGGCTACAATGGTTTACGGACAATTGGCACCTTACCACATCGGACAAGTGGGTCTTGGACATTCTGGATCTGGGTTACCAGATCGAGTTCCTTTCCTGTCCTGCACCCTCGGGTGACCCTTGTACCCACAGGATCCAGTGAAACTTCAGGCCTTTATGTCGGGGATTCAGGGCCTCATAGAGAAGAGAGCTACTGTGCCCGTTCCCCCTCTCCAGAAGGACTCCAGAGTGTATTCCATCATTTTTTCTGGTGCAGAATGTGATGGGGGGTTTCAGGATCATGATCAATACAATGAGCCTGAACTCTTTTGTGAGGAAAATTCCTTTAAAAATGGAGACTCTGCAAGGTATTATTCGATCGATTCAGAAGGCTGCTGTCCTGGCCACATTGGCTGTCCAGGATGCCTACTTTCATGTCCTGGTTGCTCTGGAATCATTTTCTGAGGTTCACTGTGATGGGTCACTATTGGCAGTTGTGTGTCCCTCCCTTTGGTTTTTATCATCCCCCATGGTGTTTACAAAGGTGGTAGCCCCTCTGGTGGCTTCTCTCTATCTTCAGGGGATACCCATATGTTGTCAGCAGTGGACAGGGCCCTGCATCATTTTTGGACTTACCTGTTGGGTTGCAATGTGTTTGTTCATTCAGACAACACGGTGACAGTGGCCTACATCAACCATCCGGGCAGTATGTACAGTCGATTTCTCAATCTGGTGGCATGCTCTGTTGCGCATTGGACGGAGCTCCATCTTCAATCCCTTCACGCTCAGCACATCCGGGGGTGGACAATGTGGTGGCAGACTCTCTGATTGGGAAGTTCCCCTCTTCCCTGGACCTCTCTCCTTGGGTGTTTCACATGATTTTCAGACCGTGCCTGGATCTGTTCACATCCAGGGGAAACTCCCTTCCACCCATGTTCTGCTCCAGGAGCCTGTACGACGGTGCCTGGGTGGTGGACGCGTTGTCAATTCCATGGCCTCGGGCTCTCTTGTATGCCTTTTCTCCCTTTTGACTCATTCAATCCTTTATACTGAAAGTCTGACTGGAGGTTACTCAGTGTTGGCTGTCCTTCCTTACTGGCCCCGCCAGTCCTGGTTCCCATTACTGCAGAGCCTGGCTGTTCTTCCTCCTTGGGTGCTTACGAGGGTCCCCTCACCCTTGCTACTTCTGGTCCCCCTCTACCGACCTCCCTGATGCTTGTGGTCTGGATGTTAAATGGAGAGCATTGTTGAGGGATGACCTGCCTGCTCATCTGGTTTCATTGGTGCAAGTTTCTAGGAGGCGGTCTACTGTTTCCTCCTATTCTAAGCATTGGGCTTATTTTGCTTCTTGGTCTTACCTTCACAACATTTCTCCTGTCTCCTGTCCGGTTTCTGCTATTCTGCAGTTTTTGTGGATGGGTTTGGTAAAGGTTACGCCCTTTCCACCTTGAAGAGCCAATGGGCTGCAATCTGGGGATTTTGGGACCCTACCTCATCGTCCTCCACTGTTTTTACTTTGGTTTCTCAGTTGTTTCGGTGTACTTTTCTTTCTGCATCTGTGGTGAGGTGGTCTGTTGCTCCTTGGGACCTTTATGTGGTTCTTCAGGCACATCAGTCTGCTCCTTTTGAACCTCTGTCCTCTGTGGATCTGAAGTTTCTGTCTTGTAAGATGTCCTTTTCTAGTGGCTATTACTGTTGTGCGGCAGTTGGGGGAGCTAACTACTCTACTCCATTCCCCCCCTTTTCTGAGATTCCTGGAGGATGCTGCGGTCCTCTGTCTGGATTCTGCATTCCTTCCTAAGATTGCTTCCTGCTTCCATTCCTCTCAAGGACTGATTTTTCCTATCCTTTGTCCTTCTCCTTCTTCTCCAGAGGACGTTCTGCTCCACCCTTTGGACGTTAAACGTGCCCTTTCTGTCTATGTGGAATGCACTGCTCCTTTGAGGTCCCCCGACAGTCTTTTTGTGACTTTGGGGTTGCAGATCGGGGTAAGGCAGCATCCAAATTGGCACTCTGCCGCTGTCTTAAGGAGATGATTTCCCTGGCTTATCAAGGTATGGGGTCGCCTTGCTCTGTGTCCATCCAGGTGCACTCCACTAGGGGTCTCTCGGCCTCAGGGCTGCTTTTCAAGGAGTCTCTTTGGTGGAAGTTTTGCGGACGTACCTGGGCTTCGGACTCCACCTTTATCAGACATTATCGTTTGAGCTGTGCCCAGCTGGCTGCTGGGAATTTTAGTCATGGTGTTCTACAGGCTGTTGCAGGGAACCCTTCGATCTGACTGTTTTTGTGTCTTCATTAAATCACTGCATTTCATGTGACTGTGTGGTGTGTGCTTCTTTTCTTTCTGGGCCTACACAAAGGCCTTCTTGTGGTGTTTGCTTTGGTATGCCTCATGACGTCAGGACTGGTTCGAGGACGAGGGACGTAGATGTAATGCCCTGATTACTTACCGGTAATCCCCGTTACTCTTAGTCCTACTCATCTTTGACCCAGTCCTGTTTTGCATTTTTGGTTGTCTCTGAGTTTACCCATTGTTACTTTAAGGCGGGATCTGGCTTTGCAGGGTTACTGTTTCCTGCACCAGATCCATTAGCCCAGTGAGTCATCCTTACCATTTTTACTTCCATTTACCTATGACATATGAGCTTGCTTAGGTGTCCTGGTTAGAACCGTGTTCTTGTATTTGCAGTGAGGGGCGCAAGCTTCAAGGCAGAGAGTAGTTCAGGGACAAGCCTGGCGGACAGCAGGCGTCTTTTGCTCGTTTCCGGTGTCTGACTGTCTTTTTAACAAACCCAATGAAGACCGGAACGGAAAACGCCCACAAGTCCCAGAAAGCAAGGAAAAAAGATAGAGCTGATGACTAATTTTAGACGTCGGGCCACAGGGGTTTATATCAACATCACTGCTGAGTGCCACGGGCTCTCACTCCTTCACAACCAACGCAGAAAGCCACGAGGCAGTGGTAAAAAAAATCGTGTTTGTACTGGAGCTTGCTTTCTGCGTTTGCAGTGGAAACAGAAGCCTGAAAATAGGTGTTGGATTTAGTAAGAAAGAAGCCCGCGTTACTAAATATTGCAGGATTCACAGCTCCATCACTTTAGGTGCAGATATGTATCATGTGCCACATCAGGAAACCTTCACTGTTGCTATTCAGCTCCAGGCACCCATCCCGTGAGGGCCAGAGGCCAGTGGCGGCTGGTGAGTGCAACAAGTGGGGGGGGGGGGGGAGGGGGGTATGGGCATAAGCCCATACATGATATTGCACTCTTCAAGCAAGCATAGTAAGTGGGACCAAACCTTTCAGAGCTAGCTGCTTTTGCCCCATTAGTCACAAATTGGAAGCACAGCAGGTGAACTTTGCCTTTCATCCTCCCAAGCTTAATACAATTAGAACTACTGCACTAGCCTATCTTTCAGATCTGGCTAGAGGCAAATAGTGTGCCTGCCAGAGTTCCTTCACACATTGACCAACATTACCAGGCTTTGGCCCACCAGTCAAATTACTTTCACCTATTCACCTTATTGCTGCACACTCGCTCACCCACACTGACCAATTCTCTCACCCTGACCCTGTTTCTTCCTTCACTTAACGACTCTCGTTCACACACCTACATTACGCTTCCCACTGTATCTTCCCACCTCAAATAACCAGTCACCCATAGTTATCCACCCACTTAGGAGCCCTCTCCAAACAGCATTTTTGGACAGAGGTGTCAGGCCCTATGACTCTGAAAGATGTGCACACTTGACAGGACTACATACTGGCCCTTTAACACCTGTCCTACTGGCATTGGTAGAGTGCTTGGCAGATGAAGTGACTCGCCCATTTACACACACAATTTCCCATAAAAACAAAAAAACTACACGTTGTGGTTTTGCTAATGCTGGTTTTATTTCCTTTCAAGACAGTATTTCTTGAATGTGGAAGTGAAAAAAGTATATGCCCCCCCTCCCATTAAAGAGCTATAATATGCGGGGAAAAAACAAGCACCAGAAGCCATAACTACTAAGCAATTTACACTGACCACATTGTAGATGGAGCGAGAATATTAATTAGTTATGGAAATGGGAGAGAACAGATTTAGAGCTGAAAAATTCCAACTTACTTCCATCAGCTGTTGAACGCACAAAAGAAAATTTAACTATGACCTCAATACCAGCTTTCCTATTTTATAAGAGAATGGGGTTTGGTTAAATAATCTTGGTTCCCACCCCATCCTCCGAAAGATGGCAAAGGCGGTGGTAAAAAGGGCGCCACATGCAGGCTGAGTAGCATGTAGATTTCTCAAACACGGGCTTGAAAGTAAAACGCCCAATGCTTTCTATTATTGGAGATGCAGGAGGGAGGAGGAGTCTGACATGGGACGTCACCACGCGCACTAGAAATCCAAGGGCTGTGCATGGACGAGCCTTCTCATTGCACGAGCACCACATTCAGACATGCGCAGTTTGAAAAGCTGTCAAACTCGCTCACATCAACGGTCAAGCGTAATCAACATGTGCTCATTCTAATCTCACTTTGATTAAGTGAATGAAGCCACAAAATGCTAGGGGCGTGGCCCCAACGCCCTAATGCAAAATTCGCCACTGCCAGAGACACATGTGGCCAGGTTTACAAACATTTTGCCTTGGTTTAACCAGCGCAAATTATTTTCGTTATTTACTTTCCTGCGCTGGAAAGCTGCCGAAAAGTAAGCACTGCTTTGCTTTACTTAGTGTCAAGGATGCGTTCTATGGGTGGTAAATGGGCGTTCCCATGCAACCACCCTTGGTTTTTGCATCAAAATTAACCCCACTTGAAATCAGGTGTTAAAAGGAGAAATGGTTTCATTTCTACTTTATTTTCCGACTTTGCATGTCTGCTACACTGTACAGCACACATACAAAGTAGGAAAAGTTGTAAAAGTTCTCAAGGCATACTATTTTGTACTGGAAGATAACCCTGCATAGACTCACACACACACACATTTGCACTATGGCGCAAAGGTGTTTGGATGGTTCTTGGCAGGAAAATTGAGAGCTGGCGTTAGGAGTAGCTGAGGAGAGTGCTATATCTCAGTAAGTATGGCGCTCTCCTGCTCTGCTGTCTGCCTGTCACGCAACGCAGCATGTTTGAATGCTGCACTGAGTTGGGTGACACTTTGGTAAATCTGACCCATGGTGTGCCCCCAATGGTGGAGGTGAGAGGGAACAAGGGAAGGAGAGCCTGGAAAGACAGGTGGGGTGTTAGAAATATTGGGGCAGATTTAAGGAGGTGGCGCTGCACACAGTGCCCCTTATTGCCCCCTACCACCACCATGTGTGCGCCATATTTAAAATACGGTGCACCATGGTGCAGGGTAGGGGGCAATAGCGTCATATTTTTTGACGTTATTGATGTACTATTCAAGGTTAGCACCAAAATGTTGGCGCTAACCCTAAACAGTACATAGGGGCCCATTGTAACCAATGGTGTGCCCCTTTTAATGCCTACTCTGAGCAGGCATTAAAAATGCTGAAAATATTGGTGCAAAGAAATCTTTTAGATTTCTTTGCACCATTTTTTCACCCCCCCCAATGGGGGAACGCCCCCTTGCATACATTATGTCTGGCGCAGACATAATGCGGCACAAGGGGTTAAAAAGTGGCGCAATGCATGCATTGCGCCACTTTGTAAATATGGTGCAGAATTTTTGCCATAAAATTGCCACATTAGCGTAAAAAAAAATCGGTAATGTGGTGAAGTATGGAGCAAGGGGCTGTTAAATCTGTCCTTGTGTGCTGTGGACCTGTTGACAGAGAAGAAGGTGGAGCAGTGATAGTGGCACACAGGAAGTGACACACATATAGCACCAAAAGAGAAGATGAGTAGAAGTGTAAGAGTGACAGGAAAAGAGAGATACGGAACAAAGAATGAGGACGAAAGAAAGAGGCTGATAGGAACAGCATGTGACAAAGGAAGAGAGGCAATAGGGAAGCCATAAAAATGAAGAGTAAAGTGACAAACTGATAGTGGAGATTGTTTCACAAGGGTACTTTACTAGGTACGCCTCATTGCCCCACTTCATGTGGCCCTGGCTACTTTGCCCCTGCGCCTCTGTTTACCTATGCCCTGATGACTCCACTAACACTTGAGCATCTTTTCTGGTCTCTTTTTTTATTCCCTTTTCAGTCAGTGCCTAATTTGGGAAAGAATGGGTGCCATGCCTGAAGTTCTGCTCAGAAGCCCGTGGCTGGTGCACTTAAATGTCAGCACACCAAATACCAAGGCTGCACAGCTGTAAACCCACCTCATGCCTCTTGAATCCACTTCCCGGCACTCCCTGCCTCTTTATCTAGGGTTTTTAGGTCCCTGCTTTCACTTTCTATCTTTCTCTTCCTCCTTCGTTGGGGTTTTATGTGCTTTTCCGTCTCTTGCACTCCTAAATATGTGAGTCGGTAAAATAGGTAACAGTGGCTCCCACCTGCAACCACCGGCTCAAACTAACCACTGTGCTTAGCACCGCTCTGGTGACTTCACTCCCCACTGCACAGCTGCCCTGGTGGCTCTTCCGCATCCTACACATCTGCCCTGGTGACACTGCTACCTCTTTCACAGCTGCACATCTGCCCTGGTGATTCTTTTACCTCCTGTGCAGCGCTTCTTTGGTGAATTCACTACCTACTGCACAGCACTGACCTGGTGACTCTTCTACGTCCAGCTCAGCTGCCCTGGTGACTCCACTAACTCTTGCAAAGTTGACCTGGTGACTTTTCTACCTCGAGGACAGGTAACCTGGTGGCTTCACTACCTCTTGCAAAACAAAAGGATGATGGACGGAGTGCTGAACAATGCAAACACTCACCCCCAGTCACAGATCTGGGTTTAATCCATCGCTCTTTTGCTCATCATGTCACCCGATTTTGGACCCAGCCATATGCAAATCAGTCTTGACCCTGTTCCTCATGGGAACAGTCCAGCCCGAACTGCCAGGCCAGGTCATCCCTTGACCGGAAACAAGCATCCTGGGACCGGTTTCAGGGTATCACCCTTCATCAGCCAGACTAGCTTGAATCCAGTGGCACAGTGAGCACAGGACCCACGTCTGGGCATACCCTTGCACCGCCTGCTGTCCTGGTGACCCTTGTACCTCCAGCGCATCTGCCCTGGTGACTCTTCTACCTCCTGTGCAGGGCTGCATTGGTTAATCCATTACCTTCTCCACAGCACCACCCTGGTGGCGCTTCCACCTCCTGTGCAGCGCTGCCCTGCAAGCTTTTGTTCTTGCGTATCTCGCTGAGGGTCAATGTATAAAACAGCTTCACAATACAGATATGAAGTGAACTCATTCTGGGAATATAAAGCTGTGAAATATTTGTAATATGCTGCATTAATTGATGCTGTCTCAAATGTTGAGTAAAATGTACCAATCCATTATGTGTTTGTGTTGTCACCGCACAATGTAGTCCTGAGCTATATTTAAGCACCATAGCGGACTCAATTAAGGGAGTCAGATAACTGGATGGAGCTCCTCTTTGGCACCAGGTTGCAAATTGTTTCAGCACAAGGCCAGAAGTTCAAATCTGACCAAGGCCCTTATTGAATAATATTCAATAGGCAGAGCAAACCACGACCTGTGTAATAGGGGTTCTCCTCAGTCCAGAAGTCATTAGTCAATGACAGCTTTGTGAAATCAGTCCACCACCATCACTGGAACTAGCTGGCAGTCTTCTAGAAGTTTCCATACGGACTGTCATTGCTGGTCTACCCTGAGAAGCAAGCTTCCTGCCCACCAGTGGTCACTGGGCTGAGGCCAGGGGTCAGTATCTCGTGTTCTTCCTGTTCAGAGCACACACAACTCAAAGTCTAAAATACTGTGTCACAGGTTAGGAAAACTATGCATTTTGCACATGTTAATCTGAAAACAAATCTTTACATGTGATTACCGTGCTGTAGGCGTGCAGTTTTATTTTCTCACATTCATCTGTTGCAGTACAGGTTTTGTGCTCAGGCTCTGCCAAGCTGTGTGCCAGGAGAAGGTTTCAGTGCACCCTTATTCCTAGAGAGATGTGCTCCAATGTGTGTTTGGCGCCAATCTTTTTCCAACACAGCTGTCCTAACCTACACAGCACTGTCACAGAATGAGTCAGTGATGTGCCCTGCTCCTCTCCTTAGCAGCAGTGGAGCACAGATTTATTTGTATCCCTAATTTAAGGGTGTAAATGCTAATCCAGGCTTTCACATGTTTGGCCCTTTGTGGCCGGTCCAGTCAATGTTGCGCCAAGAGGTGATGGTTATAGAGGGGCAGGACCAGTTAACATTAGAAGACCACCTTCACCATACCTACTCAGGTCACTAGAGCCAATGAAAACCACTGGCTTGTAGTCGGTTTACACCGACTGTTTTGGTATTGATGTCTATCTAGCCTGAAAAAGTAAGGGCAGCATCTACGCTTGCTGCCTACCTCTCCCACTCGTCTGTCGTCATATTTGTGAATCAGGACCTGTGGCCAAAAAAAACCCCAAAAAACAGTTAATTTGTGACTGACATTTTGTCTGTAGGAAATGTGCTTATTAAATTTTAGGTATCTGGATCTCTATTTGCTGAAAATATACAAAGCACCAGAAGTTGCAGTCCAGGTTCGGCTGCTGGGAATTGGAAACTGTTGAGCAGAGAGAAGGAATCTTCCACGCTGTTACTTGCATCGTGCAGGTGCGTCCCATCCTCACTTCTACGCCTTGTCTTGTACTTTGTATTACAAGTGCACAAAGGGACACTAGGAATAATCATAAGCAAATTACGTCATAGCCCCGTGCCTCACTTCAATGGCAATGCATATGGAACACTGTATTTAATTATTATAGAAATAAAGAAGGGACTGCCTTGAACTCTTCCACAAGTCAGAGGCAATTTAGAACTCTTCTTCAGAAGTTCTTATTTTTTCTATAATGCTCTTTTTTTCGGCGGGAATAAAAACTCCAAAGACACTTGAAAAGTCGTATTATCTGTGTCATGAAAATTTTCCCAAGAAGGAGCATATCACGGACTAATGGAATGTACGTATGTTATTGTGAATATTTCAACCAAAGCTCATGCTGGACAATGGCAACATCAGACCTTCCTCAGTGGAGCTGGATAAGCAACCAACGAATTCCCACCCAAGGCCAACGAGAGTACACGGTGAACATCTGGATATGAGTCAGAAATCTAAAAAAAAAAACACAAAAAACAATCTACAAACGTCAATTACTTTTTCGTGAGGGATTTACGAGGTTAAAGTTCTCACTTTGAAAAAAGAAAAAATACTTCAAAAATGAGAAAGAGGCAGGTAATATGGAAACTGAAGAGTACAGAGGGCGTAGATAGGAAAGCTAAAGGGCAAAAAGAAGTATGGAGATTTCCTTCATCTTAAAAACATAGAAACACTTTATAAATAAGAGCAAACAACCTAAAAAGAAGGGACTTAATGTTTCAATTCAATATTAAAACTATCAACTTAAAATTGTTGGAACATATTTGTGGCAAAACGTAGAATCCTCTATCTGCTCTTACAAGATAAATTAAATGACGTCCTTTTATGCCTTACTAAAGGAATGTTTGAAGCATAGGATTTGAGGATTTTGTTGTTCATGCTTGGCAGTAGTACATTTATGCCTCCTTTGTATGGGGTGTGGCTCCTTAATGAGCTGCAGAAAGTGAGGCCTAAATAGTATAAAGAGTAGGGGGTAATTCAGTTACCCCAATATTGAAACATACACTTTATCTGATGAAGCTGACACATGGGTTTGACTCTCGTGCCAGAGATAACTCATCTCCACTGCTTGTCTTCCTATTTGTTAGCCAAAGCCACTTCCCAACTTGCTTTGAAATGTATTTGCTTTATTTAAATGCAACATTGACATCCGTTCGCTTGGGTTTTACATAAACAAAGATTGAGAGAGCAGAAAGCATGAAGAGTTCTTAAACACAAAAACATCCTGTGAACTACATAAAATTCCTCATTTCTTATATTGTTAAAAACTTAAGAACCAATAGTATCATCAGCAGAAGCTTCCAATGTTTGAAGGTTTGTGGACACTAATAAAGCAGTAAACCCTATTTAGGAGTTTGGACCAAAAATTCTAACTCAATATATGTGATGTTTTTTTACTGAGCAGTACAAGTGCGCACTGTAGACTACACTGGTCCATGGGACCCAACACAATTCAATGTATGCTCTGTTTTCTCGTAAATGTTCGGTTCTTTTTTTGGTCCTTATCTAGACTGAAACAACTGTTTTAATAGCATAGACCATCCATATATATATATATCGCAGACAATGTAGACTGATTTGATTGCTGGTCCATAGGGAGCAAGCATTATTAACGCATTGTATTGATGCTGAAAAGATGAAAGATGGGGCACCCCTGCGGACTGCAATCTGAAACCTACAGACCATGTTCAACTCCCGTCTCCCAGCTGTGCCTCTCAGCTGTTGGGACAATGTAGGTGCTGTATGGCAGTGGCGTAACAAGAACCTAGCGCTCCTGCCCTGCAAGATACAATGCGGGGGACTCCACCATACCCCAACTTGTCTTGTCCCCAACTCCCTCTCAGGGCCGGGCTATGCCACAAGTTACACAGACCCACAGATTATGGGTTTAGAGAACTGCTCTCTGAGGCTACGCCTCGGGTGAATCAGAAGTTACAGCCAGTGAACTCACATTCAGCCTTCATGAAAGTTACTGGCTCACACTTCGATTACATCTGTTATCTCTAATGTGACTTTCTTCTATTGCTGAATGTACTCTGCCTATTCTTCCAGTGCTGAATGTATACCCTCCTACTCTTCCTTCCAGTGCTGAATGTATACCCACTTATTCTTCCAGGGCTGAATGTATACCTGTCTATACTTCCAGTGCTGAATGTGTACCCTCCCATTCTTCCTTCCAGTGCTGAATGTATACCTACCTATTCTTCCAGTGCTGAATGTATATCCTACTATTCTTCCTTCCAGTGCTGAATGTATACCCTCCTATTCTTCTTTCCAGTGCTGAATGTATACCTGCCTATTCTTCCAGTGCTGAATGTATACCCGTCTATTCTGCCAGTGGTGAATGTATACTCCCCTATACTTCCAGTGCCCAATGTATACCCTCCTATTCTTTCTTCCAGTACTGAATGTATATCCGTCTATTCTTCCAGTGCTGAATGTATACTCTCCTATTCTTCCGGTGCTGAATGCATGCCTGTCTATTCTTCCAGTGCTGAATGTATACCTTCCTAGTCTTCCAGTGCTTGAATGTATACTCTCCTATTTTCCTTCCCGTGCTGAATGTATACACGTCTATTCGTCCAGTGCTGAATGTATACCTGTCTATTCTTCCAGTGCTGAATATATACCTTCCTATTCTTCCAGTTCTGAATGTATACTCTCCTATTTTATCTTCCAATGCTGAATGAATGCACGTCTATTGTTCCAGTGCTGAATGTATGCCCTCCTATTCTTTCTTCCAGTGCTGAATTATACCTGTCTATTCTTCCTTCCAGTGCTGAATGTATACTCGCTTCTTCGCTCAGGGCTGAATGCACACTCGTCTATTGTTCCAGTGCTGAATGTATACCCGCCTGTTCTTCCAGTGCTGAATGAATACCCGTCTATTCTTCCAGTGCTGAATGTATACCTGCCCATTCTTCCTTCCAGGGCTGAAAGTATACCCACCTATTCTTCCTTCCGGTGCTGAATGTACACTCTCCTATTCTTCCTTCCAGTGCTGAATGTATACCCTTCTATTCTTCCATCCGGTGCTGAATGTATACCCTTATATTCTTCCTTCCAGTGCTGAATGTATTCCTGCCTATTCTTCCAGGGCTGAATGTATACCAGCCTATGCTTCCTTCCAGTGCTGAATGTATACCTGCCTATTCTTCCAGGGCTGAATGTATACCCACCTAGTAAAATCATAAATGTCTCTTGCATGCTGCTGTCTCCACTAACAAGGGCAGACCCTCAATGACATGTCGTGACATGTTACTGTCTCCTGGCACTGTCTTTCTCTCGCCTTACTCTGGTCATCTTTCATCTCTTCCTTTTCATTTTTGTCTATCTCCCTCTCTGTGTCTGTGATTTTTCATTATCATCTCTATATCTCTTTTGAACACCCATCTCCTTCTATCGCCAAGATATCTCGCTCTATTACCTCTTTCTGTATATGTAGTCTCTCTGTAATGTCCTCTTACTCTGGCTCACTGGTCAACATCCCTCTCTTGCTTGTCTGTCAATCTCTCGCGTCTTAGGTATTCCTCTCATCTGTTTGTCTCACATACAGATGGGTCGGTCTGTTGTGTCCTCTCATCCGCTTAAGCCCATTTTCGCTGGTCGTCTTTTCCCTTCTGCTCTTTTTCCCACCTGTCAGCTTGCTTTCTTTCGCTTTCTCTCTTTTTCTTCTGACTCTCTCTGTCAAATGTTTCGACCTCACCAGGCTCTTCATAGCTTAATTACCTCTTTCTCCCTCTGTCTCTCCTCTGCCTGGCCTCTGTCTTTTCTCTCTGGGGTGACTTGCTCACCTTTCCTCACCTGTCTCTTGATGACCTCACCCTCTGTCTCTGCTGTCCCCTACTCTCCATACAGGCACTTTATAACCTGCAGCTTTCTCCCTCCCTGTAACTCTCGACTCTAGCATCCCTTTTTAACTTGTGGTACTTCCACTCTGATTCTGTCTGGTCTTTCTCCCCATCACATGCTCAGCACAGAGAGTGACACAGGGGTCTCCATATAGACAAATCATCATTAAAATATGTAAGTTTGTTTCTTTCTGCTCATCACCGAGCACATCCCACAGAGCGGGCTGTGGAAGGACGGCAGCAGTTGTTTTTCTTTATTTTGCCAGATAACACTGACACTGCGCGGGCGATTTCAGTGCCTAATTTGTAAAAATAATGTGCTCGTGCCCAGATTTACAGCACCACTTACCACAGCAGGAGGGGTTGTCAGACATGTTGTATCTCCTTCTGTTCCAATGCCACTCGAAGGTAATGGGGAGGCCTTGTGGTCAGGTGGCCGGATCTGAGAAATATCTAACGCCCAATGGCTTCCTGATTTTCTGCCAAAGATTGAGGGCCACCCTTTAAACATTTAGCTGGACTTTCTAAAATATTTTTTTGTTCACCAAACCTTTAGCGGAAACCTGTTGTTCCTACGTTACTAGTCTCTAAAGTTAACAGGAAGCCCCAGGTCGAGGTATCGGGGAAGTCAGAAGCATCTGACAATTCTTAATATGTAAAGCGGTACAATATATCCTCCGTTCACGCTGTGATAGACCCCCGACCTATCTCCAATCCCTGCCTTAACTTTGTCCAAGAGAGTCTTGCTGCCTTAGAAGCCCAAATAAAAGATGTTATCCTCCCTTGGATTTTCGATGTAAATTTATTAAGGAAAGAGAGGGAGGTTACTGTTGAAAACATATGTCATCTTTCAGAGGATAGACATTTTTACTAAGTCAACACAGCCATAGATTGATAACAGCAGATTCTTCCATTTAGCCAATAGATGGTCGATATCTTTCACCACCTTCCCCAGATTATATTACGGAATTTCATCCAAGGATGGGACAATGGAGATACCAAGGTGTTTAAGCTCTGTCTTAACCTCCCTGTCAATACATTGCACATTCCAACACATAGGGCCTTATTACGATCTTGACGGAGGGGTTTCCTCCATCACAAATGTGGCGGATATCCCGTCCGCCGTATTATGATCTTATTATATTCAATGGAGATCATAATATAGCGGACGGGATGTCTGTCACATTTGTGATGGAGGAAACTCCTCCATCAAGGTCGTAATAAGGTCCATGATCTCAGATTTGGTCTTATTGGTGCTGTGTCCAGAAAAGCTCCCAAACTCCCCAGTTACCTCCTCCAGTCTCTCTCAGAACGTGCTCCTATTTGGGATTCCCCAGGCCTCCCGGAGTGCCTATTAGACAACTTAAATCTACCACTGAAAGACACTGATATCACCCTTTGGATGAAACTTCAGAGAGCGCAAGGACTGGTAGCATGGGAGGAGCTGAATACGATGACTGGTGGGAATCTCTCCAGATTTAAATATCTCTAACTGGCCTCTTTGTATGCCGTGGAAAGGCAGGACATTGGAGGCTTCTGGAACTTTGAAATGAAAGCACGCGATTCGCACCCTTTGAAGACAGAGGTGACCATCTGGTACTTGGAGCTCCTTGACGGTGAGGAGGGAAAGTCGAAGGCTGCGCACCAGATCGGGGAGGGTTTGATGCCAGAGACTCAGTTACAGCACTTATGGCAAGTATCTTTGAAACTTAATATAGTGCAGTGAAATCTGCCTTAATAAACAGAAACCACTTCTACACCCTTCACAGGATTTATTGGACTCCTCAGAAGATTGTGAAGTTTGCAAAAAAACAGGTGCCATGCTGCAGATGGTGTGGCTGCTCCAAGGCCAAAGACGTGCACATGTTTGCATCTTGCCCTTCTCTTTCTGCCTTTTGGGGCACCGTGAGTACTATCACATCAGAAGTCCTGTCTATCAAAATAGAAGTAAGCCCCATCCTTGTCATTTTTGGCTCGTATATGACATCATACATCCTCCTTGAGCCCCCTCGGAGGAGTTTGTTATTTTACTTGATACTACTTGCTAGAAGGGAGGTTTTAAAAACTGGCCAAGCCGTACTCCTCCTTCCCCTCAGACATGGTTGGAAGCCGTAGAATGTACTTGCAGATTTGATGTTGAATGTTCAGCTAGTAGAAAGAAAGAAGACGTATGGGCTTGTTTCCTATCCTGGAAAAGTAAGTTGAATCCTCCATATTGAAGCACAGTCCTATGATTAAATCACAGTGGCCAAAGTAGTTTGGGCTGCACTCGCCTGAAACATCCAGACTTGACAAATCTTTCACATGAGGCAAATTGTCTTCCTCTCCCTGTGGTTCCACACGGAAACCTTTGCTTGGTGATATGAGGATGAAAAAAACAAGCATTTGCAATGCAAAGGGTCTTGCGTTACGTCGAGTTAGAGCTATTAGCGTTGTAAACTCCTAACCAGACTTTTCTTGCCACATTAAATGAAAAAAAATAAAAAAATGAGTGCGATCGCATCGCGCTGCAAAATAAAGAGAAAAAGTAGTCCAGAAACCATATGGAAGACATGGAGCCTCGTATGTTTTCAGTAGTATACCGGTGCTGTGTAGGTGGGCTAAACACTGGAAAAGGCATGACATATGCATGCCTTTCACAAATGATAACAAGCGGATTTTAAAAGGCAAGTCCACAAACCATTGAAAGTGACTGACGTAACATGGGCGTGGTTAATATCCCCCTATAAAGAGATTAGAAGAGGGACGGAGCGGTAGTAGAACCGGTGGGCCTCGGAAGCAGAGAAGTGCCAGCGCTGCACCAAAAAGGCACCATTACAAGTGGACTATGCGCAAAGCTGATGGTGAACTAAGCAAGTGAACAGCCATGGCTTGCCCCGCCAAGTTGAGCCGTCCCATCTGACCGTCACTGTGCTATCAGGAGTGCCTCTACCAGCCAGGTGTGGAGGGATAGGTGGACAGGACGGACAAATGCATTTTCTCGCAGGGCTTGACCAGACACTGTAGGAGGAGGTGAAAAGAGGTCCAGTCCTCCAAAAAGGTGCCAGTAGTGCCCACCGTCAACCAATGACATACACGAGGTGTTGTGCCAGGTGAACAAATGCCCAGTGGCTGCTAGTGACACCAGTAGCATAACGAAACTTGAGGGGGGGCATGCAAAGTACCTGGAGGGCCCCCCTTTCCCCCTGGACTGAGTCAGGGGACTGCTACCCATGCACACTGCTCTGTACTGACGGGGGCTCTTGCGCCAGCCGCAGATCCCCCCCTGCACCGCGGGGGCTGCAGGGACCTTTGTTACATCACTGAGTGACACCCCAAGGTTAGCTGAGGACAGAAGAGGGCGTCGTGGAAAAGCCGGTTTACGAAACGGAGTTAAATGCGCACATGCGCTACTTTCATAAATGAGCTGCTTTGACGTGTTTGTTCCCAGCTAGAGCTTCAGAATGGAGGCAAAGCCCCTGAACAATAGTAGGAATGTATTTGCATGCATGCAGGATTAAAACATGAAATCATAAAAACGGCGTCATTATAAGGAGAGACATAAAAATAAAAGCCTAAAATGCAGCCTATACAGTGATACAGGGGGATTCCCATGTCTTTACAGGTTTATTGATCTATAATGTCCGAAGGACAAAGCTGAGGCGAGGCTGAGCTTATCTGAAGGACACAACCCCCTCCCTGCTACTGTGTACTTCAACTACAGGCTGGTGATGCACAGGGCGATGGTAACACAAACATCTTTCAGTATTCATCACTCGTTCTTCCATGTTGATCATTTCATGCAAATGTGTTCGAGAAACCACACCCAGGTCTACACACTGCACCCCAACTCCTAAAAAACACAGAACCAGAAAATGAGCGTGTCCGAGTGTAACACTTGAGTGACTGTAAGTATTTTACTCCTCCCTCTCACCTTCACGGTACCCTTAACTGACTCTTCCTCCTTGCAAGGCCACCTCAACCATCCATCCTTCCGGGTTTAGTAAACTGAGCATTAATAAAAAAAAAATGAACATGTAGCTCTTGTTTTTACAGTGCTTAGAAATATCAAAAGGAGGCATAAAGTGCTGTATAAAAATAAGTGTGATTTTTGGACTATTTTCTGTTTAGTAGCGCAGCAAATATCTGGTATCAGTACTACATCCCATGACACATGACCATGGTACTTGGCACATCTCATGTTAATATGACACACTACGTTTACATAACAGGACCAGTCAAGGTGTTCTTTTGAAAATTCCTCCGGTTTATCTACTGTGCGCATACAGAAACATTTGGAGTCACATTCATCTCAGATTATTAGATGTGGGGAGGCAAAATATTAGGCGAACTGGAAGCTACTCCTCGCAGCTTGTTTGTAACATCGAACAATGATGTAGAGGGGGGCGAGCAACTGAAGGCTCGATCCAGATGCCTGGGTTTGTCTCCGCTCAAAGTCCTTATGAGCCCGAAAGCCCAAAATGAGCCGAGCTTTCATGTGGCTTCTGCCTGCACCCTTGTTTGATTTAGTGGATTATAATGTTGTTCCATGCATAATAAGAATCTATGCCCCATGTAGCTTACACATTATAAATCACTTTCCTCTTATTTCACTAATGCCATTGTTTTGGAGGGGGGAATGAATGCTTTTAAACTAAAGTCTAACAAGCATTTGCAATGCAATGGGTCTCTGATTTGCTCGACTTAGAGCTATTAGCATTGTAAAGTCCTAACTGGACTTTTATTGCCACATAAAATGAAAAGTAATACAGTTTTACATAAGTGACACGATTTAAGGTGCCACTCCATGAGCGTGAAGGAGCACACAAAGTGAAACAGAAGTTCGCTCGCAGTCAAATGTATTGGCAAATGTGCAGCGAGATCGCGCTGCGTAGGAAATAAAAATAAAAAGTAGTCCAGAAATCATACTGAAAACATGAAGCCTCGTATGTTTTCAGTAGTTGGCTGGTGCGCTCAAACAGGGCTAAACATTGGAAAAGGCATGACATATGCATGCATTTCACAAATAAAATCAAGCGATTTTTAAAAGGCAAGCCCACGAACCAACGAAATTCATGGGCGTGCGGTGTGGGTGGTTAAAAGCCCACAGAGAGATTACAGCAGGATACAGCGGTAACACACTCGACCCTAAAAATCAGAAGTTTTTTTACTAAATGCCTTTCAAAATAGTGATTTAATCTCTTCTACTTTCACATGTTAAAGAAATACACTCTTTTTCTATTTTGAAGGAGACTTTCGCATATTTTTTACATGTTTGTTGCACAAATTACACGCTGAATCATTTTTATGGATTGAAGCACGTGCACAAGCAGAATCCTTGGCTTGGCTCTACTTGATAGTCTACTGGCTCACCAACATCTACAATTAGACCACAAAAAGTGTTTTTTCCACAACTTACCTTCAGCAGGTGCAGGCTTCTCTTGCCTTTTGGGTCAGCGCAGCGCTCGGATATTCAATGCACTTCGGTGCATGAAAAGCGAGATGCTTGGCAGAAGCCCAGTAGCAGGTGACACCTTTTCCACTCTGATCTGGCCAGACAGGGTCCCTCATGAACAACAATGACAAGTTCCCTCTATGGCGGGTGCTCGCGCAAATGCAGTCATTAACATCACGTGCCTCAGTGACTGCCTGACGGGGGCAACTTGAACCCCCTACTTTAGGATGGGGTTCTTTATGGGCCTCTTTTACTTGCAACTTGTTGGATGAAAGCTCATAATTAACGCTAAAAGAAATAATGAAAGGTTGACGGAAAATGGAAAGCAAAATGTATGCGTGGGTGAAAGGATGGATGGATGAATGGGGTGAAAAATTGGTGGGTGGAAGTATGGATAGATGAGTTGCTGAAAGGATGGATGGATGAGTGGCTGAAAGGATTGATGGGGGACTTTGGAACTGGAGAACCAGGTTGGAGCCCGTCCTTGTCTCAACAGCCTGTGATTTCAGGTTAATCCCTTAATCTCTCCCTGCCTAAGAAATGTCCAGGCCACTTTCACGCTATAACAAAAAAGGTCAAAAGATAAAAACGTGACAGCTCCCTCAAGGTGATGGCTAGCTTATGGGCTGCATGGCTATGTGTCTCCTGCTGGCCTGGTAAGAAACACAATGAGCACACACTAACCAGTGGGTGATTGAGGGCCCCCCTGCAGGGTGTGTGGGGGCCTACCAACACCACAAGGCTGCAGGGTCCTTTGCTAAGTGGCTAACACTTGGTGCTACTGGAATATTAAAAAATGTGTCCTCCTTCTGGTGTTGGAAGTACCCAAAATGTACTCTAGAAATCGGTAAATTGGGATGAAGGTGGTGGTAAAAAAATGGAATTTATCATGAGGGGCGCAGGAAATACAGGTAACTTCAAGAGTAGCTGAAGTCATTGACAGCCTACCTATGATTTAAATACTCTGACCACAACGAAATTTCCGATAGTGAAAAATGTGATAGGAAAGCTGTTAGGGCTTACTTAAATGGTCACAAACAAGCTACATTTTAAAGTAGCTTAATTAGTTATGGCACCTAAAATGTGTCATGTATGAGACAATTCTAGTGGTTAATGCATGTGCTAGAGGGGTTACTTTGCAATGTCCGGTTACAGGTTTGCATTATACAGTCCTCAGATGGTTAATGTGCCTGTTGCAGAGCATAGCATGTAACATTTACGTCACAGATGTATATTTATTTTAGGGAAGAAAGATTGGTGGGTTAATGTTTTTATTGCAGAGAGCCTTGTGTTACCTTCATGCCAAGTTGTAATCCTAGTAAAACAGCTCAGTGAGCTATGCACCCGGTTCAAACAACTCTACATACATGCAAGGCAAAGGTTTGAAAGCGTACACATTTTTAAACTATGTTTGATTATTATGTGACTGATAACATGCACTGTTGGGTAGTAACAAACACTTAGGTCCTGATTTAGAGTTTGCGGAGGGGGTTAATCCATTACTAATGTGACAGATATCCCGTCCACCCTATTACGATCCCATTATAGCCTTTAGAGATCGTAATACGGCAGATGGGTTATCAGTTACGTTTGTGATGGAGTAACCCGTCTGCCAAACTCTAAATCAGGCCATTACTGTTAAATGCCAAAAACATAGTTTGTATTGTATGCTAAATAAAATATGATTATTAGTATAACGGTAAGCATGGAAAGGCGTACCTACCACTCTAAATCTTTTTATGCACATGATCTTGTTCACAATTCATTGATATGGTCTGGCTGTCCCTCTGTATTCATTTTAGATATTAATAATAAAATTACTTTTTTTGAGCTTTGACTAACTCATCGTCTCCTTTTCTATCAGTCCTACCACATATAACAATGTTAGAAACGTACACAATTAAATTAACTTCAAATATTGCAAATCTTGAAAGTCTGTGTTTATATAGCTTTAAATCTCAAAATATTATATCCATTGTTATATTCCTTGCACATATATTCGCTTATTATGTATTTAAGTATCAATGTATTTATTTATTACTTTAGCCCTAGTGTACAAGAGAAAAAAATACCCTCTCGTAAACTTTACTCTGTCTCCCCGTCACCCTATACCTCTATCAATCTGTCCTCTATCCCCACTCTCTGACTCATCCCAAACCTATTCTACTGCTATAATCTCCAAAATAACCCTAATTGAGTTCTTTAATCCTCTACCGCTCCTGACTCACCCCAAATTTCAGTTTACTACTACAATCTCCCAAACAACCCTACTAAATTCTCCTCAGTTATCTCACCTTTAACTCATCCAAAACCCCTTCTACTAATATGGTCTCCCTAAACACTTTCTACAGATCCTTCCCTCCTCCCTCTCTCCTTTAATCATCAAAAGCCTCATCCTATTACTATAAACTCCCAATTAACACTTCTGGATTCTTCCCTCCTCTATCCCTCCATTAATCTCTTCAGTCTAACAAACTCACATTTCCTCTGCTCATATTAACTCATACTAATACTTTACTCATATTTCCCACTAAGCCGTTTGGGTTCCAGAATAGCACGCTACTCGCCAGAAAGTGCTTTGACACCTCGTCAGGGGTAGTAAGCGCTATATGAGTACAATTACAATTACGATGTGAGCCAACTTTTCAATGTATGGCATACTAATTCCAGCTGTTTTATTTTTGTACTCTGGTCCACATCCTTATATTACGTATTGTGTGCCAGGCCTTCCTAAAACTCTCAATAAATATTCTAACATTATATTACATTACTTATCGATCATACACAAACCTACACATCTTACGTAGTTAAAATGACTTCTTTTGTTTTGGAAATTTGTTAAGTGGCACTGCTTGGAGTTTTATTGTTTCCACCTATGGGTTTCTGAGTCTGACGGCCATTTGCAAGATTATAATTTCGAGCTCTGCTCAATTTATCAATAGGAATTAGATGTTAGTTGCAGATAGGAATTATGCAGCCGCTGGGCTGGAAAAGAAAACATGGCCTCCCACTGCGAAGGCCCGATGACTGTCGCAGTCTCGCGGTCAGCAAAATTCTCTAGGGCCCCCAGCACTGGCGTAACGAAATTTTAGCGCCCCCCTGCAAAGTAGATTGAGCCTCCCACCTCCCCGGACCCAGTCACGGGCCTACCGTCGGTGGACAGTGTACTGTGCTGAGCGGGGGCGTGAGGGGGAGGGGGGACGGCGGAGTTCGTGCCCTACCCCCCACCCCCGCACCTTCGGGGCTGCGGGGCCTTTGTTGCGCCACTGACCCCCAGGGATACAAGTTCCAGTTTAAAGATAGTTGCCGAAACCGGAATCTAGTTCGTTACCCCTTCATTCCATCTCTGAACCTTCTGAAGTAATAGCACCAAAACCGAGCTCACACACAGTTTAAAGATATCCATACAATTCATGGGCACAGCTGATCCTCTTGTACAAACAAGTTCTATAATTAAACATTTTCTTAAATTGTTTTAAGTCCAATTAAAGATTATCCAACTCAGACGTTACGCGCAGCCTTACTTAAAAGAAAGAAAAAAGAAAAAAAACTCAAGGAACTCTTTAAATAACGTTTTTTTTACACCAAAAGCCTGGATGTGTGACTGATCTTCTGATACTCATTGAACTGTGCATGACGTCGTTTGCTACAACGAACCAAAGACCACGAGCAGATCTCTGCAGCTGGTGATCAACTCAGTGAACCTTCACGTAGGTGTCTATTGGGCTCAGCTAATTTCGTTGTATGTGGTTTTGCACCATTTGTGCCCCTTGGGAGCTTTCTAAAATGTGTCAGACTCGTGCTCTCGGGATCTCGTTAGTCCGGACACTGCAACTGGAAGCTCATGTGGAAGTAGGACACCAGCTAATGAACATCGTGCAGGAGCTTTGTACCACCAATTCACAAAAATAATGCTTCCATTTTCTTACGATAATGGCATTACTCCTAGTCCTACTCCCTCGCCTTCCTTTTAACCAATGAGGCCTCCTGCCTCCCCCCTAGACCCTCCCTTCCCCTTTCAAAACCCCCCCCCACCCTTATCCCCTCCTGTACAAAAACCAAGCCCAAGCCGCAACTCGGACAGTCCGTACCGGGAGGGTGGGAGGGAACGGAAAAGGAAGGCGAGGGAGTAGGACTAGGAGTAATGCCATTATCGTAAGAAAATGGAAGCATTACCTCCTGTCCCTCCCTCGCCTTCCTTTTAACCAATGAGACATAGCAAGAAAAACACACAGGAGACGGACATCGAGTTGCAAGACCCTTAGTTAATATCCTGCACCAAGAACATCCCAAACATTATCTCATAGAGGATAAGACCCGGTGACCAAACACCGACTCCAAACCACCCAAGTCCGACAGCCTATAATGACGCACAAACGCCGAAGGAGAAGCCCAAGTGGCGGCCCTGCAAATCTCCACCACTGAAGTCCCCTGAAGCTCTGCCACCGTCGCCGCCATGCCTCTGGAAGACCTCCCCTGAATCCCTAGAGGAGGAACCACCTCTTTCAAGGAATAGGCCAACAGAATCAAAGATCGAACCCACCGACTCAAGGAAGCCGTGGAAGGTTTCTCACCTTAGCGCGCCGGACCAAAAGTAACAAACAGTGAATCCCCTGTACGAAAAGGAGCCACCACCCGCAGATACTCCAACAAAACCCTACGTACATCCAACAAATGCAAACGGACCTCCTCCCCTGATGAGGGATCCGGACAAAATGAAGGAAGGATGACCGCCTGCCTGGAATGGAACGAAGAATTGACTTTTGGAATAAAGGAAGGCACCGGAACCAGAACCACCCTATCGGGAAAAATCTTACAAAAAAGGAAAGGAACATGCCAATGCCCCCAATTCCCCCAACCGACGAGCCGAAGTAATGGCGACCAAAAAGAACGTCTTCAAAGATAGACGTCGCAAATCATAGTCCCCCAATGGGTCAAAAGGGGCCCCCGTCAACACATCCAAAACCAAGGACAGATCCCATGAGGGAAAAGAACGTACCGGGCGAGGAAATAAATTAATAAGCCCTTGAAAAAATCCAGGCATCAATCGCCCTTCAACTTGAAGATTACGCCATGGTCCCTAAATGCCTGAATAGCCGCCCACTGTACCCGAAGAGAAGCCACTGACAACCCTAAACGAGCACCGTCCTGCAGGAACTGCATCACCTCAAAGAGAGAAGCGCAGGAAGGATCCAACTCACGACTTAAGCACCAAGACGAAAACACCTTCCACTGTCTACCATAAGAAAGCAAAGTTGAACGTCTCCATGAAGCCAGCAAGGTAGAACTCAAAACCACTGGCACCTAACAGAAACGCCCTGAATAGTTGAAACGGAGGGAACGCATATAAAAGGCCCTGCGGCCAAGGACATGACATCCCGTCCACCTCCCATGCTTGGGGACACCGAAACCGGGAGCAGAAGCACTCCACTATCGCATTCTCTACTGACGCAAACACATCCAGCACTGGAAGACCCCAAAGCCGAACCAGATGCCGAAACAGAGACCTCCGGAGAGAGAAAAGTTGAGAGGAAGGAATCACTCTGCTCAGTAGATCCGCCCGAACATTTACCACTCTCGCCGAATGACATAAGCCTCGGCCACTAAGTCGTCTGTGCGAACCAGAACCGCCAACCCCCTCAGGGAATCCTGGAAATGGACCAGAGCCAGGAATATAGCCCGCAATTCTCGCCAATTAGATGACCGACTCGCCTCCCGAGGGGACCAAAACCCCCGAATCTGAGCTGACCCCATCCATGCCCCCCAACCGGAGAGGCTGGCATCCGTCGTCACCACCACGGGTCTCAGAGGTGACAAAGACACCCCTACCCTCAGGTGGTCTGCATCCAACCACCATTGCAACTCTCTGTGAATCAATCCGGACCCTGGAACCCCGTCCTTCAGAGAACCGGACCCTGGATCCCACCTACTCAAGAACCACGTCATCAAGCACAGGGGATGGAAACGTGCCCAAGAACCCAAAATATCACTGACGCCAAATGTGCAGTCGCAACCATGGAAGAGCTCGGGGAGCAGACAGTAACCATACCTTCTTTACCAAAGCCTGGAGAGCATCCAACCTTTTTTCCGGACACAGTCACCAACCCTAGAATAGGCTGAAACCGAGCCCCTAGAAAAACCAGATCCTGGGACGGCACAAAGTCTGATTACACCCAATTGATCAAAAACCCGTGTTATTGCAGGACCCCCAGAACTTGGGCCACCTGCCTCTGCAAAAGGTCTCGTGAATGGGCATGAATCAAAATGTCGACTAGATAAGGGTGCAGAAACACCCCTTCTGAATGAAGCAAAGCCACTAGAGGAGCCAGCATATTCGTGAAAATTCGGGGAGAAGATTTCAGACCGAAAGGCAGAACGCAAAACTGGAAATGATCCTGCCCCACAGCAAACCTCAGGAACTTTTGAGAGGACCATGCCCCCGGTACGTGTGGGTAAGCATCCGGCAGATCCAGTGACACCAGAAAATCCCCTTGCCTGACCAATGGAAAAATATTCCGAATGGACAGCATGCGGAAATGCACTGTCCTGATCCAGGTATTCACCTCCTTCAGATTGAGCACCGGTTGAAAATCCCCCTGAAACTTTCCGCACAAGAAACAAGACCGCATAAGTGCCCTGACCTCGGTCGTCTAGCGGAACATGGGAAATGGCCCCCATGACCAGTAAGTCCCGCACTCCGTCCAATAATGCTCCACTCCAAGACCCCTCTGAAGGCAGAGGTGTGGGATGCACCCCGGAATCTGGAGGAACCGCCACAAAATCTATGACATAACCATTGGTCACCATGTCTAGTACCCAATGATCGGTTACACTGTCCTCCCAAGCTGAAAGAAAGTGACACAGTCATCCCCCAACCGGCCCTCTGCCAGGCCCACAGCGAATGCCAGGACCCCTTCTTGAAACCACCCCGGGTCTCAGGAGTAGACTTCTTAGGTGAAAAACGCGGATGAAAACGCCGTCTCCTAAACGAAAAGGATTTAGCAACCCTAGTAGGAGAAGATCTGGAAAGCTTCTTGAACCCTTTACCCGAAGAAGAAACCCCTTTATAAGGTAAGGCATGCTTCCGCTCCTTAAATGCCTTGGAAAGTATGGATGGTAATAGTTCTCCAAACAAGTTACAACCCTCAAACGGCAGTCTCAACAAGGCCGCCGTTTCCCCTGGATCAGCCTTCCATGAACGCAACCAGAGGGACCTACGAGCCCCAATCAACGACCCAGATGCCAGAGCCGAAGTACGGACTATATCTGAAGACACATCCGCCAATAATCTGGCCAGCTGTTCCAAACCAGCCAGGAGCTCCGAACACTCCGCCCCTTCCTGTACAGCCACCGCCAGTTTATCAAAGTCTTGAACCAATGATTGTGACGCATAAGCAGAATAAATCCCTGCCTTCAGCGCCAGATTCTCCGCCGCAAAAACCCTCTTAAGACCTGAATCCACTTTACGGTCTGTGGCATACGTAGGCACACAATCCTCCGGATTGACTGCCGTTTTGCCAATTAGAGTAGCCAGAATAGAGTCCAGGCGTATTGAAGGAGGAAAAACCCCCTCACCCTCAAGTAAGTAAAGTTTCTGAAGGAATCGTGGAACCTGAGCCTTCTCCACATCCTTCCACTCACGAAACACTATATCCTTCACAGGTCCCTGGAAAGGCATGGCAGACATAAAAGGCGTCTGATATTTGAGGAAATAAATGAGACTCTGAGTTTGTAGGTTGAAACACAGGGAAACCTAAACTGTCCCGAACATGTGTCATCACTTCCCACATTACCTCTTCTGGAAACCTATTTCCCCCCAGATGACGTTGATGGGGCCTCATCCTCACTCTCCGATGAGGATTTCCTTGCCGCTACCGATGAGTGCGCACGCTTAGACTGATCAGTCCTGGCCACGCCAGCTTGCAGTGCCCTGGTGACAGCCATTTCACCCATATCCTGCACTTCCTCACTAGACATGAGGGGAGTACCCCTGCCAGGTACCTGTGGGTTCTCAGGAAGAGCAATGCTACCCTCCCCTCCCACCTCCGAGGAGGAAGAAGAGACAACCACGTCTCTTTGCTGGAGCTTTAGGCATGGTAACCAAAATAACACTGCCTTTTATTCCAAAACACTACCCTACATATAGGACCCTGGTCCTCCCTAACAGGGCTCCACCAAACCCTAAAAAGGTCATAATCCTTGTAAAAATCCCAAAAACCACGGGCAGAACGCCCGTCCTACCTGACCAGCATCCAAAAATTGAAGTTCCTCGGTCCTCGCGGCTCCGCGGCGCGGAAACCCGGAAACTAACGCCCCAGCCACAGAGGGCCGGCTGACCCCGTCAGCCGGCCCCCAGTACACGCCTCTCGAGCAGCCATGCCGTTCGCTCAAGACGTGACCCAGCCGTAGCACTCCTCGCGGAGCACCGCGTCCCGAGGAGTGCCTCCATCGACGACCTCCAGGCCCCGCCGTGCAGGTAAGAAAGGGAAAGAAAACCGTCTAGCGTGGGCTAGACAAAAGAACAGGAGGGGATAAGGGTGGGGGGGGGGTTTGAAAGGGGAAGGGAGGGTCTAGGGGGGAGGCAGGAGGCCTCATTGGTTAAAAGGAAGGCGAGGGAGGGACGGGAGGTAATGAGAATGACATGGTACCAGAATATTGTGGCTTCACTTATCATTTAACAAAAATACAGTTCCTTACATGTTAATTACAAAATTATCTCCTACTGGAGTTATTTATAGAAATTCCACATGCAATGCAACAATATTTTTGTATATATTTAGGCCACTATATATATGTCAGATGTATCATTCGTCTGACATACAACCATGTAGATGCAGAATTATCATGTTAAGTGCATGGGTATAATCAACGTAGACAAAGAACCCTCGTAAATCATTTTGACACGGTAGACCTACTTGAGCAATATGAACAGAAAGTAGCATGTACATTGTGACTGTCAAAACAAAAGAGCATTTGTGATGTGTGTGACTTAAGAAATTCTGAACTGAGCGCATGAATTTAACTGGCCCTTACCAACTATGTGCTCACTTACATAAGAAATATCATGGGAAAAAGCTGTGCCGAAATGAGTCATGGAGAAATTATTCAGACACTTTGTAGCTGTGCAGAAGACCATCTACTTAAAAGGGGAGGGGGGACATTACATATGCCTAAAAGGAATAATTTTAAGAGTGAATTTGCTAACATGTCGCCGGTCAAACCAAGGCTACTGGATGCTAGTTGCCTTCGCTGAAGAAACTGAAATGGTTCCTGAAGCCCTTGTAATCTCCTATCTGAAAGGTAGCACTGCCCTTCTCCACAGTCTCCTAGAATCCACGCTGGCCCAACTAAGGGCATCTTAAAAGCTGCAGCATTCTTATTATGGGCTGAGGAAGCATGGCCACATTACCTCTATTCTTATTTTCTTATTGGGCTCCAGGGATTCCCGTTGACAGCCCACACCATTTTCAAAAACAGCAGCATCATCTACAATGACCAGCAGTCCTGCTTCCCCGGCTGACATGGTCAGCATCTCCAGGGGCCCTTGGAGCACCACAGCCAATTCACCATCAGAGTGGAGCCTGTTAACTGCTAACAATTAAAAATAAGCTAACAGGGCATCTCCATCTATGCACCTATACAAGCATACTTTACCTGGGCTTGTCAACCGCATCCATAGCCAAGCACAACTTCTCTATGTGGATATGAAATGTGCATGCTAAGTAATATGTAAAAATCAGTGCATGTGTGCCCCGTTCATACATTCACAAATGTTTCCCATGCAGCTGTGATGTTAGCTGCGCACAGCCTTAATGAAACATTGACCACAAGGGGCGTAAGGCAGGCTCCTGCATCCACTGTGGTGCAGGTGGAGACCCAGCTCTCCGGAGGGCACCAACCCTTCAAGGGGGGCCGATTCAGCCCACGGCCAATAAATATATGTGAGATGTGGGAGACATTCTGCAGGTGGTACCCATCATTTTGCACTACACCACTGTCGACAAGTGATGGTTGACTGGTCTAGCAAAGCTAGAATCCTTTGGTCATGCAGATATCCATCAGACCTCAGGGTGACTCAGGGGCGGTATATGAGAGTCACAAGTCTGCTTTGAAAGAGAGAGTAGCTACAACCGCTGGGTCAATCATAGAAAGGGGTGCAAACTGTCCGATTAGTCTGCCCTACTGTCACATATGGAAGAAACATTAATCACAGTGCACATCTAAGCAGCTTGTGCCTGCAACTCAGGATCCCCTTGTGATACCACCTTTGCTTCATTTGGAGATGGAGTTTTTGCAGCTAACAACTCCACCCACTCACCCCACCAACCAGCATTCCTGAGTCATAAGATACACAAACACGTTTTAAAAGTCACAAACCGAGTTGTTACTTCATATTCAAAATATTTAGATTTCAATGTAATTTCCTGAAGGAAGAAAGGATTCGCAGTGTAAGGTTTACGGTGGGAAATTGTCAACAGAAAAAAATGCATCAATGTCAGTTTTAGGAATTGTGTAGATTTGAGGGTCCCACAAATGCATTTTTGAACCAGATTTTGCCTCACGGAGACTAAAGTCCTACGCAAAAGCCGTTCCTCAAAAAAGCGTCATCTCTAGTTTGGTTGGGGTTGTGGTGCTGTAAATACTGCCATTTGCATGGGATTGTGATCGGTGAACACCTTCTGACACAGCTATTGAGTGAGTCATGCTCATAGCAGTCTGCGCCTAGTGACATGGCATATTTCTCAGCTTCTTTCTGTGCAATGTTACATATCACATTGCAATTTACAAAAATTATCTCACAGCTGACATGATGTATGGTGTTAGATTATGAATGAGAAAATTGTGAATCTCTTTCGGCATCGGTTATTATTTAACAATGTTGTTTTTAAGGAGTTCTTATAATGGTGTATATTTTATGAGCTCATGAGCATTACATTCGAAGTGTATAATGGTTTGCTTGGATGGTTTTCGTTTTCAGTCATAGCTGTAACTGTACATTAATTGTGGTTTTTGAAGTGAGATTCATTTTTATGATGTGCGTTTAATGCTAAGAATAAAGGAAGATATAACTTCACTTTAAACGTGGTCTTCCCATGAAATTTTGGGAGTTTCTGAATATAGCTAAGCCCCGACCAAACCCCCATATGTGCACAAAACCTGATGTGTACAAGATTTAGGATGAACAGAATCCTGTGCTGGATTCACCAATCCTGAGATCTTCAGGCAGGTCCATGAGGTCCCGGGAGGATCCATGATCTACAAATTCCCTAAGGGATTGACACATACTGCAGCAAAGTCCACTTTTATAAATTTAAAGTTAAGGTTAAATAGACAAAACAAATCACTGCTGCCTTGGATATTGGTTTGCTGGGAGGGTTCTCATGAATTTATATCTGAAATAGCATTTTTTAATTTTCCCCACATATGATGTTCCTACTATTAATTCTTCGCTAATCATGATTTTTTTTTTTATGAAAAGGAGCTGCGCGGAATGTGGTGGGAGAGCTCCAGTCCTCCATATCAGCCCAAACGATGCTTTGGCTCTCATTAGTAGTGGCCTGGTGAACAGTGTGATAGTATATCACCCAATAAAATCGATTTTGCTGTGTTGGATTTCATCACGAATGTTTGGATGCTGGTGCTTATAGCATCAAAATCCACATGTTCCGGTATTTTTCTGGAATAGATATCAGAAGTTAATGCACATATTACAATTATCCAGATGGCTCATAGTCATGACCTTTGTTTCTGTTCATCTGGAATGACCTGACCCCATACCTATTCCTTTGTCTATACCCTTCCCAAAGCTGAACCCTCTCCCATTAAAAAAAAACAAAAAACCATGCACAGATTGGTGAGCGACAGGTGCGCTGTGGAAGAGTAAGTGTGCCACATAATCGTGGAAGAGGACTGTGATCCACAATCGAAACTAGGACTGGGCTGCATCCTTCATCAATGTCTGTGCAACCCGCTTCCTGTTCCATCACTCACGACGGAAGCACTCATCTTTTTACCTGTTATGATTTGAAGATGGCGTGCCTCTTAATACCCCACCTGTCTTCTACCCTTACCCATATTCCCTGCTGGCACCCACCCTAACGCTTGTGTCTGTAGTTAAGTGCACCAGAAGGAAAATACATAAGTTCCTGTGCCTGGTTAGAATTTGACTTAGTATTTGTTGATTTGTTAGCATGCAAACTGGCGATGTGTCTATAAATGGTTTCTAGACTGATTAAGTAGCGAGATGTCAGGTGGTTGCTCTGGGGTTTGGTTGTTGAATGGTTTTTAATTGCTACAGTAATGGCTCGATGTCGGCAACTCAAGAAGTTATCCGAGAGAGCCAAGCCAGGGCTAAACCAAGGGTCTGGATTGGCTCTGAGCGTCCGTGCACAAGCCCGAGACATGAAAATATTTGGCATGTAAATTATGCAAAAATGTCATTAAAATATGACAGATTCTATTCAAATTAAAAAATATATATATTTCTTCAACACGTGGAAGCATTTACCTTTAATGCATCGGACTATATGAGTGCATTGAGAGGTGTTTATTAAAAGTGATAGTTTTGAAACAATAACTTAGAAACATCCCTGCCCCTCTCGCACACTGACGACAATGCCATTAGTGAATTTAAAAGCAAAGTTAGGATGACCAGATTTTGAGGGGCAAAGAAATGGGACAGGTCAGACATAAAAGAGGGACTGCCGACTTTACACTCACTTTTATATCTGGCATGTCCCGTTTTTTTGCGTAGCTTTGTGAATGTGTGCTTATACATGTGTGCGTTTACATATATGTATGTATGTGTATATATGTATGTATATATATATATATATATATATATATATATATATATATATACACACACTGACATTTACAAAACTACACATATAAAATTAACTATGCCTTGACCTCCCACCCTGCACCCCCAACCTGCCCCCACCCACCTCTCTCTGCTCCCCACTCCTCTCTCTGCTGGGAGCAGACAGGGGACTGTGTTGCCTGACTGTAACAGATGAATTACTTTCAATTTTGCATACCTTCTTTTAAAGGAGAGCATACCTTGAATTTATACTTCCCTAGATAATCTGACTTTTGTCCCAAAAACCGGGACATTTATGTAATGATCTGGCCTTTGTCCCAAAAACCGGGACATTTGTTTAAAATTAAGAGAAGCGTCGGGACACCGGGACAGACCTCTAAAAACCGGAACTGTCCGGGGAATTCCGGGACGTCTGGTCACCCCAAGCTAAGTAGCAGCTTGTTTCACTGTCCCTGCTGCCGCAGCTGACATTCGCATGTGCCCTTCAGCGGCTCCGGTCCGAAGACTGGAAAACGCGGACGTCCAGAAGCAGGACGGAGGTTTCTTTTAGAACTGGAGAGTACAGGCCCCTGACGCACATCATGGCGTCCCTGAAAGGATCCTAACCTCTGTTCCTAGAATAAGGTGCCTCCCAGTAACTGTAGCTATGTTTTTTTTTTACTACACATATTTCAGCTCTGGACAGATATCAGAGCTCTGCAGCTGAGCTCATAACCTTATTAAAACTTATACTAAATACGTTATGTTAAAAACATTACATTTCACATTTGAACCCCACTAGTGTAACACAGGCGAGCGGGGTCGCGTGCACACAAACAAAACACATCACGAGTATCACATTCATCAAAGTCTGCCTTTGAAACCAACATAACTTGGATTTCTAGCACCAGCAGTTTTGATTTCATCATGATTAACTTCAGTTTAAAAGCCAGCAGACATCTGTTGGTTATACACCCAGGAAGGGCACCTGACATTATGCGACTTGACAACTGTGCACACCGCCCCATTCACTCCTTCCCCGGGTGTAGCTGTTCTGTGCGTGAGGGGGTGTTGAGCCTTTAGCACTTTTGTGTGGGGCTAAAGTTTACTCAGCTACTGCCTGCGGTCCACCTGTTCCCGTACAGACAAATTAGTATTCATTTATTATTCATCGGCTGAAAAAATCCATTACCCTCCTCAGCTTCATAAATAGGGGAGAAGAAGAATCTGTCTGTTCAAGGCTGAAGGGAAGGGTTGACAGTGAACTAAGTAACAAGACAGGGAAAGGCAAATAATGGAAAACTAGACAGAAAAAATGGAGTTTTGGATAGAGGTAGAACGAGGGAGATAAAATGGATGAATATTAGAAGGGATGAAAACAACGAAAGGCAGAGCGAGTGAGTATTATACTTGTAAAGTTCAACACCTACCATAAGGCGACTTGGTGCAATGAACTGTGATGCAAGGGAACTGGAGTTGTGTTTCACATTACAAGTGGGTCTCAGTGCTTCTTTCAAGGTGCAGTGGTTGTTAATCTGTCACAGATGGGGAGGAAGACTGCTGAAAGAGCAGAAATCACAGAGAAAGACATCCACCAACCCTGGATTGCTGAAAGCACGAGACAATTAAAACAGAGAGGAAGCAGAGTGGATGTGGCAAGTGGAAAATCAGTTTCCTAAAGGCTTCCAAAATTCTATCAAACTTTGTGAAGTTGTGAACCCGGTGCAATGTGGCCTTTGAAATGAGCAGATGGGCAAGCCTAAATAACATGCATTGGAATAGTCTGGCTGTCAGAGCATTGCAGCGCTCACAGATTTACGCAAATGACGCGAGGAAAGTTCTACTTACATGCTAAGTTTGGCACAGTTTCGTTCCGCCGTTTTTTCTCTATCAACAGAGTGCTATGGGACTTAACATAGGAAATGTCACTTTTGGATCCTCTCTCTTTTTGGCCCCATCTTCACATATCAAAACGTGGCGCGAAGTACACAACCTGAATGTTCTTTGTATTTGAAAAGGTTTGTGCAGATTCAATGAATGGCTTTAAAACGATTGCGAAAACAATAAGACCCATATTTAAAGAAAAATAATGGAGCGTGACGCTGCGCCAAAATTGCCGCGCTCTGTCATTTTCACAATGCAGGGATGCGCTGTCCCTGTGTTGTCTGCTGCGCTGGCACTAAATTTAGTTGCCAGCGCCAATGCAGGCATCCTTGCACTACAGTGCAAGGATGTCTGTGTTGAGGGGTTTGATTGTTTATGTTTGGGAAGGTGTCCGATCCTGCACATAAACAATCACTAATGGCGTAATTTTGAAATTATTGTTTATGCACAGGAAGGGACACCTTCCCGCACATAAACAATAACTTCTGCCATTTTGCTCTTTCTGTGTGTGCTGCAGAATACAGCACATATAGAAAAAGCAAAAAATGAGGAGGAAGAAAAGTATCCTCCTCGTTACGCCTTGGTAACACCACCCAATAGGTGGCGTTAGATTTTTGGTGCTGCCTCAGGTTTACGAAAACTCGTAAATCTGAGGCAGCGTCAAAATGCAATGGGTGTAGCTGTGGCATGCCAAAAGTGACACCCATTTCACACCCCTTCCACGCAAAGGGCTGCCTGTGAAGGGGCCGTATTTACAAGGTGGCGTTAAGCCTCAAAAAGTGGCTTAAAACCACCTTGTAAATACAGTGCAGGGCATAGCGCCACCAGAGCGTCACGCAAAGTAATGCTCCGGTGGCGCTAGGGGCTAGCAAATATGCCCCCAAATGCCTGTGCTGTGAAATGGAACCTTTCACCTAATCGTACGTACACAGGCACTATTAATATCTATCTATCTATCTATCTATCTATCTATCTATCTATCTATCTATCTATCTATCTATCTATCTCACTTCTTTTTTTGACATTGCTGGTCAGCACCAAAGCGTCGATGGTGACCATGTACCACAGTGTCCAATATACAACACTTTCTCCTCCCAGTCCCAGAGAAAACAGGAACTCTGTGTGAGCACTAGGCAATAGATTTATTGCATCCTTGAAAGAACAAAAAGCATTTCGGCACTCAGTGCCTTAGTCAAAATGCAATCTGCCATTTTTCCTGCCCTTTTAAACTCAACATGTGACCCCCCCTCCAACCTGTGAAAATGTGCAATGTTACCAAACAAGCATTTTTTTTTACCAACTAAAGAATTGTAAACCTGCTTTGTTAGGGAAAACTGTCTTGATCAGAACAGACAATCAGGTGTCAAAGTCATACATTCACACATGGGGGGCACAAAATCTCAAACCTTGGCGCTATTGGCATTAGAGATCTAGGGTTGGGCAAATACCAATCTATACTCTTTGAAGGATATGTACATTCTGGGGGTGATGAATGTTAAGGCAGCAGACAGTCTAAGTCGGAACATTGCTTCCTGAATCAATTTACATCTCAGTCAACAGGCTTTTCAGTGGGTGGTAGACACAATGGGTCACCCAACGCTGGTTCTCTTTGCATCCCCGGAGGATGCTCTTTTCCCTCGTTTCAGTACAGAGTCAATGGTCCCGGGTGCATGGGGGGTGGACGCACTATCAATACCTTCGCTCCAGAAAACTTTATATGCATTTCCTCAATTTCCCCTTCTCAAGAAGCTGCTTCAGAGGATTCAGAGGGAATCCACAAAGTGATCCGGATTGCCCCGTTCTGGCCATGCTGGATTTAGTTTCTGCTACTGATGGAGGTGGCCATTGTTCCCTCATTGACTCTTCCTTACAGTCAGAGTCCTCTCCATTTCCCAAGTCTGTCTACATTTGATGGCTTGGAAATTGAAAGGGAAGGGTTCTAGTGAGGTTGCTACAGATATTCAAGCATTGTAAAAAGACTCTACTCTTTATGCGTATGCCAAGCATTGGAAGAATTTTATTTCTTGGTGTGTGGTTTGTGTGGTGAATACAGTATCTGGGGATCCATTTAAGATATTGGATTTTCTTTTTATGATGCACATGCAAAAGGGTTGGCTCCCTCTACTTTGTCATCTCAATGGGCTGTTATTTAGTCTTGTCAAGAATCACGAGGTAACCTACAACTTATTCTTGGTCAGGAAACTCCTGAAAAGCTTCTGAAATTGCAAACTGGTGGTGACCCCTCCAATTCTGTCTTGGGATCTTCCCACAGTTTTGGAGGGTTTGGTTAGGCCTACTTTTGAGCCATTGGAAGTTGCTGACATCTCTTGGATTTCAGAAAAGGTTGCCTTCCTTGTTGCCATCACATCGGCATAGGCGATTGGGGAAATTATCTTTGCTTTTGATATCTTTTCCCGATTTTAGGTTTTTTCCAAATAGGTTAGTTCTTCAACCTGATCCAAAGTTCAGACCAAAGGTTCAATCTTTTTTTTTTTATACCTCTCAGGAAATTATTTTACTGGTTTTGGAGACTGAAGTTAAGGTTCCTTCCCCTTTAAATGTTCGAAGGGTCTTTTGATATTCCTCGACAAAGCTAAGGAGTTTAGAGTTTCTCAATCACTTTTTGTGTCCTATGGTTCCATGAATAAGAGTAAGAAAGTTTCTATTCTTACTCCTAGCAGATGGGTCAGGCAAGCTATTTCCTAAACTTACCATTCAGTGGGCAAGGTGATTTCTAGACATGTGATGGCGTGCTTGACTAGAGCAGTTGCAACTTCATGGGAAGAGGCTGGAGGAGTCTCATTTCAGTAAACATGTCAGGCTGAAGCGTGGGCCAGTTCTCACACTTTTCTTTCCCATTATAAGCTGGACTTGTTTTCCACCATTTCTGACAATTTTGGAAACTGCTATGAAATAAAAGTTTATAGTTTGATACAGCATATAATAGTGTCTGATTGAATTATTGCTTGTGTGTTGGGTATATATTCAGTTCGTTTTTACTATGACGAGGAGGACTGTGTGGGGACATTAATTTTTCACTTACTGGTAATCTTCATTACCCTTAGGAGTCCTCCTTGTTATAGTAAGTCCCCTCCCTCACTCCCTTCCTACAAAGTTATGTGCTTGGTACTTAAAGGAACTGCAGGAGGAGGGAGGGTCCTTTAAGAGGATGCTACACATTTGTGCAGCAATAAAAAAAGGATTTGGTAGTGTCTGTCAGGGGCTGTGCAAGCCCTGGAGATCACCACTTACCTGGGGCACATCTCTCAATCTAATGCAGGGGGGTCTCCACAGCCCCCCACAGCTCAGAGACCACCACCTTCCGGGGGCACACCTCTCAATATAATGTGAGGGGCCATGCGACCCCCCTGCAGCCCCAGGGACCACCACCTCCTTAGGGCACATCTCTCAATCTGAACCGGGTGACTGCCCAGTCCCTCACAGCCCTGGGGACTGCCAGCTCCCAGGGACACAAATTAAACTTGAATGCCGAGGGCTGTGTGCCCCCCGCAGCTCCAGGGTCTGCCACCTCCTTAGGCCACATCTTTTAAAACAGACAGGGAGTCTGTTGTAGACCCCTCGGGTCTCGGGGACCATCCAACTCCCTGGGGCTATTTTCATTGGCTGGGGGCCACTATTGGCCCTGTGGACTGCCACCCACCCCCGGGCCAGCTCCTGCTATGTTTCGGGGGGGCACCCCAGGAACATAGCTGTTTGCTGTGACTTGGAGAGAGCTTTGACAGCTCCCGCCAAGTCAGAGCAAACACTCCGCTCACAGTGAGGGAGAGCTGTCAAACAGCTCTTCCTCACTGCAAGCAGAGGTTTCCTCTGTTTCCCTGCTTCGGAAATGCAGACAGGGAAACAGAGGAAACATTGCTTTCACAGAACGGGAGCTTCCTGTGACAGCAATGCCAGCTCCCACAGGATTTGAGGAGCTGGCTGGGACTGTGGGGGCCCTCAGGCTCTCCCCGTGGTCCCCAACATTGTGAATGGGTGCCCTTGTGGGCAACCAGGTAACATTGCCAGGCCCTGGGAATGGGGTCCTCAGGGATGAGATATGGCCCCCCTTCCTCCAAAAAATTAAATAATTAGGCTGGGTCCCAGGGGTTGGGCTCCCCTGGGGCCAAGATCAGCCTGAGTAGGGAGACCGCATAACCCCCTTCCCACCCCATAAATTATTTAGCCCTGGCCTCTGGGGATGGAAACCGCTGGGGGACCGCTGGGCTGAGATTGGCCTGGGAAGAAGGGCCCCACTTTGCAAATTAAAATTAAATATTTAGGCCTGGCCCTGGGGGATGGCGAAGGTGCAAGTTATATTCACCTCAGGGCGCAAGATATAGTTACTTGAAATAACTAATTATAACAGGTGAATTTCTATGGTTGTGTACTTTTAAAATGTGAGCCTAACTATAACATCACTATAACCTTTGTAAATGAACAAAGTGGGGCTAGAGAGAAAAAGCTCAGCCAATTGGAATCAGGACATATAATGGAGATTCGATCTCTTGCTCCTCTTGGTTTGAACTTGGATGAGGAATTATTTGTACATTTCTTATGAGGAAGTGCCGGATTTAGTGTTGATTGAATATGAATTGACAGGGGTGAGGTACATTCTTCAAAGAATGATTTCTTCACAGCATTCCATTTTCATAGAAAGAAATGACTTTCATTAAAGGATAGGTGAAAAGTGTTGTGCTTTCCTAAAAAAAAAATTGGTGTTTGTTTTTCATAAAATATTTTTTCACATTATTTTTCCCTTTTCTTTTTACTTTATAGTAATGGAAATGTTTTACTTAGATGGGTGGGCATGACGATAAATAATGAAGGCAGCACATATATTAAAAAGATTACTCTCTTAAATTTACAAACATTGGTTGATAACGAAATTGATATAATGTACAAGAAAGGAAGGAAGTATAAGACAGCCAGTATAAGAATGGGTGTGTTAATGTGATTGTAATTGTGATTGTAATTGAATAGATTAAGTGCGTACACCACAATATTGAATTACAAAATTGTGATATTGTAATGTCAGACCTATAGGTAAAATGGTGACTAGTTGGCACTTAAGTCTTCATACTCCAACCTAAATGGAAAATTTGAACACATATTAAGAAACTGGGCACAAGTACACGAGATTTATAAGTGTAATGTTTTAATCATCAGATGTGTTCAAGTTTAATAGTTAAGGTAATCCACAATTGACAATCATATAATTGATAGGTCTTGCACCCAAGAGAGATATATAAATTTGGCAGTCAGTAAAACTTCCTTGCAGGACGCACATAAAGAAATATATAGTTTGCAAATTATGATTACAAATACCACAATGCCATGTGGAATGGTTTTGTGGAATACACAAACGTAGCGAGAGAATTGAGATCATAAGATTTTGTAAAAATCATATGAACAACAGTCATGCTCTTTTTGTAATGCACACAGGTGAATGGCACATAGGTAATCAGTTTTGGAATATCAAATTGATATTTAGATGAATGTTGAGTAAAATAGCACATGCACATTTTGCACTTTGTATATGAACACTAAAAAGGGACCAAGAGGAGATGCTTGTGAACAAAGCCCGGGTGACGAAACTCATCGGGCATTTTTTTTTAGCTGGAACACAGAGCTTTATGATGAAAGACGAGAGTTTGCAGCTACCTCGGAGTGCGGTTTGTTTCTGCACAAAGCCAAGGAAAAGTGTAATTATATTTATGGCCAGCCCAGCCGAAGACTGGCACCACCGAAAATCCAGCAAGTGCGCAGGAGGTTCCCCCGAAGTGGGGCAACGGTAGTTACATTTTTTTTTAATAAAAAAAAAAATATATATATATATATATATATATATCACCTGGTGGTCGCAGTATGTGGGCAGTAGTTATAGTTAGGGCCTAGTTTCCATAGAAAAAGCTTTTTTTGACTCTGGGTGATTCGTCAAGCGGGGGTTGAGAAAAAGGGAGGTGGGGGAAGTGTGTTTCCCATGTTAAGCCTCATAGGAATTTCTAACATGACTACAACTCAAACTGCTGGACGGAATTACACCAATTTTGGCAGAAAGGTAGCTCTTGGTCCACAAAGACCTGTTTTAATTAGTTGGTGTAAGTCTGTTCAGTGGGTGTTGAGATATTAAAGGAAAAATAAATTTGTGTGTCTGGAAAGTTGATGTTCAGATATGCTCTGATTGGCCAATTTAAAGGAGACTATTCAATCCTGAGTGGATGGTGACAACCTGAACAGACTTGGTCCCTGTGTCCTGAAAATGAATTAAAACAAATACCTAAATTGACAGGGTGAGCACACCCATACCCCAAACGGCAGATATGTGGATGCCAAATGGACCCTTCCCCCCCATTTTATTGTTCAGCCTCAACATGGACAACGTTCTGTGGCAGCATTGATATGACTCTGGACTCTGAGGTATGGTCCTCATTGAAATGCATTGCTGAGAACAGCAGGTTTTGAGTATTAGTTACACTATAAATATTTGTTGATGGTACCTTACTAATTTTAGGAATTGTGGTGTGTTCTAAAGTGATTTTACCATGTGAAAATCCTTCTGCAGCGATTTCATAAAGCATGTTTGAGAGAAAAATGTTTTCTCATGATCCTCCGATAGAGTTTATGGAAGGTGCTCCAGAAGCTAAAATGAGACCATACTTTCTGTAAATTCACACTTTCTCAGCCATATGAGAAAGAAGTCTGACATTCTCAGTAAAACATGTAGTTCCAACAGGAGCAGCCTGTCATCTGATTCCCTTGTGTTCGATTGCAGCCTACCAGAGTGTTCTAAAGAACAATTAAAGCGCTAACAGTCTTATCTATGACAAATGTGTGGCACACCTGAAGCCATCATGATGGAATCAAACTTGTAAAACTTAAAACATTTACTTTAGAAAGGAACAAAATGAGAGGGGTTCATTTTGACATAAAAAATTATGGTTAGTGCTTTAGAAAAAATAAGACGTTTTAAGTGAGTTCTCAAATATCTTCCTCTTCTACTTCATTATTAAAACATTCTGACATGCAGACTGAAACATGCACTTTGAGCACCAGCAGCAGACTGCCAGTCAACTCCCTGGTGACTAGCAGCTTTACTACAGTGTCCAATGAACAACTAAAATGCTAACATTCTGAATTTATGCCAAAAGTGTGGCACATCTGAACACCATCTATATGGAATAAAAGTGAAAAACTGAAAGTATTTTCTACTGAGGATCCTGCAGTAAATTATGAGATTAGGGAGCTGCTTAACAAAAAACTCTCCTAGAATAGCCCCCCGAGGAAAAAATAGCCCAAACATAGCACAAATATCACCCAAAGTAGCCCAAGAATAACACAATGACAGAACTGTGCAAAACAGTTAATTGTTTAGTTTTTTTGCAGTTTTATATAGCACAGGCTTGACTTGAAGGTATTAGAGTGCATGAATATCAGATACATTACACAAGGACACGTTCATTTTGGTTTTAGGCATGTTAAGATTAAGTGATTTGCCCAAAATCACAGGATATCAAGCTGACGCGAAACCTGAACCTGGTCCCCCATTGCAAAGTCTGCCACTCTGGCCATAACGCCACATTATATTCCCTAAGTGTAACATATAATCATGTGATCAACTGGATAAACAACCCATCAAGATAGGAAATAAGTTAAAAGTGCTCTGTCATTATTTGAGATCTCAGAAAATATTTCCTTGTTTTAGTTTTTTAGAGCACTAACCATAATTTCTAGGGGAATAAGACTCTCTCATTATTATAATTTTTAATGGAAATGCTTGAGGTATTACAGTTTTGATTACATCAAGCTGACATCAGGCGTGTCACACTTTTGTAATAAATATAGAATGTTAGAAATTTAGTTGTTTATTAGAATACTGTGGGGATGCAGAGGTCAGGGGCATCGACTCGGTTAATTGAATGTAGGGAGGAGGGTGCAGAGGCAGCACAATGGACCATGGAGGGCAGGAGAAAGGGGGCAGAGGCAACAAATCAACCATGCAGGACAGGCAAGAAAGTTTGTGGCAATAAAATAGACCACTGAGGGCAGATGGAAGAGGCAGTGGCAGTACAACCATACATGACTACAGTCCCGTTTGAGGCATGAGACTCCCAATGTTTTTAAGTCCATAAGGGCTTTATTTTTTTCTGTCTCCTCCCTAAAATCTCCTCTTTTGCAATGCAAATCAATAGGGAAAATCAATTCCCCCGGTTTGTTTTTCAAAATCGCCTTCTTACAAAGTTCAAAACATTGGCAAGTATGGTATATTGGATTACGGGGGCAGGTGGAATGGGGTAGGGTCATGGACTCAGAAAAACAGAGGGCAAGAGGGAGATTGTCAGGGGCACCAAACTGACCTTACAGGGCAGGCGTCAGGGATTGCAGAAGCACAATACACCACACAGGGCAAGTGGGACAGCAGTGCAGCACAATGGACCATAGAAAGCACTAGGGAGGGGACAGGGTCATGCACATGGGAGAACAGAGAGCAGAGAGGAAAGAGGCAATACCGCAAGCTGACCATACTGGACAGATAGGAGGGACAGTTGCAGCATAATGGACCATGATGGGCAGGAAGGAGTGGAGCAGGGGCATGACAACGGACCAGAGAAGGCAGGAGGGAGGGGATAGGTGCCAGCACATGGAAAATAGAGGACAAAGGGGGCAGGAGCAGTAAGCTGGCCATGGAGGGCAAGCAGAATGGGCTATGCACATGGACAACAGAGAGCAGATAGGAAAGAGGCAAGGGCAGCAACTGACTATACTAGAAAGACAGGAGAGACAGTTTTAGCAAGAGGGAGGGCAAGAGGGAGGGGGATCAGGGACATGACAATGGACCAGAAAAGGCAGGATGGTGAGGATAGGACCCTGCACATGGAAATCAGAGGTCAAAGGGGCAGGAGCAGCAAGCTGCCCATATAGGGCAAGTGGGATGGGCAATGGAAACACAACACATCCTGGAGGGCAACAGTGAGACTATAATGGCATACACCTAGGCAACGAAGGGAAGATGGGGGTCAGGGGCATCAAGCTGAAGGGCAAGCTGGAGGGTTAGTGGCAGCACAACGGCCATGGTGGGCAAGAGGGAGGGGGCAGAGATGCACAAAGGCCCAGGGAGGACAGAAGGGAGGGGTAGGGGATAGACACAGTCAAGATGTCAAGAGAGGGAAGGTAAATGGGCTTCACAACAGACCATGGAAGGCAGGCAGGAGGAGCAGTTGCAGCACAACAGAGCATGGAGGGCAGAAAGGAGTGGCAGAAAATTGGACCATGGGGGACAGGCGGGAGGGCGTAGGGGCGTGGAACTCATACAGGCAGGGTAGAGGTGGAGGGGCAGGAGGCAGACATCTGACCAGTGGCGTGGCGTGGGTTGTCAGCACCCGGGGCAAGGCAAGTAATTTGCGCCCCCTAACCCGTGGATTTTAGCACTCGCGAGTGCGAGCGCGCCCCCCCCAGATGTTGCGCCCGGTGCGGCCGGCCCCCCCTGCACCCCCCACGTTACGCCACTGCATCTGACCATGCTAAGCAGGTGGAGGGGCAGTGGCAGCTCAACAGAATACTCACTGAAGATAGGACCGGCAGTGGCAGGTCCATGGAACATGGTGTGCAAAAAGGAAGGAGCAGGGGAATGCACACAGACATCAGAGGGCAATGGGAAGGAGGGTAGGGGCAGTAAACTAAGCACAGAGAATAGGCAGGAGGGCAATGATGAGACATAGAATTGGGCAAAGGAGAGCAGGAGGAGTGGGCATGGACAGTGCTAAAAGGAGGACAGTGACAGCACATCATTTGATGGAGGAGAGGAGCGAGGGGGCTGGTGCTTTGCCTCAGACAATAGAGGATAGGAAGGAGATGGATCGGGCAACAAGCTAACCGTTCAGGGCATGTGGAACGGGCAGTGGCAGAAAAATGGCCACACAGGGTTGTAATGAGGGAGCAGGGGCATTTACTTGTACAATGGATGGCATTGAGAAGAGGCCAGGAGCAGCAAGCTGGGGGATGGGGGAGCAGCACAATGCTAGGCCAGGTCCTGCATCCAACCCCCCTCCCACTGTGCATTGAGATGTGCACCTTACCTAACATTACAAAAAAAACCTACACATTCACTGAAAAAACAAGGCTTACAGGGACATTATAGTTAGGGAATAAAATTGTAGAAAAACCTTAGTAATTCAATAAAAAAACAAAGATTACAGGGACATTATAGTTAGGTTCTGAACTTACATGCACAAAACTGTGGACATTCAGCTGTTATACTGTAGTTAGAGTTATAAAAAGTAACTATAACTCATGCCCTAAGGTAGCTGTAACACGTGACCTCACCATGCACTACTAATTACCCCAAATATTACAACACTCATGACTTCTTCTATGACATCTTTGATAATATCACTGTAACATTTCTAGTAAAAGTATTGGTGAGAAAAGTGTGCAACGCGAGTGCACAAGTTATGGCTACCTTGGGACACGGGTTATAGTTACTTGAAATAACTCTAAACATACCAGCTGAATTTCTATGGTTTTGTGCGTGCGATTTCAGAACCTAACTATTACTAGATATATTCAATAAAAAAAACAAAGGTTACAGGAAAGTTATAGTTAAATCCTGTATTTACTCGCACATAACCAGAGAAATTCAGCAGTTATAGTTGCCCCCATAATGCACAGTTTTATCATCAATAATTTAACTTCCAATGTTTCATTGATATTTGTATTGATGTTATAAAAGTTGTCATGAGTGCTATAATATCAGTGGTAATTATCAGTGCATGCCAAGGGCGCGAATTATAGTTGCTTAGGGCAGGAGCTATAGTTACTTGCGATAACACTAACTATAACAGGGGAATGTATATGGTTTGCTACGTTTAAAATTTGAGCCTAACTGTAACGTCCCTGTAACTTTGTTTTTTTAAATGAAGTTCTACGTTTTTTAAAATTCTATTTCCTAACTATGATGTCCCTGCAACCTTTGTTTTTTTCAGTGAATTACTATGTTTTTTTAAAAATAAAGTAATTTTCAGTACTATATGTTAATCCAACCACAACAGTGCACAGCTGGCAGTTAACCGCAGAGCTTTCGGCCAACCCCTATAAGCACCCAACCCTGTGGCCGCAGGGCCTAGCCTGCAGCTAGCCCCGGCACCCGACCCCTATGACAACCCAATCCCATACGACTCCTCCTTCCCTGGCCGATCTCGGCCCCGAGGACCCCATCCCCTGGGGCCCTGCCTAAAAATTAATAATTTTTTGGGGGAGGGTGGCTGTGCAGCCTCCCTCCCGTGCCGATCTTGGCCCCAGGGACCCTATCGCCGGAGTCCAGACAAAACATTTTTTTTTTCCATAAATAGGGTGCTGCGCTGCTCCCCTCCCCAGGCCTAACTATTATTATTTTTTGGGGGAGGGGTAGTCTGTGTGGCCCCCTTCCCAGGTCAATCTCGGCCCTGGGGACCTCATCCCCCAGGGCCTGGCCTTGTGACCTGGGTACCACCTAGGGGACCAAGTCACAATGTTGGGGACCGTGGGGGGAGCCTGAAAGATTCCCGGTCCCAGATGGTCCCCTGTCTCCTGCAGGAGCCAGCATTGCTGTCACAGAGAGGGAGCTGCTGTGAGACAAATTGTTTCCTCTGTCTCCCTGCCTGCATCTTTGCAGGCAGGGAGACAGAGGAAACCTATGATTGATCACAGCGAGGGAGATGGGGGGAATGTGAAGGACCAATCTCTATTAGCCTATTTTGGTTAAGAGTGGAAAGCCAGTTCGGCTGTCTCCTACATGGACATGGGTCACCGCAGTAGCAGTTAAGTGAATTGAGAGGTAGATAAGGGAGTTCCCTTTACGGACTAGGTGGTCTCACACACATTATAGAGTGATGCTTCATCATATGACCACCTAGCCCCTCCCAGGTAAGATGATACTACTTGGGCAGACTCAACCACATTGGTAAATGAACTCTGAGGGAGTGCTGAAATTTATCTGTCTGGAGAAATCGAGGGACCCAGTTGAAAGATTGAAAAAGATGCTAAAATTACCTAACAAATCACCTATTTGATGTAGTACTTTAATGGAGGTGTTTGTTGGTAAGATTAAAAGGAACAATTAGAGACATATTCAAATACAATGATTCAAAATGTCTTAGGGGGAAAATGGGACCAACATGTTTCTGCCCTCTCTAAGAGCCGTGAACGGTCTGGGGCATTCTTCAGGGTCAGGGATCCCTAATATTTACGAGGCTAGTAGGGAGTGCTACTCAGTGAGCAAATATATTAAAATGCACACGGTGCCTACCTGGATGTACTGATAGGTAAAGCCTAAAGTAAGAGAAAAAATGTGTTCCCAAGAATCATGTTGTACATGGGAAGTTTGGGGGTGATCCGTCAAGCGGGGGCTAAGAAAACGGGAGGGGGGGTCTCAAAAAGTGTATTTCCCATTATAATTCCCATAGGGTTTCGAACATGACTACAGCCCAAACTGCTGGACAGAATTATGCCAAATTTGTCAGAAAGAAAGCTTTTGGTCCAGAAAGAAGCCTTTTTGTTATTTGGTGTAGATCTGTTCAGTAGTTTTTTAAAGAAAACGAAATATAGATATCTAGAGGCGTGAACGATTTGTGAATATACTTGCGTCATATTCGCAAACCCTCAAGCCAAAGGAATGCTCTCATTGGCTGGCCACAACCTCATCTGAAAGCTGCCATTTTGTAAAATGGGGAATGGTCTCTGGGGCTGAAATGACGTGGAAAAAATGGGCCAGGGGGTATCACAGGTCAGGGTAGAAGTACTCTGGCCCGATTAATGAAATGGGAAAGTGACATTGTGACAGGTTATGTGTTTTAAAAACACAAAGGTGTTTTTTTCTCACAACGTAGATATCCACAAATGCGGCGTGACGCCTGGCGGGGGCCCCTTTGTGGCATTGTGGTGAATTTGTGAATATCAGAAGCACACAAACAACACACACATTGGCACACTGACCCACCCACTGAAACACTGACCCACTCAGACACTCATGCACCAACTGATAGATCAACTCAAAGATTCACGCACCCTGTGAGAGACCCACTCGGACACTGACGCACCAACTCACAGACCCACTCAGACATATACACCCAGTCACAGACCCACTCAGACACTGACACACCCACTCACAGACCCACTCAGACACTCATACACCCACTCACAGATCCACTTGGAGAGTCATGCACCCACTCACAGACCCACTCAGACAATCATGCACTGACTCATAGACACACTCAGATACTCACACGCCCATTCACAGACCCACTCGGCGACGCATGCACCCACTCACAGAGCTGCTCAAAGACTCATGCACCCACTCACGAAACCACTCAAAGACTCATGCACCCACTCACAGACCCATTCAAACACTAATGCACCAACTATCACAGGCCCCCTCAGACACTGATGCACCCACTCAAAGACCCACTCAGACACATACGCACCCTCTCACAGACCCACTCAGACACTCATTCACCCACTCACAGACTCACTCAAACACTGATGCACCCACTCACTGATCCACTCAGACACTCATGCACGCACTCACAGTCTAACTTAGAGACTCATGCACCCACTCACAGACCCACTCAGACACTAATGCACCCACTCACAGATCCCCTAAGACTCTCCTGCACCCACTTACAGACCCACTGATATTCAGGCACCCAATCACAGACCCACTCAGACACTGACATACCCACTCACAAACCCACTGAGACACGATGGTTGGAAAAAAACATCCAGCTCTAATTGAGCCAATCATAGTTTGCATTTTTTTTTAAATATGATTGACATGGTTTACAAATTCATAATTTGCAAGTTAAAATGGCAGAAATAAACAAAAGAGTTAACACTTTAAGTCCTGCTCGACAACTTTTAAAAGAAAACTAATATCTCAAAAACTATTGAACGGATTTGCATGAAATTAAACAAAGCCCGATTTACAAGTAACGTTCTACTCTCATTCTATGTTTGGTATAGATCAGTTCAGCAGGTTTTGCGATGTCTTTCAGAAAAATTACCTATGGGACCTAAAGTGGTAAATCACTGTTTCTTCACCACCCCTTAACATTTCCATAGATGTATCTTCATGAAACTCGGCATGCCACGACTTAGCTGACTGAGTAAGTAGAATGCCTAAATGAGTAGACTGCCAAGTTTCATGCATATCTGTTCCCCGGGTTCAAAGTTGTATGCAAATCAAAACATGCCTTTTCTAACATCACCTGAACCTTAACCACACAGGAGCTACTGCACTGTGTATTACATATGTTAATTGATTTGCATGTTGAACTCATTTGTGCACCTACAAAATGATATGCAGGTCTTTGTTTTTAGCCATTCTGCACCCCAGCCTCAGGGCTGTACAGCCTGGATAAAAAACTTTGGCAAAGCCGATAACTCTTATAGGCAAGACCTGCTGGCTTTGCCAATGCTTGTTATCATAAGCAGATAGGATGTTGTACTGTCTAAATATCAGACAGGTGCAACTGACCCCTAACCGTAGTGTTTATAGTGATTTGACGCAGGTGTCCTGGGGTCAATCGTACTATTGCTTTTGCAAACTAGGCTAAGTGCACCCTTTCTGCACTTGACATTCAGGGTAATGAGGGTGGGCACACCCTCAGGGAGGTAGTTTGATGGTCAAGAGCTTAGAACTCGACAGTCAACCAAGATGCACAACAATGTATAGCCCATAGCAGTGCCTGTCATTTGGGGTAAAGGTTAAAGGAAAGTGCTTTAATCACACAACATAAAGTAATAATACACAACACAATTAGGGGATTGGGATCCAGGGCTATAATCCTCATTGTGATTCTCACTGAGGTGCTACGCCCTTTCAGTATCCTACATGGCTAGTGGAGTTCCCTATTCTACAATCCATGGTGTGTAACTTGGGACAAGGCACAGTTGCAGTTTACTATACCTCCAACATATTGATGTGCACACCAGTCCAATTAAATGTCACCACTTAGGTTCACCTGATAAAATTCTTACACTTGTATAGCAGAACTCTGTCTGTTTCCTCAGTCTCTCATTCCACTTACAGTCTAGGCCCAACAATTACATTTGCTTTTTCTTTCAGTCCTGGTGGGATGGGTGCATGCAGTGGTCCTGCTCCTGCAGATACAATTCTTTTACAACAAAAGCCGCCACCTCGCTTTTAACTTTTCTCCTCCTCCTCCTCAGCATGGCAGCTCACATGGCAGCACTCGCCTTTGGCAGCTTCAATCAAGGGAGGTAGTGTGAGTGCAGGTGGGGCACTTGGACGAAGGGGGTGCCTTTTGGAGGTGCGGCCTCCAGCCTGATCAGTGTTCAAACCTCAGTGGTGACAAAAAATTTCAACTTCGATGTTGGTAGTGGTTTCATCAGTCTCTTAATCACAGGGCGAGCTGATGATCACACAAGATGCTTTGCAATTTTAATAGCGTTGGTACAGTTCAGAGCAAGAAATGCTCAAGAAGACCGGGGGACTCCTCCAACCATGTCCTTCTCCTCCTAAAACTCCCTAGTAGTTGTCTGAATTTTCTGGCTGTTCCCTATGCCATGAGCACTCTGGGCTCAGTGCTTAAACTGAACCAATGGTTTCTGGCGGGGGCACTGGCACTCATTTTTGGGAATCAACACTTACTTAGCCTCTTCAGACATTTCCAGAGAGCAAGAGAAGGAAAAACGCCCTAAGGGGAAAGAAGGAGAAAGATGAGAAGAACTTGCACAAAAGGTGAAAGCAGGAACTTCTTAAAGTTAGATAAAGGGTCAGGGAGTGTCTGATAGTGGATTAAAGAGGCATGGGATGGATTCAAGACTACCAGCTTTGGTATTTGCTGCGCTGGCATTAAAAAGTACCAGCTGTGGGAGTCTGAGGGAAATGGGAAATGGCACTTATTATTTCACAAATTGAGCACAGTCCGGGCTTCTTCTCTTGAACAGCTTCTCTTCCTGCATGGCCAAGCACAGCACTTCCCTCTCTGCGAAGTCAGGCAGGCTTCTGGGCTCCAGAGAGAATCTCAGCTCCTAAAGCAGAAAGTGTAGGCTTCAGTTTATATAATTTCACCTCTGGCAGACAGGCTGTCTTGCAGCCACCGTCTTGGTCACACCAGTCGCTCCAGTACTCTGCAGAGCATTCTGTTTCATGATCATGAAAACTTGGAAGTGAATCAAAGTTTGGATCCCACTTTTATACACATTTTTCCACTATCGATTGTGGAACCACTGTCTAAGATTTCAGAACTTGTTTGGATTGGTTCTGTTTCAAATATAATTTTCTGACTGTTCATCTGACATAGCCATGTGCAAAGTTATGACAAATTGTGGTGGTACTAGCTTCCAACGGTGTTATCCAAGTCAAGGACACAAGGAAGTGTGAGATCTCTGCACCTGACTGCCATCAGCCTCTGAATGGTAGTGCAAGGATTTGGGGTTCACATATCAGGGGAACTTTACATGATAGGGATCAGTAGATCCCACTCTTCTAACCTATTAAAATTAAGGGGTGGTCACACTAATAATGCACAAGATTGACAACCTTGGTGTGTGCCTACAGGTTATATAAAGTACATTACCAGGGACAGGCTTAGGCTCCTGTGTCCATGCTAGATTAGCGTGACACAAGGGCCAACAAACAGCCAGAATATCCAGTTCAGATGCAATCTGGCACTGGGGGCAGGGTTACATGTCCATTTGCTATGCAGGGGACATTCCTGTGCCAACGTATATTCTTAGTACAAGTAGCTACTTGATATGTAAAATAAGTGAAAATTCATCTATTCCTTTAAATCTGCATCAAATCGTTTGCATGTATGGAGGGCATATATTTTTGCTGAGTAGGGCTTGATAGTTGACTCTGTTTAAGGCAGTGGCGGGGTTAGAGAGAACAAAATGACAGAGAGTTCTGTTGCTGATGAAGACCTGAGCATCATTAACAATTGGATGATTGACATCTCCGTTCTGCATTGTACCCTGCATCTTAGGGCCAGATGTAGCAAAAATAAAAATTGCGACTCGCATTTTGCGAGTTGATGCAACTCGCAAAATGCGAGTCGCAAATTGGAATGCCAGAAAAAAAAGCGATCCGATTTTGCGACTCGCAGCCGGACTCGCAATGCTGTGTGCGAGTCCGCAGTTTGCGAGGTCGCTGTTTGCGAGTGTGCAAAAAACGAACTCGCAATTAGCGAGTGGGTGTCGCAAATTGCGAATACCTTCAAAATTGCTTGCAGATGCAGCAGAACACTCCAGAAAGCATACCAGAACACCCTGGAAACACTTCCTGGCACATGATGATGACATCACAGCCAGGAAGTTAACAAATACACCTGGGAGGAGGGCTCAACAGTGAGCAGTGTCTCTGCCACTCACAGTAGGGTGCTGAGGAGTGGTAGGCACAGCACCATGGACGCAGCAGGGACCAGCCAGGCTGGCAGGAGGGGCAGGAGATCATAGATAACAGCCAGGACAGATTAATGTGGCACATGGCGTTAATGTGCCACATGACTGGTTGGCATTTTCCTGCCCATGGACAATTTCAACTTGTATATAGTTTCTTCATGACATTAATAAAACAGTTATTTTTGTTCCACTTAAGAAATAGTTAATAGGTGAGTATGGTGGGAGTTGACACGTACCGTCCAAAATATTGCGTTGCAATGTGGTCCCGTCTCAGTCTGCCTTGATTAGTTATACTCCTATCCCCATGATGGCGATGTGGTTGTTCTTGCTCTTCATCATCAGGATCTGGGTCTGCAGGGGTGAGAGGTAGCCCACGTCGGGTGGCTATGTTGTGGAGGATGGAGCATGCGACCACAATTTTGAAAGCGGTAATGGGGGTGTATTGGAGGGCGCCTCCACTGCGGTGGAGGCATCTGAATCTTGCCTTCAGCAGTCCGAAGGTGCGCTCGATCAGGTTCCTGGTCCTCTTATGCGCACTGTTGTATTGCCTCTCTGATTCAGTTCTGGGTGTTAAAAACGGAGTCATGATCCAAGGCCTGAGAGCATATGCACTGTCACCTGTTGGGCACAAAAGTACACGGTTAGGAAGTCCAGATTGTCGTGCACAGTGACCTGTGTGTATGTCTGCAAGTATCTGTGGCTCTACCTAGGAGGTAACCGTCTCCAAATTCCCCACGTTCCAGACGTTGATGTATCCCACTATGCCTAAAAATGTATGAGTCATGGGTACTGCCAGGAAACTTAGCTACGATGTCCGTGATGACATAATGGGCATCACAAACAACCTGTATGTTGAGTGAGTGGGTACACTTCCTGTTGCGGAAAATGTGTTCCAGATTAGCAGGGGGGCATATTTGAATGTGTGTCCCATCTACACACCCTATGACATGAGGAAAGTGGGCAATGCGGTAAAAGTCCAGCTTGGTGCTGTTAATTTCTGCCTCATTCCTTGGTAAGTATATGAAGTGAGACATGTGCGTGACTAAGGCATCTAGGAATGCCCTGAGGAACCTTGACACTGCACTTTGGGATACCCCACCTGCCACGGCAATGACCCCCTGATAGCTCCCTGAGGCCAAGAGGTGCAGTGTGCATAGCACTTGCACATGCGTAGGGATGGCGCAGCCACGCAGAGTCTTGTGTTCTAGCTGTGGTTTCAGTAAATCTATTAATTCTAGAATGGCTGCGCTGCTAAGGCGGTATTTGTCATAGATCTCCTCTTCAGTTTGCTGAAAAAGAGTCTGCCTGGTTCTATATATCTTCTCCTGTCTGTGGCCCCTCCTCCTCCTCTGCTGGGCTGCGTAGACTCTCCTCCTCACTGCTATCAGGTATATCTCCGCCATCTTGAGTAACCCAGATGCCTTCTGGGTCCCCTTTTATACTTTGGTAATGGTTACCACCTGCTCTGAGTTAGTGGTAAATGGGACATGCAAACTGGGCTTTTTGCGACTAGTCTCAATTTGCGAGTTGCAATTGCATGAGGTTTGCGACTCGCAAATTGCGATTTGCAATTTGCGGGTCGCAAAACGGGGTCGCAACGGATGCGACTCGCAAACGGGTCCCATCGCTTTTTGCGAGTCGGAAATGGGCTTTTTGCATCCCATTTCTGATTTTGCACTGTCGCAAATTGCGAATCGGCCCGTTTGCGAGTCGCCAACGTTTGCTACATCTGGCCCCAAGTGTCACATTCTTTGAGTAACTATTTTTTTCCCTACCCATAAATACTAAGTAAATACCTTCCACATAAATACTAAGGAAATACTTTTTTCTCCACCCATTCCCATCTCCACCACTTAATTATATTAATATGATGGCTTCTGTGTATCAAATCTACTTCTTGGCACTTCCTCCTACCTGTCTGAGCTAAAGGAGTTCTGTGTTTGCAGATGTAAATAGATTTTTACTATTTGGGTTTTAAAACTCGCCTCCTTATTCCTGATTTCCCTATCTTCTGATCCCTCTTCTACTCTCTTTCTGGCTTCGTTCTCCTTATGGAAACATTAGGTTACTGCAAACACTATTAAAGTATTCCTAAAGAGTATTAGAAAATGTGAAGTTCAATTCATTGCAACAAGTTTTTGATTTAACATTTAAAAATAATTATGCAGTGATTTGTTTGAAGTAATTTGTAAACCATTGCAGAAAACAGCAAATACAATTATTACGAATTTGAGCACAGCTTTTTGAAAGACTGTCAGAATAACATGGCAGTTTTATGTTTGAAGCTGAAATCATTTTTAAGAATCCGATATCTGGAAAGAATTTTCAGTGAATAGAGTATGTAGGAGTGTAGACTTCTGCTCTGGTGAGGTGGAATTTAATTGATGAGTGGGAATTCTCTTTTGGAGTACGAAATTTGAACTGACTCCATTGAGTTTTAGCTTGAGTCATTTCTAACTTTATTGTTTAGTTCAAAGGTGGAGAATTAAACAATCATTTAAAAGTAATCACTCAAACGGTTTGTTTTGCCCAAAAAATAGTATTTATTGTTTAATAGCTTTACACCAAATCAGGCATGTTGCTTAAAGAGGCACAAATCTCACCTCAGTTTTATTTTTCCTTTAGTCTTTCGAGCATAGGCTATCTAGACATGGAAATCCCACTGAAGAGGGTAATTCAGGCTTTTGTCTGTAGCTTACTACAGATCAGATATAATAGCCCCAAAATTATGATTCTTTTAAGGCGGCATCAGACCAGACAGCAAACCAAATTCTAGATACCAGCTTTTATCATAGCAGTACTAAAGATTTCCCTCTACTTGGGATTAAAGATAAGCAGTGTTGGCTGGAAAACTCACATCCTTTCCGTACTTAATAATGCAGAATGAACAAAAAGACCGTAAGCCCCCTCAAAGTAAGACACATCAACATCTTCTCATCAGAGACTGACAAGATTCTCGAAGCCAAATATTCATGTATTGTGGTCTCTGGAAGACACGTGTGGGATCTAAATAGGATCCGTACAGAAAATGGAATTAGAGAATACATTTTCTGAAATAACCTGATGTTGCACCTCAGAGACTTTACAACCATTGCTTAAGACTTAGATCTAACAGCATAACGTTCCATTTTGTCCCAGAGCCAGAAAAGCCCTGCAGGATATTCTATTGGGAGATTCACATATTACAACACAACATGGGGGACCAGAATGGTCAGAATATTTGAGTCTCAAAAAGACACCCAGATGCTAGGTAGCCATGAAACAAATCCCCTGTAAGCTACAGATGGAAGCCAGCATGACTCCTTCAGTGAGTACAAAACGTATAGGCAGCATATGTTGAAACAGCTAAACAAGAAACAACAACTAGATTTTCCTTTGCACAGAATTCTGTCGCAGAAACACTTTTTATCCAATCCTAGAACCCCATGTTTCAGATTTGGGATGCTAGCTGCTAGTTATCTCTCTTTCTAACGTTTTATGAACCCTCCCTACTTAGTGATTTTTGTATGTAGATATACATATATAAAACTTATCAATGCCCTTCCTCTGTTCAGTGCATCAGGTGCAGTGGCGTAGCGTGGGTTGTCAGCACCCGGGGCAAGGCAAGTAATTTGCGCCCCCTAACCCGGGGCAAGGCAAGTAATTTGCGCCCCCTAACCCGTGGATCTAGGGCCAGATGTAGGAAGCACTTTGCGAGTCGCAAACGGCAAAATTTGCCGTTTGCGACTCGCAAATGCGTGATTCCTATGCAGAAATGCATTTTGCGAGTCGGGACCGACTCGCAAAATGCATTTCCGAACCGCAAATAGGAAGGGGTGTTCCCTTCCTATTTGCGATTCGCAATGGTATGCAATTCCATTTGCGACCGCGTATGCGGTCGCAAATGGAGTCGCAGTTACCATCCACTTGAAGTGGATGGTAACCCATTCGCAAACGGGAAGGGGTCCCCATGGGACCCCTTCCCCTTTGTGAATGGACCCCATATTATTTTTTCAGGGCAGGGAGTGGTCCAACTCCCTGCCCTGAAAATTCAGAAACTAAAGGTTTCGGAATTTTTTGAAATGCAGCTCGTTTTCCTGTGAGGAAAACGGGCTGCATTTCAAAAAAAAAAAAAACCTTTATTTAAAAGGCAGGTCGCTAACATGGAGGCCTGCTGACGTCAGCAGGCCTCCATGTTAGCGAGTGCCTATACTCGCAATGGGGTCGCAAACTGCGACCCACCTCATAAATATTTATGAGGTGGGTCTTTGCGATCCCATTGCGAGTTGCAGAAGGTGTCTGAGACACCTTTCTGCATGTCAAATTGCGACTTGCAATTTGCGAGTCGCACAGACTCGCAAATTGCAAGTCGCAATTTGATTTTTTCCTACATCTGGCCCCTAGTCTCTTCCAAGATGATGCGCCCGGTGCGGCCGGCCCCCCCTGCACCCCCCACGCTACGCCACTGATCAGGTGTATCTCTCCAGTATTCAAAGTCTTTGGTCTTTCGTTATCTGGCATCGATGTTCATTATCGGCAACCTTGAATCATCCAGATGAGTAAGATTTGCCAAAAGAACTGTTTCCTTCCACTCTGTATTCTTACTTGTACACTTTGGCGGTATGATTTTCGAAACTCCAGACCTCTGGAAAGTCCTCTCAATATCAAGAGTCGAGTTTCCTGCTGAATGATAGCTTCAAAAGGTCAATGTGACCAAAACCTCCGAAGGACCCTTGCTAAGTTTAATGATATGAAATGGTTGAGTGCACAGGGTATTGGCAATGTTTGCGATTAACCCAAGTTCAATTTCTTCCAAATGTGCATTTCTTTTTAGATGAATGTTTTGATTACAGTTACATTATTAAAACATTTTCTTTTGATAATAGGACCAGATGGCTTTCCTTGATTTGCCAATAGTTTCGCATCCAGTAACTCTTTCAGTTCTCACTCAATGTCTCAATGTCATTATGATATATATTTAGCCTGATATACCTCTTAGAAGTCCTGCTTCCCCATATAGTGAGTATTTCTTTATTTGCTCATGACGTCTCAGGTCATATAAGTAATTATTAATTTGCAACCGCTGATGAATTTATGTTCTTTATCGTACAACGTGTGTTACATATATCATAGACTCTGGTAGTATGCAAGCCCATATATTCATGTTTTCATTAAAATGGTTGCTGTCTAGAAAAGGCATGGTGGCTTTTGGCTTTAATATGATTATTTATGTAAATTGTCATGTTATTTCTCGAACCTGCCTTCATGGGTTACAAGGTCTTATTTTTCTCTCAAGAAATGGTTTGTGTGGTATAAATTAGCCGTTCACAGCCCTGACAGGGAAAGAGTGGAATTTAATTCCACAATAAGGGCCAGATGTAGCAAAGGTTTAGCGACTCGCAAACGGCGAAAAACGCCGTTTGCAAGTTGCTAAAGCCACTTTGCTATGTTGAAATTCATTTTGCGAGTCGGAACCGACTCGCAAAATGCATTTCCGAATCGCAAATAGGAAGGGGTGTCCCCTTCCTATTTGCGAGTCGCAATGCGATGTAATTCCATTTGCGACCGCGAATGCGGTCGCAAATGGACTCTCAGTTACCATCCACTTGAAGTGGATGGTAACCCAGTCGCAAACGGGAAGGGGTCCACATGGGACCCCTTCCCCTTTGTGTCTGGCATAAAAAATAATTTTTCAGAGCAGGCAGTGGTCCAATGGACCACTACCTGCCCTGAAAAATACCGAAACTAAAGGTTTCGGTTTATTTTTCAAAGTGCAGCTCTTTTTCCTTTAAGGAAAACGGGTTGCACTTTGAAAAAAAAACTGCTTTATTTAAAAGCAGTCACGGACATGGAGGTCTGCTGACTACAGCAGGCCACCATCCCCGTGAGTGCCCAGACTCGCTATGGGGTCGCAAATTGCGACCCACCTCATTAATATTAATGAGGTGGGTCTTTGCGACCCCATAGCGAGTCGCAGACGGTGTCTGAGACACCTTTCTGCATCCCAAATTGCGACCCACCTCATTAATATTAATGAGGTGGGTCTTTGCGACCCCATAGCGACTCGCAGACGGTGTCTGAGACACCGTTCTGAATAGCAAATTGCGAGTTGCAATTCGCGAGTCGGAAGGACTCGCAAATTGCAACTCGCAATTTGCCTTCTTGCTACATCTGGCCCTAAGCAGATAACAGATAGTTTCTTGTGAAACTGTACCCCAGCGACCATCCCACAATAATCTTTTCACAGAGACATGATTTGGCTTTATCTTAGAGACACGCAGGCTGTGCACTCAAAAAGAGATAACGTTTAGTTCCACGTGTGTTGACAATTTCTAAATACTGGACTTGCATGATCCGAAAACGTTTGGTTACTGTGTTTAGGTATTCAGGGGTCCTTGAAAATGCACCACATGCTGTGATGTCTGTTTTTTTATCATTTTCACAGGATGTGCTTTTGTATTCACTACAATTGTTTTGATATTTGAAATTATACTCTTGCATTTACTCTGCAGTAAAGCTGGCTTAAAATAAAACCCTAAAAATAACAGTGGAGATTTCATGCACGTGTGCCCTCAGGGCAAAAAGATGCTAGAGCGCAGTCTGTGGCAAGTTCTGTTGTGCACCTTTCATACACTTTCTCCAGGTAAAGTCAGAGAGATGAGTGGGCTATAACTACTCCCCGCTCAGGCTGGTAGGTTGGTACTTACCTGTGCTTGCCTGATGGCCATTGAGAGCAAACCGGCGCATGATCAAGGGAAGTCCCAAATATGGTACACAAAGGTGCCCAGATGTATCATTCATATTTCACGAGCTCCAATATCAGACGAGAATGTGGAAAATTTTACTGACTACCAATATATATGTTGGCCGTCCTTAGAAAACTTTGTTTTGTTAGTCATATCCGCCACGTGGCCCCTTTATGTGTGTCACCATCAGCAGTTCTATGCTTTTAGCCAACCGTGCTTTTCCTGCTTGTATTTATGAGCCAATACTAAAAACGTTGAAAATTAAACTACAACCCTAAAGTATAATCTGAAAGGAATGGCTGAATCAGTCATTTGGCAGAGGGATGCTTGGCAGCTATGCTCTGCTATTCAAAGCTACCCCTTGCTGTGAACCCCTGGACTATTTGATTTACGTTGATGATGTCACCAGCCCTTTAAGGACAGTGGCAGAAACAGCCAGGCCTGAAGCCACATAAGGGTTCACCATGTCAACATTCCGTTGCTGCTTAAGAGTCATTTGATCTGAGCTGAGCACAGGCCCTCCAGGCTGCATTTTGCCAATTTATAGTTCTCAATTTCTTGTTCTCTCAATAAGTACAAAATGATAAGCACTATTGACATGTGGAAGTGGTATTGAAGGTGCTGCAGGCTGTGAACAGAAACACAATCGTTGTAAGAAGTGGAGCTCATACTTCTCAAATCCTAGGTCCATACTTCTAAATACGACTCTCAAATTCTAATGCTGTTTGTTTAGGTCTTTTCCATCTCTGTTTAAGGGCCAGTGGCATGAACTGCAGTGCTTTAATGATCCACATGTTTCACATTAAGGGAGAGCCTCAGGGGGATTCATGGAATGTAATGAGCATAGTTCCCTCCTAGGCAGCAGCAGCACTACTGAATGTTGGCGGGGCAGACATGCAATGTGAACACAGACTGCAATGGACTGGCAGCGCAGGGGCGGGATGAGCAGTACAGGAGTGTGGCGATCAGCAGTAGCTCTCTTGCGTGGAGCCCGGACCAGGAGATTCTAAAATCATCCAAAAATGCCCATTGCTGGGCTCAGGTGCTGGAGTCTGTCAGCCATGTTGGAACGACTACTTGGGTAATGGAGTCTGAAAACAGCAACGAGACGCTCTGTGGTGGCAGCAGAGGTGGTGGTGATGTTGTTATGAGGCGCAGGATCAAGGAGAGAAAAGGGCATACCTTGCAGAGGCAAGCCCGTGGTGCAGGAAGTGACATTATTTTTTGTTTACATTGTAACCTATTAAAATAAAATAATATTGCCCTAAAGAAAAAGAGTCCTACTGCCAGTGAAAGCCTGTGTGGGTAAGATGAACGGTTTGTGTTCTATGGGATGAGGGAATAGGCACAGTGATAAAAAAAGGGCAAATCTTTTTTTAGGATTTTGAAAAGTAAAAAAGTAATAATGAGTAGGCGGCTAAAATGTTGTATTACAACATAACAGAGCTGACTTTCAAAGGAATAAGATTATTCTACTGAGAACAGCTGCCATAAGAGTGAATTGCAAGGCAAAAAAATGGCTTATGTCACTATAATGAAGTTGACAGTATTGCAATGCAAAATTGTCGCCTCTGTTACGTCTGTTCTCACAATATCATCAAGGTAACTACATATGTGCTATTATTAATTCCATATCTTTTTACATTGTGATGTAATGGTTAGGTCGATATACTGGATTAAATTAATTTTTTCAAGTGTTATCACATACAATACAGAGAAGGTTTACCAAAAACAGGCAATAACACTCTTATCTATATATGATTATGTGAAACCTGACGCCATAGTTTGTTTTAAATTACAATAGAATAATAATAATAACAACAGTGCTATTGATGATATATTATAACAATTGCTCATGGTTGTCAAGCAGCAGACATGTTAAACTACATGCAGGAGAACTATGTTTTCTGGCATAGGCCAAACTAGGCCTCAGCTCCATTCATCGTGTGTTTATTTTTTATTGACACCGCGTCAATGAATGTGCACCATTGTTTTGTGAGGATATGTTGTTCTCAAGGAACGCGTTGTTTATGTAACCATTTGTTCTGACACCTTTAATGACATTAGGTCAGAGAGATCACATTATTATTCAATGAGAGGGACAGTTCTAGTATACTGAATTGTGATTTGACAATGTATTGCTACAGATGCTCACCCCACGATGACTGCGTGGTTTCCATTGCTTTTCATTTTAAAATGTATTACAAAAAGCCTTGATTTTGGGAGCAGGGGGGTGTCAGCGATTCTTTTGGGTCTCTATTAACGATGCTGGCCATTTCTCTATTGATTTAGTGGATAATCTGGACTTAGGGCCTGATTTAGATATCGGCGGAGGAGTTACTCTGTCACAACAGTGACGGATATCCCATCCACCGAAATATAAATCCCATTATGTCCTATGGGATTTAGATTTTGGTGGACGGGATATCCATTGTGACAGAGTAACCCCTCTGCCAATATCTAAATCAGGCTCTATGCCTATTTTTCAGATTTTGCTAAACGCTGCAGCTATTCTAAATGCAAAGAGCCTATATGGTACTTAAATTCTGAGCCTTATGATTGACGTATTGAGACTGACTATATCTTTGTCTTCTGTATTGCACAAAACTATTTTAATAAACATTCACAGTATTCTGATTTACTGATCTTGAACCTTTTTGAGTCAATCCTTAACCTTTAAGGGCACATTTCCTCTTCTATTCTTGAGGACAACACCTTACCTGATTTTACATTGGCGCTATGAATATCCTGTAGATTATCTGACAGATAGCACCAACACATGTAAAACAAAGGTTTAAGACTTGGCCAATGTTTACTACTCATTACCACTTATTTCAACTTGTATTTATCTCAGACATCTACTTACACCATCTGCACATACTGGACTTCCCACCATACCTAACCTTGCATAGCTGTCGACCTACCATGCTTATCTAACTCACCTAACCTACTACACCTATCTACAATCCCTTCCATACCTAGATACAATACTTAGCCTACCTACCATACCAACCTTGTTTACCACACCTACCATAGCTAACACATACCATACCTAACCCCTATGCCTATACTTCTAACCACATATATCTACCTATCCTACCTGTAATACCTAACAGTATTTCATACATAACCTCCCGTACCTAAACTACCTACCATAGCTAAGAATAAATAAAAGATGGCAGCGGGTTAAAAAATGGAGAAAAGGAAATGCACCTATTCCAATCACCAGTTTACGTATAATCCTTGTAATCGGAAAATATTGATAATGGAATGTGTGCACTGAACACAGTACCTGCTGCCAAGGTACTTTCTAAATATATATATGTCATGTTTGTCTGTGTATATATATTTAGATTATTTTGTTTGTGTTCTTATCATGTTTGCAGCCCTGAAGAAGTCCTTTAACAAGGACGAAACTCGTTGGCTGTTTTGTTTTTACATCCATGGACACTTTAATAAAGAGAAATTACTCTTGTCACAATATGGACTAAGTGAATTTGATTACTTTGTTCTTTGTGGTGCACGTTCAAAATTTTCTAGATTCGAAACTACCTACAATAGCTACCAAACGTATCTCTCATACCATGGATCAAGTTTAAATGCAATGTACAATTGGTTTAAAAATATAAACAATCTTTCTCTTGCAACAACACGTTCAACAATAGTAAGTGTTACTACATACATAAATACAAATCAAGAACTATTGGCATTGCCAATGTTTGTTGCTTTCTGCTTTTATACTGCATTTTCTAATGAAAATACATCTCTGTGTTTCTCTGCCACAAACAGTACTCTGTACCTGTTCTCTGTGTTAGCTTCCCAAGATATTTACATTTCATGTGGGTGCCAAAAGTATATACCAGCAAATGTTATACACTTTTTAATTTGTCAGGAAGGTTTATCAGCAACAATGAAAGAGCATCACATGAACATTTTTTTCCATTAGTGGATCCATGGGGTTTCACTGTCAGGGAAGCAAAGATGACTGGAGAGTCAGGAATGTTTACAGTTGATGAAGAATCAGCTTGGCCATGTTCTTCTATGCTTTGTTTTGCCAGGCTAAGTTAGAATGCTTCTGGTAGGGGCAAGGTGTTTTTCCTCTGGCCTCAGTCCTTGAACTTGCCCCGCCCTATCATCCTGGAAGAGTCTGTGAGATCCTGCAAGTTCCCTTTGGAAAAACCTCCCTGTTAAAGGGCGAATTGAAGAAAGTCCCTAGTGTGGCCTGTAGTCTAGAAGCAGCAGCAGTTGACTCATTTGCACAAAGAGCCCCCAAATTCATATTGTGGATCACTCCCCTACCTCATGCCTAATGCTCCTGTGGAGACACATTTATAATATCAGTGTGCAGGACATGCTGCAAGCAGTGCTACCAGTGTATGGTGCAGGAATTAGTCACAGATTGTACTGTAATTGGATTTATAAATAGCCCTTTACCCCTGGCAAGACTCCAAATCACTTTGCAGACAGACAGCATGTTACTTTGTGGGAGTGCCATGGATAGAGGAGTGTGTGTGCTACATGGACAGTATGGCTAGTGGTGTGCCATGGGTGAGAAAGAAGCATAGACATTAAGACTTGAATTGCATGTATATGTCATTTATTACCCCTGACAAGGTGTTGAAGTCCTTTACGGTGAGTAGCACTTTAGCCGGGAGCCCAAAGTTAGTTGTCTATCCATTGGTTATTGTGATTAGTCTTGTACTCTCAAAGAAACAGTTCCATGCATTTACTCCAATTTCTTTGTGATACACTAGTGACTTAAGTGTGTTCATTAGAGGAGGTATTGTGAGAAGCAATTGTTAATGTGAATGAATAAATTAATAGATGTTCGTTTGCAGGGATATGGTTTCAAAGAAAGAGAGATTAAGAGTAGTCTACATATAAAAGGCAAAGGATTGCAGAAGGTTGAAGGAAAGGCAAGAGGCGTTCATAATAAATAAGAGAGGGAAGAATTGAAAGTCTTAGTCAAGGTCAAGCTTTCATGCAGGGGTTTAGTAATGTAGTAGGTAGACGTTATTGTGATAGATTGCAATCTATGACTGTAAACCTGTAGAAGCATTATTTAAATTGTCCTATAAAACAATGTGGCATCTAGCAGTCTTTCTAGAAACACTATAACTTTTGAGAGGTGGAATATACTTGCCTCGCTGTAAAAAGAAACCCCATTGCATGTCAAGACTATTTTACAAGTGAATGTTAAGCAGTGACATTTAAGTCTATTCTAGTACCCGTGATAACCATTTCACCTTGACAACAACATTGAGAAAGCTCTTGTGCGCATCATCTTACTGTAGGTGCAATTTAAATACTTGCAAACCAAACAAGCATTGGCATAGCCAATTGGTCTCACCTTTGGGACCTTATAAGTGTTTAATTATGCAGCACATTATAAACAGGCTATGCTTCATAGGAGAGACAAAGACATACTGGACAGCCTAATTAAATAAAGACAGCAAACAGAAATTAAGTAATTGTGAGTTACAAAAACAAAGCCAATAGTAAACAATGGGCAGAATACATTCCCAGGAAGGCTTTAAGAATTAACCAAGGACGTCTGTTGCAACCAGACAGCTGCACTGTCTGGTAGACTTTCACCTAAAAAGAGATATGGTGGTTAGAGACACATGGTCCCAATGTTATTAGCAAGGTATGTGGTGCTGGGGTAAATCAAGCCAAGACAGCAGACAACACTTTTGAGACCTCACTATGATGAGGTGAGGTTCTCACTGGTAGACTGTTCTACCCATTCTTAGGAAATGGTTTTCACATGCTATTGTAACTCAGGATTTTTGTAAGTTAATCTTAATTATTTAGGTATATCATAGAACTGGAGAAGAGGAGAAGGCTGGTGAGCAAAAGCAGATAAAGTAACTTGCCCAGGATCACTCAATGTCTTCGAGTGTGAAGCCAGGATTACAACTCTGGTTTCCATGTTTCACAGTAAACAACTTAATCATTGAAGCGCAACTCCTCTCACACAGGGCATGTTTTCCGTCTGCTCTTTCTTTACTGTTATGCCTTGTATGGTAGGTGTCAAGGAAGACAAAATAAAACATTTACTGATGTGCTCAAAGTTATATTTGGCAAATTGGTCGGAGAAAGGGGGGAAGGGAGTTGGTGGGCAAAAATATTATACTTCTCAGACACAAACTCCGAGATTGCAGTGCATGTCTAACAAATAAACTGTTTTTCACAGAGATGTGACGTTTCTAAGGGGAAGGTGTGAAAGCTGGGTTAACATTAAAAAATAGAAAACATGGACATAAAACCATGAATGTTGTAGGGAAGGGTAGATGCTGGCGATGTATGTCCAACTTTCTGAATAAAGTGAAACACACAGGGGCTGCTCCTCCATAAGGGCGGATGAGCGTTACCACCCTCCCCTCCCCGCCAGCATTTCCAGCTGCAAACCTTTTCCGCAAAAACGATAATGAACTGTGTTTATTATCATTTGTGGGGAGAAGGGTGGGGCCACGGGGGTGATTAGCAATGAGGGGGAGTGCTCAGCACTCCCCCTCACTGCGCATGTATGTTTGGCCAGCCGTCTCGGGCCAGCCAAACACACATGCGCATGAGAGTCTCTCCAGCCCAGCAAATCAGTTGCCGGGCTGGAGAGAGGCTGCACAGGCTCCCAGTCTGCCTGGGCGCACCCTGGCTGGATGCTCCCAGCCAATCCTGACACTGCTCTGAGCAGCATCACCTTTGGCTGCAGGGCAGGCTGGGAGCCTTTACCTGCAGCGTCAACGAGATGGAGGAGCAGGGGAGCGGCGGGGTGTGGGAGCAGTGGTAAGTGATTTTTTTTAAAAATATTTTTTTATTGTAATGTCCCCCATCCTGTGCGCCGCCCCACCCCCTCTGCAACCCATGAGCCGCGACTGGAAACACATCTTTGCAAATGAAAACATTTCCAGGGCTGGGCATTGCTGGATAGCCATCACACTGTGAGACATATGTATGGAGTACAAGGGATGCACATAGTAATGTCTACGGCATGCAGCGCTCAGATCAGCATACGTGTGTCATCCTTAAAAGGTTGTTTAGGGTAAGGGAATGAGATGGGGAAGGGTTTCATCAAGGGTCTTGTTTCACTGTGAGCAGTCCGTAATGATCACAAGTATGGTGAGCCCAAAGGAGAGGGATTTATTTGTTTTCCTTGTGAATAATTAAAAAACAATTCTTTTAATCAAATATGACACAGTTCAATTGCAACAATAATTTTTTATAAGGGGATTCTTTAAGGGGCCAGACTGAGTTAAAAAATTAGATACCTATAGGTAACAAAGTGGAAACTGAAGAAAACAAACACCCGCAGCTGATGCCCTGTTACCGTAAGTAAAGCAGGACTGCACTATCTTCACACCGAGCACGAGGATTGCTGTGCCTTTTTAAGAGAGGGAGACCAATGTTGATATGTGAGTTGTTGGCACTATCAGTGCCAACACGCTTGCAGTTTAAATCTAAACTGACCAATTCAGGCAGTGACTACGTTTGTCACGAGAAAAGCATCCGTCATTATGAGGTAGGAGGAAAGGAAAATAAGCAAGCGTTCACACTGTTTGTGCCATTAGGCAACACAGAGAAAGCCAGGAGGTGCTGTGTATGTTTGGTGAGTAAGAGATAGAGACAGGGAACAATAGGATGGCTTTTGTTTCCAAAATACTAACGAGGGGGTGGGAGGGCTAAAAAGAGAAATAAGGCACCTTGTAAAGCAACACGCACATGCACATTCCCACAAAGTTTATTATAAATGAACTAAAATCTTCCCCCAAAACCTTGCAGTGAGATTAACCACTTGTTTAAAAAGACCCAGCACACCCATCACTCTCTTAACTGCCTAAAGCAGCAAGCGGGCGCCGTGCTGATAAAAGAAAGGGGCAGCCGCCATGCTGAAAGGTGATGAGTGGTGACCGTGAAGCAGCCACGTAGCTTTCTTTCATCAACACGGCAGTAGCTTCACAGCCGATGCGCATCATGAAACTTGAAATTAATAAGCGCTTTATCGATATACATAATGAAAGTGAATGCGGGCTGAATGGAAAATGAATTTCTGCAGAGAGGTGCAATCTCAAGTTTCCCCATGTTAAGTATGAGAAGCCAAAGGATTTCTAGCTTTTACTTGCATTCACGTTTTGTTTGTCCTGCTTGTAAAAACATAAAAACAAGCGCTATCCACAGGCCGAGAATTGGCTTGAAAAGAAAACACCTACACACGAGGTGCCAAGACCAAAGGGGCGTGTGTCATATAGCAAGGGAGGTGTGAGGGAACCCACACAGGGAAATGCATGTGCATAGGCTCTTGGGGCCGAGGCCACCAATAAACACAACAGTCCTAAGCCAGAAGATGAGAAAAAAGAAAAACGTTTTGCGCCAAAACTAATGTATATAGCCGATTGTGAGATGATCCATGGAACAGGGGCAGTCTGCAAGGCATGACCAAAACAGCAAAAGGAGGGACAAATGTAACCTATTCACCAATGAAATCAGGGGAATTTTGAAAAGCACATGAAGCAGCCAATCACAAGCGATGAGGCGTGCTGAACCCAATACAGTAGATACAGCATGTAGAGAGACAGCACATGTACTGCCTAGGCTTGACCTAAAAAGGACACCTGTGTATACTTACTACAGCAGTACATTAAATACTATGAAGTATTGTTACAGTTTATGCATGCAAATAATTTTACACTGCACAAACTACACATATTGACATGTAAATACTCACTAACTTAGTATATAACAAGGCAGTTGATAAACATGTTCAGTAATCATCATTATTAGTGAATTCAGTGCATTCTTTATATGACCCATTCAATACATGGTTGGGAAGAGCGTGGGTAAGTACTGCACACTCTTTTTCTCCCCCACCACCATGGATCAGCTCCGTGCCCCATAGACCAGACACACCATTGAAAGTAAACAAAAACTCTGCCTACCCATAGCTGACTTTTATAACTATTTTCAAATTAGAGAATATAGTGAAGATGGAACATGATGCAAAAAGCAATTTGGGAAGGTTAGGCAATTGGAAAAGCAATAAGTGAACACCCCCCACCTCCCTCAAATGGTCTAAGAATAGGGGATTTGATGGTGGCCTTCATTGGAGTTGGTAACATTTAGTTCGATTGTTGAGTATCCGTACTTTCTTTCTAAGTGCATTCTTTACCTCGTGTGTTTGGGGGTCTCCACTCTAATGATATGTGTCTTTCTCAAAGTGAGCACTCACTCATAAATCTCTAGAGAGGAGAATCAGCTGCCTCTTCCCCGCTATATAAGTACGAGCATTGCAAAGGCAATAGGTCTGCCTTTAGTGTTCCAAGCATTCATAAATCCTTTTTATATGAGAACAAATGTGTTTACCCATTAAAGTATTGATTGCTGAACAGATAGAATGCATACAGGAGATGAAGAAATGACTGGAGGAAAGCTTTCTTCTTGCAAGGACCAGCACTTCCACCAATTCCTCGATGCTGGTCAAGGAGGGGGGGTGGAGGTGGTGATAAAGGAAGTAGAAGTGACTGAGGGGGCCCGAAATACACATAGTATAGACGTGCTCAGGAGTAACACGTTCACAGAAAAGATGGTGAATGCACAAAATGCCTTCTTGGAGGAGGCCTGCAGGAAGCTTTAAGCTGGCGATCAACGACCAACTCTTGGGTTGGATGACACACATGCATGGGGTGGGCTCCTTCAACAGAAAGAAAACAAAATGGTAGGCGGGAGTCATGCCACACAAGCACTCACGTACTTCTCATCTGTGACCATGTCCATGTAGGCAAGCGTACTGCTGTCCTTTGCGTACAACTCGTGGCTCTATTCATGTAACCTTCAAAATAAAATTCCTCCAGTTGCTTCAATCGTAGTCTTTTTTGTTGTAATTGTGCACATAAAACTCACAATATTTCCTGAAATATAACTAATATGTAATATTTTCTTTAAGAAAAATGAGCATTCTAGTTTGTTTACAAAGTACCTTTAGCTTCATGAAGGCCACATAAGTTTTGGTAAACCAGCGCACCTGAAGCACAATAAACTGAATTTTCAGTGGTACCATTTTGATTGACATTTAAATTCTTGAAGCCGGTTATGTCTATTCTTGTCTAACTATCTGCATTTTCCTTCTCAAGTTTTGTTACAGCAGACAACAGTGAGTGTTTTCGCTACTGCATGTCTCCTGCTACAGTTGAAGGAAACGTTCTTCATTCATCAGTAATCACTTCACAAACAAATTACTCGCAATTAACAAATGCAGTTCTAATGATGACTTATTATCTACTTAGTGGTTTTATTTAGCACGGAAAAGCCTCAGAAGGAAGAAGCACTTAAAAACAGAGTTGTGATCAACAAAAGATAAAAAACGGCAGACAATAAACAGGACATTTGGCCTTTATGTCTAAAGAGAGTACAACATTTTCCAGCTTTGCATTAAGAATTTTAGATTCCATAAAGGACAAGGAGATGAGGCGAGGATAATGTTTCTCAAATTTTACTACTCCAAAAAGAGCAGCCAATAAAAAAACTAATAAGCACAGAAAATACACTATAACATGAGGCTTTGAACCACGCCCCTCGTATAACCTTCAAATAGAAGTCCATCACAGTCTATAAACTAGAGAGGCACCAAATGACTTCCTCTTTCTTTGAGAAAGTCCAATATTACTCTCAGATAAACAGTTCCAGAAAGGTCCATCTGAAAAACTTAAACACCAAAACTAATCGATAATCTAGCAAACAATGAAACACAGAAGATGCACAAAACGTATGTCTGCTTGCGGTCTAGAACACCCAGGATGTAAATAGGCCCATCCAAACTGCACCGATTCCAGTGATCCGCATAGCCCAGGAAGTCCACAAAGCATTCCGTCTGCTAAGGATCAGCTCCTCAAAAGAAAGAAAAAATGTGTTCCACTTCTCCCAAAACGGTAGATCAACGGAGGGCAATATCCATCATAACAATCAATGTAATACAATCATGTTACACTCTGCAGGAATATTTTACCTGAAGAGTGGGATAATCATCGCGTCCGTGTCCTTAATAGAATCTAAAATTCTTAACGCAAAGATAGAAAATTTTGTATTCTATGTCAGGACTGGAGGCTCCAATTATGCTGGGTCAAAGGTGATGAACAACCAAAGAAGAAACATGAACAATAGGTTTATAATAAAACATTTCAAACATAGAATCACTAGACCAGTCTGCCGCACGAAGAATATCTTCCAACCTAGAACCCAAGGTAAACTCTTTAGAAGCCATAGCCCCCCTGGTGGAATGTGCACCATAAACAGAAACATCAATGCCTGCTTCTGACATGATCCTGCGGACCCAACAGGCCAAAGGAGCAGCAGACACGGAACAAAAGGGTTTCTGAATCGCAATCAGAAGAGAACCCAAAGGATCACTCCTGTGACCAGCAGTATGTTCCTCATATACTTTCAAACATTTAACAACACAAAGGTAATCATTAGGTGATCAACTGAAGAAGACATACATTTAGGGCCACATGTACAAAAATCCGGTTTTGCAACTCGTAAACTGCGAGTCTTAGCGGCTCGCAATTTGCGAGTCTCAAAACCAGATGTACAACAGTGTACTTTACACTGTTTGCAATTCCCAATGGGGTTGCAAATGACCTAAACTTGTAGTGTGGATTTTCACAATTTTTATTAATATGCACACCACAAACAAAGCATAAAGATTTGCAATTTTTAAAAACTTTGCAGCAGTGCTTTTTGTGCAGTAAGCTTGCTGCTGGCAATGGCGCTTTATGTAGACCATGCAACCAACAGCACAGAAACTTTTCTTTTTAATTTTAATATTTTCTATTTGTATTTTTCCTCATATTTTGCAGCCTACTTAGCTTGGCATTCTAGGCACCTGGCTTTCTTACCTACATCTTGTACGGGCACTTCTAAACATCTGCTGATTGAATGTGGAGATTATAAAAGGCTCAGAAAAAGAGAAGGAATTCTGTTGCCTGTGGATTCGTTTTAAGGCGGATATACAACCTAGAGTTTGTTTTCTCGGATGTGTGGCAGTTGTAGAATATCAGATTTTGACAAAACCTTAATGCACTACCTCCTGTCATTTTGGTGACTAGATATGTTGAAATCGTGCATTAAGGTATAACATGATCCCATATATAGATAAAATAGCACTGCAGAAAGATTGGCACCTTGCGAAAAGGCACAGAAAGAGACTGAGAAAGAGAAAGTGTAAGGGAAAGAGAGGCTGGGAGACACGGAAAGAGAATTTTAGAACTGTACTTGTTGAGAGTGATTATTTAGAAGATAATAATATAATACTTGCGTGGGTTTTGAGCCTGTCAAAAAGTAGTCTACTTTACCCAAGGCTGCAGACAAATTGTGAAGAATCAATATTCAGCAGTCAGGAATTGTGCCTTAAATGTGAAGAGCGTCATCTACAATTTGTAGCATGGTACTAGAACCATGCATGCCACCTGGTTGGAAGTCATTCAGAACGGTATCTGATGTGATGTATACATGGCACGATTGAAATGGCTGGAATAAGGCCAGAAAAGTAGCTATACATCTGTGCTATTGTATAGATCAGAACAGTGGGTCTACCCATATGTGCTAGAGGACATTTTCCTGGAAAGTGTATGCAGATGGACAGACGTAAGAGGGCGTGGCATTCCTAATCCCAAATTTCTAACTTTAGTAGCAAAGACATTATGGTAATTTGCAGTTGGGTAAACAGAAAAGTCTATGGGAGTAGACATTGTTCAGGCTGATCATTAGCAATGCCACTTTTGTGTTTAAAAATTAGACTTTAGCATCATCATTTCTTTTATAAATCTTTCTGATGGCACACTAGGTGGACATAAGATTGGGGAGGCGCCAGGGCTACATTTCTATGTGACTGCTTTTCTAACTTTCTTTCCTTCATTCAGTTCTGCAGAAAACGGTTGAGCTAATTTCTTTGTTTTTATTTTCGAAATCTGCAATTTAATATCAGATATGACATTACTGCTGGTGATGAGTTACTTAATATCCATGGGAATATCACAGCAAGGTTTACCCTGTGAGACACAATTCATGGAGAAAGTGAAATTGAACTGATAAGGGCATTAACTCTTATGGGTTAATCCATTTGAGGTGCTATCCTCAAACACACCAGATTCCGGCTATTCCGACTATTTGGAGGAGTATTAGGTATGGCTACTATCATTTAGGAAAGAGGCCATCTCAGAGACAACACCATCTGATATATCTTATATATAAGTAAGGTCACATAGAGATATGGAAGTTGATTGGATGATCTGCGTGGTCATATGATCCATGAATTGCTCAGCAAAGCACCTATTATCACCTGGAGAACCAAGTCTATGTGAGGATCATATATATAATAAATTTGGAAATTAAGGAAAAAGGGATATTCAGAAGTCTGGAGCTGTCATGAAGAATACGCATTTCTGGACATATATGAGCATTTCTCTGTTATCTTTGCAACTAGAAGACCATCCATGTCTTTCCACTCTAGCTGGAAATATGTTTTAAATTTGTGACAGCTCAGAAAAAGATTGGACCCTCATAAAATATTGACAGTCGGATGAAAGAAGAATCCCATGACTTCATTAACTAATTAAGTTTATTCACCTGAATGCACTGACACATTTCTTCAAAATATTGAGGCTGCGGCTCGCCTTTAACTAAGATCCATTTACAAATGTTCCACAGTAAAACACCTCTAAGATTTTAAAGCAACATATATTTTGTACATAAAGAATCTAAATTTTCGAGTCGCACTTCACAAAAGTATTCACTAATTGTTTTCAGGGCCAGTTCTAGGATTTGTGGGGCCCTGGGCAAAATAGGAATATGTGAGGCCTTTCTAAGATGTAACATCACAGGAAGTGGCATCAATTAACCATTACGTTTCTTCCACTGTTGAAGCAGCTTTGCACTAAGACTCTCCGAAACTGATATGATTACTCCGCTTTCATTAATTATTTCCAGATTAGTGTATTATAAAAATTCCAAGACAGGTTGTGCCAGAGCTATATAGCAGGACTTATATTTCTCCGTTCACACCAGTGAAGTTCGAGATAAGGCAATTAATTTTCAGCAGGGATTGATCATCAACAGAAAAGGATACATGATGAGGGGCCTGCAAGTGCTGCATCAAGCAACAGAAACAGGAATTGCAAAAGATAAGGAGACAACATAAACATCATGCACAGGTATGGTGGCTAATATGTTGGCAATCAGAAGAACCAATGTCTGGACCATACCTGCACACTAAGGGGGTCATTCTGACCCCGGCGGTCTTAGACCGCCGGGGCCAGGGTCGGCGGGAGCACCGCCGACAGGCCGGCGGTGCCCCGCAGGGCATTCTGACCGCGGCAGAAAAGCCGCGGTCAGACCGGCAACACTGGCGGTCTCCCGCCAGTGTACCGCCGCCCTTCTGAATCCTCCAAGGCGGCGCAGCTAGCTGCGCCGCCGAGGGGATTCCGACCCCCCCCTACCGCCATCCAGTTCCCGGCGGTCCGCCCGCCAGGAACCGGATGGCGGTAGGGGGGGTCGCGGGGCCCCTGGGGGCCCCTGCAGTGCCCATGCCACTGGCATGGGCACTGGCATGGGCACTGCAGGGGCCCCCGTAAGAGGGCCCCTACAAGTATTTCACTGTCTGCTTGGCAGACAGTGAAATACGCGACGGGTGCAACAGCACCCGTCGCACCTTCCCACTCCGCCGGCTCGATTACGAGCCGGCATCCTCGTGGGAAGGGAGTTTTTCCCTGGGCTGGCGGGCGGTCTTTTGGCGACCGCCCGCCAGCCCAGGGAAAAACTTAGAATACCCTCCGCGGTCTTTCGATCGCGGAGCGGTATTTCGGAGGGGGAAGTCTGGCGGGCGGCCTCTGCCGCCCGCCAGACTTAGAATGACCCCCTAAGTGCTTAAACACAGCAATTACTTTCAAACCCCATTTTTAACAGATGCAAAGAGCTGTACTAATGTACATATTACTTGTACATATAAAGAAGAGATGGCTAAAAAGGGACAACAGTATGTGGCCAGGGAAAAGGACTACCAAAAGGTACATGGGGAGCCTGTCACAAAAGCATATTACATCACATAAAACAAAAGGGACTTACTAAGTAGACTATGTGAAGTTTACACCTAAATGAAAAATAATTTTAGCAGTGTAAATTAGGTAGGTAGAGGGAGGTGGTGCTTGACTTGCAATGTTGAAGTAACCCCAGAGACTTATTGTTAAAAACATTGAGTCACATGCCCCTATTATCTCAGAAGACATATTGCAGAAATACCAGAACCATGCCACTCTTCTTATAATTAACTTCAGAAGTAATAACCAAGTTGCTCTTGCCCTCAGGTAAATCAATTGGAGATAGATTGCAAGACTATGCCATCATCCACAAGTCACTCAAGTCACGTCCCAGGCAACTTAAAAAAAAGATTTTGTTTTTCCAACCTCCAATGCAAGATCTTACTTTCTTAACCTACTGGTTCTCACATCGACTCAATGATTGGCAGATCAGTCCATGTGCATTGATATACTCAGCTGACCCCACCCACTGCAGCCTTTTCAGTCCCTCTTCTTTTCCTCATCTCCCACAGGAGGCCAATTCTAACTGTGCTCCTCAAAATCAGCTATTATCCGGGCCTCATTGTCACTTACTGAGGTGTGAGACTATTTGTTGTGGGATGAGGTGCACATCATACTGTGTTTGCCGAGGAGGGCCCATTTTCAATCTGTGTGTGACAATGAGGTAGTTGGCTTTTTGAGCACAGTCAGACTGACTCTGTGCACACCAACCCTAAGGCTGCAGCATACTTTTCGGTTGCTCACCAGCGACTAAGCCAGCAACGTTTTTTGCAGTAATAAAAAACCCTTCCCTCCTGCTGGTCCCAGCCATAGGTCTATTGATCAACTGTGGATTCTCCATCTTTCCTATCTGAGCCAAGCCCCTTCCCTGGGCCTCACAGCACTTGAGTCTTGGAGGCTGGACTACTGTCTGTGTTGGGACAATTTGCATGCACAGAGACATCAGAAGAGGTCTGTTGGATATTGGGGGACTATTAGCCACATAACACATTTTTGGGTGTGTCATATCTACCATCTCTAAATCAGTCCCTCCCTTTTAAAAGACATAGGGCCATATGTACAAACACATTTTCCCATAGACACAGAATGGGCAAAACTGCTTGCTACGTTTGGCCCATAGTTAGGCTGACTGGATAAGGTGCTTATCGAGTAAGATTAAAATTACATACTATTTTTGAGTTCCATACTTTTACCTCTTCCTGGAGTAAGCCCTGATTGCTCGCTATTGCCACCTTTTGTGAGACAAGTTTGTAAAGGGAATAACTCTTATCCAAATGAAATGAAATCATCAGTTCTAAAAAAGCAATTGTAAACAATCATAGAGGCTGTCAATGAATCATCTATTGTCCCGGCCCCAAAGTAAGGGTCTCACAATGATCGTCAGTCTTTTTCCTGCTACATATTACTGTGACACTTTTGAGAAAAAGGTAGAAGATAGAGGTCAGAAGATGCTGAGATGTTTTGAGCCTGATGAAGAATTTTTAAGCAGAGGAAGAGGAACAACCACTGCTTTTTAAAGTTGTTTTTTACAATGGCAAGAACTGATGACGAGGCAAACATGATATTGCAAAGTGGAGTCAGATCAAGAGCTCTGATCTCTAGATTTCAGTTTAAAATAGGGGCAGAAAGGGTCCACTGAGAGCAGGATTTATTAGAAACGTCAAGGGGAGCAAAGAGTACACAGAGAACAGGCTGACATTCAGCAAACACATTGAGGATGGTTCAAGATCACAACTTTTGGGGAAGGATTACACATGCATCTCAAAGCTAAGACAATTTCTAAAAAAAAAACAAATCGATGGAAAATAGAGATAGGAAATCGAAAACTTTGGGAAAAGGCTTAACAACACACCTCTTTTCCATGCTATTGTTTGTTGATTCTGCCCACTTGGATCCACCTCTCCCCTCCATGCTCTCCTTTTCACCTTATCTCTTGTCCAGCATGTTAGCTAATCTTGCTGAATCAGCATATCAGCCCCCCTTATATCCACTTCACCCCTTCATTATCTCTATCTTTCACCCATAAACCTACCTTCTCTTTCTTATTCTGCCACTCTAACATCCATCTTTTCTCTAAATGCTCTACTTACGACCTTGGATCATTCCACTGAGCCCCAGATTGACTCTTTTGACATCCATCTCTCTTCTACATGTGTCCCTTCTTTCTGGTTCTGCTTCTCGTATATCCACCTCTCTCCTCCAAGCTCTATACTTCATCTCGGCTATCTTACCTTTCTCACTTATAATGTCCTTCTACATCCACCTCTCATCGTTCCCTGTCTCTCCTCTCTGCTTCATTTCTCCTGCTGTTTATGCCTCTCTTACATCTCCCTTCCATGTATTGCTCTTCACCTCTCATCTCTCTCTCCAACCTCCTATTTGTTTTGCTGGTATGCCCCCTTTACATCCACCTCTCCTCTTTTATACTCCTCTCCCAGGCTCTTTCCTCATTTTTCGCTCTTCTTACATCCACCTCTCCCTTCCATGCTCTCAACTACTTCTCATGTCTCCCCGATCTCTTACCTTTCTCACTGATTCTGTCCCTATTACATACATCTCTCAGCTCCTTGCTGTAGTCGTTACCTCTCTCTCTAGCCTCTGACGTTTTCTCGCTGGTTCTGCCCCTCTAACATCTAGCTCTTCTGTCTTCTCCCCCTCAGCCTCTTACCTGCTCTTGGTGGTCGTGCCGCTTAAATCCACCTCTCTCCATTCCATCTCCCCAATCCCTTTATATCAGCAACTCCCTTTTCCCCAGCCTCTCTGACATCTACATCTCTCCTCCATGCTCTACGCTTCATGATTCATCACTGTTCCGCCTCTACCCTCCTTTTGCTGGTTCTGGCCCATGCTTTCACTGGAGACAATCTGGTCTAGTGGCTATAGCTGCCCACAGTGCACCATGCAGAGCCAGGCTCAAATCCTGTGAATCCAGGCAAATGTCCCTGTTCCAGAAAAAATGTGTTTAACCTAGCCTGTTTCTATTGTGAAGCACTCATATGTTCACAGGCAAAATCTGTGCTGTGTAAAACTGCCAAAAATACAACGTTCACACTCTAGTCTATTCCTCCAAGAATTAAAGACAAATCATGAGGCTTTAATGTCATAAAATGATACCATTTAAGTGACTTAATTACACAGTCAGAAACTAATTGGAAAATCTAGGATCAATCCTGGCTTTCCTGCATGACCAAATCGTATGATCCTAAGCTAATGCTTTATTTTGCAAGCCTCCGTGTGATAGACTGTAATTTTGCTCTATATTTAAGAATCAAGACCACTCATTGGGTAGACATCTCATGCACTCTATGTTGCTATAGTACGTGTTAGCAAAATGCTGAGCCACAGGGTAGTGGGACTTTTTGTGCCTTTTGGCCCTCAAGTGATATAAGATCCCTTTTTTTGCCTTGTGTACAGTACTGCCCACGGACATCAAATTGCGCAGTCATACACAACAAGAAACACAAAACTCTGTGTTGCAGGTCGTGAACTTGTGAATTGTAAACAAACTCTTGGTACTGGGGATCACAAATTCCATTGTATCATAACTGGCTTTACAACAAAAGAAACTTGAATTCTGTTTCCTGGGGATGCCATTTTTGATGTGATTCTTCCTGAGTACATCTTTTAAAGACTGGCTTCTCCTAAATGTGACTTACGGAACTACACTAAGATGTTTCCTGAGGTTATCATCCTTGTGTAAAACATGCCAATGCTTCTTGAGAATGCTTCTGGCCCTTTCTGCTTGTGCAGAGTATTTGGTTATGAATCAAACTTCCTCATCATTCTCTTCCTGGTCAAGTCTCTGCCCATAGAGCAAACTCTGCATGGAAACTATATCATCTCTTTCAATCGCTCTTTTTATAACCCCTTTGGGGTAGCCTCTATCCTCGAAACTCTTGACCATGATTTTCTTTTCTCAAGTAAAAGCCCCTATTGTGCTGCAAAACCCCTTATCTCTCACTAGCTCACCATATGGGATACTGTACACCAGACTCACAGGATGAGCACTATCAGCATGCAAGATGCTGTTGCCTGCAGTGAATTTTCTGAAAAACTTTGTTTCTAACTGGAGGAATATTCTTTTCTAAGGTGTGACAAAGATAGGATTGCCATTTTATATCTGCTCCCCAAGCTACATAAGGGTGCTAAGAACACACCAGAGAGACCTATTGTGTTGGGGAGAAGGCCTTCATTAAAGCACTTTCGAGCAGTCTCTGCAGTGTCCAGGCAGATCTGTGACTACCGGATACTGTGTGTTTACACAAATATATATATATCTGCACATCATGTGGCGTGCTCTTCTGCACCAGAACGCCGGGGGTGCTGAATGTAACGCGCGCCACCGCGTCTATAATTGCCACTTGCCTCCAGGGTCCTCAAAAAGGAAACGGCACTGCAAGAATACTGAGAATCAGTTTATTGACTCACAACGGAACACGTTTCGGCGTTTTCCGCCTTTGTCAACATTATATTATACCTTGATATTTTGATATTTTGTGTATATTACGTTTTGCTGAATAGTGTGCATTGATACTTTTTTAATATCTCAAGCTTGTTTTTTTGCCACTTTGTCCAATTCCTCTTTTACTTGTCTTTTTAATTATGAAATCCATTTACACCTGAGCATCCTGATATGTTTCAATTTCCATATATTCTTGAAGTACAAATTTATGTAAACTAGATGCTGTTAGTCCCTTCATGAAATATCCAGTCCAGCCTGTCTGTATACAAACATATAGGGCCCTATTTCGAGTTTGGAGGACGGGAAAAGCCTGCAGTGACCTCCACGCTGGAGTTAATAAGAGTTTCTTGCTAGGTCGGCGGGCAGAAACCTGAGTGTCCAGCCGCTGGCCTGGTGGGAAACAGGCTACAGCATTGTCTCAGGCTCATAATCGAGCCGGCAGCAATGCTGTAGCCTGCAGGGTGCACTAGCACCCTCGCAATGTTCAATGTCTGCAAGCAGATTGCACATTGCAAGAGTGCTGGCCATTGGGGGGCCCTCCAAGGCCCATGCCAAGTGCATGGGCAGTTTAAGGGCCACCCTGGTGCCCCCCTAGGACCTCGTGCACCCATTCTCTGCAAGCCTTTTCATGGCAGTGCTACTGCCATGAAACCGCTGGTGGAGAAGGGTGTTGTAATCCTGAGGGCAGCGCTGCTTGGATTAGGACCACCACCATCCTCTGGACCGCTGGGATCTGAGATCCTGTTGGAGCTGGCCTTCTGACCACCAGGGTTGTAATGTGGCAGCTGGACCGCCGCACTGACGGAGGTCCAGACCACCACCATGAGTGTGGTGTCCTACAGGCTCATCATCAAGCCCCAAATTGTTGTTCAATTTTCTTAGGTAGCTATGTTTTAGAGTAAAGAGATTCATCATTTAAATATAGTAAGGGGCTACATCATATCGTTGTCTGTTGAACTGTTAGTCAATCCAGGTTTCTTTTGGTACTCTACTAATACATTATATAACCAAATTCTAATTGGAAAGAGGACTATTTCTAAAATAATTATCACGTTTATGTTGTAAGGGACAACCCTCTTGAGTTTATAAGGATTTATAATACCATTCAAGTTCCTCAAAAATGTGCCCATTTGCTACTAAAACAATATTACCAAGATTCCTAAAAACAACTGTAACCATTCCATTCTATTTTTCACATTTTTAAATAAACAGCAACATGTAATCAGATTTCATTTGCTTTCCAAAATATGTAATACTTGGACTTAACTGTAAGGACAATATTATTATCATTACATGTAACAATTGTATTTAAACCCATTTAAGCATTAATGAAGGCAGGCAGCATGGTGGAAGGGTTTGAAGCAGAGCTTAAGTGCTCTAAGTACTACAACTGTGATAAAGAAACATAGGAGGCATTAGGCAAAGTACTTTTCTAAGCAACATATAAAATAATAAACATTATCACTGTAGTTTTAAATGACTCCCTATTGTTGAAATGGAGGAATCTCGGGGTTCTTAGAAACAAAAGCAATTAGTAAATTAAATCAAAAATGTAGTGACAGAAACAACTGATGGATGGAATCATGATCTACCATTGGGTTTCCCAGTACAATTGTAATCTGTAATTGGTGAATGATCAGAGATGAAATATATATGTATAATAATTTCTGACTTTATTAGATCAGCATTAATGAACATACTAGTAAATATCTAATCAATTATTTGCAAAGAGCAGAAACAAATACACATTATTTTAACATTGGATTGCAAATGCACCAGGTGTCAGATAAAGCTCTAGAATTAATATCATGTTTTAAAAGCTTAACAAGTTTTGTTAGGATGAATTATATATTTAAGTTTTCTGTTGTGAAAATGCTGACATTTATAACTGTAAACAAATAATCATTTTTATTAATGGCCAACTTCAACTTACTTTTACTCCAGAAAATCTGATTACACTGCCCCATATACATTTAGCATAGCTATGTCATTTAAAAAAAAATAATCTAAGGAGATCCAGCTGCCCTCCTTGTCATGCTCCGGAGATATCATCTCAATATATATAGATGTATGGCATAGCATTACAGTTCCATCCTTATACGTGACAGCAGACGAAAATACATTATCAAGAAGATGCTTCTTAACTGTTGAATTGCAGCTTCATTAGTGTGTGGGTCTTGTAAATGGGGCGGGAGTGTTAAGCTTAGACAAAAAGATCAAACCTTTCTACCTTTCATTAGGATTGCCCAAATTCCTTAGGCTACAAGACACAATATTAAACATAGCAACATGAAATATATGTAAATTACATGTCACCACCCTCTGATAGAAAAATGATAGAGGAGGACAGAGAACATAATAGAGTTTGGAAAGGTAGCATAAATCTAAGGTACAATTAAGACAATAGAATCAACATGAACAACAAGCTGATTAAACTGTGGATTTTCTATATTACAATATAAATGTAAACTATAGGTCACTTTTTGGAATGATTGGAATAAAAAGGTTAATCCTGAGTGCAGAGTTACTTAAATATAATGACCTTGTTTCTTTTTCTTGATCATATTCTTTCATCAAATTACATAACAATGCCTTGTCAAGATACCTACAACTTAAAAATTCTGTAACAAATTTGAATACCTAAAAGTGTGTTTCTGTGTTAACCAAATTCTAATTTCCATCAATCTCTTTGTAATCTCATTTGGGGCATGCCACTTCTAAAGTGTATACACAATTTAAAGGAATTGTATTAAAACGTGTTTTCAAGAGCAGGCTCCCAGAATCAACTACAATGGGAAAATGATTTGTCTGTGAACCGGTCTACTGAGGTATGACATAATCCGATCACAATGTTTTACATAGTAAGGTCGATAAAAGAGATTAAGGAATATTTCAATAGGTGTCTCTAACATCAATGAAATGTTAATAGCATTTAGATATGCTGTCCACTTCACAGAAGATGTGCTCTTTTCTTGTTATTTGAAGAGTAGCATGTGAAAATAAACATAGATGGAACAGACATAGGCTGCAGAAACATAAACTCTAAAGCATCTATCATTAAAAAATGCAGCCCATAAAAATGTTGGCTTGCATGTTAACCCACCTGCCCACAAATATGCCAGCACTGTTGACGCAACAGTAAAGTCAGCTTTTCAAACAGTAGGTGGCATTTGTTTTATTCAAATCTAGGAATGTAAAACAGATTGGACGTTTTGAAGGAAGATACTTATACATGAAAGACGGTTTGCAGTCTATATTTTTGAGGCTGTTTTTCTCATGTAACCTTATGAAGAGAGTTTGGTCCTGACTGGGAGCTAGGACAGGCTTTAGGTGCTTATGTAGTTGTCTTAATGTTGTAACAACTGAATTTTTAAGTGGCATAAAGGCAATAAATATATTTTGTGTGAAAGAGACTTGCCCATGAAACATTATAACAGCCGACTCTTGCTCCAAAGATGAAACCCTAAATGGATTTTTCCTAGTTAATGATCACCATCAAAACATATGCATTTCTTCCCCTTGTGATACATTGTTTATGACAGCACCTGATCAGGCTTGGTCTCGCTATAAAGATTCTCATTTATCTGTATTGCAGATTGAAGCCCTCATCATAGAGATGCAAGATGCAGATTCAGGGATAAGGACGCACACCCAACGCCTGATGATCACCACCATTCCTCACGCCATAACAGGTAAGAGACTCAGAGAAGAGAGCACGTAAGGAGTGAGGCATGTGTGTGAGTGTCAAGAGGAGATGAGGGTTTTCACTGCAGATAGCAGAACTAATGAAAATACACATTTTGCATGGAGCACATTTCACAGCAAATCATTTCAAGGAATATGTGGTAATGTTTGTATGAAATTATAGTAAATTATATATTTTTTAATGTTTACCTCTACCATTAACTTAAATTCTACAGTTTCATAGTGTGTATGAGTCCTGACATTCATCCTACAGTGTTATTTTTCCTGTGGTAGGAGTCACTTAGGTAGACGTTTGGGCTGGGCTGTGTATAGGGTTGCCACCTGGCTGGTTTTCTACTGGCATCACTGGTGTTTTGATGTCCGACCAGTGCAAGCATAAGACAAATCACCCAAAGCCAGTATTTTTAGCCCTTATCTGTACATATTTCAAACAATAACTATAAACAGAAAGCACTTTCAAATGTGTTCTAGAGCTGCGTTAATGATCTTTGACTAATAATTAAAGTAAACAAAGCCAAAAAAGTAATGTTTCAAACTAAAACATACCATTGTGTTTAAAGTCCTTTTTAGTATCACACCAGGCCCTTGTAGACTCTTAAAACAAGAAATGGCCAGTAATTTTATTTTGGAAATGTGGCAACTCTACTTTTGTACCTTGCCTGAATACCCATGTAACGGTCTAGATGGTGGTGTGCTCTGTTGCTATGGACTTCCATATGGTAGAGTCCAATTTCAGATATTGCAGCCTACTCCAATACATTTTTAAGCCCTGAACCATCACGGACTGCCTTAAGGTAGAGCCTCGAATGAGGGCGTGGTGAATCAGGTTTGCTATCTTCCCCATCACTCCGTTCAGTGGCTTATGTGAGCATTGCTTGCTTGTTGTGGATTTCTCTACCATTGGGTCATGCCAGGGGTGTAGGTTTTTGCCCTTGTCACCTCTGTGTTTGTACTCAGTCATTGTGGTTTCCCCCTGATAGAGTCCCAAGAGGGCTTTAGACTGATGATCTCCCTATCACCAGTGTGAGTATGTACAGTCGGTTGGTGTTGTCAGTCACTTTACGTGTCTTCTTGCCAGTGTGGGATTCTCCTTGTGCCAGTAATTCCCTGTGTCAAAGTTATTGTTTTCAATTACAGTCCCAGATTCCCTTTTCTAATACCTATGTCTGTGTGTCCCCTATTTAAGTGCCTCGGTGTCAACAATTTCTAATCTAAATATCAATGTGTCTTTGAGTCAGTAGCATGGTGTCCCTACGAAACTGTATTTGTCTTTTTGCTTAGTTTTAGATTCCCCTTGTATCTGTGATATCCTGCTCTCATGTCATTGTGTGCCAGTCTTAGGATGTCCCTGTAACACTGATGAAGACTATATCTCGCCTTCTGTATCTCTCTATCCTTGAGTGTCATGCCAGCATCTATGTCTCTTTCCACATGTCTGTGTATCTGTGACTCACCTTTGGTGTGTCCATAATCCAATATCTATGTCAATGTCTTCATGGAACAATGTAAGATTTTCCCTTTGTAACTAATCTTCTGTGAAAAAGTCAGTCTGTCTCTTCCAATGTCAGCATCAGCTAATAAAAGTGAATTATTACAGTTGTGTTTTCTATGTTTTCCATGTCCACAGTGTAAGCGTAACCCTGTTGCAGTGTTGGTATGTCTCTGCCTGTCCCAATATCAATAGGTATTGATTGCAATTTGATGTTCGCATTTTCTGTGTACCACTGAAAGTGGCTCTTGGTCCCTGTGACATGTCCATCTTCCCAGTGCATGTCTGCCTATAAAGGGATCAGTGCTGGAGTCTCTGTAGAATCACTGCGCACTCCAAACTTGCTTCCTCTCTACGAGCATTAACTTGCATTGTACCTCTCGTCATATGTAGGTCTGGTTTGAGACTGTAGTTTTAGTCAATTTCTATGAAGTTCTTGGCTGCTTTCCTGGCCATGCTAAGAAAGGTGGACATGTCTACATCATTGTGATGGTGGTTTTCGCTAAATACCAAATGGCGTGAAGTCACTAGTTGACTGAACCTTAGTTAAATAAAAATGTGACCATCATTAACAAAGTGCACTTCTGTAGGATTGGAAGGAGAAGCACATGCTTAAAAGTTTTCCATTAGTAAACCTTCCAACATACTTAATGGATAATTAAGGAGACGTTCAGATCTATGAGCTCTGTTTTTGTGAGAACAGTCTCCATTGGGAAACTGTTCAACTCCACTAAAATCTAACTTACCAGGTTTAAGGTGCGATAACAACCTTCAACAAACTGTAATAGTAGGTCATTCTTACATTCCCTCAGACTCCAGGCAGTAGGAGAAGTTGGTAAAGAACGGTTTATATTAATTTGTGAGGGCAGTTTGAAATATTAATAGCTCTTGCTACTGGCAGATATCCACTCTGGTCCAGTGCAACTTAAATTCACCGTAATCTCCACAAAACTATGCCATCTTGCTTCTTCAATCATGTGATTCATGGGAGACGCATTCAGGATAGCATCCAATGCTACTTAGACTCATTTCGACTATCTGACTTACTGTTATTCCTGGACCAATCCTCATTCAACATCACCTGCCTTTTACTGTCAGACCTGCAATCACTCCACCATCGAACATGGTTTTGTGCTGCTTGTTCCGTTATGAAATTTTCTCCCATGCCCTATAGCCCAACTCTGAGACAACCACCAGCTTTTCCAAAAAATAAATAAAGAAACTTGCCCAACCAAAGGCAAAGAAGAAAATGAGGAAGCCATCCAGACCATGGTTTCCGTCTTCTAAAATATTGAAAGAGCAATGCGGATGGAAGATAGACATTGGCACAATAGAACGTCAATGCACCTGCGTCAATAAAGGAAAAGAACACAAGAATAACATCAGTGACGTTGAAGGTATGTATGTCAAGGTTCAAACAGAGTGGCTAGTGGTTGCCCAAACAAACTCCATGAAAATCCTTTAGGCAACCACTACGCCTATCCTCCATTAACATGACACTCCCACAGTGAGACTCTACTAGGATGGAAAATACTTAGAACAACCTTGTGACTGAATGTTAAGTGGGCCAATTAGTAGACTCCTACAAAGTGTTGAGGTCAGTCTTCTACTTCAATCATTTCTACTTCTTTACTTGGCACCTTCAATGGCATTTGACACAGTCAATCACAAGACCCTCTGCAATATAGGCTTCTTAACATGAATCTTTTATTGGAGGGTAAATTGCTACTGGGGCGTGTCTGTTGGGGGATAGGCTGTAATGAGCCGGGGATACTTACACAGCATGCAGAGGTCTCAAGTTGGAAGTCCAAGCCTACATAGACGAAGCAGTCAAGCTTTTCTTGCTTTGCATTCTGGAACTCAAAGTGCAGTTAGAAATGAGGACTACAAGTCAAAGAAAGCCAAAAAAACACTGGGCTGGATGCGCTACTCACACATGGACCTGGGAATCTTAAGAGCTCTACATCACATCTTTTCTAGGAAGCTCACCATTTGTTGTCACTCGACATCTTCTTTTTCCTGTAGTAGAAACATGCTTGATGCTGTCTGTCATTAATGTGATTGATTGCAGAAGGCATGCTCATGCGCTAATTGTCACAAACATGAAGGACTTTCACCATCTACATATTTCAGGTTTTAGACACGTGTTAAAATATTTCCCCCTTGAAATTTGAAAACATTTCTACAGATTTTCACTCATTTGTCGGTATATTTTGCCTGCCCTCCGATGTTAAGTGCAAATTATTTGTTAATATTTACAGCTAGTTTAATCAAGACAGTTCAGCTAAAATATGTGTTCTATTTCAGACCCTCAAATAGTGCTAAAGAAATACTCACAAATAAATGAGTTAATAATGTGCTTTATGTTACCCATTGATTACTGGGGCAGGCAGTTACACACCAATACTCCAAAAGGCAGTGGCGGCCGGCAGCTTTAGGAGGGAGGGGGGCGGGCGGGGCACACACACACACACTCATTCTTTCACACACAGACACGCACGCACGCACATCCGCATGCACCAAACATTAATTTTAAAACATCACACACACTCATTCTTTCACACACGCACGCACATCCATTAACAAAATTCATACCATTCAAACATGCACACACGCACCAAACATTCAATTTGAAACATCACACACATACACACACACACTTACCTTCGGCCTCCAGGTCCCAGGAGGGTTGGGACTGCTGCCTTCCCTCATTGGCTGACCTTAGGTCAGCCAATGAGGGAAGGCAGCAGTCCCAGCCTCGTCACAGAGTGGGATGGGGTCAATGAGACTCCTGACCCCACCCCACTCTGTGACGAAGTGTCACTGATTGACACTCGCCCTGGGCACTTCAGGGCTTAAACTGAAGCGCCCAGGGAGAGTGTCAATTGGTGATGCTTTCCTCGTCACCCAGGGGAGGACCTCTAGGCACCTTTGCTGGGCTGAGGAGGTCACGCCCATAGGAGCTGTGATCTCCTCAGCCCAGCAAAGTTCAGCTCAGGCAGCCAGGAGTCTGCGCAAATCGCACACGTCTGATCCTGGCTGCCTGACCTGAACATGAAGAGTGTCTGTCAGGCTGACCTTTGTTCAGTCTGACAGACACTCTTCATGGGGGAAAAAGGTGGGGGGGCGTGGCCCCTCCGCCCTAAAGGACGGGCCGCCACTGCCAAAAGGCCTACCCTAACTTTGTGGACATGGAAAACACAGAGAACCACACTGCACTAAGAATAGTGCTAAAGAAAACCTCGTGAATGAATGAGCTAATACAACATGGGCTTCATGCAGATCATGGAGTCACAGGGCAATAACTGACTCACCACATTTGAATGCGGCTTCAGAGGAGCTGTAAATTGAAGGTAGGTATGGGCGGCATTGCATCTTTTTGACACACTATGCTGGTCATTATGACCCTGGCAGCCTTCAGACCGCCAGGGCCGCAGTGGCAGTCATACCGCCGCCGACAGTACGGCTGCCACATTACGACCATGGCAGTTGCGCCATGGTTGGACCGCCAGCACTGCCAATTTTCGACCGCCCGATGGCCTGGTGGTGCTGGTGGTCCCTATCCTCCAGGGCAACGCTGTAAGCAAGCAGCGCAGCCCTGGGGATTACAAACTCCCTTCTCTGCCGGTGTTTACATGGCAGTTGCCCCGCCATGCAAATGCTGGAGGAGACAGGGTGCAGGGGGCCACATGGCCAGCCCCGTTACGCTTTTCACTGTCTGCTCTGCAGACAATGAAAAGCGCAATGGCTGCTGGCGCACCCTATGTACAGCTACATTGCTGCTGGCTCAATTAGGAGCCTGCGTCAATGTTGTGGGCTATTTCACACTGGGCCAGTGGACGGAAACTCTGTTCTCGTAAAGGGGCCCATGGGAAGGGGACCACACTGGTGGTAACCTGACCACGGGAGATTGGCGGACGGCCTTTTCCATCCGCCAAGCTCTTAATGACCCCCTATGTGTGTAATTTAGATAAAATAATGAAGTGAATAGGTAGTTTGCTCTTGTTACAAAAAATCACCTGAGAAACCTGTTCAATGTATTTTCCATATTATTTCTAGGGACATGCAGTGTGGTCGGTATCACAGCACCTGCAGCAACGACCCACAATCAATTGCAGTGCTCCTGTGAGATAATTGTCTTCAAACCAATCTGCCGCGAGCAGAAAAATACCCAAAATGCATTAGAAAAACAATTGTGCAAGAGTCAAGAAACCCAATTATTGAGCTGGCGTGAAACTAACCTTACTTAAAATATATTCACCCATGCCTTGTTGCAATGAAAAATGTTTGTTGCCTGCCTGTGACCCTTAGTTATATAGATTGTCTGTGTCAGTCGAGTAGTCCTGGATTCATGTCAGCTTGTCAGGCTTACCACCGACAGACGGAAAGATGCCTGTGCTTATTTTTCTTGGATGGAGATACAGCATGACACTCCCTCTGCAGCTCTGTACCACCGAGTAGTAGAAGTGATCTAGATTACCCCGCTTGAATGCCTAGAGTAAAAAGTGCTAGCTATAAACCGAGCTGTCATGGTATGACTGACAGGCTCATCTTTTAATTTCATTTATTTAAGGAAGCCTTCCGTGGATTGAAAGCCCAGGCTTTTCTCACAAGGCTCTGCAATCACTGATATGACATGAAAGGTCATGGTTAATGTCTGCACACCCCTTGACATTTAAAAAGAACAGAGGACAGTAATTGCTTGAGAAACCTTATCTGGGACTGGAGTTTTGGTCGACAGTACTACAATAGAAGCACAATGATTTGTGTATCCGGGTAATAAGCTGCTGCCAATCCACCCCTCTGCTGGTCACAGCGTTAGGAGGATGTGGTAAGTTTTTATTGTTATCCAGAGTTTTGTATTACTAGATATGGATCCAGATCTGTTTCAGTAGGGTGTAAGACACAGTTAACTCCCTGAGGTCCCACCTTACTCATCTAATGGGGTACTTTCTAGTACCAGAGGCTAAATACTAACAGGAAGCAGTAGGCATAAGTGGCACCACGCCAAGAGACAACAGAAAAACATATTCGGTACCACCACCTTTTACTGAGGCGATGTATTTAGTGTAGATTACAAATTAACAATTCACCCCTTTGCTGCAGTCAGAGATCAGGTCTATTGATTTGATCGTCCATGGGCATGAGTGAAACTTATACTATTAACCACCATTGGTGTTTTGTCACCTCATGGTCACCATGGGCAATGCTGGCAAGTAAAGCCTGTTCATAGATGCTTTGGTTTCTGGCATGGGTGAGTCTACCTCAAGATTTCAATCAGAGGACACACATGCTGAGTGTGAGTTGCTAAAATGTTGCTCCGGAAGTGTCCCCTGGCAAGCCATGAATAAATAGCTGAGTAGCACACTGTTATGGTGATATGCCGAAAAGGAGCCACTCCTCTGCACCTGCAGCCTCGTTCTTCTTTATGCCATCATGAGAGAGGTGAAGTCACATAGATATTACGTAAGACTGAAACATTTAAGAATATAATAGGGCCAGCTGTATGTACGTTAGGAATTGTGATTCCCTTATTGCGATTCCATGTCTGAATGTACAAAATTCCCCTGGGCACCCCTTCTCTTTTGCAAATGGGTTAGCACCATTTGTACATACCTTTCAGATTTGGTATTAGGAAGGGACGCCCTCAACACACCCCTTCCTAATACCAACTCGCAAACCTAAATTGCGATTCAGTAACAAATTACCAAATTGCAGTTTGGGCTTCATATATCCCAAATTGCTTTTTTCCAGTCACAAACGATTCTGCAAATTGGCCCATTTGCAACTGGACAAAGGCGTTTTACATGTGGCCATAATTATCATAGTGAATGATCTAATAAAAAACTCTAGGCCTTTTTGGCGAGTGTGGGACATCCACTCAGAAATGTTAGTGGTCCTGTCTGCCCCATTTTCAGTGCACAGGGCCTCTATGAACAATCAACATGGCTGAAGGGGCAGATGTCTCTCATTCTCTAAACTCCAAATGAGGCCCCAAGTCTTTAATAGCTTCCTGAAAGTGCAATTCTATGATAATGAGACAACTCGTTCCTGAGAGTTAGACTAGAAATATCATTTTTATCAAAGCACCTTAAAGGATTATTTTTTTTCTAGCATACACCTGGACATATACCCTGGGAAATAGAAATACTCTTTTTAGCATTTGTTCTTTAACTGGACACCAAAGCAGACTAATGCGTGAAAATGTACTCTTTATATCTAATTTTCTTGAGGCCTTTTCCAGCGTAGCTGAGTGTGAATTTCATGCGTGTACCTGTCATTTATGGAGCCACAGGCTTGTAACTCTGTGTCCATTGTTAGTAAGATAGCAAATACTTTGTACTCAATGATACCTTACCATTCCACTTTGACCTCATAGTAGGTAGGAAGATTCTAATGGTTATTATTCTTAATTTGTTGTGTTTGGTCTAGCAGATCTAAAAATAGCCTCTAGCAATGCCTTCTCCCACGCCCTGAGGGGCATCTGATTTTGTGACCCTTCATCTAGAATCTGTAACTACAGACACCCCTTATCTGTTTCCTGTGACATTCCTGTTTCACTTGGGATAAATTACAGGAATAAATATCTCTAGCAGCTGGTGTTCGACCACTACAGATGTGTTCCTTCTGTCCTTCAATTCAGTGCTTCTCCATTTTTTTAATTAATTATATATATATATATATATATATATATATATATATATATATATATATATATATATATATATATATACTGGAAGATGAAGGATCACAAGAAAACAACAGCCAGCCAGGCAAAAATCTGGATCCCAAAGGATACAATGAGTCACAAGAAAATGTAATATCCAAAAAAGACGTGACTCGAACAGATGATCTCATTAAAGAACAAAAATATATTTCTACTACAACGAGGAATGCAGAAGCTGAAACGTTGTAGTAGAATATATATGAAATATATTTTTGTTCTTTAGTGAGATCATCTGTTCGAGTCACTTGTTTATATATATTTATATATATATATATATATATATATATATATATATATATATTATGATTGTAAGATTGTGGTAGGTGCATATCTGTATTTTACAAACTTTAGCAGCACCCTGTTGCAAATTTTGGATTATAGAGGCAGGCAAGTCAGACTGCAGGACCATGGTACAGAAACTGTATTCACAATTAGAAGACAACCTTTACACTCAGCAATGTTCTCCAATTTATAAATAGTTAATCAAATTTCACTGGTTAATGTGCCTGTGGGTAACACCCTCTGCTCAAAGTCAAATACCATTTTGCACATATAGAAAGCTACATGCGCCCCCTTAAGCACTACTTAAGGTACTGCGAGGAGTCCCCTCTCTTAATCAATATAAATCAATGTTATCGTAGTTTCATTCCATCCGTCTTAGCAAAAAAGTTCCAGTTTTCATGAATCATTCATTTTATTAGTGTTTCCAAATACCTGGACACAGGTGTTTTAGCAGGTAATTTGAAGCCTACTTGTTGGCTACACTTTCCCACTGAAGAAAGGCCTCCTACCCATGAAATGCACTGGGGATTGGGGGAGCATGGGATAGTAAAGCCATCTGTTAATGATGGAAATTAAGGAGTGATGTAGTTACACACATGGAAGTTAGTCACACTGTGAAAACGAAACACTAATAAAATGAATGATTCGAGAAAACTGGAACTTTTTTGTTAAGACGGATGGATTGAAACTACGAAAACATTGATTTATATTGATCAAGAGTGGAGACTCCTTGCAGTGCCTGAAGTAGTGCCTTTAAGGGGACGCAGGTAGTTTTCTATACGTGCATATGGTGTTTAACATAAATTGTTCTGTCAGTTTAGAACATTGATAAGGAGGAGTGAATGTTATATCCAGGTAGTGGAATGTCCTTGTGATCCTCTTTACATGAGCATTAGTTTTGGATTAAGAAAAACAGGGAAAGCCAGAATATGCAACAATACTATGCTCGCTTCTTGTCATGAGTAGGCTACTGTTCTCTATCCAGCAGGGACTTTTTCTGCCTGAGACTAGTTAAACCCGAGCTCTACAGATGCAGACAGTGCTTTGAGTGTAAGCATGTAGATAATGGGCTACCAGTCACTGTGTGGGATAGCAGCTGCTTGCGTTTGGGCACTTAAGTGTGTGGGCCCTGGATGGCTTCATATCCGTGTGCCTGCTGCCAATGAGGGGCTTGTTAGGTATCGCCTAGGAAAGCACATGCAATGTCTGTTGTGAGACCTACTTTGGGCTTAGAGCCCACCCATTGCTTACCATTGGTTGGCTTCATTGTCATTCTTATCTGTCAGCTGGGCTGGCTTTTTTCCTCTTCTTATGTTTGTCTCTCCCCTGGAGCATGAATGCATTACTCTGTCCTTCGGCTTCTCGCTTTTTAGTGTGCTACTGTTTTCTTTTTATTTAAGCACTCTGTGGTAGTGTATGTGGTTTACCATTTTCTCCCTCATGAGCTTCTCTACCCCTCCTTCTCAATCTGTGTTCTCCTTCCACCCTCATTGCTCCGTGATGCTGCTTCCGCTCCTCGCCCCATGTTACTTTTGCCCCTACCGTGCCCTCATGTTGATTTTCTTCCCCAGTGTTGCTTTCCCCAACCACTTCAAAAACCCGTTTCCCTGTGTTGCTTACGCGCCTTTTCTCCAATGGTATTTCTGCCCCCACCCACTGAGGAGACCTATTGGCTTCGCCAGTGCTTATTCTTTAAAGTAGCCTAGTTACAAAGTAGAAAGGGATAACTGTGCCATAGCCTAGATATGTGTCTGATTACAGCCTGAAAGATACTTTCAGAACTGATTCAACAAAAAAATGATTCTGCAAATCACCCAGCAGATGGCACGTAACAACAGCATACAATTCTTTCAAATTCAAACAGAGTTTGTTATTGTCATGGTCTAGTTTGACAGTGCAGCTGTCACCAATCATGGAAGCATCACTAGAAAGGGGCTTTAGATTCACCCACAAATTGGGAACAAGGCGCACGTTTTGATTAGACAGAAGTTGTCTGCTTCCACAAAAAACTGCTTGGTGTCCATACAACTGTGATTAATTTGTTTATTTATCCAGCTGCCTAATCTCGAACTTTCAAGAGCACCCACTTAAAATTAAAATGCTAATATCATGTCTTAGATCTGTAGAAAATGTATATTGTTTTTCTGTGACAGCAGCACAGATGGAAGTAAGGCAGTCGTTAACCTACATGCATTGTAAAATCTGGCTTGACACTGCAACTTTCACCTGATCTTTTAACCTATGGTAGACATGGGGTCTCTAGTTGGTAGAAGTATACACCTTTGTCCAAGTATGGACCACAATCCTAGACAGGGTAGCTCACACCCAATCCAAATTTTCCTGTGCCTGCCGTCTGGTTGCTTTGCAGTGAGCAGTCAGGCTTAACTTAAAAGGCAATGTGTAAACTATTTGTGCAATAAATTATACAGTAACACAGTGAAAACACCACAAAAATACATCACACAGGTTTAGAAATGATAAAGGTCAAAACGATAAAGATTCAACAGGCACAAGCTAAATATCACTTTTGCAGGTTTAAAAAGAGCCTTAAATCTTAGAAATCAACAGTTGTCTCTTGATTACACAAAGTACCTGGTTTATGTAAAACAATACCACACACAGAGACCACAGAGGAAGAGAAGTGTGGAAAAATAGGGTGTGCATCAGATTTTCTTATGCAGCACAGACGATGCGTTGTTTCTTTCCACACTGCGCAGCCTTAGTTTCTCACCTCGATGCGGAGGTCTTTGTTGCACCCAGGGACGAAGCGGGGAAATCATGGGCATGCAGGAAGAAGTCACAGGTGTTGCGTCAATCCGGTATGGCAATGCGTAGAATTTTCTGTTGCACGGCAGGCACTGTGTCGATTTTCCACTCAGGGAATCTGCTGTGTTGTTCCGGTTCGACTCTGCGTAGAATAGGCCTCACAGTAGTTGAAAATGAATTTAGGAGTTTTCCACTACCAGGATATTTAAAACACACATGTTCATGTTGCCTTTTGCCTACATAGCATCCTGCCCTATGGGTTATCTATGGCCTACCTTAGGGGTGACATATGTGGAAAAAGGAGAGTTTAAGGATTGGCAAGTACTTGTAAATGCTAAGTCGAAGTGTCTGTGAAACTGCACCAACAGGCCCTGCAATGGCAGGCCTGAGACATGGTTAAGGGGCTACTTATGTGGGTGGCACAATCAGTGCTGTAGGGCCAATTAGTAGCATTTAATTTACAGGCAAATGTAGTGCACTTTACTAGGGACTCACAAGTAAATTAAAAATGCTGATTGGGTATAAGACAATATTACCATGATTTTAGGGAGAGAACCTGCACTTTAGCACTGGTTAACAGTGGTAAAGTGTCCAGAGTCCTAAAGCCAGCAAAAATAAGGTCAGAAAAAGAAGAGAAGGAATGCAAAAAGTTTTGCGATGACCCTTCAAAGAGGCCATTTCCAACAACCTACATCAATATTATTTTACAGTTCTTTGCTTCCCTACAAATAAATATTTATTCCCATGCTATTTAATTGTAATGCTTCCCATTGTATACAACATTGCTTTAATGCTGCTCTCTCTCGCTCGTGTGATTTTCCTCGCCTCTTCGTGATATGCTCACCCTTGTGTGCGTTCCCCATGTTAATGTCTTGCTCTGTGTGTGGTGCTCACCCGTGTGTGCTTCCCCATTAGCTTCAGGCTCCTCTCTCCAGTCTGTGTGCCTCTCTTCCTCCAGTGATTGGTGTTCCGGTCTGTTGCTTCCCCCGCCCTCTGTAATGCTAACCCCACGAATGTCCTCTGTGTTTCTTCCATCACTCCGCCCTCCGGTTGCTTCTGCCCAACTGAACTGCTTCGTCTCCTCAGCACTGTGTCCTTCCACACCTGACCCTCTGTTTGTTCCCCCTACCAGTACCATCTATGTTGCTTCTCCCCAACCGCACCTCAAAAAACAAAACAATTCCTTCCTCGCTACTTCTTTTTTTTATTTACTGATCCATCTCCAGTCAGTAAATAAAATGAGGAACAAAAACGCAAGCATCATTTTGTAGGTGTGCGCATCCACCTACAATATGAGGTGGGCAGACAAGTCAGAGAACCTTTTTTCTTTTTTACTTTTTTGTTTTGCTGCACAACATCAGAAATGCTGTACAACCTTGTTAAGAACCATTGGCAAAGCAAATAGGTCCCGAAAGTGAGGCAAATTGACTTTGCCAATGCATGTTAATTTTCCATTCTAACCTGGCGGATGGACATTTTAGAACAGAGAGTAAAATGTTTAAAAAGTGAAAAAGCAATACACACATGAAGCAGAAAATGAAACGGGTGGCTGGGCAGCACTTTGCTTTTGTGGACTCTTTAAAAGAATGAAACAAATAAAAATAATGTAAGGTAAGGAGCGGAATGGTAAAAGAGATGAGGAGTCTCAAGGAAGGGAGGGAAGCAAAAGTGGAGCACCCCGGGTGGAAAAATAGTGGAACCCAAGCAAGCAAGCAAGGACATGCTGTGAAAGACCCAGAAATATAATCAAATATAGGCTACCAGGTTTGCAATCCACTTATAGCCAAATAGGCTTTAGTGATCTATTTTTAAATTTGCCTGGATTAACATATAAGGAAAACACTTTTGTGAGCTCACATGAATCCATTAGGCCAAGCATACCTTGAAAACTCTGTTTTCAAATGAATTACTATGGCTTTTCAGCACGTCCTTGTTTGGCATTTAAAATCAGTCAACCATGTTTACTTTTGGTTAGTGTTGTTTTTCTTCTTGAGACTTCGAAATGAGATGAGTTTCATAAAATTGTTTTGCTACAAATTACCGTTGTCTTCCTTGTCAACACTTTAAACAATATAATGAGTTCAAATTAACTTTGTTTTTGATTACTGTTGCTTTCCGCCTTAACATTTCCAAAAAAAATAGGAACATACTTAGCCAGTTCTGAAATGAGCATGGATTGAGGTAGAAGTGACTGTGCAGCGACTTTCTTTGTGGTCGTAGGAATTAATTGTGTAGGCTATGGACTGGACAGTAGCAGCAGAACAGTGTGGTTCTCAAGCAGACAACATACAAGCTGGGCCAGGTCTATGCTGACAGATAGTGGAAATTAAAATAAGGAACGGAGGCAAGAAAATTAAAGCACGAGATGAAATGAGACTAAACGCAGCAATAGGGGAAAACACTCACATTTAGCAGAAGGTGGAGGCAAGGCAGGAGAAAATAAACAAAGGGGCAACACTAACTGCATTTTGTAGCATGTAAAGTAATACTAAAGTAAACACAATTCACAAATCCGTCGGTGGTGATCTCCGCCTCTACCTCTCCTATCTTTTCTGTGACTAGATTGTTGCATATATAAATTTACTACTTGGCAATAAATGTGGCATGGGTTGGAAAATCTCATCTATTCAAGTCAGCCTTAGAGTAAGTCTAGCACCACACATGGGCACTAGTAGTAAGAAGGGATACCTTTCCTCATCAACTGGAAAGTGACAGTTGTCCCACCCCCTCGGAAATGACGTCACACCCGTTACCGGGACTTCCGGTGCCCCAGAGAGCCCGCCCGGAACTGACATAGGGGTAGGTGGGTGTCATGTGGGTTGTTACATCATGGGGTCATGTGTTAGTCAAGTGCCAAGGTCCCTAGCCCCTGTGTCTATGTCTACGGGCTGCGTAAAATGAGGGCCCTGCTGGTGTGGAACCTGTTTCAGAGCCTAAGAGTACAAGTCTGGACATGTCAGACATTCAGGACCAAGTGGCTGCTTGGGGGGCCTCCTCACAGGGTGGAGCATTGGGAATGTGTTGCCACACCTCCACACTGCTGGCTAATCCAAAAAGAGGGGCTGGGCAAATGCTTCAAAGGTCGTGACATATGGTTAGCATTACGTGTAACTCCTGAACGTATCAGAGCCATCACGGAGAGCATGTGACCGCTCTGTGTTGTAGAGGCGTACGCCCTTTTTGAACCATTGAAAACATATAAGGAGCCGGCTAGAGCAGCATGCCAAACCATGAACCATTGCTGAAATAGGTTGTCAAGGCATTATGAAGACATACAATCTGCTCACCAGAAAAGCCGCCTCCTCAGGGGCCCAGAACACTATCAACAGATATTATAGGACTCTAACTCCTCTGGTGTTGGATGAGAATGCACAGCCGGCTGCCCCTAAAGATGGGGCTTCTGATGTTACCGGTTTTCAAGAGGAACTTTGCCAGTGGCTTGGAAAGCTCAGCCTCAAGGATTTGCCACAACTGATATCCCCTATTAAGGTTGACATCAGCGACAGCGAAGCCTCGAAAGACAAATTAAATTAAACAATCAACTTTATCGACACTGAAGATGATGAAGAAGGTATAGTACCACCGAATTCACCAGTCTATGAAGATATGGGCTTTCAGGAGGACCCTGATCCAGGGGCAGTCGTCATACAGCTGGCAAGTCTAAACTCCGAAGCCGCTTATACACCAATGGACTTATGCGACTAGCAAGATTTCACAGCATCCGCTGAGTGTAGCGAAAATGCTGAGGTTAGTAAAAAAAACCTCTATAGACAATTATGATGTATACACTGATATCGTACTTTTAACAAATAGTTTCTCTTTTGCTTTCTTTTTGAACCGTAGAAAACAACCGCAAAAAGAGATGCTTTAGAGGGGTCTATGCCGAAGGTTAACAAATGTAAATTTTTTACTGCTTATGCTGTTCCAGACAGTCTGAAAGTATTACATGCCAGAACAAAGAGCCGTGTAAGAAATGTGTTTGCACATACAATAGCACCGATTTTGAAAAGGAAACTCCAGGCGTACCCTATGATGCCATATGGCCTGTTAAAGGTTTTGCGCCGACCGTTGTGAACACGTGTTAAACTTGACTATTAAGACCTATGTTCTGGGCATAAAATTAACGAGCCACAGCAGGAAGCTCACAACTGTCTATACTAGTGGTACACTGCAAGAACAATTCAGCACATATGTAGCCGGTTAGACCCTCACAAGATATATAAGTTGTTAAGGGTGGAGTACGGGTTGCCAGCTGTGAAGAAATGTGTCCACGCTGATATGATTAAGGTCTTGACAGCAGTGGTCAATGAGATCTGATACTCGGCTGCGCCCTCCTCAAAACTCGAACGTATGCAGGGGCTGTGTACCTATTTTGACAAAAGATTGATAGAAAGGGTGATAGAAAGACGAATGTGTGATATTTATCATAAAAATAGAAGAATGGGGTCTTTCGGCCCACGAAAGTTGTTTTAAAAATACAGAGGTTGCGGACAGTGGACCATAACTGTGTTATTTAACGCTACATACTTGCTCACTTTTAGGACGAGAATCAGAGTGTTGCGGTGCAAGATGTCTATGAGTTACACCCAGGATACATCTGTATTGGGAGATTGATTTATGTGCTGGTTAAAGAAAGAATAGCTGAAATACACCTTGTGAACCTGCGTTGTCTGAACATTTCGGAACCTCCTGCTACGTTGCAGTGCGACAGTCTTGTGTGTATCGCCAACTGGTTTATCAATGCATGGCTACCCACAACGGATAAATACTGGAGCGTGTACAAAGACCGTGTGTGTGTGAGTTAAGACTTTCACCATTGACTGGGCTACGCCGTGCTTTGGAACTTATGACTGAAGATTATTTCACAAATAAAGGTTCTGTATTGTCCGACCTAGAACTGTATGAACTCTTGAATGCTGTCAGTATCATGAGCGTCCAGAGTTATAGGTGGGGGGGAGCAGGAAGTCATGTCTAGAGCTATTGAGTGTATAGCTATAAAAATATCAAAGCTTATGACGCTGAGACCTAGTCAAAGGAATGGCTCTGAATAATAAGTGTAACATGTGTTGTACTATGTAGACGCAGTCAAAAGGCCTCTCAGTGTCCAGCAGCATTGACAGCGATATGCTATGTACTGTGAAATGTCAAGTACACTGTGTTTATGTTGTGCTTACACACATTTTTTAAAAAATATAATGTTCTACCACAAAACAGTTGTCTTTCACTTCATGGGTTGAAGCAATAGCTATCATGTCAAAGGACGTGCTAAGGAAACTTTATTACGATACAAGCGATGTTGGTAGCTTTGGGGGCACCAAAGCATTATTTACAAGGGCTGTAGTTGAAAATGAACTGGTGAAGACCTGGTTATCAGGGGAAGAGGTGTACTCACTCCATAAACCCGCCCGGAAGCTGTTTAAGAGAAGACCTACTATCGTTAATGTGCAAATAGATTATCAGTGGACATAATCAATCTTCAAGATTTAGCAAAACACAATAATGGTGCTCGATATATATTAGCGGTCATACATGTCTTATCTAAGTACGTCTACGCAGAAGCCTTATTCGATAAAAGTGGGAGCAGTGTGACCGACGCCTTTAAAGCCATCTTGAGGAAAGGCCGAACACCTCAAAAACTACAAACAGATGCTGGAAAAGAGTTTTTAAACAGAACGATTCAGAAATAACTAAAACAGCACAATTCTTAAACATTTTGTAATGCACACTGAGGTAAAAGCTGCTGTTATAGAATGTTTTACCAGAATCTTAAAGTCGAAGATGTGGAGATATTTTACGGCCTATAACACTTACCGATACGTGGATGTTCAACAGGCTTTTATAGACGTTTATAACGCCACTTACCACAGAACCATCAAAACGGCACCCATAAATGTAACAGAAGATAACTCATTAAAGGTGTGGAGAACCGTGTACGGGAATCGGATCTCTGCCATTTTTAAAAGAAGGCTTTCAAAGTTAAAAGAAGTCTTCACGAAGGGTTACCATGAGACTTTTAGTGACGAGATATTTATAGTGGAAAGTGTGGAGCTTAAAGAGGATGTATATAATTACAGGCTAAAGGACTATGATGGGGAAAGGTATCGGGTGTCTTTTACAAGGAGGAGCTTCAGAAGGTACCTAATGATCCACAAAAGGTGTATAGGGTTGAAAAGATTCTGAAAAGGAAAGGTAGTGGCGCTAATCAGCAGGTTTTTATCAAATGGTGTGGGTGGCCCGAGAAATGTAACAGTTGGGTGTTGGCTAGTTCTGTGCAGGTTGTGTGAGTATGACGGGGTGTTGTTGTAGACGCCGAGATGGAGATATCATCATTTTATATTACGCTGCCTTTCAACGCCTCACAGGACATGTTCCCTGACAATCGAATTTCTAATTATACAGTGAAATTGGCTAAACCTGTAGACCTGAAAGGGGTTAGGAAGGTGGCTCTGACGGAGATACAGTACCCTAGAACGTGGAATACATTTACAAAGCACAAGGCAAAATTTATCATAAAGTGCTCTCAGGACTTCTTGAGCCTCCCGGTGGGTTTCCGGCACGGGTATTACACCACCGTCGTGGCGGTGGTCGCCGCCATCGACAAAGCCATAGCCGGCATTGAAGAGTATGCGAATATACATCTGGTGTCGTATAACGTCAGAAGAAAAGTGTTTCTTAAAGCCCCGGAGCTCAATACCAGGTTTACCTGTACTGGTAAATTTCAAAGGGTTTTAGGGACTGTGCAACATGTGAAAAGACAGGTGGATCCAGACCCTAAGTGTACTGATATTAACTGCAGATTTTATATACTTTAAGTGTATAGCGACATTGTAGAACCTCAGAGGATAGGGGATAGTTATTTGCTGTTGTTGAGATGGGTCCCGGTGAACGGAGAAAATAACACAATGGTTAATATACAACATCACAAACTTGACTACGAGGCAATTTCGAAAACAATTTTGACACTATAAACATCATGGTCTACGACGATCAGTCAGAGCCGGTGGCCTTTAAATATGGGAAAGTTATTGTTAAGCTTCTTTTAAGGCCACAACGCAACAGCAACTATTAACGAGTCATCATGGTGATTATGAAAACATATTGCGACTCTTCTATGTATAGGGATTATTACAGAAACCAGGCTGGATATGGAGCCCCACCGCTGTACTTTCAACGGGCCCCTGTTCTGTACTGGGCCGGTTTGGTGGGTTTCATCCGCAGTTTGTTTAGAAGAGCCATGCCATTCTTAAGAAGAGGCTATAAAATTGCAAAACCACACGTCAAAGCGCGGCTACGAACATTGCGCAGGACGTTGTGGGGTCCGTGACGTCTGCGGTTGTCAAACGTTTGAATAAACAGCATCAAGAAGTAGCGGGTTTGGTGTACAAGTCTCGCACACGCTTTAAAAGGAAGTGTGCTGTTTCAAAGCGCAGGGGTCTGCGAGCCCCCCTATAAAAAAAGACGCCGTTCTTCAAAAAGCGCTCACAAAATGAAAATCTGTAAGTCGGAAGAGAGCTACGAAGAAGAGGAAGAGAAGGGGCACTAGTGTAAATATTTTTTTTAAAGCTGAACACTGTGCAAACATGGCCTTTGTACACTGTGCTTCGTGTGAATGTGCTAAATCGAAGTTAGAGCTGTTTTCCCTAAAAAACAGGCAGATTAGCATAGAAAACAGTTTTTTCATGGAGGTATCACCTCTAGCCACTTTAACGCCTTTGGCGCCGATAGAGATTTATGTGTCAGGGTCCACGGATATGTATCTGGATCTCAACAATATGCTGCTGCACCTCATCTGTAAAATTGTAAAAGTGGATGGCTCCAACATAGCAAACAACGCTAAAGTGGTGTTGATCGCTTACCCCACAGCAACCATGTTTAATCAGGTGGACATCACCCTTGGGGATCAACTTAATATGCAGAGTGATAACATGTAAGCGTATAGGGCATACCTTGAGAGTATTCTGAATTACAGCTGTGATGCCCTGGACACCCCGCTTTCAGCAGGACTCTTCTACAAAGATCTTATGGTCATTTCGAAGCTACAGTGCTGGATGTGCACAGTCAGGGTTTTGTAAAAAGAGCAAACTTTGATGCCGGCAGTAGACAGTTTGACCTCTTAGGGTGCATACATTCAGACCTCTTCTACCAAGATAAGCTACTAGTCAACGGCATCAATCTTAAGATCAAACTAACCCGCCTCAAGGACTTGTTCTGTCTCATCAGTGGGGATGCGGAACAGTATAAACTTGTTATACTTCTGCCAGTTTGTTTTTAAAGAGAGTGAAAGTGTCACCAAGCGTCAGACTGGCTCATGCAGAGGCCCTACAGCTATCAAACGCCAAGTATGCCATGGAAAGAGTGGCTCTGAAGATATTCAGCATACCCACAGGTACCCGCTTAACCCAATAGCAAAATTTATTTCTGGGTCAACTGCCAAAACGTATTATCATAGGGTTTGAGGACAACACCGCTTTTAGTGGGCTGGCAATTTCAAACACTGCGACATTGACTATGCAGCGCTGGTACATGAGGGTGCTGTGATTCCTGCAAAGCCGTACACGCTGAGTTTTGGAACATCTAATTTTATCAGGGAATATCTCGGCCTGGTGTCGATAACAGGAAAACATCTGAGGGACTCGGGAGTTGCCGTATCAAGAGAAGGGAATGGGGCAGGTTACATCCTTTTCGTTTTTGATCTGACGCCCGACATGGAAGATGGGGATCACTATAATCTAAGAAAACACTGAAATCTAAAAGCTGAAATACGTTTTAGTCAACCCCTGGCTACCAATGTGAACATGGTTGTATTTGCGGTGTTTGACAGTGTCATTCAAGTCAACCACGCTCAGCAGATTATGTTTGACTATCTTTAAAACATTGTACAATGGACACTGTATAGATATGTGAGTTCTTAAGCAGGCATAAATATGCGAAGAAATACTTTTTAGATGTTTTCCCAAGCGATGGGCTCCCCACGGAGATTGGCGTAGAAAGACCACGATTGCTAGTCTTTAACACAGATCCACATTATCAGGGTAGAACACACTGGGTGGGAGTGTTTCAGGATAACAACATGGTTACAGTGTTTGACAGTTCAGCACCATTCCCAGAGCATAGCATTTATACAAATTATATTCAAGTATCTAAAGAAAGTGCCTGTTAGAATCGAGTACAACAAGATGTGGGTGCAGGATCCTCTAGCCAGCACATGTGGGGAGCACTGTATATATTTTATTAGTAAAATGTCTGAGGGTATGACGTTTAGAAATTTTCTAAATTTGTATTTGAACGATTTAGTAAACAACTATAGTATTGTTGTGAAATATACAAAAGAAAACGCTAGGGTTACGTTGCGCACTGTTCAAACAGAATCCGCCATTTGTCAAAAGTGTAAGACCTTGTAATGCATATGTACGTGTAACGTTAAATGACTACAATAAAAGAATTTAAGCTCAATACTAGACTGTACATTTTTATTCAACCGTCATGACATACATTAAAAAAATAAATGCTAAAATAGGACCTAAGAGTGAAGAAAAGGTTAAAAATGGTTTATTACACATAATTTTAGTACAATCAATAAGTATCTAAGCATACTAAGGAAAATAAATGCTGAAAGAAAAGCATTCAATATATTAAGATTTGTAAAACTATACACACGGACACTGTAAAACAAAATACACATGATCACAAGTATTGCACATTTAACCACGATTTATTTTCTGACGACGACTTTTTAGCTGCAGAAGGTAGGGGTTCGGTGTTCCATGAGGGGGATAATTGGGGGGTAGACGAGTGTTGCAAAACAGATGCTGATGGTGTACTTGGAGGGCGGTAAGTAGGATCTTTCAAACTTTCAAACAGCCTCCGGTGTTTGTTATTACCAACAAGCGTAGAAGGAACGTTGAGTTCAGCAGTGGCCTGTAGAAACTGGACCCATCCGCTAAGCACTTTCTGGGGCGGTAGGTTTTTGGGGTGTGTGTAACCTCTGACAAGGTCATACATATGAGACCCCGCAATTGGTTGACCCTTGTAGAGGAATTTACCCCATTCATTCCAAGAGGTTAGATCTTTAGAAGCAGCCATTGTACTTGATAACATTTGCGTTGCACCTCTGGACCTCTGACTTACATTTTTTTAAAGTTCTTCAACAAAGAGGTCTGATGCCGAGGGTGTTGAGGTCGATGGGTATTGGGGCTGTTAATCCTGAAGCATTGCAGGGGCTGGGGGTGGCGGCTCAGAGTCTTGGGAATATGGATTTAAGGTTTTTTTTCCAGAAGTCCATTGCTTATAGGTCTGTATGAAGTTTTGAAGAGCTCTGTAGTAAAGATCGGCTTTGCCGTAAGGTTTTAAATGACTCCTGTTCAAAATGTTTTTAATTTTGGCATCTAGGCGTAGTGTTTTATATTTTTTTACATCCCAAGTGTCACTCGCAGATGGGCACAACTGCTCCACTTGTTGACGCAGCATCAGGTACATCTTTTGGGCATAATCCATCAGTTACTGGTTAGGAGGTTTGTAATTAAAGGTAGCGCTATGCCCAGGAGCGCTCCTATAAAGCCGCCCAACTGTTTTACAAGTTTCTTCCTAGAAATGAGGGATGTCCTTTTATTACTAAGCTTTTTGATAAGGGCATGCCTCTTCTTCAGCACGTGGAACTGACTCTCGGATATAGGGACGTTGCCTTTTAGGGTGTTTAGTGCTATTTATGAAAGGGCTGACACTAAGTCATCCGAAGCCGAGCAAAGGATGGCTTTTCTTTGTTGGGGGCTAGCTGTGACCAGCATTTTTAGGAGTGCTAAGTTACGGCGTACTCGTGCAGACATGGTCAACACTTTATTATTTATTTTTTAAGGTTTAGAAAGTAAATGTTACAAAAGTCTTTTTAGCGAGTCTTTTTATACACCCTGGGTCTGGTTTTAGGGGTGTAAGCTACAGGGAGATCTGGGGGGAAAATATATCAGCACGTAGTCTGTGTCTTCTAGAGTCTTGGGTTTTAAGTCGACCAGCAGGTACCCGTGAGGTTTAGTGGTGGCGTTGTTAAAGGTATGAGGTGTTCAGAGTTACAGAACGACTGCTCTTACCCTTGTAAAACATGTTTTGCACAATGTAACATATGCTCAGGTTATGATGGTGTGAATATTGGGTAAAAGCTTTTTCTATCTCTGGATGACCCCCACCCTCACCCATGAGATCGTCTAGAATCACCATGTTTACAAGGTGTGTAGGTAACAGTGCATCATCATTGAGATTTTCCAGGTATGCCTTCTATAAATTTGATGTTCTGTATAAAGATCTTGCCAGCATGAATAAAGCCATGCAGTGTTGTTTGGATTTTGGGATAGAACATGGGGGGGGGCATTTTCTAGCAACTTCTTTATATATTAACTTTTACCACAATTTGAAGGGCCTGCTAGAACGCGGGAGAACGGATGTTGCAAATGGGTGTCCATAGTCATGGGAATTCTAGAGTCCAATGTCTTTTTAATAACCATACAGCAGTGTTTTGTAGTCCTTAGTGAGGACCCTTTTATCAAACACTACACGTAAGGTTTTATGTAAAGGCTGGGTTGTGATTTCCCACTGTTTTTTGGACTGCAATATGCTCGGCTGATGTACAACAATTGTTTTATTATTTTCACTTTCATACACACGCCGTTATTTGCTGTTTTGTAGGAATAGGTCTTGGGGCCCGATGAACTGTATTCTACTGTATAGTCGTCCTTATCTAATTCGCTGGTCAAATCTCCTAGATAGTCATCTGGGGGTGGGTCTTTGTCGCCATTCTTACTCTCAAAAATAACAGAGTCTGTATCATGATACAGACACCTGTCCTGCAGTTTATCTAACACTCTGTAAAGCTCTAAACATGCATGAGTGGTTGTAAAACATGCTATGAAGATGTTTATATTATTACATGTTGTGGCATACTCTTTAGTGTACTTCCAACACAGAGCGGCTGTCTCATCATCGATAAACTCACAACTGGACACCTCATAACTGGGGGCAAAAAGGTACTTAAACAACTCATCAGGATCTGTTATTATGGTCATGTTTGACAAGTTTGTACACTGTGCAAATTTCCCACATAATGAGTTTAGGCACAGTTTGGCTAACTGGCTGCAGGCAGGGTTGACCTCGATCAATTTGGGTCTCAGGCGTATACCTTCATAAGTGTAATAGTCATCTTTGTACTTTTGTTTAGAGGCCTCATCAACACACCACTCTGGAAACCCCAAAGCCTCCTGTTTGTCTCTTAGAAACAGGTTGATATAGTTAGAAAAGAGCTGTGTGGCTGTCCTTTCAAAGTGCCATATTTCCACTATTTTACCAAGCCTGTATCCTTTCTCTAGAGCCTTGTGTACCTCAATGCTACACCATGTCCTGGTCAGCATCCTTTGTTCTTCACTGTAACTACACAAGTTAGTCCCTTTACTTTCAGCACATGTACGGCATAGTGGGAATATCAGCTTATCGTCGACTCTGTACGGTAGTACAGGGAAGTACAGACGGCGGGTGGGTAGATTTGGCATTTAATGAGCCCAAAGTATTTGCCAATGGGCTTAAAGTCCCTGTAGTGATGGTTGGGTGGCCTACAGGGTATAACTTATGCTTGTTCACAAACTGATACAGACTTGTGAAGTCATAATAGTGTATTTTCTTACAAGCGCCCACAGACCTGTAAAGCTTTATAGCGTTAGTACGCCCCCCCAAATAATGTGTTGCGGGGTTCCATAGGCTATAGTAACTGGCAACTCTTAATGAAAGACACAAGCTCAAAATTTGTTGTTAACATATCTAACCATTCATGCTCCCAAAGGGTTCTCAAGACAAAGCTGTGGTTTTTAGCATATTGCACCTTCATCAGAGTGTGACGGTGTGGGTGCACAAACCTGGTGCCCAACAGCCTTTTAAACTCATGGGGTTTGTAACAACGAAGACAACCGTGGTAAAAACACCTGTTGTATTCAAAGGCAGTTGGCATGTCATTAGTCATGGCATATCCGTCAAGATAATAAGGCCCCAAGAGGTACTCACCACCCTGTAATGCATGATGAATGGCTATATTTTCCATGTCTGAGATATACATGAGCCATTGGATCGAAGGGGTTGAATAGCGCTTCTGTTTACCATTATACAGGTCTAGCGGTACTAGGGCGATGCTGTACGGTTTCAAAAACATATGTTTGTAGATAGACATACACATGGAAGCCAGAGTGATATTCTGGAAGGGGGCTATGTATTATACAGTCTATGTCATCTGGGATGTGTTGGGCTTCAAAACCTTCACCTTTTTGGTCATCTCCACCACTACATCTCTGAAAAGGTTGCAGGCTTTTCGCAAGATCATTACATCGGCCTGACAGTACACTTTCAACTCGGTATGAAAATGAAAGTTATTTTCACGGTTTTCACAGTACCATTGTAGAAAGCTCTCTTTCTCAGCAGGCATCATATACTCGACACCGTAGCTGGAGGGTAGAGGCATGCGACCCTCCTAATTCTGGATGGCCCAATTGTTGAAAAAGTGGGGGAAATAACCTTTACAACCTGTAAAGCCAAAGGGTTTGGGTAATTTACTTAATTTCATGGGTAGAAAATGTAAGGTATCGATGAACCTTATTTGAAAACGCACCGCTGTTAACAGCATCAATTTGGAGCCCTGGGTTATGAGTTCTACAGCCATCTTATCACCAATCATGGTCTGTAACATAAATAAAGAGTTGTATACTTTAGAGTTATGAGCCAGCATAGAATACCCTTTGAATTTAGGCTGCATGAAAGTGGAGAGGAAGTCACTCACGCATGTGCACCCGTCAAACTCCCAGATGTCGTTGGAAGTTAGATGATGAGCATAAATATAATTAGGCTGGTGTACACCTGTCTCCTGTGTACAAACTATATCAAACACAATGTAGTTTTCAGTGTTGGTCTGAGGGAGCCCTTTAACCATGTAACACTTGTTCACTGTCCCTGCCTGAAGTACACCTTACAACTGGGACATTTCATACCTTCACATTTATGCTCATAGGTGGTGTAAGCCCTGCAGTCTGTTTTAAGTATGCAACGCGCAAGTCTGGTGTGTATGCTCAACCAGTTTTGCGAGCGACAAAACAGATTACACGTGCGACACTGGACCTTCTGCTCAACGACATCAATACAACCATCCCGCTGACACATTTTACAGTGTATTTTACACTGATGAGTTGTCTGGGTGTTGTAGATATGGTCGCAGTGGGGCCATACGTACTTGGCTCCTAGAAAACCCCTGTGGTTCAAAAAACCATAAAAGTGGTTTTCATGATGGAGAACATAAACAGCCTTGTTTTTCGCATGCTCCCCTGTTGTGAAGTATTCCAGGAACCGTTGTGGTAAAGAACTTTCACCTTAATGGCAAAATAGTTCTCAAAAAGCCCTAGGCCCCCAAAACCGACGATTCTGTTGTGAGGAATTTCAAGAGCTCTGTGGGCTTCAACAGCTCTTGACATAATATGAGCATCGGCCATAGTTCGGTCCAACAGTAAACCCACTATGCTGGCTGCCAGACAGGTGTTGGTTGCTTCTGTGGTAAAAATGAGCAGACATTGTTGTTTCTTACCAATGATTTGGCTATACAAGATACTCTTTAAAGGTCTGGAAACATGAACCTCACGGCCCCTGACAATGAGGGCAATAACTCTAAAGGTACCGTATGCTACTATTTCTGCCTTACTCTGCAGCAGTTTACACAGATTATCTAGAAATTCCAGTGTCAAACACATCCCGGGAGTTCTACGTGTGAACAAAGGACTGTCAATACCCTGCCCCTGGAAACGGTGTTGGAAGTAATCATTAGTGCCCACATCGTGTAACAACCTTTCTATTAGTGTTTGTAAAGATTGATGGATGGATAAAACACCATGATCAGAAGAATTTATGCGGTCTAGGTTAACAAACCGGAATTCCTCGTAGTGTTCTGTAGTGCTAAACCGTCCTACAGTACGACTGTACCGTCTAACACTTTCTAAAAACACAGGTACTGAATCCTCAGCTTGAGGATCACTACTAGCAGGTATGGCATCTTGAGTGTCATTCGGGGTAGGCTTTGTGCTGAAGTGTTTTTAAGCCTCCCTGTAACACATTGTTTGGCTTTCTTTAATTTCCTTACTAGACACCTACAGTATCTAGCGCTACTAGCCCACTTCTGCTTATTACAAGACCACTTGTTTATAGGCAAGCGCCCATAGCCTATTTGAACAGCTGTTGGTGTATTTACGGGCTGTGTGCCCGCAACTTTACCTGTGGTAATTATTGCTAAGGACCCATCAGGGTGCTGGGGTACTAACGGGCTATGAACAACAGCCCTTGAGGGCCTAAAACAGCCAGTGTTTGGGCTGTTCCTTGCGGTCTTTATGTCTTGAGACCTACAAGGTATCATTATATATATCAAGGTATTGGATTTTGAGGCTTTCAAGGATTTGTTAGAGGGTTCCACCGTCCTTTTTCTTTTGAGTGTGCGTAAGACCCGTAGAGCCTTAGTGAGTATGTCTAGGGTTTTGTTTTTATATTTAGACCTATGGACACCTTTTTTACAAAAAGCAGATAGTGCACTTCTTAGGGGTACACGGTTGCCTAGACACACCAATATATATCCGTGGCTGATTCACAAGCTATAACCACCTCCCTTCTCCACCTTGCTAATTGCAGGATTAACGCTCTCTGGGATGGTCTGGAGGACCCAGTATCAACACCTGATTTCCCCAGTTTTGAGGTCTTGGGTTCAGGCGTGATTTTAGTTTCCTAACGGCCTGTTGTATTTCTTTCAGGTATGTTTCCAAAACCCTGTTGGGGGTCAGGGTGTCACATTTTGTTCCGCTACGTGTGTCATTAGCAGTGTGCTGTATATTACCCATAGCCACCCCGGAGGCCAGATCACTGTTAACTGCAATAAGCCCTTTTTGAACGGGTGGGTCGGGACGGGTCAAAAGAACAGGACCCCAGTGTGAACACCCCGGTGCTTGGGAGGCCTGATCATCGCTAGACGGCGTTCCAAAACAGAGCTGGTACTGCTATCAGGGTATATTGAGGAGGATGGTGAAGACCATTGCATGCAGGCACTTGGCAACGGGCTGGTGGGGCCGTACGCTCCAGGGGGTATAATTGGTGACATCAGACATGGGGAAGTTAAATGTTGGTCATAATAACTCAAGGCCTCTGATGCATATGAAGTGTTGTGGCCTGGTGTGGGTGATTGAGACCCAGGTGATTGCAACCCGTCGGGGGTGCATTAGAAGGGTCACAGGGCGCTGCTGTGGCTTCAGAACTCTCTACCAGACCACCTAGTGCCTTTAGAAGTCCTATACGTGAGAATATGTATCCTCTATAGGACTATCTGTTTTCAGGCGTGTGCCATGTAAACTGGGAGGGCTAGTTATGCTGGCTGACAGACACAACTATATTAGACTCCTCAAGTGTTGAACATTTAGAACGCGGTGGGCTAGGTGGAACAGTCTGAGCCTTAACAACATTTTTTAAAGACAGGTCTAAAGGCAAGGCTTGTACCTCAGGGTCTGCAGCTTCTTCTTGTGGTTTTTTAAGGACAACCGATTTGTTTTAGGCTTGTTGCACTGGTTAGGTTCTTAACCATAGGTTCTACAATGTACAGGATGGAGTGCTTCTGAGGCTGTAGGCGCTACGCTGTCAGATTGTCCAAACCTTTGTACATAGGTAGTTACTGTAGAAGTGTTTGCGGTACTGGGCATAGCCTTTATTACCGTTGATGTGGTGTAGTTAAGGGCTATACCTGGGCCATGACGTCTGTCTGTAGAGCCAATGCACGGATTGTCCTGGTGTCCTGCGTTGTTCACAGATGCTGCTGGTGCCATGGGGTTTTGAAGGGTCACGTTATTGTCCTTTAAAGACGATATCGTCTGCTTTGCCTGATGGCCGACTCCTCCAGAGTTCTTTTGTGATGACTCTAGGATGTAAAGATAACAAAATACATATATTCGGGATTGAGATAGCCACTATATCTTGGGGTGAAAGAGGTTTGAGACACACTAAGGATTGAATTCATCTAGCTCTACAGTTTCTAAAAACTCACCTGAGGTGTTCTGATGTGAGGGGCCTTTCTTTACAGGTGGATCTTCCTTAGATGCTGGGGACTTCCATTTGTGGGCCATCTTTTTAATGCCCCCTACCACATTCTAGGTCGTTACCATGGGAGTCACTTGTACCCCAGGGGGGGCCCGGGGTTTAAAAAAAAAAGAATAAAATGTAATATTTACAATATAATACACTAACTGTACATGATCTGTGAGGGTTCCTTCTATGCTGTTTTTATGGGGGCTTTTTAGGTTTTCACTGCGTTTACACAAGGACTCCTTTGATTTACCCACCAAAGCTGCATCCTGAGACACTGTGCTTGGACCATCTTGAGCCTGGAGGATTTGCCGTAGAGCACCAACAGCCAGCTTTAGTTCATGATTGCAAGGTAGCCGCGCAAATAAATATTAGTTGAAGCGTTACCAATCCTTTACGACTGTAAGCCTTATTAATTATCAAGTATACACACACTTTTAGAGGTATATACTAGTACATATGTCACATTCAAGATTTTTTACATATACAATTAAAAATACAATTCATTTTAAGCATTCTCGCTCATGATGCTAGCCTTTAAGTATCCTCGCAATCCATACATAGGTCCTGAAAGTACAATACAGAAAAAAAAGCCTATTGTTCACATTTCTCAAACACCCTAGCTGTTTATCCCAATAAATAAATAAATAAAAAATAAAAAAATACAGCTAATTTACATACACATATATATATATGTGTGTATGTAGATTGGATTGGCTACTAGAGCCAGGTTTTTACCCTCACTCTCAAAGCTCTTAACCGTGTGCATGGGGTGGGGCTACCTTGCGAGGAAGAAGGGTGGAGCCAACTTAGGGACTGCCATTCTCCCTCCCAAGCACATGGAGTTCCTGATGGCCTCTCCCAGCCCCTTGGAGAATGCTAGGGCCCCCACGTTTGGAGGTCCTGTTTTTGAACCCCTGTACCACAGGTATGTAAAGGTCCCCCATCTAGGGTTACTTTTAAAAAAATTGATATTTTTTTATTTATTTATTTTAAAATGTAATTTTTAAACCCCCACTCGTCAGGGGGGCTATATGGGGACCTAAACAACGCTTCAGGCGCTGTGCAGGCCCCTCCTAGGGTTGAACAGCACCTCAAGCGCTGTTCATGCCCCTCCTTGGGGCTTCAGGGGTGCATGTTGTTGGTTGTGGGGCCCCCTGTTCATGTATGGCCTGGGGGGGCCTGTGTAATCCATATACCCTGCTCGTTTTGTTTTTTTAAATGGCCATGGACTTGGGCCGCTCGCTGGCTAGATCCCCGACCGTCATATACAGCGTTGTTAGAACCACATGGTCCTAATAACGAGGGATATAATGGAGGCTGGAGACTCTGGCCGCGCGCGGCCCTGATCCCCGACAACCATTAAATACAGTGCTGTTAGGACTGCATGGTCCTAACAATACTGTATATAATGGAGACCAGGGCCACGCACAGCCAGGGTCCCCGGCTTCCATTATATACAGCGTTGTTAGGACCATGCGATCCTAACAGTAATGTATATAATGAATGTATGTAATGTTAGGACCCTGTGGTCCTAACAACGTTATATGTAACGGAGGCAGAGGACCTAGGTTGCACTCGACCCGGGTCCCCAGACCTCCATTACAGATAACGTTGTTAGGACTGACCGGTCCTAGAAATATTATGTGAAATGGTGGTCTGTGGACCCCTGCCGCGCTCGGTCCGGATCCCCAGACTGCCATTACGCATAATATTGTTAGGAAAGCGCAAGCCTAACACCTATGTCTGTAATGACGGTTGGGGACCCCGTCCTGTGTGCGGCCCAGGTCCCCGACCGCATTTACAAACATTGATGTTAGGGCCCGCATGACCCTAACAGCGATATGTGTAATGCAGGCCGGGGCTACAGGTCTGCTTTACAAACATCTATGTTAGAGCCATGTGAGCTCTAACACTGACATGTGTAATACAGGCCTGTGGACCTGGACTGTGCACAGGCCGGAGTCCCGGCCTGCTTTACAGACAATGATGTTAGGGACCCCCGAGACAACCATACCAGTCACCAGCACCTTAACAGTAACAGGGGGCAAAGGTGCATAACATATCTCCAAAGCCCCAACATTTCACAAACAATCATTTGTTTTACAGCGTTTGTCATGGATGGTTTTACTAGGCCACACATTTGTCCACATAAAAATATCATTCTGCACTTTACAGTCGGCATAATAACCCTCTGTACTTTATAGGGAATCATAGCTGCCTCTAGACAATACTCCTGCATGAACGTTAATTACAAGCGGTATCTTGACATTATAAATGTTTCCTGAAAGCAGGATACCCAAGGAACTTTTCAATAGTTGTTTTTAAATTGCTAGTTTCATAAGTTATTGCTAAACATCGTGCCCCCATGAGACCTGCGCCACCCAAACCACATCATCATCAACCCTAAAGCAGACCCTTCTAATAACTTTTTTTTTAAAAATACTATGTTCATAAACCTTTAAAAAAAAAAAAAACAGCATAGTAGTAAAATTGTAGGGCCCTAACTATATATCTAGGGCTTTCAATATAAAAAAAAACACTTATGTATCATGTATATTGTGCTATAAGTTTAGACACTTCTATTTTTACCACAACCCTGTTTTTGTTTTGCACCTTTGAACATACTGTACCCCTCTACAAATTAAACAACTGTTTCAACACCTTAGAAACGTATAGCTCAGATAACTCTTAGTAAAGACATCGGCGTTATGCTCTCATGGTACATAGTTGGAAAGGTGGTGGGTGTAATGTCTAGTTTAAACTACAATAGAACATACATGCAACACTTAATTACAGACCTTAAGTAGAAGAGGGTTGCATCACCAGTCTGTGTTCTGCCCTTCATGTTTTCAGCCTTGAGGTCCTGATGGTACCTGCTCTCCGCAAACTTCAAATATGTAGTTCAGAAAAAAAGAGGTCTGTGAATGTGGGGGCTTTTATACCAGCCTCATTGTGCTAATAGTACCTAGGCTTTGTGTTGAGTGGGGCTGAGAAATAGACATCTGTTTTAGGGGGGCACTGGCTATCCACTGTTTGTTTCAAACTTTTAATTGCATGGATAGTTTATAATTTAACCTCTTCTGAGACCTCTTTGATGTCTGTCCTGGAAGGTCCTGGGGTATACATATGTTTTAGATTTGTATTGCTTCTCTATTTCAAAACTTTTTTTAAATTGCCTGGACACTTTATACTATTACATCTGCTGAGCACCTTTGAACCCATGCCTGGGAACTCTTAGGGCTACATCTGTTTTTAGGTTTGCACTGCTTGCCTTCTGTCTATTTCAAGACTTTGTTTAAAATTGCCTGGTCACTTTATACTTTGACATCTGCTGAACACCTTTGAACCCATGCCTGGGAACTCTTAGGGCTACATCTGTTTTAGGTTTGCACTGCTTGTCTTCTATTTCAAAACTTTTTTTAAATTGTCTGGTCACTCTATACTTTGACATCTGCGGAACACCTTTGAACCATGGCCTGGGAACACCTAGGGCTATATCTATGTTAGGTTTGCACTGCTTGTCTTCTGTCTATTTCAAAACATTTTTTAACTGCCTGGTCACTTTATACTTTGACATCTACTGAGCACCTTTAAGTCCTATTCCTGGGAATTTTGGAGCAAGCATCTGTTTTAGGTTTACATTTCTAAATTGATTGGCTGGCTGTAACAAAAGCAACATTTGCCTAGCCCCTCTTTTTGGATTAGCCAGCAGTGTGGAGGTTTGGCCTTACATTCCCAATGCTCTGCCCTGTGAGGAGCCTCCCAAACAGCCTCTTGGTCCTGAATGTCTGACATGTCCAGACTTGTACTCTTGGGCTCTGAAACAGGTTGCACACCAGCAGGGCCCTCATTTTACACAGCCCATAGACTTAGACACAGGGGCTAGAACCCTGGCACATGACTAACACGCCCCCCCATGATGTCACAACCCACGTGACACCCCCTACACCTACGTCAGTTCCGGGGCGGGCTCTCAGGGGCACCGGAAGTCCCGGTAACAGATGTGACGTCATTTACGAGAGGGCGGGACACCTGTCACTTTCCAGTTGATGAGGAAAGGTATCCCTTCTTACTACTGGCGCTCACTGGTATTGCAACACATTCCCATGGAAAACAGTGGAGGCAGGGACTTAATGTAACACCTCATGGGAACCAATGTTAAAATAGTCATTTTGATTTTTAAACTATCTATCTATCTATCTATCTATCTATCTATCTATCTATCTATCTATCTATCCATCTATATATCTATAGATAAACAGAAATACAAGGAAGACGGAAATACAATCCTAGCTATAACTACCCAGTGGTGACTGCAACTAGGGTATTTGTCTAGCTATCTATCTACTGATCTATCTATCTATCTATCTATCTATGTATCTATCTGTCTATCTGTCTGTCTGACAGTTGTCACTGGGTCGTTATGGTTAGGATCGTATTCCTGTCTTACTTGTGCTGCTAAAAATGTTGACACATCTTAATGACTCTTTATGAAACTTTCTAAAAAAGTGGTACATTTTGACTAGTTTACGCATGGAAAATTTCAGGGTGAACCATTAAGCAGAGGATCCATGGACTCGACAGATCTCAAGCTGAGAGCTGATTGGCTGCACCTCATCAACAATGATGTAGCGGCAGCCATTTTACGGCTCGGGTCTCAGCCTGGAGCCCGGAGTCATAACAAAAAAAGAAAGAAAAGACATAATGGGGCAGGATAGGGGTACCCTGAACTCCTAAGCCTGGATTCATGGAGGATTCTTTGTGTGCCCAAAATTTTTAAAAAACAAACATGTTGGCTTTTGCGCTACTCTTTCAGAAACCCTCGGGGTGGGCTAGGGTGTGGAGTAGTGGCACCAAATATTTATTTTGGGGAGAGGGTGCTGGGCTCCCCTCCCCGAACCTCTCTGAGGCCCCAGCGACACCATTCCCCAGGGCAGTTGTATGATATGGGAGGAAGGGGCATACCCCAAACCTTATTAGGCCCGGAGGACACTATCTCAGAGTCTCTGTCCCAAGGAGCCCTCCCGAGACACAGTAGTTCCCCTGCTGGCATCATTGTGGGCAGAAAAACATATATTTGCTTCTGCCCTGTGGGATCATTTTTAAATCTCCCACTGGGAGGGAGCAAACATGCCTTCCCTACCTGCAGGAGTGTGGGCAGGCAAGTCATGTCAGTTCTCACTCAGCAGGAACTTTAAAAATGCTTTACGAGGATTTTTTAATAATATTTTTGAATCTTAGTGGTGCCCCCAGAAGGGCAGGGGCACCACCAAGAATTTTTCTTAAGGTTGGGGTGACTGCATGGACTATAGCAGTCCCAGAGCAACATTAAAAAAAGCACACAAACACTCCAAAGTCATTAAATCCATGACCTCAGGAGAGCCTGTCATATTTTTTAAAGCACTCCAAGCTGGAGCTATATGCTCTTCAACTGGAATTCGGAGACCTCCAGTGGCCTATTTTATAGCTGCACTTTGTGGCATGAAAATGTTAAAAGAAAGAGTCCAAGCAAAGTTACTTTTTAAATAAGGCTTTATTCAAATATTTTACAGATCACCACTTTTTATTAAACATTTCGAAGTGTGAATTTATTTAATATACTTTTGATTACAATTATTTCTGACTTCTTAACAAAGACAACAGGTCTATTGTATACATGTTGTTATGCTGACCTCTTTATAATGCTAACAGGCCCACATTTTATACTTTGGTGTTCTGACACTTTGATAAAGTCAATAGGTCTGCCTTACTTAAAAATTACACCCTTTGCACCATGTAGTCAGCTGTACATGCCCGTACATATTTATGCATATGACCAAGTAGTTGCCGCTGGGTAATTATAGTCAGGTGACGTTAACCTAGAAAATTGATTTTTTTGGTTTGCTAATAACTGTGGCACTGTTTGATGAATCTTCATGAAACTGTCAAAAAAAGTCTCATTCATTTCAGCGCATTCCTAAAAGGTTTCAGGGTAATCGGTCAAGCTTGGGCTAATAAAAAGGGGCGGATCTCAAAAAAACAATTTTTTCCCCGCTGGCATCTCGTGGAAGCAAATAACTCCCACGAGTCCCAAAAGATCTCTTGCTCTGTTTGGCTGACTACAACACAAACAGAAATGTTGCAGCTGCTTTTACAGGTCTCAGGGACTCAATCTCCATGTCCTGAAAATTACAAATAATTGAGTTAGAAGGGGGAAGGGTAACGATACCCTGAGCCTCTAGTCCTTGTAGGGGAGGTCCATGAGTGACCTCCTCTGAGGTCAAGTTTGAGAAAATGTTTTGTTAGGGCACCGTGACCCCGAAAGACTCCCTCAGGGGCCAGTGCTACCCCTTGTGCTCCTGGGAGAGACTTGCAGGAGTACAGGCAGATGTGCTGGCTCCTGAGAGAATCCCGACAGGATTGACATCATTTTTAAAAAAAGAACCTTGCACTGCAGGGTTTGGCTGACCATGGGTGGTTGGGCACAGTCACATCTGAAGGCAGTTGGCCACCCTCCAGGCCATTAGGCTCAACATATGGCCGACAAAGGCTGTGTGTGGTGGGGGGCCTCGGAGTGGGGTTGGAATAGTATATGGTAATAAAATCTTACTTCATGTTAAAAAAGTAGAAATTCACTGACAGAGGTTTAAGTGATGTTATAGTTAAGAGAAAATATCAGTTAAAATGTAACATTTTAATTTAAAAAATACACTGCAATTCACCAATTATAATTACCTGAGGAATCTATAATTCATATCCTTGCCATGTATTGCTTATGACCTCACATATTATATCACTCATTGGAATGTTCTATGACATTATTGATAATAGTACTGATGACATCTGAAATTACTTCCTTAATAACAACACTGTGCATGGAGTGACATAAGTTATAGTTTCTTCAATTAACTATGAGTGACGAATTTCAGAGTTTTTTTATTTTAAAATCTTATGTTTTGACTGACATGTTTGACATAACTATCACATTATTTTCACCTTTGTTATTTTATATTTGTAATATATATATATTTTTTTCACTGAAAAAAATCATAGGTTACAGGGACAGTTATAGTTATACTTATGTATCTAAGTAGCTATAAATCGTAGCTTAAAGTTACTTTCTGGCATGAGTCATAGATTTTTCAGATACGTATAGTATTTCTAGGGTTTTGTGTGGCTTTGTGTGGGTAAAACATGAACCTAACTATAACATACCTGTAACCTTTGTATTTTTAGTGAATTTCTATATTTTATTTAACCTAAAGTAATATATAAATACTGTATGGTAATACATCACTGGTCGCCAGTAGGTAGTTATAATAAGGACCTAGTTTCCATTGAAAAGCGTTTTTTGACTTGCCTGTATCTTCGGCACAGTTTGACGAATCTTCACAAAAATTCCCCAAAAGTGCTCCCTAGAATCTTGTTGTGCATTTAAAGTTTCAGGTGATCCGTCAAGAGGGGCTGAAAAAAGGGAGGGGGAAGGGTGAAAAACATATGTTTCTCATGCTAATTACCATAGACTCTTTAGACACGCCTGAAGCCCAAACTGCTGGACAGAATTACACGAAATTTGGCATAAAGGTAGCTCTTGGTCCACAGATTAGTTTTTTCTTATTTGGTGTAAATCCATTCAGTAGTTAAGAAAAAATTAAAGGACATCCAAATTTGTATATCTAGGGTCATGACAACTTTATGAATACTCCTGATCTCGTGCAAAGATCTGATTGGCTGCCAACACTTCCACCTGGGAGTGTTGGCAGCCATTTTGAGACTCGTCAGCCAAGACTCAGACAAAATGTTTAAAAAAAAGGGGCAGAGTACCGTTACCCTACTTCCCTAGCCTTGGTACAGAGGTCCTCTTGGGACTCCTGAGGGATCAAAAACATTTTTATTTAAAAAATTGCAGTGAAAATCAGGACTATTTGTGAATTTCACTGTGATTTAAAAACAAAAAAAAGCAAGAATGGCCTCCACCTTTGATTTTACTTTTGCTCCCTGGGTGGACCAGGTCCCAGTGGCGTTGCCAAAATATAGGAGGGACAGCACACAGGAAACCCCTCCTAGAGCTTATGAAACCCCCGGAGACTGCCACTTCCCTGGGGCACTGCAAATTAAATATGCGGGCTGGTCCACTCAGCCTGCTAGTGCCCTGGGGACCACCACCTCCCGGGGACAATAGTTCTTTAATGAATGCAGGGGGCCTGCTTGACCCTACAGTAGCCCTGGGGGTCGCCACCTCCCCGGGGTACTGTCAATTATGAATGCGAGCAGGCTCAGTGGGCCACGGCCTCTCCAGGGCAAAAGTTCCTTTATGAATGCAGGAGGGGCACCGCGTGCCCCCCAGCAGCCCTAGGGACCACCACCTTCCCAGAGCTCAAAAACGTAATGTAGGGGGTCCGTTGCAGACCCCTCACCCCAGGGACCACCAACTCCCCGGGTCACTAGTAACTATGCTTGGGGGCCCACATGGACTCCTGCAGCCCTGGATACCACCACTTGCCCGGACCATAAGTATAATATATGGGGAGGCAACCCCCTTGCCCTGGGGACAGCCACCTCCCCAGGGCAATTCATACAATTTATGCGGGGGGCACTATAACTCGTGCCCTAACACAACTATAACTCATGCCCTCGCCATGCACTGCTAATTACCCCACAAATTACAGCACTCAGGACGTCTTGGATAACATCATTAATAATATCAATGCACTGTATGGCAAGGGCGAAAGGTACAATTACCTTAGGGCACAAGTTATTGTTACTTGAGATTACTCTAACTACAGCAGGTGAATTTCTATGGTTTTGTACGTTTAAAATGTGAACCAAACTATGACGTCCCTGTAACCTTTGGTTTTTTAAGTTAATTTCAATGATCTTTTTTAATTCTATTACCTAACTATAACATATATATTTATTGTCCATAATGTATCATTGTTTTACCATTTTAGGACGGCTAACGTTGTGTCTAAACATAGCAGCCATGTTGGAACTTAAAAGCAGTGATTCAACATATACAATACCAATGCAAGATGGATTCTTGCAGCTATATTTCATTTTGGTATTTCAAGAACATAGATGCCGCATTTTGACCGGGCCATGTTTTCCTTTTATACTGTTATTATTTTGATTTACCTGCCATATGCTTTTGAGTTTGTGTGTGTGTGTAATTTGTTGTGGGCGAGTAAGTGGGTGAATGCAAGAATGAGTTAGTGGGTGAATTAATGGATGCTTCATTTCAAGGATGTGTGACAGAGTGGATGTACGATGATTTACTGCATGCCTAAACCCACCAGTGACTGAAGATATACTTTCAGTTATAGAGGCAGATCCAATGGCTTTGGCAGTACTTCTTCTGACTGCACTTTCTTCTTTGGCCCATTTTGTCTTTAGGTTTTTGTTCATTTCTGTCTTTTTATTGCTTTCCTTTACTACATTGTTAATTTCTGTTCCATTTGCCTAGTTATGGCTCCTTCGTTAAGCAGTTTTTCTGTTCCACTTGCCTAGTTATGGCTCCTTTGGGAAGCAGTTTCTTTTCCTTGTCTTCTCTCAACCGCTGTGTGTTTCTGCTGTATTTTCTTCACACTTTCTCTTTTTCTGTCTTCCTTTTTTTCTAGCTTATTTCTTTTCCATTGGCTTCTTTTCATTTACTTTCCTCTACTTTGCAGTCAGTGCTTGCTCTTGACATTCTTTCACTTCTCTTTTTCTATTATTTTATTTTCCCATCCACCTTCTTCTATCTTATTCTTTCTAGTTCCTTGTGCGACAAGCGTAAATGAGCAGCTTCATTTGAAGACATACGAGTGGCAGCTGGATAATGCAGCTACCTGCAGCAGTGACAGGCCCAGAGTAGCAAAGAACTCAAATAGGAGGGGCTGGTGGAGTAGGTCGCATCACCAGGCCTGGTCGTCCTTTGATTTTAGGCTATGGCTATCAGTAGAGTATTGCAGTCGCAAAGACACTACTAAAATTACTGGGATGCAGTACTATGCAGTCCCAAACAAAGAACAAATAGTTGGGCCAATGTATTTGTAATGTATGTTTCCCAGCGAAAGATCAGTTCACATTTGGCTTCAGAAACGTAAGACTGTATTTCACCCACCGATGTGGGAAAGGGTTAACTAAGGTCAAAGCGGTCCCCGCTAAACAACACAGAAAAGCAGCATCAAGGGTCTCGAGAGAAGAATTAACGGGAATATCGTGGCATAAATGCAAATGGTTACGAGGTAGATGGCTAATAAATATTTTAAAAGCAACAAAAAATAAAGATTTTAGTTCCACCTTTAGTCATTATATACGCCATCTCGCTTCTAGCACATAAAATCGGCTCCATTTCATGCAAGGCTCTGAATGCGAAAGCCTCTGACTAAGACAACGCAGGGCAGACAAGAATGGTGCTGTATGAAGACCGCTGCAGGCAGCTGCCTTACGACTTCATTACATGAGGGCCTCAAATTGCATTCTATGTTTTCATTTTTTTCGCTTGATTTGACTCACTTCCGAGTCTGCAGTTGTGAATTGTTGGATTGTGCTGTCGTCCTAGTCCGTCTGAGCAGCCATTTCAGTGCCATTAATCCTTTTTGCAACTGTGCGCTGTTCAAATAAAAATAAATAAACAAATCAATAAATACGTAATTTTGCCAGGGGCTCTGCAAAATCCTTACCCCAGATTTAAGTACATTGCCAACTCAAACATACCTCGGTGCACTTCTCTACCCCGAAATCTTCTTACAACTTGTTACCTGAACACCACAACATGATCGAGGGGGTTATTGTGGGTGCAGGCATGCTAGTGGTCACGCATGTGGTGGCCTGTCTGACTGTGGATCTCCTGACAGCTTGTGGCTACCCGAGGCCTGTGCAAAGCAGTTGACCGCCCACACAGCTGTACTTGGTCGTTTTTCTGCTGCAAACCTGTTTCCCCTCATTCCTGCTTCCATGACCACAGATGGCGTTGGCAGGGAGACCGCCTGTGAAAGAGCGAGCATCACAGGGGCGTCTTGGTAGTTAAAGAACCTCAGTGAGTTCGGGGTACACCTCTTCAGCAGAAGCTGTGCAGTACTATGTCTATGAGTCACTGAAGAGTCACCTGCCTAGAGTGAGAGAGTGGTGGAGAGTTTGTGTTGAGCCGACTGTTCTTAGATTTTGGGTTCACCCCTGTGGGAACAACACTATAACCCCAAAATTTGGACACCCTAAAAGTTACCTCATTCGGTTCTCTTACAGTTACTGAATGGAGCTAGTATTAAACCTCATTTTCATCAGGCAACAGGTGCCCGCAATGAGACACCTCCCAGATCATGAAATTAGAAGAGTAAAAACAGTTCGATAAGGAATGGGGCCCAATCAATAACAGTTCTAGATAAATGAAAAGTTAAAGGGTTTTAATATAAAAATTCAAAATAAGTGGTACAGAGTCAATGCCATAACAGCGCTGAGATTCAAAGTTGTACAGAGTATGTAAAAATCAGAAAATTATCAAAGTCCGAAATGAGCAGCAAAATCAGAAAGAATTTGGGCATCATCTCTAGTAGAACAGGTAAGTATTCTGGCTTACCCTCAAAACCAAGGGGTTGATATATACATGCATAGAAAATTAGTAATTTTAAAAAATCATCACGCTACAAGCAAACGTCCTTCTTTAGCCATTAGAACATAAGACTAATACAAGTCCTAACTTTAACACATAAACACCATCCCCATTCTTAAAAAATGATTGAACACTCTCTTTGCTAATTTCATCTGGAGATGTTCGAACAAGTATTAAACATTAGCCAGTAAGACCTCTCAGTGAATTAATCATGTAAAGAAAAAATTATATAGATACTTGTTGCAATCTTAAATCTGCACCATAGAAAGTTCATCTTGAGCAAAACAATACAGCAATGAAATAAACTAATATGACCTTGGTTTCAACTGTGTGCTCTGGAGCTTGTTGGGAGAGTATCTATGTGGGGGGAAAGCAGGAGGGGGTGACAGAGATGCCATCCATTTTGTCTAAAATGGCATTTAAGAGAAAGGAGGCATAACCGAAACACATTACTAAACACACTTCTACAAATCATAGGACTTTGTTATTAATTGCACTTAAGTTAAATCAGTCTGTAGCTGTAAAATCAAGTGTTAAAGGAATAATGTACAAAATATAAATCCAGAAAACTATTCCACACCCATCCCATGCGTTGTGGGTTTTATCGAATTACGCCCCCTTTTCCTCTTATCCATGCTCCCTCGCCTATCACTTGTTAGTGATTGTGCACATATTATTATACCTTTTTTGCAACTCTTGCTACATGTTGAAATTTTCAAGTCTCCCAGCTATTATTATTGTTCTGTTATTGCCCTGCTTAGGTCTGCCTCATTTTCACAACCCCTTATCAAAATGGCCTCTGTGGGTGCATGTGGATCAGCGGTGGCTATTTTGACTGAGACTTGTTAAAATAAAACAAACCCACTTCAAGATGTCTGCCACACATATGAGCACATGGACACATGCAAGGGACCATATCGGAATGGTCACAAAACCATTTCAAGATAGCTACCTGACAGTAGTACGGTGCTTGGTAAAACATATTAAAAAAATAGACAGAGTGGACACACAATCTGAAGAGGAGGCGGCAGGCAGTGGATGAGGAGGAGTGGACTGAGTGAAAGAATTCGACAGAGAGAAAGAAAGATAGAAAATAGTCCCTACAATGCACTGCAAGCGGGGTTTGACATCAACACTGAATGAATACCCCTCCCATTCAGAACACTGTCAGGTCTGAATGCATTTAGACACAACAAACACAAGAATAGGGAGCAAAACCATTTACTTAGTAGCAAAGAAGCAAGATAGACATCAAATCTAATCTAATCACTAATGAGCAAGGGACAGACCATAAGCCCATCCTAAGAAAATGTAAAGTATTGGAATAAATAGATCTGGCCAACAGACAGCAAAAGGTGCCTGTTTCAGAGGTCTAAAAATATTTGCTGAATATCCCGGAGGGGGCATTTGTTGTGAGATGCATATGATTAGGGGCTCACCCAATTCACACCCTCTATTGCTTCCATTGTAAAGGCTGATGAAAGCTCACCTTGGGTCCAGCTGTACTTGGGTCCAAGTGCAGTTGTACACTGCCGAGCTATTTGCCAGTCCAGGCTCACAAAAATTGTGAAGAGAGTGGGCCAATCTGCATCCCCTCTTTCAAGCATCCTGACTAGGCAGTCATGGGAGGACCAAAGAGACAGTCAATACAATGGGCCTCATCCCCATTGCTTCTATCACTTACTCGCCCCAGCAGTCTGAGTCAGAAAATCCTGGATAGAACCAACTGGAGAAGAAGGAGAGACTGAAAGAGAAGATGATGAAAGGCTAGAGCTGAAAGCCTTACTCAAGAGCTTTGAGGATTGCATGGGTGATGGTATTCACTTATGTCTGAAATGTCCTCTCACACCACCCTCAAGATGATAACATCTTTGACTCTAAGGGGAAAGGGAAGGACTGAGCTTAACTGCACTGCCAGAGATCTTAAAAGAGGCTGGTTCTCCCTAAAATAGATCATGGAGGACTCCATTCACACACCAATTGTAAAAAATGAGTGTGTATTGCAGGAAGGTCAGTAGCAAGACTCCCAGATATGAACTAGAGGCTTGATGTTGTTGGCCAGTGGCTTGGTCGACAACAGACTAGAGGAGATTTCCAGTACAAGAGGCCTAAATTTCACAGCCATCCCTCTCACCATAGAGGCCCAGGTCTTCGTTCCATGGTGACTCATTGTCATTAGTAAAAATACAAAAGCAAACAATCACAAGCCTTGGTGAGGAGATCAAATTATTCATGGAAAAATATTAATGGACGCAGGTGAGCTCAATTATTAGCATGTTAGTGATGCCATGGCAGCACTGCTTCATCCCTGGGAGGGATACAACAGATCATATCCGCCATGTGATAACCCTTTCTGATACAGCGTCAATGTCACGATCCCCCATGGCCTTAATCCTGCTTGATTAAGAAAATGCCTTCGATAGTGTCACCTGGGCCTACCTATCGTATATCATGGGGCGGTATGCTATTGGTGCAGGATATATTGGGGCCTTGCAGGCTTTATACCAAAACCCAAATGCCAGGGTGCTTTTGCGAGGGGGGCAGTCTAGTCTAATACGGATTTAAAGAGGTGTAGGCAGGGGTGCTCCTGCTCCCTGCTGCTATTTGCATTGTACATTGTTCCATTTATTTGGAAACTTGCAGTGGTTCCAGGTATAGCCCCTATGCAGTACCCCGGTTGGGATACCAAAGTTCTTACTTATGCGGATGATGTGGCCGTGGTCACCTCTAGGTGGGCAGAAGCATTAGCCCAGATAAAAGGAGTGGCACAAGCATTTGAACAGATTTCGGGCTATTTGCTTAATTAGAGTAAGACCCATTGGTGGTATGCAATCATGTAGTCCGGTTGAGTGATGATAGGGTAACAATGGAAGCAACCTATCTGGGTGCCACTATCACAGCAGACCTGGATAAGTTGGTGGAAATGAATCTCGCACTGATATTGAAACACTCAGCCAGTAACTTAAATAGGCTGAACAATATGCATCTTTCTATTATGGGGTGGTGTAACATCATTAAGATGATCTTGTTGCACAAACAACTTTAATATTTTTGGGCTATCCCACTTGAGATTAAAATATTGCTGGCTGCAGGCCATGAATAGAGTGACAACACAATTTATTTGGGCCTCTTTTAGGCCTAGACAAGCACTTAGGTATTTAACTCTACCTAGGGAGTGAGGAGGCTGGGCTGTTCCACATTTTAAGTTATACTATTGGGCTGGAGCACTCCAATATATGGGGCCTCTGTTTAGGGAGTCGGGAGGACAGCGGTACATATCCTCTATATACGAGCTTCTGCTGGAGAATGTGCCTAGAGGGAGTCTTTTGAGACAGTAGGAATCCAGTTACTTCACGAAAGTCCAGTTTAAGACATTACAGGTGGCCCACAAGGTTTGAGCTCCAATTTGTAAGAAGCTGGGGCGCTATCATTATTATATACTAATCCGGACCAATCCACTTTTACCAGATGTTTTTGGGGGATACCCAGTAATGGACTGGGTGGCCAGTGGCATTGGGAGATTGGGGGACTTTTTTCTCTTGATGGAATTGTCTCTTTTAAAACAGTACAGGACAATTTTGGGATTCCCCGTAAGGATTTCTTTTAAGTTCTTACAGATAAGAGACTTTTTGAGTTAAAAGGCGGGTGGGGTTGGTGGTTTCCGGAAGTGAATAATGTTAGATTATCTGGTTAAAGGGGAATCCTGCACTATCAGTCAGCTTTATGGATATCTGAGTTCATAGATGGCGGATGACTTTGGTAAATACACTGAGAAGTTGCATGGTGTGTTAGGGGCATCAGAACAGGCTTTTTTGACTCAGTGGAACTTGGGCGTACAGTCTTAATTTCCGCTAATTTACAGGTATAGCATTTTAAGACCATTTTTGATCTGTACCATACTCCCTGAAAAAGTTTCTAGCTGGGGTAGGCATATTGTCCCATATGTCAATATTTAATGGCTGTTGCCTCCCACATGTTTAGTTGTGGGTGGGACCTCATACCCTTTTGGGGGGGGATTGCAAAGTTCTTGTATGCAAGACTCAAACTCAATATTGATCTGACCCCACATCTTATTCTATTGGGAATTGGTGATGACAGGGTACCTGTGGAAGCACAAAGATTTGCATTTAAAGTCAGGGCTGTGACACGCCTCAGTATAGCGTCTTGTTGGCTTGGTATTAATCCCCCTACCTTCCAGCAATTGTTTTCCTGATTCCTGGCTAATTTTAATCTTGAAAGAGCGATTTATAAGAAGAGATGCCATAGGGAACTTAAAAAGGGTAAAAAGATTTGGACGCCATTCTGGGATTGGCATTGGAGTTTGGTACCCTGTATGAATAGGGTTTAGCATTAGTCTGGCCCGAGCAGGATTAGTAGGGATGGGACGAGCAGCTTTAGGTGGTCATTCTGACCCTGGCGGTCTTTGACCGCCAGGGCGGAGGACCGCGGGAGCACCGCCGACAGGCCGGCGGTGCTCCAATGGGGATTCCGACCGCGGCGGTAAAGCCGCGGTCGGACCGGCACCACTGGCGGGGTCCCGCCAGTGTACCGCGGCCCCATTGAATCCTCCGCGGCGGCGCAGCTTGCTGCACCGCCGCGGGGATTCCGACCCCCCCTACCGCCATCCAGATCCCGGCGGTCGGACCGCCGAGATCCGGATGGCGGTAGGGGGGGTCGTGGGGCCCCTGGGGGCCCCTGCAGTGCCCATGCCACTGGCATGGGCATTGCAGGGGCCCCCGTAAGAGGGCCCCTACAAGTATTTCACTGTCTGCTGCGCAGACAGTGAAATACGCGACGGGTGCAACTGCACCCGTCGCACAGCTTCCACTCCGCCGGCTCGATTCCGAGCCGGCTTCCTCGTGGAAGCCTCTTTCCCGCTGGGCTGGCTGGCGGTCTGAAGGCGACCGCCCGCCAGCCCAGCGGGAAAGTCAGAATTACCGCTGCGGTCTTTCGACCGCGGAACGGTAACCTGACGGCGGGACTTTGGCGGGCGGCCTCCGCCGCCCGCCAAGGTCAGAATGAGGGCCTTAGAATTTGAAATCCGGGCTATTGAAGTTGCAGTCTAAATTCAGATGATGGCAGGGCACACTCTCCAATATAAAGGTTAGGAACATGTTATTAAGGACAGTTCACTGTCAGGAACACAAAGTGTAGTTGGGATGGTCATAAGTGGTGAAGGAGAGTTTGCTATTGTCTTTGATATTTTTGTCATTTGATGAATTTCTATGATGCTGTAAATGTGCTGCTTTTATTTTTTCAAAAATACAAAAATAATAAAAAAGGAAAACATCAAATACATGTCTTGCAGAAGAGATCAAAGTATTAAAGAAAGAAATCTACTGTATGAGCCCTGAAAAACGTATGTTGATAATTGGTGGATCATAGATTAAGCTCACTCTGTCAGTATCATCCATGGATAACTAGAAACACCCAGTCCATCAACCAAGGGGAGCACTAGAATTTACATGAAGGTCTTTAAAAGAAAAGCCAAGTTACTGTACCCCACCCCCCATCAGCCTCCCCAGTGGTTTCCTCCAGTAGATTTCTAACCCTGTTTTTGTTGTCACAACAGAACTACACCAACACTCAGACAAGGCAGTTGGACCAGTGAAGAATATGCCCTTCATCTGCATTATCACAAGTAATATAAATAAACATTTAAGCAGGGCAGTAAGACCAAAGAGAGACGTTCACCTATGAAAGAAGCTGTCCTCTACAGGCATTGACATCTCAAGTTCAACCATGAAAATGACTAAATTTTGCCTTTTCAGCAATTAAATTAGGGTTGCAGCGTGAAAGTCATCTATCTATCAGATCAGGAACAGGAACACTTTGCTCCTATTAAATGATACAAGGAAATTAGTGCTTATCAATGTGGCCACACAACCAATAAGGGAACCTTCAGATGAACTCTGGAGTAGAATTCTGTTCTGGCTTAAAAAGATGGTGGCCAACACGTATTTGGGTGAAGGATTTGAAATATGCAAATAGTGTGAAACTGGCAAATTGTTACTAATGCAGCATGATAAGCTATGGGAATAGCAAACTTCCAGTTTTCCTGAAAAGGAGAAAGATACCCTGTTGGGACAGGAATGTTCCCTGCATGGTGTACAGTTATGTCCCCCCTGACCTGTGAGTCCAACTGCATGAGGTTGGTATCCTGTTTTTTTAATTTAATGCCTGGCTCCATGCTAATCTATGCATGTACACGGTGTCCTACACAAGTCTCTTCACATAATTAAGGTTCTGGGTCTATCTTGTGACCTGGAAGGGAATACCTAGCACACCCTTCATTGACAATGGACTACGGTCCCTACCCTGGGTTTAGCACATAGAGCGGCAGTGGCAGGCATTCATTTTTTTGTGAATCCATAGTTGTAGCTACATCTTTTTAGCTGCGTTACTGGAGTGGAGGCCTTCTAGCCACTTGCATGTACATTTCTGCTTCTTAACCAATGCCTAACTCCTAACGCTGACTATCAAAGTGTTTGCCTGTGTAGCTTGCATGGTGTATGAGTGAACCCAAATAATGGAGGACTGGGGGGATCCTCTCATGCAGTGAAAGTATATTGCCAACTTTTCAAAGCTAGAGGGAGAGGACTTAGACTCTGACCAGAGGGAACAAGAGACAAGGTTCCTTTAGAAATTCAGTTAGGCATTTTACTGAGCAAGAGACTGCTAGTTAGTCTTCCCGAAGCCCTGCAGGTTGGCCAATGGCAGCAGGAAGGATGGGATTGCACAGTCTGTTGTGAAAAGTGCAGGGGACCCTTTTGGTGAGGCCCTGCTTTTTTCCATTCTCAGATCAGTCTTTCTGTTTGACTGCTGACAGCCAGGTGAAGAAAGCTCAAACCTCTTTGCGTCTCTGTTGTGGGTGCTCCAGATGGGAGACATCTCTACTATCTGAAGCATCACTCTACATAAAGGCTTTGCCTGGAGAGCAGCCTGGAGAGTACACTTGTAGGGAGAATCACTGCAGACTGTTCTGAAAGTGCATTGGAACGTATCTATCTGTTGTTGCTGTATTAAATGGGGCTAGTTGTCCCAAGTTCTCTATGACCAAAGAGTGTGCTTTACATAGTACTCAATGACTTCAGTGCAACCAGACCTGGTGTCTGTCTTATAGATAGCAAGTTTCCAAAATCCGAGGGCACTTCACACTGGAATTGAAAAAAAGCTACAGCTAGTGCTAAGACCTTTGTAAACACTCTCGGTGACGATGACAGGCTGAAGTGGAGTATATTGAATTAGAAATGTTGTTCCTAAATCAGACACCTGAGATATTGCTGACTGTCTTTCTTTACTGGGACATTAAAATTTTCATCTTTTAAATCCAATGTTGCAGGAAGTTCTGTTTTGACAGCATTTGGAGAACATTTAAGACCATATTTATGGCCTGATTTGTTTTGGTGTTGCACCACGTAACATTGTGCAAGAGCAACGCAAACCTTAAGTGAGTTGTATGAAACCACGCAAGGCCACCTTGTGTGGCACTGTATGGCTGCAGAAATCTCGAGTAATGTAACCCAGTGCAAATGGCTGTGTTACAGTACTCTGCACCAGGGAGGCGTTTCCATTGGTGTATGGGTGTTCCCACCCAACATCCATGGATTTTGACGCATTCCCAGATTTACAAGAAGTTGTAAACCTGGGAATGTGCCAAAAAGATACGCCTCCTCAGGTGAGGCATAACGAGGCGAAATATCTTTATTTCTCTGCAGTTTTTCTTCTTTGTATGTGTGCTGCATTTTGCAGCACACATACAAAGAGCAAGAAGCCTCTCAGGATTATTTTTGTGCAGGAAGGTGTCCCTTTCTGCTCAAAAACAACCCTGCAAGCAACACAGGCACCCTTGCACCATGGTGCAAGGGTGGCTGCATCGGTGCTAGGCTGTCAAAAGGGTGCCAGCCCAGTGAGAAAGGACAGGAATGCGCGGTATTGGGTAAATATGGTGCTTTCCTGCCCTTTCCCTGTGACACGGTGCAGTGCAGAAAGATGACTTGCTGCACTGCCCTGTGCCACAAAGTACATAAATATGGGCCTTAGATCACAAATGTGAACACTCTGAAGGGTGTGTCGCAACCAAATTTGTTGGATATTTTCAAATCTAGCACAGGTCTGAACTTTCCGCCTAGCTTTGGTAATAAGAAAATAATCAAATACACTCCACTGCCACTCTGCCAATCTGGTACTGAGACTATGGCAAATGTCTGCAAAAGAGTCTGTACCTCCAATCCTTGCTTCTTGACAGGGTCTTTTGGTATCAGAGTAGCTCAAAAGTAATGCTCCACAGGATGATTTGAGAACTCTATGGAATAGACTTCCTATGCCAATTGATTCGTCACAATTCAAACTCACTCTGCACGGAATTCCTTCAGATCGGCTCCTATGATCCCTCCAAATAGCAAGGATTTATGGATTGCTGGGTGTCAGACTATGGTCGGGATTTGTAGAAGAGTGGGGCTCTTCATCATGGAGTCCTGCCATGAAAGGGACATTTCTTCTCCTGAGGTGCTTGCAAATGATTTATCTGGAGAAACAATTTCTTTGCAGGAGGGGCTCAAAATGGAAAAAAACATTTTTCTCTCTTCAGTTGCATCTCATACAACCTTTGCGACTGTTTCACAGTGGTGGCCGGCAATTTTAGGAGGGAGGGGGGCGGGCGGGAAGTACACTCACACTCATTCATTCACACACGCACGCACACACATCCATTCATAACACTCATCAACATTCAAACATACACGCACGCACCAAACATTCATATAAAAAGAAAAACACACACACACTTACCTGCAGCTGGGAGGTCCCAGGAGGGTTCTGCTTTATGGGAAGGCAGCAGTCCCAACTTAGTCACTGAGTGGGATGGGGTCAGTGAGACTGCTGAACCCACCCCACTCTGTGATGAGGTGTCATTAATTGACACTCACCCTGGGCGCTTCAGGGCTTAAGCCTGAACCGCCCAGGTCGGAGTCAATGGGTGACGCTTCCCTCGTCACCAAGGGGGAGGTCCTTGAGGCACCTTTACTGAGCCGATGAGGTCATGCCCATAGGAGCTGTGACCTCTTCAGCTCAGGCAGCCAGGAGTCTGCACAAATTGCGCATGTCTCGCTCCTGGCTGCCTGAGCTGAACATGAAGAGTGTCTGTCAGGCTGACCTTTCCTCAGCCTGACAGGCACTCTTCGTGAGGGGCAAAAGGTGGGGGGGCATGGCCCACCCGCCCTAAAAGGCGGGCCGCACCTGCTGTTTCAATATCCAGAGCTCGAGCCACAGTAGCCTCCTATCAGCCGTTATTATCTCCACTGATGTTGCTGCTACCTGTAAGGAGTCAAAATCTGTAATTGAGCTAGAGGTTCTGTTGTTCCTAGTACTTCGGTAGGGTATTTACCCTCTTGCAAACAGTCAAATAATATCTGGAGCCTACGAGGCATATGATGTGAAGGTGTTAACTCTCAAAGCAAAATACAGTGCTGAATATCCTCTTTTAAAGGCACTTTTTACCTTTCTTTCTACACCACCTGGAAGAGAAAACTCCCTGACACTAGAGAAGGAAGGGGATGCCATATTGGTCAATATAGTATTTACTTTTGGAAGCTGAGAAAAATTTACATCAAATTGTTCCAGTGAATATCTTTTTGCAGGAAATTTAGGAAAAGTCAATTTTTCCAAAACATTCCACTCCTTCAGGACCATGCTCTTTACTACTTCATGTAAAGGCAGAGCAACAACCTTCGGAGTCGTGTACAGTGCAAAAAAGGCTCTTCTTTGTCTGCTGAGGTTTCTTGGAGGTTTAGTGTATCTCTATGTGGTCACTTGCATCAACTTCTGTCCTTGGATGTATTTCCCTTCTGGGCCCCTTATGTCTTCCTCAGAATCCAGCATTTGTGTTTTCTTATACAGGTCGGCCAAAGCTGAGTTTACTGCTTCCTTGATCAGAATTTCTGACTCTGGCTTAGTAATTCGAAACGCTTCCTCCAGCTCTGTATCGGTGGCTGGTCCTGATGGTGCCTCTTTTGAGTGGTTTTCTTAAGATCCATAGTATTACCCAGAACAAGAGCCACATCTGAAATTCTGCGCCAGTTTGACCCCAGTTATCTTCTTGCTTTAGATTGTTGGCTTATTTTAAGGGGCCAATAATTGACAAATTTGTGAAAAATAACAGTACGATCATTATTATGTAATTATTATTATTCGTTTTTAAAGATATTTTATTAGTTTGTGCATAACAAACAAACATCATGCCAAATCAGTTAACGTATCCGTACCCTCCAATGGTACATTATATTTTAATTGTACAATATATGTCAGGTTCAATTGAGTTTGCCACCCTTTTATATCTTCGAACAAGTCTCCAGCAGCTGTCATGTCCAGCCCTTGAGTGCCCTTCCCCGGCTGCATGCGCTCCACCAAAGGAAACATGCACACCCACTGTAAATGTCCATACTACCCCATCTCTTTGTCTCCGTTGCCCCATATTTTCTTGTATCTCCGTTCAAAGCCTCTTTCCTGATATACTTCTCTTTCCAGTATTCGACACTGGTCCATGACATCTAACCACTCTTGATGTTGAGGAATTGTTCCCGAGCCCCAGTTCATAGCAATATCTTGTTTGGCTACCATACAGCCTAGGTTAACCAATAATTTATGATATCATGGGTGGTCTGTTTGCTCCTAGATTCCCAACAGTGCCAGACCTGACTGAAGTTTCGGTGCAATCCGGGTAGCAGCCTCTACATCTCTCTCACCGCCCCGAGAAAGGCTCAGTCTTGGGCAAATCAGCATTGGTTTCCCTACCCAGCATATAAGTAATGTGCGGGTGTAATAGACCCGATGTAGAATTTTACACTGAATGAGTATGAGAGATGCAGGTATGGCCAACTCTGCCGGAAACATAAGTGCCTCTCTCTAGTCGTCCTCATCAAGTTCTCCACAATTTTGTGTCCATTTTTCACATAGGTCATTTCGGAGGGTTGCATGTTTCTCATCAGTGTACCATATGTCAGGAATATCAAATGTTCCTTCACTACCCCATCCATTAATCTCATCTCCAGTAGAGAATCCTCCTGTGTCTCTGCATCTGCTGGGAAACTGAGCTGGAGGGCGGCCCTCAACTGAGCATATCATAACCACTGCGTGCTGGGCATCTGATATTACTTCTGTAGGTGGGCAAAGGGGACCACGCCTTCAACATCCCACACCTCGGCCAGAGTGGAAATGCCTATGGTGTCCCAGACTCGAAATCAGGGCTGCTACCTTTGGGAGTCTAGACCACTACCACAGTGGTGTTCTTGGGGTCAATCGGATTTCCCTTCCATTTCCCTAGTTAGCTTCTTCCAAGTCTGAACAACTAGCTCCATTTACGGGCATAGTGTGGAGTCTATTTTACCCCTGTATAGCCAGTGTAAATAGCTTTTATTGCCTAAGGCTTGATGGTCGGCCTGAAATGCCGGGTCCTCCCAGGGGAGCAAACACCCCCTGGGTAACCACACAGGCTTGCGCTGGTTCATAATATTTGTGGATATTCAGGAGTGCAATTCCCACTTCATACTTGGACCTCTGAAGGGTATGGAGAGCCACCCTCGGGTGCCCACCAACTCAGATCAGGGTGCTTACCAACGCTGCGACTCTTGTAAAAAATTAATCTGGGATTCTATAGGGTATTTTGGAAGCAGGGGAGGGCTAGCATCTTAAACATAACCAATTTTCCCATCAGGGAAATCAGTAGTGACTGCCAGTGCCTGACATCTCACTTGAAGCGCGCCAGTGAGGGGGTCCGGGGGGGCAGATTACTATCATAACACTGGTCTGAGTGCCTTGTGATCCAAATCCCCAGATATTTGAATTTGTCCAGCTCCAATCTGAGTGGTAGGACCAGGGTTTGATTCCAGTCCCAGTTGTCTAGTGGAAACAGTTAAGATTTGTCCCAGTTAACAGCAAATCCCCAGACCTCCCGAAATGCCTGAAAGATATCTTTCAGGCATTAAATTGATGAGGGTCAAGTATAGCAAAATATCATCTGCATATAAAGAAATTCGTTCCTCGCTACCTGAGCTGTCCGGCCATCCCCAGATCTGCGCATCCACTTGTATCCATTTTGTCAGCCCCTCTATTGCCAGTGCAAACAACATTGGGGACAAAGGGCAACCTTTTCTCGTGCCCCCATATAACCTGAACTTCTGGGAAGTGCACCCATTAGCCATCACTTTTGTACTGGGTCTCTCACAAAGCAAGCTGACCCATCTCCGATATTTAGGGCCAAAGCCCGTTTTCTCAAGTGCCTCAAACAGGAATGGCTTTCTACTGAATCAAACACCCTATTCTCATCTAGTGAAACTGTACCTCAGCCAATATAGGAAGATTCCACCAGCGCCAGGTCATTATGGAGCCTTCAAAGATTCAATGCAGTTGAAAACCAGGGATAAACCCATTCTGGTCTAGATGCACCGAAGTTGTCATGACTTTTTAAAGTCTATTAGCCAGTAGTTTGACTAGGATTTTAAAGTCCACGTTCAACAGTGAGTTTGAGCGATAAGATCCACACCTATTTCTGGGTTTGTCAGGCTCAGGGACAAGGATAATCATTGCGCAGCTCATGTCTGTAGGGAGCTCTTCTGTCATATTACTCTCTGAAGACACAGGTGGGGGGCTGCCCATTTATTAAGTTTATGAAAGAATTCCGCTGAGAATCCGTTTGGGCCTGGGGACTTCCCTGCTTGTAATTGACCCCCATGGTATTCTTCCTTGTTTGGGTCAACGCTCTTTTCCCTTCAGGAGTTAGGGAGGTCATGTATTCTTTTCTAATGTCAACAGTTCATCCTCCAGTTTAGTCAGCCTCTATTGCTGTTTTCTCCAGCCGCCAACCTCCCCCGCAATGAGGACGCCTCTTGTAGTAGCCTTGTATGCCTCTCAGAGAATAACTCGGCTGTGTACCTTCCCCTTGATATTGTTCATATTCCAACTTCCCCTGGGTGCGCCAGCCCCATTGATCAGTCACACTGTGAGTGGGGAGTGGTCGCTAATAGCTCAGGCTAGATACTCTGCCTCCCCAAAACTAGGCATTAGATCCGTTGTTGTGGAGAAATAGTCTAATCTGGAGTGGACATCATGTGAGCCAGAATAAAAGGAATGCCGCCTATCCTGCCCATGCAATGCTCGCAACACATCCCAGAGTCCCAGTACCTGTGCAAAACTCTCCAGTTTACCTCTTGTGGAGCTCCCTTTTGTCTTAATACTGGTCCTGTTCAGGTGGGAGTCCATTACCAAATTAAAGTCCCCTCACACTATTGTGTGAGTGTGTGGTGTCTCTGTCAGCACAGCCCCCACCTGCTGAAGCATGTTCTCCTGTAGCTTAGGAGGTGCATAGACATTAAATATTAGCAAAGGTGTACTGTCATTTGCACCCAAGGTCGCCATATAGCACCCTTGCGGGTCTGCTGAAGTGCGAATTGTTGGAACTGGAGAGACCTACGAGTGAGCACCATAACACCCCTGGAGCCAGATGTGTGCTGGACATGGCCAATTAAGTTATATTTCCCTTGTTCCATACCACGGTGTTGCACATCCACAAGGTGGGTCTTTTGTAGGTAGACTATATCAGGTTGGTAACTAGATAGCGTCTTGTGGACCAACCATCCTTTTACCTTATTCCACAACCTGTTTGCATTCCATGTCCCTACGAACAACTACATAGGTTGGGTCCTTTTTGTTCTCCAACCCCTCTGTCCACTTATGACCCATGACCAAATGAACCCATCTTGCATCAGTACCATATTGTAAGTTCACACAAAGGAATAAAGATAGAAACAAAAACCCACAACAATCCCCCTCCCTACCTTACTGTGTTGTGATTGTCTAATGAATCACCTCCTAAACTCATGATATGTACAATCCCCAAACCTAAGAAACAAATCAGCAGTGCAGGAGTGTCTCCAGCGTGTGTCCTGTTGCCATCATTATGAAAATAGTGCCAATAAGTATCAAGTTCCCGGGTCATGAAGGGCTGCAAGATCTCTCCCCATTGGAGGGCAACTCCAGTTCCAAGTTGCCCTCATGGATTTCTTTCTCATGACAACCTTGTTTTAGCCCAATTGGTCCACCGCCATCAGTATCACCACTGGCAGTTCTTCTTCCTCGGAGCCTCGAGCCATCACTGAATGTTCTGATCTGCTGCCGCTGCCCTCCGATTTCAGACCTTTCTATCTATTACTGCTTAAGGTATCTCTGTTGTGTTTAATTTCCTGCAAAGTTTTCACTTGTGCAGCTTTTATCTGCTCCTGCATCAGGGCAACTCTATTTCTCCTTTTAGTGGCCTTGCGCTTACTGGTCTGCTTCTTCCACCTTTGCTATCAATCTGCTCCTGACGACTGATCATGACAAAGTCCTTGTGTGTCGAGCCATTCCGAAGTTTCCTGGGGTGTTGTCATAAAATGGGCTTTTCTCCTGTGCTCTACCCTCAGTTTTGCTGGGTAGAGGAGTGCATATTTCAAGTTTAGCTGAAGCATGCCTCTTTTTACCGGGACATAGGCTCCCCTCTGTTGCCGGACCAAGGCTGTGTAATCAGGATATATGTTGATGTCTTGGCCGTTGATCGTCCAAAGGCCATGTTTTCTTTGTGCTTGGAGAATCACATCCTGGTCTCGAAAGTTCATCAATCATGCAAAATTGGGTGAGGGGGGTGCCTCAGGTGGTGGAAGGGTTGCCAGAATTCTGTGGGCGCTTTCCAGAGAAAAGAATTTCAAGGGGTGCCCTACAGCACTCTGCCACTCAACCACTCAATATAGAGTTCCAATGTTGGGCCCTCTACTTTTTCTTGAACCCCTACCAGGCACATGTTATGATGCCATGGTCTGCCTTCTGCGTCTTCAGGTTTGATGGCCAGAGGCCTCAGTTCTTTGCCCATTGCAGTAACTCTCTGGCCAAAGTCCTTCACTTGTGGCACTGTGGTCTCTAGGGTATCCACTGTTTCTTTCATGCTGGCTGCCAGATTTCGTTGATCCTCTCTGAGGAACCACATGACTCCCACTATTGTCGTGATCTGTGCTTCCAGTGTTGTTTTGGTGTCCCTGATCACCTTCAAGATTGCAGCCATGTGAGTCTGCGGAGGCTTCTACTCTCTCTCATGGGGATCCTCGGGGCACACCCTCTGAGGCTATCTCCTTGTCCCCTCATTGCTTAACTATGTTTGCTGGCATGTCTCCCCACCTCAAGGATTCCTGGGGGGTCTCCAGGGCTGCGGGTTAACCAGTGCAATGTTCAGTTCCTCCATTGAGACCCACTGCTCAGTAGTGCCCTGGCCGGGTGTGTCCCCTCTCTCAGCAGTGCCTCCCAGAGCTTTCCCCCCTGAAAAATGCATTTTTAAAGTGCACAACTGCAGCGCACTTCATATATTCTATGTTCATTCAGCCCCCACCTTGGAGGGGGAGAGAGAGGAGGGAGTGTTTGCTCCAACATATAATGTTCAGGGGCATGTTAGCTGTGAGGGCTACAGCAGGCATTTGCTCTGATCTTTATTGGTTCTCCAACCAGCCCCAGTAGCACATCAGGACCCCCTGCCCAGACACTGCACTTCCACAGTACCTCTATCGGGGTACACCCCCCACCAGGCAGCAGCAGGCCCGCCTCCGCAGGGTAGTCGAGGTCTTGGTCTTCTCAAAGACCCCGGGTGACTGTAATCTTGCCCCTGCAGGACGTAGGAGCCACTGTGCAAGGGGTGTGCCAGGGTTTCATTAAGCAGGGGGGAGGGCATGTTGCGACCCCCCCTTGGTTTGCAGTACAATTGCAGGGGGGAGCAGTTTCAGAAGTGGAGTCTGACCCTCCAGTATGGCTTGTGCGCCGTCTCTCCTCCTCCGATGCCCCGCTCCTGTCAGGGTCTTTGCTGGGTGAGAGCAGTCTACTGAGGTCTCCTGTGCCCAGCCACCAGCCCAGGTAAGCCATGGTTGTATAGTTGCAAAGCCTCTGGGGCCGGCAGCACGTTGCTGGTAGCCCAGTAGTTCTCTCTGTCTGTCAGTCAGTAGCTGTGGCGGGCACCATGTTGAGGCGCCCGCGTCCGATCCTTCCTGGAATGGTCTTCCCACAGATTCTACCAGTTGGGATGTCCTTAAGTTGTCCTGTTCTTAGGACTGGGAGCTTGGTGGGGAGGGCAACGCTGGAAAGCCCGTTATCAACATTTTTGCCCTCAGTTGCGTCACTTGTACTGGGAACTCTGGATTATGTCTCCGACTCCATTACTGGCTTGGCCACCCCCCCAATTATGTAATTATTGTCATCCCCTCCTCAGCTGTTTGCTTCATAAGAGCAGGTGCTCGGATAGAACAACATGCAGAGACCAGGAGCCAACATGGACGTGGTTCTCACATGGTGTGGAGCTCGTTGCTGCTGGATCACTCCTTAGCCCAACACAAGAGCAGGGAGCATGACAGGCTTCACTTTGCCACATGCCCTCGTTTGCTTGTTTCTGGTCCAGGGAAGACCTTGCCTGGCAGTTGGTCTGGACAGTTCCCATGGGGAGCAGAGTTAAGACTGATTTGCATATGGCTTGGTCCAAACTGGAATGGCCTGGCAGGAAAATAAATGATGGATTTAATCCAGATCTATGACTAGAGGTGTATGTTTGATTTGTTCAGCATTGCTTTCATCATCTGACCTTTTTGCACTTCACTTTGCCAAAGACAAGGCCAACCCTTCTAGTCACATTACATCAACAAAACATTTATTTTGCTTAGCAATTTATCTGTGGCCACAGACGCTGAGGCCAATACAGGGGATGAACATATGGTAGTGTGAAAGAGAAGTAGGACTACTATCAGAACTCAAAATGGATATTGGGGGGCAGATCCTCAATTGTCATGACTAGGATGTGGAGTGACGGTGAGAAGGTAATAACCATTTATATAAAAATCAATCAACAAATGAGAGTTGCCAATCCACTTTATCCTGGGTGAACGAGGCCCCTCATAGGCAGTTAATTTGAAGGTGAAGGGCTACTACAATGTTCCTGTGGATTTGAAACTCGGACCAGAAACCGCCATCCCATTACATTTCATTAGAAGACTGGACATCCAAACCATTCTAGCGTCTTACTCACTTTCAACTACAACATAATTTATTTAAGCAAATACTCATTTGAAATTTCAACTCGAACCAAGACAATAAATGTATTAAACTCATCATTAACAATACCATTTCATATTCTAGATCACAGCATAGTTATACCAAACAGAATAAGTGATTAAAAAAATATTATTCTTTGGTGACAAAGTTAATATCACCTAAAAACCTGGCCTTAGATTGCTATAAAGATATAAAATACACCAAACTAGGACTCCAGAGGTAAACATTCCATACCATTCGAGGCCACTGATGGAATCTGTTTTTATATACGTTTATTATGGCCTGTATGTATACTCCTATTTCCCATTGATGCATGCAATACCAACATGTCTTTTTCAAAAGAAGTTCTCTACTGATTCTGGATATGAGCAGCTCCAGCTAAACTACTTGAAAACTAAGGGGCATATTTAAGAGCACCTAGCTCCTCCTTGCACCACACTTGGGTCATTTTGTTGGCACAAATGTAGCCCAACGAGGCCAAAAACACTGCGCCATATTTACAAGGTGGTGCAATGCGTGTATTGCGTCACTTTGTAACCCATTGTGCTACATTATGCTTGCTACAGGCATAATGTATGCAAAGGGAGCGTTCCCCGTTAGGGGGGGTCAAAAAAATGGCGCAAGGAAATCTAAGAGATTTCCTTACACCATTTTTTTCAGCACTTTTAACCCTTGCTCAGAGCAGGCGTTAAAAGGAGGCTTCCATTGCTTACAATGGGCCTCTTGGTGCTTTGCAGAATTAGCGTCAGAATTTTTTATGCTAATCCTGCAAAGCCCCAGACTAGCATAAAAAATTCTGATACTAGTCCTCTAACTACCGCCATGGTGCACCGTATTTAAATGCGGCGCACGCATGGGGGCGCTAAGGGGGGTTCTAAGGGGCATAAGAAAATGGGCGCTGCACTGTGTGCACCACCATTTGTCTTAAATATGGCCCTAAATTCTTAGATATTTATACTTCTTTTCGATCTCCAGCAGACCTAGTTCAGTTTCCACCTATACTTGGTCCTCAGTTGGCCTTCTGAGTAGATCATATTTTGCTCAGGTGATTATCCCTGCCACACTTGGCAAATTTATCCAGTTTTGCTGAAAAGGCCATTAGTGGTTTTTTTGGGTGTAACACAATGAAATTGCCTACATACATATGACAAGTATTCACAATTTTCTAATTGGGGACAGTAGGGTTGGCACTGCTGTACCACCAAGTCACCTATATTAAGGTTAAACACTGAGGGAACAGTTGTTTAATTATGTTGAACAATTGCAATGGTGTGGAATATTTCTTGTAACAATGAAATGTGTACTCAGGTAGAGGTATAAAGTTTGATCTCTAAATCTAGTAACTGGTGAGGGATGCCTAACTGATACAGGTATCATAGAACAAGAAGGCTTTACATGTGATCATACATCAATGTCATCAATTTTCAAATTCTGGGCCTGATTAATAGCGTCCCAGAAGGATAGTCAGAATTTATCGCACCTGAAAAAATCTGACAACCAGGAGTTTGGAATTTATCAAGTATGATAAATTGTACCTATGCTAAGTTTTTGGGGAGTAACATGTGGACATTAGTGTTTACCGAAATCCATCAGGGGCGACCCCTCCACGAGAGCAGAGGAGTGATGCCCCGCTAAAGAAATTCCGCCAGGACTGAAAAATAAAATGATAAACTTTATTTATTACCACTTTATTTTTCAGCACCCTGTCCTGAACTGAGTGTCAGGACGGGGCAAGGCAATTGCTGCTGAGTGGCAGCACGGAGCTGTGCGCTATGTTTAAAGTGTACATGTCCCTTTGGCTGGCTGTTCTACGACAGCTAGCCTGACATCCGCACTTTAAACTTCCCTAACCCACCTGTCTTAAGACAGCTAGGTTAGAGAAAGCACAGGCCTCCAGTGCTCTTGTGAGCGCTGGGAGAGGCTGCTCCCTCCAATCCTGACTCTTCTTTCATACTGGTTACCAGCATGAATGCAGTGCCAGGATTGGTTAGTGCAGTTTCCTGGGTCCCTCGTTGGAGCTTTTCAGGAGAGAAGGAGAGACAAGGAGAGCCATAAGGTAAGTGTGTTTTTTTATTATTATTATTGTAGCCCCACCCCCCATTGTAAATACAAGCCAGCCGCCACTGAAATCCGAAGGTGCCAATAAATGCCAAGCCTTTTTCACTTGCTGATTCTGACAGATTTAACCTGTCGAAATGTCGTGGAGAATGGAAACTTTACTGCACCTGCTAATTACTGGGTGTGATAAACATCGCACCACATAATGGCGATCACAATTTTACGAGTCAGTTGTGATCACACCCCATTTGTTTACTTCTAGGCAGCAGTAGAAAATAACAATAAATTGATTTTAAATGGCATTTAATACCGCAGTTAAAACATAATAAATGAAGGTGTGCCTATTGCGTAACTTAAGCTATTGTTCAGCGTCTTTAGGGACTTATACTGCTCTGGGAAATACATGTACCACAACTTACATGTTTCTCATAGCAATTTTATCTCCTGGATCTGAGTTCTGCAGGTCGAAATCATGGATAAGACAGTTTGTTTTCACTGGGATGTAAACCCATGTTTCCCTTGTCCTGACCTGCAAAACTCCCAATCAGCAGCTATTACTCCAGTGTGACCTTCACCAGATACTACCTGGCACAATTTGTGCAAAGAAAAATGACATTGCTTAGGATTCAGAATGTCAAATTGGGAGCAAATACCTGTTGTCACCTGGGTTTTATTTTACCCTCAATACTCAGAATAAGACCCCTACCAATTAATACTCCGTTGAGCAATCCTGAAAGTATGAAAGGCTGATTTTGCCTTGCTGGAATTTAAAGTTTGGTCCTGCAATGCACAGTCCGAATCAATAGCGTATTCACCCAGCTATCTTGCCACTGAATTATTAAAATATTATTTCAATAGTTCAGGGCGGGCTGAAACGTCGAGTGGGAGAAAGGTGAAGCAAATCTTGGAGCATTTTACCTAAATATTACCATCCAAATTCGGATTTCCTCTTCCTAAACACTGCCAGAGCCCAACATCATTATAATATAGAACACACCGGAAGATATGACTTTCTTTCCTAGCCAGTGCTGCTTTATGCAACTAACAATCCATGCCAATGGTATAAACTATTTTTTTGCTATTATCTAATATATGGGGGGGGGGCTTCAATGAAAGGCCTCGATTTTCACCGAAATACCTTACAAGTTAGGAGAGGATGTGGCGTAATGGCCAGAGCTATTGACTTTGGAGCTAGGAAACCAGGTTCAACAGTCATGTCTGCACATCTGGGCAAACCACTTAATTTCCCTATGCCTACCAAAAAAGTGAATGGTCCTAATGTAACTGGTGCTCATGTCTAGCGCTCCAATACCTTCGGGAGAGTTCGCGCTCTATGAAAACTGCAAAGATATGTTAGGCTTTTTGGTTCGTAGATTTCAGATTTTTGGATTATAAAGTTCACATGTAGGGGTTCAGCGCAGGAACAAATAATCTTCCCTTAGGTAATTGTGCTACATAAGCGAGTATTTAGTATTACATTGGTCGCAGTGGGAGACACCCCATTGCCTAACATTAGCCCCCACGGTGCCGAGGGGGGGGGGGGGGGGGGGAGCTGTGAGCTCCAGGGGTCACCTCAGCACAGCACACTGTGCATGAGCGGAAGGTCCCTGACTGGGTCCTGGGGGCAAGGTGGGCTTCCATGTGCTTTGCAGCCACCCCCCGCAACGCCCCCGTTAAAGTTTGGTTACGCTACCACGCCTCTCCTAGTGGGATGCGGCACGATAACGTTTTTTTCTAGCAGGAATATCACAGCGCTGCTGCTAGAACGGTTGTTGAATCATTCATTGAATTAGTTGAATTATAGATGTCTTCTTGATGTTTCAGGAGAGGAATCTCCATCCTGTCTGAATAGCCACGTCAGCTCTACTGACCCTTACCCGCGCTGCGAGAGAGGCTGTGTCGTCGACGCACATTCATGCGTTGGAAACGGGAGGATTGAGACTTAAACAAGGCAGCATTCAGATCTAGCAACGTCATGGTCTACCCATATTTTAATTTAACAAAAATATTCTTGTCATTGGAGGGAGTGTGAATGGGATCTAAGGGGCTCTACTTGAATCTTCAGTCGACGTAAATATTCGGATTCGTCATTCTTGCGGATCTTCTAAAGCAACAGGGCGCGAACACATCTGTAATGGAGAAATCAGTCATTTTCAAGAGGCTCAGCTGTGGCAGGGTTCTCCAAGCCTGTGCAGAAATCGCTCAGCCGGGAACATTTTGCCTGGATGGCAAGACGTGGGTAGAAGCCTGCTGCTGGCAGATAGTTTATTGTTGAAATGAATCATACATTGAATTGCCAACAAACTCGAACCAGTCACCACCCCACGCTGCAAACACTGAGCCAAACTGATATTGTACTGACCATCACGCTTACCATCAGTCTTGTCATTCTGCAGCCCAAACTGTTACCTTCTGTTTGTTGCTGAAGCGGTAGTTACAACTTAATTCTCAGCCTAATTAAAAACGAATACTTTCCCACTGATTCTCGGTCTTAAGACCTTGGTGAGGCATTATTGAACATGATGGAACCCCCTTTTAACATGTGCCTTCATACTTCTAGATTAGGCACTTACATCTCTACCGGATGCAGTGTTTGTTATAAAAGATGTTGTGTTTCAATGATTCATATCATTCCTTTGGGAATGCCCCATCAGCTAAAGATTTGTCCATTCGTTGTACACAACCATTCATGTGACTTGTGCCGGGCTAGAAGGATCCGACAGCTTCTGCAACCCTGCATGGCCCCACATGCAGCAGCCATCAAAATCCACACCCGCTACTACTTCATATATGCTGACAATACTCAAATACAAAATATTATACAGAAAGAACAAAGAGCAAGAAACTCTGCGTTATATGAGAGTGGGGTACCAATCCGCCTGATTGCGACTGGCCCAGTGTTCCCATACACGATTTTTCCTAAAGCTGGAACTCCAGGTCTGATTTTACTGGGCCATTAATCCTGGGTGATAAAATCGTAAATGCAGCCAAGCCCCTGTACCGATCTTCTCCAAGCATGTTTATTTTCAGCAAAGAGGGAGCAGATATTGTTTCAACCTACTAGGGCACCTTTTTCTCCTTCCCTCCACTCACCACCCCGTCCCCCATCCCCCTAGCACCTACCCCCCAGCTCACATTTACCACCTGCACAGAGAAAATCCATGTGGAATTCCACTGAGAAAAAACAGTATTGTCTAGGAACCTAAGAGGAGCAGAGAGGAATTTCGGTCCAGAAGACGTCCTCACTTCATAAACAATTTCAGGCAAAAAAGGTGTGCCGTTCGTTAACAAAAAGTGGCGTTCCATATGGATTTGGGTCTGTTAGGTCATCAGAGGCTGCTCCTTTTAGGAGCACAAGCCCTCAATTACCAGTGGCTGCAGACTTCATCAGCAGCTTCTGCTCCTTGTTGGGTCGGTGCTGCAACGCCCAACAACCCCCTTGAGGGGGCACTTTGCCGGAGATCTTCTCATATTGTCTCTAGGCCAGGATTAATAGTCTTGGTGAGCAGTGAGTCTAAAATAATTTCACACTATATGTAGATCGGTATGAAACTGTTAAAATTAACTAGAGATCCCCTTTGTGCAAATTTTATTCCTGGCGTCCCTGTTAAGCATTAAAAACACTTAACAGGATCAACTTTTCCTAGAACACTACAAATATGGTCAACATACATCAAGCCTAGTCTGTCCCAAAGCACATCAACGGCATTTCATCATGACCTGCCTTAAACCTAATTTACACAAGTAGGCAACTGTAAGGTATGTGAGTGATATTGTCCTACTGTTCTACCTAATCAACTCCCTTAATCTATTGAAGATTAGTGCATATAAACTTGCACCCTAAGTATGGATGGATTTCTTTTGTACCATGCTGATGACCTGAAAATTAAAAAAACATAAAACAACATTCATAAGACACAGTACTGGGATTCCTGAACCCATTGTACTACATACCCATAGTATATTACAGGATTGCTTTTCTTGTGTGGGTGGCAGACAGTTTTTCACTATGTCTATTTTCTCCACGGAAAGTAGAAAAATGTTTTTTTCCTATTTGGTTGTTTTATTGGAAATGGGGGTACTGTTTTTTAAATGGGTGCCATGTTAGGTGGAATAGTTCCATTTAAAATAGTGGTATCCCTAAGTATATATATATATATATATATATATATATATATATATATATATATATATATATATATACATACAATAATGATTAGTATTGTTCCCGAAAGCAGATCAGGAGAGAATCTTTTTGAGAAAAGAATAAAAGCAATTGGAAGTTATTACCAAATGGAAGTGTAGTTTTTTGGTTATAACAGACACCCACTTGAGCACCTTATAAGTCCATGGTTAAAACAGGAAAATCACAGCATTTAATCTGAAGGATACAACAGAGTGAGAAATTTCAAGTGCAGTAAAATGGAAACGAGAGTGGCCAAGAGACTACGGAGAGCGGAATGTTTGTTCTCAAAAGAGAAAAAGACAATAACAGGGACAACTAAAATATTAAAAACGACTGTTACAGAGAATTATTTAAAATATTTGTATATCCAACTGGAACATCTATTGAAGAAGGAAATCACAAAAAGCTGGGAGATCTTAACACTGGAAAAATACATACAAGTTGTTAGGGTTCCAAGAGGGCTAAGGATCTTCACGTTACCAAATCATCCTGATACAAAATCGGAAATGTTTGAAGAATGGGGTGCAAACAGTATGGAATGCTCAAAGAACATGATGCGCATTAACATTAAATATGCCAGGAAGGATTTAGAATCAATCCTGAAGGAAGTAAAGGAAATACAGGAAAAAATTGGAGCCCTAAATAAAGAAGAGGAAAGTATCAATCAATCAATCAATCAGCAAAATGTATAGAGCGTGCTACTCACCCGTGAGGGTCTCAAGACGCTGGGAGGGGGGGATCAAGGGGGGGAGCAGGGAGGGTCACTGTTCGAACAACCATGTCCTGAGGTTCTTTCTGAAGAGCAGGAAGTCTTTGGTTTTGCGAAGGCTGGTGGGGAGGGAGTTCCAGGTTTTGGGGCGAGGTAGGAGAAGGACCTGCCTCCTGTGGTGGTGCATTGGATGCGGGGGACTGTGGCTAGGGCGAGGTCGGCTGATTGGAAGTTGCGTGTGGGAGTGTGGAAGTTCACTCTTTCGTTGAGGTAGGTTGGGCCGGTGTTGTGGAGGGATTTGTGTGCGTGGAAGAGGATCTTGAATGTGATTCTCTTGTCTATGGGGAGCCAGTGAAGGGATTTGAGGTGTGGTGAGATTCGTTTGTGGCAGGGGAGGCCAAGGACGAGGTGTGCAGCTGTGTTCTGGATTCTCTGGAGTTTGCGTTTGAGTTTGAGTGTGGTGCCGGCGTAGAGGACGTTACCGTAGTCTAGTCTGCTGATGATGAGTGCATGGGTGACTGTCTTCCTGGTCTCTGGGGGAATCCATTTGAAGGATTTTTTTGGAGTGCGGAGTGTGTGGAAGCAGGAGGAGGTTAGAGCATTGATTTGCTGTGTCATGGAGAGGGAGGGGTCCAGGATGATGCCGAGGTTGCGTGCGTGGTTTGCGGGGGTGGGTGCGGGGCCTAGGGCGGTGGGCCACCAGGAGTCGTCCCATGTGGTTTTGTTGGGGCCGAAGATGATGATCTCGGTTTTGTTGGAGTTAAGCTTGAGGTAGTTAGTAGTCATCCAGTTGGCGGTGTCGAGGAGAGCAGCATGTAGGTTGGTTTTGGTGGTGGTGGGGATGCGGGCGAGGGAGAGGATGAGTTGGGTGTCATCTGCGTATGTGAAGATAGTGATTCCGTGTGCTCGGTGGATGTTGGCTAGGGGGATCATGTAGATGTTGAAGAGTGTGGGGCTGGGGGAGGACCCTTGGGGGATTCCGCAGATGATCTTGGCAGCGGTGGAGTGGAATGGTGGAAGGCTGACTCTCTGGGTCCGGTCGGTGAGGAAGGAGGTGAGCCAGTCTAAGGCTTTGTGGTGAGTAACACGTTAAGGCAAATTATGGATGTCACTCTGGAAAAATGTGAAAAAATTATTGAAGAGCGAAAACAAAGAAAGTTTCGAAGAGATGAGATTGATTATGAAACTGGAAGGATTTTAACATTTGCAAAAAGATTTGACATGTTGAAACAATAAAATCCGAATATTTCAGATAAGAAGATACAATCTCTGGAAATGTCTATTAGTGAATCAGATGTGGAAGTAAGTTAAGGAGAGGAAATAGCAGCTCCAGTTAGAAAGATTACTTTTTTAGACTAAATTAAACTAGTCTATATGGATCAAAGAACACTAATGGGAGGAGGACGGGGCCAAACACGAGATCGAGGAAGAAAACTCACATGGGATCGAGGAAGTATCGGAAAACAAGAAGGGGGTCTGGAAAGAGTAAAAGACTGTCCCGTGAGAAGTAAACAAATACACAAAACCAAGTAATGGAAAACAATTCAAGTGAGAATTTAATTGTAAATCTTTCAAATCATGAATTGACGCAACAAGAAATGACTCTCCGTAGTAAAGGCCTGCCCTTCTGTCCGGAGATGCACTTTGATCATGTTGAAACAAGGATTGATCTATACAAATTTGTACGTAAACTAAAACTGGCCAAATTTTTCTCTAAACAAACATCATTAGAACAACCACAAGATGAATGAAGCATGCCATCAATCAATTTAACTATTGAACAGAAATCTGATGTTAAAACAGCATACAACTTAATGTATAATCTTGAGGATCAAGAACTGTCTGAGACACAAGTACTGGAAGAATTAGACATTAATATTAGTACACATTGTTGCACAAATTTGAAACCAAAATTGAAATTCTGTCCAACACTATCGCTAGGAAATAGGATGGATATAATCCATGATCTGGTGGTTGAAGATCTAGAAAAATTGAATTAAATCAAACATACAACAAGGGAAAATATTACCAAACAGGAACGTGAGCCACATTGATTGAAAATCAAAGTCTGGAAATTAAACCTGCAGATAAAGGGGGAAATATAGTGGTTATGGAAAAACAAGACTAAATGAAAGAAGCATATAAACAATTGAATATTAAAAATCACCATTCAAAATTTGAGGGGAATCCAATTAACCAATTAATCATGCAATTAAATCATTTGCTGGATAGTTGGTATGATGAGGGCTTGCTAAATAAGGAGGAGAGATCTTTCTTGAGCAATGACAATCCAATCATGCCTACAATTTATTTTCTCCCCAAAATTCATAAAAGATTGGAAAAGCCACCTGGCCGTCCTATAATTTCCAGTTGTGACTCATTATATGAGAACCTATCAACATATGTGGATTTTCTTTTTAGCCCCCATTGTAATGAGCTTAAGCTCTTATGTCAAAGATACAGGGGACTTTCTAAGAGCACTTTCGGGAATTGACTGGGAACCAGAATATAAACTTGTCACCATAGAGGTAGTATCGCTATACACCTCAATCAGGCATAAAATGGGCTTGATGGCAGTGCAGTATTGTTTACAACAATGGGATATTAAGTATTTGAAACACTCAGAGATGCTAATGAAGATGATTGACTTGTGCCTAAGGAACAATATATTTCTCTTTAACCATCAGCTATATGCCCAAGTCTGTGGGACAGTAATGGGAGTTTCCTTCCCACCGAGTTATGCGAACTTGATGATGGGATGGTGGGAAAAACATGTAGCATGGAGTGAAGAGAATGAGGAATTTGCAGCAAAGGCCGTCATGTGGCTGAGATATATTGATGATTTATTCATCATTTGGAATGGAACAGAGAAGGAGTTTGTACATTATTTTGAACGTTTGAATAGGAATTAAGTGGGTTTACAATTTACCCATAACATTAGCTCTCAATTCGTTCAATTTCTGGATGTCCAAGTATACATTGAAAATAATAAAATTTAAACTACATTACATCGGAAAGCCACTTCTACAAATAGTATACTACATGGAGATAGGTTTCACCCGGCATCTCTGAGGAAAAGTATACCATAAGGAGAGTTATTAGAATTTAATACAATTGCTCCACAGCACACGAAATGGAACTGAAATTTAGAGAAACTAGACAAAGATTTATTCAAAGAAAATATAAACTAAGAGACATTAATCTGGGTGAATGTAAAGCAAGATCCAGAACGAGAGCAGAAACATTGAACAAACCTAAATGGAACAAGGATAACAAAGATTCTAGTATAAGAATGATCATGACATTTAGCAAGGAAAATCATGTGATCCTGAAGATACTCAATAAATATTGGGATATCATAAGAAAAGATCCCGATATTGGAAAATTGGTAGGAGAAAGACCGTTGGTGACATATAGGAAGGTGTCATCTATACAAGATCTTCTGGTGAACAGTCACTTCCAGATAACCAAGCCTTTGAATTGGTTACAGACTCAAGACGGTTGGTTTCACATGCTGTGGCAAATGTAAGGCCTGTCGGATAGGTGTAAATACAAGAGAATACTTAGATTTTAAGGGCAAATCAATAAAAATCTTGAAGAGAATTACATGTAACACCACCCATGTAGTTTACATAATTGATTGCGATTGTAGATTACGGTACGTGGGGAGTACAATTTGTCCTTTAAAAAAACGTATACTAGAACATATCAGAGCCGTGCAGAATAATGATGGAAATTATGTCGTGGCAAAACACCTAACCAGGCATAAGGATAAAAAGTGGACAAATATGACGTTTTTCGGCAATGCAACTGTAGAGCATAATAAAAGAGGAGGTAATCGAGAGCTTAGGTTGAGACGCTTGGAATCACGACTAATAATACATCTTAAAACCAAGGCCCCGAGGGGACTCAATGCTGATGAAGAACTTCATTTTCATTTATGATGAAAATTATGCTGTAGTTATAAACAATAAGATCTATAATTTGGTGTCAAGGTGGGGAATAAATAGGTACAGAGAATGATAGTGTCAGGGGAATAGGTACGAAGTGGCTATGCGAAATTGGTATCATGGCTACCAGATTATCAAGGAAGGCCGAGGACATAGAAATGAAATCCACTCACAAGAAGTAAGGAGAGTACTATGCGTATAGAGGTCCGCATATATACTCAGAGATAGAGAGTTATATGAAATAAAAACCAAGATCTTTCACTGATAACTGTTGTAACTATACAGAGTAGACTGACTCATATAAAGCTGCACCTTTTAATAATGTACTATGCATTATTAATACCAAATATCCCTCAAATGAACCAAATATTATAACTACCATTTCAGGTTCTGAGAAAACATATTTTTGCCTGCACACATGTGAAAAATGATTGTTATGAATCTCTGCATATATAATTTTAGATATAAAGCTAAATGCTGAAATTGCCTTTTAAAAGAAGAAACAAAGATGGGTTTGGGTTGTTCACATTTCTTGGCCGTTAGTAGTTTTTTAGGGGACTATGGGCCTCATTATGACCCTGGCGGGCGGCGGAGGCCGCCCGCCAGGATCCCGCCCTCCAAATTACCGCGCCGCGGTCAAAAGACCGCGGCGGGTATTACGAGTTTTCCCCTGGGCTGGCGGGCGGTTCCAGTAAAACCGCCCGCCAGCCCAGGGGAAAACGACCTTCCCACGAGGATGCCGGCTCGTAATCGAGCCGGCGGATGGGAAGGTGCGACGGGTGCAGTGGCACCCGTCGCGTATTTCAGTGTCTGCAAGGCAGACACTGAAATACTTTTCGGGGCCCTCTTACGGGGGCCCCTGCCGTGCCCATGCCATTGGCATGGGCACGGCAGGGGCCCCCAGGGGCCCCCAGGGGCCCCCCCTACCGCCATCCTGTTCATGGCGGCTTTCCCGCCATGAACTGGATGGCGGTAGGGGGGGTCAGAATCCTCATGGCTGCGGAGCGCGCTCCGCAGCCATGGAGGATTCCAAAGAGCAGCGGAAAATCAGCGGGAGACCGCTGACTTTCCGCTTCTGACCGCGGCTGAACCGCCGCGGTCAGAATGCTCATTGGAGCACCGCCAGCCTGTTGGCGGTGCTCCCGTGGTCGGTGGCCCTGGCGGCCACCGGCCGCCAGGGTCAGAATGACCCTCTATATGTCCCACAGTGCACTTGTGTGGTAGTAGGAAAATAACAATATAAATGGAGACTTATATTAAGGTATATTTTTTGTAAACTGTGAACAAGACCGAGAGGTTGAAACGCATTGGTGGTGTCTTTCTGTAAATTCTTTGGATATAAGAAATTAAACTCCTGGAGTGCAACAAATCAAATGTTTTACAATTGTTTGTTTTGGATATATATATATCTATCTATCTATATATATCTATATATATATATATATATATATATATATATATATATATATATATATATATATAGATAGATAGATAGATAGATATAGATATAGATATAGATAGATATAGATATATATAGTATATTTATTGCATATTTCTGACACATATAAGGATTATAATCCCAGGTGGTGAAACACGTTTCCATGGTGTTGTTTTCAGTATCTAGGGAGAACTTGGTATCACACAATATTATATAAATTATCCGTTTGTCAGTTACAGATGAGCCTCATTTTCTACTAGTAGCCTTTGTTAGAAACAGAAGGCCTACTCTGATCATATTACACTCTGCTGTTGCTAATAGTTATGTACCTAGGAAACCTGGACACACAGAGTCCTGTTGGAAAGGGAACAATGATGGGTGTTTAGATTGAAACACATATAACAGGATTAAATGATGACATTCCCTGTCCTTACTGGCAACATGTGGATGAAATAAGAATAAGGGGGAGAAGACTTCGAATATATCTCTGGAGGGCACTAGTAATACTCATATATATTAGGAAGTTTTTTCTTATGGAATGACACACCTTTTTTGCTTGCTACCGGCTTTGCTCAGTTATTTCCCATTATGAGGAGATTCACTCATAATTACATGGTACTGGTGGGTTGTTACTTTGAGGTAATGTTAATTTCGTTCAAAGAGTTTACACTCAGGCAGTACGGCGCTACTCCCAATGAGTGACTAAATGCTATGTGGACGTCAAATTATTGATGTTGACGTTAATAGCACAAAGTGCCTGAGTGATTTTGAAAATAAAGAATTTGTATGTATGCTCTTCCTTTACACCAAGGATACCCTTGGAACACCTGCAATATTATGCCATTTATTCATTGCTCATTTGTGTAAGTCTCTTTTTGCGTTTCCCATCTTAAGCTGGATCATGACATTACTACATGTGTAGTCCAGCCTGTGCTCTCCATTTACCCCCAGGTTTCCCAGTGCCTTCACTGCTGGTCCGTTCTGCCATTTCTTCAAGCTTACTGTTTTGTGGACCCATCTTTAGTTTCTGTCCTCTTATGGTTGTTCTCCACCACTCTTCTGATCACACTTCCTTGCAGCTGTTAGCTGAAAAGTGCACAAGTCACCGTGTGCCAGTTTTGACAGACGCAAGTCTCACAATACTCAATTACCTGAAAGGGTCAAGAAAGTTGCAGGAAGATCCATTAGAAAGAATCTTGCAAATATGGTTGACTAGACCTTGGACATACACCATATCTCAAAACATTAGCTTCTTCTCTTGCCTCCGTTTTAACTTTCAGCTTGTTTTTTTGCTGTCCATCTAAAATTGCCTTTCCAGAAAGAAGTATGGAGTGAATTCTCTGATAAACTCCTTCTCGACACAAGTGGCAACATGGGCAGTGTTGAGTCCAGTGGTATGTCTTTTTGTTTATAGTAGAGCTTCCCTTAATATCAATGGAGTCAGAAGAAGGCTCACTGTCAAGTGTGTTATGACAAAATCTGTTATGTGAAGCTATATACAAAAAATGTGTTATTTTTTGCAGGTCGGTGCCACTGGGTACTGTTTGGTGAGAAGACAAATTCATGAGATAGATCCACACCCAGAATGTAACCTTAAAAATCTCTCTAGTTTGACAGGAAGAGCTGCAATGGGAGTTTCTGCCATCCCTAGTGGAATGCGGGTTCAAAATTCAGTTTTTGGCAAGAGCCAGAAACAACCCCTGTCTATATCTCTGTAGCTCTAGTTCATTTCCACTGTCTGATCCTGACAGTGTGCCCTATTAGTCAAGTGTTCACCTATTGTTTGAGGCTTTGATTTGGGTGCGTGTTCTTGCTCTCGTTTTCAGTGTGCTCCCTGTCTCCTTAACTGCTAACTTATTGCTGAGGTTGGATACCACCACATAAGTGTCCACAGGGGAACAGGAGAATTGTTCTTGCAGTTTACCTCAAACCTGGAGTAAATTTCAGTGATGGTGACTGCATGTTGTACCCAAGGCTTTATCATTGGGAGGTGCTGTTATCTGACAGACACCCTTCATCTAAGTGTGCTGAACAACTTATTTTCGATTGTGAGAGGTAGAATGCAGTAACGTGTTTCTATGAACATCCTGAGTCTTTGGTGGTTGGGTCAAATTCATTAGGAGGCCAGTAAAGAGTCAATATTGAGCATTTTTTGACTGTCCAAAAACCTGGAACTGATTTCCCTCTAGGCAGTTGTATGAACTAAGTGTTTTTGGAAGGTGATTGATTTGGGCTATTAGATATTGTAGTCCACCTTGAGCATGCCTCGGACTTTCAGAGGAGGGAGAAACAATATGTGTTGGCTTAGGCCCACTTTTTTCTTAGCCTCTCTTCAGAGTCTGTACGATTAAGAGAGATTGCCTCTTATCATCTAATCATACGTGAATCTTGGAGTTGACAGGCCTTAGATGGACAGTAGATGCCCTTCATCCCATTGATCTGCAGTGCTGTCCCTGTCTTGTTTTTGCGAGTCTCCTTCACGGTGGATGCAAAAGTGACTCTTGTCAGGATAAAGAATGACTATTTCACGGTTTTTAACATGCCCCAAAAAGCAGCATCTTAGACGGCCACACACGGCATTAAAATGAAAATATGGAGACCTGTGGGCCAGTAATCAAGGAGTATAAAACTGCCTTCCTCTCGAGCAGTGCTTTAAATGGAAATATAACACTGCAGGTACTCAATATTTAGCGTACCTGTTTGCTCCTGAGAAGTGCCGGTAATCTCCTAATAAATGTTTTGCAATAGTGCTGGAAAGTGCAGGCGCGCTCCCCCTCAACTTGAAGAAGTGCGGGTACCGAGTACCGGACAGTACCTGCCCATTTAAAGCACTGCTCCCGAGGGGAAGGAAGGAGAAACATAAGCCACCGATCCTGTTCCCCGTCTACAGAACACTACTGCCAGACTTATTGGCACACACAATGGTCACATCCACTCGGGGGTTTATAATGATCAATGCACATGCATGTGCAATGAGATTCGTTACTTGTAAAGTATTTTTTTCACAATAGTGTGTCCGAATGTCTTGTCCCATTATCATGATAGCCACACCAAAAAAAAGCCGTATATACTGTAACTCTTAATGGAACAATATTTTTTGAAAATCTGGCATGCACCTCGCCTTCCTGTCTCACTAAAGAGGAGCCAGAAAAATACACCACCTCAACGGAACCATACTGCAAATGGGAACAACTGAGCGAGTGTGATGAGCGAGGCCAGTAATTGCTTCCTCTAGGAACTTCTTTATTTTCCTTTCTTCCCGGCATACTCCTTTCAGTTGTTTCAATCGCCCACATCTTTCATTTTTTTCCTGTCGTTTTTACATTATCTATCCTTTTTTGCTCACACCACTTTCTTTTTCAATTCTTCCTTTCTTCATCCATCCCTATAAGCATCCTTTTGCCCTTACCCCTCTTCATCCATCCATTCGTCCATCTTTCTTTCTACATTCTTCAAATGCATCTTTTCCTTCATACATTTATCCTCCTCTGCATTCATCCACTATGTTTCTATCCATTCTCTCATCCATCACCCATCATTCTTTCCCATCTATCTCTACAGCCATCTTTCATCCTCTCCTCCATCCATCGCTCAATCCACCCATTCTTCCATACATTATTCTTCCCCTCCTCCTTACTTCTCTTCCTGTCCTTCATGCTCTCTTGTTTCATTAGTTCCCCCACCCCACTGGCCCATCAAACTATCCACTTATAGCTGCATGTATGAGCTATAGTCTAGGAAAAGGAGGTAAAAACAAAAAAGTCAAACGCTTTATGATAGTCAGAACTGCCCCGTGAGACCTACCCCTGCCCAAGCTACTGAAGTGTTGGTGGGGCGAGGGGCAGAGCTTTGAGGGCCGTCCATAACGCCCCTGATGTCTCGCATATTTGTTATGGATTCCCCAGACAACTGACTGTCGCTGGCCAATAAGCCCTGCCCTAAATATAGGTTGCCGTCTTTCCCAGTGAAAACTACATGCAATTTGTCCTCGTTTTAAGATTCGGCAAAGGACCGGACATAGGACCAGATGTAGCATTTTCCGATTTTGCGAATCGGAAATTGCGAGTCGGTGCGACTCGCAATTTCCGATTCGCAAAATCAGATGCAGAACGGTGTCTCAGACACCGTCGGCGAGTCGCTATGGGGTGGCAAAGACTCACCTCATTAATATTAATGAGGTGGGTCGCATTTTGTGACACCATAGCGAGTCCCTGCACTCACAGGGATGGTGGCCTGCTGAAGACAGCAGACCTCCATGTCTGTGACTGCTTTTTAAATAAAGCAGTTTTTTATTTTTTATTTTGCAGCCCGTTGCAAAATAAAAAAAATAACGAAACCATTTGGTTTCGGTTTTTCAGAGTAGGCAGTGGTTCATTGGACCACTGCCTGCTCTAAAAAACCCTTTTTGGCAACATTCACAAAGGGGAAGGGGTCCCATAGGTGTGACACTGGTGGTAACTGCGAATTGCTTTGCGACCGCATTCGTGGTCACAAAGCAATTTAGCATAGCGATGCGAGTCGCAAATAGGAAGGGGACACCCCTTCCTATTTGCGAGTCGCATTCACAATTTGCAAATCAGTACCGACTTGCAAATTGTGAATGAGCATCGCAATCGGCATTTTGCATGGCACAAATTTCGATTTTCGCAGTTTGCACCATGCAAAATGCTTGCTACATCTGGCCCTTAATCCTTAAACAGAATTCAGTATATAATCTGTATCCATGTTTAACATGGCTTTAGTTTCTTTGTTTACTTTAACTATTAGCCAGAGATCATTAATAGATCTCTAGAATAGTTTAAAAAGTGTTTTCTCATATATATTGTTTAAGGTATGTACTGATAAAGGAAAAATATATTTTTTCCTAATTTTGTACGGGTTTGGGCATTAAATACCGGTAAAAATTCAGGTCGTTGGTAAATGCACATTAGCTATTGAGCTTCTTTGTTGTACATGTTTCATAATTTCGTATCCTGGTGTTTGGTGTACAAATCTCATATTTTCTGATCCCAGACAGTAAAACGCCTTGCAGGTGGTGCCATGCACAGGGTGCACCCCTGCATAACTGTGTTATGTGTTTGTGTTACACAAAGGGTATTCAAATATAATTCAGAAATCAATTATTTTTCTTGAGGTAATTGATGCACGTGTACGTAATAGAACTATTTTAATGAAATCTTTGATTGGGGTGTTCTATTACAGTGAATGCATGTGTTGATGATGCTTGTTTTCATTTTTCTCTTCTTAACCAAAACCTTGCTTTTGCTTTCAGGTCATGACATACTCGAGTGGATTATTCAACGTCTACAAATTACTGATGAAGGTAAATTCTTGATGAAGTTTTCTTCTTTGTTTTAATATCTTTGAGAAAACTTTTAAAGCACATATATGAAAACATATTAAGGGATCTTGCACGCTCCCTCGCCATCCTAGGTGTAAACACATTACTTAACACTTAGGAGAAAAATCAGAATTTCATCAGTCAGAGATGCTTACAGTCGTGGCTGGCAACTGAGCGGGGGAATAAACAAAAATAAAATAAAAATGTAAAACAAATAACTTACCTGAACCTTGTCGCCGCACCGCTGCACTCAAGGCACAGGCTCTCAGCCGGCCCTGCGGCGAATCATGACGCTGCTCAGAGCAGCGTTAGGATTGGCTGGGAGCACCCAATTAGGGTGCTCCAATACAGACTAGGAGCCTGGGCCTGCTTTCTCCAACTCGGCAACACAGTGCCGGGTTGGAGAGAGCCCTGTGAGTGTGTGTGTTTGGCCGGCCTAAGACGGATGGCCATACATACATGCGCACTGAGGGGAGTGCTGTGTGCAGTGCTTGTCACCCTCATGGCCCCGCCCCTTTAAAAATAAAACAATAATAAACATCATTCATTTTCATTTTCATTTTATTTTAAAGGTGTGCAGCTCCTGCTGCTGAAGAGGGGGTGACGCTCCTCTGCCATAGCGGAGGAGCCACATCTGGATGCTTAAGGACACTTTTACAGGTTTTGGTTCTGACATAAGGGATCACTGACACACAATCGAGGTAAACAATATGATCTGACATAGATATTGTGTCAAAAATATCATTTACCAAAATATCATGTTCTTGTCCTTCTAACGGTCAGTAAAAAAATAACGTAAATAAAATATTGTTTAACACTAATATCATCCAAAAACATACAACAAATTATTTTTTTAAAATATACAGTTTAAAATAGTAATCCTTAAATATTTTAGTATATAGCATTAACATAATGTAAATTACATGAATTATAGTCATATCTAACACCATATATAAATATACACTTAAATAAACACATACACATATGAGTATTTGTGTTTATATATATATGTATATATATAGTGTAACACAATTATAAAAAATATATATTATACATTATAATAAATATATTTTGTTAAATGTTTCAAATTTAGTACAATGAAAAACGTATTTATGATACCTACTTGCGATAGACAGTAGGTAGTTATAGTTAGGACCAACTTTTCGCATAGACAAAGTGATTTTTTTGCTAATAACTTTGACGCCATTTGACGAATCTTCACTAAATTTTCAAAAGTAGTTTGCCATTCACTTTAGGTGATATGTGGAAAGCTTTGGGCTGATTCGTCAAGTGAGGGCTGAGAAAAAGCGGGATCCCAAAACACTTCTTTCCCATGCAATGTCTGTGGAGATTTTGAAATTATTAGGCACAGCTACAGCCCGAACCGCTGGACGGAATTACACCAAATTTAGCAGAAACCTAGATTTGGTCCAGAAAGGTCTATTTTTGTAATTTAGTGTTAATCTGTTCAGTGGTTTCAGGGTTATGAAAGGAAAAAATAGAAAATATAGGAACATGGATCCTTCGTGGATTCTTCACGGATCCTCGGGTGACCGCGAGTGTCCACGGATCCAAACCCAAAAGCAAGACCCTGATTGGCTGGTCGCACCCTGAAAGGAAAGTTGTGGCCGACATTTTGTTTCTCGGCTTGGCCCTGGGGAGAAATTGTATAAATAAAAAAATCACATAAGCGGTCAGGATAGAGAGATCCTGCGTCAGTATGCCCATTGTTGGGTAGCGATTTGTGCTTTATAAGATGATTTAACATAACATAGAAAACATGGAGGATTCTCTAAGGGATCCCTTATGGGCAACAAATTGTCCAAATATTTGTTCTGCAGATCTACCTTGGCACTCAGACCGACCCCCAGTGCAAAATCATTAAGGATCCGCCCCAATGAAAAAACATGGTGGTGGTATTAACGTTTAACATTTGGTAATTATATATTACTTTATGTTAAAACATGGTAGAATTTCACTGAAAAAAAACAAAGGTTACAGGGATGTTATAGTTAGGGTCACGTTTTACACACACAAAACCATAGAAATTCAGCAGTCAGTGTTATATTTATACTTGTCTGAAGAAAGGCTGCAGAACTTTTCCAAGACGTCATACGACGCATCATACAACCTGTTGTGAATGCATTTAACTATAGCAATGACATACTGCTTTTTGGAGCTACACAGAAGGAGCATGATAGAACCCTCTCCCAAGTATGTCAATTACACAATGATGCAGGCTTGACTTTAAACGCAGACATGTGTGAGTTCAGTAATACAAAACTGAAATCCTTTGGCCATATAATTTCTGATGGGGACATTGTGGCGTCGAGTGTGGAATGTGGAATGGTGAGTGTGGACTGGGAGACAGAATGTTGGGGGCGATGGTTGATGAGAGACGAAGGCGGAGGTGGACGCGTCTGGGGTGGTCGGCACCGCTTATGTGTATGCTGCTAGCGATTGAATAAATGCATCATCGCAGCCTTACTGTGTCTGAGGATTATTCCAACAGGCATGATGCCTGATCCTGCAAAAGTACAACCTTTGACAAATGCTGAACGACCACAAGATGTTTCAATGGTACGTTCTTTTCTTGGAACGGTTAGCTACAGTTCATGATACATAAATGACATTTCCATTGTTAGTGCTCCATTACGAGAACTAACAAAGGAAAGTGTTGCTTTAAACGGTCACAAGAATGTGAAAAGAGTTTCAAGAGAATCAATTATGCCACAGAAAATGCTACAGAAATGGTGTATTTTAATCCAAAACTCCATACCAAGATTGTAGTTGACTCTAACCCATTGGGTTAGGTGCTATACTTGCACAGCATAGTGGACTCCTGTAGGAAAATGGCTCCCTGTTGCAGTTACCTCCCACTTTTTTCACTAAAAAATGTACCATTGTTTCCACAATTGGCACACCCCTGGCACACAGATAAGTCCCTTGTAAAAGGTACCAGTGGTACCAAGGGCCCTGTGACCAGGGAAGGTCCCTAAGGGCTTCAGCATGTGTTGTGCTACCCTAAGGGACCCCTCACCTAACACATGCACACTGCCATTGCAGATTGTGTGTGTTGTTGGGGAGAAAAAGGCAAAGTCAACATGGCACCCCCCTCAGGATGCCATGCACACAAAATACTGCCTGTGGCATAGGTAAGTCACCCCCCTAGCAGGCCTTACAGCCCTAAGGCAGGGTGCACTATACCACAGGTGAGGGCATAGCTGCATGAGCAATATGCCCCTACAGTGTCTAAGTCTATTTTAGACATTGTAAGTACAGTGTGGCCATATTAAGTATATGGTCTGGGAGTTTGTCAAAACGAACTCCACAGCTCCATAATGGCTACACTGAATACTGGGAAGTCTGGTATCAAACTTCTCAGAATAATAAACCCACACTGATGCCAGTGCTGTTTTATAAAAAAATGCACCCAGAGGGCATCTTAGAAGATGCCCCCTGTATTTTACCCAATCCTTCAATGCAGGACTGACTGGTCTGTGCCAGCCTGCCACTGAGATGAGTTTCTGACCCCTGGGGGGAGAGCCTTTGTGCTCTCTGGGGCCAGAAACAAAGCCTGCACTGAGTGGAGGTGCTTAACACCTCCCCCTGCAGCAACTGTAACACCTAGCACTGAGCCTCAAAGGCTCAGGCTTCATGTTACAGTGCCCCAGGGCACTCACTCTAGTGGAGATGCCCACCCCCCGGGACACAGCCCCCACTTTTGGCTGCAAGTGCAGAGGAGATAATGAGAAAAACAAGGAGGCGTCACCTACCAGTCAGGACAGCCCCTAAGGTGCCCTGAGCTGAGGTGACCCTTGCCTTTAGAAATCCTCCATCTTGGTTTTGGAGGATTCCCCCAATAGGAATAGGGATGTGTCCCCCTCCCCTCAAGTAGGAGGCACAAAGAGGGTGTTGCCATCCTCCAGGACAGTAGCCATTGGCTACTGCCCCCCAGACCTAAACACACCCCTAAATTGAGTATTTAGGGGCAACCCCGAACCCAGGAAATCATATTCCTGCAACCTACAACAAGAAGAAGGACTGCTGACCTGAAAGCCCCGCAGAGACGACAAACCAACTGACTTGGCCCCAGCCCAAACGGCCTGTCTTCAGACTCAAAGAACCTGCACAGCGACACATCCGACAGGGACCAGCGACCTCTGAGGACTCAGAGGACTGCCCTGAACCCAAACGACCTAGAAACTCCCAATAACAGTGGCACTGTTCAAAAACTGCAACATCTTTGCAACTTTAAAGCAACTTTCAAAGAACTCTCTCTTCCCGCCTGAAGCGTGAGACTTCTCAATCTGCACCTGACGGCTCGGCTCGAGCTCCAGAGAACAAACACTGCAGAGAGGACTCCTAGGCGACTACGATGACGTTAGTACCCTGAGTCGACCCCCCTGCACCCACACAGCGACACCTGCAGAGAGGATCCAGAGGCTCCCCCTGACCGCGACAGCCTGGTAACAAGGAACCCAATGCCTGGACTAAGCACTGCACCCGCAGTCCTCAGGACTTAGAGGAACCACCTTCCAGTGCAGGAGTGACCAGAAGGTGGCCCTCTTCCTAGCCCAGTCGGTGGCTGTCCAGAGAAGCCCCCCTGTGCCCTGCCTGCATCACCTAAGTGACCCCCAAGTCCCTCCATTCCTTCCTATAGCAAACCCGACGCCTACTTTGCACACTGCACCCGGCCACCCCTGTGCCGCTGAGGATGTGTTTTGTTTGCCTGCTTGTGTCCCCCCCAGTGCGCTACAAAACCCCCCTGGTCTGCTCCCTGAGGATGCAGGTACTTACCTGCCAGCAGACCGGAACTGGAGCACCCCTGTTCTCCATAGGCACCTATGTGTTTTGGGCACTCCTTTGGCCTCTGCACCTGACCGACCCTGTGTTGCTGGTGCGGTGAATTTGGGGTTGCCTCAAACCCCCGACAGTGGGCTGCCTATGCCCATGAGGCTGACTGTGTAAGTGGTTTACTACCTGAGAAACTTAACAAAACTTACCTCCCCGGGAACTGTTGATTTTTGCAGTGTGTCCACTTTTAAAATAGCTTATTGCCATTTTAACCTAAACTGTGTGTACTACTGCTTTAATTCAAAGTTCCATACTTACCTGTGTGAAGTACCTTGCCTTTTATGTACTTACCTCAAATCTTGAATCTTGTGGTTCTAAAATAAATTAAAGAAAATATATTTTTCTATATAAAACATTTTGGCCTGGTGTTAAGTCTTTGATTGTGTGTTCCTCATTTATTGCCTGTGAGTGTAAAACAAATGCTTAACACTACCCTCTGATAAGCCTATTGCTCGACCACACTACCACAAAATAAAGCATTAGTATTATCTAATTTTGCCACTATCAACCTCTACGGGGAACCCTTGGACTCTGTGCACACTATCTCTCATTTTGAGATGGTATATACAGAGCCAACTTCCTACAACTCCCAAATGCAAGAAAAAATATTGTGGCCTGTGCTAGTAGACGTTTATCCGAAACAGAACATGTTTACTTGCAGCCTGAAAAGGAAGTTTGGCAGTAGTATGGGTTTATGAAAATTTCCTTGTATTGTGTCCGGAATGCATTTTACCCTGGTGACTGATCATCAAGCCTTGCTGACCGTCTTCAGCAATCCAAAAGCCAAGATGCCTCCTCAAATTGAATGATGGGGACTACGATTGCAAGAGTACGAATTGTGCATTGCCCGGAAAACGATCAAAATCCTGCTGACTACTTTTCAAGAGTGCCTATTGAAGGTCATGGCAGTCCATCCAAAACAGCTAAGGTCTACATAATATCATTGTCAAGTCAAGTACCACAGCTGCTGTATGATTAGTCCAGATTGTAACTGCTATGAGCCATGATAGTGACATGCTCAAGTTGAAAGACATAATTACACATCACTCGTGGAACCAAAACGTTCAACCTCTCAGTAATGATGGTGAATATCAAAAGTACAAGAATGTCAAAGATGAAGAGTCCATAACTTAGGAAGGAGTTACTCTGCGAGGATGGAAGATCCTGATTCCAGAGAGTTGATGACCAAAGATGTTATAAGTGGCTCATGAAGGTCATTGCAGTATTGTTGCTACAAAGAGATCTCTCCGACACCACATTTGTTTTTTATACTTAGATGAAAGAGTTGAAAAGGAACACAAGGCCTGTCACATATGCAATGACCTGTCAACCAAAGTCGCCGAACATGCTCTAAATATGTCTTATCTCCCTATACATGCCTGGGAGAGAAAAGTCATAATTTGCTTTTGGTCTACTTGACAATATACATCATTCAATGGTGATAATAGATGAATATTCACCTTTTCTGTTGGTGGAAGATCTCTCATCCATAATAAATGAGTGTGCAATTGACAAACTTGATGGCATATTTGCAACATAGGGTTTGCCAGCCATTGTGATGTCTGACAATGGTCCACCTTTCAAATGCAGATCATTTAAAGAACCTCTCAAGGTTCTGAATGTAAAACATCAAAAGATCACATCATTGTGGCCACAGGCCAAATTACTTGTTGAGTATTTTGTGAGTACGCAAAAAAGCAGTAAAGTGTGCAACTCTTGGAAAGCTCAGTCTAAAAACAGTACTGAACTCTAATTTCTGAGCTTATTGCTCAACATCCCACTCTACCACAGATTTAAGTTGTGCTACTTTGAAGTTCGGGAGAGCAATGGCAACCAATATACCCCAGTGGACCCCACACAGAGAGATACCAATGAAAACCTAATTTGTACAAGGGACTTGGTTCAAAAACAGAAAATGAAAATGCATACAGACAAGAGGAGGCATGCATAAGACCTCCCATTCTGAAAAGGAGATTTGGTGATCACTCAAAAGCTATGGAAAAGAACATTTGATGCTCCTTACGATGATGAACCTTTTCAAGTAGTGTCTTCCAAAGGACACATGGTGACTGCCCGCTGACCTGGAAAGTCCCTTACCAGAGATTCATCTCACTTCAGGCCTGTGTTTCAAAGAAAAGAAAAGAGTGTATGAAAGCTTGCTATAGAATGTTGCAGTTCCCAGGTATACATAGAGGTATAAAGACATGTGAATTACAGCTTCCGGTGTGGCATAGTAATTCAACAGGTATCAGGCTGGGGGAGACGCTTCACCAGACATCTAGGTCTTTAGCCAGTTTGCCATTGCATCTTCACTTTTTTAATCTCAATTCATCAGCTACAGCCCATTATACTGCATCCAACTTTCAGCGCCCCAAGTCGGGCCCTTCACACCTAACCAAGTGATCATAACCCACCACTTGGCGAGAAAAAGCAGTAAATGGAGGAATTTAAAAGCCATTTTCTGACCTTTTTTTACAGCTGATGTCCCCCAAAAGCAGGTCAGTGGCTCAGCTGGACAGGGGATTGTCACCATTGCAGCCACACTCTCAACCAGTTTCAATCAGAAGTTGTGAACCAATGGACAGTACCAAGTGAGGTGTAACAAAAAGGCTGTCGGATGGTGACAGCGGGGGGAGTGCTGGCATTTGGCAGGGTCTATTCTATATGAGTGGTGTTATATAGGTGTGATACAAAAAGTGGAAGTGTATGCGTTTAAACCTGGTGTTGCTGGAAACAGAATGTACCAGGCCACAGATTCTCACCCATTGTGCATCCTCAATGTGCAACCCAAGTTCTCTGTCCCAAGCTCCTCTTGAGTGGGGTGGTAAAATTGGTTTGTTCTTTGACAGGGCCTTGTAAAATTGTGTGACTAGGTGTCACCCTCCCCCCAGCTTCAGAAGAGCCTGAAAGGTTTGTGAAGTCGGAGGTGCTGCTGGGAATGAAGGCCATATATCTGTAATAATAGCCATAAGGCTGGTGTGTTCGCGGAGGTGTCCCATCCCCAACTTAAAGCTAAGTTGGGCAGCTTCAAAGGATACTACTTTGGGGAAGAGGTCTCCTTAGGTTTTGCACCCACCTTCCCGTCACTGGGACATATTCACTGAGTCTGCGAGGTCCCTAAATACTGGTAAGTCCCAGAACACAAATTCCGTGGCAAAGGGGCATTTTTCAGGATCTGTTGGGCAGTTAGTTTCCATATCAGCACCATGTGCCTCACCAGGAATGGAGCATAACCTCTCCCGCCATCATTATCTGACATAGTAGTAGAGGTACTGGTGGTGTCCATTAGCAACTACTTCTCCCAGTCATCCTCATCTTTAAGCCAGTGTGCTGCATGTTTCATTTGTGAGGCCAGGTACCTTTGCTCCAGATTCGGAACTGCCAGCACCCCCTCTGCCAACTGGCAGAACAGAAAGTTCAGAGCTACCCTGCTGCATCCTCCTACCCAGATCAGAGAGGTAATTACGGTCTTCAGTTGTCAAAAGACAAACTGGGGGTCGGGGTGGGGGGGGGGCAGTCAAAAGCATGCTGAATACTATAGAGGCACAGTGGCAGCAGGCCCATTCTTGAGTTAGCAAAGGTCCCCATAATGGAAAGCGGAAGAGTGTTCAAAAATTAGATAGAGGAGCAGAGGCCCTCAATGACCCTGTAAATATTGTGTTGTCGGCGTTTCTCTGTAGTAGGTGCTAACATCATAACTAAGGAACAAAATCTGTCAACCTCCCACCTGAGAGGGAGGACCGGCAATGCCATGGGAGCCAGTGATGGCAGGGCACCCTGTAGGAAGAGTAGAGATTTCGGATAATTAATCCGCAGGCCGGATATCTTCCTAAACTTATCTAAGTGCTCTAGCAGTGGTGGGAGCGAGTGTTGCGGTTTTCCTTAGTAAAAAAGGAAGTCAGCAGCGTAAAGAGACACCAAGTGGGTGGTATTCCCAACAGTAATCCCCTGGGTGAAATCTCTCACATAATGCAAATGGCCATGGGCTCTAAAGCAAGGGCAAAAAGGAGTGGAGACAAGGGCAGCCCTGTTGTGTACATCTGCCAATGGCCAGTTCTCAGAACATAGTCTACCTAGCCTTACCCTGGTGATAGAGTTTATGTACAATAGAGAAATCTAGGACCGATCCCCATAGCACCCAGTACCTGCATAAGGTATTGCCAGTTCACCATAGCGATGGCTTTGGCAATGTCTATAGAAATGCTGGTGAGTTTGTCATCTCTACCATTCACTTTGTGTAAAATATGTGTCAGCCTCCAGAGATTCATAGTAGTGTCGCGACCAGGGATGAATCCACATTAATCCTCGTGGACAAACTGTTGAATTATTGGGCATAACTAAAGAGCAAGAGTTTTACAGATCATGTTGATCATGGATAAAGGTCTGTATGAGGAGGGATTTGAGTTATCGGACCCAGGTTTGAGCATCATGGAAATGCAGCACTCTCACATGTATTCAGAAAGGACCCCTGAGTTATAAGCTTCCAAGTATATTTCAAATTAATGTTGAGTAAGGGAGTGGGAGAAGGCCTGATAAAAATCCGCAGGGAGGCTGTTGCAACCTGGGGCAACATTTCAAAGCGCCACCCAGACCTCCTCCAAATAGAGGTCAACCTTTTAGTCCAGGCTTGCCCCCTTGTCTAGTTGAAGTAGGGGATCTATGTTTAAGAAATTGGCAATGCGATCTGGATCTGAGGGGCGAGGGTTGAGATAGACAGGCTAGAGGTGAGTTTTGAATGTGTCCACTATGCCACACTTTAGTATTCATCCTGCCCCAGAGAATCTCAGAGATGGAGTATAGGGAAGTGAGGGTTCTCCCGTCTAAAGATCCAAGCTAACAATCGTCCAGAGACATCTCCCTCCCTGTGGAAGAGCTGGCAGTGTGATTTTAGAGTACATTTCTCCAGTCTGTTTCTCGCCTCTGTGACATAATGCTATGCGGCCATCTCCCTGGGGGCACAGGGCCAGTGCCCGGTGACAGGTGCTGCAAGCATACCAGTTCTACTTCATCCCTTTATAGTTCGACCTGCATTGAATGCCGTACCCAACAACAGACAGACTAGTATTCTCAAATCACTGCTTTCACCGCTTCCCATTTCAGTTGCTCGACAGAGTGTGGTGGACAAGTTTATCTCGAAGTACTCCGAGAGAGCCCCTGCAACAATCTTCTGCCCTTCTGAGTCCTGAAAAATCTCTGGAGCAATTCTCCATCCAAAGGGCAAGTGGTGTGCCACTCCCCATTTAATCTCACAGAGCACTGGGGCATGGGCAGAGAGGTACCGTGACAGATGAGTGACCAATTGTACTTTCCTTCCCATAGTGTCCAACACTAAAATGTGATGTAAGCTAGTGTGTATGTGGGGAGGAGGGAAATAGCAGGGCGTCGTAGGGTGTGTGGCCTGCCATATATCACAGAGACCCAGATTAGTGACTGCCTCCTGTAAAGAAAGTTTCATTTTGGTGTGTAGGCAGGGAGGAGATCTATCCAGCTTATCATCAAAGACACAATTGATGTCACCAGCCTAGACAACTGGGCCCTCAAAAGCCAGTGAAGCAACATTCTGGAGTTTGAGGAAGAACAGCCCATCATCTATGTTAGGTGCATAAGTATAGTTGTAGTTCATGATGCTGGTGATGTGCGCCCGTGGCGTGACCCCAAGTGGCTGCAAGGGGACCAAGGCACAATTAGCTTGCTCCACTGTGAAGAAATCTGAGAGACCCCTGGGACGTAGAGTCTGCCTCACCATTACTCAAGGAAGATCCCTGTTGACTGGCTCTCAACCCGTTCAGGAAATCCGAAGGAGTCGCACATTATTGCATTGTAAGTGGCCTTCAGCATCCTCCATACGGTGTTCCAGGGAACTGATAACAATGACATGTGTTGCTTGAGCAGACGGACCTCCATTTGTAGGGTGGTTATATTGGTTTCTGCAGTGTCCACTTTAAGTGCCTCCTTGCATAAATCTGCATGCATTAAGGTAACTTCAATGGAGACGTCTGCAATCTGTCCCTTCAATGCCTCACTGGAGCTCTGTATAGCTGCCAATACAACCACCCTAAATGGTTCTGCCCCGTGCTCTGGGGATTGCTGTGGTGACTGTTCCACATCTCGGACCTCTCCGGTTAGTAGCAGGAAAAGGGCCACAGATGTGACGCCGTACCCAGCTTCCCGGCCCTCACCCAAGCCCCCCGCGGAAGAAGATGCGAGTCTGAGCCAGTTCCCGGCCTATTGAAGCAGGGGGGTGGCAGGCACTCAGCCGACCACCAGGGTCTCAAGAGACAGTAGTATGTCCATGGAGGTTGGAATCCCCTACCACTGAGCCCCAGCCGCTGAACGAAAGGGACAGTCAGACAAGTAGGCCCAGCATGCTGCAGGCCCTCAAAATGATTGGTATGTAAGTCGAGTGCCAGGATTTCCTAAATATTTGCCCAAAGCCACTCAGGGTCAAGCCATCAGGCAAACACAAGTTGAATAGGGTGGATGGAGCAGGATTGCAGAATAGGTTGTTGTGGAGATGGAGCTCCCTAAGGGCACATCCTGTTGGCCATCTTACCTCGCCACGCCCTCTGGAGGTAATTGTTATCATATAGACGGCACTCAGCGCAACTTTTAAAAACAATGATGTAAATGTGTGGCAAATATTATTACCACCTTCAGTAATCACCAGCTGCCACTGATAGCCGGGCAACTGCTACAGCTGCGATTATTGGTATGCCAGTGGGAGCCAATCAGTCATGCTTCAAAAGTGCCCCGGTAACCTTGATGAGTTTATTTTAACTGGTTCCCAGGCTAGAACATTGGCTGCTCTAGTTGTAAATCTCTGGTGGACAGACCACATCACAAGGGTTAACTGCTTCTGTCTACACCAGCAGTGAGCTTCTTCCATAAGGGTGGCTGATTCCTTTCCTCTCAGAGGAGAAACACCTCATGTTCCTAGGACATGGCAGGTAGTTCTTCATACGGATCAGACTCCAGGTGATGTCCTGTCACCTTTGGGAAGCTACCTGTCAGACAGATGCCAGCTCTAGTTGCTCAGTAGTCCTCTAGGTTCTCTTTGAAGTACCCCCTTCTTGGTCAGAGAGAACTTGGAACTGGAAAAACCAGTGGGTCAGGAGTTCCCACTCTTATACACGGATGACAGGCAAGGGATGTGGATTCTCTAACCGCCCTTTCAGAACCAGTTTGTATTGGTTCTTATTTCACGTGTTCTCCTGAGGTTGTCCAGACTCAGACTTTATCTTGAGTAACTGTCTTCACAACAGGGTTGTCTCGATTCTGGAGCACCCACAACAGAGGCACAAAGAGCTGTCAGCAGTCTGCAGCCAACTATCAATAGCCGCACCTTACAGTAAACAGGAAGAGAGATGAAGGACTGGCCTCCTTTCAGAGGATCCTTCAAATTCTGACAACAGGATCTGCAATATCATTCTTCACCATTGCAATCAACTCCATGTCAAAAGGACATAATTGAATATCAAAGGGGAAGCCTGTCTTCTCTTTCCCGACTTCAGTGTCTGGGTCCCCTGCTGCCAGACTCAGGAATGTCAGCAATACACTTTCAGTGGCTCAGAATGCAACCTCCCTCCTCCACCCCTCTTTATCTGGTGCTCATGACCAGGTCAGGGGTTTCCAAAATGGAACCCACACACCTGTGTCACTCTGCTTCACTCATACACTAGTGCAGTATGTAACACACTTCGTGCACACAATTTGCATTCCTCTATGCACTAGGGATCTTGGTGCTAGGATTCCAGGTTCGCCATTAGCAGCAGAAATTTACATGAGTGAACCAGTAGGCTTTCACTCCTGTGACACAGGTAAAAGGCACGTCATGATAAGGTCACAACAAAACACGATGCACTGCCACCATACGGTATATGCATAAATCTGTGACAGGGACAGTACAGTCTGTCCCTACTGAGCACTCTCCTGGTGCACCCCTGTAAGGCTAGGACAAGTCTAGCACCAGGCTAATGTCAAAGGCAGGCTAAGACGTTTGTGCATACTAAAAGTTACAGTGAGGCTTGGGCCAAAAAAACAAAAATTAGGATACTATATAATCGCACTTGGGCTCACAGAGTGGGCGACATGACTGTACACCATGAAGGGACATTCTCTTCCCAAAACTAGTGTCACCAACATCCCCTATGATTGCAGGCCACTTCTACAACTGGTGCAGCAGCGACATGTTCACTCTTCTCCCTAATCCTCTGAACCTCAAGAACACACCATGCTAACTAGGCCCCTCCGAGCACATCACTGTGGAAAAAGGCTTCACTCAAGAGGGGCAAAGTTTGGGAGCATATGCGCCTCCACACAAACACAGGAAAGAGGGTGAGGGGCAGATGTTTCTGTGCTGCAGAGTCGATGTTGGTGTATCAGCACTGTGGGAAACTCGCCTGCTTTTGCTCCAGAGTTGCTGTTAACATCCTGTGCCCAGTGCTTTCCCTGCTGCCATTGCCAGACAACGGAAAAAGAAAGGCAGTGCACCATACAGGTTTACACCATACCTTTAACGCACCCACCGATTGTAGTAAAGCTTGTAACTGAAAATGCAAATTAGACCTATTTGCTAGTACTTGTTATGAATTATAAATCATTAACAAACTTCCATGACCTATAGTAATCTGCACATCACACTGTTTCCCAGTATTGGTGGAGGAATGTTACACTACAATCAAAGAACAAGAATAACCTATTGCCATGAAAACTAGAACTAGGAAACAATTGCTTGTGCAAGTTATCATCATCATCATTTAACTTTATTTCGGTAAGTAAAAACATACCATAAAAGTACAATACAAGCATCATAAATTGTTAATTTTTGAAATTGGTAGAGCACTAAAAATTATAAGCACAGTAAAAATATAAAAGAGATAATAAAGAGTTGCTTGTGCAAGTACTCTAAGTTAAATACCTTTTGAAACAAGCAGTGCAAGCCAATATGTGTCACCTGTGAGAAAGCTATTGACTTTGCCAGTGTTTTTAGCCATGTTGCACAGCAGAGTGGAGGTGATTAGAGTAGATTGGTGTGGAGTGGAGTGGAGTAGAGTGGCAGGAAATGGAGTGGAGTGGAGTGCCGTAGAGTGTAGTGGCATGGAGTGAAGTAGAGTGGCTTGGAGTGCTGTAGAGGTAGGTGTGTACAGTGATGTACAGTGGAGTGGCGTACCGTGAACTGGTACAGAGTAGAGTGGACTAGTTTAGGGTAGAGTAGAGTGGCATAGATTGCAGTTACATAGAGTAAAATTGCATAGCGGCGAGTTGCAAGAGTGGAGTGGGATAGAGCGAAGTGGCATGAAGCCGCATAGAATGAAGTTAAGTAGAGTTGAGTTGAATGGAGTGGAATGGTGTAGAGAGATTTCAAGTAGAGTGGAGTAGAGTGGTGTAGAGTGAAGTAGAGTGGCATAGAGTAAAGTGGCGTGGAGTGAAATGGTGTGGAGTGAAGTGGCGTAGAGTAGAATTGCATTGTGTAGAGTGAAGTGGGGTAGAGTGGCTTAGAGTGGCACTGTGTTGAGTGGAGCAAAGTGGAGTGGTGTAGAGTGGAGTAGCATAGAGTGGTGAACAGTGAAGTGGCATAGAGTAGAGTGGCACAGAGAAGAGTGGAGTGTCATAGAGAAGAGTTGAGTGGCATAGAGTAGAGTAGAATGAACTGGCTTAGAGTGCAGTGGTGTAGGGTATAGTAGGGGTAGAGCAGTGCAGAGTAGAGTACCATAGAGTGCAATGACAGAGACTGGAGTGGTCTAGAGTTGAGTAGAGTGGCGCAGAGTACAGTTCCATAGAGTAGACATTTGCTGAGCAGAGTGGTGTAGAGTGCAGTGATGTAGAGTTCAGTAGCACAGAGTGCAGTGGCATAGAGTAGAGTGGTGCAGTGTAGAGTAGAATGGCATAGACTGCAGTGGCGTAGAGTGCAGTGGAGTCGAGTGGTGCAGAATAGAGCGCCGTAGAGGGCAGTGGCATAGAGTGCAGTGGCATAGAGTGCAGTGGCATAGAGTAGATGGGTGCAGAGTAGACTCAATCAATCAATGCTTATAAAGCATGGCTACTCACCTGTGAGGATCTCAAGGCGCTGGGTGGTGGGAGGGACCTCAACCGAAGCCAACAGGGTTGCTGGTGCTGGGTGTGGTCCAGGCACAGACACGTGCGGATGGGCTTGGCTTTGGCGCAGACGCCAATAAGAAGGGGAGGGGTGGGGGGAGCAGTCAGCTGGGAGATGGGAGGAGGGAAAGGTGCTTCGCGGGGTCAGGGGGGCATAGATTTCAGAGACATAGAGTGGACTTGAGTAGAGTAGATTGGCATAGAGTGCAGTAACATAGAGTGCAGTGACTTAGAGTAGAGTGGTGCAGAGTAGAGTGGGGTACAGCATAGTGGCATACATTGTAGTAACATAGAGAAGAGTGGTGCAGAGTAGAGAGAATGGCATAGAGTGCAGTGGCATACAGTGCAGTGGCATAGTGAGAGTAGAGTAGAGTGGCATAGAGTGCAGTGGCATAGAGTGCAGTGGTGTAGAGTTGCAAAGTAGAGCACATTGTTGTAAAGTGCAGTGGCAAAGAGTGCAGTGACATAGAGTAGAGTGGTGCACAGTAGAGTAGAGTGGTGTAAAGTGCAGTGGCATAGAGTAGAGTGGTGCACAGTAGAGTACAGTGATGTAGAATGCAGTGGTATAGGGCTCAGTGGCATACAGTGCAGTGGCATACAGTAGAGTGGTGTAGAGTAAAGTAGAATGGCATAGAGTGCAGTGGTGCATAGTGCAGTGGCTTAGAGTAGAGTGGCACAGAGTAGAGTGGCATAAACTGCAGTGCCGTATACTGCAGTGATGTAGAATTAAGTGGTGTAGTATAAAGTAGAGTGAAATAGAGTGCAGTGGCATAGAGTGGAGTAGCATGGTATAGAGTGGTGCAAAGTAAAGTGGCATAGAGTAGAGTGGTGCAGAGTAGAGTAGAATCGAATAAAGTGCAGTGGCATAGAGTAGAGTGGTGCAGAGTAGAGTAACATAGAGTGTAGTGCCATAGAGTACAGTGGCGTAGAGTGGAGTGGTGTAAAGTAGAGTGACATAAAGTGCAGTGGTGTAGAGTGGAGTGGTGCAGAGCAGAGTACAATGGCGTAGATAGCAGTGCCATAGAATACAATGGCATTGAGTAGAGTATTACACAGTATAATAGAGTGCAGTATGGTGCAGTTGCGCAGAGTAGAGTAGTGCAGAGTACTGTAGAGTAGACTGCAGTGACATAGAGTGCAGTGGGGTAGAGAGTGGTCCAGAATGGAGTAGAGTGGCATAGAGTGCAGTGGCATAGAGTGCAGTGGTGCAGAGTAGAGTGGCATAAAGTTGAGTGGCATATTGTGAGTAGCGTAAAGTGGAGTAGCATAGAATGGAGTGGCATAGAGTGTAGTCATGCAGAGGCGAGTAGAGTAAAGTGCCATAGAGTGCAGTGATGTAAAGTGGTGTGGTGTAGAGAACAGTGGCATAGAGTGGAGTAGTGCATAGTGGAGTAAAGTGGCATAGAGTGCAGTGGCATAGAGAACAGTAGTGTAGAGTGGAGTGCTGCTTAGTAGAGTAGGGCGGCATAGAGTGTGGTAACATAGAGTGCAGTGGCATTGAGTACAGTGGCATAGAGTGGTGTAGAGTGCAGCGGTATAGAGTGAAGTGGCATATATTGGAGTGATGGGGAGTAGAGTACAGTGGAATAGAGTACAGCTGCAGAGAGTGGACTGGTACAGATTGGAGTGGCGTAGAGTGCAATGGCATAGAGTGGAGTGGTGCAGAGTAGAGTAGACTGGCTTAGGGTGTCATGGTATAAAGTGCAGTTGTGTAGTGTAGAGTGGCATATATTGCAGTAGCATTGAGTGGAGAGGTGCAGAGTAGAGTAGAGTGGCATGGAGTGCAGTAGCAAATGTTCTGTGGTGTGAGTGCAGTGACAGATTGGACTTGTGTAGAATAGAGTGGAGTGGCATGGAGTAGAGTAGAATGGCATAGAGTGCAGTGACAGAGTACAGTGGCATAGAGTGGAGTAGTGTAGAGCATTCCAATATAGGGTGCAATAGCACAGAGTGCAGCAGTCTACAGGAATTCAGTCAAATGCCTATGTCAGAGCCTTAGTTCAAGGTCCTTAATCTCTGAAAAAAAGCCACTTCACAGGTTTTGCTAGCGCTTCACAGATGCACTGCACTGGTGAGCACCAGTGTGGGCTGGTGGATTCTAAAAGTGGTGGGGCAGAAAGGTAAGTCTTGGGTTGAAAATGCGAGCAAGCCTAAACTGAAAGGGAGGTATGGGAAGTGCATTCCCCCATACTAGAAATGTTGAAAACATGGGCTTAAATGGTTTATTTTGAGGTTCGTACCAACAAATTATGCTGGACTATGTCTCCCCTGGCCATTTGGTATAAAACCAATGACCAAGGAGGCGACAAACATCCCTGAACAATGCAGCTTTCTTCTATCCAACACTTCATGGGCCACCTTAGCTGCCTATCATGGCCTAAGTGTAGCAAAGCCTTGTGTACGAGTCGCAGCTCATGGCCCCAGTGATTAAAACTCTAAACAGACGCTAAGAGACAGGTTGGGCGAGTCACAGACCCCCTTGGGAACCCTCCACTGCTTCCACTGCCTCTCCTGCTCCCTCTTTGCCTCTAGTGTTTCCATTTTTTCTACTGACACTTGTTTGAAGTTCTCTGTCTCCATAACTGGGCTATGTGTTCTTATTATTCATATTCTTCGTAGAGTTAGAGGGAGCTTGAGGCCATGGTTGCCGCATTTTCCATACACTGCACTCCCCATAGGCCAACTACGGTCTGTCACCCTGACCCCTCACTGCCTGCCTTGTGGAAGCTGTGTTCCGTTTTAGGGGTCGCCCTGCAACGCCTTTTGACTTGACCCCTCTTGGGGGCTCTAGAGTTTGGTGGGATGCAGTGTATGTATTGCTGTGTGGCCTGGCGCTGCTGCTTTCTTCACCTGCCATACAGTGCCCTTTTAAAAACGATTAGCAGCCTCATCACCTCATGCCCCTTTCCCTCCACCTGTGTATGCTGTCACATGGCTTTAAACAGTATTACCTGTGCCCCTGTTACCACGGCTTCCCTCCAACTCCCTGCATTCTGTGTCTGCAACAGAGAGGGGTTCATGGGGCAGCTGGCTCCTCCCATTTCAATGCTTTTTGGACAAGCACCTCATTCATGTCTTTGGTCATTAAAGCAAAAATGGATGGGGGACCTCAGGCGAGAGGGACCTGAGGAGAAGCCTCCGCCTCCAGACTGCAGCAGGCGTAGCTGATGCTGACCATGGTCAATTGGCAGAGGATTAGAGCTGTCCTATTCTTTAGGCTAGGTTTTTCTTTCTGCAATTTTTATACAGCACTAACTCGACCTGAAGGAATTGGAGCTCTTTACATAAGCAGCAGTTACATTTCACAAAGACACATTAATTTCTTTTTGGGCACAATGAGAATAAGTAATTTGCCCAGGATCACAGGATAATGAGCAGAGGCCAAGACTTGCACCTGGTTTCCCCAGATCCAAAGTCAGTAGCTCCGGCTGTAACACCACATCTTCAGTCTGAACGTCAAATTCAATCTGAAAGCAAAAAGCAGGACTGCACTGGCCCAAAACAGGAACTGAAAGGCAGAAATGGCACACTCGCCAGTTACACAATCAGTGCTCCTCTGAAAGTTCAGTGGCCAGCTGGTACTGCCTGCACGTGGCCTGCACGGAGGAAGTCCAGAAATAATGTTGCTGCTGGACTCCTCTCCAGCACTCAACCTCACTGCCTGCCACCATTCACAACTTAGTACTGCTCATCTTCTCCCACTTTATCATCCCGTCCCGCCCTCGCTTGTGCAATCTGCTACGGTGCTCTACAGTGTGGACTTCACCCTGGGCTAAAGGGCTAAACGCCCCAAGGCATGCATTACCCACGGCATTGTAGAATGACCACACCCACTAGGCACTCGGGCCTTTTCCTCTATGGCGAGTGAAACCTCGCCCAGGCATGCGTAACTGAAACACCAAACACCAAATCCATTCCAAGTACACAATCTACATCCTGTTCCATCACCAAGCAGCCAGCGCTTTGTGCGTGATGCTCATGTGTTTTTTTAACCACCACGCACATTTGGCCCATGCATACCAGTCACCCCTGGTGAGCACCGTATTTCGTCAAACTAGAAGAATACAGCAGAAACTATGTTTTACTTTGTAAGTTTCATTTGGGGGCAAGAAATAATGTTGCAGTTATTCTTTATTTGTAAGGCACACAGAATCACAGTCACGCTTTGAAGTGCAAGGTGCACATCCTGTGCCACAACAACAGACCTATTCGCTGTCACAGATAGGCTAGTTTGCGTACATTGTTGGGTAGCGTGGTGGGAGGCAAAAGTAGCAACAGGGAAGGAGGTGGTTGGGAAGGAAAAGAAGCTACATGGATGGGGATATGGAAGATGGGCTGAAAACACAAGCACTCATAAGGAATGCTAGAAAACAACAAACAAAAATGTAATTCCAAAAACTTGAGCAAGTCCTTGGTCCATGCTCCTGTGGAGGGCCAAACACAAGAAGAGGGCATGACACCGGCATGCAGTGACAAATGGGATCGAAGCAAATGAGAGCAACACTAAAGCTAACCAATTGTAAGCTATGGTCTAGCTGTAAGTCCACTGAATGTAAACAAAATGCATCACAGACAGTGCATGCACAATCTATGTGAAATATAAAAAGGGCTGCCCAATGTGAAGGTTATGTCTGTCGATGTAGGAAATTCATGGACTTTGAAGAAAGTAATTTTAGGGCTTTGCGAAGTTGCAAAGGCTGACGATTCACACTTCCACGCAGTGCTTTCTAAGCTCATCAGATCAGGGGCGTAGCTTGGTCAGTAAGATTGGGGTGTGCGAGCTTCAGATTTTCTGACAATCAGGCTGGCGTACAATGTTTAAATACATTCTATGACAAGCAGGGTGCATGAGAGGGATCCAAGGGGCAGAGGAAAGGGTGAAGAATGTGAATTGGTAAGGGTAATAAACATTATTTTGTTCAAAACGGGGAGTAAGAAAGTGTGTGAGCTTTTTTGTCTGTGTGTATGTAAACATTCCTGGGTAAATCCGACTGATATCTCACAATACCAGACTGAAAGCACCTGTACCAAACTATAAAAAAACACAGTTATGGGTGGGGAGTGTAGCACCTCAAACACCCCCTCCAAAGCTATGCCCCTGCATCATATCTACATATTGTGAGGCTAATGCAGCTTTAAAAGGGATATAAAAGATGGGGACCTGTGTATCACCTGTGTTTCACCGGGCTGTACCGAGCTGACGGTGGCAGCAATATACCTTGCTTTCAGCAGTGCCCCTCTCCTGCTCACCTTCCCATCAGGGGGGACTCCTCCGTTAGGGTGGAGGAGCGTTGCTTCCCTGCCAGCAGCGGCAGCTGCTAAACCTTTACCAGAAAACAATAATAAACTGGGTTTATTATTGTTTTCTGATAAAGGGGTGGAGCAACGGGGTGATGAGCAGCGAGGGGGAGTGCTCAGCACTCCCCTTCTGCGCATGTATGTATGGCCAGGCATCTTGGCTGGCCAAAACACATGCGCAGTAGGGTCTCTCCAGCCTGGCAACACAGTTGCTGTGCTGAAGAGAGCCTGCACAGGCTCCCAGTCTGCCTGGGAGTGCTCTGGCTGGGCGCTCCCAGCAAATCCTGACTCTGCTCTGAGCAGCGTCAGGATTGGCCACAGGGCAGGCTGAGAGCCTGTGCCTTTCTGCACTGACGGAGGAGAGGTGCAGCGGTGATGGAAAGTAGATGTTTTTTTTCCAATTAAACAAATGTTTATTCTCCCTTCTCCCCCCAGCCCCGCGCCACCCTCCCCCTTCTGCACCCTGCAAGCGGGTCTGGGTAAAAGATAACATGGCCGAGCAGGAGCCATTTTGTTTTCCCTCTGTCAGTTGAATGGAAGTGGTAAAACACAATGACAACATTACTGTGCTATGTAATGGTTGATATCAGTGAGAGAAGGTTTAGAATTACATATGAGCTCTGTAATGAGTGCTACCCCAGGAAAATTATAGTACTGTTAAAATGTTGATGGTATTATTAGTTTGCTAGTTAATGGGTGCTGCCAACAGCATTGGAATTCTGTTTGTGTGGTGCTGCCAGTGAACAGTGCAGATTACTGGGTGGTGCTTAATGTTACTGAGAATGGACAACCCAGCAATGCACCAATGTTATAGCTAGCACACACAATACGGCATCTTTTCTTAGTGTAAATAGCACTGAGCAGCTCCTGAAAGTTGCTCAAGCTGCATGCTGCTCAGTGTTACTGGCATGCAGCGGAAGCCGCTGCACGTGTCAAGGAGTGGGGCATAAGGGGGTGGCGTTGGACAATGGGGGAAACATTTAAAAAAAAAAAAAAAAAGAAAAGAAACTACTTACCTTTTGCCACCCTTCTCCTGTTGCCGTCTCCTGCATCCTCGCTTCTCTGCTCCTGATGGTGTCCCAGCATTCGGTGGGACACCTGCACAGGCTCCCCAGCAATCTTGGTGCTGTTTACATGCTGGACATAGCATCTAAGCAGTACCAGGATTGGTCTGAGTAGCAGTTGATGCCGGTCCGGCGCAAGCCTGGGGTCTGTGCAGTTTCTCCGGCCCAGCTGCGTCACATTTGGAGTCTGCGAGGAGACCTCAGTTCTAATTCCTGCTTTCCCTGATTTTTGTTATGTTGGTCCACTTTCTCTCTCTCCCTATATTCCTCTTCCATTAGCTGTCACACAGTGCACTCATAGTGCTTAGTGATATGACAACAATACCAAATGTCATCCGCTTGTTAGGGTTTCTCTCCTATTTATCAGCAATAAAGAAATAACAAACAACATAGAGTGGTGTAAAGGGAGTAATCATCCTATGCCCACGCCCAGTAAGAACAGAGGGCATTATTCAGAGACTGGATAGCTGGCAGTAGAGGCACCACCTTCACCACCCCATATGTGGTTGGTCTGCAGCCCAATCTAGAGCCTTACGCTGGGCCTCCAGATGGGACACACTCCAGAACAAAAAACTGTGACAGCAGGTCTATCCAGCTGTTTTCACATACAGCAGCTGATAGCACCTTGTTTTAACTGAAAACAGACCTTCCCAAAAATATATTTCTTTGGAGAACTCTAAACTAAAGTCCTTCAGGCACTGGTAGTTTTCCAGCACATGAGGACATTTGTGGATCTTTTGTGTCCAGAACCACTGTGGTGATGGAGGTCTTTGACATGAAAGATGCCTATCAGAACGACATCAGAAGGTTTACCTCTAATACGTTAGTGCTTCCATTGCTGTTTTCATCAGTTGTCTGCTATGTGCAATGGTATCCCTGATGGAAGAGCCGACTATGGCTCTACCATTGGAAAGCCCGTGAAACCAAGCAGTCGCTGGATGGGAGATTTACACTTTTTGGCATATATACTGTTACCTATAAACAATCCGTTATGTCAGTTTCTTGTGCTTCATGTATTACTTGGGAGTCTCCTGTGAGAAATGGGCCACATACGTATGGAATCAGGTGCACTCTGAAATCTGTCACCTTAGCTGGAGAATTGGGTGATAGGGTGAAGGGCAGGGTGAATATTGTCCTTCAGACTCTGCATGCTTAAGTTCTCGATGTAGCCTAGGCTGTGCTGTCCAATGATTGCTTCACACACACACCAACACACACACACACACATGCACGCATGCACACACACTAGCATGTGAGAGCACACACACACACGTCTGTGTCTCTCTCTTTTTCTATGTCTCTCTCTCTCTGTATAGAGAATCGGTTGTCATGAAACACAGTCTGCAGCGCTGCCTAGGGTTCTGATCTATCAGCCTCTTGTTCTACGACCAATACTCACACAGGGCATTGTAGGGGACTTTTGTTATCCAGAGACATATACAGGGTTGGTGACGCTATTCTGATGAACCTATATGTTTGCCCTCAATCTGACATCTGTTGGGCCTTATTGTTGTCGTAATGTAGGCCCAGGTCGTCCACTGAAGCAGTAGAGGATCATGACACCTATTGGAACGACCATCAATGACTTAAGAAGGACCAGGTGCCCATTTGTACAGGTCTTGGGCTAACCATGTCCTGACCCTGACTGACCATGTAAATCACTACCATAAACAGGAGCTTGCCTACAAATCATTTACCTTTCTAATAATGGCAATCACTCTGGTGCCTGATCACAGCATTCAACTGTCAGTGTTTTTGTTGGGAGGGACTTCTACATTCCTCTGCTGATCTAATATTTTGAGCTGTGCATTTTTTAAATATTGTCTTATGAAAATGTAAACCTTTGTGAACAGGGATCAGTCGGTATATCAAATGTATTGATGTTTCAAACTCAGACACCTATATGCTCTTTTTTCTTTCAGAAGGGCAGCACATTGGGAACCTGATGACCAAATATGGATATTTTTACCCACTGCAGGAACCAAAGAACCTTATTCTCAAAGCAGACAACAGTCTATACCGCTTTCAGGTGAGCAAACAAGTCCAAATTCCTGGACGGGCATGTGTACAAACAGGAGCATTTTGAAGTTTGCTAATAGGCAGGTCCTGCTGAATCATTGGTAGATGCTGGGTTGCAGAACTGGAGTATAGATGATTAAAATAATGGAGAGCTACATTATTTATGCAGGATCTACAAATGTGCATATACTTACTCAGCCGCCAACCCAGTCTAAGGCTTTTTCACTTTTAGGAGCATTGTAGGGGTCTTGTTGATCCCAAGACAAATGGAAGCCTTTGTGAGGTTAGTGATACTGGGGATGCTTTGTTATCTGTTCATGAGGACGAGGGAGTTCAAAATGGCAACTTTAGTTGAACAGTCAAGCTGACAAGTCATCATTTCATTGCCCTTGGTCAGGAAATTCTCCAAAACATATATTCTATTGAGCACCTTAAATCAAAAGGAATTTGAAAATATGAACATATTGGGCATGAATTCCTGCATACAGAATGCACATAAAAATGCGCTGGGCTGATTATATTTTTAATGAGTAGTAACAAATACATTTAAATGCAAAAGATGAGCAAAGTCTGTGTCACACCTGGTAGATCTCCTGAGCTCCAAAAGATAAGTCCTCCCGTTTAGGAGGAAAGGACTGATGGGGTTCTCTCACTCTGCCTCCACTGAGTTGGCTTGAGTAGAAAAGAATGTTGGGAGTCAGACAGCTCTGTCAGAGAAGCTCTCATTCACAGGTAGCATACACAGACTCCCCCATCCCCCTGAAAATTAGTATGCAAGTCAATCGTGGGTACTTCACTAAATTATATGTTGTTATACACTATTTGTCTACATATCATGTGTCATAGAATGATTATAAATGTTGTAAACAGTTTAGCAGCACATATACAAATGAGGTTAAAGGTTAACCATGCTTTAATGATATTTCATCACACACGTATTCTGTTAGTTTTACCTCAGTTGAGTTATATGCTCACATGCCAAGTCATGCAATGCCTCTCTGCATACCTTAGGGTGCATTGAGTCTTGAAGTCAGAGCTCCTTGGTATAGCTCTCTCTAGCACCCAGTGAGTATGTCTCACCCCACCATTGCATCAACACCTTATAGACCTTTCCTAAGCATGGTGAATAATGGAGCAGGTAGGGGTCGGCTCAGCTTCTGCATCATTATACAGGGTTATTTGAACAATGTTTTAGTTTAAAAGGTATATGTGGAAAACCGCTGTTACTTTCCTTCATTCTTCGAATGGGATGGAAGTACCACAAGGTCATCTACCTCGCTGCTATATTTTCACCTGCACCATTTACAAGCAAAGTGTGCACCCGAGAGAGGAAATTTTATTGGTCTTCTTAGCATGAGTTATGAAAAACATGGCAATCCAAGCACAGGCATTTTTTCTCGGTTCTGTTAGAATGAATTATGAAAAACATGGCAATCCAAGCACACATATTTTTTTGGTCTGGTTCGCATAAGTTATTTAGAACATGAGAATTGAAACACACACATTTTAGCTGCATAAAACAAAGTGACAACTTGGCCTGCATTTCTACGCCTTTAACGTGCACCACTCGTACTTCACATACTACACAAGCAGTGGAGGTTTTACTCTGTTTTGTGAACTGGAGTTCACTATTGCCTCAAACCACAGGCAGTTTGAAGGTTAATACAACAAGGCAACCCCCTAACAACCATGAAGTGTTTGTGCCTAAAAAGAAGCAAGGCTGATGTCCTAAAATAAAGTTCTGTTTGCTGCCCCTTGATAAAAGAAGGGACAATGAGGCACATCTAAGTTGAGCAGAAAGGTAAATGAAAAAAGCCTTTCTGCAGACAGAAGATTGCTAAAAAACATAGGGCCAGATGTAGCAAGGGTTTTGCGAGTCGCAAACGGCGAAAAACGCCGTTTGCGACTCGCAAAAGCCACTTTGCTATGTTGAAATGCATTTTGCGAGTCGGATCTGACTCGCAAAATGCATTTCCGAATCGCAAATAGGAAGGGGTGTTCCCTTCCTATTTGCGATTCGCAATGGTATGCAATTCCATTTGTGACCGCGTATGCGGTCGCAAATGGAGTCGCAGTTACCATCCACTTGAAGTGGATGGTAACCCATTCGCAAACGGGAAGGGGTCCCCATGGGACCCCTTCCCCTTTGTGAATGGACCCCAAAACATTTTTTCAGGGAAGGGAGTGGTCCAAGGGACCACTCCCTGCCCTGAAAAAACCGAAACAAAAGGTTTCGGATTTTTTGAAATGCAGCTCGTTTTCCCTTAGGGAAAACGGGCTACATTTAAAAAAAAAAAAAACTGCTTTATTTAAAAGCAGGTCGCTAACATGGAGGCCTGCTGACTACAGCAGGCCTCCATGTTAGTGAGTGCCCATAGTCGGTATGGGGCCGCAATTTGCGACCCACCTCATTAATATTAATGAGGTGGGTCTTTGCGACCCCATACCGACTCGCAGAAGGTGTCTGAGACACCTTTCTGCGTGACATTTTGCGACTTGCAAATTGCGAGTCGCTAGTACTCGCAATTTGCAATTCGCAAAATGTCATTTTGCTACATCTGGCCCATAGATCAGCCATGTACATTCATTTTTCTGAGCTGGCTTTCCATTGTCCTCAGTTGTACAGAATGGATGTCATGGACAGAGTGATAAACTGACAGTGGTATAAAAGAGAGAAGAAGGTGGAAAATAAAGCTGATGATGGGACCCTCATGTGAGGTTCAGCTGCTAAGTGACATTAGGATTTTATTGAGATGTGTTGTGCGTGTTTTGGGGTGTGCTTGTAAAGCTCTGTTCGCAGTGTAGGGCACAACTGATTGTGGTTTTGTTTTGGCTCCTGTTTGTTTCTTTATGATTCTTATTTATGTGTTTTATGTGTAAGGAAACTGTTTGATCCTCACACATTTCTAATGCCTCTGTGAAGTGCACGTGCCAGGTGTAAATATGCCTATTGTGGGAATACCTGGGGCATGTCTCGAAAGAAGTTTGGTTGTCAGTAAATTGATGAGAGACCGAGCTGTGATTCCTTTATGCTTGCGCTAGAAACATTGGGACATTTTTTAAATGTAAATGTGGCTCAAGGAGGCAATTTTCCCAATGCCACGCATTGCGCCACTTTGCAACCCGTTGCACCACATTATGCCTACGTCAGGCATAATGTATGCAAGAGGGGCGTTCTGGGGTTAGGAGGCCCGCAAAAAAGGTGCCGTGAAATCTACATGATTTCACTACACCATTTTTGGTGGCATTTTTAGAACCTGCTCAGAGCAGGGGTTAAATTACGCATCCATATGAACCTATGGGCCTTCTTGTGCTTTGCTCCAGTAGCATCAGAATATTTTACGCTAGTCGAGCAAAGCGCCACAATAGCGTAAACAATTATGACGCTATTGGCCTAACGACCGCCATGGTGCGCTGTATTATAAATATGGCGTTCTTTCCTTTTTCTCTGAGGGCCCAGCTGTTCCACTACACGTTGATTCCTGTAACTTCCTACTTTCCCACTGGGAACTGAGTAGTGAATTGTATAGCTTTTATTGGGGCATCTCCCTGAGTGATTATTCTGTCCCTGCCTGATTTAAAAGCAAAGCCCCTAGAAAAATTCAACAGTGTCTTGTGCACCACGCAGTTCTTTGCTACCGCAGTACAAATTCTCCATTTTACGAGGTTGTATGCTACTTTCACAGGTATATATCGAGTAATACTAGTTGTGTTATCATCGACCAGACCATGCTTATTATGCATATGAGAATTCTAATTTTTGTGGACTAGGATTCCAAGAGAAACTCCTTAACTCAAATTAAAACCTGTCTGGCTTATCAAGGGCCCTTCTATTGATAAGCCATAGACATGCTGTTATGTTATGTTATGCTATGCAATGCTGTGCTATGTGATGTTATGTTAGCTATGATATGTCATGTTATGTTTATTTGTAAAGAACACTATCACCCAGGGGGGCAGGGGGCATTTTTAAGCTGAGTAGGTTTGAAGGATAGCCTCACCAAGGGTAGGCAAAGGGACTATTCTAAGAGCCATGTCTTCAGTTTGCTGTTGAATATGAACCTGAGGTTCTTAGCATGGGTGCTGGTGGTTCTAGTTCACCTGGCCACCAGGTGGCGTCCCATGGCTAGGCGTTCTTGCCGAAGATCATAACTTGTGTCTTGTGGGTGTTGAGTTTGAGACAGTTGATCTTCATCCAGTCAGCAACTTTGATTATGCAGGCAGTGGACCTGTTCCGGGTGTTGGGAGTCTTGTCCGAGAGCTCAAGTATGAGCTGAGTTCATCTGAGTGCCATTGGCACAGGAGAGGACATTGCTGCCATGGGCGTAAATCATGCTGACCTGAGGAATCATGTAAGTGTTGAAGAGGGTTGGAATGAGACTCATGCCTTGGGGGACTCCACAGATGAGGTTGCGGGTCTCTGAAGAGCAAGGGGTCCTGGCTGACTGCTTATGTTCTGTCCACCAGAAAGGAGCAGATCCAGCATAGACCAGGTCCTTGGATTCCAATCTTGTATATGCACCGGATGAAGATAAGGTGGGAGAGAGTGTCAAAAGTTACAGAGAGGTCCAGTGGGATGAGGGCCTCCATGCCTCCACTGTCTAGGATTAAGCAGATGCTGTCTGTGGCTGCAATGAGGGCAGTTTTTGTGCTGTGTTTGGGTCTGAAAGCCGGACTGTGTGAGGTTGAGGAGCTGGTGATTGCTGAGATGAATGATGAGGCTATAGCAGGAAGATCAGTCTGTAGTTAGTGAGTGTAGATGAGACCTCAGAGGGTTTCTTGAGTACAGGGAGGACTGTGGTAGGTTCCAAGTGCCCAGGAAAGTAGCTGAGGGTATGAAGGTGTTAAGGATTGGTGTGAGCGCTTCACTGATGGGTTGGAGTACTTTGGTGAAGGCATGACGGGACAGGGGTTTAAAGGTGCTTGGAATTGAGAGACTTCATAATGGCAGCAGCCTCATCCATGGTGATGGCGGGCCATGAGACCAAGGTCACTTCTTTGGTCGAGATAAGGAGATGAGTTATGAGGTCAGTGGTGTCCGATTGAGGGTTGAAGTTGCTGTGCATGGAGGTTAATTTGCTGCAAAATAATTCTGAGAGCTTGTTGTAGAGGTCCTGTGATGAAGTGATGCTTGGAGTCAGCCACTGGCTAGGTGAAATCTTTCACAATGGCGAAGCCCTCTTTGTTGGCATCAATGTGTTCTGCATTGCAGTGTGCTTGGTGTTCCGGATCTGTTGGTGGTAGTGTCTCAGGGCAGATTTTAAGGTGTTTTTGTCTGCGATGTCTTGGGTCATTCTCTATATGTTCTCCAGTTGTTTTTAGTGGCGTATTTCCATCCTGGGATCCTCTGTGTACCTGCTGGTTTCCAGCCTGGATCTTTTGGCTTTGCCTCACTGGAGTGGAGCAAGGGGGTTGGTACAGGCAGTGATCCAGCTGTTGACTATTGAAGTTGTTGATGGTTACTGGCAAGCTGCTGATGTGTTCGGGCTAGTGTGCAGAGAGAGTGATTGTCCAGTTCTCCTTTAGGATGTTTTTCGAGTGTCGGTGGCAGGTCCAGCTATGGCTGGTCTGTGGTGGTGCAGGAATGCATAATCTGACTAGGGTTTGGTCTTTCCCAGTGATCAATGTAGACCTGTTCACTGAGATGTTGTTGAAGGAGGTGAAGATCGGGTCCAGGAGGGGGACCAGGTGAGTATGTGGGTTCTGTCAAGCTTTGAGTGAGGCTTTACAGTAGAGCTTTTGAGTTTAGGTTGGCACAGTCTTCCAGTTGGAAGTTCAGCTCTCATAGTAGGATGAAGGTATTGGAGTCAAGGGTGAGGGGTGTGATGAAGTCTGTGTTGGTGCTGGTGAAATTGAGGCATGGTCTTGGTGGTCTGTAGAGGAGGGTTCGGCTTAGGGTGAAGTTGGCTGTGAAATGAAGTTTGTACATGAAGTGTTCGATGTTGCTGGAGGATATGCCTGTGAGGGTAGTACAGCTGATGGCACCCTTGAAGATTTTGGCAACTCCGCCTTTGGGCTTCTGTTCATGGGCCTGACTGATGATCTTGTAGTCAGTGGGGATGGCTGTGGTGGTGTTGAGTGTATCCAGTTTTTTTGTGAGGACCAGCAGCTCTGGGGTGTGATAGTGCATCTAGTCCCTTATCTCCATGGCGTGTTTGGTGAGTGAGCAGATATTGAGGATAACTTTACAAGATCCCTTCATCTCATCTCAGGCACTCTATTGCAGAAGAAAAATATTTAGCTTCTTCCTTGTTCTCATTTACAATATATTTCATATAGATTCATTGCATATCCTGCTATCCATTAACCACTACCGAAAGATAGCCACCACAATAAATAACATTAAGGAGTCTGTTTCGTAATGGGAAGACTTTAGATAGAAATGCAGTCAAAGACTTTTCATTTAAGTTTTCAATGTGATTCCACATCTGTGAAGAAAAATACTTGTGCTTCATTGTATTGCAACCATAATTCATTTTTTCAAAACACATGCACTCTCATAAAGTGACTAGATCACGACCTGCTCATCGCACATCATGCTTTGGATGCAGCGTGCTACCCTACGAGACAGACTTCTCGTGTGATTCATTTTCACACCTCATTCCAGACTAGTTTTCCTTTCTTCAAATGATTGTATGGTGGAAATATGAACCTTATGGTCCTCTTGAAGTAAACTAGGACTACGACTCCCAAAATGCAAAGCTTTATCAAATGAAAGCCCATCATTGGAGAACCGTGTCGGGGTGAAATGCAGTTATCTGGTGACCTTACTTTCCGAGTCTGTACTTTTATCAGCATAACATTTTAACTTACAAACGAGGGGCCTATGTGAAGCAAATTAAATGTGTTCTCGCAGGTGGGTGAAATGCACGTTTTAAGTACTGCTCAGACAGCGTTTTGCAAAGAGTCTATTTCCAAGCATTTATCAGTGTTTTTAATCTTAATGTGGCATAATGGCTAATATACTACTAACCATGGATAATATCACAAACAGCACAATGCCTCGTTCTCATTGTATGTTTTTAAGGTGTGGTCTCATCTCCAACAGATAGTTGTTATTACAATACAAGCATATAATATGTTTAAGACAGTAAGGTACATAATAAGACTACCATACTTTGAGGGCATCTACTACTTTGTAACTTATTTAGCTACAGCAAAAACTAACAGACTGAAGCCGAAGCTGAGAGTCCCTGATCAGTTAAAAAACTATATGGGGTTTTTAAGTCTCGGCTGCTGCTTTCCTATAGGTCTGGTTAGAATTCCTTATACCTCTGTAAACCTTTGACCTTTATGTAAGCATCCAAAATATTGGATCTCACCAGTTTCCTTCTATTTCTAAATCTAAACCCCTTTTAAAATGAATGCATTCTACATCCTTCCTCAATTTTGCATATCAATATGCAAAATAAATGTAGTTCACCATCGTACTCCTATACTGTTTAGTCTCTGTTTTAATCATATATTCTCTGACCCCTTTTTCTTCTATCCAGTCATCTCTACCTGATAATTATTTGCATTGAAATGTATCTTCTTTCTCTATTCTTCTTTATTTATCTTGTTTCTCACCCGGGTTGCACCTTAGCTGCTCATGGTTGATAACACAGACCCACTACTTTAGTATCTACATCAAAATACTTAGGATTTAGCTTCAGTGGTTACTTAACTGAGTCCACAAATCGTCTACTGTGGTGTCTATCAAATGTTTCCAGGGTTTGCCTTAGCAGCCTCTGAACTGACTCGAAAGAACCCACAGTCCCTTGACTACGGTGTTTATTTAAAATGATTTGTGACATTGGCGGATTACATATTTTGGGAATGTGCACGTGGGTGGGGCCACTGGTGGCTTAACAGTGCTTCTGTTGCACATGGTTGGGCTCATACCACAACCCACATTGGTGGGAGCTCCTCTACCGTCCTGACATGCAATCCCTTGAATGTTCCCAAGGAGAATAAGGACCATCAAAAGCTGTCAGGAGTACTGTCTGTTTCCAAAATCAGGACTCTCAGTATACTCTCAGATTCCAAGTGATTTGTGTACACAGGCTGTGAAGCTGTCCCTCACATTGAATTGGCTTGGCGCCCCATGACTAAGATGCTGCTACATGGTGAAGCTCCAAGTCTGTAGCGCAGTTCGGCCTCAAGCATGTCTCCAAGATGCACTACTCTTAGCTGACACCTCATCCAATAACCTTCTCAGACTATCCATAACAAAGTAGCTACTTACCCTCGACTAACCAGGAAGAACCTTGGGCCCACGTCAAGAGTAATGAAACAATATCAGCAAAATACACTCTGTTCCCGGTCTCTCCAATTAATTTTTCCTATCTCACAATCAGGAAACCAACCGTTCCGAAGACAGCTATCCCTTCAGTGGCTACAACTTATTCTCTCCAAACTCCATTCAGTGCATCTAACATCTTGTACTTCTTCGTCTGAATGTTTTTTCATATATTATGTTGGAAGTTAAGTGGTTAAGTGGTTGTAAGAGGGCTTTGTTCCATCCTAAGAGTTCTTTGCACTGACCGAGTATGATCTTGCAGTGACCAAAGATACATGTTATTTTTAAGAATGCATTTCAAGGGGAATGAGTCACGTCTTCGACGTGTTCCTTTGAGTACAGGTGGTTTTCTGTCTTTCATTGGCTTTATTTGAAAGTAGTAGAGAGTCAGACAGTTTTCAGAAAAACCTAAGGAAAGAGCCGGCACTTCGTGTTCCTAGTGGCGAAGTCTCAAAAAGACCCTGAACGGAAGGGGCTCCAGAGTGTCCTTAAACTAAACCTCTGTTTCAAGAGGAGCCAGGCGGGGTGTGTTGCCCCTTCTGAATGACCAGTCATGCAGCGAGATTCAGGAGACACTGAGGGGGTCCTTCCGACCTTGGCGGGCGGCTACCGCCGCCCGCCAGGCGGAAACCGCCATGCGGCTGCCAATGCGGCCGCACTCACGCGGCCCCCATTCTGACATTCCCGCTGGGCCGGCAGACGCAAACCAAGTTTGCGCCCGCCGGCCCAGCGGGAATGAGGCCGCAACACAGGAGCCGGCTCCGAATGGAGCTGGCGGTGTTGCGGCCGTGCGACGGGTGCAGTTGCACCCGTTGCGCTTTTCACTGTCTGCTAAGCAGACAGTGAAAAGCTGGCCGGGGCCCTGTTAGGGGGCCCCTGCACTGCCCATGCCAGTGGCATGGGCAGTGCAGGGGCCCCCAGGGGCCTCAAGACACCCCTTACCGCCATCCTCTTCCTGGCGGTGAAAACCGCCAGAAACAGGCTGGCGGTAAGGGGGTCATAATACCCAGGGCAGCGCTGCCCTGGCGGATTATAGCCGCCAGGGCAGAAAGGGCGGGTTTACCGCCGCGGTCGGAATGGAGAAAAAAGCACCTCCAGCCTGTTGGCGGTGCTTGCGGTCATAATGGCCCTGGCGGTCTCGAACCGCCAGGGTCAGAATGACCCCCTGAATGTCTTTATCAAATATTTATTAATTTGAGGAAGAAAGAAAGCTGAACACAACATAAGTTTTATAATTACTTCGGTTCAATGCTTAAATTGTGAAAACAAAAGCAAAGAGAACCAACATTTTTCTTACCTGCCCGAGGCCGGTGTTTCCAAATGCCGGATTTGTTAACATTGAGGGTTCTAGCCTCGATTCCATCTTATGCTGCTTACTTCCACAATCTTAAAATTCCTGTGTCTTTTTTACTCTTGCAGGTACTTTTTCATCCCTGATTTCTTCCTCCATCAAAGTTTCTTTTATTGCTTCTTACTGCTAAATTCCGTCTATTCTGTCTTTCTCTCTATTGCACTGGTTCAAAGCCTTATGATGAAAATTAAGTCACTCTTCCCAACAGTGATTGTTGTATGATAATTTCCATTTAAGGAAAAACGCCCTCACCACACCGAAAAGGTGGCGTGCTTCAATATAAGGCCTCTTCCTCACACTGATAAAGGCTATCATACATTTAGGATTCAAATCCTTGTTGCTGATGGGGAGATCTGACGGTATCAAGAGAGGAGACCTATTGCATGCTTGTCTGCCTTTTTTTCACAGTTTTTTTGTTTCAGTTTTTTTCTATTAATGGATCTCCTTATGCATTCATATGCTGATAGACTGTAAAGAGTTCTGATGACCACGGGTCGTAACTACTCCATGTAAATTAAATACGTAAACAAATAAAATAATTCAGATCAAAATTGACATTATCTCTAGCTGATTTTCTTTCTGCTGATTTTGATGCTTTTTGGCTCTTTATTACTCCTGCCGTCAAAGCAACAGTGGTATTTGTGGCTTCACATTGTTGCTTGTGGGCACATAGACTCTAGTATAAACAAGCATTGGCAAAGGTGATAGGTCTCGCCTATACAAGAGCTATTGGCTTAGGCAATGTGTTTTGCCTTGTTTTACGCCAGTGTGGCTGCTGTCCTGTATGCCTAAAAGTTAGTGGCGTGTAGTATCAGAGTGGAGTGGGGAAGTAGAGTGTCATGGGGTGAATTTGTTGGAGTGTTGTAGAATGGAGTAGGGAGAGTAGAGTTGAGTAGAGAGGAGTAGAGTTCAGTTGTTCAGTGACAGAGAGTGTCTTAGAGTGAAGTGGGGAGGAACAGGGTAGAGTGGGTTGGAGTGGATTGAGGTAGTGGAGTGGATTGGACTGCAGTAGAGTGGGGTGGTTAGGTGTGGAGTGGTTTGGATTGGGGTTTGAGTGGGGTGGATTGGATTGGATTGGGGTGGGTGGTTTGGATTGAGTGATAGGGCTGAAGTGGGATGGTTTGAATTGGAGTGGGGTGGGGTGGGGTGGATTAGATTGGATTGGAGTGGGGTGTATTGGATTCACTGGTTTGGAGTGGGGTGGAATGGACTGGAGTGGGGTGGATTGGATTGGAGTTGGGTGGATTGGAGGGGTGGATTGGAGGGGTGGATTGGAAGGGAGGGGGATAAATGGAATGGATTGGAGTGAGGGGGACAGGACTGGGATGGGGTAGGGTGGAATGGAGTAGAGTGTGGTGAATTGGAATAGAGTGGGGGATTGGAGTGAGTGGGGTGGATTAGAGTGGAGTGAGGTGGGGTAGATTGGATTTGAGTGGGGTGGACTGAACTGGGATGGGTGGGGTGGAGTGCATTGGATTGGGATACAGTGGGGAGGACTGGAGTAGAGTGTGATGGATTGCAGTGGAGTGGGGTGGATTGGATTGGGTTGTGATGGGCTGCCAATGATGTAATCTCTATTAATTAATGCATTTTTGTCTGAGGAAAAAATAATCCCCACTGGATTGGAGTGGGGTGTGTTGGATTGGGATGCATTGAATTGGGGTGGATTGGAGTGGGGTGGATTGGAGTGAGGTGGATTGCATTGAGGTGGGTTGGATTGGAGTGGGTGGGGTAGATGGATTGGATTGGAGTGGGATGGACTGAACTGGGATGGGGTGGGGTGGATTGGATTGGGGTAGGGTGGGTTGTAGTAGGGTGGATTTAGGTGGATTGGATTGGCATGGTGTGGATTGGATTTGAGTGGGGTGAAGTGGAGTGGGGTAGAGTGGATGGATTGGATTGGAGTGTGATGGACTGAACTTGGATGGGGTGGGGTGGATTAGATTAGGGTAGAGTGGGGTGGATTGGAGTATAGTAGAGTGGTTTGGAGAGTGGTAGATTGGTGTGGGGTGGGGTGGAGTGAATTGAAATGGGGTGGAGTGGGGTCTCGAGTGAGTGGATTGGATTAGTGTAGGCAGGGGAGTATTGGATTGGGGTGGCGTGGGGTGAAGTGGATTAGAGTAGGGTGGACTGGAGTGGGTTGGATTTGGGGTGGGCTGGATTGGAGTGAGGTGGATCAAATTGAGTGGGGTGAGCATTATTGAGTGAGTTGAATTAGGGTGGGGTTGGGTGGATTAGGGTGGGTTGGATTGAATTCAATGTGGTGGATTAGATTGAGTATGTTGGGTTGGATCAGGATGGATTGGATATGGGTGTAGTGGAATTGGATTGGGTGGGTAGATTGGGTAGGGTTGGGGTAGATTGGATGCGTGGGTAGACTGGATTGGTGTGGGATGATTGGGGTGGGGTGGAGTGGATTGGACTAAAGTGAGGTGGATTTGGTTGGGGAGGGGTGGATGGGATTGGGGTGGGGTGGATTGGAGTGGAGTGGATTGAGGTGGATTGGATTGGAGTGGGGTGGATTTGATTGGGACGGATTGGAATGAATTCCAGTGGAGTGGAGTGGTTTGGATTGGTGTGGGGTGGATTAATTGGAGAGGGGTGGACTGGATTGGAGGGGGTAGATTGAAGTAGTTTGTAGTGGAGTGGATTGGACTGGAGTAGGGTGGATTAATGTGGACTGGATTGGACTGGAGTGGTGTAGATTAAAGTGGATTGTATTGGACTGTGATTATTGGGGTGGTGTGGGTGGATTGGTTTGGGGTGGATTGGGTAGCAGTGGACATGATTGGAGTGGGGTGGATTGGAGTTGGTGGATGTTTAATTGGATTGGAGTGTTGTGGTTGTATTGGGGTAGGGTGGGTTGGATTGGAGCGGGATGAGATGGATTGTAGTGGAGTGGGTTGGATTGGAGTGGGTTGGATTGGAGTGAGGTGTATTGGACGTGAGTGGGGTGGATTGGACTGGAGTGGAATGGGGTGGATTGCATTGGTGTGAGGTGTATTGGATTGAAGTGGGGTAGATTGGACTGGCCTGGATTGGGGTGGACTGTATTGGTTGGGGTGGACTGGATTGTAGTAGGATGAATTGGGATTAAGTAGGGTGTATTGGATTGGAGTGGGGACAATTAGAGTAGGGACAGATTGTTTTGGATTGGAGTGGGTTGTTTCGGATTGGAGTGGGGCAGGGTGGAGTGGGGCAGGTTGGAGTGGAGCAGATTGTTTTGGATTAAAGTGGAGCAGATTGGAGTTGGGCTGAATGAAATGGATTGGAGTGGGGTAGATTGGAGTGGGGCAGTTTGAAGTGGGACAGATTGTTTTAGATTGAAGTGGGGCAGATTTGAGTGGGGCAGATTGTACTAGGGTGGACTGTAGTATGTTGGATTACCCTGGAGTAGGATGAATTGGATTGGGTGGGTGTGGGGTGGATTGGATGGGAGTGGGGTGTATAAGAGTGGGGTGAATTGGGATGGACTGGATTGGGGTGAGGTGGATTGTACTGGAGTGGGGCATGTTGTTTTGGATTGGAGTGGGACAGATTGGAGTAGGGCAAATTTGAGTGGGACAGATTGTTTTGGATTGGAGTGGGGCAGATTGGAGTGGTGTGGATTGGAGTGGTGTGGATTAGAGTGGGGCAGGTTATTTTTTATTTAAAGTGGGGCAGATTAGAGTGAGGGGGATTGAGTAGGTCAGATTGTTTTGAATTGGAGTGAGGCAGATTATTTTGGATTGCAGTGGGGTAGATTGGAGTGGGGCAGATTATTTTGGATTGGAGTGCAGCAGATCGCACTGGGAAGTTTATTTTGGATTGGGCAGATTGGAGTGGGGCAGATTGTTTTGGGTTGGAGTGGGGCTGATTGTTTTGGAGTGGTGTTTTGGATTGGAGTGGGGTGAACTGGAGTGGGACAGATTAGATTGGGGTGGGATGGGAATATTGGAGTGGGGTGGATTGTGGTGTGGTGGGGTGGATTGAATCAATCAGTGCTTGGTCCCTGCTCCACACAGAGGAATGGAAATGATGCCAGGCATACAATGACGATTTACAAAGGTGTAATCAGAGGGCCACACAAGCCAACAAATGATATGCAGCAGGTGGGCTCCAAGCCCTCTAGTGTACACAAGAGATTCTCGCAAGCGAGATGCATGCGCAAGTGCATGCACTTGCAGACTCAACCTTAAAAAGATGGAAACATGTTCCTATATCCCACCGAAATGCAGTGTGCAGGATGATTTGTTAAGGGGTAGGTTGAGAGGAGAGTTAAGAATTAAGGGCCATATGTACGAACACTTTTTCCCATAGAGACAGAATGGGTAAAAACCTTTACTACATCTGGCCCTAAGTCACTTGATGTGCAGAACATGACAATCTAACCAACAGACTATGCTTGTGTCGACTGAAACGAAAACCACATTCAACAGACCAACGCCTTCTCCTGTCCTGCCTGGGAGGTTAGGCTTTCAGGGAGCAAGTGGTGGAACGTGGAACTCCCCAGCTCCAGCTTGACGAAGTAGACCATACCTCAATTCCATGAAAAATGAGCGACCTAGCTAATTCCTGCTAACTCTTAACCCTTTGCTTAATTATCTTTAATCTACACTGAATAGTAGATTGCTGGGAGTTGAGGAGAACATCGAAAATAAATTAAACAAGCATTTACAATGCAACGGGTCTCGCGTTTGTTCATGTTAGAGCTGATCGCGTTGTAAACTCCTAACCCGACTTTTCACCTATCGGGCAAAAGTGCATTTATGTACATAACCCGAAAAAGTGAAATGAACTATGTAAAGTGCTCGACTTCTGCCAAGCGAGATCACGCTAATAAATTAGAGAAAAAGAAGTCCACGAGCCCGATGGAAAACAGCGAGCCTCGCATGTTTTCTGTACTTGGTCACTGCGCTCGAGGAGGGCTAGCCACCGGAAAAGGCATGAGGTATGCGTGCCTTCGACTAATGAAAGCAAGCAGATTTTATTAGGCAAGCCCACGAACCAATAAAAAACACTGACGTGAAGTTGACAGGGCTCTGAGCCCTTTTCTAAATACTAAAGCGTAGTCGATGCTGGTGAGAAAAAGGAGGGACAAATAATAGAAATCAATAATATATGAATGATTTATAGATCTCAAAATCTAGGTTCAACCCCTAAAAATGGACATATGGGAAATGTTGCTGTATTTCAGAGGTGGTCTGTGAGAAGATACAAATGTGCAAATGTTGGCTCTTTCATTCTTGTAGAGCAACATTGATAGACTGAACTTTAAAGAACAGGGTTGTGGAAGTAGGATGTGCCAAAGGGTGGATGAGGTAAATACACAGAAACATGACCCTGATCTTCCTGTCCTATTGGTGGCTCTGGGCACCAGATTTTCTGACTGTGGTCATTAAGCAGTTTATTTACGAGCACTGTGCACTTCCAGTGTGTCACTTATTGTGATGTGCCAGCAGTGCATTGTGCAGGCTCATATCTACAAGGCCACGTAAAGCCACATTGTGTGAGTTTCATTGCCTTGTATATATGGTGTAAGGCAACTCAGTGCAAGTCGCTGCATTGCCTTACACTGCATCAGGGAGGCATTCCATGGGCATTGCGATGAGTTTTCCCACGCAACACCCATGAGTTTTGGCGCATTCCCAGATTTACAAGGCATTGCAAACCTGTGAATGTGTCCAAATCCTGCATTACATGGATAAATAACTTGATTTCTCCTTGTTCGGTCCTCTTTCTATTTGTGCTGCATTCTGCAGCACACAAAGAGAGAGGAAAAAGCCTCAGTGGATTCTTCTTGTGCAGGAAGATGTCCCTTCCTGCACAAAAACATTTCTGACTGGGTCCCAGGTATCCTTACACCATGGTGAAGGGTGCCTGTGCTGGTGCTAGACAGCCCATTGTGCACCAGCGCCAGGATGAAAATGCGCTGTATTTTGTAGATAGGGCATATTTCTACCCTTTCACCTGTGGCAAAGTACAGAGCAGCAAAGCTGCTTGTAAATAAGCCCTAAAGTCTTATTTTTCTTTGGAAGAAGAGGAGAGTCATTACAAACCAGATGACATTTTAGCTTTTTGTTTTTCTAGCCTATGAAATTTTGCAGCTTAGTTGAACTAGTTCAACTAATGTGAACAAAGAGTATTACTACAATCAAATGCATAGTGTCTCCAATGACCTGCAGTAATCTGGTAACCCTAGCAAGGTGTCTCCTGTGGCTCGAGACCCCACACCATGGGTACTGAAAAACATTTTCCCAGGGGCCATAGGGTGTGGTGGTCTGTGACATGTTCACATTGATGCCAGCGGGGTGTGGTTGGGCCAGGGGTGTGTGGGGGCATTGGTGGTAAAGTGGGAGAAGGGGGGGCAAAGCATATACATGTAGTTGCTGATAAGGTGGGAGAAGGGGAAGCAAAGCATATACATGTAGTTGCTGATAAGGTGGGAGAAGGGAAACAAAGCATATGCATGAAGTTGCTGCATTACACAATGTGAAACCAGAAAACCTTGGATTAATCCTGCCTTCCCCACTTTACTAAATTGTGAGATCATAGGCATTAGTTTTGTTTCACTTCTCTTCATTAGCACATAAACAGGACCTAAGAAACATATGACTTCAGGATGTCCGGGATACAAAACTTCCTATGTTTCATTTAAATAAAAAAAACTATAATCTTTTACTTTTATAATAGGAACTGAGGTTACCCAAAGGATGCACATGACAACCTACTTGCCACGTTTCACTATTGGCATTGTTGTCAATTTATGAGGAAGAATTGATGTTTCTTAATCCATGTTTGAAAACTATCACTTTTAAAATAATACTTCTCAATGTGCTGATATTATCTTATGTACTCAAGTGAAAAGGTTCTGCATAATAATTAAATACACCTTTTGAATTTTGGAGAGAGTTTATCATATGTTTACACTTTGCTGCAAGATGGCTTTAAAATGAAGGAGCTCCTAAAGTTAAGTGATGCAGGACTCAACAGTTACTTCTTTCTTCAACAGTGATTATCCTTTAAATAAATGCTTGCCTGTTTCTCCTTTTTATTGTTAGCATCTCTCTGAGTAAACAGCAGCAGAGTACTGCTGTACACCAGGGGGCCACATGTAAAGGTCAGGAGGGCCTGTGGCCCCGGGGCCCTACCTTGAGTATCAGTGCGCCACACCAACCTATGAAGATTAGGAAACATCTAGAGCTTTGTTAAATTCCATCTCAGCTGTACAGTTGTGCAAATTCTGCAGCGGCAAGAAGCTTTTACGATTGCTGAGCTAAAAAAGGTTTAACATAACTGCTGTGCATTAAAATATTTTTTTGATTTTGTTTTCCTTCATTTTATAGACACCCTATTTCTGGCCAACACAGCAGTGGCCAGCGGAGGACACAGACTATGGTGAGTAAGAAAAGTGGCAGAGAAACTATGTTAAACGTTGATGAAGAAATTAAGGATCATATTGTGTATTGCTTAAGAGTCTGGGGCAAAACAGCATGCCCATACCCCACCTTGCCTGATACACAGACACTACGTGGTGTTACCTTCGCTTTCCTGTAATAACTACTCCAGAATCATTGTCCCTGGCCTGCTTATACTCCTTGTGCCAGCTTGGTGCCTGCCGCATTTGTTGGGGCACTTGCTTTATGCATTCACTGCCAGTTCTATGAAAATAAAACTGCTCCGGGCCACCTCCTTCCTTTGAATTTAAAATGTCCACCATATTTCGTTTGTCCTTCGTTGTGGTCAAGCTAGGACCATTACGGCTTGGCTAGGGCCATCCAAACGTTGGTGCCCCAATCCAGGCCTGTGTCCAGTCTGTCTTTAGCTTCTGCTGTGTTAAGACCTGAGGAGGGATGTATACAATCAGCGATGGCACTACCCTAAGGCACTTTTTGGCAGCTGCCTAATTGTGTTACCTGGGAGAGGCAGCAGATTGTACTGGATTGCAGCAGTGAGTTGAAAATGCAACTCTTATTGTAGGTAAGAAAGCATGAAGGCATCAAACCTCTGTTTTGCCCATGGCATCTAAAACGCTTGTAGCTTTTCTTTACACAATAGTCATCCGATCCCCTCATTTTTTGTTGGTAATGCCTTTTCCTATGCACACAAATATTACTATGTACTACCCTTACTGTTTAGTCAGAGATAATACTCCGAAATCCGTCTTCTGGATAGTGACATTTATGACCTCACGGCAACCCATAGTAAGACCGTCCCCAGTTTTTCAAAGATTTGAAGAGTAATGGCAGTTCCATCTTCTGTTGCAAACTTATTTCATTCAATAAATGCTCCCAGTGGGCTTTGGATTAGGCTTCTTCAGACACTGTCGTCTTTGGTTCAAGAGTTTTCAACCACTGCCTTGATTCATTGTCACTCACATATTGGGTCAGCCCACAAACGTTTTATAATTCTTACCTTCTTTCTGATGGCAGTTATATCCTTCCCACTCCACTGGAATACTTGAGGGACTATTTTACATATCAAAAGTACACAAACATGTAGTTCTTTATCTCCTCTGTGTATCATATACACAAAGCAGCCATTATTTGATCTGGCTTCATGGAAAACCTCATGATTTAAAACAAAATCTTAATAAAAATAAACGAAAACATATAGCCATGAATGTATCTCCGTCAGCCATCTTCGTCCATTAGTTTGTTTGTCATTCATACTTTACCTCCACCCTCTACACCATACAGCTTGGGCAGTTTGCCAGTCAACTTCAACCATAGGCTTTCCTCAGTGTGACCGACTATAGTTTGTTGGTGCACATCGGCCTAAACATTAACCTACTTCAGTGCCAAGGATAGTAGGCCAATCTCTAGTTTTAATTTTGCTTTCAGTTCATATTTTATTTATTTTTGCAATGGCTCATTTGTTTGTGCTGTTGCAGTTTAAACCAGCCAGATTAGTAACACAGCATCGTATTTGGCATTCATTTTTCACATTGAATGCCGTTTGCATGAACAAATTACGAGTGTCAGACCCAATGGTTTGCCAGTGCTTGTTGTATGTGTTTTGCTTTGCACCATGCCTTTTGCATTGCTTTTGTCAGTGCTCGAGAGCGAGCTCCCAACCCTTTGACTTTGCCATTGCTTCGTTTCGATAAGCAGTGTTCTACCAAGGAAATGCCAGTCTGCTATACAATAAGATTATTATCCTCCTTTTCTCGACTATGGAGCTAGACGGGGTTGGATATATCAGGTCATGTGACTCGGTGAAGTAGTCGATGCTGGTGAGAAAGCTACATAATTTCCTCAGAAAAAAATACATTAATAGGAGATGACATAATTGGCAGTGACAGTCGCAGTCAGTTGCATTGACCTTTGACCTTGAACTGACACGTTTGCAAATAATAGTCCAAAACAACTTAAAGCGCCTATTATTTCTCAGTTTAACCACCGTTTTCACACACTCTTTGTGGAAAACAAATTGGCAGGAGTTTGGAGAACAGGGCCGCAGTCAGTCGTGATCTGAGCTGTGACTGAGCTCCCTCACTACACCAACAAAGGAATGCAATGAGGCAAACTAGTTTAAAAGACGGTGGCCTTGGCTCACTTTGTGATCCTAGCAGTTTAGCAATCTGCAGGCAAAATGGCAGTGAAAGAGATTACAACGTCAAAAGTTAACCCTAACTTTAAGAAAAAAGAGACAAGGGAAAGTAAAATGAGAAAATGTAAGACAAGGGCTTCAGCATGTTAAGGTTGGTCTGGCAGGAAATCTCCATGAATGTGTAAAGCAGGAAACAAAGTCTCAGACTGGTATGAAGCCATAGGGTCATGCAACGAAGACGCACCTTTGCTGGTGGATGTTCTGACTTCATCTTGATCTTCTGGAACTTTCGATCTTGGAGTGAGGGTCACTGGGCTTTTTCAATTCTCCTTAATATTAAGCTGTCAAGAGACAAGTACCTCCAGTAGGCAGGAGCTATGCCTAGCAGGGTTTATGGCGGTCATTCTGAGACCGCCAGAGTCGCGGATGACGGAAGCACCGCGGAATGGCGGTGCTTCATAGCCCATTCTGACGCCGCGGTCAGAAAACCGGGGCCGGCGGTTTACCGCCGTTTATGCCCCGGCTGGGCGAATCCGCCATGGCAGCGCTGCAAGCAGCGCTGCCATGGGGATTCTGACCCCCTTACCGCCAGCCTGTTTCTGGCGGTTGTCACCGCCAGGAAGAGGCTGGCGGTAACGGGTGTCTTGGGGCCCCTGGGGGCCCCTGCACCACCCATGCCACTGGCATGGGCAGTGCAGGGGCCCCCAAACAGGGCCCCGGCCGGCTTTTCACTGTCTGCCTAGCAGACAGTGAAAAGCGCGACGGGTGCAACTGCACCCGTCGCACGGCCGCAACACCGCCGGCTCCATTCGGAGCCGGCTTCTGTGTTGCAGGCCTCCTTCCCACTTAGAATGCCGGCAGCAGTCTTTTGGCCGCGTAGCAGGCAAATGGCGGTTCCCGCCTGGCGGGCGGCTACCGCCGCCCGCCAGACTTGGAATGACCGCCTATGTTTTTTGACATTTTTTAAATAGTCCTGAAGGAAAAAGATACAAGTAGAGCTAGACACAACTTTTCCAATGATTCTCGTAGGGGCAGGCAAGGATTTGCTAGCATAGCGGCTAGACAGGACAAGTTGTATCTTTTTTCTGTTCTATGCTGGTTCTCAAGTGCCAGTGGGCCAAATATAAAGGGACAAATCATGTACCATAGGTAGGTGATCCTAAACCAATCTCTAAAAACCTCCCCACAACCTAAATGTCCACCATTATTACTGTGTGATATCATTTGTGCTTTAAGAAACTATTGGCTGAGGCTAAAATTCTCATAAAAGCTGAAAGTTCTAAATTATTGTAACATCTTCTGCTGGCACTTTTCTATAATGTTCCACAGAGCACCAGAGATGTAGATTCCAGGACGGACCTCTTTGAAAAGAGCTAGATGATGGCAGAGCTACTCGCTGGCAAATATCATGACAACAAGCTAAGGCCAGTCTGCACCTTTGCCCCCTGGGTATTGAGTGTATTTCCTTTAGTTCTCAGGGAGGAACATGGCTTAGACAGGGTCATTGAGAAGTGTGACTAAGTCTGAAATATTCTGTTCACAAAAGTGAATACCTTAATAATTACTTAATATGGGTGAGGCATTTGTTTTATGTACCAAAGATGAAACAGGTGTCAAGATGTCTGGCTACAAATTAATTATTTGCCAGGCCAAACTATAGAATTCAAATTGAATGAACTGCAAATGATTACTTCTACCAATCTTGTGACCAAAATTCAGTATCCTCCAATATTCATTTATGTTTATCTGTGTGAGAGATGAGTCTCACATAAAGGCTTTAAGGGGTCAGTCCAGCCTTTTTGAACGTCTGGCCACTCATTTTTAATTATGTGAAAATGTCTTGTAACAATTCTAAATTGGGGGAGAAAGAAGTTTAAGCTCCCCTACTCTGCTTCCTATCTATTATATCTATAAATCCAAGATAGGGAACATGCTTATATTTTTTTTTTACAAAGTTTTCCTTGAAGACAAAGTAGGAACATCCACATTTTGTTGGAAGTATCCTCGTCAACTAGGGTTAGTAGTGGGGTGGAAACGGGAACTAAAACTGACTTTAGGAAACCAGTATGTTCTAATCCTTTATACCTTTCTGGATCCTTTGGCAAAATTAAAAATAAGTGGTTCAATGTATATGGAGTCTTTATGGTCTTCTACATCAACAAAGGTCTACTTGTTTCTGCCACTTATTTAATGCCTTCTGATCAAATGGCTGTCTTCCGGAGCAACAAATTAGTAGGTCCCTACTACTACTGGCTAATTAAGGTTTTGATTTCTCTAAATCATGCGCTTTTTCTGCTTGATATGAATTAAATCTCATTCATGCCTCATTCATACTTTCCTTGGTTATTGGCCATAGTGCATATTCTCGTCAGCTGGTAAGTTTCTGAGGGCTTATATCCAGGCCTCATTGAACCTTAGAGGTGGACATACCCTGTAGTCACACATTTGTCAAGGGTACACACCCACCCGGAACCTATTTGCAGCCTCCTGACTCTGCATGTTTGATATGAAAATATCTTGCTCAACTATTCAATAACAGAACTGATGGAATAGGTAGAGTGGTCTGTACGTTTATTGTTGTCTTACCAGGGGATATTTTTATGAATATTTGAACATTCCCCTGGGTCAATACCTCTCTTGCCTGTGTGACACCAATGGAAATGCACTTGGAGAAAAAATACACTACATTTTGTCAAGGTTCATGTGACTGAAACTTGTTTAGGAGGACTCAATCCACAGCATAGGACCAGTGCCTAAAATGAAAGTAACAGAGGGAAACTTACTATGCAGTTTGAATGCTTTATAACAATGTTTCTCACATGCGGTTATTTCCTGTTGTTGTGTATTTTACCTATGTAGAGCAAGATTTGACATAATATACCCAGGACTCAGAGATGATATGCATTTTTGTAGAGGACCAGGAAAGAAAAACATGCAAAAAAACTCTGATTCACACAATAGAACTTCCAAAATACATTCAGTGGTAGGGTACATTTTGGGAGATGTATCGTTATAACATTGCTCCCTCAACCATCACTAGATGTAAATGTTTATATTTTAGCTATTTAAATAAAATGACATATCTTATCTAATTCCCTTCCTGTCCCACCACTGCTCTTTCTGAGATATAGGTCTGTCTACTGAATCGCAAACTTCATGAATCTTGTTAAAAGTATCTTCGTTTCTTGATTATGTGAGTCAATCAGAGGCAACAAACCTCCAGTTGAGATTCAGCATTAAGTGGAATAAGTGGATATAGAATTACTGCTGAGAGATTCAGACATTATACTTGTGGTTGTCAGTTACATCTCTAAAGCAGTAGAGCTGTTGGTGTTACATCACATGAGTAATTGACAATTGGTGGCAAGAAAGCATGAGGTCAAGCACACGACTTACTGATGTTAAAACATGGAAAACAGGGTTCTAGATTTGGCTTGCCTGAGAATAAAATTATGACTTGTGGCAAAAAATGTTTTGTCCAGCACTCAGAGACTTGTGCTGGTAATGTCGCCTGCAGACATACTATTTTACAGTTGTTTGACATATCATTGCATGCTGTATCCACATTGTTGGGAATACGCATTCACAAGAAGTTACTCATTTGCATACACCTGGAATTATTCTATAGGAAGCTTTGGGACCTTTTGTTTTTTTACTATATACTTCGGCCCTCATTTACAGATTGACAAGTGTCCTGCCATGTGCCATCAGCCCAGCAGTTCTTCTGAAGTCACTGAAAATTTGCAAGCGTTGTTGTTGAGTAAGGTTAAGTGCTGAGTGTTTTATGTGGCTGCTCAGCAATGTTTGTTTTACTAAAAGGAAACTCTCACAGTGTGAGTTTATTTTTGTAAAATAAAACAAAAAACATAATGACCCTGAGACATTGAAAGTTTTGTCACAGGGTGTTGGGGTCATTTTTTTCCCTTTGGGGCCTTTTGGCCTTTCCTGGCTGTCCTGGCCACACAAACGTACTCCAGAAGGACTGCAGTGCTTAAACCGATGGCCACAAATCTGTCAGGCAATCCATGAAAGGTTTCTGCTGGCGGAGCCCGTAAAACACTGCCAGCGGTAACATAATGGTGCCCCCTTTAAACAGAGCGGGTGGACCGTCAGTCCGGCAGAGAGAGCACATTTTGGCATTAGTCTGTACTCAAAACACTGAAGGAGGGCATTAGATTGACATTACTACCAGGATTCTACAGTCACCATGCTATCCATCCAATCAGCTAGATCTCACGCTGAGTCATGAACCCACTCTCCAAGAGATTTTCTTGACATGCAGCTGCTATGCAAACGTGAAAAATGATGGAGATGGAGGTCCACTTGTTACCAGCACGTCACGAACAGGGGAATGTGTTCAAAATATCTGGTACGTGGATTAGATAATTAACTTTCTTTTCAAACAGTTTCTAATTCAGTACTTGAACTTCTGGGTGCTTCTGGTGGAACCTGCACATTGGCTAACAGAGTGAAATGGACATAGCTGTACAGTGAAACATGAATCCTACACGGGCTTCAATTATCCACACAAGTCAGTCCCTGGTGATAAGAAAAGTGTAAGCACCTCTGGTATGGGTATCTGGTAGAATCTTCCATTAGTTCATTTAGAATGATTATTTGTGTAGTGATACTCTCAATGCACTGTGCCACACAGTAGAGGTGGAGGCAGAGGTTCCTTGATAGTGGAAAAGGGGGACAAGACAGAGGCGATACAGTTGTCTGCCCTCCAAACACTAGCATCTCATTGGCCTATCAATAGTGGATTCGGGGTATGTGGCTTTCAGCGTTTGGTTAGCAGGTAACTAGGGAGGGGGGAGCAGGAGAAGTAAGGGAATACTAGGAGATCCAGCAAAAATGATGCCACATCCTCTGAGGTAAACTTAGTAGAGCTGATTGAAATCAGGAGCTGCCCCTTCACTATGGCGAAGGAGTGTTGCCCCTCCCCCCGGCTGAGCAAGTAGCAGAAAAACAAAACCACTATTGTTTTCTTTATCTGCTGCTGGCTCAGCCAGCAGTGCAGGTAGGGGCGGGGCTGGATCACGGGAGGTGAGAGGGGGAAGGAGGAGGGAGTGCACCTAAGTGCACATGTGTGCTTGGCCAGCCGTCTCAGGTGCACTGTGTTTAATAGCCGGGCTGGAGAAACTGCACAGACCCCAGGGTTGTGTCTGAGCGGCAGTCCGAGCCTCCCAAACCAATCCTGGTGCTGCTTTCATGCTACGTTTAGCATGAAAGCAGCGTCAGAATTTCCATGGAGCCTGTGCTGATGTCCCAGTGAATGCTGGGACACCGCATCAAGGGAACAGGAGTGAGGTGGCAGGAAAGGGCGGGAGAAGGCGGTAAAGTAAGTTTATTTTTTATTTTTTTCTGTTCTTTATTCCCCCCCTCCATCTCTGATCCGTACCCCCACTCCCCACCCCTCCTCTTCAGATTTGCGGTGGCCTCCACTGCTTGAAATGTTCTGCATGGAAACATAATGGACTTAGGGGCAGATGTACGCAAGGATTTTACCCATTTTGTGTCCATGGGAAAAAGCTTTCGTACATATGGCCCTTATTTCCATTCTACCTGCATCTGAGGAACACACACAAAAATTACCCATCAAGTTGGCAGAATTACAGTCTTCTGTGCTTCTCCTCGTTTGCAGAAATACAGTGCAGTGATTATGCTCATCTGGTGAAATTATGGATTTTACAAAGTTTCGAAGATTTAACATCAAACTAACATTGCCTACTCAATGAAATGCGAGTCCCTTTTCAGAGTATCCACTTACTATTGCAATAAATTGTCTTATAAGGTTTGGCCACAGAGTTTAGTATGTGATTAAATGAGAGCCAGCAGCTTATGTTCACTTTTACAACATTTGAAACTTGTCGTTTTTCCTTCTCCAGCAATTTACTTGGCGAAGAAAAATATTCGGAAAAAAGGAGTTTTAGAAGAATATGAAAAGGTACAGTAAAAGCACACTCATTTTTAGTCTTTACAGTGTAACATTTATATTTATGCAGCAGTTATTAGTGGTCAGTTCCCTGTAGTAAAAATGATTCACCTATGTTCATAATGGTAACAGAATATTGAGTCCTACCTATTGTGCTCCGAAAGATGTGCACCAAAAATATAGACAACAAACATATTGAGAAGTTGAGTTTATAAAGGTAAGTATAGATTTAAAATACCTAACTCCATATGTGCGTACCTCGAAGTTGAAGACATATTTAATGTACGTAGAGGTGGAGTTATGAATACTTAATAAATACTAATCATCATGATGTTTGTTGATATTTAGATTGTTGCTACAATATTTTTGTAGCGAGGTATTTTTGTTTTTGACATTCTGGCATGCAACTTCTGTTTCCCATCGTTATTTGGATACTTACACTGGATTATTTGCTCTCATCCAGGCCCGGTGGAGTGAGTGTGAACTCAGCACCCTCTCTCCATCCAGTCAAGCTAAGCTTTACCTATATTATGAATTCCACTTCTAAGTATCAGACTATGGGGGTCATTACAACCCTGGCGGACGGTGTTAAAGCGGTGGTAAGACCGCCAACAGGCTGGCGGTCTTATTTTTGGTATCATGATCATGGTGGTTACCGCCATGGTCATCCGCCGCTTCCCCGTTCCGCCCGCCAGGGTGGTGACGACCTCCGGGCTGGAGACCTGGGTCTCCAGCCCGGTGGGCGTCACTATACCGCCGGCGGTATTATGACCCGGCTTACCGCTGTGGATTTCCAGCGGTTTGAACCGCCATGAAATCAATGGCGGTAAGCACTATCAGTGCCAGGGAATTCCTTCCTTGGCACTGATAGGGGTCTCCCCTACCCCCCCCACCCCCACCCCGACTCCCTCCCCTAGACCCCCCACCACCCCTGCCACCCCCCAAAGGTGGCAGGACCCCCCTTCCAACCCCGACACCCAACATCACATCACTCATACACACACGACATGCACGCAGGCACCACCAACACACATACACGCACACACACCGACATACATGCATACATCCACACACACAGTCAGACACGCACACCCACATTCAAACATACACGCACACATCCATACAGACATACCCACAGACATACAGGCACCCATTCCCAAACATGCAACACCCCCGCAAGCATACATGCACTCACACCCCCCTCTACATACACATACGCACACCCCCATGCACCCACACAACACACAACACCCCCCCCCTAACGGACGATCGACTTACCTGTTTCGCCGATCCTCCGGGAGGGGACGGGATCCATGGGGGCTGCTCCGCCAACACCACACCGCCATCAGAACACCACCACACCGAATCACAGGACGTGATTCGGTGGGCGGTGTTCTGTTGGCGTGGCGGTGGAGGTGGAGCAACCTCCACTTCCCCGCCGGCCGCCAGTATGGCTGTTGGCGGCTCCCCGTCGGAAAAGAGACGGTGAGCAGCCAACAGTCATAATACGCCGAGCGGCAAACCGCCACTACTGACGGTCTTCCACACGGCGGTCCCTCTGCGGTCTTGTGAAAAGACCGCTGAGGTTGTAATGACCACCTATGTATAGTGCCAAGCTTAAGACAAAGTGTTAAGCCTGATGTCCTAAATAGTGTGTTGTTGCTTCCTCTAGATTTTCAAGTAAATTATTAACCCTCACATTGATTTCTTAGGTTCAACGATTCATAATAAGCTCAGATCTCTCACACACCAAGTTTAAAAAATAGTTCTGCTCTTTTTAGGGATTCCTTCGCGTGCACTAGGAAGAAACTGACTAAGGATGAATCCAAAGGACTGCTGCACCTCTCCACTGACATTAGCACTTGTTTTCCATTTTCCATGTAGCAATTTCAACTTATTATCTTAATTTAACACTGATTGATGTGGGTACCCCTACAGGTTAAAGCGCTCCGACGCCTCGACAGGGGTAGCAAGCGCTATATAAATACATTTACAATTACAATCACAAGGAACTTTGTGCTACCAACTCCAGTGCTAGTTTGCTTAAGAAGTAAGACAAAAGACAATTCCGTTTTCAGAATGTGACAAGTTGGGGGTGATAATTTTGTTGGGGAGGGGGGTTCATCCCAATAGACTTGTGAATACACCTGCTGTAAACCAATCAACAAAACTCGGATAATTCACCAACCAGATAAACCACCTACCTTAATCAGGATTTCATTTTATCTCCCATCATGGCTTTCATATTAGCAGTTACTTCTGAAAGGAATGGCTCTGGAATGAGGCGGCCCATCTGCCCATATTAACGGATGCGGATAGCCTGCCATCTCCAACCTAGAGAAGTTCCGTTGGCCGTTGGTGATGGCGGGATCTCAGTTGAACAGGCTTTCACGCTACGCATTTCCGCAGTTGCGTCAACATGAATAACGGTGTTTTGTTGTACTAACAACTGCAATTAGACTACTTTATTTGATACACAGGTTACTGCTGGTTTACTGTATTGTTGACTATAAGGTTAGAATCCGGCCTTTCTATACCTCTAAGGTGTGCACAGGTTTTTGTGGTAATATAAATATTTATCATGTTTCAGCAGACAACTCAGTGATTGAAGACTTGTTTTCTGAAATCTGCAATGTTGTGTTCCTTTCATGCGCAAACAAATGGCTCGTGCATAAACTGAAAACCACAGGTGTCATTAGTATGAGTCAGAAATCGGCAGGCATCACTGATAACGGTGATAGCGGAGGAACATGTACACACAGAATTAATTGTGTCAATGCTATTTGTCCATTTAACTCAACCATTTGACTCAACACATATGTTGGTCGTTTGATTTATTACGAAGTTTGCTCATTTTAAGGTTGCTGGAGTATGGTTCTGGTTTGAGCTCTGATTTCAGCTGGTATTCCCGAAAGAAATCAGGAATTATATATGTCACTTGAATAGGGTGTAACAAGTAGGACTCTGGAAAACTGAGGTCCTCATTTACAAGAATCTGATGCATCGGCATTGACGCGTCAACTCTCTTGTGCCTGCCGCAAATGCCCAAACGACGCCATGAATGCACTGTATTTACAATATAGAGCTCCATGGTTCAAGTTTTAAGGGTGCATCAGAAATCCTGACGCATCTGTTGGCGCTAAAGTGAGGTATTGCTGGAGGTGCATCATAACTAGTCAAGTCCAGCAATGCATCAGAACACAGAGGAGAGTCCTATGTTAAAAGCCATGCGTCAATACAGTACGTATGCCTGGTCTGAGCAGGAGTAAGAATTTTGATGTAATCAAGTCACAGAGTAACAAAGTGAAAAGTTGTAAATTTCACTGCGTCGGTTCTGCGTGACTTTTCACCTGGGAACGCCTACCCTGCACACATTATACCTGGTGCAAGTGTAATGTGGCGCGGCCTCTCCAAACTCATGCATTGGGCCCAATGCATCAGTTTGTAGATGTGGAGCAGTGTGGAGCAGATTGCGCTGCTGCTGCACAAAAAAATGATGTAACCGTGGCACAGGCTCCTTGTAAATGAGTCTCTGGGTTCTTTTCTGCTGATTTCTTCCCGATAATGGGGACAAGTTCACCAATATTTTCCACCTGCTCAAAGCACGTGGACAATGACAGCTGGAGGGCTAGAAGGGGAGAGGGAAGTACTGTTTTCAGACAGGCAAGGGCAAAAGATAAGGGTAGTCTGGGGGAGCTTTGTCTGCTTTCCCTTGTTGCACCAGGGTCGACCTGGGGAAACTGTGCTCCTCCACGCAGCCCCTTCAACTGTAGTGGTTTCATTAGGTGCAGATCTTCACCCAGTGTCTTGAGACACCAGGCTACCTGTATCCCAACTGGATCCCAACTGGAATTAACTCTCTGTTCATACTCAGGTCCTTTGTCTAAAATGCTCAGCCAGTTATTTTTTGCAACATTCAGTGCCCAACTAAACAATATTTGTCAGTTCCTAACCATGAAAACAAGCCCTGCATGTAGAAACAAGTATGTGAATGTATCTTGAAATAGAAAGTGCTGCAGGCCGCCAATTCTGTCATTTACAAAAACAACCCAAACATCCTACTGTTAGATTTTCACTTCCTCTGTATTCATCTTACCCCTAGGATCAGACTGGCCCATAGAGCAATCAGGCAGTTCCCGATGTGCTTGTCTGAAAGGTCAGTGTATGGAACGTGTTTTGACTTTTTACTGGCCAGTTTTATGGTCTGCTGGGCCAGTGTTTACTGTTGATTTCCTTAATATTGAAACAAACACTGCCTGCAGCAAGCTCAAATCCATGCAGTCTTCTATACCTTGCATAATACCAATACATCTCGTTTTTACAAGTTGAAAACTGCCCGATTAGTAAACATGGCCAATTTGTTTAGCTTTCTAGTCCGCTAATTGGGATCACTTTTGTTTTAGTGCCCAGGTCTGTTTTCTCTCCCAACCGACCCTGCTAATCCCTTCCACCCCAGCTAAGCCTATAGTTGGTTCCTATGACCTATCCCAACCTCATGATTTTGATATTTCACAGTGAGTTCCAGGTGAGGGGAGAAGGGCAGTTGGGTTTAAGTTCTTGACAGTGAGATGACCTAGGTTCTAATATCTCCTGTGTGTTTGAATATTTGGTATAGGTTGTAGTGAGGTTTTATTATGTTTGTGCCTGTTTGTTGTTACAAAACAGGTCATTTTGAGTTTGGCTTATGCTGGTATAAGGGTATAAGAAATTGGGTTATTAGTTGAGTTAGGTGACAACTTACCTCAAGTAATATTAACAACCCTTGTTGAGGTGAACCCTCAAAGTCACTAAATTACCCTGAGTGCAACCCCAGGTAGCTGTTGTACAGAGCAGAGAGATTTACCTTCAGTGGGTACAGTATTTATACAGCATTGATTCAGTAATTATATCAAAATACAAAACAATAGAAATCCCAAACCAAATTAGAAATTTAGAACAAAATTAATTACCAAAATACCATGAAAATGACAAAATCCAATAAGGAGAACCGGTGGTATGATTTTTTAAAAGTTTTAAGTAGGAATAGTGCCAAGGAGCATAAAGTACCAATGATAGTTAATAGTTTCAGTAGATCGGGAGCTAAGCACAATTTTAGGCTGGCCACAGGGGATTGTGGGTTGGATACAGGAACCAGATTTGTCCTGGTCAAAGATCTTACCTTCTGACATAGGGCCTGGTTTAGATCTTGGTGGAATCGGTCCCAGCATTGTTTTTCCATCGGATGATCCATCCTCTGACTAGGCGGACTGCCCGCATTATTAAGATGCTGATGGGCCCATAGACAAAAGTCTGCCAGTGAACTGCTATCACCACCAGAATTTTACAGCCTCATCGTCAGTGCGGTAGGCAAAACTGGCTGTCGGTGGGACCACTGCCAGTATTACCACTGGGCCAATCAAGATGGACTTTCCCCGCCGACATAAATGTGGCGACTAAACCTCGACATTTGAGTTGGCGGAATCAAAAGCAAATAAGTTTGAAACTTATCTTTTTTCTGCTTTTCACTTCCCTTGCCACCATGTACCTGATCGTACAAGTCATATCTTTTCTGCTGCTACTGGACCAGGATAAAACTCAACCCAGTCATCACCGGAACCGAAGGTAAGTGACTTTTTTATATGTTCCCATCAGAGTTATGAGTATACATTAGCTCTGGGCTTGTGCTTTTTAAAAAAATACTTGCAAGCAATAGTACAAAAATGACCAAAGTGTGTAATGTGGTAGTTTAAGAAATTTAAAGAAACACACCTAAACATTTTATTTACATTCACTAATTTGGTCCACACTGCCCTCATGCTAATAGACACCTACACAAAAAGTCACATTAATCCTGAAATCAAAATGCGTCCATACAAGTGTGTTTAATCATTTTCCCTAAACTACAAAATTAGAATCACAGACATAACACATTATTTGAACTACATAAATCTAATAAAATGTAGTAATTGCACTACACAATGCAACAAGTGGGTTTACAAGAAATGCACATTCAATGTCTCCCCTAAACTTAAAACATTTCATTAATGTATCAATGTCACATTGATTTTCTGTTGCATTTTCTGTTAATCATTAAAAATAATTTAACTCAAAAGTGGTTTTATGTGTAATGTATAAGTGTTTATCATCAACACTTATCATTCTTAAATAAACACACCTGCATATACAAGTTACAGAAATATAACATGTTTAATTTTGATGTAAGTGTCCATTATCACGATGAATGCTTGCACCAGAATTAACATGTCCATTACAATTATTCATCACTAATGTAAGCACTATACAAATGCTCCAAAAATAAAACCAGTGTCATAGGTCCTCCCACCTTTTACAGCAGGGAAGGCCGCTTGTAGACCCCCAGGGCCCACACCTTCTTGGCGATGGCCTTCCCTACCACCTTTTTCTGATGAGCATGGACCTGTATGGGTACGAAAAAAGAAATTAAAAATGTTTTGTGAGGTTTTGTTTGTTTTTGTCGCTGTAATACACTTTTGTAAAACCTGTCACAAGCATTTCTGAAACGTTAGTACAGATTATTTTCTAAAATATATTATGTCCTAGGAAACACTAATTTGTAGAGACTTGTTGAGTACCCTCATCACTTTTCATGTCCTCATTTTACAAATCCAGGCCCCAAACATCATCTAGGACAGGGGTCTGAAACTTTTCCTGCAGGAAGAGCTACTTCTGATCAGTACAAATCATTGCGAGATACTGGAGGCTAAACAACTTGTACATTGTTGGCACACACACCCACGCCCAGCTTCATTGTCTTAATGACTAATGTTTTTAGAGCTAGATATATGGTTAGACCCAAATACTATGACTAAGGGCAGTCTGGAAGGGCTGTCATGTGTATCAGTGAGAGCACATTTTTGGGGATGTATGAACATGTGTGTGTAGAAATTGGACATATTTGTATGGGTGACTGAGACCGTGTGTCATATGTACTTGCAGCTCAGGACATACATTTCCCCATATGTGGCACCATTCCATGTCTAAAACATACAGATACTCATTACTCAGACAATGGGATACATTTAATGTGGAAAAAAGATTCAGACAAGTTCAGAACTTGAAAATGTTTTTCTGAACTTTACATTTCTCTAATTTCGACATATGGCTGTAATTTTCAATTATACTTAAGGCACATTTTCTACTGGCTACAGAAATTAGGAGGAATGCAGTTTGTAAATGGAAAATTTTGAATTGTGAGTACATTGAAATGAAAAGTCTCCTTATTCATCCAGAGAACTTTTTATTTCAATTTACAGACATTCAAAAACTTTGTTAAACATCATTTTGTTCTCAGCTAAATTATTGAGTTGAACACACTCCAATAACAAAACTTCACTCAAGAACTAAGTTGGACAATGTAGCCTCTGTTTTAAAAGAACTAGTTAGTTAGAAATACATTTTCCATTCAAAATGTACCTGTTCCTCTGGGTTCCCATGTTACTGGCTGTACAGGGACAAGACCTCCATGGTCAGCAGTTCCAACTCCTCAGCGGAGAAGTTAGGGGCTCTGTCACCTGCTTTTCCTGGAACAGTCATTCCCAGAAGTCAACAACAGCAGCATAAGTGGAGAAGGTATTGTTGGCTGCAATGTTAGGAGGTAAGTGAGCTTTTTGCATAACCCTGTGTACATGTACATGACAAATGCGATTGTCAACGGAGGCCGACACAGCCATTGGGTTTTGTACGTTGCTGTCACACATGATAGCCTATGGCTATGTCCATCATGGAGTTTTGCATACACTACGCTGGCAATTTCTGCCATTGGATTGCAAATGTCCTGGTGGCAAGGTCAGGCGTCAGCCATTTTAGAATGTGAACTAGTATGTTTTCAAATGTTAAGTCCGTCACCACCACTCAAAATGGTGACTAGTTTGTTTACACATTAAAAAGGTGTACATTCCTGTTTTATGATACATTTGAAAAAGTATATGTAACGTGTCACGGTGTTTAAATGCAATAATGACACAGTTTATTTTATACTTCCATTGACGTAATTTGGTGAAAAATATAAAACACTTGTAAAAAATAAATTTTAAATGTATTATTTACACATTATTTGAAAAAAAAATCAGACATGTAAACCATTGTTATTCTAAGATGCAACATCACTAAAAAAGGATATTTACATATCTGTCACAAGAACATGTGGAATTTTACAAAGACATGAGATGTGTGTGATTATCAAAGTACTGTTTGCCCATTTAAAGTGATTTGTCTTTTTTGTCATAAATGCAAACATATGAACCCAGAGAGAGGTAGAAGACGACAGCTTCAAGTCTTCACCATGGAATAGAGCAATATTATCCAAAAATTCAGATTGAATAGGCAAACTATTCTTGATTGATATCATGCCTCACAATAGGAATCCTACCTCAATAACACCAATAGTGAAAATCATGGCAGTACTCCATTTTGTGGCCACATGATCCTTCCAATACACTGTGGCAGTATCAGGAAGCATGTCACAATTAACTATCAGTAGTGTGCTACAAGAAGTCCTTTCTTCAATGATGAGACACACCAACAGCTTCATCCAGTTTCCACAAAATTAGTATTTTGCAAATGTGAAATGAGATTTTTATGCTTTGGGTGGCATATCACATGTGGTTGGAGCAATTAATGGCACACAAATTGCCTTAGTGCCACCACAAGCAATGGAACAGGTAAACCGCAATCGGAAGAACTTCCATCCAGTCAATGTACAAGTTGCCTGCTTACCTGATTTGTACATCTCAAGCATGTGTGCCCATTTCCCAGGTTCAAAACATGATTCATTTGTACTACATAACAGCAGCATACCCCTGCAAATGTAACAACTTGGACCTAAGAGGGCCTGGCTTGTTGGTAAATTCAATCTGTCAATATGATTATTTGCTTGATTTCGAGTTTAAGAATGTACAATGGAATTAGATATTTTTGCTCAATATATTTTTTACTGCATAAAGAAGACTCAGCTTATCCTGACCAACCATGGTTGGTAACATCGCTGAAGAATTCAACAAGGCCAGGGGAAGTCTGCTTCATTGAGGCCCATGGAAGAACAGAGAGAGGCCAGTGGAGCAAGCTTTTGGATTCCTAAAGGCCAGATTTTGCGGTCTGGATAAAATTGGTGGTGCCCTTCTCTACTCACCCATTAAGATGTGCAAGATCACTATTGCCTGCTGCATGTTGCACAACATAGCCCTGCGATGGAATATCCGATACGATGCAGAGGATGGAGACCATGATGAGCCACCCAGTGAGGATGTTGAAATGCCAAATTAAGATGATAGTGGTGAAGAAGAAAGAATTGATGTACTTCAGGATGTCATTGACAACTTCTTCACGTGAATGTAAGTATAGCTTTACCTAACATTACATTCAATGTCCAAAAAAACTTGCAATATTACAAGCATATCAGTCTGTTCAGGACATGTTTTTAGGAATGGGTAGTTTGGGAAATTCCAGGGCAAAAATGTTTGTTGATGAAATTTCTGATACATTGACTACTGTTTTAATTTTCATTGTTTATTTTTGATTGTTCTAAGTAAATGTGCCCTTATTATTTGTTATTTCTAATGTGTCTATTTTGTCATGTAAATTAGTTATTTTTTCCCTGTTATTCTGTTTTGGGATCCGTTACCATGTCATCTTCATTTGGACATTTCAAAGTTTTGGCATTTGCTGCCACATGCTAATGTTGCAAAGTACAAAGGGAACATAGGTTGATTTATGAAAAACACATACGCTTTGGATTTACATATCTTGTACAAAGACAAATTGCACAGTGATTGAATAGAAGTTTATGAGATTGTATTAGACTTGTTTCCTGTTGAATGTTGCCACAAAAGCAGTATGTGCTGCTTAACGTGCCCTGCCCACATGTGTAAGTAGACCCATAGCATACTCATCTCCCTTCACATTTGAAAAATCCTCATTTTGTGTTACATGTATGAAACTGTTGATGTGTCTCATTATTGTATGAAGATTATGTTTGCAGCACACCACTTGAAGTTGATTGTGACATACCACCAGATTCTGCCACAATGTATTGGAATGATCCTGTGGTCACAAAACTATGTACTGCAATGGTTTTGACTATTGGTGTTTTTGATGTGGGATCCTAGGAGGTCTTGCTCCAGCTGATGACATGAATCAATAATAGTTTGCCTATTGAATCTGTTTTATATGATTATATTCTGTTCTTCCATGGTGTCAAGGTCTGGAAATGTAACAAAAATGAGACAGACTATTTTGTTTATGCATGTGTTAATTTTTTTTTTTCATTTTGCAAACTATTCTTACTAATGTATGAGATTTCTACATTATGATGTGTAGTGTTTGTTATGTTTTTTTTAACATGGGAGAAGCATTATCTAAATATAACATTTTTTGTTGAAAAATTATTTTGATTATTTTCATTTTTAAAATAATGACGGAAGGAAGAAAGAAAAAAGCAATTACTACAAGAAATACAACCTGAGTCATACAGGATGAAAACCAAATGACAAAGTGGAAAACCACGAAAAAGAGCCAATCATGGTGAATTAAACTATGATTTTAGAAGCAAAATTGTTTGAAGTCCAATGTACAAAATACAACTGGCATCTAAAAAGGTAAATGTGTACAGAATCTATTCCACAGAATGAATGGTAGTCACACACAGAAGGAAATTAGGTTCTTCATCTCTTGCTGGTGGTAGTGGATGTCTTGCCATCCTCTCCTGGTGGTTCGGATGAATGTCCCCTTCAAATGAAGCGGGTCCCAGTTGTAGGGGCTAAGGTGGTTGCAGGTGTTTCTGCTTGTGACAGGGCCTCCCTGTCTGTGGCTGAAGCAGGTGTAGTGGGCCCAGATGTCATAGGGTTACAGACATGGTTAGATGTTCCTGGGAAAGCCCAGCACATATGGTGGTAAATGTCAAACAGCACCCTATTCAGGTAGCTCAAATTTAAGTTTAGAGTTTGCATCTCTAGATTGTGCTCCCTCTGCAACTGCTTAATGTTCCGGTGCTCTGTAAGGACTTGGCCCATTATGTCTTGGGACTGATGTGGGGATCCCAAGACTTGATGAATGGTGGTCTGGGTGACAGTGAACCTGGTGGCCACACTTTGCTGGCCCACAGATTCCCTCCCATGTACCCTACCCCCACTATACTGTGCCCCTGAGCCAGTGTGCCACATCCCACTGGGGCCTGGCTGAGCTGGAGGTGGTGGTGGTATTGGCGCAACAGTAGCCAGAACTGGGGGAGGTGGGGCACAATATTGGGGTGACGCTCCTTTGGACACAGGAAGTGAAGATCTCCATTGGCTGAGTTGTTGTAACAGCTGGGGTGGGAGGTGTAGGTGAGGGTTGAGTGAGACTCACTGGAGCTGTCTGCCCAGACAGACCAGATGGGCCAAGTTGCTCCACATCACCTGGACTTGCAGGAGTGGAGTCCTCCCCTAAGGCTTGATACTCATCTGGAGTCGAGGTATCCTCAGTGGCAGATGGTTGTCCACGTACTCTAGGTGTAAGACCTAATATGAAATCCAAGGATTTTTTTTTGTAAGAGTCTGGATTATGCATCAAATGTATTTTGAGCTACAAATGAAGCAAACTAACATTAATAAATTGGTATTTATAGTATGTTTAGACCTTTCCGTGGTTTTTGATATTTATCCAAACATTCTAAATTACACACATTCAAACCTCAAAAAAAGGCATATGAAGAAATGTCCTGAAAAGAAAAAGATTACTTAGGAAGTGTACATAAACAATACTACATATTCAACCCAGTTCAGTGTGGGAGAGAAATGAGAGGGTAGCCATTCCAAGGTCTAGCAGCAAAAATTCAGATTATTACATAATTTAGTAGGATTAATGACATTGGTCATCATCTGAACTTTTCTAAGTAAAGTGATTGGAATTACTACTTATATTCTGCATACAACATTACATGATATAAAACCTTTAAGTTAACATACTCTGAGTTGTGAAACCAATTACATCACTTCAATGAAATGACAAGAAAGTGACAACAGAAAAAATACATGAAATAATCCACTTTGAATTCATTGCATAAAATGTGGTTTGAACAATGTCTGATATCTGTGCATATATGGAAGTAAAGAGAAAACGACCAACATCACATTGCCAACATATTTTCTAGATACAAAAACAAGGCATCATGGTAGTTGTAGTCCTTTCAATTTGACATTGCCAACACTTGGAAAATTGAAAGTTGAACATTCCTATGCAGTGAAGGTGTACACACATTTACAAAATAATGACATATGGGAAATGTGTTAATAGGTGAACAAAGTTTTGAACCTTGTAGTAGGAAAACCACAGGTGTCATGCAGGAAAATGGCTCCTTGTTGCAGTTCCCTCCTTTTTTTCCCTGATATTGATGCTGACTTGAGTGAGAGTGTGCTGGGACCCTGCTAACCAAGCCCCAGCACCAGTGTTCTTTCACTAAAAATGTACCATTGTTTCCACAATTGGCACATCCCGGGCACACAGATAAGTCCCTTGTAAAAGGTACCTGTGGTACCAAGGGCCCTGTGACCAGGGAAGGTCCTTAAAGGCTGCAACATGAGTTGTGCCACCCTAAGGGACCCCTCACCTAACACATTCACACTGCCATTGCAGATTGTGTGTATTGGTGGGGAGAAAAAGGCAAAGTCGACATGGTATCCCCCTCAGGGTGCCATGCACACCAAACACTGCATGTGGCATAGGTGAGTCACCCCTCTAGCAGGCCTTAAAGCCCTAAGGCAGGGTGCACTATACCACAGGTGAGGGCATAGCTGCATGAGCAAAATACTCCTACAGTGTCTAAGTCTATTCTAAGACATTGTAAGTACAGTGTGGCTATAGTAAGTATATGGTCTGCAAATTTGTCAAAACAAACTCCACAGTTCCATAATGGCTACATTGAATACTGGGAAGTTTGGTATCACACTTCTAAGAATAATAAACCCACACTGAAGCCAGTGTTGGATTTATTACAAAATGCACACAGAGGGCATCTTAGAGATTCCCCCTGTATTTTACCCAATCCTCCAGAGTAGGACTGACTGGTCTGTGCCAGCCTGCCACTGAGAGATGAGTTTCTGACCCCCTGGGTGAGAGCCTTTGTGCTCTCTGTGGCCATAAACAGAGCCTGCACTGGGTGGAGGTGCTTCACACCTCCCCCCTTCAGGAACTGTGACACCTGGAGGTGAGCCTCAAAGGCTCAGGCCTGGTGTTGCAATGCCCCCGGGGCACGCCAGCCAGTGGAGATGCCCGCCCCCAGACGAGTTCCCACATTTGTCGGCAAGTCTAGAGGGATAATGAGAAAAACAAGGAGGAGTCACCCCCTCAGCTAGGACCATCCCTAAGGTGTCCAGAGCTGAAGTGACCCCCTCCTTGAGAAATCCTCCATCTTGCTTTGGAGGATTAGGACCAATAGGGATAGGAATGTGCCCCACTCCCCAGATGCTAGATGCAAATTGGCATCTAGGAACTTCAGTAAGGAAAAGATAACTTTCTAAAAGGTACATTTCCTTAATATTAATTAAAATCAGATTTCACCATTAAATTTAATTTGTAATAACTGATAAAAATACTTGTTTAATTAGTTTTGTAGCTAGTTCCTTTCCCAAGATACAGAATTACAATGTTAACCTGTAATCTGGTTCTCTATGCGGGACAGACACAGTGAAAAATAGGCGTTGGGTGCTAGTCACTGTAAGGACATATTAACAATAAATGTCTGCATGTCCTATGTTTAAATACCATGAAAATGCCTCCCACTTTAGGAGTTTAGGATTTTAAATCAAAGACTTTTCTCAGTGGGCCCATTAAGCAAGGTGCCAACCTGGCAAGATTGTAGCGCCCACACTGCAGTAGTTATGGCAGTGGTTCGGTGGAAAACACCAAGATCCCTGCCTTCCTAGAGGGAGTCTGTGAATATGGTGGGCCATCTCCCTTCAGAGAAGCCGATGCTATAGCCTTTCCCAGGTTGACCTGTTGTCCATCTGCCAAGCTTTAAATCAGGCCTAAGATTTCTTGATATTTCGATATTGTGATTTTGAATCTCTTTCCGAAACAAACCTCAACGTTAAGTAACATATTGAAATGCCTCATCTAATAAAGTGATGCATATTGACACTAATGCTCCGGACAAACAGCAGGACTTTTATAATAACTTATGGGACCCGATCCCTTAGGGTCACGTGCTATTCCCAATGCTTCCTAGTGGGTACGAAAGGCTACTTTCCCTATTGAACAAATTGGGAAATTTCTGGTTAATTACAGTATTATTTTTCTAATCTGTCATAAAAAGTGGGAATAGTGCGACGGAAAAACTAGTCTTTTATATTTGTTCTCAAGCAGAGAGAATACAGAAAGTGTCGCTCTGATAACCGAGGTTAATTTAGTTCATGAGCCAGAGAACAAAACTGTGATGGAAGAAATGTAATCACCACAGAGCTCTAGAACAGGAAGCACTGACACCAATCATACTACGTTACTGTCCAACATTTTAAGAAATTTCGATATCGCTATCGGACTCTTCATAGCTCTACAACCAGTCTACATCTGCGATTTATAACACTTGCAATATTTTTAAAACTCCGTAGAGGAAAATGCCCAGTTGGCTTAGAGGTGGCGTTTCCCCAATCTCAACACCTCTCACTGTTTGGCAATAAGGACACTGAGATAAATAGAGATGAGCCCGTGTGCTGAGCCCGGGTTAACACAATGTTGTCGAGGTGAAGGGACAAAGTCTGGATTGAGTCCGCCTGGTTCGGCGACCGTGAATTCTTCCAAAAGACAACATATCCCGCGGCTGCAATACATAAACCTAAACGTACATTTAGTAGCCTTGACATGGGAAGTCAAGGGATAGAACGATTCTCGAGACAGGAAGGAGTTCAAGGAAAGCAGCAGTATGAGGATTTTAAAGGGAAGAAGAAATTGAAGGCAAATGGACTTGTCATCCTGACCCCCTAATTCGGACTTGGTGAACTCGAAACCATGTGAAATAGGTTAGAGTTCAGTGCAGCCTTTCTGGTCTGGGTATGGAGGCCAAACATGCCATCCTGGCCCTGGTTGTGATGCCGTTTATTAATATAGATCGTGCTACAGCATATGAGCCTGCAGGACCTTCCAGACAACATACCAAAGTTATCTTTATGTTTATATCTAGTGGGTTGTGAACGCCGCATACTTTGCAATAATTGGTACATGCTGAAAGAATGCCACCAACAGAAGGTGCCTGCACAAAAGCTCAAATCTTTACACTCTTTATGTTGGTCCAACATACGCTAACTAACGAGAAGGTAGATGGGTCCTTACCACAGCATTCTGATCAGCATGTAAGCAGCAGATCAAAATGTGGATTATATTGCAGAATATCAAAGGTAGAAAAATATCGAGGGGACAGACATCATTACAAGATTACTGAGGAACAAAATATCTAAGAGGTAAGCCCCACAGAGGGAGGTAAGTGTTTACTATTCATAACTCCACATCTACGTACCTTGAAGACATATATATATATGTTTGTGTATATATATATATATATGTATGTATATATATATATATATATTTATATATATATATATATATATACATACATACAGATAACCAAGGTATGTGTATGTGGAGCTATATGCAGAAAATGTATAGAAACTTACCTTTCGATATTTGTTCCCTTGATATTCTTGTCACGACATTCTGTCCCATTGATACTCTGCCTGCAATATCCCGAACTTGGGAAAAAGCCCGTTAGTTAAAAGATGTTCTAATAAGGTATCACAGCATACAACAAAGTTCATTTCTATAACCAACTCGTATACACCCAGCCTTTTGCCTAAAACATTATTACATTATTCCCTTCAGTGTGCACAGGCATCAGTTTCATTATGTCTTTTTTTCTTCTTTAGGAAAATTACAGCTTTCTAAATACAAAGATCAACCACAAGTGGGATTTCGTTGTCATGCAGGCGAAAGAGCAGTACAAGTAAGTTTATTCCCATCGTAGGTAAGGTAACTGTGCTCTCTAACAAGCATCAACTTAAATGACTAGAGATTACTGATAGTAAGAAACAAACATACTAGTATACTAGATCACTGGTGAAACCTATCACATGAATGGTTGACCAGATAAGGGGATAGAATGGTTACACATAGGGCCATATTTATACTTTTTGCGTAAAAAAAATTAGCGCCGGCTAACGCCATTCTGAAGCGCCATGCGGGTGCCGTATTTATTCAATGACGTTAGCCGGCGTTAGCCGCCGGCGCTGCCTGGTGTGCGTGAAAAAAAATGACGTACACCAGGCAGCGCCGGCGTAGGGGAATATGGAGCTTGGGCGCCAAAAAATGGGGCAAGTCAGGCTGAGGCAAATTTTTCGCCTCAACCCGATTTGCGCCATTTTTTTCGACTCCCAACCCCCATTGAAATGACTCCTGTCTTAGCAAAGACAGGAGTCATGCCCCCTTGCCCAATGGCCATGCCCAGGGGACTTCTGTCCCCTGGGCATGGTCATTGGGCATAGTGGCATGTGGCATGTAGGGGGGCCCAAATCAGGCTCCCCTATGCCACAAAAATAAAAATAAAAAAAACTTACCTGAACTTACCTTAATGTCCCTGGAATGGGTCCCTCCATCCTTGGGTGTCCTCCTGGGGTGGGCAAGGGTGGCAGGGGACGTCCCTGGGGGCATGGGAGGGCACCTCTGGGCTCCTTCCGAGCCCACAGGTCCCTTAACGCCTGCCTTGTCCAGGCGCTAAAAAACGGCGCAAAAGCAGCTGGACATAATTTTTTTTTTACCCGCCCACTCCCGGGCGTGAGTTTTGCCCGGGAGTGTAAATACGGCGCACATGCCTCGGAGTCAATTTTTTAGACGGGAACGCCTACCTTGCATATCATTAACGCAAAGTAGGTGTCCACGTTAAAAAATTACGCAAACTCCATGGACTTTGGCGCTAGACGCGTCTAACGCCAAAGTATAAATATGGAGTTCGTTTTGCGTCAGAATTGCGTAAAAAAAAAACGGCGCAATTCCGGCGCAAACAGAGTATAAATATGCCCCATAGTGTTTATTTAATGGGCGAAAACTACCATGGCACACAAAACGATGAAACAGAACGGCCACATATAGATTCTGAACTTCTAAGAAAAGGTGGAGCCTATATCACACGTCTTTATTTGCATCAGAGATATATATAGACTCATTATGCTTTGTGAATGAATTGTCTCACAGAATGGTTCATTTTGATTTTTCCAAACTTCACCCGATTTTTCGAACCATGGTGATTAGCGAGTTGCAATATGCAATAGTCATCAGTAAATAAGTGAAGATGTTTTAAGCAGCAAAGTGATTTTATATCAAAGATAGTAATCGAATAATATTATGCGAATTCATGAATAATTTTATAATAATATGACCAAGCACTTTTGAACTTAATGAAGTACAAACTGAACAAGTAGACTCATATGTTTGATGAATATGTTTAGAACATTGTGACACCATGTATCTGTTTTCTATATCAAACTCAGGATGAATTCTTTCTTCAGCATCGCTGAAATTACTTTGAGACTTTCTCTGTTTCTATAGCACAGAAATGTAGTGCACTCTAGTTCGATGATGAAGACATTTTACAGACCGAAATGCATTACTTCCTTTTCTACACCGAACTCTCTTTTTTATCATCACTGGAATGTAATAAAAGTCTATCAATTTTCATCCATACTGTTGTTCCCGAATGCTGATGTAACGTATCTGACTTTATGCAAAGTCCTTTGCAGCACAAATGATAACCATCGCCCTGTGGTCTTCACAGGGCACGAACAAGTAAAGAAAATACTCATTCTGTAAGGGCAGTGACAGAGGCACACTGTTTAGTGTCCTCCATTAGAGCTTCAGTATTTTCTTGTCCTTGTCCCTGGTCCCCATTCTCTTTCCATGTGTTTTCTCCAAGCTTTGATCATGTGTGTATCATATTGGTAGGCTGTCGCGCGATATGCTGTAGACGGTGCCCCTTTGTAAGCCTGTCTTCGGGTAGGGAAGAGTTAAATAAAATCAATTTGAATGCAAATTAAGCACTATACTCTTAAGTAACCTGGCACCACTAAACACTTTCAGTTGCTACCTAGTTAATATAATCATGATGACATGTTCAATGGTTGTTTGCAATAGGTCGGAAAAAGCATTGCCCTTAAATACGTTTTTGGACGCCTGTCACCCATGCCAGCCCCAGGTTACAGGCAGAATTATAATTTTCGTTAAGCAGCCTCTCCCAGAAAGGATGCTCAAGTTTAAATTACTGTCTGAGCAATTATAATTAGCCTGATCAGATGCTAGGCTTGAGCTCCCTGTCTCGATGTCCTTGAGTGACCTATGAAGACTAATCTCCAGCTCCCAATGAGAATTCCTGCTGCGGAATAATGACGTGCTGCTGGAACGTTGGACCAGGCAGCAGCATGGAAGCCAATAACTGATGTCAGAAACCACCAACTCCGGTGTTACCATAACCAGAGTGCCTGGGTGTTATAGTAACGCAATTTTTGACATTTAATGTGAAATTATATATTCAATATTTCAATCTTGGAGTTTTGCCTAAGACTATTTAAATACTTTGCTGCTACTATGTGAATTTTTGCATCGGCCATGTGTTCGCTGTACCCCAGTGAAAGGATCTGAAAGGATCGGTATTTGGTTCTCTCTGAGGGTCAGGGAGAGTTTGAATCAAGCAACATTTTAATAGTGTTTGTTGGATGAAGGATCTTACATCAGTTAATAAAGTGTTTAACCTGACGCCTAGAGAAGATGCACTTAAAACGTAGCATCCGCAAGTGCATGCCGACAGCACATAGGGATCACCTTTGACCACTGTCACTCTTCTTCTTATTATTATATAATATAATTATTATTAGTAATAACAATAATAATAGTAATAATAATAAATAATAATAATAATAATACTTATTATTATTATTGGACTGGCCTAACAGATTTCCATAACCTTCCTCAGGCAGGGAAGACACAATATAGGATAAAAGTTGCGGAGATCATCCATGTAACCTCTCGAGGCAGTCAGAACATTGCCTTGGGCTTGTTTTGGAGTTCACAACTTTTGTCCAATGGAGAGCAATACGGTGTTTATGCCCTTGACAAGCACTGCAGTGACAGAGCTGGTGAAACAACTGGAAAGACTGAACCCACCAGTGGTCTGGGTGATCTCAGCCTAACAAACCTCATCAAAGCAAGTCATCTGTACAACAGTTTTCTGCAGTACGCCGGGCAAGGATTGGAGTGGGAGGAAAGCATGGTCAAGTTCATGTTTCTCACCTTTTTTTTTTTTTTAAAGTGTATGAATGCCTCGTTCTTTGTCACTGATTCAGGAATAGTAATGGCATGAGTGTATTATTCACCTTTTTAATAATGTGAAGTTAGATTCTGAGGAAGGAAGCCTTGAGCTCAAAAATGTGTTTTTGAAAGTTTTTCTTCTATTCTCGTAGGTCCTGTACTTGTTGAGCTCAGCCATTTTGTCACCGCATTTGCACAATTTTTCTATCCTCAGCTCAACAGAAAGCCATTACTAAGATTTCTTTAACTTCGCCCTTATTTGCTTTAAAGTGGGCAAGGTCATAAATGTGATCGGGATAGTCTCTTCGTGGAGAGAGGGAAGGCTGGTGACATTCTGATTTGAGACTGGACATGGCAAAAGAGCAGTAATGTGGCAGCCCAGCTCGGTGAGTTTTTCTTGGTGTTGGATAGTAGTAGATATTCTGAAAAAGTCTTGCATCTCATGCCACATCCTTCATATTATCACCCACCCCTCCCCAACGATGGGAGGTGTTTCTTCTTGCATTTAATTGTTGATAGAAGCTTACATCATCCACCTTCCTGTGTCCACAGTAACTTAACATCCTTTGGGTCTTTCCCTCTATCAATGACTGGAAATTCTTGGGGCTCCGGGTTTCTCCATCATAGATGTGTGGTGCTTTCTTCCTCCTGTGGCACAGAACTTAAAAAATGACGGAGAACTGGTTACCCTCCAGATCTTCTGTTAGTCCTATACTTCTTTTAACACTCCTGTTGTTCCTTTCTCTGCAACATTGCTTTGCAATTGGTTGCAAGTATTGACCCTCTCTGAGACTTATCTATACCTTAATTGGTTCCTCTACAGAGGCCCCCAACCTCGGTCCACCCATCCAGTGCCCTGGTACAGCCCTATCCTTTATCTTGTTTGGAATCCATGTGACCACCATGGCTGTCTTTGGTTAGTGCTTTGATTTCTGGACTCACCCAAGCCAGAAGTCTAAGTATTTCCTCATTAACATGCCACTGGACCATTGTTGCGGCTATCAGACATTGTGTTTTACCTTCATGTCATTTTTATCCTTCTGCGCTGCTACTGCTGTTACTCAGTCCTGGCATAGCTATAACAGCTGGCAGCCCTGGCTGCTCACAGGGGCTCTGCATGCCATGCACCAGTGTCCTTTAGGGGAAACCTAGGGTCGCAGCTGCAACCTCTGGCTTCTTTTTTGTGACCACTGTCACTATCCTTGCGACCCCTGACTCAGCTCTCATCATGAACACATTACTAAAGGATCTAAATGAGCCTTGTTTTTTTCTATTGCTCCAGCCTCTTGACCTCGTTAATTGTTTGTCTTCGTTTTTTCAGGTGCATTTCATTTTTAATTATGAAAGCGTCCATATGTGAGATACTTTCAATATAAAAAAAAAAAAACTACACATCTCCAATACAAATGTGAAAACTGACAGAGGTAAAAGGATCTTCAGAAATCACATTAGATGCCCCAATAAGGCATTTTAGCTATTAATTTAAGGTCTAGGTGAAAGCTGACAGCACAATCCATACAGCGCATTGGGTATTAATGACCCAGCAGCATAACTCTTGTGCAGTTTCCAGCATTTTTCCATGCAAAACAAAATATGATTGCATTCATATTTTTGTAGGATTTTGCAAATAGTATTTGTCTGTCATTTACCATAAAGGAGCATACAGTGAACAGAAAAACATTGTCTCTCTCTTACCCAGCCCTATATCACTAACATTAATCAACGGTTAGCATTCTAGAATGTTGCTTTGTTTGATGACATCTGTGGGGTTTTAAGATCTGTTGTATACCATTCACTGAAGCCCCCTTAATATTTCTAAGGGTCAGTGTGCTGATCACTGCACAATACAACAAGCATTTAAAATGCACTAGGGTCTCGCAACCGGATTTTACTTCCATTAAAAGAAAAAAACAGCGCAATCGCGCTGCTACAGTTCAAACGTAATAATACCTATCAACAGAGAAAAAGTAGTCCACAAACCCAGCGAGCCTCGCATGTTTTCTGTACTTGGTCGCTGCGCTCGAGGAGGGCTAACCACCGGAAAAGGCATGACGTATGCGTGCCTTCTACTAATCAAAAGAAGCGGATTCTAACAGGCAAGCCAACGTGCCAATGAAAGACACTGACGTGACGTCGACGGGGCTCCGAGCCCTTTTCTGATACCTAAAGCGTCTCGCTAGCGATACGCATGCGCTAGCAGGCTCGACCCTAAAAAAGTGCACTGCAGAGGCAAAGAATATGTGGCGTCATTTCCCATTATGCCACCAAGGTGAGAAGATGGATGATGTCACTTCCTGTAGTGTTGTTGCCACCTAAGGTAATGCAAGTTCACTTTCTGTGATGTAATAGGGGGTCATGTGACCTGTGATGTAATTTCTGCCACTCTTGGCATTTTGGTGAATTGACGTGCAGGCGCCATGCTGGCCCAGCTGAGTTTTAACCACCATATTGCTACTCCTTTTCTCTTTCGTTTAGTTAGCGACCATTTTTGTCAGGTCCAATGGATGTTGTGTTGTGATTCCTGGGTATTTCGCATTTAACTGCATAGCACCGATCAGTATCCATCAGTGAAATAAATAATCATTGAAAATTGCATAGCTTCTGTTCATCGCATTTAGACTTGTCTTTAACATTATTAAAGATGACAAAATCTAATTGGAGTGCATTTCTGATCTTACAGGGCTGGAAAAGAGAGAAAGAAAGCTGACAAGTTTGTCCTAGAATGTCAGGAAAAAGCGTATTGGCTCGTTCACAGGCCACCTGTAAGTATTACTGAGGCCTTAACACCGAAGGGCCTTCTTACTCTTGTGGATGATATCGGAAAGTGTAAAATAAGTCTAAAATAATGACAGATGAATTGTTGGTCGAAGTTTAGAGAAGAACGCTGTGTTTTCTCATAACTGGAGACATCTGTTGTGGTTGACTTCTTCAAAAAGGGGACAACAGAAACACAACCTCCTGTTACACCTCATGGTGTTCTGAATTCATGAAATGAGCTTCTTAAGACAATTTTTAAGATGGTTTTCTGAAAACACCAAACAATACACATGGAGAGAGTATAAGGGAGAAGGAGGGGCGTTTTTGAGGGAACACCACCGTACTTAGCTCCCTATTTCTATAACCAAAAGCACACAAAGAAGTACGGGGTTCTATAGGGAAGACCTTAGGGGCACAATTGTTGCCCTTGGTTGTACGTGTTCCTATTTGGATAGGTAAGGTCAGTGAGAGGTCAGTAAGTAGCTGAGAGGTGTGGGGGGGAAAAAAGGGGGAAGTTTCCTTTACGGACTAGGTGGTCTCACACACTATATAGTGTCATGCTTCATCATTTGACCACCTAGCCCCACCCAAACCAGCTGACAAAGGTGGAGCAACGGTAATTTCTCCACAAAGAATGTACTTCTAGCTGATGATAAGGCTCAACTTGTGATATGCATGAAGCGGAGTGGCATTTGTTGAGGCGTTCTTGTAGCGTGCAGGAGGGGGAGGGAGGCCTGAGGTCAGGACCAGAATAGATGAAAGTAAGGGCCTCTGTTCAGACAGTTAAACCTCACTTGAAGAACGTGTTAACAAAGGCTCCCCACCCCAAAAAACACGCCGAAGTCACCTGTAACGAGAGTGGCAGAAGAGAAATCCCTAACGGAGGATAAGAGTTTGTTAATTAAAAATTCAAAGAGAATAACGCCTTCCTTAAAGTCGTATTTCAAATCTCGGGCAAAGATGAGTGATCTTCCTACAGAAGGTAAGAGGAAGCAGCTAAGTTTAACCGAGTGTGAAAGTGAGGTAAGGAGGTTGAATTTGGAGAATGTAGCTTTGACGGAGTTACCTATTTGTGCCCCCAGCTTACGACTTTAATGCTGCATGAGGGTCCCGCAGACATTGGTGTGGTTCCCTCTAACTTGTGTGATGGGACGGCACTTGAAGGGGGCAGTGGAATACCTCAAAGGCCCCAGAAGCCCAGAGAGTTGGAAAATTCGGGAGCACTGGCTAGCAGGCCTGGGGTTTGGGATTTGCTTCAAACAACTCTCGCTCAATTGTCTCAGGAGATCAAGGATCATTTTGCAATTTCTGAGGAAAATCAGAGTAGGATCCAAATCACCTGCTCCAGTTTAGAAATCAAATTGAGAATTTGGCTCAGCGTACACAGGACTTAGAGGAGGTATTTGAGACGTTCCAAACAGTGGTCCAGGAAAATTCTCAGGCGGTAACACATTTTAAGGCTAAACTTGAGATAATTGAAAATAATGGCAGATGAAATTATGTTAGGATTCTAAGCAGGAAGGAGGGCTTGGAAGGTTCGGATATTAAAACAGTTGTGATTAACCTTCTGAAAAATTATTTTCAGTATGATAACTGGATGGATAATCTTGAAGTGGAAATCCAGCGAGCGCACAGGGATCCGTTTAAGCAACATCCTGGGCGGAAGAGCCCTCAGAAGATCATAGTGAATTTTCTCTCACACTCCGTGAAAGAGAAGTTATTGGGGCTGGCCCTAAAAGCTGGCTTGTTACACACTCTAGGTGCTTCATTCAGGATTAGATCTGATGTCTCTAACGAGACGTAGATAGGCAGTGGGAATTGGGGAAGAGGTTGGAGGAATTGAGGAAACTGGGTGCTACATCGCAATTGAGGTTCCTGGCTATTATTAAAGTTATGTGGCAAAACAAGATGTACAATTTTTCGGAACCTGTGGAGGTGGATAGTTTTATCTATTAGATAGCGAAGGAGGGGTGCCCTAGTAGTAATTAAGTTTAAAGATTTGATGTAGACTGTCCCATGGGGGTTGGGTGGAATGGGCATTAGGATATGCCTAATATGAGATGGGAGGGTTCCCCTGGGGTGGGTACTTGTGGTGGGATGCAGTGGGAAAAAAGGAACAAAAAATTGAATGTCCTCAATTTAAGGCAGGTGACCGGTCAGATATTTATAGGGTGATCAGTGGCCCGACTAAAGTATTATTATGTAGTTTTTTTGGCAATAGGGCCCAGTGGATGTTAGGCTGGACTGAATGGGTTTGGGTCAGGAAAACCTGATGAAACCGTGGGAAATTCTCTATTGGAATGTTAACGGCTTCAGGGTTGTCAGGAGATGTCGATTGATTCTGCAATACTTAAAAGATAGTGAAGCTCAGATTTTGATGCTACAAGAGACTCACCTTTTGAGGCAGGAGTGTAAAGATCTCTTTTCCAAGCTAGGATGGGTGGAAACTATAATAGCAACAGACCAATCGTGCTGCTCCAAAGGATTGGCCCTGGGCCTTAAAACAAATTCAGGAGCAAGCTTAGTTTGGTGTAAGAAAGATGAGGAAGGGCGATGGATAACTGCAGAGATAAAAGTCCACAAGGTTATATACACTTTAGTCAGTTATTATGGGCCAAATGTGGACTTACTACTTCATTGTCCCAGTTGTTTGACAACCTTCGTGCGTTTTAAGCTCCAATTATTTTTGGGGGGGATCTAAACGTCTTATTGGATAATGCGTTAGATGAGTTGTCAGAAAGAATATTAATTAATTCACCAAAAATGAGAAGTTATTGGTTGGATATGATGGATAATTTTGACTTATGTGATGTTTTGCGAGGATTAGGAGGGAATAGTAGGGAATATAATTTTCACAGTAAAAAGAACGGTCATTACTCCAGGCTCAACTACTTTCTTGTAGGACGAAAGGTGATGGAGAGAGACACCGAACTGGACCAGATGCCCATCCATTTATCAGACCACTCAGCCTTACTGTTAAAAATCGAGCAGAAGGAGGGATGGGCAGAAAGGAGATGGAGAATAGATAGAAGAATGATGGGGCAGTCACAGTTAGTTTATAGGACATCCCAGCAGTCGCATGAGTTTGTCTCCTGGAATATGGCATCAGCTCCACTTTGTGTAGTATGGGACACTTATAAGGCCTGGCTAGGGGGGACGATATCTAACTTAGTGGTTCATTGGGTGAGGCAGGAAAAGTTGTAACAAGTTGAATTGGAGGGGGAGATTGCAAAGGTAGAAGAGGATTTAAGAGCAGACGCACTTATTGAGGCAGGGAAGGGTGTAGCACTTGAGTATCTAGAAGAATTACAGTTAAAATTCTGCACTATGCTTGAGGATAAGGTGGCTCAGCAGTGGGAAGCCAGCAGAGCGTGTGACATCATTCACGGGTAAAGTTGTGGTAAGCTGCTGGCTTGGAAGAGTAGATTGGAGGTGCACCAGAATAGCATCAAGAAGGTCATGAATCACAGTGTGGGTGTGGTGGTTGAGGACAACCCCAAAATAATTGCTGCATTTAAATCTTTTTTTCGGGAATTATATAAAGAAGATTTAGATCCAGATTTAGGGGCAATAGAGGCATGGCTTGGGCAGAAGCATCTCCCAAGATTATTGAGTGAGGATGCCCAATTTGTGAGTCAAGAAATATTGGGCGGTGAGAACAAAGAAAAGGAAAGCAGCGGGTCCTGACAGAATCCCTAGTGAGCTATATGTAGTAATGGAAGAAGTCATCAGTCCAGTATGGTTGCAGTTGTTTAACGCTATACTGGTGGGGGGCTCCCCCGTCCTGAATTCCTGGAATGATGCAATAATTCCTCTGTTGTTGAAACCTGGCAAGAATCCTCTGGAATGTCAGTCTTATCGCCCAATATCATTACTTAACTGCGACTATAAGGTCTTCACCAGTATTTTAGCAGGGCGCTTGAATAAAGTGGCTGGACATTTGACACATCAGGACCAACAGGGATTTCTGCCGGGCAGAAATATGAGATATCTTAATCATTCCTTGATTGGTTCCATTGATTTGGCTATAGCTTTAAATATCTCCCTGGCTGTCGTAACAGTGGATGCCTCTAAAGCATTTGACCGTGTGAACTGGAAATATCTCAGGGTGGTTTTAGCTCACTTTGGAATCGGCGAGTCCCTAATTAATGTCCTGACAAAGATATACAATGCTCCATCTGTGAAAAGATTAGTCAATGGCTTTCTATCGCCGAAAGTGGAGATAGGAAGAGGGACCAGACAAGGGTGTCCTCTCTCCCCGATCCTTTTTGATCTATATATTGAACCCTTTTCGGAGAACTTGAGGTCAAATTAATGTATTAGACCTTTTGTGGTTGGACATTTTTATAGGAAAGTGGTCCTGTATGCCGATGACTTGATGATAAACACCTCTGATGTCATTTCAGTGATCCCTAACCTTGTGAAGGAAGTAAGGATCTTCTCAAAATTAGCTGGTTACGAGGGGAATGAAGAAAAAACTGAGATAATGTCCTGGAACCAAGTCTGTGAGGATCCTAGAAAGGTCCCTGAGATAAGGTGTTTGGGCATAAAGATAATGCAAGATCTAGGAGAGCTAGCTTTTAAGAATTTACAAAAGGTGGTTAAGGAGGTTGGGGCTCTCCTAAGAAAGTGGGGAAATTTGTTGCTTTAGATTTTTGGTCTTCTTAACCTGATGAAGATGTCTATACTTCCAAAGATTACTTTCTTATTTGATAATATTCCCCTACATTTTGATAAAGAGGTTATCCTAAAACTGCAGGTGAAGATCTCATCATTTATTTGGTCCAGCAAAGGTATTCGTCTTTCCTGGAAAAAATTGAGGAGGAAGGTCGATGTTGGGGGTTTGGCCCTTCCTGATTTACAGTTGTATTATTGGGCTTATCAATTAAAGAATAACAGGATGCTGTTGTTGACTCCAGAGGGCTCAATAATGGGTTCTATGTTCAGGGCAATGTTGAAAGGCTATCCTGTAAGTGGCTTCTGCTATAAGTTTGGGGCTCCAAAATTTTTCAAAAAAGTTAGACTGAAATGTCCACGAGCAGCTGCTGTTGGTGCAAAATTAGATCCTTTCTTGGTATATGTTACTTTAGCAAATTAGCCCCCAACTGGGATTCCCCAGGGACCCTGGAGTGCCTATTGGATAGCCTGATGTAGCCCCTCAAACATAGTGGAGTTACTAGATGGGAACAGTTAACGGAAGATGGACCAAATTTGAGCTGGGAGTTTTGGAACAATAAGACACAAGGGACTAAGGGGGTCATTACGACCTTGGCGGGCGGCTACCTCCGTCCGCCAATCGGTAACCGCTGTGCGGCCGCCAATGCTGCCGCACTCCCGCGGCCGCCATTACGACATTCCCGCTGGGCCGGCGGGCGCAAACCAAGTTTGCGCCCGCCGGCCCAGCGGGAATGAGGCCGCAACATAGGAGCCGGCTCCTAAAGCAGCCGGCGGTGTTGCGGCCGTGCGACGGGTGCAGTTGCACCCGTCGCGCTTTTCACTGTCTGCTATGCAGACAGTGAAAAGCTGGCCGGGGCCCTGTTAGGGGGCCCCTGCACTGCCCATGCCAGTGGCATGGGCAGTGCAGGGGCCCCCAGGGGCCCCAGGACACCCCTTACCGCCAGCCTCTTCCTGGCGGTGCAAACCGCCAGAAACAGGCTGGCGGTAGGGGTGTCATAATCCCCAGGGCAGCGCTGCCCTGGCGGATTATCACCGCCGGGGCTAAAACGGCGGGAAACTGCCGGCCCCGGCGGTGCGACCACGGCGCTACCGCCGCGGTCGTAATAGACCAGGAAGCACCGCCAGCCTGTTGGCTGTGCTTCCGTCATTTTAGCCCTGGCGGTCTCGGACCGCCAGGGTCAAAATGACCCCCGAAATCTAGATTCAAGATTTTTCAGGTGAATGGGTGGCTTAAAAGTCAGGGGGTCCTAGCCCAGACCCCAGCCAAATGGAGTAGGAATTGCAGGTAGCTGTCGACAAAAAGAAAGAAGTCTCTCGATGGTATCAACATCTTCTATCAAGAGTAGAGAGTGTGGGTCACATCCATGTTATAAGAAATGGATTGGACTTCTGCCGGAGGAGGAGTTGGAACAGTTATGGCAAGTATCCTTGGCTACATTATATTCAGTGTTCAAATCAGCAGCGTTAAGAAGGAACCACCTTTTTACCCTTCACACAGTGTTTTGGACTCCTGGGAGGTTGGCGAAGATAAAGAGAGGCGGCTCAGCATCAGAGTGTAAATGGTGTGGTAACTTTTTTAGGCAGACGATCTTCACATGTTTGCCGTTTGCCCGAAATTAAAAGGATCCTGGTTGGCGGTGGGTAAGACAATCTTTGACTCTCTGGGTTTCACAGTTGAAATGACCCCCGCCTAATTATGTTTGGGATTTTTACCTTGGGCACTGATCCTCACTCCTCTTTTCCTTTTTCTCTTCCTTTCCCCAAGTTACATCAAAGAAAACTGGTGTTTTATCTAATATTACTTGCAAGAAGGGAAGTTTGTAAAAGTTGGGTTCAATCGTCCCCCACTAATTGGAGGGAATGGAGAAGGTCTGTTCTTTTCTTTAAGGAAGTAGATAGAAGAGAATCAAGTAGGTTTGGGAATCAGATTTGGGAGCTTTTAAAGATCTGAGGGGTTTATTATGCATATTGGCCTGATGATTATGTACCCCTGACGTGGCTAGGTTGGAAACTGGTCTCTTCATATGAACCAGAGGGTAGTGTCTTCCTGAGCTCTTGAGGCTGGCGGCCCTTAACCAGAGTTCAATGGCAACATTTTTATGAGAACAAAAAAAAAAAAGGGTCATGCAAATTCGTGTTAGTTGCGGATCACGTCTTGAGGAGTGCTTTCTCCTTTTGGTCCCTGCTTTGGAATTATTTGCATATGTACACATATTACGGTTGCTAAAATGTGAGAAAATCAGCAGTGTGATCGAAATAATCCTTGTGGGGAAACATTTCTGGTGAAGTGACCTATGTGCAGTGGGCACGGCAGCTAAAAGCATGAAATTCTACTAGCCATAGGTGATCATTCTCTGAATAAAAACACTCTCGCATAGAAATGTAGCGACGTATATACTTTTGTTGTGGCTACTGTAGGACCATTCGAATAACGACACAGTAAATGCAATGTGTTTTTTTGTAGCCGCTGCTTGTGACGTGCCTAACACACTGATTGGTGCCTGGTAGATCTTACTATTGCTTCTAGTGCTGTATTTCTTCCTGGTATATTCCAGCAGTATGTGTATGATGGCTGTGGCAAGACTGTGGGCTCCTGCAGTGTCTCCCTGTTTTGTAGTGAGTGGCTAGTTTACAGCCCGTGTGTGAAGTGGTTCATAACATTTTAGGAATTCGCAGTATGCCAAGGGGCGTAGCTTGGTCAGAAAGACTGGGGGGGGGTCGGGCTTTCAGTTTTTCAGGCTAGCATGTAATGTTAACATTTATTATACGACAAGCAGGGAGCATGGGAGGAGCTAAGGAGGCAGTGAAAAGGTAAATGAATAAGATTGGTAGAGGTTATCACCATATTTTGTAAAATAACCAAAATTTTTGAAGACTTTCAAAACCGAGAGAGAGAGAGAGGTTGTGTGTCTTTTTGTCTGTGTGTATGTAAAAATTCCTGGTGAAATCCAACTGACACCTCACCATAACCCACACCTCACCATAACCCACTGAAAGCACCTGTAACAAACCGTTTACCAGAAAATAGATTTATTATGGGGATGAAAACCCCAAACACCCCACCTGAAGCTACGCCCCTGAGAATGCTTTTGCTTGATCATAACTCCACAATTGTTGCTCATTGCGCATGGTTTCCTGAGCGCTCATTTTATGACGTTAATGGACACAGTCAACATACATATACTTCTTCACTAATGATGTTATAGTTTTGCCAATATTGCCATCTCTAATGCTCCCTGCCTTACAAATATAGTCTTATGCCATTTAATGGATGTCTCTCTGTCCTGCTGTGCCTTGTTTTTAATGATAAGGGCATTATGTTCCCTACCTTAGATTAAGCATCCAATGATTTAAATAAAACATTCTAAATGCTGATTGCTATTTATGCAAATGGATCTGCACAAGTGGATCCCGTCAAGGTGATTTATACAAAGGGATCTTGAGTCAGGCAAGAGCCACATCCCTTATGACAGCTGCTTGAACTAAGAAGATGGATCCTGTATGACCTTTACTTTCATTCCAATTCAAATTGAGGGGTACACAGGTTCTGACATCATTGCAAAAGGAGTGGAGGCAGGAATGGGACAGGACTAACTCAGTACCCCCTAACCATAATCAGTAGAAGCACACATATTAAAAACATTGACATGTGGGACAATTCACTTGAATTTGAAATATGTTCCCCTTATTCTGTATTTAAATCAAGAGAGACAAATTGTTTTCTAGCTTTGGGTTTACCAATTCAATCCTCTTCCTTGGTGAGATCCTGGGATTTTTAGGTGTGAGTAGTCTACAGAGACCTGCCCACTGACAGAGCTCTCCACCTCCTGGGTCAAGCTGCTAGTGAGCTGGCACAAAAACATTGCTCCTGGCTGGCATGGCCCGTATATGTAGGCTTCCACTTGTTTGGATGCGCAACACATAGCTTTCCCCATCAGATACTAAACAGAACAGGTGACCTAACAGATGATGCGACCAGGGGCAGGCTGCATCACACTACACACCCACAGAGTCGGAACAGTGCCCGTTCACTCTGTAAGTCAACCACGTAGCATGGTTCCACGTGTACACACGAGAAACCCATGCAGCCTTGTGAACATTGGTCGCATGGGTACACAAGGCCCAAACATAACATTAAGCACAAACTAACAACCCATAGTAAACAATGGTGTACAGTGGAGTTGGAAGGTGTAGTGAGGAGTGGTAAAGTGTAATGCAAAGCAGCCTCGTGAAGTGTGCTATCCAGTGGTGCAGTGTGGCATGGGAAAGGATGCCACTGCATGTTTTGGTACAATATGTTGTAAGTTATGGTCTGATTTGAGTAGTGTGGTATAGCTTATGTGAACTACTCTACATTGTGATGTGACTTGGTTTGATGAATTGCTGAAAGGTGTGCGATTGTGCTGTGGATGTAATGTACTGAAGTCTATTTTAAATTGTGGGAGGGTGGTTGGGCACAGTTTGATGAGACATTGGATCTTGTAGCGTGACGTGGTAAAATGTGGTGTACCAGGGTATGAGAATGTGCTGTAGTAAGGTGTGATATGGTGTGATGTTGTGTATGACATGGTGTGATGTGGCACGGTGTATTGAAGGCACAGTGATGATACCTGGGATGGTGTGATGTCATGTGGTTTGTTGAGCTGTGATGTAAAAGGCTGTAGAAGAATATTGCAGAGGAAGTTAAGATGTGTTATGAAACATTTAATGGTGTTGAAAAGTTACAGTTTTTTGTTTGGTGGTGTATAGTGTTGCTGCAAAGAAATGTGAGGCATGATGTGTTGATGCACAGTGCAGTACAGCACAATGATTTGTGGAAGGGTATGTTGGAGTTTGATTGCATGGCGTGGAATGTGGTTGTGTAGTGCTGCTAAGCAAGCTGAGCACTGCTACCTCCATTGCATCACTAGGGCTTTCAGACTCGGCATTGCCATGCTGTACTCACAAATGATGGGACAGCACAGCCTTGTGTTGGCTCATGTGCATTGGCAGGCCTGCACCTCTGCTCTCCTTCCCACCCATTGGGCCCCACCTAGGCCTCACTTAACTTGTTCTTAACTGCCAACTTACTTCTCAATGCATCCAGAGGCAGGGCAAAGCTCCACAGTCATTAGTCCAACTGTGCTCTGAGCACTAGTGAGTTTACTGTGCTTAGAAAGTATTAAGTAGATAGGGATTGTTTCCCCACCATCACTATACTGCAGTGACAGCAGTGAGTTACAGACCCAGAAAGGCACTGTAGTTTCTTTACAACCCAGAAGTAATTATAGAAAGCTGGTGTGTTTAGTGGTTGATTTGTAATAACAATATAAATGTCTAATCTATGTATACCTTTAACTCAAGCTAACTTGCTGCATTCCAACAAACTGAATGAGTTTTCAATTTAATGTTGGACCTGATTTGGGCTAAATATTGGTCCCAGCTTTTCAGCTGATCAAGTTTCTTAATCCATTACAAATCACATTGTCTTCCAGAGTCCCATTCCCTATAGCAAACACTCCACACAGACAACACAAGCTCGAAAAAGAAGAGGCACCCTCCTCAATGCAATCAATGAGATACAGCATGTCACCCAGCTAATACACTCCAAAGGTCACCTTCTCGGTCTCATTTTTTCAGCAGTACCAACAATCCAATGCAAACCATCCATCCTTCTGGACTGAACCAGCCAGCTCACCCTCTCTGTCTCCCTTCTCAGCACCCTACCAACAAACTGAGGTGAACCCAAAAAAGAACAGACCTACAGATCCTACAAAGATCTCTCTTTTGACTTCCTAATGCGTACATTCTTTTCTTGCCCTGCCCACCCCAGGTCCAATTTCAACACCCTTGTAAATTAGTTCAAAGCATTTTTAATGGGGAAACTTTGTAACATCTGTGTGCCAACAGAAACACACAAATGCAAGTCAGTTACCTTTAGCACTATGGTACTTGAAAGACCTCCATTACAATAAACACCACATCTGTAGACAGGTAAGAAAATGGAAGAAAATCAGTAATTCCTATGACCTTATCATACTGAAATCCCTTTGCACACTACAGCTCTTCACATCAGCCCAAACAAACTACTGTAACCATACCATTCATGAACAGAAGTTGAACACTTTTCAAGACAATCAAGTACTCCATTAATCCCATACCTAACCAACTGATTCCCCACTTCACAGACAAGTGTGATGCCATCAACCTCTTCTTCAAATAAAAAAATAAAGGAGACCTGACAGTACATCAACAACTCGAAGCCTTGTTCTCCTCTTATTCCCACCCCTTCTCATAAAATCCCACAAGGGTCATCCTTCAAAGTCCTTCTATTGCAGACCTTGTCAACAAACTCAATTCAACTCACTCAAAGCCACCTTCTATGAAGATGATATTTCACTTTTGTCCTTCACCAAAACTGTCTCCGGGGAACACCAGTACCCCTTCTCACCATTGTCAATGCCTTCCTCATTGGAGGAATCTTCTCAGAAGCTCTCAACATATGCTTTATGCTCCCACGCCTAAAGAAACCTACACTACACTCAAATGACCTCACTAACTACTGGCTCATCTCTCACCTACCCTTCATCAGGAAGATCATAGGAAGTTCATTGAAAATGTGGTCCATGCTCAACTTCAAAATCACATCAGCGCTAATGATCTTCCAGTCTGGCTTCAGATCACACTGCAGCATGGAGACCACTAACTTGCACATCATAGATGGTGCTCTCCGGATGACAGATGAAGATGACCCCTGCCCCTGATATTGCTGGACTGTTGGAGGTGGCATGTTCTGGTTGGCTGAGGCAAGGCACTAGCCAGGCAGAACCTACCACTCCCATCAGGGGTGGGTAATTACACTCACTGTATAACCTGCGCTCATCCTTTGGTGGCTTGGCACATAGCAGTCATAACCTGCGCTCATCCTTGGGTAGCTTGGCACATAGCAGTCAGGCTTATAAGAGAGGCAATGTGTAAAGCATTGGCACAGCACGTCTACGCAATAAGTACATGAGCATCACAAACAAGAATTCACATGAGGTGTATGTAAAGAAAATTTGTATTCTTCACACGCATTAATTAACACCACATGAACATCATACAAATTTGTGCAGAAAACACATTCAAAAAGATTACTAGTAGTACGAGGCCCAACAGTGTTAATACGACATCAGCAGTACATACAAGTGAGAAAAAACAATGCTTTCCCTCCCCCCACCCACATGCGGTACTACCGTATTTGAGAGCACGAGGCCCACCCCAACGATTACCCAAATTCAATATAAAATAGTCATAGGATGCATCCCACTTTCCAAAGAAAGCACCAATGTATATATACAGAGAACTACAGCACTTTTGAAATAGCTCTGCGGCCTATGCCACACCAGTTAGCGCCAATGCCAACCGCTATTGCCATGCAGTGAAATCAATCCCAGACACCGGCTTCCTCATTCTCAATCCGCACCGCTACTCGGTGCCACAGACATCAGTCATGCTAGCATACACGCACTCGCACACACTCACTTCCAGCACCCTAATACAGTGCTCTGACAGACAGCAGGTGAGGTTTAAATGAGTTTACATCCCCTGCTTGGACCTAAACCTTCCTACACCCTCCAACCAATTCCTGCCCCTGCCCAAAGTTAGAAATGAAGCAGCCTTTTCCCAGATACTAGGCTGCTCGCGGCCGGTGGTTACACTTGGTCATGATCCACAGCAAAGGTACAGGGGAAGAAAGAGAGGAAGGCTGATCAGGCAACAGACATCAAATGGAGTTATGGTTTCCATTCAAGAAGTTTACTCAGGGGTCCCCACACTGGCCTTCCGGCATGGACCCCGGTCTGCAGAGCACAGGGTAAGGGGCGCCTTGGGACACCCTGTTCATAGTGGCTCCCAGCCAAGCCAGACACTCTATTTTACAGATTGTTACCAATCCGGCACCTCCCAGGACAGCAGACACCACATCTGGGGCACAATGACCTGGACCACCCCAGGCGTCCCTGTTGCACACAAAGAGTTTACCAAATTCTCTGCCCTTCTGTTATGGGCATAAGGGCTTATGTGCGATGACCTGAGTTGCACCAGACACTTCGGAACGCACACGTAAAGTGCTCAATGCAGGGCCTCCCTGGGATGAGGCCCAACATCTGGTGCACAATGACTTGAGTCGCACCAGACAATTCCACTCGTACACTAAAGGTCACCAATCCAGTGCCTTCCTGGAATGAGGCACAACGTCTGGTGCATGATGACTTGAGATGCACCATACAATCCCACTTGCACACAAAAAGTTACCAATGCAATTCCTCCCTGGAATGAGGCGCTGTGCCTCATTCACAATGATTGAGTCTCACCAGGCACTTCTGACCACACAATAAGTTCCTGTTCCATGCCTTCCTGGAATGAGGCACAACATCTGGTGCTCAATGACTTGAGCTGCCCCAAACACACAGAGAGACCAGTTTAGTGGTACTGCATGAGGTAGAATGCAACACTGCTCTGGGTATGCCCCCACCTCCAAGGGTTGCATCCAGTGAAACGGACACTGCATGCAACAAGTATGCAGTTGGGTGTCACACACTTAACAACAGCTCGCCAAGCGGGATCCCGCAACCAGTAATCCATTCACTACAAACTGAACGCTTATGCGTGACATGGCCCCAAGATAAAGGGTCACACTCCTTGAACGCGGACAGTACTTAGCAGGCTCAGCACCAGGCAAATCCAGTCTCCAGGCACAATTCTTAGTTTTATGCCCATATCGCTGCTTCCCTGTGGACTCCAGAAGATAACGTAGACGCAATGACACAGTAGAAGGTGTGGATTCCTCAAAGGAGGTATTTGATGTTCCTGAGACCTACCCACAGAACAGGGGGCAAGCCAACAAGCCCTTGAAGAGCACAATTCAGAATGTCACACTGTAGCAAGCAGTGTGCCCAGGCCAGCCACAATGCAGGAAAGGTGTGTGATCCCTTCTCAGGACAGTTCATACTCCTGCGCACAACAGATTTCTCTGGCAGTGTGCACCATGCAATTCTGGGACTCTGTCTAGCATTCCTGCAAGTGTATCTCTCAATTGCTGACGTGTGTTGCTTGTAGTTATACTCTAGTGTGCCTTTGAAGTTGGGGGTGGTTCAAAGGGGTCCCCTTTGAACCACAGATGTCTCCCTTAGATGTTTCCCCTAGATTTCAGTCCTGTTTGCCATGATCTGGCTCTGAGAGCCCACGTGTCAGAACCTCTCCCTTCATTCTATCCAGCCAGGCCCTCAAATGGCAGAGGTCTGTTGTTCCAGTTGCCTAAGTTTCATATCTGTTGTTGGGGAATGCACAGATGTGTTTTCCCCCAGCCCTGAGTGGAATGAAGCTTGAATTTAAAAAGGCACACAAAAGTGATTTTAGGACATAGAAATGCCCACTTTCTAGAGGTGGCCTTTCCAATGTATTACTGACAAAACCACCTTTACACCAATGGAAAGGGTATGTCTTCAAAAAATCTAATGATAGTAAACGTTATGAGGCTGCTCCACTGCAATCCACTATAGCAGCTAGGATTAATTATAAAATTTCCCCCATATCAACTTATGGGCAGGGCAGCTCTCAATGTTAGTGAAAACACACATGGGCATTCTTCACTCAGTGGGCACATATGCCCTGGCGCACGCACAAGCCTGCAGGGAAAGGCTGGACAAAAGCTTTGAGAACACCACTAGGGTGCAAGTGCACCCATACAGGCGTGCTGTGTCAGGCTCCAATATATATATATATATATATATATATATATATATATATATATATATATACACACTCTAATGTGCAAGTATGCATGTACTGGCAAGTTGTGCCAGGCGCAGTATACATATGAAAACACTAATGTGCAAGTGCACACATACTGGTAGCCATGCTAGGCCCAGTATATACCTACAACGTTCCATGTGGAAGAGTGAACCTTTGGGGAAGCCATGCCATGTTCAGTATATACATGAAACCACCAATGTGCAAGTGTGCACATATAGGCCAGCCAGGCCAGGCTCAGTATAAATGTGGAAAACACCAATATGCAAGTGTGCACATATATGTAAGCCATGCCAGGCTCAGTATATACATGGAAACACCAATGTGCAATTGTGTGCACGTAAAGGTAAGCCATGACAGGCTCAGTATACACATGAAGACACCAATGTGCAAGTGTGCACATATCAGTAAGCCATGCCATGCTCAGTATATACATGGAAAACTCCCATGTGCAGGTGTGCACATATAGGTAAGCTATGCCAGGCTCACTATATATATGGAAACACTGATGTGCATGTGTACACACATTGGTAAGCCATGCCAGGCTCATTATATACATGAAAGCACCAATTTGCAAGTATGAACATATGGGTATTTGTATTTGTGAGTGCTTTGTACACATGGGCATCTCCAGGTTCTATAATATCCATATCACCTGCAGAGTCACTGCAGGGTTTCGTGCTATCACCTGTCATCTTTAACCTTTAAATGGAGCCCCTCTGGGCTCTACTTACAGATGAAATAATCAAGATTCACCAGTTTACCAAAGATGCCCAACTCTACCTGAAAGTCTACTCTTCTCAAGACATATAATGCTTCAAACACTACCTGCACCTCATGCAAACCTGGGTGTCCAACACCCATCTGAAGTTCAACCCATCCATGACATAATTCTTGCTATTTGCCAAGACCAGCAAGCAAGAAAAACTACAAACCTTGCTCAGTGATATGATCCTTAATTGCTTAGAATCCTAGCTTTCATTGAATGCAAACTCTCTAGGATTCACGTTGGACATCCATCTGACCCTCATGGAACACATTGCCAAAAACACAAAGGCAGCCTTGTACTAACTCTCTCTTCTAAAGAAAGTGAAACTGATTCTTCAAGAAAGTGATTTCAGAATTGCTGTTGAAGCCCTTCTCCTCATGCATCTGGTAGGTGGTAACAAACTACTCGGAGTTGCTACATTGGCAGACCATGAGGGCATACTACTTGCTGTAACATGTCTCGTACAGGACTAGAAATATGATCACATCACTTCCAATGCTGTTCCAATTTAGGGAAAAGTTGAAGCCACACCTCTTTAAAGAACACTACATCACAATGCAGTAACCATCCAATAACTAATTACCTCACATAGCAGTTGTTGACTGCATGCTTGCCTTTGATCCTTTACAGAGCTGCACTGTGTTTTGGCTAGATGTGGGCTATACAAATATCCCATATATTCATACATACATACACAGCAACGCAACATTGGAACTGTTTACAAAAATGATATTCCCCCAGTCACAATGGAGCCCCTATGTACAAAGCCTTTTTATAGCTGAGAAGCCTGTAATTCACCAAATTTAACATGCTTTGCGATTGCAGAAAGTTAAGTCACAATAAACATTGCAAGTCGAACTTAACTTTCTGACTGTGTGACTCATTGAGATTCCGAAGGATGAGGGGACAGAAAAGGGACATCCTTCTAAATTGCTATGCAATGCATCACTGATTTTCAACAGTACTTAATTTGTAAAACAATAAGTGGCATGGCCCTCGTGAGGATTCCACTGCAGTTTACACCACCCATTGTCCCTGCCTGTGCTGCCGATGACAGTACCAACACAACTACTAAGGATCACACTCCCACAATTGTGACAATTCACACTCTTCCAGGCCAACCCAACATCATAGCAACGGCTTAGGCGGCAGCTGTTGTTAGGCTTATCTCTAAATTAGACAAACAGCACCACCATGTGGCAGACTGGCATATGTGCTGGGGTTGACAATTAGGTGCCAGTGCTGAGCAATGGAAAGCACCGGCTCAAATTAAGCACTGATTTTCAACTGAAGGAGGTTTTTGCGGTTGCAAACCATTGGTTGGACACCAAAACAGGGTTAGGAACAGCTTCTCCTGGCATTCTGCATATCTGTTAACAGAGGTGTGCTGTTTCTCTCAGTCGACCATCCGTGCATTTGAAACCTTTTTGGCATGAGTCAATTTGAATGGTCACTGTAAACTGTGACAGGGTTGTGCATCCACCACAGCACAAAACGAATGTAGGGTTAAAAACCCCATCAAATTTGCTGCCTGTACTTTGTTCGATTATAAGCTGAATGTACATTAACAAAAGGCATGGAAGCCCTAAGATTTTCCAAGCGGCTGATGACCTCCATCCACTGGTGAAGCCAGGCTGCTCTTAGTCAAGCCGGCCTTCCAGGCTCACAAATCTGTTCATTTTCTATTTTAGGTCGACCGCGCAAGAGCTTTGACCTGTTGTAAGTATTGTGGGCTTTTAAACACGCCCATCACTTTCACTTGTTTGTGGGCTTGCCTTTCAACAGTCCTTTGTGAACATTGGCAAATGCTTTACGTTTGTCCCTCCTTGGGGCGGGTTTGTTATCACCTTGCAGACTGCCCCTGTTACATGGATAATTGCACGATTGCCGATACTTTTGACTGTGAGCGAAATTATTTTTCCTTTGGAGTCTCTCCTTTGGGCTCAGGCTCATGGTGCTTTGAAACGGCTCGCTTATATCAACTGTTTTACTTTTCATTTCAATTTATGTGGCAAGAAAAGTCCTGTTAGAAATGTACAACACTAATAGCTCTACCTCGAGCAAATGCGAGACCCATTGTATTGCAAATTTCATATGCAGTAGCCATATATATATATTTTTCCATTCGGCACATCGCACCCGGTATCATTTTGCGCGCATTAGGAATGTTCCACTAGGGTGTATGTAGTGAGTTTCCACCATGAATCCCTGAAATCCTTTCTGCATCTGATTGGGTCTGCCTGTCACTTCAGATGCTATCTGTTAGTCTTGAACACCAGAGGCCTACAAATGGCTTCTTTTGATTCCTGGAGTGTACGTCTGAAGGCATCTCCAGAAACAGCTCTAGCGGATTTCTGTCGGGAAAACAGTCATTAAAACGGTAATTAAAAGTGCCTCCAGTCATTTGGGCAGTGTGCCCAGCAGCTAATAAAGGAAATCAGCCAATCTGCAGATCCGTGAGCGGAAATATTGACCTGGCGTCTGTTCTCGCTCATTACAGCTTTGTGTTTAGATCTCTGACAGCAGGAAGGAGATTCAGAGGCACCGGAATCTGTTCTGCGAGACCTCAGCTGAGTGGCTAATTAAGCGCAGGAAGTACTTATGCCGAAGTTGCAAAGTGTGGGGGGGGGGGGGGGGAGGTTAATATTATGCAAAGCAGAGCTTTTACTTGAACTAGTACCTGGCATCCAGTGCATTCAAACGGTGATTATGATATAATTATACCGACTGCCAGTGTATGCAAGTACAAGTAGGCCTGCACACAATTTTAATTACTCAATAAACGTCCGCTAATTTGATATTATGTAACATTTAGCATTTTTTTTCCAGACACAGACTGGTTTGACATAAAACACGTCTTGCAGAAGACATGTACTCAAGCCATGCCTAGGACATGCATTTAATGTGACTTTTGAACATAAGGTATTCGTTTTTTTTTTTTCAAGCGAGATCCTTCAAATTAATTTATGTGAAATGTTATGTTATTTCATGTCATTTTCATAATTTCGGACACCTCTATATCAGCACATCTTAAATGTTCGATTATAGCCTAGTTGGACATTGGTGACATCACCTATTCCACCCGCAGCCCATGCAGGAGGTATTCCACCTGAAAACATCATTTTCAGAACTAAACAGACCACCGCTGTGTCTTTCCTATAGCCAATAACACTGCATCACTGCACTGTGTGCACTTTACTGTTCCCCAGTCGGATTCAATACCGGGTGCTCCATAGATTCCAATTCACCGCCAGAATCTTCTAAAAAAGTCACGTGCAAATGTCATACCAGTGTCATTTGAATAGTACATTCCTTTTACGTACAACTTAAGGATGAAGAAGTCATCGCTGTGCTCCGTGACTTCTCAGTGCGCAAGTATGTCCATATATTGTACAATATTTGTCCATGTCTATTGTATTTCCACACTATTACAACCTTTCATCCTGCTCGTGGCTTGTGCTTGTGTTTGTTCTTCTTCAAGTGCTATTGGATGTCTTATAGCAGGAGGGTTTTGTAATTCCTTTGATTGTTTTGCAGTTGGTACCATCTGCCTCTGAAGAGAGCAGAATTTTCAGAAGTGAAGACATTAAGGTTTCTTGTCCCTGTGTTCTAATGTCCTCCAGCTCCAGGATGCAGGATAAAAAAAGAAACACACAAACAGAAAAAAAGCATTTTAGTTAGGGAAAGACGTGCTGTTTTAAGATGCATTTCCAGGTTTGTTAATAAATACAAATTCTAAAAGACAAACTAGGGAGTACCATGGGTTGTATAATAAGTGATCAGCTACATCCCAAAAGGACTGACTGGAGACATTGGCTCAGCAACATGGAGGGAAGGCCAAAATAACTATTAACTCTTTCAGCTTCTGTGGCTTAGTCCTTCCCTAAGAGGCAACCCTCCATTTGCACAAACTTAACTGGCTGAAAAAAAGATAACAAACCTCCACGCCATTTTAACTAAAGTATCTGATTTTTATGCGAAGAAAGATAGACCAGTCGATTAAAAAAGTGGAAAACTTTCTGAAAGATCAATTAAACTAAGGCATAAGGTATTGTGGCATATTTTGACATTCAGAAGAAATATGGGCAACCAAATAGCATTGTGAAATGAAGTCACACTCCATTACAGTGAGGGTTAATGGCAAAGTGTGGATGAAGTCCAGATACAGGTGGTGGGAACAGGTAGCTGAGAATCCAAGAAGGTGTCATGACCCCTATTGCATACTAGGTGTATAGACCCTGTTGACTTAAGTTTGGTAGTAAAAAACTACCTTAGGTGGGATGCTGTTGGTACCAATGCCTGTTCAACTGTACAATAATGATAACTGCGCTCTTGCTGAACAGGAGCTAAAGGCACCTCTGAGCATCAAAAAAGAAGGGCCACAGATGCTGGCTTGGTAAGACAGGGAAGGAAGTGGAAAGGCAACAGCATATCCAGGTTTCTCCCCACTTAACTATGCACCCAAGCTCAATTAGGGGCAATACAAAATTGAAGGAGAGAGGATGGAATGCCACATGCTTCACATTTTATTCCAAAAGCAGATTGGCTTGTTTATTTATCATTAGTTAAATTTGAGCAGTCCCTTTTTTAGACCACACACTTTTCTTGGTTCATTCCACCTGGACTACTTGTCTACTCTCTGGCATCCCTAATAACCACTGTGCTCTACAGAAGTGCGTCCTGCATAAACTGCTGACTCACCAAAGACCTAAAACTATACAAATCTGTCATACCTGGTGAACTTCTCAACCTGCTACATCAGTTACAGGACAGTAACAACAAACACTACCTGAAATACTCACCACCTGAGGCGACCAGCTCAACACATGAAGCATTAAAATTGGCAACTTGGAAATTAGGAAGTGAAAAAAAGGAAAGGCGAGGAAGCCAACCAAGGCTGTGGAACCACATCACACCATAAGGCAGACTTGTCAGTTAATTTTTCTTTCAATTCATGAAGATGCAAAAACATACCTTGTCAGGGAGAAACTACCACTGATAAATACTCTAAAGTTCTATGTGGCCTCGGTGTGGTGGGGTTCATCCTGTAGAGACCTCCCTCCATACTTGTAAATGATCTTGAATCACCCCTTCCCCATTACTCTTTCAACATTCTAATGTGTATCAGGTTGACTTGCACTATACCAATCATTACACATACATGCATTTCAGCCAAACAAATTTGAGTGGATGTTCTACATCCAATTTTGAGGTCTACCTATATGCTTTTCATATGCAGATTAGGGGATTCTGACTGGGCATAGGTGGTCATGGGTTGAATAAAATTTTCGATTAGCTGAAGCAGACATTTTTTCAATATTAATGACCTCTTTGATTTGTAGGAGGAGCTTGGGTTTGTATCTGTCTAGATCTAGGGAATAACGTTGTTTCTTTTTTCCCTTTGCACTGCTTGGTTGATCTCTCTCTGGCTCTCTCTTTCTGGCTTTGACCATGCCTTGACTGGGGCACAAAGCCTTCATTCAGGGGTGGAAATTTGCTTTGTGAAGGATGCTTCCTGGCCTCTTTAACACCTGCCTCTTGGGTTTGCCTCTGTTACATGTCTTTTGGTGTTGTTACCTTCTGCTCAACGAGAGGCAAGTGGTGAGATGCTGGAAATGAGGATGACGAAGCAAAAACAATGTAAGTGTAACAGGAGTTTCTCAAGGAGTAAGTCATGTCTGGCATTTCCTGACATTATGCATGCATATCAGCTCTCACAATAAACCAGGCAGCAGCAACAGGTTTACAGATATTCAGGAATGAATATCGCTTTCTGTGCCATGGGAGCAAGCAGTATTCCCTTCATCAGAGAAATTGCTTATGGTGCATGCGGAACAATATCCTAGAACAACAATACGTTTAAGAAATAAAACATTTAAACAATCCAAACGAAGGTAGTTGAACAGTGAGAAACGTTCAATGAGTAAAATGTCACAAAAAGAAAAAAAGGCTATAAAAATGAAAAGTTATAGCAAACGTGTACATTTCCCATTCAAATCAATAGAAAATAAAAAAATCTGGGTGAGGTCAGCCATTCGATAGACACACTTTACAGTATGTTTGCAAAGTGCCACAGCTGGGTAAAAGTTGTTGCTTCCTCATAATCAAAAGTTTGTTTGATTAAGAAACATTTTTGTGAATCAAAGTTCTTTAGCGGGCCAAGGATCTAATCTGTAGCAAGGGAAAGTTTCTACAGAGCTAGTTGTGGTGTAGGCTCAAACTTTACGCTTTCAATGGGAAAAACAACTTAGATGAAGCCGTTGAGGATGTATCTCTACCAGATAGGAATGGCACCTTGTCTAGATCTTCCAGCAATGAGAACTCCCAACTTTTAGAAGAATGTTCTGTAGCACTGATACCTTGATGGGATGGGGTCTGACATTTATGACTAGCCCCAGTCTAAAGTGTCCATTTATCAGAGCGCTGGTACAACTCTAATTCAGGCCCACAGCAAAGTGCTATGGTCCAACTGATGCTCTAAATTTCTCAGCAGCAGAAACAGCTTCCACTGTTATTGGATCTTTTACACCCTCCAGCTGAGAGAAGTTCCACAGATCACTGGCAGGGCATTGACATCTTCAGCCTTATCGGTTAACAGGAAGCCAGTGTGACTATCGCCCTCATTATGACCTCGGCGGTCTTCTATGAAGACCGCCAAAGTCCCGCCACACCAAAGACGGTCAGTGTTGGCAGGCTTCCGCCAACCATATTATTACTGCTGGCGACCCTCTGCCATAATTTGGGTGGAGAGCCGCAGGTTATTACCGCCGTGGCGGACGGTGTGGTACATTGGCAGTTTGGCATGAGCCAAATCGCCAATGTCATAATTTGGCGGTAATTACCCCCAGCCTGTTGGCAGTTCTACCGCCAAGTTAACACTGTCCGCCAGGGTTGTAATGAGGGCCTGCGTCTGAAGACAATTGCAAGAAAAGAAAAAATCATGACAGTTGGAGACAACTCTTTCTATAGTACTTTGTCAGGCAGACATGAACTCCTTAATGCAATAAACAGGGAAGACTTCTTATAATCCTCTCTGCTGTTTATTACAGTGGGTCAACCAGGATATAATAAATGGCATAACTATTAACATAGCCATCATGCCAGATGCAATGCTGTTCCTTTTAAATGGATATGTTTTATGGCGGAAAAATCCTCTCTCGTAGGTCCAGGCACCACAGAATTCTACATGGTGCATTATTTGTTCAACTGTGCTACAGTATCTCTGCTTAATAACTCCTCCCTTGATCTTCCCAATTCACCCATTAAATTTAAACGAAATCTCTGTTCTTCCCACAGTTCTGTCCCTGCCTTACCAACTACCAGGCAAGTGGCACTGGAAGTGCTGTTCAGTGGCAGATGTAGCAAGTAAGACCCAGGATCAATCTTTTATTCACATTCTACCTTCAAATAACTTTCCTTTGTACTGCTGATTGATGGCTGTTAGAAATGGGGTCTTTGGTTGACAGTCAGGTTACCCCCTGTTCAAGCAAGGACCCTCACTCTAGTCAGGGTAAAAGAGAATCACCCTCAGCTAACCCCTGCTTACCCCTTTGGTAGCTTGGCAGAGCAGTAGGCTTAACTTCAGAGCGCTAGGTGTAAAGTATTTGTACCAACACACACAGTAACTTAATGAAAACACTACAAAATGACACAACACCGGTTTAGAGAAATAGGAAATATTTATCTAAACAAAACAAGACCAAAACGACAAAAATCCGACATACACAAGTCCAGTTATGAATTTTTAGAGATTAAACTCAAAAATAGCGCTTAGAAACAAAAATGCTTCGATGAGATGTTAACACGGTGTCGTGACGGAGTCGTTCCCAACAAGCCGACACCAGCGGCGGCGGACACGGAGTCGTGTAGACCCCCAAGTACAGTACCTTTGGTGAAGAGTGAAAACAAGCCGATGCGCGGAGTCGGGGAACGCGGCGTCTGTGCGAAACGTTTAATCCGTGCACTTCGAGCGGCTTCGGTCACGACGTGGTGCGGCGACTTCCACGGAGTCGCGGACTTCAGCGGGGCTGCTGCGGCGTCGGGCCTTCGAAGAGCGTTGCGTTCCAACGAAGGTCACGGCGTCGGGTGCAGGCGGCTTTACCGGATTCAGCAGCGGCGTCGGTCCGGAGTCGTCCGAAGTCGATTTCCTTGGATTTCCACCAGCTTTCCTTTCAAGGGCCCAGGGACTGGATAGGGCACCACTTGTCAGAGCAGGAGTCTCTCCAGAGACACCAGGTGCTGGCAGAGAGAAGTCTTTGCTGTCCCTGAGACTTCAAACAACAGGAGGCAAGCTCTAACTCAAGCCCTTGGAGATTTCTTCACAAGCTGGAAGGCACACAAAGTCCAGTCTTTGCCCTCTTACTCTGGCAGAAGCAGCACTGCAGAAAAGCTCCACAAAGCACAATCACAGGCAGGGCAGCACTTCTTCCGCAGCTATCAGCTCTTCTCCAGGCAGAGGTTCCTCTTGGTTCCAGAAGTGTTTCTCAAGTCTGTAGATTTGGGTGCCCTTCTTATACCCATTTTAGTCTTTGAAGTCACCTTTCTTCAAAGGGGACTCACACCTACTTGTGAAATCCTGCCTTGCCCAGGCAAGGCCTCAGACACACACCAGGGGGTTGGAGTCTGCATTGTCAGAGGCAGGCACAGTCCTTTCAGATGAGAGTGACCACTCCACCCCTCCCTCCTAGCAGAGATGGCTAATCAGGAAATGCAGGTTACACCCCAGCACCCTTTGTGCCACTGTCTAGTGTGAGGTGAAAAACAACCCAACTGTCAAACTGACCCAGACAGGGAATCCACAAACACGGCAGAGTCACAGAATGGTTTAAGCAAGAAAATGCTCACTTTCTAAAAGTGGCATTTTCAAACGCACAATCTTAAAATCATCTTTACTAAAAGATGTATTTTTAAATTGTGAGTTCAGGGACCCCAAACTCCACATGTCCATCTACTCTCTAGGGGAATCTACACTTTAATCATATTTAAAGGTAGCCCCCATATTATCCTATGAGAGAGACAGGCCTTGCCACAGTGAAAAACGAAGTTGGCAGTATTTCACTGTCAGGACATATAAACCACATTACTATATGTCCTACCTTATCCATACACTGCACCCTGCCCTTGGGGCTACCTAGGGCCTACCTTAGGGGTGCCTTACATGTAAGAAAAGGAAAGGTTTAGGCCTGGCAAGTGGGTACAGTTTTACAGTGTAAAAATACACACACAGACACTGCAGTGGAGGTCTGAGACATGATTACAGGGTTACTTGTGTGGGTGGCACAACCAGTGCTGCAGGCCCACTAGTAACATTTGATTTACAGGCCCTGGGCACCTCTAGTGCACTTTACTAGGGACTACTTAACAGTAAAACAAATATGCCAATCATGGAAAACCAATTACGTACACATTTTAAACAGGAGCACTTGCACTTTAGCACTGGTTAGCAGCGGTAAAGTGCCCAGAGTAATAAAAACAGTAAAATCAGAGTCCAGTACACATCAACAACCTGGGGAACAGAGGCAAAAAGTTAAGGGAGACCACACCAAGGATGAAAAGTCTAACAATGGCTTTGACTGAGCAGTAGTTAAGTGATAGAGACTCATCCAAGGCTGTGCCTTGGGTGGAATATATCCCATATCCCCAAGCTGGTAAAAGATTTTAAGGTTAGCCATACATGACAGTACCAGTTGCCCACTTAGGACAGCTAGTGGGCTACAGTATCACGTTCATACCAATAGCTAATTCATGTTATACATTCTGAACATGTCTTGCCTCTGGTTGCAGAGCAATCAAATAATAAAGGAACATGACATTTCTAGCTGTAGGTGGGGAAGATATTTTCTTCACAATGACCCCTTTGTCTTCACCCTTCAACCACACAGGAACTCTGTGCACAATGAGGTAATTTACCAGTGTAGTTATTGCAGCAAAACCACTTTAATGTTTAAATAACATGTGGCTGAATTATAATTAAGAGCCCTTCTACCACTACACAGGTCTAAAACAGAAGATGACATAAATAAAGGTTTTCCGAGTGGTGTCACAGGAGGGTGGTTCCACAGTCATGTTCTCCTTCTTCTCTTAAACCCTTACTTTAAGATAGGATGGCGTGCATACTCAGTCTGGCAATTACAATCTCTCAGAGGAGCCAAATTATATCACTTGTTAAATCCTGGTGAAGAAGCAGCATGTCTCTTGTGCTGCTGAGCACAAAGGCTGCAGATGGGTGCTTTCATCTTCCTCCTATTTATTCAAATGCTACATTTGTTTTGTGTCACTTGCTGAGTAAATTGTTGATCAGACACAAGATCATGGACCAGGGCAGATAGATGTTTTTTTAGATCAAATCAAGCACTTTGGAAAATCCTGAATTTTTCGCAGCAGGGATTTCTCAAGGGCCACTCTTCTGTTGTACACACGGAGTGGAATGCATTTAACTCATTGGCGGTGCACAAGTGGAAGTGTTAAATATAGGTTAATGATTCAACAGAGATTATGCTAGCTGGGACATTTCAGGGGAATCCTTTTGTTTGCAGACTGGTGGATAAGCCATCAGTGTTTTCAGGGGGCTCCTCAAATGCCCACCTAAATGAAAAGAGGATAAAGAAAATAGTTGGAAATCATCTTGAAGCTTACTCTGGTACTCAAAATTAGCACATATGCCAGTACACTTTGTCGTCTGTCAACGAAGACTTTTACTCTTTGGGTTGAGCTACGGATTAGATCAACAAAATTCTGCACAACATGAAAGCAATATATCTTGTGTTTTTTTACTTAGTAGTTGAAAGGCTCTGAATGAAAATGTAATTAAACAAGCTTGCATTTCATCCTTGGGAGTACTATGTGCTGTACATATATTAGTGTGAGTTACAAAATATTATGGGAGCAACACACAAAAAGTGGTAAATCTGCACCCTAAAGGTACTGCTATAAATGGCTGCACTACTTTTTGAAATTCACAAACATTCCTGTTAGCGCACATAGAAGCCTCCATTAGGGAGTGTCTTATGATTTATTTCCTGAGATTCCATTTCCCTAATGTGCAAAGGCAGAAGCTTATTTTTAGGGGGGCTTGGTCCTCAACTGTGACCAAACATTAAAGATATGCACTATAGATGCTTTCGTTCCCCAATACTGGTTATATATAAAAAATTGACTCCTAGAATATTGTGGCACAAGAATATCGAGGACAGAATATAGAAAGATAAGTGCATTTAGGAAAGTATAGATGCACTATTTCTAACTCCACATCTACATACTTTGAAGATACAAATATCACATATGTACATATATGTGGAGTAATTATATGTGGAGTAAGGTATAGAAAATCTATACTTATGTCAATATTTTGGATTCAATATTGTCTTTAATATTCTGTGCTATCAATATTCTGTTTTTAAAATTTAGGGTGCACACCATGTGATTCTATGTGAAGGAATATGTGGAATTGTTTACATATTAAAGCACATTCAATCAACTTTCCAAAATCTAACTTTAAATCCCATCATTTAGATGAGATTTAAAGCAGAGGGGTGTAAAGTTGTAAAGTAGTCTGGCTCTCAGCTTTGTGTCATTTCCAAACTACTCAAGCTTTGTGAGGTACAAAGCTTATAAAGTTCTTCTAAAAACATAAGGTGGCATCATCTCACAACCCTCACTCCAACACCTATTACTTCAAGTGATGGATTTCCAGCCTCCACACTCAACCTTTTTTTGCTGGAGGATCACCTAACCGGGACATTCTACATCAGGAAATTATCACACCTGAAAGTCCCAAAAGGAAAAACCTTACCTCATGTAAAGTTAGGAAACTTCATCTCCTTTGTAAAGTGTGGAGTGTCCTTATTCCATCCTACTTCATAAGTGAAGTTTTAATATAATTTTCCACTAATTTAAAATGACTTTCCAGAGAGCTTGGCGCATATACATCAGGAACATTTCAGGAAATCAGTGGTGACCAGTACATTTTAAACAGTTTAGGCCTGAAAAAACTCAATAGAATTTGTATATCATTTTATCTTATGGAGGACGTTGAGAAAGTCCCACAATGAAAAGTTGTGACAAAAGAGACATAGGCGGTCATTCTGGCCGCGGCGGGCGACGGTAGCCGCCCGCCATGCTGTCACCGCCATTTGGCCGCTCCGCGGTCAAAAGACCGCGGAGGCCATTCTGGCTTTCCCGCTGGGCCCAGCGGGAAAGGCCCTGCAACCCAGAAGCTGGCTCCGAATGGAGCTGGCGGTGTTGCAGGGGTGCGACGGGTGCAGTTGCACCCGTCGCGATTTTCACTGTCTGCTAGGCAGACAGTGAAAATCAGGCTGGGGCCCTGTTAGGGGGCCCCACGACACCCGTTCCCGCCATCCTGTTCCTGGCGGTAAAAACCGCCAGAAACAGGGTGGCGGGAAGGGGGTCGGAATCTCCATGGCGGCGCTGCTTGCAGCGCCGCCATGGAGATTCAGCCCAGACAGGGGAAAGCCGGCGGGAAACCGCGGATCCCCTTTTCTGACCGCGGCTTTACCGCCGCGGTCAGAATGGGCAGGGAAGCACCGCCAGCCTGTTGGCGGTGCTTCCGTGGTCATCCACCCTGTCGGTCGATGACCGCCAGGGTTGGAATGACCCCCATAGTGTAATTACATTTGGTGAAAAGCACCAGTCAGACCTGCATGGTCTTTTAAGCAGTTTTAGACATTTGCATACATTTCTCATAGTTATAGGCAGGTTGTATAAAAGAAGTTATACAAAAGGAAACATTTGTTAGACATTGACTAGCAAGACATGTAGGCTTGGTAAAGGATAGGTGACTGTGTGATCCCGGGATGGGTCCTTTTGTGGTCTGTGGCCTGGCTGGGACACTAGTTTCATTTCTAGTTTGATGAGCTGTAGATAAGTAGGCAACAGCACTGCCTCTAAGGCTCAGAGTGGTTGTTTCATAACTTTCCTCTAGGTTTCTGCTCCGTGATAATATTTATCTGTGATGCTGCTTGCATAGTGCCTCCCATTGTTATGCTACAGAGTCCTCCACTTCTAGAATTATGGACACTCTCTAGTCTTCCACATGCAGTAGACTCCTGGCATAGAATCCTCAAGGTGCCACTGTCTATGTGGGTAATATGGCTTGGAGGACCATGCACTTTTCTGAGTGGTGAATATAGAAAGCATAGAAGCCTGCCAGGTGTTCTGGCTGATATGTATGAAAAGAAAAGGCGTCAGCACTTCGAAGCAAGAGCATACAGTAGCAAATAACAGGGGAATGCCATTGTTAAGCAGTTTGCAAAATGCAATGAGGCTCAAGTAATGAAGGTTAGACCTTATTAGGACTTTAAAGACCACTATGTAAGGAGATTCTCTTAGAAAATAAAGTGCAAAATGGTGCACTGAAATCACATTCATCCAGGTGTATTGGCCAAAACATGATACGCTCTAAATGCCACTTAAAAATGCAAATCAGCTTTTCTCCACATGTATCTAGCTCTCGTTTTGATCCTTTGGGCTCTCGCTAACGTTCTTTATATTCTCCCCACCTACTAATTTCTGTTGTCTCTGCCTGTCTCAACTTTTTGCCCTTGCCCCTTTTTGTTGCTGCTGCCATTATCTTCCCAATCCTCTCTCCTTCTCTCTCTCTTGCCTTTTCTGTTTATCGTTCTGTCTTTGCCTCAATCGTCTCTCCTTTCTAGAACCTCTTCTCTCTAGTGCGTCTTCCATCTTCTTTGTACTTTTCAATATTTTTTCTCTCTAGCCCTTTTCTCCATAGACCACTTATGGCAACTGAAACTTTCTCTTGGCTGTGCATAGCCATTAGCAGCACTTACCACCTTTCTTTGATCACTGTGCTTTTTGCTGTTCCCCAGTCCCAGAAGCCTACCATCCTCTAGGCACTGGAGAACTTCCCTGCAATCATGGAACAAAGAAGTTAGTGTAACTTGGTCGTCATATTCCTGCAGCTTGTTGTCAATTTTCATTCTACAAGATATCAGGCTGCATTGATTTAGTGTTTTTTTATTGTTTTAGGGCAAATGACAACTCGTTGATGTCCACCACACTACATTCTTGGTGTGGTGAACTTTACTGGGTATGGTACAATATTGGAAAAGAAAATGTTTCTGGGAAAAACACCAAAAATATTTTCTTTTCCAGAATCAGTCAGGAGGCAAGGGAAATGCTTCCCACAAGTCCTGAGTTTGATTTTTCATTCTGCTATATCGAGCATCACACTGTGAGCGCTGATGTGACACAGCAATACAAAAGTGAAAGCAGACTGTGCTAGTATAATCTGTGGGGATCCACAACTGTCCACAGCACACATTCCTACACTTCTTCAGATAACAATACTACTATACCTGTGTGACTGGATTATCAACCAAGGAAATATAGGCTCCCTAAGCCCCTTAAGAAACAAAGAAACATCACAATTTTCCTTATGAATTGACCATTTCAAGATATATGGAGAGCTGTGGTATTTAGGCCAGGGCTCTGCCAGAACCCAGGAAATCCTGCCAGGGCCAGACTTTTATGAAAACAAGGCACCTAGGGTAGTCTGGGGTTGTGTGGTTTGCATGGATTCCAACATATTTTCTTACTCAGAATGCCCTGCAAACACCAAACTATGGCTAAATCACAGATTTTCCTCATGCCAGAATCTTTAAATATCCATAAAATTCCGACCACCCAGTGTTCCCACGCTTATCCCAATAAACACCCCATCCCCAATGTTTACCAAGTATTATGCATTTAATATATTGTCAGATAGGACCTCATAAGAGCAATTTGTTTGCAATTACCATAAATTAAATAAAACAGAATTTCAAAGATGTCAATACATTTCAAAAAGGAGATTCATACTACACAGATAGTAAATCACAATATATAAAAATATTAGTCAATGTTCTGTGGAGATGTCTAGAGAGGTAAATTCTAATACAAATGCTTTCTGCCTCACATGCCCTGATTTTGGTTTTCACAATATTTGGTCCAAGGAGAACAATCCTCAGCATGTTAACTCTGGCAGCGTTAGCTAGATATTAAACCTTTTTTGAAAGGTAGTCGGTTATAGCAGCCGGGTGTGACATGGTAGGCTATATTGGGTAATTACAGATTCAAACTAGCTAGTTAGGGTATTTGCATCATTCGACCGTAAGTGAATTACTCTACAAAAACGATCTGACTCCTACAAACAAAATAAAGATCTCTAGAGCAGATACATTAGAGCACCAGGCTATATTTCACAAAAGGCTGGTATAGGATGCAGCAATGACAGTCAATTGTAAGTCGTACCTGACTCTGTATCAGAACAATAGACTAATCACAGCACTATGTCATATTGAAATTTGGAGTTTCCTGATTGGAAAATATATCTGAATGGCTAGTAGGTTTAGGTAGTGACAGCCACTTAAGTATCAGGAATAGGACACAACATGAAAATTGCTGCCTTAAGAACAACATAATAACATCAATGTCCTGTATGGCTGTACAATCTTTTCACAAAGCAAATTATTGTTTGACATACCATATGTGAAATCTAAGAAGGGAGTGCAGTTAATGCCCATTGAATTCTTGGCCTCTCAGATGTGAATGTTAACTTGTGTTGGTACCAACTTTCACATCAACTCCTCACACACAACACCGTGGCATTTCTCAGGGGTCCATCTTATTCCCTCTATTATTCGACATCTACCTAACACTCTTATCAAACCTGATTAAATCATTCAGCTTACCCTGTTACAACTATACAGATGAATCCCAAATCATTTTTTAAAATGGATGGTCTGAATAACCTCTACAATATAAAAGTTGATGCCTGCCCCAGGGCCAGAAATACATGGATGATTAATACCGACCTAAAGCTAAATGCAACAAAGACAGAGAATATGGTCTACAAACAGTGGTAAAAATTCCAGCCTACAGTCATATGACTTAAGGAACATGGGTTCCCCCCAAAAATATCAAGAGGAGTCAGAAACCTAGTGGTAACCATGGATTCAGACCGACCAATATTTAATACCACATGTTAATAGCATCAAACAGAGGGCCTTATACTATGGTGCATCCTCCCACACCTTGGCTTCCAACAGAAACTGTAAACTATCCTCACACTTGTAATCTCCAAGATTGAGTAGCCAACAGCCTATATCTTGGTGCACCCGCATTCATCATACACAAAATACAGCTTATCCAAAATGCTGCTCCAAGACTTCTTTACCTTCACTCAAGAGAACACAGGACTCCAGTCTTGCAATCACTCCACTGGCTACCCATAGCAAGAAGGGCAATGCTCAAGGTGCTTTTAATTGTCCACAACGCCTCCAAAGAAAAGGACCACTACACCTATAAGCTAATTTCAAGCTCTCCAGACTTGCACCACTTATCACAATTCACAAAGAAAGAGAATGAGTCTTGTTCAAGTCGCCACAAGAAGATTCTCCAATTACTGGGGGGGGGGGCGCAAATGTAGGCAGCCCACTGGTTCTTCTATTTCCCGTGACCCTTTGCACTACTTTTCACCATACCACCTTACCATAAGAAATCTGCAGGAAGGCACTGCTTTTTCAGTGCGAGCCGCCATGATCTGGAACTCACTACATGCCTGCATTCGAAGCATCCAGGAGCATATACATGTCCAGTCCACAGTAGAAGCAACCCAATCAGCAAACTACGTTTGATAGACAGGTAAGTTAAGGAAGGCTGACATATGGTTTGCCAGGGGACAATATAGTTATCTAAACTCATACATAAAACTTATAGCCCACACTAATACTAATACCAATACCCCTCAGCAATCGGCATCCAACTATAACTTACACATCTTATATTCAGATAAGACATATCTGCTTTGAGGACTGTCCATCATCAGTACTGTGCAGCCGCCAATCAACCAGTCATCAGTAAATGAATAGGCATGGAATAACTGAAGAGATCTGTCACACACTGCGGGTCAATGAGAGGACTTTAATGTAGTCCAGCACTGCAGGCCCCAAATAAAACTACACTATGGCTCCTTTTTGAAACTCACCATGATATAAAGATATGGGATGATGTTAACAATGCACATCCTAGCAGATCTCTCCACTTCTCTCTCCCTTCAGCCATGCCAGTCAGGTCCACAACTACATTAAAAATTTCTGATCAGACAACCCAGAGCAATAACAAGCTTAGCGAACTATAATCATAAGAAATATCATAAATGGGCCTAAGAGATGTTAAAAAACCATAAACTGTACATGTGTCTCTCATCATTCTTCACACTGCTACGCGCTGTGTCCCATAACATGATAAACACATCTTGTGGCCGTCACGCATGACTTGGAAGCACTTCCCACATATAATCATAAAACAAAGACAACACCCTTCCAACCAAATATCACTCAATATGGCATAGCTTGCTGCCCATGTACATAACCACTTCAGTGTCACACATAGGGGTAGTAATTGCTACGCAAATGCTGCAATACAATACAATATTTACACATGTGCATCACCAAGAATTGTTTTGATCCTGTTAAAATCTTTGGTTCTGTCACACTTCAGAATTACAAAACAGAATGTGCTTTACTTCTGTTTTCATAATTGCTGATATATGTTGACATATGTGTACAGTTTATTTATAGGCAGTTTTTGTGCATTAAAAACAAATTGACATCCTGCAGTCTTTTTTTTCGCACTTCCTGTATGCAGGGCCACTGGAATTATGTGATTCTGCAGCCATGTAGTTTGCCGGATGATTATAAATTTTCTGCATTTACCACAAAATCCTTCATCTGCTGCATTATCTACAAATGTTAACAAAATAAATTGTTTCTAGATCAAAAGAATCAAAAGGTACAAAAACTGCAGAATCAGGTGGTGCCACTTAGTGTAAGGTCAATTGCAAAGTTTGACCCGTCACCTTTTAGGTACTGATAGTAGTATTTGGATGTGGAGCTGGTTCTAATGATGTCAAACCTTTTCCCATACGTCTCTAACATGCGTAAAAATGGCATAAGAATGAATACAACTAACACAAAATGTGCTGCATAATTAGTGTTTTTGTTTGATGCATAATTATTGAACCTTACTGCATAATTATAATTTAGGCCTCCCCTGCAGCATAAGTCCATTGGCCCTGCCTGTACCGCAGCAAGATTGTCACATAATTAATTTTCTAAACTCCTCTCACTTTGCAGTCAGAGAAAAAAAGAAAACAACATCTTCACCTTAAAAGAGTAATCAGCAATTTGTTAAAAGACATAGGCCCACATTACAACCCTGACGGTAAATGCCGGCCGCCAAGAAACCGTGAGCGCGGTGGTATACCGCTACGGGTATTATGACCCACACAGAGAAATCCGCCACTATACAGACACCCACACAAGTCCGCCAGACCAAAGGTCATTAATAAATTGGCGGTACCAAAACCTACACCGTTACGCCAACAGTAGTACGCCCACAGTATCAGGACCCACGAATCACCGTGGCGGTCTTTCAACCGTGGTAAACCATTATCAGTACACACCGCTGCGCTCAAAATACCCACACATTTACAAAACACCACCACATTGGACAATTCAAACTACACACACCTGACACACATACACACACCACACACTCACACCACTATAAAACACCCACCCACATTACCCACAACCCTTTCAATAAAAAAAAGATTGCCAACAGAGAGAGACACAAGCCAGGAGCACCCACTCAATCTGAGCCACAGAACACCATCACCCATACACCTCCCACGCACCTCACAGCACACACCACAACACATCACCCCACACATCACCCCACACATCCTCACAAATATCACTCACACCACATCCATGGCACCCCAAAGACACCCCAGGTTTTCAGAGGAGTAGCTAAGAGTCATGGTGGAGGAAATCATCTGGGTAGAGCCACAGCTATTCGGATCACAGGTGCAGAAGACGTCCATTGCTAGGAAGATGGAGCTATGGTGGAGAATCGTGGACAGGGTCAACGTTGTGGGACAGCACCCAAGAACAAGGGATGACATCAGGAAGAGGTGGAACGACCTACGGGGAAGGTGCGTTCCGTGGTTGCAAGACACAAAATAGCTGTACAGAGGAATGGCGGTGGATCCCCACCTCCTCCCCGACAACTAACAACATGGGAGGAGCAAGTCTTGGCGATCATGCATCCTGAGGGCCTCGCAGGAGTAGCAGGAGGACTGGACTGAAGTAATATCTTTACTACTATATCCTCCACCCTACCTGCGTGCCAACACAAACTCCTACCCCCATCCCATCACTCCACTACCTCACATATACCCCACTATCACAACCCACCCATCCCAAAACCAAGCCCTGCATGTAACACCAATCCATGGTCCCCCATCACAGACCTGCATGGACACTCATCACCGCAGCATGCCCATTATAGAGAATCACGTAGCCCACAAAATCACCACGCACACAAGGCAAAGCTGACAGGGCAATCCAACCATACAGGGAAACACACCCATGCACAAGATGGCACACCAGATACAATAACACTGCATTTGCATCCCCACAGGACCCCTACTCAATGTCACCGGAGAGGAGTTGCTAGCAACATCCAGTCCCCCCCAGAGAAGGCCCACAGTGATGACAGCAGCTCTGCACGCCTGGATCACGATTACCAACCTGGCCCATCAGGGACCTCTGGGCAGTCGGTTACCCTGCCACAGTCCCAACCCGCCACAGACCCTCCCCCCTCAGGAAACACCAGCACAGCACCCACCCAGCGGGCCCATGCCACTGTCCCCAGGACACGTCAATCAGCAGTGTGTCCACCACTACAGGGACCCCAGGCAACCCCACAAACACAGGTCGATCAGGGACCTGGGGTCAGTGGCAGTGGGCACACGGTTCAGAGGACAGAGGCAAAGGACAACAGAGTAGCTGGGAGGACTGCTGTGAGGCAGGGGGAGGACAGGGCCAGGGAACCCACTCTCCAAGAGGCACTCACCAACATCCTGGGAGCATACCACCATTCCCAGGAGACCATGGGCCAGATACTCGCCATGTTGCAGGAGACCCAGCCGCTGCAGGAGGGACAGTACCTGGGGATCAGGGAGGACCTAAAAAACATCTACACCATCCTGGTCACCATTGCAGGGGTGCTGGCTGATATGGGCAACACCATGAGGGAGGCAGTGGCACAACAACGGGCCCCTGACACTAGCCACACCAAAGAACAGCCCTCCACCTCTGCCGGCGATAGTGGACAGGAGGCCCCGCCACAGGAACATCAGGCCACCAGCACCCCAACCCCGGTAGAAGGAGAACCACCCCGCAAATGGTCCCTGTGATCCAGGCAGAAGCCAGAGAACATTGCCAAGACTCCCGCCAGGAAATAGGACTCTCCTGATTGTCACCCTTCTGTCCCACTCTGTCACCCTGTCCACCTTGAACTGCCATTACTCCCCTTCCTATGCCCCATTGGACAATGCACCTGGGATACCAAGAGACTGGACTCTAACTGGACATTCCTCCACCATCACCCCAGCCCATTACACATCCCCCTCTACGTATGAGCGCTTAAATAAACACCCTTGGAACAAATACAAATATTGAGTCTGTCAAATAATTGAAATATCTATTAGTACAACATTCTGAAAACATTGCAAGTCATATGTACAGTTATGACCTTTAGTGGGCAGCAGTAAACGTACCAGGAGCCAGAGTGGGCCACAGAGATCTGAAAATAGAGATGCCAAAGGGTACAGTAAGTTGCCAAAGACATAGGGAAATCAGGCTGCCATGTACAATGTCCAACACAAAACTGAAAAGTAAAGTGAAGTTACAGTGTCTTACTTGTGTGTCACTGGAAGTACTGCAGTATGATATTACTTCTGTTGTCCACATCTTCTTCCTTTGCCTCCTCTTCCTCATTGTCTACAGGCTCCTCCGCTGCCACAAGACCATCTTCAGGCTCATCCTCCTGCAGAAAAGGCACCTGGCGTCTCAAGGCCAGGTTGTGCAACATGCAACATGCAACGATGATCTGGCACACCTTCTTGGGTGAGTTGTACAGGGATCCACCTGTCAGATGGAGGCACCGGAACCTGGCCTTCAGGAGGCCGAAGGTCCTCTCAATTATCCTCCTTGTTCGCCCATGTGCCTCATTGTAACATTCCTCTGCCCTTGTCCTGGCATTCCTCACTGGGGTCAGTAGCCATGAGAGGTTTGGGTAACCAGAGTCACCTGCAAATATTGAGGGACAACTGTCAGACACACACTAACCCTTAGGGAAAACCCCGTACCCAGACACCAATATGTACTGGGTGGGGACCTTGGGCTCACCTATTAGCCACACCCGGTGCCTCTGGAGTTGGCCAATCACATATTGGATGCTGCTATTCCTGAAGGTAAAGCTGTCATGCACAGAGCCAGGATACTTGGCATTCACATGGGAGATGTACTGGTCCGCCAAATACACCATCTGCACATTCATAGAGTGATAGCTTTCTCTCTTCCTGAACACTTGTTCATTTCTCTGGGGGAGGGGGCAAGTGCTACATGTGTACTATCTATGGCATCAATGATGTTGGGGATATGTCCCAGGGCATAAAAGTCAGCTTTCACTGTGGCCAGATCCTCCACCTGGGGTAATACAATGTAGCTGCGCATGTGTTTAAGCAGGACTGGCAACACTCTGGTCAACACGTTGGAGAACATTGGCTGAGACATCCCTGATGCCATGGCCACTGTTGTTTGGAAGGAACCACTTGCCAGGAAATGGAGCACTGACAGGACCTGCACTAGAGGGGGGATACCTGTGGGCTGGCGGATAGCTGACATCAGGTCTGGCTCCAATTGGGCACACAGTTCTTGGATTGTGGCCTGATCAAGTCTGTATGTTAGTATAATGTGTCTGTCCTTTATTGTCGCAAGGTCTGCCAGGGGTCTGTACACAGGAGGATGTCTTCATCTCATATTCATTCTCAGTGGTTGAAGCCTAGGGAGGAAAACGTGAGCAGAGGGTCATAGTCACACATCAATTGCAATAATGATGCATTTCTACATTTACAGAACCAGTATGTGAATCCGAGAGTCAGTTGCTGTGCCAATGTCTGCTGTGACGCAGTTAGGTGCCATGGCCTATGCCCCCCTGAAATGGCAGCTGTCGGACCTGTGAGGAGGGACAAATGGAAATGAGGTAATTCCACTGGCGTTGTGTGCCGTTGCAGTGGGCGGTCAATGACGCAGAGCAACTTTTCATTGCTTATCATTGGGCCCTATGGGTTCCAGGAGCCAATGGCGATGTACGCCGGCGGTGACTGTACACACCGCCGTGGACGTGACCGCCATTTTCCATCTGTTTACTTACTTGCTACCTGACCTTCAACAGTAGAGGACCTACACTGCAAGTGCTGCTGTGACCTGTGCCTGGAAGCGATAATGGCTCATGTGTCTGGGGAAAGGGTCCCTGCCTTCACTGCAGAGGAGTTGGAGAGACTGGTGGATGGGGTCCTGCCCCAGTACATGTTACTCTACCGTCCTTTAGACAAACAGGTGAGTACACTGTGAGCATGATGTGTGAGCCATGAATGTATGGAGTGCTGTGTATCTAAGCCACATGTAGGCGGGGGCTGAGGCGTCCTGGCCAGAGTGCTGCATGTACGGTGGTCAATGTATATGCGTCAGAGGATGGGAGGGATATGGTGGGCCATGAGTGTGACGGTCCGGACAGTTAACTAATTCCCTTATCTGCTGTCTTTTTCCTGCAGGTCAGCCCCATCAGAAAAAGAGTATTTAGCGTGCCATCCCCAAGGAGGTGCGGACCAGGGGTTTTTTGACAGGCAGAGCACCCACTGCCGCAAACGGTGGGAGGACCTGCGCCGCTGGACAAGGAAGACGGCGGAAGCCCAGCTGGGGCTGGCCTCCCAATGAGAAAGGGGCGCCCATCGTATCCTGACCCCCCCTGATGTTCCGCATCCTGGCGGTGGCCTATCCGGAGTTGGATGGGCGCTTGAGGGCATCACAGCAGCCACAAGAGGGTGAGTACAAAGTCTGATTCAGTACTTTGCACGCGTTAAGCCTTTACCTGGGTGGGGGATGTGGACTGTGGGTGCCCCTAGGCCAGGGCGAACTGGCAGGGTAGGTCCCTTGTTGGGCAGGCTCTGAAGCATTCCTACCCCCAATAGTGTTAGTGGGCATCTACTACTGGGCAGGGTCCTGTTGGTTTCAGGTGTGCAGCTAATGGCGTTAGGCAATGTACCTCATGGGTTGGTGACTAGCTTTGTAACTGGTAGTGCCTGGCGTAGTGCATAGGGCTTATCCCTGTGTGTTGTGTACGCCAACGGTAGTGTTGTTGCTGGCATTGACCATGTGTATCCTCTGTCTCTCCCCCCATTTTTGTTTTGTCACCCTGTCCTTGTGTGCATTAGCATCATCTGGCGGAGGAGCGGAGGCACCGGCGACGGAGGGATCTGCATCCCACATGGGCCTGGAGGCCGAATTCACCGACGGGGAGGGCACCAGTGGGACGGAAGGCGAGGGGAGCACCACGACAGGGACAGGAGGGGACACCACAGACAGCGACTGCTCCTCCGAAGGAAGCTCCCTGCCGGTGGCAGACACCTCTGTGCCCACCCCAACAACAGGTACAGCCACCACCAACCTACCAGCACCGCCCTCCCAGCACCCCTCAGCGTGTTTCCCCTGCCCGCTCACCCAGGAGGGTGGGCATCTCCTTCGCCCCAGGCACCTCAGGCCCTGCCCCCGTCAGCCCTGCTGCCTTCATTGAGGAGGCTATTGACCTCCTGAGATCCCGCACTGTTGGTCAGTCAACCATTCTGAATGCCATCCAGGGTGTCGAGAGGCAGTTGCAACAAACAAATGCATACCTGGAGGGCATTCACTCTGGTGTGGCGGCCGAACAGAGAGCATTTCAGGTTCTGGCCTCCTCACTGATGGCAGCCATTGTCCCTGTACCTAGCCTCCCCTCTCAAACTTCCTCTACCCAGTCCCAATCCCCTCAACACCAGCCTATCCCAAGCACACCTTCAGACCAGCATTCACCCAAATCAACACACAGAAGTGGCTCAGGCAAACACAAGCACCACACCTCATCTCACAGGCACTCACACAAGCACCGTCCCCATGCAGACACACCAACATCCACTGCCTCCACTGTGTCCCCCCCTCCTCTTCGTCCACCTCCCTTCCCGTAGCGTCTCCACTAACACTTGCATGCACTACATCCTCATCCACTACCTCCATCACCAGCACTCCCATCACTACACACCCCTCACTGGCAGTCACCACCCCCACATCCATGCACACGTCCCCTGTGTCCTCTCCCAGTGTCTGTGACCTCTCCTCCTGAAGTACACAAACGCAAGCACCCACCCACCAAAAAGCCATCCACTTCACAACAGCATCCAGCCCATGCACCTGCACCCAAACTTGGCAGACAGACACCTCCTACAACCACTCACTCTTCCTCCACTCCCAGACCTTCTCCCTCTTCCCGCCCCAGTGTCCCTAAGAGGATTTTCTTGGCAAACATTGACCTCTTCCACACTTTGACCTCCCCACTGTCCTTCCCCTCGGGCCAGAGTGGCCAAAACCCAGCCCAGCACCTCAGCCACCAAGTCACTGTGGTTCCTGCAGCTGTCAGAGGATCAAAGGGGCACCTGTCAGGCCAGCCAGTGTGCCACCAACCCCTGCCAAGGCAAAATCCATTCCGCCACCTGGCAAGGTGAAGAAGGGGTCAGCATCTAGCAAGGGGAAGGAGCCACAATGACCCAGCAAGGCCACCTCAAAGACTCCAGCTGCCAGACCCAAAGTGACACCAACATCTGCCAAGGTGAGGAAGGGACACAAAACACCAGGCAAGGCACTTCAGCCGTCCGAGGCTGCAGGTGAAGGCCTGGTGGCTACCAGCACAGCTGCCAGCACGGCCACCTGCACCGCGGCCAGCACCGCCAGCAGCCCAGCTGCTAGCACTACTGCAAGCACTGCCACCTGCACCACCACCTGCACTGTCGCAAGCACGACTACTGTGAGCAGCAGCAGCCCCAGTGGGCAGCCGTCCGAGGCTGCAGGAGAAGGGCTGGAGCCTTCCCCCACCACTGGCAGCACTGGCACCTGCACCACGGCCTGCACCTCCACCTGCACCGCTGCAAGCCCCGCCGCAAGCACCGCCACCTGCACCACTGACAGTAGCACCACTGCCATCAGCAGCAGCCCCAGTGGGCAGCCGTCCGAGGATGCAGGAGAGGGGCTGGAGCCTCCCTCCACCACTGGCAGCACCCCCACCAGCACTACCACCACTGTGCAGCTGTAGCCGGCGCCGGATGGACTCTAGCCCTGCCTCCATGGACTATCATGCATCCTGGTCACTGCAAATCTTGTGGCTCAGACACCCAGGTGAGGGACTGTGAACTGCCACACCCCTAGTGTTGCATCACTGGGCACAGAGCCCCCTCCAGAACCAGTGGAGAGATGCATCCACTCACCCTATCCTTGGCAGGATGAAGCACACTGGGCACAAAGTTCCCTCCAGAACCAGTGGAGAAATGCATCCACTCACCCTATCCTTGGCAGGATGAAGCACACTGGGCACCAAGCCCCCTACAGAATCAGTGGAGAAAGGCCTCCACTCATCCTATCCTTAGCAGGATGAAGCACACTGGACACAAAACCCCCTCCAGAATCAGTGGAGAGATGCATCAGCTCACCCTATCCTTGGCAGGATGAAGCACACTGGGCACCAAGCCCACTCCAGAACCAGTGGAGAAAGGCACCCACTCACCCTATCCTTGGCAGGATGAAGCACACTGGGCACAAAGCCCCCTCCAGAACCAGTGGAGAAAGGCATCCACTTGAGAGACTGTGGATTTGAACTCCCCAGGACCAGGCAGTGGGCAAACCACCCACTTGAGAGACTTGAGAGACTGTGGCTTTGAACTCCCCAGGACCAGGCAGTGGGCAAACCACCCACTTGAGAGACTTGAGAGACTGTGGCTTTGCACTTCCCAGGACATCGTTGTGGGCATGGAGCCCCTTCCAGGATCAGTGGCGTTGTCCCATCTTCCATCTGAAGTGCCCCCCCTTCCCGTCCCCCTGAGGTGCCTTTGTGTTTTCGACCTGATGCCCCTGCAGTGTTCTCTCTGTATTGAGGCAGGAGTCAAGAGTGGGCTTGACCTATGCGATATAGCCCTGTGGCACACAGACATTTTGAGTGGACAATGTACCGCTTTATGTACATATTGTATATATTGTAAATGCTGTTTTTGAATTTGTAACATATATCTGACTATTTCTAATATGACACTCATTTGACTCAATTCCTTTTGTCCTTGCGTTCTTCCAGAAGATTACAGGGTGTATATGTAATGTTGTTGCATGTGTTTGTGTGTATGGTGGGGGTGAGGGTGGGGGTGTTGCATGGTACGTGTGTGTGTCACTCTCTTTTTCCTACCCCCATACCCTGTGTGCTAGGTGCAGTACTCAACGTGGTCGTCACCGCCGCCGTTTGTACTCCTGGTAGATGAGAAGATATACCAACATCGATAACACCTGTAGTTCGGGCTCCATGGCGTCCTAGTTCTTTGTTGAGTGACGAGAGGTTTCCCTTCTGTGTACTGTTTCCGCTGTGCTTTTGATGGCGTTGGTACCACCCTGGAAAAGCTGGCGGATAGGCGGGTTGTAATGTCGTGGGCGGTACATTTTCTTCCACCTGGCTGTTGGCGGCGACTGTCGCGGTGTTTGTTGCTACTGCCGTGGCGGTCGGAGTGTTAAAGTGGCTGTCTGTGTTGGCGGTTTCCGCCGTGGTCGTGATTCCATTTTTTTTACCGCCTGCCTGTTGGCGGTGTTACCGCCGCTTTAACACCGACTGCCAGGGTTGTAAAGAGGGCCATAGTCTGACATTTAAGCTCTGTCTTTGAATTGGCAGTAACAAGATAAAACCATGCATTTCATTTCTAATTTACCTTCTGAACTGCAACATTTAGAGGATTTTATCAGTTGAACTGTATGTATTCAAAAGTGAATGCAGTTTGTTAAGACTGATTTTAAACTGAGTTTTCCATAAATACTGTGTGAGCTGCCTAATTCATTTGGTGGGGCCAAAGATTAATATAGGCTGACCCAGCCCTCAAATACCCCTGTTGGCTACAGCCGTGGGGAAGACAGTGTTTCCCGAGGAGAAGCCCCTTCCTGTGCATCTCACCCAAGTTTAGGGGATCTGTACTCCTTCCTATCCTGAAGGTATGCTACCCTTCAGTGGAGTACATATCTGAACATTTCTAGAGTGGAAAAGAGTATGCTTGGAGCTTGCTAACGCCCACATTCGTACAAGCTTGTGATCATTTTGTTATATTTGTGCTGGCAGCTTACCAGAGATTGCAAGTGCTTGGGAAAAGATGGCAACCTTCTTAAGCAGTTTGGCAGCATGTTATGGGCCAGCATGCTCACTGTGTGGTTAGGCATCCTTGCTGCTTAGACTGCAGTGTGGATTCTGTGCTCACAGTCAACCAAGGGGTTTCCTATGAGCCATGTGGAGCATGAATTGAGTCAATGGTAGGACCACATATTTCAGCAATAGGCGAAGGATGTTAAACTTGGGCTTTCTCTTTTTGTTCCAAACAAACGGTGTGAGTTTCTGGAAAGGGGCTTGGCAAGCTGTATAAACTACCCTTTTTAATATGGTCATCTGTCAAGAGAAATCTAGCAAAGGTTCTCAATCCAAGATGAAGTAGAGTGTCCTGTAGACGGATCCTGTGGTCAACTCCTGTTTGAATCATATATAAAGAGACATCTAAGTGATGGATGTGTTGTGATGTGTTAGTTTCTGTACTTTTTGTCATGTCTTTACCCAGTTGCTACTACTTCTGTTTCTGATTTTTGCTTCTTGCAGGTGGAAGTACTACTGGATGTACTTCTGGATGCCCCTGCTTCGTTTCTTGTCTCCTTCCACTTCCTTGATGTCAGAATGAGTTTGGTGCCTTGATATTGATTTCTGTGATAATCCTCTACTTTATCTTTTTTTCCTCTTATCTGTGATCCTCTGAAGGAGCCACTTGACATTTGCCATGAGTATTATTAAGTACAGCGTAGCAACATGATTAGTGGAGGAGGTGGACATGTTTCAATTTCCTCGGGTAATCAAGAGGGAAATTCAACAGATCTTCATAATGTACAGTCCTTGACACATTGTAACACCAATGACTCCTTGGGTTTGATTATTCTATGGAGCCTTCTAGAGCTTTGTACAAGAGTTACAATTATGGATTAAAATGTTGGTATCAAGCATACCTTGGTATTCCAAACTTTACATGACCCAGATTTTCCTGGAATTAAAATGATCTTAAGAGAATTTTTGTATTTCCTTAAAATGCATTTTGTCTTTCAGCTTGCACAGTTTAGTCAAGATCGATTAATGGTGGTTTAATGAATTGGTTGCCTTACACTGGCTGTACCCTGATGGGCTTTTCTGGCGCAGACCTGTACTGAGTAGAGGGCTCAGTTTAAGCACCTGCAGAGAGTAAAGTGAATTCATTTGACCTAATTTTTCTCTGAGTTGGTGGTTTATTTTCAGACAGTAAAGCTTAGAAACAGAAAGAGGCAACCTTGCTCAATGTTTATGAGCAATATAATTTGGACATAAAGCACTAAGAGAAATATCAGGTTAAATGAATTCATATTATGCACTGCATGCACACAAAACAGACACTTGGCTCAGCCCTGCATCAGCAAAATCCCATCATGATAATGCCCCTGGTTCTGTATTGACTTGAGCAGCGTCTCTAGTAACACATTCAGATGTTTGCTTAGAGGCAAATGATACTTTACTGCTAGAATTTAAGATGTGTGAACATCCTAACTTTGTATTTGACTGGGAATGGTTTGTATAATGTTTGGCAAGGTGGAATGCATATTTTGATGAATATATGACTTGCTTTCATCAATAGGCAGCTGAAACTACCTTGGTTGAAATTACTCAAATTACCCTTTTCAATGCGGTTTGAAAGGAGAAATTGAGGACAAATTAATCAGTTCGTAATGTCCTACTTCATTTTCTGAAAATATTAATTTAATGATGTTGATTGAGCACAGATTACAAGAGTGACGAAGGAAAGAAAGAAGGTTTCATTAGAATTCTTGTCTCAAGAAGAACCTTTGCAGGTAGGGACAGCTAGGTCTTCTGTAACAGTCAATGAGAAAGAGCATGAGTGAAAGGATGGACCGCATCTATGATGTGGTGATGCTGGACATACTGTATAATTCAGAGTTGTGCTGCACGAGCTCAGAAGAATGTCGGATGAAGCCAATCATCACCTGAAAATGACAAGAAAACAGGAGTATATTAGTTTCCTTATATGAGATCTCCCATGAATATTACTGATAAGTATTTTTACCTCCTACTGACTGTGATAAGAACAGAAAAGGAAAGGTCGTTATACCTATACCTCTGCACTGTTGGATTGTGGTGTCTGTTGAATGTTCATAGATCAGGACTGGGATACTAAAATTACTGTTTCAAAGAAAGTTAAGAAGACTTCTGGAGTGATTCAAACTGCTAGTGGCTTTCCTTTATTTTCAAGTCTGATATGACACGGGCCTTTCACATTGCTCATCGCATTTATAGACCATACTAAAGTATTATTTTTGTCATTATTACCTCTTCCCATTATTCTGTAATTTTTTTAATTCTTCGAATGAGCTGATTGTTAGTTGGCCTTCTCGAACAATAACTGTGTCATCATATTCGTGGCACGTTCCCTGTTATACTTCAAGAACCTATCGGTCACCCAGTGACAAGACAGAGGGCTCCATCAAATTTAGTTCAGGCCAATCTTTCTTTGGTGGCACTACTACTTGTTTAGTCCAGTTTTTGCTAGACCTAAAGTCTGTTGACTTCCCCCTCATAAGGATTTGATTACATCATACAAATCAAACCTAGTGCTGTTGTTACTTTTGGACATATTTGTTCCCTAAAAGAGAAAGGGTAGGAGATTCAGGATTTGCAGGAGAATTTGCAAAACAGTTTATTTGTACTATCTTTTTCAACTTGCTGCAGTACCATAGCTCTTTGCACCAAAGAAAAAGAGCAAGCCTTGTATTGATTGCAGAGGTTTAAATCAGATTCCCATCATAGTTATCTTCTACCTCTTTTAAAGGGCATCTTGGCGTCAATTGAGAAAGAACAAGTCTTTACTATATGATTTACAAAGTGCTTATTATCTGTTGCACATAAAGGAAGGTAAAAGTGGAAAATGACTTTCCACAGACAATTTGAGCATTTTTAATATTGTGTAATACTGTTTTGATTGGGCAACGCACCCACCATTTTTTAAACATTTTATCAGAGTATCCAGCAGTTCACAATTTTGCGATTCACAAAATAATTGCAAAATCAATTAAGGAGTGCGAAGACCACAAGATTTAATACACTGGCCGCAAAAAAAGAAAACTAGTTTCTCTGCAGTGAAAACTAAATGTTTCACACTCTCAGAGAACTTTGTATACTTCAGTTAGTTAATGACTCTTGACAGAATTACCGCCTGGATCCAGCCATGAATAATAAATAGCTGCTTCCTTTTTCAGAGCATTTGAACCAAGCAGAGAGCCAGGAGCACGACAAGAGGGTTTAAAAGGTCACCCTCAGGACAAACAAGCATTTGCAGTGCAATGGGTCTCGCATTTCGTCGAGTTACAGCTATTAGCATTGTAAACTCCTAACCGGGCTTTTCTTGCCACATTAAATGAAAACAAAATGAGCGTGATCATGCTGTGTAAAACCCAATGCTATCGCGCTGCAAAATAAAGAGACAAAGTAGTCCAGAAACCATACGGAAAACATGGGGCCTCGTATGTTTCCAGTAGTTTACCAGTGCCCTCGAGGAGGGATAAACACCGGAAAAGGCATGACGTATGCATGCCTTTCAACAAATTAAAACACACAGATTTTAAAAGGCAAGTCCATGAGCCAATGAAAGTTACTGACGTAACATGGGTGTGGTTAAAATCCCCCTAAAGAGAGATTAGAAGAGGGACGGAGCACTTTGCGCTCGCCCCTAAAAAATAAAGGACTTGAGGCTTAATAGAACAGCACAGTGCTGAGAAAGGAACAGCACTTAATGTTAACATGTGAATGCTTTGACATTAATACTTCACATTATAGCACTGCACAGAGAATATTTATTAAAAGTGACTTTTTAAACACGAATGTAGAACTATTCCTGCTCTAGCACCCCCCATGATGACAGTGTCATTAGTGAACTAAGAGGCAGGACAGATTTCATGTGAATTCTGCATGTGGCCCAGATTCTTGTAGACAAAGCAACATTACAATCTATCAGTGGCGGCCTGCTGTTTTAACAGGGAGGGGGGGCGGGCGGTAAGCACACTCACACTTTCACACACACGCATGCACGCACATCCATTAACAACACTAATCAACATTCAAACATACACGCACGCACCAAACATTCATTTAAAACAATCACACACACACACACACACTTACCTTCAGCCTCAGAGGTCCTAGGAAGGTTGGGACTGCTGCCTTCCCTCATTGGCTGACCTTAGGTCAGCCAATGAGGGAAGGCAGCAGTCCAAGACTCGTCAAAGAGTGGGATGGGGTCAGTGAGATTGCTGACCCCATCCCACTCTGTGATGAAGTGTCACTGATTGACACTCGCCCTGGGCGCTTCAGGGCTTAAACCTGAAGCGCCCAGGTCGAAGTCAATGGATGACGCTTCCCTCGTCACCCGGGGGAGGGCCTGGACGCACCTTTGCTGAGCCGAGGAGGTCACGCACATTGGAGCTGTGACCTCTTCAGCCCAGCAAAGTTCAGCTCAGGCAGCCAGGAGTCTGCGCAAATCGCGCATGTCTGCTCCTGGCTGCCTTACCGGAACATGAAGAGTGCTAGTCAGGCTGACCTTTGCTAAGCCTGACAGACACTCTTAATGAGGGCAAAAGGTGGGGGGCGTGGCCCCTCCGCCCTAAAGGACAGGCTGTTTCTGCAATATATTAAATCAAGCACAATAGTTTTTTCTACAGCTGGTATTCTGAACTCATATATTTGATGGTGCTTTGATTTCTGAAAGTGAAGAAATAGGAGAATCAGTCAAATAAAATATTTGCCTAAGATCACACAATTTGGTTAAGCGAGGAAGCCGCAATTAGTCCAGATATTTTGGTTCCACCTTGTACAAATTTGCTACTAAATGTCTCTCCTTTTCATTTCAAAGGTTACTGTTCTGTTTTACTCCTTGGTGCATGAGGATAGACGCAAGTGGTGGGTAGACGCAAGTGGTAGGCAGAAGACATGTGAAAGCTTGGCTTGTCATTGGGCTTGAGGTTTGAACAGGACCTTGAACCAGAGCCAGGCTTCAGGCTCGATCCCGGTTTGAACTTTCAGTGGCTCAACCACCTCTATACGTAGGTATCAGTCTGTTGTGGGAGAGAATGAGTAATCAAAGCGGGAAATGAGTGACCAAGACAAGGGTCACTGCACCAGAGCCCTCTCCTCCTGCAGAGAGGGCTCTGAGAGGTGTTGGGAGGAGAACGAGGGATGCTGCAAGAGTGTAAGTGCACCTTTACTTCTACTCATGCATGGACAAGTGCAAGGAATGTAATGAGCTCCTACGGGAAAGCAGGGGGTGCTATGAGTGCAGGGAAGTAACTGAGGGATGCAGGGTGCTCCTCATTGGAGTGTTGTGTGCTTGCATAGAATTAATGGAGAGATGAGAGTGAGGGGCTTAGGGAACTCCTGTAGTGAGTGTTGTGATGGGTTCATGGAGCTCCTGGAGGGAGAGAGGGATGGTTGCAGAGTGCTGCTTCTGAGAGGTGAGCGAGTGGTGCAAGGAGCACCTTTAGTGAGGTTGTGATGTGTGCAGGGAGCTCGTGCAGTGAAGGAGTGTTGTAAGTCTTTGCAGGGAGGAGAGTGAGGAGTGCAGTGCCTGCTGTACAGTGGAGAGTGAAGTGGTGTGAGCTCTTGCAGGGAACACTTTGAGCATGCAGTAGAGTCCCTGAGGGGTGTAGTTATGATTTTGAGCCAGTTATGTGCTGAAAAAGTAACACAAACCTGGTCTAAGACCCATATAGATCTAGGCCCAGGTGTTTTAGCACACAGTAACTTGAGAAGTTAAGCACTTGTGGCTTAATTTTTAGGTTTTCTAGCAGGTTATCAGCTTAAATCTTAGCAGAATCAGTTCAGGTTTTCACCATCCTGATGTGGATAAAATAAACGACAACAGCAAACAAACACTATCAGATATATTAAACATGCCCATACCAAGGTGGAATCGTCTGATGAAATAGTGTCCAATAATTTAAGGTTGAAAAGCAATGATTGCAAGTTAAATATATTGGCAGAATAATGCTGCAAGAAGTGCAATTGTGTGCTGCACAATTTACATTTTTGTGCTGCAATATTTGCTAATCTATGCGGCAAAATCCTGAGGGGTATGTTTTATGGATTAAATGTTTTCTGATATCTTGAATCAAGTTTACATTGCTGTATTGTGATTTTTTAGCCTAAGGTATTCTGGGTGTTGTAGTCTTGTGGTGCATTCATTGAACTAATTAGACTAACACCTGACATCAGTGATTTTTAGGTGAAAAGTTTAGGACTGGAGGCAGTGTCTGTACTCTCCTGAGCAGAATGGTCACCGAGTTTTTCGATCTGGCACAGGATTATTTTCAGAATTCACACAAATGTTTCTGCTGCCTTTCCCTCATGGTAAAAAATGGATAACAATAGCATGATCAGGAGTAAGGGTCTATAACAATCTTCAACTATTGACTGCAACAACTTTCTATGATAAGTATTAAAGTAATACAACCATCACATTGGAGTTCTGTCACCTGTTGGCTGTTTTTGACAGGAGACACCTTTATATGTCAAAATTAGGCATGTAGTGTGTGTATAAAGTTGCTGTGAGTTTATAGTCACATTAAGTGAAGCATGTTGTGTTTAGGTGGTCAACAGCATTTCAAGTACTAACACCTTAGATGAAACATAAAAACTAAGAGTGGGCGTAGCTGATGTAATTCAGTGTAGCTTAACCATGCAGAATTACATAAGAATTCTGCAAGATTACGCATAATAGCACAAGAAGAGTCATTCTACATTTAGCAAAAACCCTTTGCATTCAAAATGGATGTGAGGATGCATTTTGCACAAGGAAATAGCTCTAAATGCAAAAGAACATGAATAGGGAGTGCGAGCAGCCGCTCATGCTCGCAAATGTGCTCTTGGGGGTAGGAATTTTCCACCAATTTACTCCCAGCATTTAGTGCTATTTTCTTAACAGAAACTGCACCCTCGCCTCCAAAATGTACACGAGGATGCATTTCACACTAAGAAATATTGGTAAATGTAGCAGAACACAAATACCAAGGGTGAGCGTCCACTCATGCTTGCTAAATGTGCTCTTGTGCTAAGATTTTCCCCCAACTTACTCTTAATTACGTGAGCAGGAATAATCAAGAAATTACTGAAAGTACTCTGATTACTCAGGAGTAATTGATATTCCACATGGGCCTAATAAAAACAGCATTCAAGAAGTATTTTGTTATTGTTTCACCTATTATTTTGAAATCTTGCTATCATTGTTCACATGTGATGAATAATTTTTCTCATAAAGCTTGCTTGGGAGCTCTCAGCAGAGGCATGCGCTGCAATGCAAATAGCACTTCTTTTCAGAAACAATACAGAAGCAGAGAGCGACACTGGCAGAATCACTGTGCATGCTAAGTGGCACCATGAGATATGCATGAGGATCATCGCTTGCTGCATGAAGAAGCCGATTTGTGCTCATCTGGGGACAATTCCTCATCTGGGTCTCGCCGCTCCACACACAGCCTCCCTGATTCTTGGCAGAAAGTCAGGCTTGCATGATTGATAGCAAATGATACCCTTGTATTCGGTTGGCAAAAGGTAGATTGGTTGGCAAGTTTGGGGTGTTACAGTGACATCAGCATTGACTGGTCATCCATGATGGACACCTGCTTATCTAACTGAAAGCCAGGAGACATGGCACCTAATACAGGCTGTGTGATCCTGGAAAAGTCAGTTTATCTATATGCACGACATTTTCCATAGATGCCACAACTGGGCGTGGTTAGAGGTTGCTGAGCTCCAGTAACAGTTCTATAGTAATCAAAACTGGTTAGGGCATTAGATTCTCATTTTGTTCAGAGTTTGTTGTCAAGCTGAATGCCATACTACTTCTCTCATTCATTTAACGATCTCCTCCTATGCCACTCGCCAGGCCATCGCAAGACTTGGTCAGTGACTAGATGGTCATTTTGAAATTCACCACAGAAGCAGCACTGCAGTACACGTGTTTGGAAACCCTCTCTAAAAGAGTATCTTGACGCAGGACCCGTATGTAGCCTTAGGGTGACCTGCCAGTGATAGATCATCGTTTATCTGTTGTCCCCGTAGAGATCACACTGGTGTATGTAAGCAGTGGAGCAAGTTTAGGTACCCAAGAGGAGGCTGCAGTTCAGAACAGCGCCTCATACCCGAAAGGTGCCTCTGAAAGCCTTTCCGGACTAACAGATACCCACATACATTAGGTTGTCCTGTAGTTTCCCACTTCGCCTCCCCAACTCAAAAACTCCTTAAATGCACCCTTGTCATTGCAGGATCCAGGATAGAAAAGATCAATCATCTCTGAATTTACTGTGTCATTGGAAAAGGTGGAATATGTCACTAATCTGACCTTCTGTCCACAGCCGGGAACATTCGATATTCTTGACTATGGGATGAACCGCGCAACAGATCCCAACCTGATTAAGGTAAACAGGTAAGTCACAATGTTTTTCATGATTTTAATCCTCAATTTCACTGTTTTGAACCAATTTTTGCACGTTGGATTGCTTTTTGAATGTTCTTACTGCACTTAAAGACGCATTTATCTGATATATTTGCAACGTCAACGATTGATAATGTGATATTAGTGTCTATGCCACGTGAAGTTATAAAGCTAATACACTGTCAAGATTATTCACCAGATTCTGTTCCTTGTAGGGGGTGCTCTGCAGTTCTCAGGTGCTGATTCTCCTTGTGAACCATGATTCAGTAAACTAGGACTATAGTGATAAAACAAGACCGGAAGCAGCTTTGACGCTGCGGGATAGCTCTGGTCAAGCACTGATGGCCAAGTTTGTGGGAGGTGGTATCAGCATGTGTTTCAGATACAATCTGCAGCGATTGCAAACGTAATCAATGATGGATAAAGTCCAGTCGGAGTTTTTGGTTTTTTTAATGCTTCTTAATTACACATTTACAAAGATAGAAGAATTAATATTACAAAAGACATTGAAAATCAGAAGCCTTTAGCTCAAAATAAGAAATGACTTCAACAGAGTTAACTCTCCCGCTCTCCTAAAAAAGCATAGACAAGTGTTAAAAATAAGCCACTCTGATAACTATATAGAGTTGCTTATATATAGAAAGCAATGCCTCGTTGTTATTCTAGAGGCCTTTCTTTGTCCTTTGGCATTGTTTGTAATTCTCGCAGACTGGCAGTGCAGAGAAAGGAGTGGTCCAATGTCTTCCAATAGTGCCGTGTTGGGCTGCGACGTAGAGCACCAGGTGTAGCTCCTCCTGTTACCGGTGCTGATATTCTTTAAAATGGGAGACTAAGGGGAGGTAGAAATGGAATACTAAATGATGCCTCTTGTGGGGTCACGCAGATCGCTGCCAGCGCAGAATGCTCGTTCATGCTCTTCCCAAGTTGTTTGGTGCCACAGTTGCTGCCACAACCTTGCTGTTGGTAAAATAACACCAAGGCTTTGAAATCAAACATGCCGGAAGTTTGTCAGAATGGGCTAGTCTGCTATCAGCATTACTGGAAACCAGTAGTTTGTGTAATTTATATTCCACAAGTGCAACCGGTTACCAGTAGATTGCGTCATTTCCTCTTTTCCCTACGCCTGTCATGTAGCTTTCTAACTTGCAAGACATGATGGACCTGTAGGAACTTGAGCACTTGAGGTACCTGTGAAAGATGTGTGCCTCAGCCGCGTGTCAGGCACTAGCAATACTCACTGTGTGATCTACAGCAGTTGCATGCGTACACCTTGCACCCGATGCAGCAGGAGCCTTTTGTACCTCTTCAGCTCAGATTTTGAATCGGGGTTGCATCACATTTTTGGCGCACCCCTAACGCAAAATCTATTTTGGTATTTACAAAGCCACGCGAAGTTTGAGTTGTGTGGCTTTGCGTGACGTTTTATAAAAATCGAACAGGGGACTTTTACACGAAGTCATTTATACTTGCGAATGGATGATTAAAATGAGGGACTCACAATGAAAGAGCTGCAACAGTCCTCATTTTCAGGCATATGCCTGACCCAGTGCTTAATTTGTAAATAAAAACGTGCTGGTGCCCAAAGACCTCCTCTTAAACACGCGGCTGCTGCAATTAAATGTAGGAGCACGGAATAGTGAGGCAACGTAATCCTGAAGCCATCTGGGGCATCTTCAATCCATTTGCAGCCACTCTCTGCCCCTTCAGCTCACTCTAGCGCTTTCTACTTCCTCCCTTTTGGACGCCTTTTCGTTTTTCCCTTCTTTCGTCTTTCCAATATGTGTCTTTTGCTCGCAGCAAATGCTTGAGGCAGAAGAATAAGCCCCGGCTCTCAAAAATAAGTGCCGGTGCTCAGCACCGGAAGCAACAAGCACAAATTAAGCACTGGCCTGACCTCGGGTAGCACATATAAAATCAACAGTTCTCGAGCAAAATACGAGTGCTGCATGAGGACATTTTATGTCAGTTCATCAACCCCTGTCAGAAACTACTTTCCAGCAAATTATACATTTTGCCTGAAGTTTTTATGCCAGTTGTTAGTACAAATTCCCCGGAAAAACTTTGCCAAAGCCTGCTGGAGACAAGTTTTTTTGTGGAAATTATTTAAAGGTTTGCCTAGTACTAGCCCACCTCTTGTTGTCACCAAAAATATTTGAATTGGTGTGAAGGGTAAAAATTGTCTCCAAAGAAAATTACCCTAGCACCAAATTACGCAAGCAGTATTACCAGAATGTTTGACCCAAGGGAAAGGTCTGTAATTAAAAGGGGTGCATGGGGACCCTGACATCTCACTGTTGGAGTTAAGGCTCACTGAACTACGAGATGGGCCCGTGTCTCTGCGTTTTATGGGTTTCTGCAGTTTCAGGCTGGCACTTGGGACCATGTACTACAGGGAGGCAGGTGACCTCAATAGCTATTCACAAAGGCAGTCACGTGTTCATGCTATGAGTCCTGGTGCAAAGAGATGTTAGTGCTGCACCTCAGTATGTCCCAGAGGAGGTTAAGTGTGAATACAATGTAACCCGGAAGATGCTGGTGACAGATATATAGAAGGGGGCTCACCTCAGCACCTGACTCCGTGTGGATTTGGGTGTCCTTGTAAGGCTATCCTTTTTGGAAGGAGTTGGACACATCACTGAGCAGGATCACCAGAGAGGCGGCTCATGGTCACTTGTAGTTTTCAATGTGCTTAATGATCTCAATGGACCGCCTCCAGTTCGGTGCACCTGGTCTGGTCCAATGGGCAGCTCCTCAGAATTTTGAGAAGGACAGACACAGAGTACCTACATTAAAGTTGTTGTTGCCTTTCCCTGGTCTGCGTCACAGGTTGATTTCAGAAAGATAGACCGGTCTAGTTCCTGGAGTAAAGTTTATCCCAGCCCTAAAGGGGAACAAACACTGTGCTGAGTCTACACTCTGGAAAACCTTGTGTACTTGTCCCAAAAGTAAACCTGAAACGAATGTGACGTACTGGCTTGAGGGATTCACAAATAATACTGTACTGGTGAACTGGGCACTTGTCCAGCACCAAGTATCAAGTGGCATTACAAGAATATTGAAAGTCTCTTGCAGTTCAGGAAGCATTAGTCTTATTGGTTGCTTCCTTGGCTAACTGGAAGGGAGCAGGCATTGCAAGGATTGCAAGGACTGAGTATTCAGGCATGGATGTTATCAGTGGTTCTGAGGGAGAAGGGACTTACACAGAAGACTCACCATCCATGGGTGCACGGCACGGTTGTGTTTACGAACAACCATGATATGGTGTATTTAGTAGGATTTACTTTAATTTAGAAAAACAGCATTAAACATCCATTATAACAAACACAATAACTGTCACATTTATGAAACAAAAAACAATTATGTACACAATTATAATAAATGTATGCAAACAGAATCCTTGGTGCACATACACTTGCACAGTGACAGAATAATCAGAATAATATGCATGTAAACCAGTGTATGGACATACCAGAAATAGGCAAAAAGAAAATATAAAATCTGTAATGTTGATACCAAGTTACTTTAATGATTGTCTGGTGTAATTGCCTGTTGTGATTACAACTTTTGAACCCTGAGTTGATTAGGGGTCATCACCAGGACAAGAAGTTTAGGAGTAAAAAACAAGAAACATGGAAAACCTAGAAATCCCTTGTGCAAACAGGAAACATGCCTAGCGAGACCCCACTATCTGAGCTACTGAGTTTGTAAAGTGAAAAGAAGTTCAACATTGAGTTGCACTCTAATTTAGGGATATGCAGAGAAAAAGCAAAGGGTTGGCTTAGACAAAAAGATTTAAGCCAGAGCAGAACTGGGTCCATCATTTTCCGCATCAGTAGTCAGATGAACGCTCTGTTTACCTGACATTTATCCGATACTTAGATTGGACTCCCTTCTCCCTTTTACAAGTAACCTCTTAGCATTAGCATAAGGTTGTCCAGTGATTTAACACAAAAACCCATACTGCATGTGGCCTGGTAAAAGAGGTTGGACATTCTGCACGCAGAATTAGTAGTGGCAGGGGAATCAGTGTTTATTTACAGTGGGGGCACAACGTGATTTCCTATGCATGTAGTATTGATATGGTGATCACCTATAGACTCCTTTGAAATGGGGAATAACGTGATTTCTGAAATCTACGTTCGTAATCTAACTAGGGACAAAGATATGGCCTTGAAGATTTGTCCCCAATAAAACAAGGAGTATTGTCACGTCTGAGAATACCAAATGTGATAATCATGCACCACCAATGTTTCCTGTCAGGAATGACAGCCACTTGTAATGAGGGCCAAAGCCTGTCGAACACCCTCTCGAGCAATGCAGTCACAGAGATGATGTTTGATGGTCTTGTCCCTTCAAGGCCACCAGTACTAATTGATTGTGGTGGTTTTCAACCTTAGGCTATTCAAGAGGTTGTTTGATAATAAGTTCCTTTCATAAATGCTTCCTTATATTTGCTGATGGAACAAGTTAGTATTCTTATTAATATTTTGTGTCACTTATTCGTTTCTATGTCTACTTACACTTGGGGCTTTTCTTCTTGTCATTGCTGTTTCATCTGCCGTCCTTCAGTGATTTCACATTTTATAATACTACATCTGCTTTACCCAGCACCGTAAATTCCATTTATTATTTGTGCTGCTACCCAGACGTGTGGCTCATTTTGCAAATACTTTTTCTCTTTGCTCTCCTGAGGTAGTACCACTGATGCAATAGTTTTTATTAAAAAAATACGTGTTCATGAGCTGCAGAGCGGTCCCTGGTTCTAAACTTCTTTATAAGTAGAATCTTTAAGGAGACTAGAGACCTAAAGTACGAAAGTATTCAGTGGTTGAAAGTCCCATGATTCGGAAAATCCCAGGTTTTGAAACCGCAAAATTTCATTTTAGTGTGTACTAAACATTTAGAAAAGCCTTTCCGATTTGCCAAAGGAGGTTTACATTACATTCGCAGGAGCGCAGTTTTGACAGTAAGATTGGGGGGTGCGGTTGAGGGGAGTTAGGTTGAGCTTCAGGTTTTCCAACAATCATATCATGTTAACATACATTACATGACAAGTAGGACGCATGAGAGGGGCTTAAGTGGCCGTGGAAAGGAAGAGGAATGCAGATTGGTAGGCTACTAAGTACAGGAAAAAACAATATTTTGTAAATTAACCAACATTTCTAAAGACTTCTAAAACAGTGAGTATGCGTTTTTGTCTGTATACATGGTCAAATTCCTGGTGAAATCCTGACAGACACATCACCATACCTGACAGAAAGCACGTGCACCCAACTATTTAGTAGAAATTACATTTATTGGGGGGGGGAGTGTAACACCTCAAACACCCCCTGCCCCTCAAGCTACGCCCCTGTACATTCTGAATTGCAGTTAGTAGGGGACACGAAGGGGCACCCCTTCCTAATAGCGAATCACAATGAGATGTGTAAGGGGAAAAGAGATACAATATCCAATTACTCATTTAACTGAATATTAGTTCTGATACCTCAGGAATTATTGAAACAGGTTACTAGTGTCAGGCTCACACTTCCCCTGCAGGAGATATGGATTTCAGTGCTGCTCCATCTTACCCACGCTGTACTACAAGGAGTCTAAAAAGCACTCCAGAGAACACAGGGGGATTAAAATACATCAATACACTAGGTGATGACATTTGCACACATTATTGTTTGTGTGCAGTAAAACCATACTTCGGTGCAGATATAATGGTCATTCCAATTGAAAATGTGTTGCCTGTAATATCAGTGCACCACACACCATGCATTCTCCACACCATGCCACTCCAGTTTTACCCTTCCACTCTAAGCCATGTTACTCCATTTTTCAACACTCCATTCTTCTCTCCGACATGCCACCCCACTCTATGCCCCTCCACTCTGAGAAATTCAGCGACATGCATGCCACTCGACTCCACACCACTCCAATCTACTCCATGACACAACCTGCCACTCCACTCTATGCATTTCCCTTCCACACCACTTACCCAGCTCCACTCTACCCCACTCCAATCTACCACACACCACTCCACCCCACCCCACCCCACCCCACCCCACCCCACCCCACTTGGCTACAATCTACCCCAATCTACTCCACTCCAGTCTTCCTCACCCCATTTCACTCCACTCAACCCAACCTTCCCTACTCTTCTCTAAGCTAACCCACTCCAGTCTGATCTGCCACACTCAAATTTACCCATGCCACCCTAATCTACCCCACACCACTTCAATTTACCCCACTCTAACCCAGTCTACCCCACTCACTCCATTCCATTCTACCCAACTCTAATTCACCCAATCTACCCCACTCCAATCTACCCCAACCAGCCCACTCCACTCCAATCTACCCCACTCCACTCTACCCTACTCCACTCCAATGTACCCCAGTCCAATTTACCCCACTCAATTCCAATTTACCTCACTCCACTCCAAACTCCATTACAATCTATCCCACTCTTCTCCACTCTAATCTAGCACACTCCAATCTACAGAAATCTACTGTACAATCTACCGCAATCTACCCCACTCCACTCCAATCTAGCACACTCCAATCTATGCTCCTCTGATCTACACCACTTCAGTCTGTCACACTCCACTCCCCTCTACCCAAACATACCCCACCACACTTCACTCCAATCTACCCCACTCCATTCTACTCCACTCGACTCAAATCTACCCCACCTCACTCCAATCTAACCCACCCCAACCCACCCCACTCCAGTCTACCCCATTCCACTCTAGTCCAATCTACCCCTCCCCAATCTACCTCACTTCAATCTACCCACCCCAATCTAACCCATTTACTTCACGCAAATCTACTCCACTCCACTCTAATGTACCCCACTCTATCCCAATCTACCCCACCAACTTTATCCCACTGCAATCTACCCCACCCTACTCTACTCTAGTCCACCCCACCCCACTCCACTCAACTCTACTCCACTACAATGTACCTCAGTCCAATTTACCCCAGTCAATTCCAATTTATCTCACTCCACTACAAACTCCATTACAATCTATCCCACTCCACTCCAATCTACCCCACTCCAGTCTACAGCAGTCTACCCTACAATCTTCCACAATCTACCCCCACTCCACTCCAATCTAGCACACTCCAATCTATACTCTGATCTAAACCACTTCAGTCTATCACACTCTCCCCAAACCTACACCACCCCACTTCACTCCAATCCACCCCACTCCAATCTACTACACTCCACTCAAATCTACCCCACTCCATTCCAATCTAACCCACCCCAACTCACCCCACTCCAATCTACCCCATCCTACTCTAGTCCAATCTACCCATTCCCACTATACCCCACCTCAATCTGCCCACCCTAATCTACCCCATCTACTTCATTCAAATCTACTCCACTCCACTCCAGTGTACCCCACTCTATCCCAATCTACCCCACCCACTTTATCCCACTGCAATCTACCCCAAACCACTCTACTCTAGTCCACCCCACCCCACTCCATTCTAGCCCACTCCACTCTGCCCCATTCCAAACTCCTCCACTCCAGTCATCCCTTTTCAATCTACCCCACTCCTTTACAATCTGCTCTACTCTAATCCTCCAAATCTACTCCACTCTAATCTACCCCACTACACTTCACTCCAATGTACCCCCTCCACTCTTTCCCAATCTATCTCTCTCCGATCCAATCTTGATTCCACGCTAATGTACCTAAGTACTCTACACACCATGCCACTCCAATCTACCCCATGTCCTCTACCACACTTAACTCCACCCTACACAAATCTACTCTACTCCACTTCACTCCAATTTACCCCACTCCAGTCTACCACACCCCAGTCAAATCAACCCCACTCCACTCCAGTCTAGCCACTCCCCCCATTCCACCCCATTCCAAACTATTCCACCACAGTGTACCTCAATCTACGCTACTCTAAACTACCCTCCCCAGTCTACCCCACCCCAAACTACCCCACTCCAATTGACCCCTATCTTCTCCATTCCAATCTACTCCATTTCACTCCAATCTACCCACTCAACACACTCTAATTTATCCCACTCAACTCTAATCTTCCCCACTCCATTCCAATCTACATCACTCCAGTCATCTGTCTTCAATCTACCTACTTGAATCTACACCATTCCAATCTGCACCACTTAATTTCAATTTACCTTTCTCTAATCCACCCAATCTATTCCACTTCGCTCCACCCTAATCTACCCCTCTCCACTCTACTGCAATCTACCCCACTCAACTCTTCCCTAATCAATCTCACTCCACTCCAATCTCAACTCCATTCCAATCTATCCAACTCCACACCACTCTAATATACCCCACTCTACTCTACCGCAATCTACCCTACTCCATTCTACCGCACGCCACTCTAATCTGCCCCAAACTCCAAACTACCCATTCCAGTCTACCATACTCCACTCTACCCAAATCTACCACACATCACTTCACTCCAATTTACCTCATTCCAATCTACTACATTCAACTCACATCAGCCTCACTCCACTCCAATCTAACTGACTCTACCCAACTCCAATTTACCCTACCCAACTCCACCCCAGTTTACCCTACTCCAATCTACCGCCCCCCAATCTACTGTACTGTCTACTCCAATCTACCCCATGCAACCCCAATCTAACCCAATTTAATCTACCCCACTCCAATTTACCACGCTAATTTAACCAACACCCCCTCCAATCTACCCCACTCCACCCAACTTCAATGTACCCAGTACACCCCACTCCATTCTACCCCACTCTATCCCCACTCCACTCTATGCCGATTTACCCCACTCCACTTTACCCCAATCTACCCCATTCTACTGTACCCCAATCTAACCAACTCTACTCTACCCCACCCCACCCCACTAACTTTTAGCCAAGCTGAACAACATCTAATTGGTATACAGCATGGCTAAAACACATTGCCAATGCTAATAACTCTCACATGGGCGAAACCTTTTGGCTTTTCCATTGCTTCTTTTCTTTAATTGTTAGTAAGCTATTATTATCTTACATAATTATAATATCACTTAAACCTTAGTTTTTTTCAGTGAATTTCTAGCTTTTTTTTAAACTAGAAGTAATATTATATTACTATATGTAACATCACCCCGTGTCACGCCTGGCGAGGTGTTACCAGCAGGACTTGGCCTGTGGACCCAACCACCTGCAAGAGTGCCCTATCCTCTGCTGTGTACAACCTTCGGAAGTGTGTGGAGTGGGGTAGGATGCAAGGACTGGCCTGTGACCAGGCCCTGCAACCAACCCCTTACAAGCACCCTACCTCCTGTAGTGAACAGCCTTCTGGCATGTGCAACGTGTGGATGGTCTGGAAGGTCTTGGCTGCCCTGAGGCAGATTTACTGACTTTTTCAAAGAGTCACAAAACCAAAATATATAAAAAGAGCCTATTGGCTTTATCAAGGGGTGAGCATATCAATATACCATCATTGCCCAAAAATCACCAATATTTTTGATCAAATGTATATTTTAGTAATTCACACAATGCAATGTTTATTTATAGTGATTATTACAAAAAAAGTAATACAAGTGTAATAGAAAAATAAAATCAATATGCCTGTGAGTCTTTTCTTTTAGCATGAATTTATGATTGCATTTTGTGGGTCTGAAAAATGTTAAAAGAAAGACTCAGAGACGTCTTTTTTTTAATGAAGCCAACACATCTTTCTTGTAACATTTTTCAGCCCATAAAATACAATAATTAAAACCACTGCAAGAAGGCCTTGGACTCCAGTTGAAGAGCATAGAGCTTGAGCTAGGACTGTTTTCTGAAAATATGCTGAGTTATTCTGGGGTCATTCATTCAATGACCCAGGAAACCTAGGACCATATTTATACTTTTTTAGTGCGGCATTTGTGCCGCTTTTTGACGCAAAAACGGTGCAAACTTACAAAATATAATTGTATTTTGACAGTTTGCGCCGCTTTTGCATCAAAAAATGACTCAAATGTGGCACAAAAAAAGTATAAATATGGGCCTTACTATTTTTTAATGTTGCTGAGGGACTGCTGCACTCCAAGCAGCCCCGCCCCAAAATGTTATAAAAATGTTTGGTGATGCCCCTGACCTTTTTAGGGACATCACCATGCTGTAACACAATTGTAAAGAGCCCTCACAGAGCATTATGCTGTGCTCCTTCAAGGTGTAGTGATTAATAAACCAGTGGCTCCTGCGGCACACTCATTATTCACTTGTCCTTCAAAAAAACATTTTTGTCAGTGTCCTTGTGCCCACACCAGGACACCCATGTTTAAAATTTTGTTTGGGTCCCTCATGACTCCAACCAGCTCCCTAGTGGAAGCCTTCTCTTTTTAAAATGTCTGATGGATGCCCTGGTGCCAGCCTGGGGCACCAACATGGCTGGGACTGTTGGGGCTGTGGGTCTCAAGGCCCAGTGGCCCCAGCTGGCTCCCCAGCCAGCACCTTTCCTTGATGCGCCCCAGGAGAGAGTAGCATTTTTTTAACTGCTCCTGCTAGGTGGCTGCAAAGGTACGTTCACTGCCTCTGCAAAGTTCTGTACATAGAGTCTGGACAGAGTATGTCTGCACTCTCCTAGGCATGGAACCACAATGTCCTAGGGGTGGGCTTTCTGTGACACTTTTAAGTTTCAGTCTATGGAGGGTTGGGGGCCCCAAGGCCGATATTGGTTCGTGGAGGTAAGCACATGGCACCCCCCCCCTTTTAAAATAAACTTAGCACTCTGGACAAGGTTCCCAGGGTCTAAACAGAGTCAGGGGGGTCATGTCCCCTCTCCTTTAAAAAAAAAAAAGACCCCAGGGGAAAGGGTATCAACCCTGGGGCCTTTAAGGGCTCATGGAGGGAGGCAGCAGACCCTCTTCTCCTGAGGAATGATAACAGCCCAGGAGATGATGGTCCCTGGGGCCTGAATAAGCTCGTGGAGAGGGACACTTTTCCTCCTCCTGTTCAAGTTAACTTGCACCACCCTTCAGGGCCATGGCCCACCAAGGAGGGTTATTTTTTTAAATGCGTGGGGCCACCACTTTTCTTAAAAGAAATTTGCAGCTGTATCGCAAAGTTTTTAAAATATATGTTTTTGGCCCTGGGGAAGGGTGGTCCTTCCATTATGCTGAGGGGGCATGGTATCACTATCCAGACCTCACAAGTCAATTTTTATACATTTTTGTAGGTTGAGGCCTAAGTTCTGAGATGGCTGCCACCACATCGTTGTTGATTTGGTGGCAGCCAATAACATCATTTTTGGAGATCTGTCACCCTTGCAGATCTTCTGCAGCAGGACATATCTGTGTTTTTAGAGCCTTAATTGCTCAAACACTACTGTACAGATTTACACCAGATAACAAAGAGCAGGCTTTTTTGAACAAGACCTTGCTTTCTGCCAATAGGGAAAACATGTTTTGGAACTCCTCTCTTTTTCTCATTCCCCCACTTCATGGATCACCCCGAAACTTTCCAGGAAGGAGCTGTGGTGCAAGACATTTTTTTGGAGAGTTTCATGAACATTCATCAAATGGCGCCAAGGTTATTAGCAAAAATGCTTTTCCTGTGGAAAAAATCAGCTTAACTATAACTACTTAGTGTTGACTGCCACTGAGTGTTATATATTTGCTCAAAAACTACTGAAACGATTAACACCAAATCACCAAAAGTACTCTTTCTGGATCAAATTCAGTTCCTGTCAAACAAGAATGTGGTGGCAGCTATCTTAGGACGCAGTCCTAGAAGAAAATTAAAAAAACAGAACATAAGGGGGCAGGGTAGGGATACCCTGACCTCCTAGGGCTGGGGCCTAAAATGATTTTTTTTGGTTAATTTTGTAGTGAATTTGCAGAGTATCCACAAATCCACTGCAATTTTTTTTAAAAAGTATAGACTCCAACACGACTCTGGTTAGGCCAGGGCCCGGGGAGCAGTGTGAAATAATTCTTTTTTGTAGTGTGGTGCATGGCCTCCCTCTCCCTGAGCCTCTGTGTGGCCCTTGGGGCTGATGTGTAAAATAAGACTGAGTAAAAGAAGGTCCCCCGATCCTTAATACTCTCCCGGGCAGAATTCCATAATGAAAGGGGAGATGTCTCATGGCTCCCCTCCCTGAGCTTTAAAAGGCCCCGGGGACCCTATCCTGGGCCGAACTGAACTTAAAAGGGAAGGGGCCATGCAGCCCCCACCCTGAGCCCGTTAAGCCCATGGGGACCCTGTCCCCCGGGATCAGCTCAATTACTGTGTTCCAGGGAACACACCTCCTGGTACAAAGTAGTTTCGCTGCCACCATTAGTACCGGCAGGGAAACATATGTCTGCTCCAACCAGGTGTGAGCATTTTTATCTCGTGCTGGGTGGGAGTAGACTAGCCATCCATGCCTGCTGGAGCATGGACAGGGTAGGCAAATGTGCTGTCACTCGGTGTGAGCTTTATAAATGCACCCCCAGCCCTTCAGGCAAACAAACACACATTGCTCCCATCTGGCAAGAGCCGAGAAACAAAATGGCAGCTGCAACTGGACATGACCAATGTCAGCTCAAACAGCATGCAGGGAGCTAGCTGTGGCTGCTGGGGCTTTGGTGATTTCCCCCTGTGACCCCCAACTTGTTGTTTGGTATGCACTGTGCAACCCTTCCCCTTAAAGGCTCAGGGGCTGAGTCCTGGAGCACCTTGTGACTCGAAGAGTTGGGACTGTGTGTCCCCTCTTTAAAGGCCTTGGGGATGGGGTTCCCGGGGCCCTGTGGCTCGGAAGAGGGGGCCATGTCCTCCTCCTCCTGTTAACAAATGTGTTTTTGCCCCAAGGGATGAGGTCTCCGGGGACTGAAGTGGCTGCACACCCCATCCCCTTTAAAAACAAGCATTTGCAGTGCAATAGGTCTTTCATTGTGAGAGTTAGAGCTAATGGTGTTGTAAATGACAATGGGGGTTATTACAACTTTGGAGGAGGTGTTAATCCATCCCAAATGTGGCGGATATACCACCAGCCGTACTACGAGTTCCATAGGATATAATGGACTCGTAATACGGCTGGTGGTATGTCCGTCACTTTACCGTCACTTTTGGGACGGATTAACACCTCCTCCAAAGTTGTAATAACCCTCAATGTCTTTTATTTATGTGTTTTGGTTTGGAGTGTAGGAGATGTATGTGGTGTGGATTGAAAATTTGTGGTTTTAATTTTAATTGTTACAAGTGGAGTTGTGCGGTGTGGAATTGTATAGTACTGAGTGTATTTGTGTAATGGAATTATGTGGCATGGTGAACATATATATAGGTGAGAGCTGCATAGAATAGATAGATAAGGTTATTCATAACATGTGAAAAAGACGGATAAGGGTCTTGCAGAGGGTCTTGTTTCACTCTCAACAGTGTGTAATGATCACAAGTATGGTGAGGCCAAAACAGAGGGATTTATTCACTTGCCTTGTTAAATCAAATCATTAACATTTATAAAGCGCGCTACTCACCCGTGCGGGTCTCAAGGCGCTGGGGGGAAGGGGGGGGGTTACTGCTGCTCGAAAAGCCAGGTTTTGAGGAGTCTCCGGAATGTGGAGTGGTCCTGGGTGGTCCTGGGGCTGGTGGGGAGGGTGTTCCAGGTCTTGGTTGCCAGGAAGGAGAAGGACCTCCCACCCGCCGTGGAGCGGCGGATGCGAGGGACGGCAGCAAGCGCGAGGCCAGAGGAACGGAGGAGACGGGTGGGGGCGTAGAAGCTGAGGCGACGGTTGAGGTATTCCGGTCCCTTGTTGTGGAGGGCTTTGTGTGCGTGGGTGAGAAGTCGGAAGGTGATCCTTTTGCTGACTGGGAGCCAATGCAGGTGTCTCAGGTGTGCGGAGATGTGGCTGTTGCGGGGTACGTCGAAGATGAGGCGGGCCGAGGCGTTTTGAATACGTTGCAGGCGTTTTTGGAGTTTAGCGGTGGTCCCAGCATAGAGGGTGTTGCCGTAGTCCAGGCGGCTCGTGACGAGGGCGTGGGTCACGGTTTTTCTAGTGTCGGCAGGGATCCAGCGGAAGATCTTGCGGAGCATGCGGGGGGTGTGGAAGCAGGCGGAGGACACGGCGTTGACTTGCTTGGTCATGGTGAGAAGAGGGTCCAAGATGAAGCCGAGGTTGCGGGCGTGGTCTGAGGGGGTCGGTGCGGTGCCAAGGGCCGTGGGCCACCAGGAGTCGTCCCAAGCGGACCGGGGGTTTCCGAGGATGAGGACTTCCGTTTTGTCAGAGTTCAGCTTTAGGTGGCTGAGCCTCATCCAATCTGCGACGTCCTTCATGCCCTCTTGTAGGTTGGTCTTGGCGCTGGCGGGGTCCTTAGTGAGGGAGAGTATAAGTTGGGTGTCGTCGGCGTAGGAGGTGATGATGATGTCGTGCTTGCATACGATGTCGGCGAGGGGGCTCATGTAGACATTGAAGAGTGTCGGGCTGAGCGATGAGCCTTGAGGTACGCCGCAGATGATCTCGGTGGGGTCTGAGCGAAACGGTGGGAGGTAAACTCTTTGAGAGCGGTTTGAGAGGAAGGAGGCAATCCAGTCCAGGGCCTGGCCTTGGATCCCGGTGGAGCGGAGGCGGGTTATTAGGGTGCGGTGACAGACGGTGTCGAAGGCAGCCGAGAGGTCGAGGAGGATGAGGGCGACTGTTTCACCGTTGTCCATCAGGGTTCTGATGTCGTCTGTGACTGAGATGAGGGCGGTTTCAGTGCTGTGGTTGGTTCGGAATCCGGTTTGTGAAGGGTCGAGCAGGTTGTTGTCTTCCAGGAAGGTGGTAAGCTGTTTGTTGGCGGTCTTCTCTATTACCTTGGCAGGGAAGGGGAGGAGCGAGATGGGGCGGAAGTTTTTCAGGTCGCTAGGGTCAGCCGTAGGTTTCTTTAGTAGGGCGTTGACTTCGGCGTGTTTCCAGCTTTCGGGGAAGGTAGCAGAAGAAAATGAAGAGTTGATGACGGCCTGGAGGTGCGGGGCGATGATGTCGTCGGCTTTATTGAAGACAGAGCAACAAGTTAACAATGAAAGGTGCACATCTTTTAATCAAACATGGCTTAAGGGGCGAGACTGAGTTAAAAAAATTAGATAACTATAGATTACAAGGCAGAAACTGAAGAAAACAAATGCCCACAGCTGTTGCTCTGTTACCGTAAGCAGAGAAAAACGTCATGCTCTTTGCACCGAGCACCAAGACTGATGGACCTTTTAAAGAGAGGGAGACCAATGTTAATATGTGCGTTTTTGGTACTATCAGTGCCAACATGCTAGCAGTTTAAATTTAAACTGACGGATGCAGGCAGTGACCATGTTTGTCACGTGAAAAACAGCTGTCATTATGAGGAACAGTGAGGGGAAAATAAACAAGCATTCACACTGTTTGTGCCATTAGGCAACACAGAGCAAGCCCAGAGACTCTGTGTGAGTTTGGCGAGTAACCGATTAAGACAGGGTACAGCAGCATGGCTTTTGTTTCCAAATACTCACAGGGGTGGGAGGGTTAAAAAGGCACACCGCACATTCCCACAAAGGTTATTGTGAATGAATCAAAGACTTCCCCAGAGACCAAGTGCACCCATCACTCTTATCTCTTAACTGCCTAGAGCAACAAGTGGGTGTTGTGCTGATAAAACCAAGTTGTGGCCGCCATGCTGAAAAATGAAGAGTGGCGCCTGTGAAGCAGCCGCAAAATTTTATTTTATAAACACTTCGCCCGATTCACACCCCTTGCGCTTTATGAAATGTGAAATTAATAAGTGCTTTATCGACATGCACAATGAAAGTGAACATGGGCTGTATGCTTCCACATACAAATTCTAAGCAGTGTCACAATACACATAAATGCACTTAGTAAATATAAACCAGTGCTTCCACATACAAATCCTCAACAGCACCACAACAGAAATATACTCACTTGGTAAATAGCCACAAAAAATTAAATGGGACAGACCTCAAAAATTAAATGCCATCACAAACGTGCAACTAAAAACAGTAATCCAAGCATGTTTTACTAAAAATAAATTAAATGAGCCGGACCTCGAAAACAAAATGCCATCGGAAAAGTTTGCAAGTCAGAAAGCAAAAAGAAACCCAGGGTGTTGTACTAAAATAAAAATTAAATCAGCCAAACCTCAAAAACGAAATGCCATTGTAAAAGCGTGCTAATCAAAAAGCAAAATAAAAACACTACTACTCAAACAGAAGGTAACCCAAGCACGTTTTAGTTGATTATTAAAAAACACAACACTACTCAAACACGAGCTAAACCATAAGAAAAAAAGAGTGCACCAAAGAAACCCTAAATAAACAAAGTTGGGAGAAGACATGTAACAGGGGCAGTCTCTGGGAGAGGAAACCAAACAACAAAAGGAGGGCCCCCTAAAAAACTCATCATTTATTAGAAAGAATTTATGAAGGCCACTACAAACTACAGATCACAAGAGAAGGGCATGAAAGGGCGTGATCAAAGCCCACAGACTGAACACAGCATGTCTCGAAGAGACAGCACATGCACTGCTTGGACGAGACCTTAAAAAGGTCTCAGGTGATGGGTCCCTGGGGCCCCCATACCCTGTGGCCCAAAGCACTGATTAAGGGGGTGTGGGCTGTACAGCTCTCCTCCCTGAGCCTATAAAAGGCTCTGGGGACCCCAGCCCCCAGGCTGTGTCTTTTAAAGAAAGGGAGGGGGTGCATGGCCATCCTGGCTGAGCCTTTAATGGCTCATGGGACACCACTTCCGAGACACAGCAGTTTCCCTGCCCACACCGGCATGGGCAGGAAAACAGAACAAGATATTACTCTCACCCGGAGGGAGCAGCAAAAATAACATCTGGGCGGGAGCAGTACTGGCTCTTACACCATGCTGGGAGCTGCTGGAGAGGCAATGGAGCTCCCCCTGTAGCCCCGAACGTGTTGTTTGTGAGTGCCCCAGTTGGGCACCGGGGCACCCACCTATATTAAAATCAGGCCTTGGGGAATGTGGTTCCTGGAACCTTAATAGGCTCAGGGAGGGGGAGTTACACTGCCCCCTCCCCTTTAAAATAAAAAGGCCCTGGAAGATGGGGTCCTCTGGGCCTAATAAGACTGGGGAGTACATGGCCCTCTCTCCTTTAAAAAAAATACGGACCTGAGTGATGGGTCCCAAGGACCTAATGGAGCTTGGGGAGGGGGGGGTCATGTGGATCCCTCCCATTTCATTTAAATTTCAGCCGTGGGGATTGAGTCCCTAGGGCATAATTAGGCTCATGGAGTGGGGCCACATGGTGCACTCCCCTTTTAAAACTAGATGGCCCTGGAGTATGGGATCCCTGGGGCCTGAGAAGGTTCGGGGTCATGTGGCCTCTGCCTTTTAATATTATTAACAGCCCCAGAAAATGAGGTCCCAGGTGCCCCACCAAGGCTTGGATAAGGTGCCACATGGCCCCCTCCATGAGGATGGGGTCCCCGGAGCATAGTTAGGCACAGGAAGGGAGCGTGTCCCTATCCCTTTATTAATCACTCAACTCTAGGAGATGGGGTTTCCAAGGCTTAATAATGCTTGGGGAGGGGAGGGCCACGCGGCCCCCTGCCCTTTGTAATGTAATGTGGCCCTGAGGGATGGGGTTTCCGGGGCCGAATAAGGTTTAGGAAGGCAAGGCATGTGCCTCCCCTTGTCTTTTAAAAACTAGACGAATCCAGGAGATGGAGTCCCGGGGGGCCAATAAGGCTTGTAGAGAGGGGTGCATGGTCCCCTCCCATTTTTTATTATATTTGACACCAGGAGATGGGGCCCTCAAGAACTATTAGGGCTCAGGGAGGGGGCTGCATGTTCCTGTTCCCTTGGATTTTGACCCCAGGGTGGGATCCCTGGGACCAACAAGGCTTGGGGAATGAGGTCACACGGCCCCCTCCCCTTTTTATTGTAACTGGCCCCAGAGGTGTGGTCTCTTGTGCCTATTAAGGCTTGGGGAGGGGGACTGCATGCCCTATTCCCCAGTTTAATTGCATTTGGCCCCAGGGGATAGGGTCCCCATGGCCTTTTAAGGCTTGGGCAGGGAGGCCACCCAACCCCTCTCCCAATTTTATTGGAACTGGCCCCCTGGACAGTGGCAATTAAGGGTCTGCCTTCCTCTTATTATATATGTTTTGTGCCAGGGGATGGGTTCCTCAGGCCAAAGGCCAACCCTATCCTGTCCACACCAAAGGCTGTGCACGGTGTGGGGTCAGCAGCCTGCTGCGAGTTTGGCTATAGGACCTGGCGGCAAGCCATGGCCTGTTGCCAGCCCTTTGCTGTGCTGTGTGGGATTGGCCGCCTGTGAGAGGTGTGCTGCAGGGTCTGGTCAACACCCACCTATGCATGGTCAAAGGCCATGCACAGCGAATCAAAATAATATGATTTAACATTAAAAAAATCCTAGAAATTTTCTGGAAAAAAATAACTGTTAAAGTAATGTTATATTTAGATCTGATAAAAAAAATGTTTTTCTTTCTTTTAAAATGTAGATATTCACTGGAAAAAAGGTTAAAGTATCATCATAGTTAGGTGAATATGTCAGTTAAAACATTAATGAAATTCACCAGTTACATTTAGCACAGCGAACTATAACTTGCCCTCCCGCCATGCACTGCATCTGACCTCACATATTACATCACTCATGACATGTTCACATCATATACGAAATCACTGATGACATATAAAATCATATCATATACAGGCACAAACTAAGCACTGGAATTTTTATTAGCTGTACTTAACATCTTGGCCAGGAGTTTGTGCAAAGTCAAGAAAATGGCCAAATAAGACAAAGTTGCCCTGTGTTCTGAGCAGAACCACCTCATATTTCCTTTAGTCTAAATAGATCATACTGGCGTTCAGTATTTAGCATCCCTGTTGCAAAATTAATCACAAAAAAGTTATTTATTGAACAGCCAATCTTTGAGGGTGAAGGAAATCTCCACTCAATGGATGCCGTGTTTAAATCAGGTTTCTGATACTCTATCTTGCTTCCCAGCTAGCTCTGTGTCATGCTAGTACAATTAAATAGACACACGCCTACAATTCAATACACACATACATGCATGCATTTATACGTTTTCATCAGAGTGTTGTCACTTTCATCACAATCATTGGCGACCGTGTTTCTTCAATTTCCTTAGCAGTTCAGCATTTATCTACCGATGCTTAATCTTGAACCAACATATAGGGGGTCATTCCGACCCTGGCGGTTGCCTACCTCCAGGGCCGGGGACCGCGGATGCACCGCCAACAGGCTGGCGGTGCATCCATGGGCATTAAACGGGAAACCGGCGGTGTCCCGCCGGTTTCCCGCTGCCCAAGGGAATCCTATATGGCGGCGCTGCAGGCAGCGCCGCCATGTGGATTCCGACCCCCTTACCGCCAGCCTGGTTCTGGCGGTTTTGACCGCCAGAACCTGGCTGGCGGTAACGGGTGTCGTGGGGCCCCCTAACAGGGCCCCACCAAGATTTTCAGTGTCTGCCAAGCAGACACTGAAAATCGCGACGGGTGCAACTGCACCCGTCGCACCCCTTCCACTCCGCCGGCTCCATTCGGAGCCGGCATCCTCATGGAAGGGGGTTTCCCGCTGGGCAGCCCAGCTGGAAACTCAGAATTACCGCGGCGGTCTTCTGACCGCGCAGCGGTATTCTGACGGCAGGACTTTGGCGGGCGGCCTCCGCCGCCCGCCAAAGTCAGAATGACCGACATAATCTTTGTTTCTTTATCTCCCTTCCTAATGATAAAATCCCATCATAAGGGGCAATCTATTCTCTAAATAATTCTATTTTCTAAAAAAATGTGACCGATAAACAGGTGCCATCCCGGTTTGCATTCCAGGCAGCACTCCTGAGACTTGAAGTTGAGGTAGTGCCGATGGCAAGAAAAGATTAGGCCACGGATGAGATCAGAAGTAGAAACCAGTGGCAGAGCTCTAGATCAGCTGAGAACGCCTTGTCTCTCTGTGCCCAGGTTCCAATGAAGATTAAGTAATAGTGAAGGTTACAGTAGGCCCTTGGTTTTCTGGGATTCACATATGGTAATCTGTGTGATATGGAAATAGCTATTACTGAAAAGGTTTCTGAAAATGAAGAATAATCTTAATTTTGATCCTGGTGGTTAGTGGAGCCATTGCATCTACTTTTGTGTGCATTGGATGAGTTAATTCCCATTCATGTATTTTGCCCGTTAAGGGGACAGGCTCATCATAGGTTAAAGTCATTCAGACTGAAGTAGCTGGCATTCAGTTGAACTTTTTTTTTTTTTTTAAAGACTGCCCCTAGGCTTCCACTCTGAGTGTCAGAAGCTGGTCATCATAATTAACTAACTCTCTGAATGAATAGATGGATACATGTAGTAGCACATGTATTAGCAAAAGAATGTATGAATATATGAATGACTGAATTGAGGTATGAATAATTCCGACATGTGCCCCAATAGTGCCTCTCTAAAGGCAAATCAATGTCTAGGTGCTAAAGTCCTCGTAGAGTAGGTTTGAGTTGTGTAGATGTCTAGCTGGGATTGGAGACCCCCTAAACCTACTTACATTTCGAAAAGTCTTGCGTGCCTAGCAAGCTCTCTGGCAGCTGACGCAGGCTGCACCTGAATTCCACTTTCCTGGGAGCAACACGTTAGCCCTAGGTGTTACCAGAAGAGATGTGATCCTCATATATGCCGTGCTCACTTTGATGATTCCTATTGGGAAAGACGTGGAGTGGTTTCAATGTACACTTTGATTCTGCACACACTACAATTAGATCTACCAGGAAGGGACCGGCTGCAACTGTTACTATCCTGCTAATACTAAGAAAAAAAATCTTTCCGACAATTAAGTAACGTGTCGCATTAACTATGTATTTTCTATTTGGTGGCAACGCAGGCAACACCGCAAGTTGTCACCAAACGTTAGCGTCGTGCGCCATACTTTGCTGAGCTCATTCTCGTCTTTTCTCGGCAGACTCACGAGTCACGACACACATTCATGACACAACATGCTTTTAGAAAGCAACAGGCAGCCCTCAAGTAGAGCATTTCCTCTCCCTGTGCGAAGTCAAATCTCTGCTGAAAATGCCACAGGCTGCAGTTATGGTACTTTGATAAGACCGTATCGCCAATAAACACTCATTCTCATAAAGGTCCTTCAGCGTATCAGTTGTCAGACAGAACTGATTGCCCTGGTCTTGTGGGCCACGTTGCTGTGGAAACAGAAGGAGCGAAAACGCCAGGTGCTTAGAATTTCCTGTGCTAAGTGGCAGCTGCTGAAATAGCTGTAAATTGTGTTTGTTGGCCACGGGCTGTGGCATAAGCGGAATAAAAGGGGTAAAAAAAAACATGCATAGTTTTTCTGTTAGGTACAGCCGTGTCTCAAACGCTTTGGGATGCGCGCCTGGGTTTATGTAAAATTTACTTTTTACACTACACAGGAAAATAGTCAATAACTCCATTGTCACATGTAAGAGCCCAGTTGACAAAGGGTGGTGTCGTCAAAATCGAACACTAGATTTCGTGGCAAAGGGTACTGAGAAATCTACAGAAGGTGGCGACTATCATTTTAGAGACAACTTCAAACTCCATCGACACGAACAAACTCTTGGATGCAACATCAAGGAATAAGATGATAACTATGCCATTTTCACTAGGATGATCATCTGAAAAGGCAAGTAACAAAATGGTCAAGGGAAGAAGTTTTGACCTGCGCACAGACACCCAAACCACATTTGATCTCTTACCACAGACAGATGCTAATGCTAAGCGTATCTATAAGAAAGAGTGTGCCTGAGCTGCAGCAGTAATTGAAGCTAGGGAAATTCGAGTTTGCACAAAATTAGAAAAATATAAATAACTGGCAGCATTATAGAGAGAAACATGAGAAAAGATCATGCATTTATCTGAAGGGGCCCAGATAAAAAAATGCAATAATGAACAAGTGTAACACTTGCACATAATAGAAGTGGAATACAGCACCTGTAGTGAATCCTATCTTGTAATGGGAAGCAGGAGTTAGCCGAGCCTTTTTGCTTGCCCTGTGCCCCCCGTCACCCAGTGACTTTTACCCTACTTAACTTGCTCTGTTTTAGTTAAAATATTTAATTATATCCTTCCAAGATGGCTCCATTGTTTTTAGTTAGGACAATGTTTTAGTTTTGTGCTATCAGTGCCACTCTGCTAAGGTGTCACTATCAGCGCCAGAGATAGATAAGATGTAGATATTCACATAAGGTACTTTACAACTTTGTGCTTGTGAGGGAATTGTTTACGTAATTGCTGCCCCAAGCATGTCATGTTACCTATTGTTTGGGAACCGACCTACGTCAGGAGCCCGAACAGATCGGTATAAATGCACCTCACATAGACAGATAGTCAGAGGGATTCCTACCAGATGCCGTCAATGCTATCCATGCTGCTTGTCACCTTGACGCTGACCCAGTCTTCGTGTCCCTACGGAGCTAGAGACCTCAATCCAGGGTAACAAGGGTTGGGGGCTCTTTTCTTGGCATTGGAAGATTAGGTTTCACACCTTGCTCTGTTTAGGTTAGAAGATTAGGTTCATCATGATAGGGTATTAGGACATTTTTCATATCTCATGTCAGTTTATTTTATTGCAAGATGGTGGGGGTCTTTGTATTAATGACTCTCGTTTTCACAATTCTGTTTCTTGCATTATTTGATATCCTTTTCATTGCAGCCCATGCAACTTATTGTAGATTGCAGTTTTGTTAATAAAACCTTTTGAAAACTTTAATACATCTCCTTCATTGCCTGTGTTTGTCTGAGAAATGTTGTTCAGGTGAGAAAGGGGTCATTTCTGTTTAACCACAACACTTCCTGAGATGTTGCACTCTTGAGTCCATGTGTAAAGGCTGCCACAAATCACCTATTACTGTTTGGGTTTTTGGTGAGGTGCTGTTTGTGACCTGGGAGGGTTGGGAAGACAGTTGCGACTTGTTGTAGGATTGGCATAGTCGCCTACATACATAAGTACTGTCTTCCTAAAACCAGCAGACTTGCCTAAAGCAAGAGTCAAACTACGACATGGCGCCACCAACGATAGTGTTTAGGCACTAATTTACAGATACCCTGACTATCACTGTCTCACATACAACAGGTACCCTAAGTACCATTATATGGAGACATCCGTGGTCTTGGGGAAGATCTTCCTCAGCTGAACAGGGAGCACCTAATTAGGCTGTAGGTTGTTCGAGCTCGAACCATTAAAAGGACTTTTCTCCCAACTTGGTGTTCCATCTCTTTACCTATTACACAATATGGCTAACGCCATAGGCATTCCTGAGAACGCTAGACAGGCATTAACTCTACACTTAGTAGCGCATGGCTTGACAGATGAGGGCGGGGATGTCACTTTCATAGTAGAAGCTAATGAAGCTTATAAAACAGAAACATTGTACTCTTGGGTCACCTTCCTGAGGAAGATCAAAGATCATTCACATTCCACACATACAGAATTGCGATTAAAATGTATTCCATGTGATACCGTGGCAATAGAACCTCATTATGAGATTCTATGATGCTTTGAAATGTAGAGTTCCACCGGTGGTCAGTTGTGCAGGTCAGCTGGGGACGTGGTCATTCTTCCTATCAGCTCAAATAAATATTAACATGTCTACTCTATTTCTTGTACCAGCGTCAATATCTACAACATGTTAGTAGAGTTCCATGCAGAGATTGTCTACTAGGAGGTGTCCCTATCCAAGATGTATAGTCAGACCACTCCAAAATTCCCTTATCCATATTCGTCTTTAATTCTACAATGAATGACCCACAAAAATCACAGAAATGTGAATTCAGCGCAAAAGAAATCTTAAAAAATCCTAATAACTTTGCCTCATGCATTTAATCTCCCCTCTGGCATTTCAGCCAGTCTTACCTACCATGCAAAGTATTATGTAGTACCGCTAATCAGGTACAGTTTGCAATCCAGTTCCCTCTTAATTAGGTTCCTGTATTGTGAATGTGTTTTCCAGTGTTACTAGGGTCTCTCATGAAAACACAATTTTTCTGAAATTATTATGATGCATTGATTATTTCGATTCATGCCCAAACATTGAAAAAAGGGATGTGGAATCCCATAATTTGAAAACAGATTTAGAGGTTGTCTCTTCTAATATTACCTAAAGATAGAGGCCCGCTAATGAGGGAAAAGTTACTGTAATAAGGTTAGTGAGAAGTTTCAATAAAAAGGTTTCAGACTCTTAAGGAAAACCTCTCAGTCCACGTTCCAGGTTTAAGCCTTGAATACTAGCAAACAGAGACAATTGTAAGGCTTTTTTCAGACATTTCACACTTCAAGTTTGCAGGATTGGGGATACAATCTAGTATAAATTCTTCACAGCCAAACAGAGCAATTGGGGTAATTTTGTGCTTGTAAGATTTAACGAGTGGTTTTCCGAAACAGCCAATTTAGAGAAGATTAAATATCCTCTGACTCATAGTGTATGGAAAACAGTTTTGCACTTGTTTCCCAGTGAGATTTCCAATTTAGGTTGCCTTTAATTAAGTTTCCTTAACTTCATTAACTGCTTGACTACTGAGAGCGTACAGTCACCCAGGGACAATGAAAATGTAGAAGATATGTTACAAAACACAACAACAAGATGTTTAACAGAATTGGTTGTTGATCAGTTTTGCAGTTGGTGGTTGGAACATTGAGTTGTGTGTTTAGAGCTGTCTGGACAAGCAGCATGAGGCCATAGGTATAACAAAATGCTGATAAATCGATCGCTAACCCTTGCAGGAAAAGCTCTTGCACGAATATATATTTTAGGTAAATTAGACAAAACAGCACAAACAAAAAGGGGCAACAGTACAGCTTTGCGTAAGCCTATTGCTAGTCATGGTTTTATCTGCCAAATGAAGCCCAGTCCATGTAGATATATGCAAGGTCTAGACTAAAAATACAATTAATGCCCACAGAAAACCCCAGCCCCTTTTATGAAAAGTTGTGTGGAAGTAAACAGAAGAGGTATTCAAGTTTCCTCTCTGCTTTATCATCTCGGCACTTCACAGGGCAAAGACCTAGTGAACGCAGTAAGACCTGTGCAGAATCCAGATTGCATGAGCCAGACAGTGTTATATTTCAGCTTTTTATTTCAGACACTTGGGCAGAAGTTTAGAAAAAGAATCCAGAAGAGAGACTTAGGGTCAGCTCTTTGATCCTGCTTACATATTAGTTTTTTACACTATCCATGACATCAAGTGATACTTTTGCCTGAAAGCGAACTATCCTTAAAGAGGAGTAAAAATATAGCTGCCCAGAATTCCGGAGCCATTTTTCTTACCTTGCTTGGCCCGTCTCTCAAGGCTAGGGGATTCACTGGCCTTCCGCCATGTTACCAGCAAAGCTCCTAGAGAACTGATGCTCATGTGTGCATGGATCGGAATCAAATCGTCCCTGAAATTTTCGACATGGGACCGCGGCTTAAGAGATTAATATCCACTGCCATCAAGGACGAAAATAGAAGGGATTTATTTGTGGCAATGACTTTTTTCATTTTTAATCAGGCTTTTGGCATGAAAAGTCACTTTTTAGTCTTAACACAGCTTATATTTTTCTCACACCAAACTGTTGATTTTGGCCCTCAAAAAATACTTGCATAAATCCTCGTATTTTAATTGGCATTCTTCACCATACCGGAAATTGTTGTGCTTCTTTGCTGTGTTGACTGGGCACTTTTATTGTATCTACCACAGTTTTCTTGTTTTTTAAACAAGAAGAGAAAAAGCAAAGCCAAGTGCCAAGTTTCACCATCACTTACCCAGAATAAAATAACGAATTTCTTCTATATATTCTATATTACTGACGTTCCTCTTGTTAATGTCGCACCACTTGAGAACCAGGGAGCAAATGCAAGTTTAACCTGGTTCAAACACAGACTGAATGGAAAATTGTCACTGACGGTCCATGGCAAAAAATTAAAATGTACAGATGCCTGGCAGTTTTTAGCTAGATAATCAATGGAAGCTTCCTGGTTGCTCCTAATGACATATCTGCTAACATGTTGACATATCTGCGGCAAAACACCTATTTGAGTTGCACAAGGCACTTTCCAACATGATGGCCTCTGGAATCCAGTACCTAACGACCTATTCCTTGTGCAGAAAAACTATCACCATAAGGTGGGATATCCAGATTTCTTGCGGTAAAGTCCCCACTGAATGGTGTAGCTGTGTGGGGAAATCTTTAGTGGCTTTGCTTGATGTCATCATCTAATATTTCAAACTCTTTAGTAAGCTCGAAGGCATCCCTTCGTGGCTTGAAATAAACTTTAAAAAAAAGTCATGCTTACAGCCTGGGCAATCTAAATTAATACAAATAGCAGAGGCAACATAACCTTTAAGCACAATATATCTAATATTAGCATTTCTGGAGGAATTATTCAGAATTGCAACGCCTCCTCCTGGGCCACCCACAATAGACTTCTCTTCCAGAGCTGCGTAGGAATTAAATCCGTTTAGATGTGAGCGTCAACCAGCCATGTCTCCTGGAGCATCAGAGGCGTACAGGGCTCAACAAACAATCACCCCTTGCATATCACATGCTGAACCCAAAATCATTCCAGGAGATTGGAACCATGGAATATACTTCTCAGTAATTTCCAAAATCAATGTATGTGCTCATGGGAATTCACGTGAATCTGATGTAGTAAGGGTGGAGCTCTACTATGCATGGAATCCCCTTCTGATTTAAACACACATTAAATATCAAGATAAACTCTATAGAGCTCTATAGAACAACTTTAAGAAGAGATTGAGGACATTTAGGAGTGTATGAGCAATGAAGATAGGCCCATATTTATATTTTTTGATGCAAAACTGTGCAAACGCAGTTTTGAGTCAAAACGTATAGTGCCGGCTTGCGCCATTCCAGGAGGCCAGCTGGGCGACAAATTTATGTAATGGCTCAATCCAGCACAAAGGATGGGCTAACGTCATGGAAAATGACATTAGCCGGGTGGGGGTGGCGGTATGGGAGAAGGGGGTTTTGCACCAAAAAATGACGTTAGGCTGGTTAGAGAAAAAAAAAAGACTCTAACCATCCTAGCCTCATTTCTTGATGCAAATCCATCCATACCACATTAATTCTGCCTTATAAAAGACAGGAGTCATGCCAAACTACCCCAATGCCCAGCACAGGGGACAAGGGTTCCCTGGGCATTGCCACTGCACCTGGTACCATGTAGGGGGGCCCAATTCAGGGCCCCCAATGTCACTTAAAAAAAAAAATAAAAAAAAAAAATACTTACCTCTACTCACTCTACTTATCTGTGATGGGGTCACCCATCGTGTGGTGTCCCTCTGGTTTGGATGGGGGTGTTCCTGGGGCTTGGCGGTGGGCACCTGTGGGCTCCTTCCATGTTGTTTGACCATGGAAATGTTTCCACAGGTCCCCTAACGCCTGCCCTGATCCAGGCTTTAAATAATGGCGCTAAGCATGCTTAGCACCATTATTTAGGCCCACCACCCTCCCGTGCACCATTTTTGCACGGGAGGATAAATAAGGCGCTAGGGCCTTAGAGTAAGTTTTTGGATGGGAACAGCCACCCTGCATCTCATTGACTCAAGGTGGGTTCATGCATCAAAAAAATGAATTAACTACAATATTTTACTGATAGAGTAGTCTAGCGTCAAAATATAAACATGGAGTTAAGTTTGCGCTGAATTAGCATAAAAAAAACAATGACGCTAATTCAGCGCAAGCAGAGTATAAATCTGAGCCATAGTCTTTTAATCTGTTAAACACACAAAAAACAGATTTATCTGACCTGTCCATATACATTAGCTTTAGCTTCATGTAAATGGGAAGCGCTTGTACTTAATATATATGCATTTGAAACACATTATAGCTATTTTTACCACTTCCCCACATCGTGTGCGTACAGAGCACGTTGTGTGAGATACATATTATGCAAATTATGTATCCCTCAAACACACAGTCGGGTCTTACCCCTTCACTCCCATCATAATTGTCCTTAATGTTGGGTTAATTTGACTATCTCCCTGTCCCCGGTACACCTCAGTGCACGTTACATAGGAGCTATGTATTAAAGCACATTTAAAGATTCACCCCTTCTCAAAGCTAGAAACGGTACACAGTGTTTAGTTGCTTTGCCTTTCTAAAATGTGTACAGTATAGGCATACGCCAATTCTTGTGCTTTCCTAACACACACACACTCCGCATTGGAAATTATACACAGTCATATAATGACATCACAGATGCTGCTATTGAAGATGGCGTATGTGGTCTCATCACAGATGTCATCAATTGTGCCATTTCAGATGTTATCAGTAATGTCATTCATAATATCGTTAATGATGCCATGTGTGAGGACAAGGCAGGGGTGCAAATTGCAGATTGCGTGGCATACTATAACTGGTGAACTTTAATGGTTTTTAGGTTTTATTGTAGACTTCACTATGACTAAGTGTTTGTTACATTGATTTTCTGAGTTCATTTAAAACATAGATGAATGTCTTATGAGCTGAGGTAACCAACACTTACCTTTATTAATGTTTTCCCAGTGAATATTCGCTGATGTTTTTATGCCAGACTGTATCAATGTAATTTACTCTACAGTGCATGCAGCCATGGATAGGGTGTTCTGGGCTCAGAATGTGGTCTGTAGCCACAGAGTGAACTGAAACACTCTGCCAGTGCCCACACCAATGCTCCTGCTGTGCCTGGCTTCAGCTAACACAAAAGGCTCTGAGCAAATGTAAGGTCAATTTCAATTCAAGATATGTTGCCTGTAATTGCAGTGCTCTACCACACCATGCACACTCCACTTTACCACACTCTGCTCTACTCTGTACCACCCAACACTACTGCACTCTACCATGCTCCCCACCACGCCACTCCACACTGCATTACTGCACTCTACTCTGCACCATCCCACTCTCTGACATTTCACTTGACACCTCTGTACTCTACATCCCTCTATGCCAATTCACTCTATCTCACATCACTCTACTATGCACCACTGCACTCTTCGCCTCTGCACTCTATGCCAATTCACTCTAATCCACTCTAACCTATTCTGCACCACTGCACTCTATGACACTCTATGACACTGCACTCTACAGTGAAACAATCTACTCTACACCACAGCACTCTACTCCACTGCAATCTACCCTGCACCACTCCTCTTTCTCCCACTAAACTCTATGCCACTCTATTCTATGCTTCTGCCACTTTACTCAAAACCAACACACTTTATACCACTGCACTCTACGGCAATCTACTCTGCACTACTGCACTCTACACTAGTGTACTGTACCCTGCAACACTCTGTGTCACTTCACTCTGCCTCATTATAGACAATTGCAATCTACATCACTTTACTCTGTACTACTCAATGTCATTGCTCTCTACACTAAAGCACTCAATGCCACTCTCCTCCACACCACTGCACTCTATGACACTCTACTCTGTAACACTGCACTTTCTGCCACTGTACTCTAGGTCACTCTACTGTGCACCACTGCACTCTATTCTACACCACTCTACCCCACTCTAGTGCAATCTACACCAATGCACTGTATGCCACTACACTCTATGCCAATTCACTCAATGCCACTCTAATCTACAGTGCAGCATTGCACTTTTTGACACTGCACTCTCTGCCACCTCAATCTAAGCCTCTCTAATCTACTCTGCAGCACTCTACCATATGACAGTGCACTCTACCCCACTCTACTATGCACCACTGCACTCTTCGCGACTGCACCACTGTACTCTGCACCACTGTACTCTGTACCACTCTATGCCACTGCACTCCATGGCACTGCACTCTACAACACTCCACTCTGCAAGACTTCACTCTCCGCCACTGAACATAATGCCAGTATGCTCTGCACCTCTGCACCCATTGCCACTGCATTCTACTTTGCACCACTCAGGTCTATACCACTCTACTGCACTCTGCGCCAGTTCACTCTTTGCCACTGTACTCTGCATCATGGTGCTCTGCATGACTCTAATGTGTTCTGCACCACTGCACTCCATGCACTGCAATCAACCAATAAATCATTTAGGATTCTTAGAGAGCGCAGCTAATCACCTGTTCAGGTCTCAAGGCGCTGAGGGGGGCAGGTGGTACTGCAGCTCAGTCGACGCTCTGGATGGTCGGTTCAGTTGAAGAGCCAGGTCTTTGAGGTCCTTCCTGAATTGAGACAGAGATGAGAGATTGCCTGAGATGAAGAGGAAGAGAGTTCCAGGTTTTAACAGCGAAGTAGGAGAAGAATCTTCCTCAGACTGTAGTCTTGCTGACTCGTGGGATGGTGGTCAGGTCCAGGTGAGTGGGACATAGTAGTCAGGTGGGCGTGTGGAAGGCGAGACGGTGGTTGAGGTACGCAAGTCCGATGTTGTAGAGTGCCTTGTAGGCGAGCATGAGGAGTGTGAAGGTGATTCTTTTGTTGATCGAGAGCCAGTGGGGGTCTTTCAAGTGCCCGGAGATGTGGCTGCGGCAAGGGATGTCCAGGATAAGTTTAGTGGCGGATTCTTTGCAGCTTCTTTTGGAGCTTCTGGGAGGTGCCTGCGTAGAGCTTGCTGCTGATGAGCGCCTGGGTGACTGTACTTCTTGATTCATCTGGGATCCACTTGAAGATCTGTAGAAGCTGATGGAGAGTGTGGAAGCAGGAGGACAAGACTGTGTTGACTTAGTGGTTCACAGAGAGCCGAGGATGATTCTAAGGTTGACTGCACTCTACACCACTCTACTTTATGCCACTGCACTTTACAACACTGTACTCTGCACCTCTGAACTGTACCCTGCACCACTCCACACTACCCTGTACCGCTGCACTGTACACCACTTCACACTACTCTGTAACAATGCACTCTACGTCACTTTACTCTACTCCACTTCACTCTACTCCACTCTACTGCACCATTGCACTCTATACCACTGCAATGTACACTGCACTAGTCTGTCACCGCACTCTATGCAAATGCACTTTATATAACTTTACTGAAAACCGGTGCACTCTACGCCAATCTACTCTTCACTGCTGTACATTATGTTGCTTCACTCTAGTCCACTTTACTCCACTCAGACACTACATTCTACAACACTCCACTCTATGGGGCTCCACTCCATTAATTTCAACCTAACTCTATGATACTTTACTCCACTCTATGCAACACTATTACACTACTCCACTCTGCGCCACTCTATGCTGCTTTACTCCACTCTATTCTACAAGACACTCCTCCACTCTACTCCACTTTGCTATTGCACTCTACGCCACTCCACTCTGACACTCTATGCCACTAATCTTTGCGCCATTAAACTCAACACTCTACTACGCTCCATGCCATTCCACTCTCCTGCACTACTCTACTGTGCTGTATTTAACTCTTCTCTGCAACAATCTGCAGGATGAGACAAATAATCTGTGAGGGCCTTTCTGTGTGAAGTGGACCATTGGCTCTGTACAAGTTAATTTGGGCATAAGAAGGAAGTTAAAATTATCAGCCATGTTCCCTACTGACCAAGTGTATTCGTAATTTCACAAACAGTTCTCTGAGGGATTCAATCTGTAAAAACTAGGCTTAAAAGACTGGGGCCCAGATTTACTAAATAGTCACTCAGTGCAGTGCAGCAGTGATTTGACACTCTCCTCCCCTCTCCCTAGCACCGGTGCTGATTTTAGCTGCCATGCGGCACTCACTCACCTTTGCACCAAAGTGCAAGAGGGTGTGCGTGAGCCTAACATAGGTTTTGTACTGGAAGGGTACCCTTCAGGTACAAAATACTATGCTTAGACACACTGTGCAGCACACAAGCAAAGTCAGAAAAGAAAGGAGAAATGAAAACATTTCCCCTTTTAACACCTCAGTTTCAAATGGCATAAACGTTTGCACAAAACCCTGTCTATTATTGTTTGTAGATAGAGTTTTGCATCAAAAGGCATGGGGGGGTTACATGGGAATGCCAATGTACCACCCATGTAACGTCCTGTTCGCGCTAATTAACGCAAAGCAGTGGAATTCTGTGGAGGAGGAGTTCAGTGAGTGGTGGAGTGCCACTGCCGCCTGCACCTTGCCCTGAGTACGCCTGATCTCGTAAGCATTAAGCAGGGTCGGGCCTGACCCTGCTTAGCACTCCCGAAATCGGGCACATTCAGGACAGGGCCATAGGCAGCAAGAGCTGCCGTTTCAGACTTCTTGTGCACCAGCCTGTCCAGTGTGCACTGCACACGGGGCTGGCGAGTGCTCAAGAGGCCTGGGCAGGCCAGTGAAGAAGAGGCCTGAAATGGCAGCTTTTGCTGCCTACGGCCCTGGTCTGAACTCAGGCCAGGGCCGTAGGCAGCAAAAGCTGCCATTTCAGGCCTCTTGTGCACCAGTATGCACAAAAGGAAAAAAGAAACGGGGCCTTACTTGGGTCCTCCAGGGGGTTCTCGTCACCCTTGATGTTCCCAGCAGCCTTGCTCTCTGCCTCCCTCTGCCTGCTGCTCCTGGCAGAGGGAGGCCTGGATCCGTCACCGGTGCGCACTGCAGCCCAGTAATGGGACACATCGCAACCGCGCAGACTGTCTGCACTTGTGTTGTGAGGCCCATAATTGGGTTGCAGTGAACATGTGGTGAGCTCTGATCCGCTGGTGGAGCTAACAGATTTTTGGGTCCAACTCTGCACTCCAAGTGGACCGTGGAGTGCCAAAAACTCTGTTAGCTTCACCAGCGGAGCGGAGCTCACCACCCACCCCTAATTAACACAATGGACCCCAGGGGATGGGGTCCCCTCCCCTTTAAAATATATAGGGCCCTGGGGTCCCCAGGGTCTAATAAGGCTCAGAGAGGATGGCCATGAGCCCCCCAACTTAAAAATTCAAAAGGCCCTGTTGAGTGAGGTTCCCAAGGCCTAATGAGGCTCAGGAAGCTGCCACTAGGCCGCCCTCACCTGTAAAGTAGACAAGGCCCTGTGGAATGAGGCTCCCAGTGCTTAATAAGGCTCAAGGAAGAGGGCCTTGTGGTTCCCTCCCATTTAATATACACAAGGCTCTGGGGGATGGGGTCCCCTGGACCTAGTGAGGGATGAGGAGTTGGGGCCACACAGCCTCCCTCCCCTTCAAAAAGAATATATGACCTTGGTGGATGATGTCCCCAGTGCTTGAGAAATCTCGGGGAGAGAGGCCGCACAACTTTTTAAAGTTGAGAGGGGCTGTCCTCCTTGAACTTATTATGGCCCTGGGGACCCCATCCCCACCGGGCCCTGTATATTTTAAAGGAGAGCGGGACACATGGTCCCCTTGCCCAAGCCTCTTTAGGGCCAGACGACTGGATCCCCCAGAGCCTTTTTTTATGGCCCTGGGGTTTTAAGGTTAAGCCTTGCAAGCTTCATGGGGACCCTATCCCCCAGACTGTGTATTTTTTTAAAGTGAGGGGGGCTGTATGGCTTATTTAAGCTTATTTTAGCCCCTTGGACTCCGTCCCCCAGAGCCTGTGCTTAAAAGGGTGGGTACTTTGGTGCCACCCAAGGCACCCAACATATCCAAAGGTATGCAAAGATGGGGCCATGTGTCTCCAGCCAGCTCCCTGCATATTACAGTAACCAGTATTGCTCTCGTCCGCAGAGATCAGCTATTTATGCTGTTCCCTCCGGGCAGAGCAGTCTCTTGATCTGTTCTCTGCCTGCATCAGTACTCCCATCCCCTTATGAAATGCGGCCCTAGGGCTGCCCCTCCCAGGCCTATAACTGAAGAATTCAGCCCAGGCCGCCATTTTGGTTTTTTTCCACAATCCAGTGGGAGCCCTGTGGGATTGCAGCAAAATATGTTGTTTTGGCCCCAGGGGTGGGTCCCTGTGGGTCACCCAGGGTCCCCCTCTGGGACCTGGAGGGCAGGGTATCCCTATCCTGCCTCTTTATGTTGTTTTTTTTAAACCTCAGGAAAAGGGACTAGGGCCCATATTTATACTTTTTTAGCACCGCTTTTGTGTCACTTTTTGATGCAAAAGCAGCTCAAACTTACAAAATACAATTGCATTTTGCGTAAAAAAGTGAAAGTTTGCGCTGCTTTTGCGTCAAAAAGTGACGCAAAAGCGGCGCAAAAAAAGTATAAATACGGTCCTAAGGGCCAGATGTAGCAAGACGTTTGCATGTCGCAAACTGCGAAAAACACAGTTTGCGCCACGCAAACGGCCTCCCGCGATGCTCATTCCAAAATTGCGAGTCGGTACCGACTCGCAATTTGGGAATGCGACTCGCAAATAGGAAGGGGTGTTCCCTTCCTATTTGCGACTCGCATTGCAATTCAGACTTGCCTTGTGACCGCGAATGCGGTCGCAAAGCAACTCGCAGTTACCACCAGTGTTACACTGGTGGTAACTCATTCGCAAAAGGGAAGGGGTCCCCACGGGACCCCTTCCCCTTTGTGAATGTCGACAAAAATATTTTTTCAGAGCAGGCAGTGGTCCTATGGACCACTGCCTACTCTGAAAAACAAAACCAAATGGTTTCGGTATTTTTTTCATTTTGCAACTCGTTTTCCTTTAAGGAAAACGGGCTGCAAAATGAAAAAAACAAACTGCTTTATTTAAAAAGCAGTCACAGACATGGAGGTCTGCTGACTTCAGCAGGCCACCATCCCTGTGAGTGCAGGGACTCGCTATGGGGTCGCAAAAAGCGACCCACCTCATTTATATTAATGAGGTTTGTCTTTGCGACCCCATAGCGAGTCGCAGAAGGTGTCTGACACACCATTCTGCATATGCTTTTGCGAGTCTGAAATTGCGAGTCGCACTGACTCGCAATTTCAGACTCGCAAAAGCATATCTTGCTACATCTGGCCTTAAGTCCCTGAGTCCTGCAATGGCTAGCAGCAAAATGTTTCGCATGTTGTTGGCAGCCAATTAGATCGCTTGCTCCTGTGAGAGTCTGATTCCCGCTGGAGCAATTGGCCCGAGGGCTCTCTTGGTCACTCAGAATGTGAGAGTCCCTCGAACCCAACTGTCTAGATATCTATATTTTTTAACCCTTTTTTAACCTTAATTGCTCAAATCACAAAAAGCACAATCTGCATACCAAGATCTAGCTTCCCATCAAATTTGGTGTTATATGTATATATAGATATATATATTCACCAAAAAAAAATAAAGGTTACAAGGACGTTATAGTTAGGAACATAATTTACACACACAAAACCATTAAAATTCAGCTGTTATAGTTAGTTTTTTCAAGTAACTATAACTTGTGCCCTAATGTAATTATAATCCATGCCTTCACCATGCAGTTTTCAGATCAATAATTTTACTGCAAATGTTGCAATGATATTATCACTAATGTCATAGAAGATGCAATTACTGATGTAATATGTGGGGTGTTTAGCAGTGCATGACAAGGGTGTGAGTTACAGGTGAAATAAGTAAGGTGGAAGCTGTAAGAACAATGGAAAAGCAAGGTGAGGACACTCTAAAAAGGGATGGGAAAACAAGGAGAAAGCAGTGAGAATGAGGGAAAAGCAAGCAGAAGGCACACAAAATACTGGGAAAATCCACAAGAAAGCAGTGAGAACAAGGGAAAAGCAAGGAGAATCCGATAAAAAAAAAAGGGTAAAAAGCAAGGAGAAAGCAATAAAAATGAGGGAAAAGCAAGGAGAGGGCACCCAAAACGTGTCAAAAAGCAAGGTGAAGGCTGTTAAAAAAGAGGGAAAAGCAAGGAAAAGGCACTTAACAAAGGGGGAAAACAAGGAGAAAGCAGTGAAAATGAGATAAAAGCAAGGAGAGGGCACACAAAAACAAGTGAAAAGCCAGGTGAAAGCAGTGAGAATGAGGGAAAAGCAAGGAGAAGGCACTCAAAAAATAGGGAAAAAAAGCAAGGCGAATGCTGTGAAAACAACGGAAAAGCAAGGAGAAGGCACACAAAATACAGGGAAAAAGCAAGGAGAAGACAGTGAGAACAAGGGGAAAGCAAGGAGAAGGCAATCAAAAAATGGGTTAAAAAGCAAGGAGAAAGCAGTGACAGCAAGGGAAAAGTGAGGAGAAGACATACAAAATACTGGGGGAAGCAAGGAGAAAACAGTGAAAATGAGGGGAAGGCAAAGAGAGGGCACACAAAATACAACGGAAAAAAACAAGGAGAAATCAGTGAAATCAAGGGAAAAGCAAAAAAGGGCACACAAAAATGAGTGAAAAAGCAAGGTGAAAGCAGTGAGAACAAGGGAAAAGCAAGGAAAAGGAATTAAAAAACAGGGGAAAAGGGAAGGAGAATGCAAGGAAAACAAGAGAAAAACAAGGAGAAGGCACACAAAATACATGGAAAAAGCAAGGAGAAAACAATGAGAATAAGGGAAAAGCAAGGAGAAGGCACTGAAAAAATGGGGGAAACAGCAAGGAGAAAGCAGTGACAGTGAGGGAGAAGCAAGGAGAAGGCATACAAAATACAGTGGGAAGCTAGGAGAAAGCAGTGAAAATGAAGGGAAGGCAAGGAGAGGGCACACCACAAAAAACAAAGGAAAAAGCAAGGAGAAATGAGTGAAAACAAGGGAAAAGCAAGAAGAGGGCACAGCAAAAAATGGGGGAAAAACAAGGTCAAAGCAGTGAGAATGAAGAAAAATCATAAAGTAGGCATGCAAAAAATGAGGGAACAAACAAGGTGAAAGCAGAGAATGAGGGAAAAAAAGGAGAAGGCTCACAAAAAATGGGGATAAAAGCAAGGAAAAAACAGGAGCAAGAGCAATGCAGTAGCAGAGGGAGAATTAAAAAAAATGTTTTTGGCCCCTGCGGGATCCCTGTGAGACCCACTCATGACGAAAAGGCATGAACCAAACTTATGCAGAATGTGGCAAATATCCTATGCCCTGGACATACCATAAGTCCAATGTATCTCATGTATAAAAAAAGCGTAAATATGCTCAGAATCACGTGCAAAGCTACGACCTTGATAAGTCGTCATGACCTTCCGTCGATGCCTTGAAAAAGTCTTTGAGACGAAACACATGCCGGCTGTTTGGCTGTCTTTTCCATTGGACTTACCGTTGCTTTGGTTTAAATCTCTTGCCAACGAACGAATACAATTCTCATGATGCACCACATACTTGTGTTACATGCTGATTCGCAAGCACAGTAAAGTTTGGACTTCTTGGACTTTTAGGTGTGCCCCGGTGCATATTCTCTCCATTGTTATTTCAAGTAACTGTAACTCATGCCCTGAGGTAACTGTAACTCGGGACCCACCACACTCAGTTTTTTTCTGAATAATTTTACAACAAATGTTACAGTGATATTATCAATGATGTTATAAAAGATGTCACGATTGCTGTAATATCTGGGGTAATTAGCAGTCCTTTAGCTGTGCGCATTACGGTTTTGCTCAGGGCCTGGCCTTTGGACAGGCCCTGCGGCCAATCCCCTATAGCCACTCAACCCTAAGGGAGAGAAAGAGAAAGAGAAAGAAAGTGGGAGATTGAGAGAGGGAGAGAGGGAGAGTGATTTAGAGAAAGAATTGACTGAGAGAAATTGAAAGAGAGAGTGAAGAAGGGTTTAGAATTAGATATTTCCAGACAAATTGAAATGAAAAAATGTTGTCAATTAAAAAGAGTGAGATCACCTTTCAATATGCAATTTAAATATTTATATTTGAAAATAATCTAAAGCAGAAAATGACCACAGACTCACCTAGACTAGAACCCTTAATCTTCAGTATGCAGGTTTGAGACCTCAACCACTAGGCCAGAAGTAACTCTTTTCTGTATGGTGTCCAGGCTTAGCTATGAGATTCAGCCCATGGATTTTGAGGGTCAAAAGACTTTAATGTTCCATCACTAGGAAAGTTTAACAGTCAAAACACTAGAAAATAAACAGACACACTGTCATGAGATACTAGGATTTGAACCTTCAACCTACTGACTGTCCAAGAGCTTTACCATTAGGCTAGAAGTGACGCTGGTCTGCTGTCCATCAAAATGTAAGTATAACATTTGTGTCAAACATCTAGTTTGACGCTTTGAAGTCATTGCGTGGAGTGATCATTGCAATAACAATCTCCCACAGCCCTAGCCGGTTCCCCACTTCCTAGGGGAGCCGAATTGCTCCCAGAAGCAGCGAGGTGCTTTAAATAGCAGCCCCTCCTTGTGGGTGCAATGTTTTCATCTGTTTCCCTGCAAGCATATTGCGTGCAGGGAAACAGATAAAACTCTGCTTTCTGACGGCAGGAGCTGTTTAACAGCTCCCGCTGTCAGAATGCGAACATTGTTTGCAATGCAAAGCAAACAAACAAAACAAAAGCAAACATCTATGCCCCTGGGCAGGGCACCCTGGGACATAGCAGGAGCTGACCCTAGGGTGGCAGTCCCCAGGACCATCATTGGCTTGCCGAGGGGGGCTGCGCGGCCCCCTCCAATGAATATTGCCCCATGGAGGTGGTAGTCCCCAGGGCTCAGGGGTCCGAAACAGACCACTTTCACTCTTTTGTTTTATCCCTGGGGAGGTAGTGGTTCCTGGGGCTGTGTGGGGGGGGCTGCGAGTGCACTCTGCATCCATTTTAAATTTCATTCCTGGGGATGCAGGGGGCCATGTGGCCCCCCTGCATTAGATACAGAGATGTGCCTGGTGAGGTGGTGGTCCCCGGGGTGGGGGGGTGGCAGGCTGCCCCCCCGCATTAAAATTTCAATGCCTCCGGCACCTGGCCCAGCTGTGAAAATTGAAAAAACAAATGTTTAGCTCAAGGTGTGGGGGGTTTCTCTTTGGGACCCCAGCACCAGAGCTAAGGGCATCAGGGTGTACCCACCCTTGCCCCTCTTGTTTTTTCCATCTTTTGTTTCTGGGACTCGGCTGAAGCCAAGTCCCAACATGGCTGCCAATACTTCCTTGTTGAAGTGCTGGCAGCCAATCAGATCTCAGCACAAGATCGGGAGGGTTTTGCAAAGCCTTCGCATCCCTAGATATACAAATTTGAATTTTCATTAATTTCTCAAAGAATTTCTCAAAAACTAGTGAATGGATTTAAGCCAAATAACAAAAGGCCTCTTTGTGGACCAAAAGCTACCTTTCTGCCAAATATGGTGTAATTCCGTCCACCAGTTCGAGCGCTATTACTGTTCAAAATCCCTTATGGAAAATAAATGAATGAGGAAAATGCATTTTGGGACCCCCCCCCTTTTTCTCGACCTCCGCTTGACAGATCCACCCAAAACTGTCCAGACAGCAGCTGAATTGAACACTTGGAAAAGTCTGTTGAGATTTATCAAACAGTACCAAACTTATTAGCAAAACAAAAAACACTTTTTCTATAGAAACTAGGTCCTAACTATAACTACCTAACATGAACCTATTTTGAAAGTACATTTCAAGTTTCATTTAACGTTTGGTGTGATGTATAGGACAGCAAAATGTTACATGTTCTTCAAAATGGAATATCATTATGGTCAGCCTTCTCAATTTATATTCAGGTAGACCGTAATTTGATGACAGGGAAGGATACTCCGTCTTTGCTGTATTCAAACTGCTCCAAAGGCCTAATAAAGTAAGGGCCATCAGAGATTTGGCTGTATGTCTGCCCGCCTAATTTAGGAAAAGACTGTTGGCAAAGGGCATTAAAAAGTGCTCAGCCCCATTGTTTTTTTATTTTCCAAAAGAAAATCCCACTTTGGGAGAAAAAAAAGTTGTAGGTTTGATGATGTAGCCGTCAAACTTACAATGCATTCCCAGGAGCCGCTGTTATGGTGTTTACTGCCAATGCTAGAAATGTCTGAAGGGCTGGCAGACATTTTTTAAATTTGGCAGGCGGTGACAGCGCAACGGAGTAATATGCTCTGTCATCCTGATGCAATTAACCATGTCTGCCAAGATTTAAATGAAGCCTATTATCTCCACTTAAACAATCTACATGGAATTTAGAATGAAGTACCCAAAATATCATGCAGGTTCTTGAAAAGGCATTAAAATATGTAACAAATTTAACAAATACATTATTTTGTGCAAGTCTCAAGCCAACTGTACTTACATAGTGACTATTGCTGACTCTATCATTGAACTACGCCACACAAATCTCACCTGCAACACTTATGTTACTAAGGGCGTTATTTAGATCTTGGTGGAAGGAATACTTTGTCACAAACATGACTAATGTAGTGATGCCGTATTACGATCCACATAGAATATAATGGAATAGTAATACGGCAGACAGATATCCGTCACATTTGTGATGGAGTATTCCCCCTCCTCCAAGGTCTAAATCAGGCCCTGAGTCTTATGATTGAATTATACAAGCTAAAAAAAACTCAGAAATTGGCAAATTATGAGACAAACATAATCAAAATGTATCCTCAGTGAAATGTTGGTCAACTGAGAACCAATGAAAAAGTTCTAGTTTATGTTTATTATGTCTACTATATTTCGATATTTTGTGTGATCTTCAGATTTTTTAATTTTCACATTATATCCTGTAGTTTGTAGGCCTGTGCAAAATTTTGAAATGTATGGGAAAAATTTCCGAATGTACCGACTTTTCACTTTACACAAATTTAATGACATTTCTTGAAATTTCGCACTTTGGGAGTTTAAAGAGGTGTCGTGAGACAGCAGTGGAGACTGGCTCACACAGAAAATATCTTGCAAAGAGACCTTTTCTACTCAAACTACTCTCATTTCAATATTGTGTGAGATTTTTTCATGTGAGGTGAAAAAAAATAGTCCCAACATACCAGCAAGAGACATCTCACTACAAAAGCGTAATTTCATGAGTTTTGTGAAACTTTACAAGACAAAGTTACAAGATTTTTTAAAGGTTTTAGTACATTATGCTCATTTTTTACTACAAATGTATTTTTGTTTAGTTTTTTTTTGTTTCAAGAACAGTTTGAGAGTGTGATTGTGGTTCTCACACCCCACAGTCAATTATTGATCATTCAAGTGAGTGAAAGACTGGGGCAGATATCTGGTTGTACCATAAATGAAACTCTGGACTGCCCTTCCCCCGAACCTTTAGAATCAAACTCAACCACATGAGGTTCAGGAAACTCCTGAAAAATAAACTTTTCCGGCTTGCCTTCAACTCATATTTCCTAGGAACAAATCCACTTCGCTCTATAGTATGCAAATGTGTCCTTCAAACAACAATTTGCATCTACTGCTTGCAATTGTTCTAAAGTTAGAAAGGCAACACATAGAACTACACAAATGACACAATAAATAAATGAATGTCCCAACACTTTATTTCAAAACAAGGTTCAGGAGCAAACAGAGCTGGTTTGAAGATGTGATATAGTCATGTGAAAGTGTTTTTTTGTTGAAACAGCCTTTTTTTAACCAATGAAAAACACCTTTGGAATCACAGTAGTTAGCATGTAAGGAAAGTTTTATCTGAGTAAATTTGCTTCCATGGTCCGGGAGTGGGCGTTCTATAGCTCAAATGTCCTCTGAGTGTGAATTCTGTATTGTATCTCTAATGTCCTCTGAGTTTGTGCATACACACAAACACGCATTTATGGGCATTTACATACTAGTATACTACCCAGACACTCATGCTTCCCGACCAACAAGTACTGGTTAGTGCACCGCTCCCCTCCCAGTACCCTAAGAAAGTTATGTAATGCTGTTGCTGCATGGTTCCTAAGCCATATCTGCCCTATACTTAAACAATAATGACACATAGTACACATATTAGATTATTAGAAATGATAGTCGTGCCATTTGATTCATGTAACTTGGATAAAATATTGTGAGATGTAGTTCATCGTTTGTTGTGTTTATTAAATGACTCAGACAGTTTTTAGGATGACATACACCAACTATTTAAATGATTTTCAAGTACTTTTTACATTAAACTAAACACTTTAAACGAGAAGTGAAGTGGCTTTTCATAGAGTGGTCATAGTGAGGAGGAAGCTGGTGTAGGCCTAAACCTTAGAGATGAATGAAATGATATTGAAGAGTCTAACATAGCAGCATCTACAACCTTGCTAGACACTGCTCTGTCTGTACCTCTGCCACCAAGGGTATACCATACACCAAGCGTAGCTTCACAACCACACCAAACTGCGCCTGCAAAGCCTCAGACACCTTTAGATACTTGGGGGCATATTTAAGAGCCCCTAGCGCCACCCGGGCGTCACTTTTCATGACACTCTGGTGGCTCTATGCCCTGTGTTGTATTTACAAGGCAGCGTTAAGCCACTTTCTGTGGCTTAACTGCACCTTGTAAATATGCCTATTTACACGCAGCACTTTGTGTGGAAGGGGCGTGCAATGGGTGTTGCTGTGGGTGTGCCACAGCAACACCCATTGTATTTTGACACTGCCCCAGAATTATGGGTTTTCATAAATGTGAGGGAGCGCCAAAATCTAACGCCACACTAGGGGTGGCGTTAGAGTAGAACAATGAGAAATGCTTTCATTTCTCCTTGTTTTTTGCTCCCTCTATGAGTGCTGCATTTTGCAGCACACATAGAAAGAGCAAATTGCCATATCAGATTGTTTTTGTGCAGGAAGGTGTTCCTTCGTGCACAAAAACAACCACCCCTTCAACGCAGCCATCCTTGCACTATGGTTCAAGGGTGGCTGCATTGGCACATGGCAACAAATTTAGGTGGTCATTACGACCTCGGCGGTCTTTTCCGAAGACCGCCGAGGGACCGCCGTACAGAAGACCACCAGTGCTGGCGGTCTTCCGCAGGGGCCATTATGACCGTTGGCAGCGCTCCGTCCTTTTACGGACGGAGAGCCGCCAACAGCCATACTGGCGGCAGGCGGGGAAGTGGAGGTAGCTCCACCTCCACCGCCACGCCAACATAAAACCGCCCAGCGAATCACGTCCTGTGATTCGCTGTGGCGGTGTTCTGTTGGCGTGGCGGTGTCGGCGGAGCTGCCCCCATGGGTCCCGTTCCCTCCCGGAGGACCACCGGAACAGGTAAGGTGATCGTCCATTAGGGAAGGGGGTGGGGGGTGTTGTGTGCATGCATGGGGGTGTGCGTGTGTGAATGTTGAGGGGGCGTGTGAGTGCGTGCATGAATGCGGGGTGTTGTGTGTATGTGAATGAGTTCGTGCATGAATGCGGGTGTGTTGTGTGTATGTGAATGAGTGCGTGCATGAATGTGGGGGTGTTGTGTGTATGTGTGTAGAAATGTTGGGGATCGGGGTGGGGAGGGGGGTCCTGCCACCTTTGGGGGGTGGCAGGGGTGGTGGGGGGGTAGGGGAGGGGTTCGGTGTGGGGGTGACCCCTGTCAGTGCCAGGGAAGGGATTCCCTGGCACTGATAGAGCTTACCGCCATGGATTTCATGGCGGTCCCAAACCGCATGAAATCCATGGCGGTAAGCCGGGTCAGGTGAGTTGTGATACCGCCGGCAGTATAGTGACGACCGCCGGGCTGGAGACCCAGGTCTCCAGCCCGGCGGTCGTCTCCGCCCTGGCGGGCGGAACGGTGAAGCGGCAGTTGGCCATGGCGGTAACCGCCATGGTCAAAATCTCATTTTTTAGACCGCCAGCCTGTTGGCGGTCTTACCGCCGCTTCACCGCCGTCCGCCAGGGTCGAAATGACCCCTTTAGTACCAGCGCAGGGGGAAACACAGGGGTTTTGGCGTGGTGCCCCGCACCATCATTCTCCATTAAATATGCCCCTTGATTCCAAGAAAAGAGACTTTTAAGAAGGTGGGGGGCTGCCACTAGAGCAAGGTCCACAAGTTGAGATAAGGGTCATGAGTGCATACCATCAACCCAAGAACTTAGGTCATTGGAGGGTTCCATTCTCTCTGTCTGCCTATATCTGGTAAAAGCTGTGCATGTTTTAGGAATGTGAGTCGGGCCTAGAAAAAGTATAAAGGAAGGATTTATGTCAATAACAGGGTCAGAAACGACAATGTCTACACATATGATAACATTAATGGAGGTGGTAACTCTACAATGTACATCCGTCCATGATGATATTACTACACATAGATGCAGACATAGGCAGCTGTGTAATACATGGGTTTGCAAGAGCCGTGGACCGACTTGCCTCTGTGACAGGTGTCCGATCAAGGCAAACCCTTAACCTGCAGGTTGAGATGAGTCACTTTATTTAGTACATTGCAGAATCTTTGGGGCAAGTAACAAATGCCTTAGAAGAGCTACAAATAGGTCATGTTACTAAAACGGAACAAACACAGCCTGCTGAAAGTGGCGAGGTTTCGAGCCTCAGCACTGAAAAGGAACAGGTGTAGGATCAGGAGTATAGAGAGTGCTTCAGTAGGGAGAGGGCAAATGAGGCAGAGGGGGTGACAAGTATACACTGTTTATAATTAGTATATACTTTATTGAATTTTCATTGTTATGTTGTAATTGCCAGGTCCAGTTGACTTCTTCTTTTGATCATGTAAGATTTATGAACACACTTATTTTTTATAGTGCACATTTGGACTGTGTTAAATTTGTATGTATGGCTCAAGGCATGGTAGTCTACACACCTTAATATGTCCATGTCTGCCTTGTGTGTATATCCTTCTGCTGCCATGTTGGCATCCAAGTGTCTGTTTGTTTGACAAGGTGGGAGATTTTCCTTCTCAGAGCTATTGTAATCTGGATCTATGGGTAGTCCTCGCCTCACACAATGCTATGCAGAATAGCACAACATGCAGCAGGTCTAAGATGCATACTGCTTCACCAGTTTATGAAAGCAATGGAACCTTCCCTTAAGTAGTTCTGTATGTTCAAATACAGATCATGTCTTTTGTAAGCAATGTTGCCTCTATGATCCTATGCTGAATGGGGATGCAGGAATGACGTTATGAGTTATGGTCTAATGACATATACACTGCCTCCCAGGGGAAAAAAAGCATTACATATAACATATACTTGATATAGTTATGTATGAGATATTCTGGATGTACAAATCAATAACCTACCCAATTGATAGCCATCTCCAAACTCTGTTTTAACCAAACGATCATGCAGTGCGCAGTGTTGGAACATGAAGAAATCATATGCACAGTCAGGGTAATGGACCACCACGACTATTATAAGCCAATCTGAATTACATACCAATATTATATTCAGTGAATGTTAATATGCCCCGTTTTTGTGGCATTCTGTGTCAGGCGGAAAGCATCTAAATATATGGGTTCCATCAGTGCAACCAATGACTTTTGAAAACTGTACAATGCGCTAAAATGTAACCATAGTGGCCTCGAAGTCCTGTTGTATATTTAGAAAAGCAGCGCTTATTTAAATCCTTGTAAAAGTGCATCAAGGAAAGATCTAAAATGCATTTGAAAGTGCATTTTGTGATGTCCCACCTGCTACGGTAACTATGCTATGGTAACTCCCTTAGGCAAGTAGGTGTAAGGAACACACGGCCTGTACATGAGCAGGTGTAGCCTCACTCCGCAGTTTTCTGCTCAAAATTAGGCTTTGTCTATTAAGTCCAATGAGACTTGTCTGCTTAACATATACTTCCATATATTATCTCCTTTATTGAAAAAGAGGAACATGCCAAGTACTCTCTCCTTTCTCCTCATTGCCCTTTGTTGGGCTCCGACAACTTGCATTCTCTTCACTTTAGCATATAGGGCTTCAATTCTGAAAAGTGTATAATATTCTGGGTCTTCTTTTATAGTATGCAGCTAATTACCATCTGCTTCCAGATGGTGGTAAATTGCATGTGAAGATGGCCGCTTTGAAACTTATTGGTAATTGCTAGTCGTTTGTGCATTTACAAAGCAATTTCTTATTTGGGAATCACACATATAAAATTACTATTTGGAGTTTGTACATTAACGAAGAGCAATGTGTTCCATTTGCTAATTTTTCTCTCACAATGGGCTTTTGTACATAGCAAAAGCCCATTTTAGCAGTCGTTAATCATTTTACGACTGGTTAGCCAATTATAATCCTCTTGTACATCTAGCCCTAGATGTCTTTCGGCCAGTTATAAAACTATTTTTTTTGCTATGAATTGAGCATGTAATAAAGCTAATAATCTATGAACTATATAGTTAACTTCGATTTTATTAACTTATTTAAAAAAATATTTAGTCATTAAGTGAAATATAATGTTTTACTTTTATGGTGTTTTTAAAACAGTAGAGTCTGCAAATTCATTAATGAAGCTGGAGCATTTCCAAATGTACATGCTTCCATGGACAAATCTTGAATGTCATTCCAGTCTTGAGAAGCTGATGAAATTTGACCATGAGGCCACCAGGTCCTGAAGAGTTCCTATTTTTCACCAATCTATGGCATTATTATGCTTATGTCATAAACCACATCATTTTGAGCGTTAATGGGTATTATTATCTTAACATTATCCTTCATTATTTTTTTTATTTTGAGGTAAACCTTCCTAAGCCAGAGTCATTCAAATGCCTTATACATAGTGAAGCTTAGTTATAGTACCCAGTGTAGATATTACTGCTGAGCCATCTTTATCATGGACTCTTGTAATGCATTATCCTCCGCTGGTTTCATAATCAATGTTTTCCTGCTTTACCTCTGAAGCTAATAGCCAGCCAAGGCTCATGGAATGAAGCGAGGTGTGGTAGATGTTTAACAGATGTCATTATCTGTGCTCTAGCACAGTTTATTTCTGCTACGAATGTGGTATGTGTTTTATAATTACATGCAAGTGGTATTAGTAAGCTTTGCATCTAGACATTGAAGTCATGGGAGGTTGTGCTACCATGTTTTGTTTGATTTTACGATATGCTTCATTGTGATGTCATCTTGACTGTTTCTTTTGGTTATACAATCTTTAAACGAATCTTTATGAAGTGTTATTGCAGGATGTCTTGTGATTGGTAGCTATATTCGTGTGCAGAAAATCTAAATGGATGTGCTGTTCAGTTAAGTTTCATTGGTTGGCTGGTCTTGCAGTTATTTTCAGTATTCGTTCTTATCTGCTGCACTACTTGGAAGTGTGCAAGCTGTGACCTTGGTTACAGTCTCTAGCTATGCTCTTGAGGAAGTCTTTCTGAATGGTGGTGACAGGGTGCAAAATGGTAACAGTGTTGGTAAATTCTGGATCTGATGGATGTTAGCTGGTGGGTGGATCTCCTCATACGTTTATGCCCCCCATTGTGTTAGTGTCTATGGAAGTTGCAGCAATCCTTGTGAGGAGATTGGTTGTTCTTTTCTTTATGGTTTAACATTTACAATTGATTAACTGGAATTGTGATGTGATGGGTCTTGTGTGGTGTGCTGTTGGTGTATGGAGGTGTTGGTTGTTGTCTCCTTTTAATTCTTGTGAATATAGGGAAAATGTTGTGTCATGCTTACTGTTATATTTCTTCTTAGTGTTCCTGTTGTCATGCGCGTGTCCTTCAAGTGAATTTGTAAGGGTGCACTGCAGTATTCGATTTGTGTTAGCTGGGAACTGAGCTAGCAACATCAACTTCCTAGTAAAGCATGTACTAAAAGCACCTATTTATCCTGTAACCCTGCCATGCATCAGCTACAATGAATGTGTCTTCATGTATTTTTCTTGACCCTAGTTATCGTTACTTGTGGCTACAAAATATCAAGCCTTTTACCAAAGGTTTGTCATGGGCGTTCAGTTCTCTGAATTTAGCAGAACACCTATTGTCTCTACAGGGTTTTTAAAACAGTCCATCTACTCTGATGCGAAGTAGCCCTAGATTTATTTTCCACAAAAAACAACATATTATTAGGGGAAATCAATGTGTCTCTCTAGCAATGTTACACATTTTAATTTTAAAGGACACCAGAAAATGACCCTTAATATTACATATCAGTACTTCAGTTTATTTGGTCATAAAGAAATTCATAAAGAAATGTCACGCTTGAAAAAAATGCTGGGAAAATAAAGAAAGATGTGTTTTATTGTTGGTCTGAAAAGCATGCTATCGGTCACTAAATACTAAATCAAAAGTTTAAATAATTGAATGTAATGCTATTAAACCCTCGTTAAGAGGAATGTATGCATGCAAATGGCCAAGTTCATTTTAATGCCAGGCTAAAATTACCTCTGTGCCTTATGATATCATTTTCTAACAGCATGAATTCAGCCAGTTCTAAAAACTAATAGTATAATTTAAGGCAATTGTTTGCCATACCAATGATTTTTCCTCAGACAATAAACCAAGACTGTGGAATGTGTTCCACCCATTCTAGTGTGTGTTTTGCACTGAGGAATCCTTAAGGTTTGACACAGTAACTAATTTGAAATCTTTCTGATAAATCATTTTCCGTACTGAGATTTATACCATTTGAAAATGAACAATTCTGGAAGAAGTTTTCATTTGTCTTGACACGTTCTTACCCTCTCTTGTTAATGCTTGTAGAGCCTTGTTTTTTTATACATTTGACCTGATATACTTATTTCATTCATGTTGGTACCATACATAGGTTTTATAGCCTGCCAAGTTCATATTTTGTCGTACCTTGTCCATTTAACTTCAAGATAACTTCTATTGATTGTAATGCCCTACCCTGAGCTAAAAGCAATTTATTTTCTTCTAAGACCATAGTGACAATATATTTCATGTCATGCTCCACTAACAAAGGGTTGTAGGCTTTCCTTCATCATTACATTGAAGGTTGAGGCCCTCAATGAGGAGTTGAGCAGCTAGAGTAGGTCGGAGATGTACTGTGCATAATCTGTCCGGTTTTCCGGGCCATTATTGACAGCATTAACATCAGAATATGATCTTAGACCAATTGTGAATCATCGTTGAAGGACAGCATGTATATAACGTCCCAAGATTTAAAGAAATATTCACTATCAATGTCTTTGCCTTTATAACACTTCTTATCTGCTTCTGAGCGAAGCTGCAGAATGACTTGAAGAAAAATATCTAAATTCACAGAAAATGATTGGTCTAGTAGCACCATGTGTCACTATAATCAGCTCTCGAATTCAGGACAGTTCAGAGATCTCTGCAGTTGCCCGTTAACTACTCTCAAATAAGACTGAGTAGAAGTCTGTATGACAGCATAAAAGAGTAAGGTGCACTTAAATGCATCATAAAGTTTCAGCTGTGCAGATATGTACCTGTGGCTTCACTGCTATTTCATTGTTATTCATAAACAGTGGTTGAAGTGCATAAATGAAAGTATGGCAACTATGATCCTGAGTGCAATGGACTTGGGGCTGGGGTCAAAGGTGAGGCTAAAAGGGCAAAATATTGTGTAACTATTTTGTGCGCCTTTTTCCCACAGGTAACTGCAGTTCTATGTTGTTTTACCCACTACACAATTAGCATATTGTAAATATTGGTGTTTAATTTCTAAGGCATGGATTGTTGACATTTATACATATGCCCAAAATGTGAGAAGCTTGGAATGTGAGAGAAAGAGTGACTTCAGAAATACGAAGCGCCATGGCAATGGAACTACTCTTGCAGGGAGCTCCACCACCATAAACCTCTTGATCGTAGTAAGTAGTGCAGTGCTATGGTTAAGACATTGTTCATACAGTTCAGTTCAGTGTTGAAGACACATGAATTTAGGATGGTGGAGTAGGAATCCACTGTGAATCTTTTCTTGAACACATCCTTCATGAATTCTAGAAAGGAATATAAATTGTCTCAAACATGCGAATATTTCAACAGAACTCAAAAAAGAGTAAAACTGTGCAAACGATACCATAATCTCAGAAATTGTGGTTTGCTATGAAGATTGTTCCACTGAATAATTAATATTTAATTCAGGGGTACCATGCATCAAATTAACCTTAACATGGGCGATGGATGGGATAAACAGACAATCACACACATTCTGTTGCAGTTATTTCACTGTGTCAATAGTTGGGATAGAGGCAGAAGTTGAGAGGGGAAAGGAGGAGTGGCGAGTTGGAGAAAAAAACACACATTTTGCTCTCATTTGTATATTTTAGGCGTGGAGTTTCCAGGCTCTTAGCTCTAGGTTCCCACATGACTTAAAAGAACTCCAAGGGACATTTCTTTGCCACCAAATGCAGACATCCATGCATTTCTTGATCCCTCTCCCGGCAAAGGGCTCTCAGTCTTGCACTATACCTAAACTGTCCAAATAGGCCAAATATGTGATTCAAAATATCTGCAGGAAAAGTATGCTGTACATTAAAATGGTGCAATGAACTTCCATGGACTCCACAGAGGAGGTGTGTTTTGCTGTTTATTCGCTTCTTATCACAATTGTATATTCTGATGTGTTCTTCTCCACTGAGGAGGTGTATTTTTCTGTTTATTTGTTTTTTATCACAATTCTATATTCTGATGTGTTCTTCTTTTCGTCCACAGCTTTTCTTTCTATTGCCCATGACACATCATCCCTGTCATCACCTCACTGCAGAAGAACGATGAGGAATGGTTTCTGTGAAATCAGAGGCTCTCTATATCAGCTCCTTACCACGGGTTCCAGTTCCCCTATGGCATCACATGGAAAATCCTTTTTGTCTACCTTCAATTTGCACTGTCCCTTCCCTCCTTCCTCTTTCTACCAGCTTTTTCCATTTTGCCCTGGTGGATAATAGAACATGTTTTCCTCTGCCCATGCCAATGGGAAACATGCTTCCTCCCCCTCGTCTCTCCATCCTGTCAAATTTCACCTTGAGATCTGTTGCACAGTATGTATTCTGAGTAGGTTTAAAATTTGATGCAAGAAGAGTGAGTGATAAGATTAGTTCATTTTGGTAGCATTAACACTAATCACTTAATAGACAATTTAAGTTTCTGATGTGTACCTCTGAATGTGAATGATGATTTTAATTCAGCTGGGATCAAAGAGTTCAAATTATTATTATTTTTACATAAATGCATTTGTGAATACAGACCCATCCATCATCTCGGCCACCTTCCCAGATGAGTGGAAACACCCTGAAGTCAAACGCCTCCTCAAGAAACCGTCCGCTGATCCCAATGAACTCAAAAGCTATTGGCCTATCTCCATGTTCCCCTTTTCTGCCAAAGTCCTTGAAAAGGCTCTTAACTGCCAACTCACGGAATACCTTATGAACAATGATCTTCTGGATTCATCCCAATCCAGATTCCGCATGAACCACAGTACCGAAACTGCTCTAATCGCAGCCACTGGCGACATCAGAACCCTTCTAGACTGGGGAGAAGCAGCTGCCCTAATCCTCATCGACCTCTCAGCGGCCTTTAACACTGTGTCTTACCACACCCTGATCAGGAAACTTCACCAGATTGGAATCCAAGATGATGCTCTCAAATGGATTGCATCCTTCCTCACCTAAAGAACACAGAGAATCCACCTTGCACTATTCACCTCGGAGCCCAAGAACATTATCTATGGCATCCCTCAAAGTTCCTCCTTCAGCCCTACTCTGTTCAACACCTACATGATCCCCCTAGCCAGCACCGTCAGAAACCACGGATTGAATATTATCTCCTTCGAAGATGACACGCAGATTCCTAGTCATGCCTACAAAACCCTGCATAACAAATTACTAGCCTACATCAACCACCGACTGAGCTTCCACCAAATCCTCCAAACTCTGCAATCTGTCTCCCTCTTCTTTCGCTCACACCCCCAGCATCCACTGAAGCAACCATGGAGATTGCTCCTTCTTTTACCTCACTGTTAAGTCCTGGAACAGCCTTCCTCTCCATCTCCTGACTTCACCCTCTCTTCAGGAGTTCAGAAGGAGACTCAAGGCCTGGCTATTCAATTGATGCTCCCAAGCAGCTTCGATCTCAGTGCATAAATACCCTCGCTGCTGATTAGCCATGCTTTATAAATCATGTTTGATTGATTGAGATGAAAAGATACATGAGAGCTAAAAGATATAGAAAGACCCATAAACGTACAGGTTGAATCATAAACTGCCCATCCACAGAGAGTTGCAAAATTACCAGCCTGATGAATATTCATTAGACAATCTGCTGTGATTGGCTATGAATCCCCTGGTAGGTGGCCTTTAAGGAACAGCAGTCCTCAATTCCTGCTTTTTCAAAGGGACATGTGCTGCTTTGGGAAAAAAAATCAGTTCATCAGTGTCAGCATGCGACGGTTCCCTGGACCTCTGTCTGCTCTTCCCAGCCTGCCTGACACAATTCTTTAAGGGGAAGCAGCAGCACAGACACAGCAAATCAGATATCACCTCAACTGAGGTGTCAGTATCTGTTCAATGGTTGCAACTGCAATTCTGGTCACAAACCAGTGATACACTTCATTGCAACTTTAAGATAGAAGGAAACAACACCCTTTTTACCACACCTCCTCATTGCAATTTGAAATGAGGTGCAGAAACTCTTTTGCAAGTTGCAAATACTTTTTCAACAACCAAATGGGTTTTGCACATCACAGTACATTTTATGGGTACAAGCCCTGTGATTTTGCGAATCGTAGCCATTATGATCACAGACTTGTTTTGTAATGCATTCCACTTGACAAACACTGAGAGAGGGCCCTATAGCGTCACTTGCGAGTGTTCCAAAAACAGCTGTGCTCTCTTATGGCCTACTTCGTGAGAGGCAATACTATGCAAAATCAATTTACTTCTTCTTAAGCCTATGTGAAGATTTCTTCCTAGAAAGGAGACCCACTTTAGATAATGCGTCCTTGGTTACTGAAGAGGAAATGTGAGTTTGCACTCAGGACGAATGGCTGCAAATAAAGAGCAATTGTGAGGATTAGGCCCATATTTATACTTTTTTACCTGGTTTGCTTCAAAAATGTTACCGCCGGCTAACGCCATTCCTATGCGCCATGCAGGCGCCTTATTTGAGGAATGATGTTAGCCGGCGCTGCGGACTGTTCAGAGTAAAAAAAATGACTTAAACCAGGCAGCGCCGGCGTAGGGGAAAATGGGGATTGTGCGTCAAAAAATGGTGCAAGTCAGGTTTGAGGCAACAATCATGCCTCAAACCGGACTGTGCCATTTTTTGATGCACAACCCCCATTGAAATGACTCCTGTCTTAGCAAAGACAGGAGTCATGCCCCCTTTGCCCAATGGCTATGCCCAGGTGACTTCTGTCCCCTGGGCATGGTCATTGGGCACAGTGGCATGTAGGGGGGCCCAAATTAGGCCCCCCATACTTACTTCAACTTGCCTGTACTTACTTGGGATGGGTCCCCCCCATCCATTGGTGTCCTCCAGGGGTGGGTGATGGAGGCAGGGGGTGTCCCTGGGGGAAGGGAAGGGCACCTCTGGACTCCTTCCATGGTCAGAGACCATGGAAGTGAGCCTACAGGTCCCTTAACGCCTGTCCTCACTCAGGCGTTAAAAAACGGCGCACATCATGCTGTGTGCCGTTTTTTAAGGCCCGCCCCCCTCTGTGCGTCAAAGTGACACAAGAGTATAAATAAGGTGCACAGGCCTTAAAGTCATTTTTTGGGTGGGAACGCCTACCTTGCATGTCATTAACACAAGGCAGTTTCCCGCAACCAAAAAATGACGCACACTGAGGAATTTTGAAGTCCGTGGGCTCGGGCGTCAAAGTTTAAATATGGTGCACAGTTTGCGCCGAATGTGCGTCAAAGTTTTTGACGCACATTCGGTGCAAACAGAGTATAAATATGCCCCTTAGTTTGCATACCAGTGATTTCTCTTTAGGGACTGCAATTCTCTGAAATCCCCATTCTTGTGACACCCCCAATGGGGCTTCATCTACTGGTAGGTAAAAAGGCAGAGCTTAGTCATGCACTTTCCTCAAATATGGAATTTTCATTTTTTAAATTCAAATCATGTTAATAGTAAAAAAAAAATCTGCTTATAAGGGGATCTCTTGTTTCAACAGTAAATCTCTCATTCGAAAACTATAACAGGGAAATTATCTCCAAATATATTTTTTAGAAAATGCATTTTTTGATCATGCGGAAGTGCTACTTCCTTCACGCTGCGGACATCTTTCTGGTATCCAAAGCGCCCCCCAGAATCCATTATGGGCAGCTCCTCTCCTCACTGCTGCAGGGAGGGTCTCATGTGACTTCATGGTTAGAGGCGAATGGCTCGCCTCCTCCAGCATTACAGGGGCCGTGGGCGCCCGCGTCTGTAAGTAGCAGGCCGCCAGAATTAGAAGACTATTCTTCTCCTGTTAATCAGGAATAAGGGGCCGCGCGCTCCACGCTGGATAATAGTTCATCCTGCACTTAACATGGGTGAAGATGTCGGCTCCACTTCTTCCCTCAGGAGATAATGAGAGCTCATTATGCCGCAGACAGCCTCAGACTGCCTGCGCTGGCTTTTGCTGAATGAGCTGTCACGCTGGCGGGTCCAAGCGCAGTGTGTATTTTTACTAAACGTCAAGGATCACGGCGCGCAGATGCATGATTATAGCTATAACTGACAGGCATGACTCAGACTTAGCGGCTAGGGCAAAACACTGATTAACAGGAATAGAATTTAAGTATTTAAGCTTGATCTCGCAGTAGGTTGCGCGCTGTATGTTCCTTTAATGTGATCTGAGCCCCAATAAAAAGGTAGAACATGCTGTTTGTGATTTGATGCTTGGGTGGGGAAGTATGAGACTGAGGGGTCATTCAAAGTTATTGCTTGGGTACATGTTAGTATCCAATTTCTTAAACGCGTGTTCCTTTTTAGAAGGTAAAGGCTGTGGCCCCCACGTTTAAACCTCATTGACATTCAAGGCAGGCTGTCATACAGCCACACCTGCCTCCAAAAATTGCGAAAGTTGTCGTTTGCTTCCGTGAACCGATAAATGCTATTCTGATGAAGGCCTCATAATCTTTATGCCAAAAATATCTTGTTTCCACGATATGTCAACTTTTTTGATAAAAAACCAAGTCCATCTTTCTAATTGCTACATATTGAAGATTTTCTCTTGCTTTGACTGGCCTACATTTTCTGATCTGCTTTGAATCCATAAAACAGGAAGTGGCATAAGCGGTGGACAGGAAGCGTAACAACCATAGCAGCCCAAAAGGTGCGAAATAAAAAGTCACATTTGCTCGTGAGTGGAAACCAGAAGAAAATAATGCAACCTGCTGTGGGTATTGCTCTGAGAACTGCACACTCTGCCACCCCCTGATGCCTTTTCCTGTTTTTAAAAGTCAAAGGCAGTGGAGAAAACGGACAACAACCAGTTTAAGAATAAATAGTTTGAAACTTAAAAATTAGATTGATGAGTCGAGCAGAAGTTATGCAATTAATAGCAGGAAACAAAATATATATTTTGTAAAGTGTAGTTAGCTTCTTTTCTGAAGTAGAACTGTGTTCATAGCATTCTAGAAGTTCGGAATCCACAAAAAAGTTTGATAGGACAAAGCATCATGTTTTGTTCTGCAATTATTAAATAAAATGATTTTCGGTTTTAAATTATAAAATTAAGGGCTGACTTTTTACAATGTATGAAAATGGCATTTTTTCTGTCATTCAACTTCTTTTGTACTGATAGGTGTTGTATAGATATATAGCACAGGGAATATGACAAAGTAGGACACCTACACCTAACAATGGAAACTCATGGCTGTCCCCGAGCTTGCATATGTTTCAGAGACTGAATTCTAAGTTCAAGCAGTGGTGGCCCGTCCTTTAGGGTGGAGGGGCAATGCCCCCCACCTTTTGCCCCTCATGAAGAGTGTCTGTCAGGCTGAACAAAGGCCAGCCTGACAGACACTTAATTTTCAGCTCAGACAGCCAGGAGTGATCCATGCATGATTTGTGCAGACTCCTGGCTGCCTGAGCTGAACTTTGCTGGGCTGAGGAGGTCACAGCTCCTATGGGCATGACCTCCTCGGCTCAGAAAAGGTGCCTCAAGACCCTCCCCTGAATGACGAGGAAAGCGTCACCCATTGACACTCGCCCTGGGCCCTTCAGGTTTAAGCCCTGAAGCGCCCAGGGTGAGTGTCAATCAGTGACACTTCGTCACAGAGTGGGGTGGGGTCAGCAGTCTCACTGCCCCATCCCACTCTGTGACGAGGCTAGGACTGCTGCCTTCCCTCATTAGCTGACCTTAGGTCAGCCAATGAGGGAAGGCAGCAGTCCCAACCCTCCTGGGACCTGGAGGCTGAAGGTAAGTGTGTGTGTGTGTGTGTGTGTGTATGTGTGTGATGTTTTAAATTGAATGTTTGGTGAGCGCTTGCATGTTTGAGTGTTATTAATGGATGTGCGTGCGTGCGTGCGTGCGTGTGTGAAAGAATGAGTGTGTGCGATCTTTTAAAATGAATGTTTGGTGCATGCGTGCATGTTTGAATGGTATGAATGTTGTTAATGGATGTGCGTGCGTGCGTGTGTGAAAGAATGAGTGTGTGTGATGTTTTAAAATGAATGTTTGGTGCGTGCATGTTTGAATGGTATGAGTGTTGTTAATGAATGTGCATGCATGCGTGTCTGTGTGTGAAAGAATGAGTGTGTGTGTGTGTGTGTGCCCCACCCGCCCCCCTCCCTCCTAAAGCTGCCGGCCGCCACTGAGTTGAAGTATCAACCTCGAGCTGTATTCTATGTATGGTGCACTTTCCCTGTTTGCTCCACGGCACACCTTTCAAAAGATTCTCTGGGCACAAACATGAAAAGTTCTCCCTATTATGCAGAATCTGCTGCCCCAAGGGAAGGCCCAAATGTTTGCTGCCCTCTGGGCAGTGCATTCAGTGTGATGCAGAGTGGCTGCTTCAAAGCTGCTCTGTGTTTCACAGTGCAGGTGGCATGCCGCTTGCACTTACTTCGGAGAGGGGCGAGAGATCCCCTGGCAGGCAAGTGCAGTGAGTGAATTCACACACCTGCAGTGGGACAATGGGTGGGGTCAATGGGACCCACGTCCTTCCCCCTGACCACCACAGAGCTTTCTTTAGGAGGCGCACTGAATGTGCACCACCTTTTTGTGGTGTACTTTCAGTGCACCTCCTAATGGCATGTTTGCCTATGTGCCCTCATTGTAATTCGGTGCAGAGGCAAAGCGATTCCCTCATTTGCATAGGGTCATGCTCCCATACAAGTGAAGGAACACCCTCTCATGATTGTGCTGGTGCTACATGTGCATCAACAATATCAATATTACAGAAGGGGATGTACGAGCGTCTGTGGTCCTTTCTTTAATACCATTGTGCTCAGGGAAGCATAAAGCTGGCTTGCATGCCCATTGTGCCCCTAAAGCACAATGTATAATACAGACCCTGGTGTATTTTTGTGATGTGCAAACTATTCAGTACAAACCGACCTCTAAGATAAACGTAAAAAATAAAGTATTTTAAGATCTTCCCCGACCACTGCTACACCATATGACTCAATGTTTCTTGGACACTTTGGGTCTGATAAAGTTTGGCGGAAGGGTTACTCTATCACAATCTTGACAGATATCCCATCTGCATAATTACAAGTGTATTGTGACCCAATGCCCTTATGTTTAGAAGGAAGGGCTATCTGTCATGTTTGTGATGCAGTACCTACCTGTCTGACATACTCCAAATCAGGCCTTTTGATTCCAATTCCTGAGCTTTCCTTTTCTAGATCATTATTTTCAGATGTGATACCTCAGCGGGTTGAACTGAAATAAACTCAAATTATCAGCCTCAGAATGCACTAATCTAGAAATAAATGTCTAGGATTACAAAGAAAGTGTAGTCATGGCATATATTCACATGGTGACACTAGTTCAACACTAGGCACATTTTTTCCATAATCAAAATGTCCTTGAACCTTAGGTGAAGCTGATGTCATTTAAATGGAATAGGCATCTGGGATAAAAATCCTCATTGATCTTGGGCAAGCTCACTATTTCCAGTCATCCTCCATGGAGGTATAAATAAGCCGGCCTTGTACCTGTGCTCAAGATCAGAACAGCTCCTCATTTGTAGAACCCATCAGCATGCCAGGATTTAGGGCAGGATGCAGGAAACGTTTAGCGAGTCGCAAACGGCAAAAATTGCCGTTTGCGACTCGCTAAACGCATTTCCCTATGCAGAAATGCATATTGCGAGTCGGGGAATATGCATTTCAGAATCGCAAATAGGAAGGGGTGTTCCCTTCCTATTTGCGATTCGGAGTGGAAAGTGGATTCGGAGTTCGAAAGTGGATGGTAACCCACTCGCAAATTGGAAGGGGTCCCCATGGGACCCCTTCCACTTTGTGAATGGATCCAAAATTATTTTTTCAGGGCAGGTAGTGGTCCAAGGGACCACAACCTGCCCTGAAAAAATACAGAAACTAAAGGTTTCGTTTTTTTTTTTAAGTGCAGCTCGTTTTCCTTTAAGGAAAACGGGCTACACTTAAAAAAAAAAAACTGCTTTATTTATAAAGCAGTCACGAACATGGAGGTCTGCTGACGACAGCAGGCCTCCATGTTTGCGAGTGCCTAGACTCGCTATGGGGCCGCAATTTGCGACCCACCTCATTAATATTAATGAGGTGGGTCATTGCGACCCCATAGCGAGTCGCAGACGGTGTCTGAGACACCGTTCTGCATTGGAAATTGCGACTTGCAATTTGCGAGTCGCTCCGACTCGCAAATTGCAAGTCGCAATTTCCAAATTTGCTACATCTGGCCCTTACTGCTGTAAACTTGTTAGCAAGTAGCTCGGGTCCATAATTTACATTTTGGCAAACAGCACGTTTGCAATTATCCCATGAGCTAATGATACAGCTGACTTGGAATCCTGTTTAGGTGCAAACAGGAGTTTGAAGTAAAAAAGGAATTAGTGGTGCAGTTGTAATTATGGCCCATAGTTCTGAGCTCTACCCTCTGATTCTTAATTCTGTTGTTCCAATGCTACTACTTCAACTTGATTGGAAAACAAATTGAAATTTTTCCATCAGATTCTCATCTAGTGTATAGTGTACATCTGTTTGGATTCCATCATATGTGTGATTTGTACCATGAAGTGTCCTTTTCAACCTGACACAATCCCCATAACCCCAAAGCAGCCCAGTTTACAATGCCACGGTTGTGCTATTTTGTGTTCCTGTAAAGCATCAATTAAGTCACTGCAGTTCTAATACACCGAAGAGAATCAAAACGTTATACCATGAAAGAGACTCAGCTAATTTTAACAATGACAATATATATTTTTATTTTTTGAAAATGATTTTCTATAGTGATGAATTATTCTAGTTTACTAAGCAACTAAAGCTACCATTCATTATTTGAATACAATTTATGTATAAGACATACTTAAGCTTTTCACAATATTGGTCTTGCATTCTTACTCGCCTTTGGGACCATACATGGCACATTTCATTCACTATTCACAGAATTCGTAAAAATATATCATTCATCTTAAGCAGTCCTTGTAGTTCATTTCTTAAAAAATTGTAAATTGTAAATGTGTCCAATTCTGCGTAATATCTAAGGTATCCCTAGGAATGTATCTACTGGTATATTCCATAAAGACTAATATTGTTTTATAGTCTCATCTTTTATTATTCTATTCTGGAGAATTTGTAAAGTGAATAGCTACACAACAGGTCTCCTAGTGGTGAAGACAACATATCTGCTAGATAACTCGTGTGCACTTTGAGGTAGATATTATAAAAAAGAAAAGTTTTTAGGTTTTTTCTAAAGCTGAATTCTGACTGGTTCTTTCTAAGATGTTCCAGAGTTTGGATCCAAGTAAGAGTGCCCTCCCTCTTCTTGCCTTTTTTTTTTATCCCTGCGTGCTGTCAGCAACTTTAGATTCCCTAACTGTAGAGATCTCCTGGGAATATAAGGGTTGAGAAGTCACTGTACAAGTTGTGGGTCTCTCCCATGCATAGCAGGATGGACAAAGGAAAGTGCCTTAAAGTGAATTATTTTCTGCACCGGGCACTGGGCCGCAGCGTTCTTAGCAACTTGCAGCCTCTTTATAACAGACTTAGTACTTCCCAGATAAAGGGAATTTCCATAGTCTAGGCAAGAATTCACCAGTCCGTACACGACCACTCTCCTCGAGGAGAGCTGTAGCCAGCATAGCAGTTTTCTCAGAACTCTCAAAATTCCAAAGTAGCTACCAGCAAGTTTTCTGGCTTGTATTCCCATGTAAAGTTTATTAGTGATCCAAAAGCCTAGGCCTTTAACTGCTAGAATAGGGGGAGCGTGTTCACTAAGGTTGTCCTGCCTCAAAAGTTCTAGTAGGGCTGTCAGGTGCCCCCAGACTAACTGACAGAGACCCAGTGTCTATGGAGTTCTTTGAGAATGTCTGGGGAATGGACCAAAATGCCCCAGGTTATTTATAGGACGTGTTGGCAATCCTTTGCACTTTATTGCAGTCTGTTCTTGCACTGGGGCTTAGCACTTTGTACAGCTATTGACTTTTTGGTCATTCCAACATGGATTAAGGACTTTATGGATTATTTGAGGGAAGACATTAATTGAGCTCATTTTTTTTCAAAAAGGCCAAAATTCTGCCAAAAAACATACCTGAGCTGGATATGTCTGTATTGCTGCTCGGTTTTGGATTTCATTGTTTGGCCATTGGATTGGAACGCTCCTGTCCTATGCAGAAAGCGGATGCTTCTGCAGTCTTTGGCAGTTGTTGTGGCAGGTGTCTTTATTTTCATATCTGAGCTCCCTACCCCTTTCAGTGGCGTTCCTAATACTATTTCACGCTTCATAAAAGTATGTCTTATTTGCCCATGCAAGAAATAGACAGATAAGCAGATAGACAGCCAGACAAGAATACGTGATAGGGTAGGCACAGAGAGATAGGAGGATATCCGGTTAGCGATAGGAACTGCACAGATTGATGAAACAATAGGCAGTACTAGAGGGTGGACACTGAGGCAGCCGGGATTCAAGTAGATACACCGAGAGAGACAGAAGGGCTGAACATCTTCTGCTGTATGGACTGTAGCTAGTTTTGATAAGACCCTGGGATAGATGAGTGAGTGCCTTGACATTCACGCTGCAGGGTGGTTGTGGAGCAGCGAGTCAGAGGCTGCAGAAAGGACTGGCACGAGGCCCTAGCCTGACCCATGGTGCAAGGGAGGGCCCCACAGCTCCCTCCCCAACATTTATCAGAGCTGTAATTACTGCGGGAACAGCTCAGACTCGGACGTCAGGGACTCATCCAACAGCTATGCTTCCGATGGAGGTAATTGTTTTGTTTACATTCTGCAAGGTGCTCGTTCTGATTCTTAGTCTTTCTGGCGAGCGTGTGCTAAGTGCATCTATTTTTGGTCAATGCAGAGAGCATCGTAACTATCCGCACAACAGCGGGCGCGCAAGGCGAACTTACAGCTAAAAGGGTCAGGTCCGTTTGCATTTTTTATTTATTTATTGAGAGTTTTATAAAGCATGTACATGCCCCGGGGATATCAGAGCACGGTATAGAACGAAATGTAACAACAGGTTACAGGGAGAATAGCTTTGGAGTTATATGCAACTAGGGAGACTATATACAATGATAATTATATACAGGAGAGAAAAAAAGGGAGAAACGCAATTCATCTACCTGGAGGGATTCAATGTACTACCTTCAGTTCCTACCGACAGGTTAGTTCCTTAGATATCTTTCCAGCAGAAGGGATTTAAAACTCTTCTTAGAGGATGCCAGGGAGAGGCTTGTGTGAATCTCCAGAGTTTCAAATCCTTGGAGCATTTCCAGTGAAGAAGTCTGAATGGAATCTCTCTTTCTTAAACATATGCAGCTCAAGAAGTAGTGTGCTTAAGCTTCGCAGGGACTGACTGCCTCCGAAATGAGTGAGTTTGCAGGCCAGGTATTTAGGGGACCAAAAGTGAAGTTCTTTGTGAGTAATGCAAGTCACTTTTGAAAATGCAGTTGGCCTTAATCAGGAGCCACATGATAGTGAACAGTAAATGAGTAATGTGGTCAAAGTGTCTGGCTCCCACGGATAGCACGCAATTGCACTTAGCTGGCCTTCAAAGGTGCTAGGTAAGAACTTGTTGTGTCAGCTAGAATTCCCCTACCATAGTCAAAGCCAGTGGCGGCCCGTCGTTTAGGGCGGAGGGGCCACGCCCCCCCATCCCATGAAGAGTGTCTGTCAGGCTGAACAAAGGCCAGCCTGACAGACACTCTTCATGTTCAGGTCAGGCAGCCAGGAGTGAGCCATGCGCGATTTGCGCAGACTCCTGGCTGCCTGAGCTGAACTTTGCTGGGCTGATGAGATCACAACCCCTATGGGCGTGACCTCCTCGGCCCAGCAAAGGTGCCTCGAGGCCCTCCCCTGGGTGACGAGGAAAGCGTCACCCATTGACACTCTCCCTGGGCGCTTCAGGTTTAAGCCCTGAAGCGCCCAGGGCGAGTGTCAATCAGTGACACCTCGTCACAGAGTGGGGTGGGGTCAGCAGTCTCACTGACCCCATCCCACTCTGTGACGAGGCTGGGACTGCTGTCTTCCCTCATTGGCTGACCTCAGGTCAGCCAATGAGGGAAGGCAGCAGTCCCAACCCTCCTGGGACCTGGAGGCTAAAGGTAAGTGTGTGTGTGTGTGTATGTATGTGTGATATGTTTTACATTGAATGTTTGGTGCGCGCGTGCATGTTTGAGTGTTATGAGTGGTGTCAATGGATGTGAGTGCGTGCGTGTGTGTGTGAAAGAATGAATGTGTGTGATCTTGTAAAATGAATGTTTGGTGCGTGCGTGCATGTTTGAATGGAATGAGTGTTATTAATGGATGAGCGTGCGTGCGTGCGTGTCTGTGTGTGAAAGAATGAGTTTGTGTGTGTGTGTGTGCCCCGCCCGCCCCCCTCCCAAAGCTGCCGGCCGCCACTGGTCAAAGCTAAAGATTAAAAGCGCATGCACGACATTTTGGAAATAGTGGGATTAAAGGTTTGAATTTTTTAGAAGTCTAAATTTGTAAAAGGCACTTTTGGACATTGAGTTGGTATGAGTAAGCATGTTTAGATTTTTGTCCAGTGTTATTTCACGGTATGTAGTGTCGTCAATGATTTTGTAAGTGCAATTGAGTGCATCTAGGCACCTGAGCCAGTCTTCGATATGGAGAGTATTGTGCAGAGAGAAATGAGAGGGAAGTCTATCTTCAAGGTTTAACTTTAAGTGAGTGACTGATAACCAGGATTAAACATATTTTAGAGTTCTATTTAAGTGAAGTACATCATCTAGAGATAACACTATTAGTTAAAGCTGCATGTGATCGGCATACAGACGATATGCAGTATTGACTTGTTGAAGGATTCATGTAGGGGGCTACATATAAAGGTTGAAGAGCACAGTGGCAAGAATGGAGCCCTGTAGAGCACCTTGACTGACTGGGGCAGGGATTGACTGGGAGTTCTTTAGTTTACTTTGTTGGCAACATTTATTAAGATATGGAGAAAACCCATTCAGGACTATGGGCCTCATTCTGACCTTGGCGGTCCTAAACCGCCAGGGCCACGGGCAACGGAAGCACCGCCAACAGGCTGGCGGTGCTTCAGTGCCCATTCTGACCGCGGCGGTAAAGCCGCGGTCAGAAAAGGGGATCCCGCCGGATTTCCCATGGCTGGGCTGAACCTCCATGGCGGCGCTGCAAGCAGCGCCGCCATGGAGATTCCGACCCACTTCCCGCCACCCTGTTTCTAGCGGTTTTGACCGCCAGGAATAGGATGGCGGGAACGGGTGTCGTGGGGTCCCTGGGGGCCCCTGCACTGCCCATGCCACTGGCATGGGCAGTGCAGGGGCCCCCTAACAGGGCCCCAGCATGATTTTCACTGTCTGCATAGCAGACAGTGAAAATCGCGACGGGTGCAACTGCACCCGTCGCACCCCTGCAACACCGCCGGCTCCATTCGGAGCCGGCCTCTGTGTTGCAGGGCCTTTCCCGCTGGGCCGGCGGGCGCTCCCTTGTCGGGCGCCCGCCGGCCCAGCTGGAAAGTCACAATGGCCTCCGCGGTCTTCTGACCGCGGAGCGGCCATTTGGCGGTTCCCGCCAGGCGGGCGGCTTCCACCGCCCGCCCGGGTCAGAATGACCCCTATGTCTTAAATGTCCATATGTGAATTTGGGTCTTGAAAAGAAGATCATGCTTGACTGTATCCAAGGCAGAGGAAAGATCGAGGAGAACAAAGAGACATGATTCCCTTTTGTATGGAGTGGAGAGAGAGCCTTCCAATATAGTAAGTATGGCAGTTTCCGTACTGCTCCCAGCCCTGAAATCCAAATGGAATTTGTCAAGTAGAGCAAAGTCATCAATGTGCTGAGTGAGTTGAGACAGCACACTTTTTTCTAGTTCTTTGGCCAGAGAAGGGAAGTTCGTCAACAGGTGGAAGTTGTCCATGTCTTCAGAGTCAGCTCCATTTTTCTTGAAGAGTGGAGTGACCTGACCTAACTTCAGGCAGTCTGGAACTACATATTATGACAGTGAGGAGTTGAATATTGAAGTCCAGAGAGGGGAGATGAGTAGAAGACCGATCTCTTTGATTAGGGAGAAAGAGATATGATCAGAGAAGTGTGCAGCATGCTTCATACTAAATATGATTTGGTGAATTAATTTGTCTACAATTAGCACCCTAAATTCGCTCCAGGTAGCATAGAGTTTTGGGTTCAGTGGTCTTTTCGTTAGAGACTGTTCTAGCTTATTCATCTTGTCAGTGAAGAAATTAAAGGACTCCTCACATCACTTAGGTGAGGAGTCCATGTCAGTTTATGTGGAAGGATTTGTTTGCTGTTTGATGATGCTGAAAAGTTGGACTGCTTCTTACCTTATCTAGTTGAGGGACGAGGTCTTTTACTTTGAATTTTATTTTTGTACCTTATTCTTTCATTTCGTAGGAGAGTTAGATGAAGGATTGTAGCCTCAAGCCCCATCTTCTTTTTATCATTCTGAGCTGTATCCTCTCTTAAAGTTGTACTCTTGACAAAACCAGATGCGCTGCCTAAGTGTGGACCATGACAAAGGAGACCACGTTAATTATAGAGTACCCATTGTAGGCTTCACTTTTTTAAACAAACAACCCAGTGCAAAGAGGAATAGCATTTAAACAGTCAAGCACTGGGCAGGTACCGCCAGTAATCACCACAGCAACTTTATTTTAAAGTTACATGTCCAGCTGCATTTTCATGTACTCAAAAAATAAAAGCTGTGTTCAAGAAGAGAAGGCCAAAATAAAAGATAATTAACTGGAAAGAACTCTAAAAAATGCACTTCAAATGTGTTCAATTTGCCCAGTTTTCTGACTTCAAATACAATTGATACATGGTGTATCATAGGCCGCCTCCAGGCAGAAGCCATTAAAACTTTACATCTCATAGCACTAATATATAACAAAAATCCACCCCTTGTGTTCGAGTGGTCCAGACAAGTGTAGGGCACACAATGCTCACAGGCTGCATTTGGATGTGTGTTGGTTATTTATATTGAGCTTAGTACACTGCAAGTGAATACATTTAATTTATTTTTTGTTTGGGTGTAATTAATTGGTTTGTGTGGCTCCTTCAAGCTTGGGTCCCAGACCTCTTGGGTAGCATGCAACAACTCAGGCACACTTTCACAAAGGTCATATGGATGGATGCAAGATCCATCCCCTTGACGAAAACGTCAGCGAAGGCAACCACACACAACACTGCCCAGGTTTAAAAGGGTTAGGTGAAAGAGCATAGAAAATTAACCCTATCCAATGGGGTACCTTTTAAGAGGACCTTCAAAACTGAACAACATAGGCCTCATTCAAATGTTGTAGGTTCCAGGATTCACACCTCCTCACCTCCCCCAGGTTGCACCTGTCACACTCACTCAAACACTCTGTTCTGAAAAAACAGCAGCCATGAGTTTGTACTTCCAAATCTCCCAGCAGTACCAATAACCTAAAGAATTGGTGAAGGCTGATAAAAATATATCATATTATCATGTAGATAATATTAATGTACCTAGTAATCTACAAGGAGTGATTAGGGCCAGGTGTATCGTGCTTTTTTGCGGTTGCAAACAAACTGTTAGTGACCGCAAAATGCATTTTGGTATGTATGAATCCCAATTTGCAATTCAGTAACTTGTAACCGAATCGCACATTGGAATTCCAACTTCATACTGATTCGGTATTAGGAAGGAGCATGTCAAGGGCGATACTTCCTAATACCGAATCACAGCGTTATGCAGGAATGTTTTGTAACCGCAATGCAGTCGCAAAACATTCACATTTTACCACCTACTTCAAGTAGGTGGTAACTCATTCACAAGCGTGAAGGGGTCCCCTTTGTGAATGGTAGCAAAAACATTTCTTAAGAGCAGGCAGTGGTCGCACGGACCACTGCCTTCTCTTGAACAAAATGAAAAGAAAACTTTTCATTTTTCTTTTTTAAACGCATCCCGTTTTCCTCTAAGGAAAATGGGCTGCATTTGAAAAAATATTGCTTTATTTAAAAGCAATCACAGACATGGTGGTCTGCTGAGCCCAGCTGGCCACCATCCCTGTGATGGTAGCCATTCAGAATGGGTTGCAAATTGTGACCTACCTTATGAATATTAATGAGATAGATCGATTTGTGAGCCATTGGGAATCGCTAAATAAAACTCATGGAGTTTCATACATTCAAATAGCAATTACCTAATTGCGATTCGTAGAAAATCGCAATTAGGTCATCACAATCCATGTAAATGATACATCTGGCCCTTAGTGTTTTTAAAGTTTTTATCTTGTTTCATTAAATTTAGTGATAGTCCTGCTGCATTGTTCAGAATTCCTTGTTGCTTAGTCCTAAGACCTTTGAACTGTCCTGTACTCTGCAGTAATAATGGCACACCAGGCTACAGCACCTATAGAAGACCGCAACATTTTTCTTGTACTCCCTGATGTGGATCATATGTCCCCAGCCATCAGTTCATGACACTGGCTGTCACTGATGAATAGGGTCCACAGCTCAAGAGGGGTGCAAGAAATCCCTCAAATCCTTTATCATGTTTCCCTGCAGCCTTGGAGACTAATGGAGTAGAAAAAGGCATGTTATTGTTATCTTGGAATGTTGCAGGCCTCCGGTATAAGATGGAAAATGTAGACTGGCTGTCTTTTATTGGGACGTATGACATGATCTTTTGCCAAGAAACCTGGGCTTTTATTGCGGTTGTTATAGATGGATTTAAGTATTTTTGTGTCAGTGCAACCCCCTCTGCAGCTGGGAGAGGGAAAAGGAGTTTAGCGGTCTTTGTGGCTAATCATATTAGGAACCTTGAATTTAAGCCAGTAGAATCGAGAACTTGTTTTCAAATTTTAAATCTCTGTGCCCCTAGACAGTTTCATGTTGTTTTAATCAATTTTTATTTTTATTTTTTCATTTCACCGCCAATTTGGATTTTAGAGTAATTGGGCAGAATAATCAGGAGATGGGTTGATCATGAGAATACTCCATGTTCTATTATTTGGGCTGGGGACTTTAATGTTTGGGAATGCCCACATGTGGGAGATATCATATGTGGCTTTATGGACAATCAGGCCACAGATCTGGGTCATTTTACATATACCACGTATGGAGAAACTCTAAATGAATTGGCTGTATCTCTATCCCTGATTTTCCCCATGCCAACCAAGAATAGTGAGAAGCAAAACTTACCCACATTCATGGGCAGAGGTAAGGGTTCTATTACTTATTTTTATGGTATTGAGGGATCTGGCCCAGTACCCATTTGATTGTGAAATTCATCCTCTCCCATTCAGTGATCACAACCTGGTGAGTCTAATGGATAGGCCATCACTAAAAAGGGTGGACCCTGTATTACAGTCAGCAAGAAAGGGGATTCATCTGCGGTGGGATCCCATTGATCAGATGCAATTTTCAGAAAATGTGATTACTAAAAAACAGAAGGAGCTTCTGGGTTGTCTTTTGCTGTCTTGTGATCCTGCCAACATTATATCTAATTTTAGAATTTTATGTGATGCTAATGCATATCAGCGCCGTTTAAGTAAGCCTACAAAAGTTTGACAGGGTCAGTCCTGGTTTTCTAAAGATTGTGCAGCTGCCCTTCAGGTGTCAAAATCAGCTACTAATGCCAAGCCATGTGATGTCTTAAAAATTAGATTGGCAAGATCCAATTATAAACAGGCCCTAAATCGGAGGAAGAAGGAACTTAGGTCAAGAGTGTGGGAGGATCTCCAAAAGGCTTTGCAGCTTAAAGATTCATCCCTATTTTGGAGTATGGTCAATCACCCCTTTTTTCAGGAAAGCCCCCTTAGTGAGATCACTTGCAACATTACTGAGCATGAGTGGATTGATCATGTTTCCAAAATGTTTAATCCAGAGCAAAAAGTTAGATTGGGGGAATCTAAACAAGGGTCCGTTTTTTATGAAACCTGGGTTGCTGAGTTAGTGGATTTAGCAACTGTGACAAATGCTATAAATAGCTCTTCTAGTGGTAAAGCCCCAGGGCCGGATGGGCTGCCTGATGATTTGTATAAAGCTAACCTAGGACTATGGGCTCCCCGATCGTAAATGTAATACAGGCTGCAATACGGGGGGCTGTTACCATCCTGGAAAGAATCACCAATAATACCAATCTTTAAAAAGGACTACAGGCACATGCCTGCCTTTTATTGCCCTATTTTGTTGACTGACTCACCTGCGGAAATCCTGGGTAGAGTTATTCTGGGGAAGGTGGAGTCCTGGGTGGAGGAAAACATGTTTTTTAACCCCTTGCAATATGGTTTCCGACCAGGTCTGGGGACATCTGAGCAGGCACTCAACCGTATACTTATTTTAGACAAGTATGTGACGGCCAGGAGAGGTGTTGTACATATGGCCTTTATAGACCTCTCCTGTGCTTTCAACATGGTAGATAGGGACCTCTTGTGGGGGCTGATGGGACAGGCAGGGATAGACAACCAACTCTTGACCCTTATAAGACAATTGCATCAGGATACTATTTTAGCCCCCTTTCTATTTTTATTTTACATAAACTCATTGGGTTCCTTTTTTACAAAGTGCACTGAAGATGTTTAAAAAATAGGTACCCTTTTGGTATCAGTTCTGTTGTAAGCAGACAACGCTGTTTTGCTGGTGCGTACAGCAAACTGCTTCCTGAAACTCCTTGAAGGATTTAATGAGTTCATGAGAAATCTTTAACTTAAAGTACATCTGCAGTTTGTCATGTCTTGTGGTCCAAATAATCTTAAATTATCTTAAATCAAGATCCTTTCACTTAGGAGGTACGTTGATTGAAAAAGTTCGCACTTTTAATTATTTGGGATTTCTTTTTGATAAAAGTAGAAAATGGGACAGGTTAATTATTGCACGAGTGCAAAAAATGGGAGCCGTGGTTGAGGCTGTTTTGTGGTTTGCCTCAAGTCTGGGACAGAAGACGGTTCATGAGCTTCTTCGAATCTATAATAGTAAATGTGCCCAAATAGGCACTTATGGTGTAGGAATTTGGGGATTTGCTGATGTAGGGAAGCTTCAGACTGTGGAAAACAGATTTATGGGGAGACCTATTGCTGCACCCAGAAATACAGCGAGTTTAATTTTGCACACATAATTAGGAGCTGCCTACATAGAAGACTGTATTAAGTTGGCACCCCTGTGCTTATGGCTAAAGATATGGAGGACCCCACAAGCATATTTTTCTAGACAAATTTTGAGGGGTTGTCCTAGCCAGGATAATGTGACTTTAGTTTCTTGGCTCGCTTATATAAAGGCCACCTTTTATGGTGTTGAGTGTAGTCATTCCTTTGACAACTATGAACAGATGACTCCAACAGGTAGCTCGGGAGCTACTGGTAGCTCACCAGTACCCTGAAAGTAGCTCCCTGATGTGCAACTCAGCCCAGTATGTAATTTAGAGGGTCCGGCCACATTGAAGAATGCAGCTGAATACATCTCCAGACTTCACACTGGCACATCCTGCAGGACTTGAACTATAATCACTTGTCTCCTCTTTCTATTTACAAAGTCACATGGAGATTTGTGATTCTGTTAGCCCCACTCTATCAGTCATACAGTGTTCTTGGGGTGTTTTACTTAAAATGAAAAGGGTATATTTGAAAGAAAACTGTTTAATTTGAGAGAATGGCATGCTTAAGTTAAACAAACACGTTTAAATTTAAAGCTGCTGTTTGAATGATAATTCTTGTGTGGTTGGGATATTTATAGCTGTTAGTATTTATTTTGTGCCAGTGGACACTTGTTTCTGTACCCGTTATTTCAGTAATCATGTGGAAGCTTTTAAGTTGATGACGTTTGTCCCAACAGTGCTGTTGGTAACCCTGCCTTATGTGTTGGGTTGGTTGGTGTTCTATCATAATATATCCAGGTATCCAGCACTACATCATAAAGGAACGTGTATATATTTAAGTATAATTTAGTTTGTGATATACATCCAGGTGGTTGCTACCATGATCCTGCAAGGTGTGGTCACTATTGTGATTCTACCTGATGTTGTCACTACTATAACAATGATCAAAGTCATTAGTGATCTTTACATATTACTTCTGGACTATTTTCATTGGTCAGACGTAGCTCTCACTAAAGAAAAGATTGCTGCTCTAGAATAAGGCTGAACCAGACATATGGTTCCTATATAGAGGACTCAAGATTAGTGGATATTTTGGACAAGACAATGGTTATACACTATCTGCAAATTAGTATTACCAAGGGGATGGCATTATATCTGTCATGGATTATAAACCCTGAGCATAGATTTTATCTGACTAGATTGAGGCTGAGCTTGTCCATATTTTGGTGGCCTTTCCCACTGTTTGCACATGGCATCCTGCTTTGCCACCTTGCCCCTGTGATGGGCATACTGCCAAGTCCACAGTGCACTCTATGCTTTTTTTACACCCTGTAAAATCACCTAAGTTTCAGTTTTTACATCTGGTTTCAGCTAAGCAACATTTTAAATCATACAAGGAGGGTTTATTATATTTGCAAGATTTGCCATCTGCTGAAATGTGTTTTTCCATACTCAGGTATATAATTGCTCCTATCTCCGTAAGGAGTGAGATCTCTCTGCTCAGCCATTCTACTCTGTACCCATGCCTATATTTGGTATGACCCGTTTTGAAGATTGAGCCTTTTCTGCGCATGCTGGGCAGCTGTTGCACCCACTGCTAGCCCTGCTACAAATCAGGGGTTGGATTAATGCCTTTTAGTGTTGGTGTCAGCTTCACTGCACTAAAATGAATTAGTTACGCATCATTACCACTGCTCAGGACTTCAGTATGCAATGAAATGGATCATTGACAGGATATCGGAACCAAAAATGTCATGTGGACAGAATATTGTGTCAAAAATATCGAGAACCAAAATATCAGGAAGTTAAGTGCAAATAGGTAAGAATAGATTTACAATTCTCAACTCCACATCTGCGTACCTTTGAAGATAAATATATTGTCAAAGTACATATATGTGGATTTACCCATAGTAAAACTTTACTTACCTATAGAAACTTACCTTCACAATATTTTTGTCCTCGACATTCTTTTTTTTTATATGTATTTTTATTGTGATCCAGCACGAGAACATATCATTCATACTTCGCCAGTAATATACAAAAGTATAACATCTATAGATCATGTTTCATTACAAAGTGCCTACACATAGCAGCAATAACATTTACATTTCATAATATTAGCAGCAATATCTGTATAAAACAATTTTCCCTGCCAGCCCTACCAACTTCTTTTAATATCCTATTGTGTCTCCATAAACATCCCCCAAATTTTAAAGAATGTGTTAATCCCCTCACATCTCAATGCATATAGCTGCTCCCGGTTCCTTACTTTTTTTATTTTGGCAATACATTCCTCTATGGTGGGGATTAACAAGGATTTGTAATAAAAGAGGTCTAGCTACTGCCAAAGCAATATAAAATAACTTTACCAATCTGGGAGTGAACCTTCTCACTGGATCAGAACCCAAGACTACCAACCAGACACTGGGAACTATGGTCCTGATTTATACTTTTTGGTGCAAAACTGCACTAACGCAGTTTTGCTCCAAAACGTTTAGCACCGGCTTGAACCATTTCTGTAAACTAGCCAGGCACCATATTTATGGAATGGTGCAAGCCGGTGCAATGGGTGGGCTGGCGTAAAAACAAATTATGTTAGTCGGGTGGGGCTGGTGCTATGGAAGAAGGGGGTTTTGCACAAAATAATGATGTTAGGAAGGTTAGAGTGAAAACACAATGACGCTAGCCTGCCTAGAGTCATTTTCTGGTGCAAAATCATCCATACCACATGACTCCTGTCTTAGAAAAGACAAGGGTCATGCCCACCATTCCAATGGCTAGCACAGGGGCCAGGCGCCCCTGGGCATGGCCATAACACCCAGTGCCATGTAGGGGCCCCATTTCAGGGCCTCCTATGGCACTTTAGAAAATAAAATGCAATACTTACCTGTACTTACCTGGGATGGGGTCCAACAGCCTCTGCATTCCCTCGGGTGTGTAGGTGGGCGGGTGTCCCTGGGGCCTGGGGAGGGCACCTGTGGGCTTATTCCATGGTGTTTCACCATAGAAATAGGCCCACAGGTCCCCTAACGCCTCCCCTGTCCCAGGCATTGACAAAATGGGGGAAACCAAACTTTGAACCATTTTTTGACCCCGCCTCCCTTCCGTGCACCATTTTTGCACAGGAGTATAATTATGGAGTTAAGGCTATAGAGTCATTTTTTGCACGGGAACGCCTACCTTCCTTCTCATTAAGGCAAGGTAGGTTTCCACATCCAAACAATGACTTTAACTCCATAAATTTGGCGCTAGATAGGTCTAGTACTAAAGTATAAATATGGAGTTAGTTTTGTACCGAATTAGAGTAAAAGAAATGACGCTAATTCAGTGCAAACAGAGTATAAATATGCCCCTATGTTTATCTGGAGGGCCTTCTCTAAATATGTGAATATTTTGTCTCAGAATTCTTGAATGAGGACACACCTACCTATGACGTGTCTAGTTTGCAACTACCCCCGCTTTACCTCAAAAACAGGGGCCGGGCCAGTGGAGATAACCTGGGCTAAAAATTGCGGGGTAGGATAAAGAAGCCATTTACTAAAATAGAGCATTCTGTGCCAGTTGGCACCTCTCAAGACATTGAAATTCAAACACTTTAATTTCTTCCCATTTTGTTTTGTTAATTCTGTCCCTTTGTATTTCTCCCATTCGTTGATATTCTTGAAACTATATTTTGTTTCCCGATATTGCTGGTTTCAATATTCTGTCTAAACACCCAATGGGGTACTGCAGTTAACAAAAACAGCTTAGACCATGTCAGTGTGGTGGTAGCGTCAACAGCAAGTGCCAGGCCCAGCCTCACATGGATCTGGCACTGTGTTTGTCCGAGCGTACACAGCATAACAATTGACTTGGTGATTGTTCTTTGCTGATGCTCTACCATGTGCCTGTGCTCTTCAAGACAGGGTAGTGTCACTGTGCGACCCCTTACTGTGGACTGTGGGAGTTGAGTAGGCGATGGTGCAGGATGCTTTTGCAGCCACTAGAGGGAGTGCTGTGACTCACATGGCTCTCTCGACTCTATCCCCAGCCCCCTCCAGACATGTAATCATCACCAGCCACCCAGAGTGTGTTGTTGACCCTTGAGTGACAGCATCAACTACTTTGATCTTTAGTGTGGCCCTCATCTCTGGGCACATGTGCTGGAGGAGGTTTCTTGCCTCCAGTCCGCCAGGCTGCTGAGTGCAGCATGCACACTTAAAGTGCTAGCCTGCCCACACTAGTCACACAGTGACATTCCTTCAGAGCTGAGCCCAGCTGCCTGTCTGGGACCGATGTTGAGGGGAGTCCAGGACATGTTACATGTGCCTAGCGCACTGCCCAGCCATGGTAAGTACCAACCCCGCATCAGCACCAGAGCAGCGCATCCCAGGTGAGCCATTCAGTTGTTTCTGCAGCAAACTCCAAAAAAAACTTGGATCACCACACTTATTTTTTTGTCAAATTAAACACTGGGCCCCCAGCATGCAGCTATGTTTAAAAATGTGGTGATAAAATGTATCTTTATATTTTGGTTGCTTGTTTCTATGTCAGGATACACAAACGGGTAAATCTGTAATTATTTCTTCTAAAACCTGTCAAATGAATGCAAGTCTGGAACAGTCACAGCGACCGCATTCATTTATTTACCTAGTAGCATCTTCTTTGGGTTGCTCTAATGGCGTCTAGCCCAGGTATTGTTATAACGATGTCAGTTGTTGCCACTGTACAGATGGTGTGTGGAAGAAAAATGGCTACGTACATACTTAAAGTCAAAAACATGTTTATTATTCACAAGCAAGAAAAAATAGCAATATTGCACAGACAGAGGCAAAGCTTCACCTCCACGAGCATTTGAGCATCCAATGCTAGCTCCTCCACAAATTTCTCAAACATTTATACATTTTCTTCACATAGTGTATTGATGGAGGATGCACTTGACAGAATCCAACACTTCAGATCCTATTGTTAGCAGGACCATGGCTTTATCATGAGAAGAGTGCAAAAAGACCTTCAAAAGATACAATAAAGGAGCTTGAAAGATGCTGAGCTAGCTCAATTGAGAATTATTGATTTTCTCTTCTAGGCAAGAAATTATGGCTATGTACATCAGACTTAAGAGGACCCAAATGGCTTAGCTCGGCCTAGGCATACAAAATGGCTGCAAGTTAAGCAACACGACATTGAGTAAATACGCTATAAGTCAACAAGCATTGCAAAAAATCACTGGCTCAGCTAATCAAAGGTTTGTGACCTATGCTGTGCGCTGTATACCAGTTCACGTTTTAGCAAGTCCAACAAATCCTTGTTCCGTTCTTTAGTGTCCAGAACGCTGAATAAAATCGTTAATAGCACACCTGATAATTACAGTGCTTAAGTGCGGAAATAGAGCTGGATAAAACACCAAGGTATTTTTTCACTCCACGGTTTCTCTTTTTCATCATATGAACGCAGCTTTGTAGGTTTGTTAGCCTGTTGCAGGCATTTATAGTTAAGGGCCTTGTCTTTCAAACCATGCTTTTAGCTCCATTGGCTTCAGAAAAGGATCCACTCTTTTGAGGCTTCTCATCTGGTTAAATCTGCAAAAGCATGTCTGGTGACAGTGTCTCGACGTCACTACTTTCAGTCCTCTGACTAGGCGACCTTTACTGTTACAGGATACAGTCGTCTGTAGCTAAGAACCATTTTGAAGCAGTTATTACAACAAAGTCTTTTTTTCTCAACAACCACTACATCCATTACAGATTTTCTTTGCCTGTCAGCCAAAGAATCCAGCCTAAAAATACAGTGTTTGGATTGTATCGACCAGCAGCACTGGATAAGCAGAAATCTGGGTATCATTTGTTTTGCAGAATCGAAAGCACATACATTTAGCTTGGAATTCCTCTGAATTAATGCATGACAGCAAAGCTCGAAAAGAGAGAGAGGTAATCACAGCTCACTGTGTGTAGATGAGTTATAAATAAATTGAAGACAGAAAATGGTTACAGTTTGTCAAACATGTGGTGCCATTCAGTCTAGGGTGTAGCTCCCAATTATATTTATTTAGACCCAGATTTACTAGAAAATGATGGATCATGGCGCTAAACCAAATTTGGCAGCTCTGAGCTCCATCATTTTCAAAACGCAGGGATGCGCTGTATTTAGAAGAATACAGCGCACCCCTGTGTTTTCCCCTGCACTGGTGCTAAAATTGCTTTTGAGCTCCAACCCAGCCACCCTTGTGCCATGGTGCAAGGATGGCTGTGTTGCAGGGGAGATTGTTTTTGTGCAGTAAGGGACACATTCTTGCACAAAAACAACCTTAAATGGTAATTTGCTCTTTCTATGTGTGCTGCAAAATGCAGCAACATAGAAAGAGCAAAAAACTAGGAGAAATGAAAGCATTTCACCTAATTGCATCACTCTAATGCCACTCATGGATGGCATTAGATTTTGGCGCTGCCTCAGGTTTGCGAAAACTCATAAATCTGGGCAGCGTCAAAATGCAATCTGTGTTGCTGTGGCATGCCCACAGCAACACCCATTGCACAACTCTTCCATGTAAAGTGCTTCGTGTGAAGGGGCCCTATTTACAAGGTGGCGTTAAGCCACAAAAAGTGGCTTAACGCCACCTTGAAACTGCAGCGCAGTGCATAGAGCCACCAGAGCATCACTAAAAGTGATGTTCTGGTGGCGATAGGGCCTTGTAAATCTGGCCCTTAGTATTCTTGCATAGTGCACTGGCACTTGTGAGTAGTTAGCCTCTTTACATTTAACAAGGAACCATGCAATGAGCTAAAACAACGGGAAGGAGAGTAAAACTGATTAACAGCAAGTCAATGGAGTATCAAAAACAGTGACAGGAGAGACAGGAAAATGTTAAGGGATGCAGTCTGGAAAGTAATAACATAGTGGAAGAGTTTTCGAGATGCAGGAAAGGAATTCGTTTGGTGTGCGAAGAAAGATAGGACAGTAGAGGATTTATAAAACAGATAATTTCTGCTCCGAGTAGGAATATATTTCAGCTCCGGATGAACACATAGGAGGGTTTGTGGGATTTAATCGAAAAAGGGTCATGCGAGATGTGTTTTCAGATGTTTCTTGAATATAAGGAAGGCAGCTTGGGTTCTTATGTTTCATAGAAGTGAGTTGGAGGCAGCTGGTTCATCTCCAGATGTGGATCTACTGTGGGAAAGTGAGGTCTTGAGTTTTGCAACAACACTTATGAGGCCATTTTGACTTTGAAGAATTCTTTGGCCTCTTGAGACGTCAATGGTGCAGCAGCTGCACGGACACTGGGGCGTGAGAGTCTAAGACAGTTAAGGCTGTCTTTAACTATCAGACTGGAGGTCAGGGAGGGGTATTTTTCTTGATTACATTAGGGCTTATGACACTGTTGCTGTGCAACTGCCTCCAACATGATGACAAGTGACAATGCTGCCTTTAGAGAGCGCTAAAATGGCTGTGACAAAAACAGTGGCAGGATAAAGTTATGAGTAAGGAGGGATGAAGTCTGAGAGAAGTGTAGGGTCTTCAGGCCTGATTTATACTTTTTTAGCGCCGCATTTGCGTCATTTTTTTATGGAAATGTGGCATAAACTTACAAAATTCAATAATATTTTGTAAATTTGCATCGCTTTTGCATCAAGAAATGATGCAAATGCGGCACTAAAAAAGTATAAATCAGGCCCTTCTTGTCCACAGCAAGTATTAACTGGGTTGGTTAGCTCAGCCTTAGCTAGCAAAGTAGCACCGTAAGCTGAAGGGATGAGTGGGTTATTTCCAGGCCAATGGAAAGGGAGGGGCTGATGCCGCCAGGGGTCGATAAAATGTCGGTCACCAAAACTAACAAAAGATGGTTGTGCACTAACAAATGTTCCGTGTTATATTAGTAGTTATATTTTCTTAAAATTTGGTCAGTGGTGCTGGAACAATTTTCCAAGTGATGGTGCTGCCATCAATGTTATGTCAGTTGTAGGGATTGTGAAAAATCCAAGCATCACACTAAGGGCAAGTTTAACAAATGAGCCATGCACATTCAGCAGGAGGGTGGTAAGGTTGAGGTGTATAGCTTGTGGTTTCTTTTGGCTCACACTGTCATATAATATATATATATATATATCATCACTAAGCCATGGAGTTGTAGCACACAGTTATTTAAAGACAGCACATTTTCCTTTGAAATAGCCACTAAATTTGCTCAAACATGCAGTTTTACTAATAAAAGTACATAGCACGCAAACGATAATGTGTGGTAATCAGATTTCATAAATAAATGTCATATGCCCATCATTAAATGAACTGCCTTGATTTCTTTTGATCTTATGAGGTTTCCTAACTGCTGGTATATGTTGAATAATGTATACAGGTATTCAAATGTTGTGTTAAATTGGCATCGTACGGCCTTTTCTTTCACACTCCCTGTACCAGAGCACCGAGAAAGATTGGCACAAAGTTTACTTCCCCAAATGCTCTCACTTAGCAGTCAGAGAAAGAAAGGTAAAAAACAATCTCATGTTAAAAAAATATGCAGCAATGTGACAAAGCCTGTCATTTGACCTCTGATTTTGAACGCACAGCAGATGGGAGATTATAAAAACAAAATGTAAAGGCATCTTTATTGGCATCTTCGTTGCTCATTCACCTTCTGAAATACAGAATGGTTATGTTGGATGTGCTGCACCACCCTTACTCTCAGTGCCTATGAAGCTGATTAGAGTGCGCAAAGAAACAGGGCAGTAAGTGATGCACTAGCGCCACCCACTGACCATACGTATATGCTTTTTAAATGGATTGATATAAACATTATCAACAAAAAAAAGCAAAAACAGTTAAATTATCCATAGAGAAGAAACCGAAAAAGAAAAGTGTCACGTAAAAATCGTTATTTTGGTATGTATGAAAACTGCTCACAAGTGTGTAAATAAGAAACTAGCCCGTATTTATACTTTTTTTGCGCCGCATTTGCGTCGTTTTTTGACGCAAAAACGGCGCAAACTTGCAAAATGCCGTTGTATTTTGCAGGTTTGCGCCGTTTTGCGCCAAAAAGCGGCGCAAATGCGGCGCTAAAAAAAGTATAAATACGGTAGATGTTTCTGTACTAAACCAGCTGAATGTAAAGAGGCTCCATGTATGGAGGTCAGGAAGTACTCTCATAGCCCTGTGCGTGTATAAGGCGGACAGGAGCCTGTGGCGTAACAAAGGTCCCCGCAGGACCGCCACTCTCCCCCCAGTGCAGGGGGGTCCCCAAGCTCCAGGGTACCACTCAGTACAAAGCCTGAAAGATTCTGGAGGAGGGCCCCTCATTGTTCTCCTCCCGTCTCGTTACTGGCAGGAGCATGTCTGTGTATGAAAGGCCAGCGGTACAGATCAATTGCTTGGATTCTTATGTTAGTTGAGGCTTCCCCGTTACACAGGAGACTCTCCCTCGTGATGCCGTTACCCACGCTGCAAATCTCAAGGAGAGGGGTTGGGGGGTGCGGAGTGTGGACTGGGAGGGGGCGTGGGCTGGGAGGTAATAAAAAATATTTGAAGAAATAAGTTACCTCTTTCTGTCATCGCCACATACCATCACGAGTCTCTTCTGGTGTCCCAGCATTCACTTGGACACCATCGCAGGCTCCCCAGCAATTTGGTCCAGACACAGCCTTGGTGTCTGTGCAGTTTCTCCATCCTGCCTATTAAACATAACCGGTCTGGAGAAACCTAAGTGTGCATGTGTGTTTGGTCTGTCTCAGACGGCCGGCCAAACACACATGCGCAATTGGTGCACTCTCTCCTCCTCACCCCTCCCATGGCCCAGCCCCGCCCTTCCCTGCACTGCTGTGCCTGAAGCAGAAAAATAAAACGATAGAAAACTATCAATTAATTTTTCTGCTTCTGGCACAGCCAGTGGGGCAGTGCTCCTTTGCCATAGCAAAGGATCCGCCCCTGGATTAAAGATCTGTTCTCAGACAATGGCACAGCAAGGAATACTCACAATTTCCACGTACGCGAGTCTGACTGCAGTCGACGTGCTCTAACTGCCAGGCCTGAACAGACCAGTCAGTAATGGTCAGTGCCACCCCCAGTCTAGGCTTCATGGTTAGTGTGGGGTAGGGAGGTGAAGCTGGATCCGGGGAAGTTGTTAAAGCAGTACCTTGCTCAGTGCTGACAAAGGACTAAAGAAGATGCTTATTTGTGCCAAACTGTGGTCAGCCGTCTCAAAATTTCAATTTAGGAAGTGCATCACAGGGTAATAAGTTGATTTTCCCACACTCAAAAATGTGGTTAAGGCAGCCAGGATTTGAACTCGCAGCTTACGTCTTCGCAAGTTAACCCCATAGAGTACAGATTCCATGGTAGACCTGGGTACACAGAAATGTATTAAACAAGAAACACTGCATGGTGGTGTACAGAGTAAAAATAGGTTATCTGATGGTGCACATAAAGTCTAATCAAACTAACTTATCTTCTCTGTCTTGCAGAAAAAAACAGTTGACTATTACAGACGACAGGTAAGTGCTAAAGAATGGTCATACATTTGTGCCAGTTTATGTGACATGACATGCAACATGCATCACACAAATTAAATGTAGCAACATGGAAAAGAAACGTGTATTCTTAAGGGCCCAGGGATAGTCGCCTAAACAGTCTCCTCACAAACAAGGCTCCCATTTTAACTCATATTGAGCTATTTTTTACTGTCTAAACTGAACTGTAAAAATCTTGTCAGACTTGGGTACCATAAAACATCTCTACTGTCCTCGCAAGTACTAGCGACATCCCTTCCCTTCCCCTACATCTGTGTCTCGCTAGTAATTTAATGCACTCTCTTTCTAGGTTTTGCTCACAGGAGCATCAATCAAGTTTATGTCCCCTTTTTTTGTTTCCAGACTTCCTACCCATGTTTCCACGAAATCCCCTTTTATTTGAGAAAGATAAACATAGAGGGTGCGTCTTAACTTATAATATAGTGTACTCGGTGGAGAGAAAGGAACTCTATATGTGAAGGAGGCCGTCTCACTTATCTGTCTCAGTTAATATAGCATCCCATGTTTTTGAGCAACGTGTTTCAGTTTTTCAATGTGCTTTCAGAATTCTATGTTCAATTCTAAATTGTTTCCAGCTACAGAAACCATATTACAAATGATTTTAAATACATGCATTTTTCTCAGTTATTGTTTATGTTTAACACGATTTGTTTACACTAAAGGCACGTTAGTTATTTTGCCTAGTTTTGTCCATCTGGTTTACTTGCAGCCAAACGAGGACACCTTGGAGTGGCGTTCACTGTCTTCTCTGGCGTTTTTTAGGTCTGGGGTTTAACAGCGCAGCTGTCTACACAGACCTCTTGTTTCCAGAATGCTTACTGGGGGGTTTAGCTTCACCTATTTCAACCATGTATTTAACCAGCTTCTTTCAGCCCCTGGCTTGAGGCTTGGTCAATCGTATTTTGGCTTGGTCCAGGGCAGTATAGCTCTCTTGCCTAATACTCTTGACTGCTTCGATGTATCCTTCTGCCTCCGGTAGATCACAGACTGTTTTATATCTACTTCTCTCCGTCTGTCAGCTCCACATTATTAAGGCAGGCGTGAATCCACACTTAGGAATACCTGGCATTTTATGCATTAGCAAATTAACCCCAGATTTATTGGCTTTGCCAGTGCTTGCTAGCTATTATGTTGAGGCCTGTGGAAGCCACCACAAGCATCTGAAAAGTGCTCGATCTTCTTGGGTACTGGTGTACTGTGGTGGCAGAGCTTCATGTGTGGTACGGCAGTGCCACTGATGCTGAGGATTACTATGACTTCAATCACTGAGGGCATCGCTGATGCTCTGCCCCGTCGGTTCTACCGGGCAGCATAGGAGGTCCAACCTCACACACTTCTAAACTCCCATCAGACAACTTTTAAAGGGTAGATTGCCAGAGCATGTCACTAAGGTCTTCAGGCCTTGACAATTGGAACCATCGTGAGAATGAAGGATCCTAATTGTGTTTCTCTTTCTTCCCTAGATTATGTACTGCCAGCATTCCCTCATGCGGTCCACGGTGAAGTCCTCCGTCTCTCTTGGAGGGTAAGTATTTATCAATTATAATTTCACATACAGAGTATGCCCATCAGGTTTGCATACACTAGGTAGCTTGGAGGCAGTACTCACATATGATGAAAGAGGGACATGGTATCATCGAGTGGAGTCAATAAAGCGTTTACAGAATACCTATCTGGTATGTAAATTCTACATGTCACACTGGGGTGAAGGGTTGTGTTCATTTATATGCTATACGGAGGCTTTGGTACATCACAGAGGGGTTACAAAATGTAAATATATAGGAGTACTAGCCACTGTTTTAACTGCATAAGCATTAGGAATAACAGCAAGGCACAAGCAGATGTGGTATTTTACACAAGAGCACTAGGCATATAGATTGAAACAAGAACTAGAAATATTACACAATACTTTAGTACACTTGACAGGCACATATTGTCTTTGTTAAGTTACTTGATATAATTCCTAGATCACAAAGCACCAGCTTTGAAATATATCTTCCCCTCTTGTCATGCAAAACTTTAATTGAAATCAGTTCTTAGGTACATGTAATGAAGTCATGCTAAAGCTAGAGTATGGGGGCGGGATGTGAATAGCTTCCAATGACATATGCAGCTGTGCTCATGGGAGATCTATAAATCACATATTAACACAGGTGCATCTTAACTTCTCTACTGAGACTTTAATCTCCTGGATATATTAGCCAATGACTCCATTCTTTGGGTGAAGGCATAGATCCATACGAAAGTGTTGATATCATGGGCCTTCAACAGTGAGCTGTTGGTCAATGACCAATGCTTTGAACTCTTTTCTGAAGTGTTAGAGATGGGAGGCTACCTTAAGAGCAGATGGGTGTGTGGGAAGGACTGAACTACAGGTTATGCTGCTTGAAATTGCTACACATAAGCAGATCAAGGCAGGTGGAGCGGTATCCAGGTCAGGGTGATGCACCGTAAGATCACAACTAAAATGGCATACCTTCAGGCAGTGACCCCAGTCCATCCACTGCTTGACCCCTCCTACAGGATAGGGAAGCGAGCCTCAATCTGATCTGATTCATTGGGTGTAGAACAAGCAAGCAATCTGTACATGTGACATGTGCCTGTTCTGTTTGTTGTCTTTTGACAGTATACTAAAGTACAGTGAGCAGTATTACGGCCACGACCCCATTATGTCAGGATCCCTCCCGAGCAACCCCTGGATCACCGATGACTGCACGTTCTGGGAGCTCAACGCCAAGCTGTGAGTAAAGTCAAAGAAAAAACTAATTGCTGCATGTCCACAGGAAAGACATCTGCATACAACTCGGCAGCCAGTCATTTTCCTTCACGCGTTCTTATTTCAATATAGTCTCTTCCTTGGATTTTCTCATGTACTTTAACCAGGTGCAGAGGGTTTACTGGAAGTCCTAGATGGACGAATCAATGCCATATTTTCTATATGTTCTAGATATGAGCGTAAGATAAGTTTAGATATACTGAAACTAAATGAAAATTATTCACATAGTTATCTTGAACATCTGACATGGATCTGACTGTTCTGGACCATCTCTGGATTATAAGTGGTCTTTTTTACATGTATGGCTTACCTCCATGCTTACCAGTAAGGCCACACTTCTCTTGTAGCATACCTAAATGCTATGTGATATTTTTGAAGCGACAGTATACCAAGGGAAATGATGTAAATAATTATTTAGGAAAGTAGACTTCCACAGTGCACTAATAATGAAATAATAAGATAAAAACTGAAAATTCTTAAATCTGAAGACGCGTGAATACACAGAGTAAAAAAAATATGGTATAATTAATCTTAACTACTCGTGCACTTCCTCACATCTGGTACTGGGGTACTCATCCACTCTTTAACTACTTAATAAATAAATCAGACCTGGGACACAGACTGCTTTGTTTGTTGCACTGCATACAATGGGGTATCTAATATAAAAGTGCAAGGACTGAGAAATCTAATTTCATAACAATGCGTTTCACTAAAAGCAATTACAGGGACACAGTTTGTTATTTCTTGTTAATTCAACGAAATAGGCAAACATGTACAATATGTGCCCTGGCAGCAAAGCATATCGAAAAAGCTATACATGTGTCAGAAAGGCTCATGAATGCCTCTTCACCACTCATTATGCATAGAGCCATTTTCTCACTACTCAAACGCTATCAACATTTGACAATGGGAACCTAACATTCGTGATCATTTAAAAAGAAAAGCATGGCAGTGGAACTACTGAAATAACCTAGGTTGCAAGAAAAACAATCAGTGTTAAAGCGAATGATTCTGGCTTTAATGTTCAATTTTATGAACACATAGGATGCAGAAGTGCTCTAAGATCACGTGTGCCATATTTCGGAGCAACCTGCATCATTCGCTGCCTCCTGTGGCTGTGACATAGTTTTCGTGACTCATGAATGCAGCGCTGCATGGCACTAGCACTGCGCAAGCCAGGGGGACTGAAAAAAACATAGCAGCGTCACAAGCTTGGGGGATTAAAAGTGGGCATAGGTAGAAGATGCACAAAACGATACAGGATGAACGGAGACATGGCACATATGTTCTCTGCACAATTGTGCATGTGTGTGTTTGCATTACAGCGAGTTTATTTACCTCTTGTCAGTGCTGATTGTCAAAGTGTTTGTACTCTCTTCACTTGCATTTTCAGTTTAACATGGGAAGGGTGCATTCAGGTAAGGACTTTAAAGGAATAAAGAAGTGGTCTGACCAATACAATCAGCATGGGTTAGAGATTTGTATGTGGTGTTTCTCTAACAATTTCTATCGTGGGGTCCATATTGTAGGTGGGAAAGGCACAATGTTGTTGTAGGTTCCTTTCTAGTAGGACAGAGTGGAAAAGAAATGCGTGGGTGTCCATGTCTTTGTCTAGTGGAGTGTGAAATATTCCGGGACAACTTGGTTAGAAGAGGAGCTGAGTTGATCGGTGCTATAATTTGTAAAACCAAAAATAAAGCACTTGTTATCAGGTTCGATCAGCTTCAGTGGATTAGAAGTCTCTACTTTCCATAATAAGGCTTTGGAATCGGTAGTTTACGGAGTTAGTTAGTTTGCATTTAAGTAACTTTGGTGTATAGGAAGCCTGGCTGCTCATTGGAACGAATTCCTGTACCGCCATGCAAAGCTACCTCCTGGTCAGGCAAACACAATTTCTGTTTGAGACCCACTCACATCACTTAGTAGTGCAGAACTGAGATGGACCGCTACTTCAGGGCAAGTGTGCTAAAGTTAGCAGTACCAGCACAACACCTGGATGCCGAAACCACTCAGTAAAGATCCAAGGCTAATTTAGTAAAATTAAAAGGTATTTTACGATTGAAATAAGGCAAAAATGACAAAAATTACATCAGTCACTGCAAAGTTAGAACGTCTGAAAATAACAGTTCCATTTCACATGGCTTCTTTAGTCTGCATGGACAGTGGGTGAAGGTGTCTGAGCGCTACTCATAAGTGGCCACTGGCGGCTTCTGGCCACTCTAGTAGCACAACATGACTCCAAGCTTTAGGTGCCTCTTGCCTTCAGTTAGGCTGGAGGGACTGAATGATAGCCGGTCAGCGTATGAAGTTCACAGCTTGCCAGACTTTACAGAGATTATGTGGAGATATAGCTGACCTACATCTTTATGACAAATAGAGTCTTTCTTGTCTTTCTAAGTCAGCCATACCCCCTACCTCTCACTTGGAAGTTCGGTGTTGATACCAAAGCCCTTGCCTTCCCCTGAAGAGTCATCTTCCTGGATACCACCTCACAGTGAGTGAAAGCTGATGTTATCACTCACCTCCCATTTCCAACAAAGCATTTTCAGAAAGTCCTGTGCCAACTGCTCTGTGTAACATGAAGTCCTTTGGGTGTATGTGGTGTTTTGGGAGTTGCAAGATATCAGTCCACCCTCATCCTTGCTCCAATAAAACACATTGTTCTTGGTTGGGTTGGAGTTGCATTCCCACCCTAAATTCCGTCTCACAGTTCACAACAGTGTGTGACTTATAATAGAAACTGTGATAAATGATTGGTCAGTTTGAAGCTTTCAAAAGGTTACAATAACCATATTCAAAAACTGGGGTGTCCTTGCATAATCCATTTACATTGATTCCCTCTTTTGGAAAACCAAAGCTGACCTTTACCCAGACTGGTTTGGTGACCCGTTGGCCGCTCATGAAGAAACGGACCAGAACTATATTTCTTTCCATGGAGCTGAAAACTGGAGACCCCTTTGACTTCATGCAAGGGTAATCAGCCCTTCTGCGACTCTCTTGTGCAAAAACAGGCAGGTTTGCACTACCTTCGGCTGAGAAACTGAGTGTAATGAACTTGCATGCCAGAATGAAAACACAGATTTCTCAGTGTGTTGACTTAAGCTGGACCAGGTTTCTGAGACTGCAATAGCATCAGGGTCACAGTTTTGAGAGTGGGAAGATACAGAAGTTACATTATTAACTGCAGACCTGTAGTTTTGTAAGACAGCTTTAATGCATGTGTGGAATATGTATTGTTGGATTAAAGAAGTCAATTCTTATGAGGTTAGTTAGGAAAATTGATCGTTGATTGTAATTAGGATAAATAGGTTTAGAAATTGTGGTAATAGGATGTGTTGTAGGATCTGTGGGCAAGTAGTGAGGGGTGTCTTAGAGGTAATGTGTGCTAAGGACTGCTCTAACGTGTTGTGGTTGGTGTGTGTTGGGGTTTTCATTCATAGATATTTCGAGTGAAGTGTAAAGTGGTGGGGTGAAGAGAGCATTTACTTGGAGGAGAGTGCATGGGGAATGTTGAAATCAAAGATTCATTCTTGGTAAGTAGGAGTCAGGTAGACAGTTCACGTAGAATAGAGGTTGCAGATTTATTTAAAAGGTTACTGGATAAGTTACAAGTTACTTGTTAAGGAAACTCCATCAGGAGCAGCATCCTCTCTGCCCAGTCTACTCTCTTTAGCTGTCCAGTCACTCACCAATATTCCATGACATCACACACTGGCTGAGCAGAGCAGAGAACAATGGAGATGTGCACAGAATGCATCACAAGCATAGCAGATTATAAAAGGGAAGAGTGAGGTTATCTGATTTTCTATCATCTAATCCAGGTGATCCACCTTCAGTTGTTGCCCAAACGTTCAATTTGTGGAGTAGAAAAAGGAGATATGCTCCGCTGAGAACTAAGTAGCTGTAATGAAATATGAGGCAAGTGGCTGCATGTCTCACATGAATCATGCCTATAGGTGGCGTAGTCTTTCTATGGAGGGTAAATTTGTTTGCTGGTGTTTTTACTGTTGCTTTTGTAGCTTGTCTAGACCAGACATTGGTAGACAGAGGAAGGTTGTATCAAGGAGTGGTGTCCCTCAAAGGGAGGATTAAGTATTTTCTCATTAAAAGCATTTTGCCCGTGTCAGTGTAGGCATAGCTGTGTTCCAGGGCATTGTCCTGAATACCTTAATTCATGTTGAAATATTTTGGAAGGGGTGTGTGGACGTGAATGGGGACATTGGAAAGCAGAGAGGAGTGACATTGTGGTTTCATAATCAGGCAGACATTCATCCCTATCCAGGTGTAAATGTAATATTAGAAACCAGATCAAACCACGATGTATCCCATAAATTGAATATAAAATCCTACACTAACCATCTGTACTGGTAGATTTTGCATCACGAGTACACTTGATTTCCCCCCTCCCCTAAAGTGGGTCTGAATAGTAAGTGCTGACATACCTAATACCCAGAACATGTTCAGGTATTTCCCAGAATACCAAAGGATCTACTGTTAGTGAAATTCCGCCACTATTTCTAATGGTAGCTGGCTGATTAGTCTCTCTAGATTGTGCCACGTTTGCTGTCAGCTACCTTCTGTCCTTGGCAGAGCAGAGAGTGAGGTAGGAGGAGGTACTAGTAACAAGATAGCAGCCATCAATGGGACTCTGCATTGGTAGATAGCCTTCCATTGAATGTAACCATAAAATAGACTGTCTTTGGCAGATTTACTGTTACTCCAAATCATACTGAAAGTTAGACTATTAAACAGAGTTTACAAGCGCAATCATAAAGCACAGATCTAAGAAATATAATTTTTGTGGATATGTAGGTGGATAAAAACAGTCTGTTTTAAAATGAAACTCTTAAGAGTCAGGAAATTCATAAAGCTTTTTTGTGCCAACACCTACAGGTGAGGAGTTTGTTTCAAGGACTGATTTACAGATAATGCAGGGAAGTCCACTGCAGTTGCCAATACATGTAGGTGAATTACACAGAAGAGTATTTTTCTAATGAAAGGGCGAGAGTATGAGATAGTGAGATAGGTGAGAGAGAGAAGTAGAATGGGGTGAAGAAGTGAGAGTTTGAGAGTGTGAGTACCAGGTAGGGAAAGAGCCTAACAGACAGCGTTATCTAGCGACAGAAAGACACTAAGTGAGTGTGTAATGTTCTATTTTGAGAATTTGTATAGTGCACTGTCACCCCAGAGGGTATCCTGGCACCAAGCAGGGGTGAGGTCAGCCATGCCTACGGCAGAAGGGGAACCATTCTAGCATCCAGGTCTTCAGCTTCTTGCAGACCTCAAGATTCAAGGAGGAGGCTCTGATTGATAACGGCAGTCGCTCCATGCTTTAGGAACAATATAGGTTAAAAGCTCGACCACCATATCTGGTTTTCCATATACGTGGGATATGTTATAGTAGGAGTTTGGTGGAGCAGAGGTGTCTGGGTGGTTTGGGAATTGAGGTGTGGTTATTGATAAATGCTAGGCCAGTGTTGTGTAGTCAGAGAGAATGAGGACTGGACAAGAGAAAAATAGAGGGAGGGAGTGACTGAGATGGAGGTGCAAAGAAAGTATGGAAAAGGAGAAAGAGATAACAATAGTGAAATAGAGAGGGATATGGTGGACAGACAATGGGGAGGGGAGATGAGCAAGAAGATGAAGAGTAGGAGAGAGGCAGGAAAGGAGAAAAGAGTGACGTATAGCTGCAGAGGAATAGGAAGCAAGATAATGGGCACAACTAAAGGAGAAAGGGAGTTAAAGAAATGAGAGGAGAAGAAAGGAAAAGCATGGGAGAAACCCAGGGAGAGAAAGAGAGAGGCACACAAAGAGGTTGAAGTGAGAGTAACGGAGAGAACGAGAGAGAGAGAAAGATGAAGTTTGCTGTAGAAGAGAGAGGAAGGAAGAGGGAGAAAAAGAGAGAGAGCAGGATGGATGAATAGCCAGTTAGAGAGAGAAATAAACAGAAGGATAAACAGAGAAAAATAGAGGTGTAGGAAAGCAGAACGAAGGGGGTGGGGTGATTGAGGGAGAGCAAGACCAACAGGCATATGGAAATAGGAGGAACGCCACCAGTATCTGCTGATGAAACAAGAAGAACAAGAGTACATAATCCACTGGAAAGCCCAAAGGCAGAGTCAGAAACAAGTCTACAAACGCCTAAACAGGAGCTACTCCCTAGTAGGATATTTACTTACTGTGAAAAGGACAAACCAATATATATAACGTTTATTTAAGCTTCAGTGAGAAACAGAAAAGTAACCACAAATGCACACTTTCTCCATGCACAGAACAGGCGCGCGCACGCTCGCACACACACACGTCCTCAGCGTGGGCTATACATGCCCACACACGCTATGATATATACACCAATGGTGCAGACTCTGCTGACACATGGTGAAAACGCACAGCGTGAGCAGCAGTGCAAACTTTGCTCTAGCATAGAGTACAGGTACATCACTCACATTGCATGTGCAACGTCTGGGCAGCTAAGCTCTGTACAACATTGTGAACGGATAACCTAATTCAGAGAAAACTGAGTTTCTCAGGTTGCCTAAAAGAAAGATTTTTTCGGTCTGAGTTGATTCCAGAGATGGCAGGCATGGACACTGAAAGCTTTTCCACTGATATGGCACACAACACTTGGAGTACCACTATGCAGTATGATCCTCAGGAACAAACCACCCTTGAAGAGGTGCATATTTCAAACTGTCTTTAAGGTTCTGTGAATGGGTCCCAAACACAGTTTTATGAGTCAAGGACAAAGCCTTAAATGTTATTCTGTCAGTGATTGGAAGCCAAGGAAGCTATCAAGGGCTGGGAGTGATAATATCTCTTTTCGATGTTAGAATCAGCAGACAGGTTTGAAAGCACCTGGAGAACGTATATCAATTTCTTGGTTGCACTAATGAATATGATGGTAGAGGTTGCCAATTTTTGAGCCAAATAATGGCCCAAACAGTCGAGGCTCCATGTTTTAAAACCAATCAAGGTCACATTTTATGCAAAACTTTAATTTAGTAACTAAACACTGCCACCACCACATTGGTATGGCACTCCATAGACATGGTGGAGTAACAAACATCAGCCAAGGTTTTAACATTATTATATGGGAGAGTGGTAAATTAACCGACCTTAATGACCTGATGTTCAGATAAAACTGTATTGAATGTTTGCTGGCATTTTATTGCAGAGAATCTAGCCCATTTTCGGTAATTCAGGCCTGGGTTTCTGAAAAGATGAACTGGATGAAAGCAAGGTAATTCCTCAGTAAGTGAGTACTTGGAAGTAATGTGAATTCAGTCTGCGTAGTTATGGAATTACATCTGGAGGTCCTACCTAAGATAGTGTAGAGGCCGGACAAGTATGTGAAAATGAACAAGGGACAGACATGGCCCTTGCGGAGCGGGTAACCGGGTGGTGAGAAGACATTGGACCACCACACTAAATATGTGTTTAAAAAATATTAGAACCAGTTCCTGGCCGGATTCAGCAGCTTTCCTCCTCAGCCTTGGATAACAGGGCGAGGTGGTTGAGAGCGCTGCAGTCAGTGACAGGGCCAGCATCATTGAGAGGGCTGCTGAGTCATCGTAGAAGATGCCCGTATTGTGTATTAAAGTCAGGATGGACTATTCCCAGCCCTCTGATTGGTCTAAGACGTGTTTCTCAGTGAGAAAGGATGTGCGGACCGGATTGCAGTTCACCCACAGAGGCTTCACACTGCAATACCAGAGGCAGAGGAACGTTTGAGATAGTCGCTGCAGTTCAGAGGCAATGGTATCACTTGTGCGTTTCTTAATGCATCTGGAATTTGCTGTGGTTGAAAGGAGCAGTTGATGAAATGTGTAATGAAAAGAAGAAACTATCGAATGTACTCAGTGATCAAAGGAGAGGGCGAGGGGTCACCAGGAAGTGCGTTAAATTCAAGTGTTTGATAATAACCTAATTCTGGGCCAATTTCGCTGAATGTAAATAACGTCCATTATGGAAAGTAACGCTATCAGGTCGAGGAAGGTTGTTGAAAGCATCAGAATATTTTCATACCGGTACACGACTGGGCAGGGACGGTGAATGCTTCTTTCAAGAAAACGCTGGTCACAAAGCAGTGCGCCAGTAATGCTCTCAGCCCTCGCGCACACTGAATAGGTAAAGCAGCCAGCAACAAAGAAGGATTCACTCTCAGGCAGAGCAGAGCATGGGGAGCCGCAGCACAAGCTTCACCAGCACAAAAAATAGGTGCAGCACAAACATGTGCAGCTGCTGCGTACTGTGCATTGGAAGCAGGAATAAAGGTTCTGTCACGTAACACAGGCATGGCACGGGAAGCAGCAGTGCAATGTTATCACCCACAGCACAGTACTGGTCGAAACACTGCGATCTTCCATCCCGTGCAGACCGGATGCAGCCGAAGCTTCCCTCGGGGTGAGCTGATACAGCACAGGTGGCGACAGCGCGCGCTTCACCACAACACCGATTAGAAACGGCTTGGTTAGAAGCAGTGCAGTATTCCCTCGCTAACAAAACGTTTACATGACGGGTCGCAGCAGGGCAAGTGATGCGAGCACAAATACAGCAGTGTAACAAACACACAGTCTCTCTCTCTCTCTCTCTCTCTCTCAAGGCATACAGCGCAAGATGCATCATGGGTACCAGCCTTGGAGGCTTCCGTCGCCCAGAGGACTGGCACAGCATGATCATGAGCGGTGTACGTTTCCTTCACCCACAGAACAGGTGCAGCACATGAACCAGAAGTGCAAGCTTCCCTCCTACCAACGCAGAAGGGCACTGACCCAGTACTGGGCAAACCTATGGGCCTAAGGGGCATATTTAAGAGCCCCTAGTGCCAACAGAGAGTCACTTTTCGTGATGCTCCGGTGGCACAATGCCCTGCGCCGTATATACAAGGTGGCGTTAAGCTACTTTTTGTGGCTTAACTGCACCTTGTAAATACGGCCCCTTCACATGCAACACTTTGCATGAAAGGGGCGTGCAATGGGTGTTGCTATGGGGTTGTATGATGGAACCACGCATGCGGCAACCACGCATGCCTGAACAACGCGGTCGGAACAACGATTGCGTTGTTTCCACGCATGCCTTTACCACGCATGCCTTTAAAACGATTTTTCGTTGTAAAGGCATGCCTAGTAATACATGGTTGTCTCATGCCAACTCCCCACCCTAAAAAAAACAAAAGTATCCCCACCCCCCACCTTTGAAAACTACCCCGATCCCCCCACCCACCCTGAGCCCTAAAACTGACCCCCACCCCAAAAATAAAACAACCGAACCCCTAAATACAAAATTAACCTGAACCCCCCACCCTGCCCCTAAAAACCAGACCCCGCCTGCCCTGAATACAAAATTGCCCCCACCCTTGCCCTTAAAAACCCGACCCCCCCACCTGCCCTAAATACAAAATTACCCTGGTCCCCCTCCTATACCCCTAATGACCCGCCGACACCCGCCCTAAATACAAAATTACCCCAACACCCCACCCCACACCTACGAACCCGACCTCCCACATGCCCTGAATACAAAATGACCCCAACCCCCCACTCCCGCCCCAAAAAACCCGACCCCCAACCTGCCCTGAATACAAAACTCCCCAACCCCCCCACCCGGCCCCTAAAAGCCCACCGCCACCCATCCTAAATACAAAATTACTACAAACTCCCTCCCCTAAAACCCTCCTCTGCCCTAAATACAAAATTACACCGACTCTCCATCCCCATCCCTAATAACCTGCCCCCACCTGCCCTAAATACAAAATTACCTACACCCATCCCTAAAAACCCGCCCACACCCTCCCTAAAAATATAATTACTGCAAACCCCAAATACAAAATTACCCTGACCCCCCACCCCGCCCCTAAAAGCCCGACCCCCCCACCAGCCCTAAATACAAAATTGCCCCGACCCCCCGCCCCTAAAAACCCGACCCCCACCCCAATACAAAATTACCCCGACCCCCTCACCCCGCCCCTAAAAACAAAATAACTACCCCACTACCCCCACCCACCCTGAGCCCTAAAACCGGCGCCACCCCAAATAATAAAACTACCCAATCCCTAAAAACAAAATGAACCTGACCCCCCACCCGCCCTAAAAACCATAGTACCGACCCCCCACTCTGCCCCTTAAAAAAAAATAACCTAACCACCCCAACCCCTTCACCCTGCCCCACCCCTAAAAACTACCCCCAACCCTGCCCCACTTACCTGACTGCGTCCTCTTCTGATGGATCTTCCTTTTTCTCTGCCTTAACCACACATGTGCGTTGTTCAGCACATGCGTGGTTAAGACAGAGAAAAAAACCTACATTGTTCAGGCAAGCATCGTTTCGCTTGCGTGAACAGCGCAGGTGTGGTTCCGGATGCATTGTTCTGGATCTGTCCCTTGCTGTGGGCGTGCCACAGCAACACCCATTGTATTTTGATGCTGCCTCAGATTTACGAGTTTTCATAAACCTCACCATGGTGCAACAAGGAGAAATACTTTAATTTCTTCTAGTTCTTTGCTCTTTCTATATGTGCTGCATCTTGCAGCACACATAGAAAGAGCAAATCACCATTTAAGATCGTTTTTGCGCCCCAAGGTGTTCCTTCCTGCACAAATACAATCTCCCCCTCTATGGTGCAAGGATTGCTGCATTGGCGCATGGCAGCAAATTTAGTGCCGGCGCAGGGGGAAACACATTAAATCTGGCCCTTAGTTTTTACTTAGGCTACCTCAGTACCTTTGTAAGTAAAAGAAATGCTCAGGCAAACATCATCCTCTCCCTCCATTGTAAGCACTACTGCTGACACTGCTATCGAAACTTTAAGTGAGCACAGCATGGAGAACCAGCATAAGCACAAATGACTTAAAGAAATAAAACGAACCACATACGCACAATGCTATGGATTGGTTATAACACCAACCATGAAAACTGAAACATGAATTGGGGATTTAAGAATTTGTTGAGGTGCTAAATTCAATCACCTAGCCCACAGTTCCAATAGTAACATCACTGTGGCCTTCGCACTCTGATTACATAGCCTTATGCAGTTTTCCTGGTGGTGAGACTAACATCTAAAACACACAAGTGACTAAAAAAGCCTAAGATGTAAAACTCATCCAGTGACAAACGCTGCTTACAAACCTGAACTCTAAAAACCATAGCATTTCATTTGTGTTCAAGAAGTTGTCCTAACTCCAGGGCACATGACACTCCTGTAACAAAATTGTTCACCATTTTACCACCGATGTCCACTATGGCATGACACACACCAATGAGAAATTGCTGTACAGAGGGCAGGAAGCAGCGACGCGCAACTACGTGATGTGTTTAGTTACTTTAGTCCCTAGCTCTAAGGCTGCAGGAAGCATTGTTCCAAAGCGGTGCCAAAACATGACATTTCCAAAGATTGAAAACATGTATACTATAGCCTTAGAACCCGCCGTAGCAGGCTCTACCGACTATTAAAGGCCCGCTCCCCGCGTTAAATGCCCGAGCCGAAGGCGAGGGCATTTAACAAGGTTGAGGGACTTTAATAGCCGGTAGAGCCCGCTACGGCGGGTTCTAAGGCTATTAGAACATTCTGCCACACAGGGCAGAATGTTCTATTAAAAAAAAAAAAATCACGGAGCCCGAGGGGATTTAAATCCCCTTGGGCTTCGTGAGGCTTTGTTCACAGCTGTTGCTGTGAACAAAGCGAACATTGGAATGTTGGCGCTGCGGGCTTTTGCCGGCCAGTAAAAGCCCGCAGCACTCCATTGTTTTCAATGGAGCCTCCAGCATTCCAATGTTCTAATAAGAGATAAAGCCATGATTCCCTGACGGTCGGCCACTCCCTCGTGAATGCTGTAGTCTAATGTATGAGGCCAAGTTGCAATCTCACGGCCAGAATTTGCTTTTTAAAAGGGTATGTATTTTTTCTACTCGAAAAAGGTCCCTCGATTCTATGGAAGATTTCAAACCTTAATGTTTGTGTCCTTTTCTTTGTATAGATGCCTGTTACGTTGTCAGTCGGGTAAATGGTAACGACATGACCTTAACTGTTCAGCGAATTCTTCAAAATATTAAAAACACACTAAACAAAAAATCTAATTGCGTGATACCGAGACAGCTATGGTAGGCCTTCCTCTCACAAAAATATAAGAATGCATTAAATAAACATTCCTAGACTTTCTGCAATGTGAAAAAATGTGTTGTCGATGTGTTCAGGTACAGCACCGAGGGAGTGTATTTGTGGTTACAGGTTACATAAGTTTCAATTACTTAGGTAACAAACACTACACCCAAACAAGAGCTATTGATGGTTCCAGCTTAGCCTCAGAGTCCTCTCGCATTATCAAATCAAATCAAATGTATTTCCAAAGTGCATAGTTAAATAAAACCATTGCACCGACAAAACATCAAGACAGTAGTAAAATTGATAAAAAGTAAAATGGTGTTAGAATTACAATTGTGCAAGATAACCATGATCAGATGGATTGTGATTATTCTTTCATTTAATTTTGAGAGCCTTAAAATGCATTTTAAAATAGGTCAAAAGTAAATCATGGACATAGCTGTGCGGAGAAACTCAGAGTGTCAGTGCATGGCCCAGAGGGTGACTGAGGGAGCTTTGCTAGATTATCTCCCTTCGGTAGGGCATGAGAGTACTCGGCCATCCTTGTATGTTCGACAGCAGTGTTCAGCTCTTGCCGAACTTCGTGCTCTACATCCTTAACAGCTGCCACACCTCTATCTAGCTTAGTTGTGTGTTTGGCATGGCTGCTATGTTGTACGTTTTATTAAAATGTCTTTAATTCTGATGGCTCATGGTATTTAAACTATTTGCCAGTGCTTCGGACAACCTTCATTACTTGATCACTGTCCACTGCATGGTAGATCTCTTTTCTTTCCTTAGCCCTAGACATTGTCTCATTTTCAGGACACTTCGGGGGACTCTGTAACTCAGTATTCACTCCATTCTGTGGACATTTGTTGGTGCCCATCCTCCCCACTGGGCTCCTCCTGCCCAGGAGCCTGTGCTAACACCAGTTGTCGGTGTATTTGAGGGTGAGTGGCTCCCAGCTGCTTCTGAGGATCAGAGGCCTTCTCCTCATGTCGAGATATGTCCCCTCCTCTGTCAGAAAAGGCTCCCTGCCGCTGCAAGAGTCCGTGATTTAATGCACTTGTGATGCGTGGGCTGAGGGCACACGCTATAGTGCCTAGTGTGGAGCTGTGAGAATGCAATGGCACAGGAAATGGTGGTATCCATCTGTTTTGGTGGGAGCCTGGAAGCTACGTCCAGAGGGAGAGAGGACAGAACCCTTAAAGGTCGCTCGGCTCTATGGTGGCTGGGGCTGTGCTTCCGGATCTTTGGCTCGCGTTTGCTGGGCTGATGTGCCGGTTGTGTTTTTTGCGTTTTGAACGGTAGGACGGGCGTTTCTGCCCGCGTTTTTTATAGTTTTGTGATAATTGTTGCCCTTTTTTCATTTGCTGCTGTTGTATGAGGTGGGGGTGCTTTCTCCATTATTTTAATGGGTGCTGTGGCCTCTTGGGTGCATTTCTTGTTGGGATAATGTCGAGGCAGGTTCCTTCAAACCGGCGCAGGATTGTTTCCTCTTCTTCTTCTTCTTCTTCGGGGGAGGATGTTGCAGGTCCCCTCCCCGCTCCTGGGGGACACCCCCTGGAGCGGTAGGGGTTCCTGCGCCTCTCATGTCCAGAGAGGAGGTTCAGGACATGATTGAGGTGGCTGTGTCTCGTGCTCTGCAGGCTGGAGCATCCAGGCCTTGACGTTCTACGGCAGCCCATCCTTCAGGGGCTGCGGAGGGGCCCACTTCATCAGATGATGACGCTCCTTCTACTTCTTCTGGTGGGAAATATATCTCGAGGGAAGAGATGTGGGAGGTTCTGACGCATGTTTGGGACAATTTAGGTTTTCCTGTTTTTCAACCTACGGCGACTGATTCACACTTGTTCCCTCAATATCAAACGCCTTCAAGGTTTGCCATGCCTTTTTAGGGCCCTGTTAAGGATATGGTGCTACGGGAGTGGAAGGATGTGGACAAGTATCAGGTTCCGTGTTTCCTTCAGAAGCTGTATTTACTGGAAGGGGAAGATGTGTTGCCACCTTCCGTTAAGCTGGATTCCATTTTGGCAACTTTAATTGGCAAGACAGCGGTCAATCCGAAGGATTGTGTTCCTGCTGATGCCACTGACAGAAAGGTGGATTCGGGTCTGAAGAGGGCGTTTGCGGCAGATAATTTGGCCCTCAGAGCGGGTATTTTTTTTGCTTATTCTGGCCAATCCTTGGTGCAGGATTTTGACAAACTGGTGGTAGCTGTTCAGGAGGGTTCGGAGTGTTCGGAACTGCTGGCAGTTATGGAACAACAGGCCAGGTTGATGGCGGACATATCATCTGATGTTGTCCGCCCTTCGGCTCTGGCTTCGGGAGCTTTGATTGGGGCTCGTAGGTCCCTCTGGTTAAGGATGTGGAAGGCGGTTCCTGGGGAGAAGCCTGCTCTTCTGAGACTGCCTTTTGAGGGGCGCAATTTATTTGGGGATCAGTTGCCTTCCATGCTTTCAAAATCTTTTAAGGAGAGGAAACACACCTTGCCTTACAAAGGTGATTCTTCTTCTGGCAAGGGTTGGCGGAAGCATTCTTGGTCTTCTCCCAAAGTTGATTCCAAGTCTTTTTCTTTCAGGAAGCGTCGTTTTCAGCCCTATTTTCTCCTAAAAAGTCTGCTCCTTCAGAGCGGGGAGGATTCAAGAAGAGTTCCTGAAAATCATTGTGGGACTGCCGGAGGACGGGTTGGAGGGTGGTTGAGGCACTTTCTTCCCATTTGGCAAGAGGATGTGAACGATCGCTGGGTGCTGGACATTGTAAACAATGGCTACGCCATAGACTTCGACGTAGTACCTCCAGATACCGGGGTTCGTCCTACTCCACTGCCTGCGAACGGGGCCCAGAGGCAGGCGTTGTTGGAAGGGGTCCGGGACTTACTTCTCAAGAGGGCCATATCCCATGTTTCGTTGGGGGAGAGAGGTCTGGGCACTTATTCCATCTTGTTCCTGGTTCCAAAGGTGTTAGGGGGCTTTCGTCCTGTCCTCAATCTCAAGGGTGTGAATTCCTGGATCAAGACTGTACATTTCCATATGCTTTCCATTCAGTCGATTTTTCCTCTGGTCGGTCCAGGAGATTTCCTGGGGTCTCTGGATCTGCAGGATGCTTACCTGCATGTTCCAGTGGCTTTGTCTTCTCAGAGGTTCCTACGCTTTGCGGTGGGCCAGGACCATTTTCAGTTTTGTGTTCTGCCATTTGGCCTCAAGTCCTCTCCATGGATTTTCACCAAGGTGCTGGCCCCTCTGGTGGCTCTTCTACATTCTGAGGGGGTGTTTGTCCATCCTTATTTGGACGATATTCTGATTCAAGCGCCCACTCAGGTTCTGTTAAGGAGGCATGTGGCCCGGGTTCTGTTGGTCCTGCAAAACCACGGTTTTTTGGTCAACTGGAGGAAGTCAGATTTGGTTCCTTCCCAGGATCTGTTTGTTCTTGGGGCCCGATTTCTGACTCTTCAGGGCTTGGTGACTGTGTCGGAGAAGCGGTTGGTGTGCCAGCAGTCACAGGTGTTGTCGATCTTGTTGCAGCCGGCTCCCAGAGCCCTTCAGTGGTTACGTCTGTAGGGTCATTTGGTGTTGATGGTTTTTCTGGTACCGTGGGCACGGTTTCATCTTCTTTGCCTGATGAACTGGTTTCTCGTTCGTTGGTCTCCGGGGTCGAGTTCTCTTCGGACAAGGATTCCTGTGTCGGGGTTTGTTCGCAGGGAGTTGGGTTGGTGGCTGGTGCCGGCTCATCTTCGTGCGGGATGTCTTTATCTCCTCCTCGCCCGGTGGTAGTGACGACCGATGCCAGCCTCTCCGGTTGGGGGGCTTGGATGGGGTCGGCTCAGGTCCAGGGGTTTTGGTCGCCTCTGGAGGCCAGACACTCCTCGAATTGGCGGGAGTTGAAGGCGGTGCTTCTTGCTATGATTCATTTTCAGGAATCCCTGAAGGGTTTGGACGTTCTTATTCAGACAGACAACTTGGTGACCAAAGCTTACGCGAACAGGCAGGGAGGGACCAGGTCGCGGTCGCTGTTCCGCATTGCGAGGGACATTTTTGTTTGGGCGCAAAGGTGGGTTCTATCCCTGCGAGCCACCTACATTCAGGGGGTGGTCAATGTTCGGGTGGATCTTCTGAGCCGGGTCATTCCTTCGTCTCAGCTTTTCTCCCTCTGATTGTCTTTGTTTCGTCGCCTGGTTCACCTGTGGGGTCTTCCGGTGTTGGATGTGTTTGCCTCCCCAGAGAATGCGAAAGTAAGGCGCTTTTGCTCCTGGTTTTGTTGTCCTCAGGCTTGGGAAGTGGACCGGATGTCGTGTCCTTGGCCTCAGGATCTTTTGTACGCATTTCCACCCTTCCAGTTGCTCCGTGCATTTCTGGTGAGGGTATGTCTTCTGAAGGCAGGGTTCTCTTGATCGCGCCCCATTGGCCACGGGCGAATTGGTTTCCGTTGCTTCGGTTGATGGCTTCCGGTCACATGTGGACTCTCCCTCTCTGTCCCTCGCCTCTGGCGTTTTCTTGCCTCCCGATGGGGTCGTTGAGGCAGTTGCACTTGACGGCTTGGAAGTTGAGCAGAAGGGATTGACGTGCTTAGGGGTTCCGGTCGCTTTGAGTTCCACGTTACTGGCTTCGCGGCGTCGTTCCACTTTACTGTCTTATGGTCGGCAGTGGAAGGTTTTTTCTTCCTGGTGTTTGCGGCATAGGTTGGATCCTACGGCTGCTTCTCTGTTTGAGGTGAATGCCGTTTTTACAGGATGGGGCCCAGTTGGGTTTGTCTGTGGCTTCCCTACGGGTGCAGTGGGCTGCGATTCAGGCTTTTAGGGGCCCGTGGAGTAATCTGTCTGATGAAGGTCATTTGATGCCTCGGTTTTTCCAGGGCCTTCTTAACTTGTTTCCTCATCCGGTGTGGACCTTTTCTTCATGGGATCTTTCTTTGGTGTTGGATGCTTTGACTGTTCCTCCCTTTGAACCTCTGGATTCATGTGACTTACGTCATCTTTCTTTGAAGACTTTTTTTCTGGTGGCCATTACTTCAGCCCGTCGTTTGGGGGAGTTTGGGGGAGTTGGGGGCCTTGGCCTGCTCTTTTCCTTTTTGTAAGGTTTTTCCTGATCGGGTGGTGCTTATTCTGGTTCTTTCGTTTGTTCCCAAAGTGAATTCGTCTTTCCATGCTCACCAGGAGGTTATCCTTCCTGCTTTTTGTCCCGATCCTTCCTCGGATGAAGAGGTTCGGTTGCATTGGTTGGATGTACGTCGGGCTTTGTTGCTCCTTTCCGGAAAGGTGATTCTCTGTTTGTTAATTTCGGTCCGGCTCGGAAGGGGGAGAAGCTGTCCACTGCTTCCTTGAGTCGTTGGGTTCGCTCTCTGATTTTGATGGCTTATTCTTTGATAGGGGTTGTTCTGCCCCAGGGGATACAGGCCCGTTCTACCAGGGGTATGGCTGCTACAGTGGCAGAGCTGCAGGGCGATTCTGTGGTGGAAATTTGCAGGGCCGCTACTTGGGCCTCACCTTCTACCTTTGTTCGTCATTACAGACTGGCGGACTTGGGCAGTTTGGAGTCGGTATTGGGTCACTGTGTCTTGTCCTCTATGATGTAATAGGAGGGTGATTGTCCTGTGTCCTTTTTTGGTTGTGATTAAACTTGTTGCAACTCAGTGTCCGTCTCCTGTTTTTCTCTTGGTATGTCTCATTGGTGGAAAGGAAGGCGAGGGAGGGACGGGAGGTAATGCGTCCATTACTTACAATAATGGCATTAGTCCTAGTCCTACTCCCTCGCCTTCCTTTCCGTTCCCTCCTGCCCTCCCGGTACGGACCGCCTGAGTTGCTGTTTGGGCTTGTTTCTGTACAGGAGGTGGTGGGGGTTTAAGGGGAAGGGAGGGTTCTAGGGGGAGGCAGGGAGCCTCAGTGGTCGAAAGGAAGGCGAGGGAGTAGGACTAGGAGTAATGCCATTATCGTAAGTAATGGACGCATAACCAGACAAATAAATTGAGGTAACCAAAGCATAAATGATTATAATGGTCACTGATAAAGTAAATTAAAAGCACAAACAGAAATAGATACATTTAGGGGTGCAACATTTGATTACATCACTCAAAAGAAGTATTAACTATTCACCTTTTTCATACACATGTGTTACCAGGGTTTAGAAGGAACAAGAGTTTAATGTTATATAAGGTACTAGGGTCCATATTTATGGGCTTTTGATGCAGGGCAGCGCAGTAAGTCACCTTGCTGCGCTGCGCTGTCCTGCATCAAAGAGACAGGACAGGAATGCGCTGTACCTATCCAATTCGGCGCATTCCTATCCTTTTCCTTGCCGTTTTGGCAGCCTATCGCCAAAGTAGGCACTCGTAAACCACAGTGCAAGAGTGCCTGCATTACATACAGGGTTGTATTTGTACAGGAAAGGGACACCTTCCAATTCAAAAACAATCCTGGGAGGCTTTTTCCTCTTTCTATGTGTGCTGCAAAATGAAAAAAAGAGAAACAAACGAGGAGAAATATAAATATTTCACTTTAGGTTTTGGCGCATCCCCAGGTTAACGAGCTCTTGTAAATCTGGGGATGCGTCAGAATCCATGGTTGTTGCATGGGAATATCTAACGCAATGCCCATGGAACGTCTCCCTTGTGCAGAGTATGTCAATGCAGCAATTTCTGCTGCATTGCCTTACTCCACATCTATGAGGCCATTCAAAGCCACGCAAAGTGGCTTTGCGTGGCCTGATATGAGTTCAAGGTCAGCGCCGCTATTGCATCACAAAAAGTGACGCAGTGGCGGTGCAAAGGGCTCATAAAAATGCCCCTAGGTTGGTAAACTGAAGTATGAAGGGACAGAATGATAGGTTTTAGGGAACACTGGTAAACAGACCACTGTAGGGAAGTAGTAAGAGAATGGGAGCAGCAAGACATCTGATGAGATTCAGAGAATGAAAGAATTGTTGTGTCCTTCAAAGTAATCTTGGGAGCAGAGCCTTGGACCTCGCATAGATGACCGCTAGGCAGTAATGCAGACCACAGCATGGGAATGTTAGTAACAGTACTGGAAGGGTTCCAGGTGAGCAAAGGAGGCTGCCTTATATACTGCAGAGTCAGCGGAGCAGCAGAGCAGAATCAGTGGTGCAGCTCTCTGGGCCCCTCCGCGCTGCAGAGCCCCAATTTCCTGGGACTTCGCTTTTCTTTTATTCAAACAGAGGGAAGGAGTATGAAAGTGGAATTATCTGCCTTTTGGTGCGGGACTGGACTTCTCAGTATATAGTGAGGCAAAGCTACCAAACATGCCTAGAAGTGGTTGTGTTACATACAACCTGCAAACAACATCTTGCTGCTATTCTGAAGATGCACACTCCATGGCTAAGATTGCACCTGCCAAACTAAAGCACCTCAATCAAAACAAACTTAATGCTTGCGTTGACAGCTCATGCAGATCTCCTGCCCACGGTGGTGTCAATGACTTGTACTCAACTACATGTCTGCTCGCAGGAAATGATGGTTGACAGGAAGAACCAGTCAGAGATCTGGAACAGTCTGCTACGGACTTCTGCCTCTGTTTATACGTGAAGGAAAGGGCATCAGGGCATAGTCACAGGCTTTCCAGGGGCTCAGATGTGAGATGTGGAGATTAGAGGGACAGCACAATGGTGCCCCACAAACAGTCACCTATGGTAGACAGCTTAAAAATGTGTGTTGGAAAGCCAATAATCCTGGTGTTGACCTCCAGCCTTTTGATTGTTGGAGAAGCTGCTGGGCTCTCATCAATTGTGTAAAGGCGAAAATCGTTTTTTTTGGTCTCAAAAAGCACACTTTGCCATAGCAGTCTACACCATTTAAGGAAATTACTTTGTGTGTGAAAGAACAGAATTCACTCACAGTGAAATTAGCCAGTTGCTAAAATAGGATGACCCATTTCCCCATGCTGTATGCTGTAGTGGGCGGCAAAAAAATTTGACTAGCACTATAAAAGGCCAATGGAAGAAAAGAGCTGCTTGAAAGTCCCTATAAATAAGTATATTGTGCATGTAATTTTAATTAAATCAAAAGGTCTTGGCTTAATGCCAGGTGTAATTAAGTTGCACTCAAAACATTATATTACCTAACTGCAAAAGTACTCCCAGTTTCTTATTCATCAAGGCTTTCTCCATTTGCCTCTATTTTCTTTTCTTTCTATTCTGCCTTATTTATTCCCTTCCTGCCTTTCTCTATCTTGCTGTAGGCCAAAATTTTATGTGGACAAATAGTTCACACTCTGCAAAAAGGAGTGCCGTGGCTCACCACCTGCATTGTTAGCACAACTTAACCAGTGCCTATACTTAAGCTTGACACCACACCGTCTTTTCTGGCACAATATGTCCTTTCACATGCCAGAAATGCAGACTTTCTTACAAAGAGGGAAGGAACTCTAATCATTTTCTGTTTATCTACTACTCTGTGTACCCATGCATGGATTTCTTGCAGCTCTAGAGTACAAATAGACTTTATTTTTAAATCTCTGTTCTCATGACGCAGTCAGCCATCTTGATAAGGCAACCACACTGAGATGGCGTATCCCACTGCATCACAGTGGGAGGCAGAGTCAGGGAATTGCACATTCTATACACATTTTGGCTCTGACTGTAAATTGTAGCACGCATATTGCAGAGTAGGTAATTATGGCATTGAAATAATCTTCTTGCAATTCGCTTTTCAGTGTGGAAGTTCCAACAAAGCTGCGTGTGGAACGCTGGGCCTTCAACTTCAGTGAGCTGATTCGAGATCCGAAGGGGCGGCAGAGTTTCCAGCTCTTCCTCAAGAAAGAGTTCAGCGGTGGGTTGGCCTTCTTCAGGATAACCGAGGAACACGCTGTGAAAATATGTTTAGAGTGTGTATGGGCTAGAGAAAGAGGCTATTAAAAAAGAGACTCCCCTCAGACTACACAACCATTACCAGCCTAATGATTTTACATGGGATAACGTTTCACCCCCTAAAGGATGGTGCAAGTAACAGAAGAGTACCGGGGTAACTTGACCATGCAAAGCATGTCCACAAGCCAGTGGCCTTTAAAGTTCATGCACTTCGAGAAGACTTGCAGTTTCCCTTTCAATGAGCATTTAGCAACACTATTCCAGAAATAGTCGTAGCAGGAATAGGTTCAATGCCGTTTGTAATACCTTTAGTCAGTGTTTGACATTCATAGAAAGAATTGAGGCATATTTAAAAAGCCCCTATCGCCACCTTGTGCTGCCCTAGTGTCATTTTGTTGACACCAAGGCAGCGCTAAGGAGACCATTCCCTCTGATTAAATGTTCTGGAATCTGTGGGGAGCTACAAACCTGCTTCCACCCGGCATTCCCCCAGGTCTCCCATCGTACCTTACTTGTGTGGGTAGACCTAGTGTCTGTGACAGGAAACGTTCCAAAACACAACATGGATCCATCACATTTTTGCACCGAAAACTGGTGATTTGTTTTCAAAGTAGGTAGCTTGAGATTTTGGACTCTAGCTCAGGCACCACCTAGGGAATCCTAGCCAAACTGTACATTTTTGAAAACTATACACCTAGGGGTATCCAGAGTTGGCTGTCTTGCGTGGCTCACATCACTTTTTCTTTACCCAGAATCCTTTGCAATCCTCAAACTTTGGCCAAAAACACATTTTCCTCACATTTCTGTGATGAAAAGTTCTGGAATCTGTGGGGAGCCACAAACGTCCTTCCACCCATGACCCCCCCAAGTCTCCCAATAAAAATTGTACCTCACTTGTGTGGGTAGACCTAGTACATGTGACTGAAAATGACCCAAAACACTACATGGACGCATCACATTTTTCCACCGAAAACTGTTCATTTTTTTACAAAGCAGATAGCTCGCGATTTTGGACCCTTGTTCAGTCAGCATCTAGGGAAACCTAGCCAACCTTTACATTTTTGAAAACTAGTTACCTAGGTGTATCCAGGATGGGCTGACTTGGATGACTCTCGCCTTGTTTAGTTACCCAGAATCACTTGCAAAGCTCAAACTTTGACTAAAAAACACATTTTCCCCACATTTCTGTGATGGAAAGTTGTGAACTCTGTAGGCAGTCACAAATTTCCTAACACTCAGCATTTCACCAAGTCTCCCAATAAAAAAGGTACCTCACTTGTGTGGGTGCTCCAAGTGCTCACGTCAGGGAGGAGTCCAAAACATTGTGGCGATTATGATAAAAATGGTGGGTGTACTAATTAGCCCTGGGATGGGCAACCATGTAGGGAAACCTATCAAATCCAGACATTTCCGAAAAGTAGACATCACGGGGAGTCCAAGGAGGTATTGCTTGTGTGGATCCAGCAAAGTTTTCATTTCCAGAAAACCCTTCAAAGGTGAAACATTGAATAAAAATACTATTTTTCCTTTCATTTCTGTAACATAAACTACAGGAATGTGCAGGGATCCTTTCTACCACCCAGGGTTCCCCAACTCGTCCCAATGAAAATGCTACTCCACTGGTGTTCCTGGGCCTAGTGCCACAACATGAATAGATCACACAAGGGTCAACAGGAATCCTCGCATGAGGACTACTAATGACCCTGGGTGTGGGAAGCAGGGGCTGGATGCAGTGTTGGCAGCCACTGAGAGATGTAGATTTTGCTGCATGAGCTTGTCATTATTCGCAAATACATCACAAAGGATACATGACCCTAGCCATACAAAGTAATTTCCCTTTAATATCTCAAAAACGACTGAACTGATTTGCACCAAAGAAGCAAAATTGTAATCTGTGTGCCGAAAGCAGTCACAGAGACAGAGGTCAAAAGGGCTGGTAAAGAATTATTCTGGAATGATTTATTCTGAACAGTGTGCCTGCAGAGAATGCTTTACTGAAATGTTCAAACACACTTCTGCTAATGAATTAACTCTATGTGAATGTTATCTTTATTAAAGGAAGTACGAGCATAAGAGCACTGAGCATAAAAAACACAGAGACTGTTATGACTTCTCATAGCTTGTGTACTTGTGAAAGAAGCAGAACACAAATACAGTTAAAGAAGGACTCTGAAAGTGGCACTTTGAACTATAACTCTCAGAATGCCCCTGTGTCTATATAAGGCAGGTAAATGAGATCCATGTGTGCCTATAAACTAAAACCACCTGAGGAAGACAAAATGTTGAAACGTGCAGTGGTGTTTGAAGATCTGCTCTGTAAATAAATTGAATCTGCTAACCTTTACCTCTTGGAGTGCAGCAATTTTTATTGATATATATATATGCCTATATTTGCAAGGTTACATAAAAATATCTGTGTAAATATGTTTAGGTATATATATATATATATATATATATATATATATATATATATATTTAAATGTATATATAAGCACACACTCACACCCACAGAAAAATACCCACATTTACAGGGTTACATAAAAAAAGTGCATCCCAGGTCTAGAAGTAAAACTGTAAGACTAAAGGCTGTCCTCCTACTTTTATGTCTGGCCTGTCTCTGTTTTTCTGTAATTAAAGACAATGGGGCTCATTTAAGGAAAATGGCGGTGCACCCAGTGCAGTGCCACTTTTCTTGAGCCCTGGTGGCGGCCACCTACGGCCACCATGTGTGCCTCGTATTTAAAATGAGGCGCCCCATGGCGCAGGGTAGGGGACAAAAACGTCATTATTCTTGATGCTACTGATGTACTCTGCAGGATAAATTTTGGTGCTACTCCTGCAGAGTACATAGAGGCCCATTGTATTGAATGGCATGCCCCCTTTTAATGCCTGCTCTGAGCAGGTGTTAAAAGTACCACAAAAAAAATGGCGCACGAAAATCTCTTAGATTTCCTTGACTCATTTTTTTCAGCCCCCCTAAAGGGGGGACCACCCCCTTTGCATAAATTATGCCTGGTGCAGGCATAATGTAGCACGAAGGGTTACAAAGTGGCGCAATGCATGCACTGCGCCACTTTGTAAATATGGCACAGCGTTTGTGGCCATCTGATGCCACATTAGCGTAAAAAATATTACGCTAATGTGTCCTTAGGATGGCGGTAGGAGCTCTTAAATCAAGCTCAATGTTTTTTCACCAGACAAGGAGGCCTGCGAGACAGAGGTTACAAACTGGACGTTTTTCTTGTTGCTAAAGCCTTTGTGTATACTGCCATCTTGTGCCCATATTCAGAAATAGCATCTAATTTTTCTATTAAAAGAATAAAACTAGTAAAATGAATGACACAATCACACACTCGCAGAGACTCTTTCCCTTTCTCTCCCCTCTCTCTATTTCTCTCGCTGTGTCTGATTATCCCACAGTCATAATGCTTTGATCTGTGACATCGTGTGAGGGCCTTTTAATTCTATCGCTGTCAGTTGCCCAAATGTACGTCAAACACGTGTCTTTCATTCCCCTGGAGCATGGGAAAGAAGGTGATGCTTGGACACTGCGCATCATCTAAAATGGAATTAACGCTGCAAGTAAATATCCAACAAAAAAAGAGACTTTGGTCGAACCATGTGGTTGATACTTGTAACAAAGTATCGGGCAGTGGCAGGGTACCTTCCCGTGTGATAGTGCGCTCTACATAGCTACATAATAAACCCACAGAGGCTTCATTAAACAGGCAGGTTGGTTGCTCCGTTTAATATGTCAATTGTATTGGGCTAGGCTACGTCCTAGTCTTTCAAAAACTGTATTGAATGCATATCACTACTAGATTATAGTTGTTCATAAATTATACAAATGCTCCCATCTGTCCCAAAGCAGCTTGTTATTGATATCAAGTGATATGAGGTCGCTCTATGTCCTATGGCTTAAGTGATGCCCTTGAGCGATTCTGACATCAGTCGTCTATGGTTAAGTATGAAAGCAAAGCAAGTGTACTGAGAAATACAAGCTACGCCTGTCCCACTTCCCCAAACAAAACATACAGTTTGGCTCAAAGGGAGCTTTGGGGCATGCTTACAAGAAAGTGGTGTATCGGTCATGATGCGCTACTTTCCTTGCGTTCCCCTACCGCCACCTAACGATACCATAGTTGTGTGGTATTTATAATATGGTGCACCATGGTGGTCATTAGCGCAATAGCATCAAAATTCTTGACGCTATTGTGGCGCTTTGCTGCACTGGCATCACAAGTTTTAACTCTGGTGCAATAAAGCACATGGAGGCCTATAGGTCACTATGGGTGGGTCATTGTAACGCCTACCTTGAGCAGGCATTAAAAATGATGGAAAAAATGGCAAGGTGAAATGTAAATTTCAATGCGCTATTTTTTCAGGCCTCTCTGCGTCAGACCACCCCTTCCTGCCATTTATTGTGGGTTGTTTGCTCTCACTATTTTATTTATTTGTTCTTGTATTAGATAGTTTCTTCATTATAACTTGTAAATTGGCCTCATGAGAAGAGTGTCACCCTCTGGATCAAGCCTGCATTATAAAATTGTCAATCAATAAATAAATGCACAACATAGCAATGCACAACAAAATGCCACATCCCTACAAGCAGAGCAAAATAAAATTATGGAACAGTGGTAGATTTTCCAACGAAAGATTGAAGCATAACATACATTTTCTACTGGGACCTTATGTTTGTGGTAGCAATTAAGGGCCTCATTTGCAAAGTTTTGGCAGAGGGCAGTGTTGCAAGCATTTTTGCTGCACTGCCCTGCGTCAAAACAAAAGGACAGGATATGGTGCATTCCTGTAAGTGTCCCCTGCTGACACGCACGTTGCTGCCATGCACCAAGACAGGCACCCTTACACCATAGTGTAAGGATGGCTGTGTTGCGAAGATGATTGCTTTTGTGCAAAAAGGGACACCTTCCTATACAAAAACAACCACAAGAGGCATTTTCCTCCTTCTGTGTGTGCTGCAGAGGTAAGTTCCACTGATCCCTTTCACAGGTAGGGTGACTCTTGTTCAGGGTACTATACTTCAGTCAGGGCTCGTGCACCTACAGGTCACTATGGCCTTCCCTCTTGGCATCAGCAAAACAAAAGTGATGACACTTGCTCTTCATGAGCACCCCACTGGCGTACGGGGTCACTGACCTTACTCCGCACACGGCCTAAGGCCTGATCAGTACAACATTAATTTGCTCTTCATGATGGCCTCTGCTGGATAAGAGGTTGCCAATTTTACTCTGGCTTGATCAGCATAGCAGTATTGTACTCCTTGTGGTGGCCCCGTCTGGCATCTGGGTCATTGACTTGAGTCTGCACACAGGTGTCAACCTGATCGGTGAAGTAGCCGCTTTCTCACACCTTGCAAAAGGGGTCCACTTTCCAGGATCCTCCACTGGTCCCGTTCCCTCAAAGCGCTCTCCTGTTCCTCACAGGGTACACTGGTCTTGGCAAGCATGCAGGGACTAGTTCTTCAAGCTCCAGAGCAGGTAGTCTTGGATTTCCCTGGATGATGTCCTGTAAGGAGATGCCTCTTTTTACATGTTCACTCCCACATTTTTTGACTGATGCTCCTGGTTTTTCAACTCTGAGAGTGCACTGAGGCCCGCTAACCATACCTCAGAGCCAGTGTTCTAACCCCACACAAAATACATGTCAAATTGGATACAGCCAATTGCATGGCCCTAGTATATGGTACCCAGGGCACCTGGGGCATGTAAGACAGAGGCCCATATTTATACTTTTTTAGCGCCGCATTTGCGCCGCTTTTTAACGTAAAAGCGGCGCAAACTTACAAAGTACAATTGTATTTTGTAAGTTTGCGCCGCTTTTGCGTCAAAAAATTATGCAAATGCGGCACTAAAAAAGTATAAATATGGGCCAGAGTGTCTACTCAGGGCTGCAGCACTGTTTCTGTCACTCTTTGTGTATCAAGGAACAAAATGGTCCCCATTCTTCCACTGCAGACTGGAAGGACAGTGTTTTCACTGCCAGTTCAATTTTGGCAATGCAACCAATGGCAAAGCCACCCTATTCCCCTAAGATTATATGTAAGTCTTCCCTAAGGAAGGCCTAGAGAGTCCTATGGCATGGAGCTATATTTTGTAAAGTAAGACATATGTTTTTCAATATGTCTTAACAGCAACACTTCCAAATTGTCATTTTAGAGGGGATAAAGTTGGTAGCCCTATTAGCTGATACAGAGTTACTGGGTTGCATCCCAACCTGGCAAACATCTGACTGGGCCTACCAAACCCGGTCGTGTAAGGTATCAAATAATTGTGGCATTAAATGTGACCTGATGGCCAGGTCAAGATTAATGCCACTATTAAAGGGAGACAACTTTTAGAAATTTGCCACTCTGTGTTCTGCTCGTCCAGTAGCCTCAAAAAGGCACATACACACAGATAGCTTTATAACCACCTGGCAAACCTGTGATTTACTCCCACTCTCAGGAACAAAGGCAGTGCTGAAGCAGCAGGGTGTCACCTCAATTCCCCGGATGGCCACTCAGGGGGGTTAGACCAGAGGCAAGCTTCAAAGGGGAAGCTGCATTTGAAGGGCTGCCCAGCCCAACACCCTTGAGCAGGATGCCTTTTGTTCCTGTAGACAGCCTGGAGAGAGGGACAGATAGAGTACTCTTGCCCCTAATCTGGTTTTACCATGGGCATGTTGCCCTCAGGTCGCCACACCTCTAGGGTGGGTTAGCTTGGTACTGGCAAACAAGAAAGGGTCATGCCATCATGAAGGGGGCACTAATTTGGCATTGTGGAATAGCCAGATGCCACACATCACAGGAACTTTGTCACTAAGTAGGAGGGGACCCAGTAGCCCATTGGCTAGTGACCGTATGCTCCCCAATGGGAACTTTCCTGGGTTAAATATGGCACACCTGGCACGTTCACCTTCAGTACACACCAGACTTGGAAGGAGTACAAGAAGTAGACCACTTTGCAGCCACTGGAAGCGCACAAAGAGAGACTACAACGCCAGGGTGACTGCACCTGCTGCAGTTTGGGCTAGCAGAGTTTGGACCCTGTTCTGTGTGCCATTCTTGGGGAAAAGCTGATTCCTGGCCTCAGTCCGAAGCAGAGACTTCAAGGATCAGCTAGCTGACCTCTAAGAATGGCACTGTGGACAGTAAAGCTGAAAGAGCCCAAATGTCCTCTCTGGTAGCCACTGCAGAGGTTTTGCTGCTATCAGACACCAGGCACCTGAACGGCAATTCGGAGACAGCCAAAAGGTGCTGGGGCTGTGGGTGTTGGGTGTTACCAGAATCATCAACCAAGAGGAACACTAGCTCCCACCAAAGACTTGCATCATGGCTATTGTTTTGCAAAAGTACAAGTTATGCTTTGGCAGGCCTTGGAACCCTGCATAGAGGACTTTGTGAGACCCCAAGATCTGTGGACAGAGTTGCCCTCAATCATCTGTGGACTGAGCATTCAACCGGACTTCATTCCCATCCACGGCTCAGGCTCAGGAGCATCCTTGAGCATCTTTAGCCTGAATCTCTCAGCATCAGGACCATGCCATTGTTGTCTGTGGTGGTCATCATGTAAAGTTTAGATCGTGCACTAAAACAAAATACTCTGGTCGGCAAGTAACTGCCCAAATTATCCCTTCTGAACCCCTAGACCTCTGTCTTACCAGACTTGGTCACCCAATTTCGGCCAGAGTTGTCAAACTAACATTTCCAAACTTTTAAAAAGTTTTCAATCTTTTTGGAGGCCAATGCTTTTTTGCAGTTGATATAAAAGTTATTTATTCTATTTAAAATATGTATCTCCTGAACCCTCTGGTGAATTTTGATGCTTATGGTCTCTAAAAATGTTTAAAATCTGTTCTATTTTTCTAAATTGGTGTCTTGTTTCTTTCATATCGTTTTGTTCATATCCACAGCTACACAGGGGTGAGCTTAAGGTTAAGTAAACTTACCTGACTGGACCCAAGACGGTATTATCGAGTATACTGCATGGTAGGACTTCCTAGCCATACCATATTGTACACCCAAATCCTCACATGTTCCCTCACCCAGCTGGAAGACTAGCAGACCTTATCCCCTAGTCTTGGTCACATGCAGACGTCGTGCAGAGCTTCTCCTCCTCTACCTACAGCCTGACTTGCTGCTTGGCAGTTCAAAATTTGGGGATCCCGAGCTTATAGTCCATTTCCAAACACAACATATGAGTTAGAGTCTGAGTGTTTGAAGTTTATTTTAGAGCCCTGACTCCTTTTGAAGTGCCCACTCCTCTGTCCTGACCTTCCTGCAGAAAGCAATCTGTCACAGAAAGAGCAGCTCCAAATCTGACAGGCCCACAACACAGGCCATGGGAAGGACTAGAGGTCCACACCTGGATGTCAGCTCCAGTTATATATGCATCAAAGTCTTATCAAAGTGCCCCAGCCCCACTCTTTATGATTCTCTTCTCAGCTCCATCTCCTTCATAAAATATGTCCAAGCTGCATTCCAGTGACATCTCTCAACACCAAAGAGCACCTTTTGTAGTGTACAAAAGAGCATGGCTCATCTTTCCTCCAGTGGGTGTCTCAGGAATTCAGCAATTCACAAATGTGTCTGGGGGTAGGGTTGTGGGCGAGAATCCTCTACCTCCTCTTGCTCCTCTAATCAGCCCGGAATCTCTAAAAATGGAACCCAGAGACTTCCATGTATTGTACCACTCACAGGCACCCATACACCCAGCACACACATGCAACCACATGCGTGCTGCATAGCACTACATACTAATCTAATGTAAGCCAAGTGTGAGGTAAGCACACAGTAGTGGAATTTTACACAAGTGTACCTGTAGTCCTCACTCCAGTGACACAAGTAAAAAGGCCTATTCACTCCTATTGATCACTAAACAATATGCTGCCACCACCACACTTGTACTCCGTAACTCCTGCAAAAGGCTATAACCTTTCACACACCATGAGGATAGCACTTTGGACACCCCTCCTGGTCCAACAGGATCACAATCCATGAGGCAGGCCCTTGTCAAGGTGATTCACGTGATAAATGTTTACCCATGAGTAAATAAGTCTACAGCAAAGGTCTAGATATCGTTTCAGCTGGTGCACTCAGGGCAGAGGTGCACGTCCGTCACCATGCGTGGGAGTTCTTCCATCTCAACACTGAGGGACATATTTACAATCATTTGATGCAGGGCAGTGCCACAGGCCTTCTTGCTGTGCTGCCCTGCATCAAAAGTAAAGGGATGGGACTGCACCGTATCTACAAGATATGGTGCATTCCTGTCCTTTTCCCCTGCACTGGCACACAATGAGGCGCCCTGTACCAACACTGGGACTCTTGCGTCTGCGTTGCAGTGATGGTTGTTTTTGTACAGGAAGTGGTACCTTCCTGCACAAAAACCATCATCAGAGGCATTTTCCTCTTTCTATGTGTGCTGTAGAATGCAGCAGACACAGAAAAAGGAATAAACAAGGAGAAATAAAGGTATTTCTCCTCATTGCACCTCTCTTATGCCTTCCGTAGGGAAGGCATACATTTTTTATGTATTCCCATGTTTACAAGTCCGTGGAAATCTGGTAATGCGTCAAAATCCATGGGTGTTGCATGGGAACACCCACTGCAACACCCATGGAACGCCTCTTTGACACAGAGTAAAGCAACGCAGCGACTTGTGTTGTGTTGCCTTACTCCATCTCTACAAGGCCATTAAAAGCCATGCACAGTGGTTTTGTGTGGCCTTGTAGATATGGGCCTGCAGCCTGCACCATTTGTGTGTCAATGTGTGAAGAACCAGTGGTGCAAGCCACTTGTAAATATGGCCTTAAAATAAAAAAGATATTGTAACTCCTATTACAATCCCCTACTCTAACAATGTTCCTGAGCCTCACACAAGTATACCTTTCCTCTTGTCACCTTTTTGTGTCATTTTGTTGCTGTGTATAATTTTGGAGTGATGGAAGGTGCATTCCATCCTTGAATGTAGGGTATAGTGTATCGTGAGTGCTGAAATATTTGTTGTGAAAGTGTTTCTTGAGTGAGAGGGATCCACCAGGAGATGGGGGAGGTGAAATAGGGACATTCACTGAACTGTACTTATTACAGAAGAACAGTATTAATTACAGAAGAAATAATTATTAAAGAAGCACCAAGTATTGACAGTGATCTTTACAACCCGACATCTCTTTCAGCCTACCTCCTACCTTTGTCCTTGTCCCTTTGAAATATAAAAAACATATATCATCTGGCTTAACTCCTCCATTTCTCTTAGCACCTCCTCCTTGTATTCAAAATAAATCTGGCCACCTTCCACACACAGTTTCTCCTCCCTCTCCATTCTCCTGGACATTCTGTGGTGTCATAGAGGAATATGATCCGTTGCATTGTCCAATATTAGGACATCATATCAGTTGACAACTATACTAGAATCTGCCCTTTTGTAAGTGCCTGCCTAAGAATGCTTATTAGAGCAATTAGGGGCAAATTCTAACTCCTATAGTCTTTTGGAGCACCAATGCGGATTCATTGGTGTGCGACATTTAACCAGTTGTGTATTGCTGCATTACCCCAGATTTTTTACTTTGGTAGGGAGCATTCTATGGGAAGAGTGCATACTTTTCCATGTTTTGTGTTGTAATGATGCAGGTAACGTCACGCTCGCTATTTATGACATTGATGAGGTGTCACATGCAGTGTTAGGTCTAGTTCTGGAGGGCAAATATCCAGAGACCTAGAGTTTCCTACTTGTTTCACTGTAGAATTCTTCCCTGTGGCAGAGCCCTTGAAACAAGTGTTTTCATCTCTCTCTGTATGCCTTTAGGACTGTTTTTCAAAACTGGTAGTGACAGGGTCTGTCCCTGAGATCTGTAAGAACGCTTCAAACCAACAAATGACAAAAGCTTTTGTGTTGGAGGTTCTTGGTCCAAGAAACTTAGGAGTTGCAAGCTGAGAGGAGATTTTTGCCTGGAAGATGCTGTCTTCCCTAGGATAAACATGGCCTGTAGAACTTAGTGCTAAGTGAGTCAAAAAATACTTATGGGAGAATGGGCCACTGAGACAAAATGCTAAATGGGTCCTGCTGCTCATCAATATTCTATGATTGAAAGAGATAGCATTTTACATGTTTATTTGCATGATCAAATCACTGGACATTATTAGTCACGCACTAAGAGAAAGAAAATAGGAACATACAGTTTCAGCAACAGGATTGCAGGCAGCAATCGATAGGCTGCAGTGCTACTTAAAAGATGTACTTTATCACTTAAATCAGAAGGGTTGTTATTTACGGGTTCAGTGGAAGCAGGCATCAATAACCTGCCTCTTGGATAGTGGATTTTACACCTCATCCTGAAGAATAGATATTACCTTCACATGATCTAAGCCAATACAGTTGAACCTTCATTGAAGAGCAGCCCCAAGAGGTACCATCACCTGTCTGGAGACTTGCATACAGCATTTCCTAGAGCACTGTGCCTTTGAGCCACCTGTACCCTGCCTCGACTAGCTGCTACCTAGACTTTTTGTTTAACACTGACTTGCTGCAGCTTCCCCACATCCATGCTGTTTCAAGCCAGAGATTCAACAGGCACCCTTGTTCAAGTATCTCACTAATCAACTTGATCCCTCTCGAGTCGGCTGTTATATTTTTTTGAGTTGGAGCTCCAAAGCTGCAACCCGCACCTTCGAGTCATCAAGCTAGCTACACTGTTGCAATGGGCATAGCGGTGGCACAACCCACCTGGTCACCCTCCCGGATCACACAAACTCAAACCACACAATTTAATATTTATGGAAGACTTGGGGCTGCAGTTTATTAAGCAATTTTCCAGGTTACAAGTGATCCTTCAACTGCCATTTCTTTCTTTATTGAACAAACCTGTGTACTCCTTACCTGAGCCACAAGTACTGTTCCCTACTTTCAGTGCCGGCCAGTCTGCCCAGGTTACCTTTCACCTTGGGTGTAACCATTCACTCACATTTCGGGTAAGTGTCTGTTTCCAGACCAAGTGGGTGACCTTTCACTTCGGGTGCAACCACACATTTCCTTCCAGGCAAGCATCTGCTTCCAACCCAGCCACTGCCTAATAACCTCCCTGCCTTACTTTATCCCTCTCATTACCCCTGTTCAGTCTAGGTTCTGCTACCTGGGGCGGCCTCCACTAAGACCCATGGTCTAACCATATCCCCAACTTTTGGAATGGGGTGGCCGAACCAAGGGACATGAGAGTCTGGTTTGATCCTTTGATTTGAATTCAAACTCTACATCAAATTAAATCAAGCAATTTCGACCCTTTTCATGTGTGATTATTCTTGATCCTTCTACAATATTCATGCAACATAATTTTTGCCACTTTTTCCCTAGCATTTGATTTAACTTATTTTAATATTCTTTTTAATCTTTTTAGCTAATTTCCTATGACCTTTACGTTTTTTGTATCCTAACTGTACTATTGTTTAGTTATTGGTCAAACGTCACACACTCTGTCCCTGAGGAAAGCATTGTTGCTCGACACGTGCTCTTAAAGTTGAGCCAACAACATGTTACAGAAACCATACTCCATGGGACAGATTGTTTGGACTGTGGGTAATCAGTCAGGGCTCATGTGAAGACTGCGACCTCTCTTTTCCAAAGCCCAACATTCCAATTTCTTAAATCCATTCTGAGCAGCAATGCTGGGTGGCCTAGCTCAAGGGGCTCTTTTAGCACAGTACCCTGACCTGAGAGCTCCTGACTGAGTCTGGAGAGGGGGCCCTCCATGTACTTTTTTAGGGGACCCCTAAAGTTTCAATACTCTACTGATTCTGAGGTAGAATCGAATGCTCTCTACGTATTTGCAGTAGTCTTTAAGAGATAGAATATTATTTAAAGAAGAACCATTGCGTTTATGAGAAACATGTAAAATCTTTTCAAAATTTTTAAATGACACAACCTATTTCCTATTGGGGTGTTATTACAAGCATCCATCATCTATGACCTAATAATGATTTGACAAACCTTATACCATAGAAATTATAAGCTTGCAAGAGGACACATTTTTTTAAAGTAAGGGGCATATTTATACTTTGTTTGCACCACATTTGTGTCTTTTTGTATGCAGATGCAGCACAAACTTAACTCCATATTTATATTTTGATGCTAGACAAGTCTAGCGTCAAAATAATGGAGTTTGCACCATTTCTTGGATGCGTGAACCCACCTTGCGTCAATGAGATGCAAGGTAGGCGTTTCCATCAAAAAAATTATGCTATCCATTAGCGCTATATTTATCCCACATGCTTAAATGATGCATGGGTGGGAGGCGGACATAAATAATGGCACTAAGTTTGGGTCAGACCAGGCATTAGGGGGACCGGTGAACCAATTTCCATGGCTAAACGACATGGAATGGACCCACAAGGCCCACTGCAAGCCCCAGGAACACCCCCACCCACACCAGAGGGACACCAGAGGATGGGGGACCCAATCCCAGGTAGTAGGGTAAGTATAGGTAAGTAATTGGAAGATATTTTTTTAAGAGCCATTGGGGACCCTGACATGGGGCTCCCTGCATGGCACTGGGAGCAATGGCAATGCCAGGGGACACCGATCGCCTGTGCTGGCCATTGGGGTGGTGGGAATGACTCCTGCCTTTTATGAGACAGGAGTCATGTGTTATGGATGGTTGGGCATCAGGAAATGATGCTAGGCTGGTTAGCGGCATATTTTGCCTCTAACCAGCCTAGCGTAATTTTTTGATGCTCAACCTGCATCTCCACTTCCGTCATCCCAACCCGGCTAATGTATACATATGGGCCTAAGTATCCATATGCTGATTCTAATTATATTTTCATTTTGTGCTGGGATCTAAGTATTGAATATTTGTGACGCAAATTTCCGACATTTGTTTGGCCTTGTTATAATCTTACAGTATGGAGGGTGCTTTTCTGTGCACCATTCTCGTTGATCTCAGTAACAAAATCCTTCATGATATTTGTTAATAAACTAATTTGAAGGTAAGTAAGTAACTCTTTAAATTCAGAAGAGCGGGCTTATAGCCACATTTTTAACCTCACATGATCTTTGAGACTAACATCTGCTTGTCAGATTTCCACCGGTACTTATCAAGTAGAGAAAACATGAATATTCAGCCACAGTCTGGACCTCATTTACAAGCCCCTTGTGCCGCTGCTGAGCACATTTTTTTAATACTGAAACAGCGCAATCAGTGCACTACACTGCTCCTTATTTACAAACTGTTGCATTGTGCCAGATGCATCAGTTTGTAAAGCCCTGCATGCAGGGCAGACGTTTCCACAGAAAAACCCACATAGAACTGACAGTGAAATTTACAACTTTTCACTGCTTCACTCTACGACTTCACAGACTCAAAATATTACTTGCCTGCTCATATCAGGCCTAAATTGACACAGTCTTTTTCCAATAGGACTGTCCCTGCATTGCTGGAGTTGCGTGAGTTGAAGGACGCACTTCCAGCAATGCATCACTTAAGCGCCAACAGATGTGTCAGAATTTCTGAAGCATCTGTGAAAATGGGCGCCATGGAGCTCTGTATTGTAAATACAGTGCATCCATGGCATCGTTAGGGAGAATGCGGCAGGCGCATGAAATCTAACGCATCGATGGCAATGCATCACTTTCTTGTAAATGAGGCTCGGTTTTTCTAGAATAAAAGGTGACAAGTACTACTTGTCTAGAGATGCTCATAAATAAAGTAATTGCTTTCTTCAAAGAAAAGATTATAAATGTAAAGAATTGACTGGCAGAAGTGATTGGTTCAAAATCAAAAGAGTAATTTACCAAAGTTATCTCTAGAAATGGTCATAGTCTGTGAGCTTCAACAGTGCTGGATAATGAGCACTGGTTACTGTCAGCTAATACATTCCGGGGCAGTTTTATGAAAAGTGGCGCTGCACCTAACGCCCCCATGTGTGAGCCATATTTAAAATATGGAGCACCATGGCGGTAGTCCGGGGTACTAGTGACATGATATTTTACGCTAGTCCGGCGCTTTGCAGGATTAGCTTAAAAAATGTTGACGCTAATCCTGCACAGTACCCCTGAAGACCATTGAAAACAATGGGAGACTCCCTTTAACGCCTGCTCTGAGCATGCATTAAAAAGGCAATAAAAATGACGCACAGAAATTTGTTAAGTTTCTTAGCGCCATTTTTTCAGGTCACCCTAGCGCCACTATGCCCCCTTTGCATACATTATGCCTGGCTCAGGCATAACATGGCACAAGGGGTTACAAAGTGTAATCATTGCCTCACTTTGTAAATATGGCACGGCGTTTTTGGCCTTCCAATGCCACACTGGAGTCAAGAAAATTATGCTAATGTGGCATTGGGACCTTACTAGGCCCTCTTAAATTTCGACTTAATTTTCTTGGGATTGTATAGAACCTTCCTACTTCTTCCCAGGACTAAGCACTGCTTGGATGCACAAGTAAGCAGCTACTTCATTTGTATTATTTAAATGGCAGATGATGTTGAGAAGCCTTCAGAGTGCATGGTTGAATGGTTGTAGGCTGTAGTTTTACAAGTGGGATGTGTTGATTGAGGGATGTGTGGTCTGAGGACGTGATTTAAGCATGGGTTGTGTGAGAATAAACACAATTCCACATAGGCAAGAAATGGACATGGTTGATAGGCCTGGCATTTCCAAAAAATGTCCCCGTTGTCAATGGGCCTGATTATGAGCCTGGCCGCCAGACTCACAATGAGGAGACTGCTGTGGAGCTTGCGGTCTTCCCACCAGACTCAACCAAGGTTTCCGCCGGTCAGCCCTGTGGAAACTGTGTGACGGCATTGCACTCTGCTCCACATGGAGCTGAGCCCAATGCTGTCACATCGAGGGGGGGGGAGGTGTTCAGCACCCTCGGGCTTTGCTGTCACTGCAAAGCAGACAGTGCGCATTCTGGCGGTGCTGGGCAGGGGGGCCCCTGCACTGCCCATGCCCTGGGACCCCACTGCCGCCCTTGGCACTGGCTTTCCGCTAGCTTTTTCATGGAGTGGTCCTCACCATGAAAAGGCTGACGGAAAGTGGGGTTGTAATCAGCTAGGTGGTGCTGAGTTCAGTGCCACCATGGCCGGTTACAAGCCCGACCGCCGTCACACTGCCAGGATTCATGATCCTGGCAGTGACAGTGGTCCCCTGATGGTCTGACTCCCGGGGTTGTAATCTGGCAGTCGGACTACCAGGAGTGCGGCGGTCCAACCGTCACAGTGGGTCCTCATACTGCCAAACTCGTAATAGGGCCCTAAATATCTAGGAGACAGAAGGATAAACACAGGATTTGTCAGAAAGTGACTAAACCCAGTTTGTCAAAATGCACATGACTGGTCAAAACTACTCAGCATGGCACGTATTGAGTTGGTGGCACAAGTGTCAATCAAGAATAATCAATGCATCACAATTTCAAAATGACACCCTAGACTTTAAATGTTGCAGGTAATCTCATGTGCATCGCAAAATTAATAATAATGTTTAAAGTAGAATAGCACTAATGCGGATAAGGATTTTTTTTTGCTTCTTCTGTATTGGTGTTAATATACTTTGCTGGGAAATACCCATATGACTTTGCTCTGTATTTCTTAATTAGGTGAGAACATGGGCTTCTGGGAAGCATGTGAAGATCTCAAATATGGCGACCAGTCAAAGGTCAGGGAGAAAGCAGAAGACATTTATAAGTGAGTCTCACGCAGACTGTGTGTTTCATCCATGCCTTACTATGTCTTGCCACTGGTAACTGCTTCTGACATCTCATTGTTGCCAGATGAATTTGCTTTTTGGTGCTCTGTGTGTGCAGGTTTGCTGCATTGTGCAAGTGATGGTAAACTGCACCTGCACGCATATTTCTATTTTTCACCTGCAAATCATTTGATTATTTTGATCTTTGAACGCACAAGAGGTGATGGGAGGAATGCTTGACATTTGTCTAATCACTGGCAACCGCTTGTGGTAGCATTCCAACCCATCATTCTTTTGCTCACCATGCCATTTCAGTTTGGATCCAGACATATGCAAATTAGTCTTTACCCTTCTCCTCATGGGAACAGTCAAGCCCAAACTGCCAGGCTAGGCCCTCCCTGAACTGAAACACAAGCAATCTAAGACCGGTTTCTCAAATGATTAGCGCTCATCAGTCGGTAAGGCTTGGTTTCAGTGGCACAGTGGGCAAGAGATCCACGCCTGGGCATGCCGTTGCCACTTTCTGAGAAAATACACATTTCTTAATGGTTCAGGGAGATCACAGAGATTATGAGTTTCATGATTCAGGGTCACATTTGTTTTATAAGAGATATTTGGCCAAAGCTGGGCATGTGAATTCCTTGTGTGAATCAAAATATAGGACTTCCAAATATAGAAGCCTTTCTCTCCCTCTCTCTCTCTTTCTTTCTTTATGAAGTACCCTCTAACCTAGACATGTGCTTGGGGAAAGCGTGAAATGAACTAGGTTTTGGAGGCAAGAAATTACCGATCCAGTTTACCTTCTTGATACACTGTGAACCTATAGCTGATCTTGCACTCTGGATGTAATGGTGTTTTCTTCCATAAACAGGTATCTCTGCCTTGTGCCACTCTACACAAGTTTGATGACATAGCAGTGCCAACAGCCTTATTCACTCTTACCTTACATATGATAGAAAATAGGGGGCTCCAGTTATCAATTTGTCTGCAAGAGTTCCAATAGAAGCATGTACATCTACATGCAATAGTGGGTCTGATGACCCCATGTTGCTACTAGACAGGTCTGTGTGAACTTTGAGGTGGATGATGGTGCTGTCAGTGGGCACACTCTGAAGAGAGTTTGTTAAAGACACAGGGACCAGTCTTTCCTTTCAACTGCGAGGAGATAGGTATTAGCGGCACAAATCTTCAGGAAAGATGGAGAGCAGATTACAGAAGAGATAATTTCCCACAAATAGTCCCCGAAGAAAGAACAGTGCTGAACAAGAGATAAACAAGGCCTAAAGAATGTAAAATAAAGAATGCAGACCTTCTATACCCAGAGGCCACCAAGAGTTCCACTGAAGTTTTCCTAGCAAAACCCTGAACCTTTTGAACGTACTGAAGTGTCTTCAGTGAAAAACACCCACAGTCATGAGACTTGGGGCCAGATTTAGTCTTTGGTGAATGGATTACGAAGGTACTCCCTCACCAAATGTAGAGGTGTCCTCCAGCCCAGCTGACATCTCCTGCATTTTCTGGATCCAACCTCACAGTGGTTTCTGTAAACGTATTGGAAGGTTGACAGATGGCAACATGACGCAGTCATGAGTCAAACTTTCTACTTTTTTATTTTCAAAAACAAAATCCTTAAGTGGAGGGGGGATATTTATCAATTTTCACTGCCCCTTAGATGGACAGTGAAAACTTGCCATTTGTCCACCCACTCAAAATAGAGCAGGTGGACAAAATGGCAAAACCTCTAGTGGCCATTACTGTGTTTGGCTGTTGGAAGTGTATGTCTGCAACAGAGCCACAGTGTCTTGGCTATCGATATACTGAAGGCCAGCCCAAGTCAAAATGAGGCTGGTGACCCTTCAATTTCATGGAGAGGGTACTCCATCCTCCATTTTCTCCTTCTTCTTTCTTGATTTCCATTTCTGTGCAATGACTCTCGGATCTGCATCACCTTCTCATCTTTCGATTCTAAACCTCATATCACTATCTTTGAGTTGCTATCCACAATCCACTTTTGGGTTTCTTTTTATTCACAATACCTCAGTCTGTGTGAAACTGAAATCATGTTCTTTCTTGTGTCCTCATCGCATGCTTATGCTTTCTCTTAATTGATTTCTTTTCCCCTTATGTCTTCCCGCATTCTTTTGTCACTCGTGACCTAGGTGTTATCCTTGTTCCTTCACTCTTGGTCTGTAATCACACGCTTCTATTGCGATGAGCAGTGCAATATCTGGAAGAGCTGTAAAGTACTCCTCGTTCATACTTTTAAGATTCTCATCCTCACACTTTCCTTTTCAATTGCTCATGCCATGTTTTTGGTCCCCCTTAGTGGTTCCTTTCCCATGTTCAGTATATATTTATCCCCTTTATTTGCCTTATTCACAGACTCTGATCAACTGTCCACTTATGTGTTTTTCTTGTTTTGCTTCATTTACGACCCTTTCACTCATGACAATCATTTCAAATCCTCCATTATCTGCAAATGTATTCATGGCCTTGTGCCTCCCTATCGCTGAACCTGTCTTGCCATCTACACTCAGCCCATCATCCTACCTATTTACCCTCACCCTCATTCCCTTCTTGTACTCCATCCTGTTCAAGCCCATTGTCTTTACTGGATTGAAACACTCTCACAATCTCTGCACTGCTTTGATTCTTTGGTCTATGTAGCCTTCTTAAGGACCATCCTATTTCTTCTGTCCTTAGCTCTTGATCCCCTGTAATGCTGCATAATACTTCACACTTACCTGTATTACCGTTCCTTTTATAATCTGCACAGCTTCTGGCAGTATGAGAAAGAGGTACATTTGAGCTGCAGAGCAGCTGTGCAGTTGTCAAACTAAACCTTCTACATTTCTTTTTCAATCTCCAAAGGCATGTCAGATGTACAATATCAAACAAGTTTAAGTATTTATGGGATAAACCATAAATACTTTTTTTCTTGTAGATTTGATGTGTTTTGTGTTGTAACAGAGGGTGGCATTTAAACCACTTCAGAGAGCATAGACTCATCATACAGGTTCAAGTTTTCTATGTAATGTAATGTAAGGTGGATTTGTTGAACGCTGCTTGTCACCTGTGAAGGTGCAGAGTAAGTAAATGGTGAGGCTGGGCCGGAATAGTCAGTCTTGATGGTCCTGCAAAAAGAATAATTGAATAGCCAGGTCTAAGAAAACTAATTTAATAGCCAGTATTAAGGTTCTTGTGAAGTTCAAGAAGTGAGAAGGAGGCACTTGGGGGAGGTTGTTCCATGATTTGGCAGCTTGATAGCAGAATAATCGACCTCCCATTCTGCTTCTGTGAATGCAAGGTGTGTGTGCGAGTGAGAGTGATGCTGAGCAAAGTTGTTTGGTTGATTGGTGGAAGTGAAGCCGGTGAGTGAGGTTTGAGGGTCCCATGTTTTGTAGTGACTTGAATGGATGTGTGAGAAGTTTGAACTGGCAACACTTCTGGATGAGGGCCAGTGGAGTTCTCTGAGGAGTGGTATGGTGTGGGTTTGGCGTGTGAGGATGAGTCTGGTGGTGGCGTTATGGATGGTTTGATGTCTGTGAAGGAGAAGGGTTGGGATGCCGGTGTAGAGTGCATTACCATAGTCCAATCTGCTTGTGATTAGTGCCTGGCTGATGGTACGTCTGATACCCAGTTGGAGCCACTGGAAGATTTTGTGTAAAATGCAGAGGATGCAATAGCATAAGAAGGTGACAGCACTGACCTGGGACTTCATGGTGAGGTTGGTGTCCAGGATAAGGCCTATATTGCTAGCGTGGTTGGTTCAGTGGGTGTGGGTTGAAAATCAGCAGGCCACCAGATAGACTCCCAAGGTGAGCTCTTATTCCTCAAGCTTAGCACTTCAGTTTTGTTGGTATTGAGCTTGAAGTAGTTTCCTTTATCCAATTGACCATGCTGATTATAGATTGTTTGAAGATTGTTTTGGTGGTGACTGTGTCGTCACAGAGGCAAAAAATGAGCTGGGTGTATCGGCGTAGGAAATTATGTTGATTCCGTGGGATCTGATTATGTTTTCCATAGGAGTCATGTACATGTTGAAAAGTGTGGGGCTGAGTGATGATCCCTGTGGGACTCCACAAATGAGGTCCCTAGGTTCATAAGTGAATGGTGAGAGCCTGACTCAATGTGTTCTTCTGGAGAGGAAGGAATCTATTCATGTGAGTGCTGGTCTTTGTATTCCTGCTGTATGTAGTCTGGAGACAAGTGTGTGCTGGGACACATTGTGGAAAGTGGCAGAGAGTTTGAGGAGGATGAGGTCAGTGGTCTGTCCAATGTCAAGGATAGTGTGTATGCTGACTTTGGCAGCAATGAGGGTTGTTTTGGTGTTGTGGTTGTTTCAGAATCCTGATCACGAGTAATCCAGGAGTTTGCAGCATTCTAGGTGATCAGAGAGTTGCTGTTGATGCTCTTCTCAATTACTTTGGCTAGAAAGGGAAGCAGCAAGATGGGTTGGTAGTTGCTAAGGGTTTTTTGGGGAAGGTGGTGACTTTGATGTGCTTCCAGCTGTATGAGAAGGTGGCTGTTTTGAGGGAGGTGTTGATCATTGAAGCGAGTGCATTGCCGATTGTGTCTCTTTCTAGGTTGTAGGAATGGTGGGGGCAGGGGTCTGTAGGAGCCCCTGAGTGGACAGTTTTCATTATTTCTGCAGTTTCCTCGTTGGATAGAGGGTTCCATGCTGTCAGTTGGAGTCATTGGTTGATGAGGTTAGCAGGCTTGGAAGGTTGATAAGCGGTGGCTGGGGTTTAAAGTTGCTGTGGATCTTGGTGATCTTTTTTTGTGGAAGAAGTCAGAGAGGTTGTTGCAGAGTTCTTGTGTAGGATTGATTGTTTGGGTTGTGACTGTTGGATTTGTGAATTCCTTGACGATGGTGAAAAGTTTCTTGTAGTTGTAGTTGGCCTTTTTCTTGGTCTCTTTTAAATGATGATGATAGTGTTAAGGGAGGCCTCTTAGGTGTTTCTTCTGGTGTTTCCTCAAGTGCTTCTCAATTTCCTTTCGAGTTGTTTGCAAACTCTCTTGGATTCTCTGAAGTCAGCCAGAGTACCAGCTAATTTTTTTTAATGGGCATTAGGGTCTTGATGCAGGTGGTTATCCAGTTGTTAAAATTGTTTGTTTATTGATGAGGTCGCTGGTGGGAACTGGGTAGTTTAGTTGGAGATCATTGGGCCATTCCGTTTCTGTAACTTCCAGCAGCGGCTTAGGGTAATGCTAGACTCTGAAGGGGAGATTGGTGGTCCTATTATGTGGAAGTGGACAATGGAGTGGTCTGTCTATGTGAGTGGAGTGATGCAGCTGACTTTAACCTGGTCTCCAGAGGAGAAGATGGGTGCCAGGGTGTGTTCGGCAATGTGGGCAGGGCCTTGTATAAGCTAGGCGAAGACAATGTTCTGTAGACTTTTGAGCAAATCCATGGAGTCTATGGGATCATTGAGATGAAAGTTGAGATTGCCAAGGAGGATGAACTTCTTGGTGTCCTTGGCTAGGGGTGGTGAGAGGTCGGTGAGGAGGTTGCTGAAGTGGGTGGGAGATCCTGCGGGCAGGTAGGTGAGGGTGCCTTAGATAGTGGTTTTACTGTCCGTCTGAATCTTGAAGTGCATGTGTTCCATAAAAGTGGCTTCTGGGTCAGAGTAAGAGGTACACTTGATAATATCTCTATTGATGATGGTGAGTCCTCCTCCTGGTTTGTGGGGTTGGTCCTAGTGCAGGATTTTGTATCCAGTAGGTATGGCAGAGGCGATGTTCAGCGCAGATGTGGGTTTGAGCCAGGTTTCAGTGAGGAAGAGGAGGTCCAGTGTGTTTCAGTCAATGAGGTCCCAAATCCTGGTGGAGTGCTTGCCAAGTGAACGTTTGTTGAGGAGCATAAATGCAAGTGAGCGTTGTTGTGCTGAGTGGGTGTGTGGTGCTGAGAGCAGATCTTGAGTTCTGACTTGGTGAAGGATGCGTTGCGTGTGCGATCGGAGCGGGTGTGTGGAGGCAGTTGAAGTGCTAATGCAAGCAGGAAAAGGGGCCCATCATGGTCTGAGGTGTGGCTCAGCAACAGGATTTGTAGTGGTGTCCAGGGTTGAGCAGGTGGAGTTCATCCACAGTGTAGCTGCGGGAGGCATTTGGACCAGGGTTCCTGGCACTGGGCTCAGTCCAGATATGAACAGGTGCAGGTGGGCTTGTCTTTGGCTCACCTTCAGCATGCCAGCGGGGCATCCACAATGCAACCTGCATCAAGATTAGTTGTGGACGGTGGGAGGAGTACGGGAGACAGTGGTTGGGCTAAGCAAGTTTGGGAAAGTCCAGCAAGGAGAGCGGGAAAGTCAGGAAGGAGCAACAAAGTGGGAAAAATCTATTGGTGGAAAAAGTTGGGGGGCAAAAACTGATGAAAGAGACCAAGATGGAAGGTGGAGAAGTAAGAGGAGCAAAATATTCAAAATGTTCCAGTTAAGAGGAACAAAGGATGCAAAATTGGTGAGTTAAACAGAGAAGGGCAGATAGAAGAGACAGCACAAACAAGATAGTTCAGTAACTGAGTTGGTGGCAGAGCAAGCAACTAACAAGAAAACCAGCATGAGACAGATATCAACACAAGTCAGAAGAACAAGATGAAGTCAAGGTCACAGTGAAGCAGAAGAGAGATGCCTCAGGACCTACTCATTGGGGTCATGTTGCAGCTTCCATTAAGTGGGCCCTTGGAGAGCAGGAAGAACACGAGGGGTCAGTGGGTGGGTGCAGCAGGAACAGGAATGTCCGGCTAGGGGAGCGAGAAAGTCCAGCTAGGGGAGCAAAAAAGGATCAAGGGGGAGAGAAGCGATGGTTTGAGCAAGTCGGGGGACAAAAACAGAAGAGACCAAGATACAAGAAGGAGCAGTAAGAGGAGCAAAAGGTGCAAAAAGGGGCAGTTAAGTATCACAAACTATGGTAAAAGGAGCAGTCAAACACAGACGGGGAAGATAGAATAGAATGCACAAATAAGACAGAGCAATTACCAAGTCGGGAGCAGAACGAGCAGCTATCAAGAACAAGCATTTTCAGTGCAAAGGGCCTCGCATTTGTCCGAATTAGAGCTACTAGCGTTGTAAAGCAAATAAAAAACGCAGCGCGATCACATTATGTAAAATTCAGCGCGATCGCGCTGTGTGGAAAATAAATAGATAAAGTAGTCCGGACTGCAGGCTGAAAACTTTGAGCATCGTATGTTTTTGGTTCTTTACCGGTGCTGTGTAGGTGGGCTAAACACCGAAAAAGGCATGACGTATGCATGCCTTTCACAAATGAAAGCAAGCGAATTTTAAAAGGCAAGCCCACGAACCAATGTAAGTGGCTGACGTGGCATGGGCATGGTTTCAAGCCCAAAGAGAGATTACAGAATGGAGGAGCACTTTGTGCTCGCCCACAAAAACGGCAGGAGGCAGGCACCAGCACGAGTCAAAAGGTCAAGGCAAGGTCAAGCTCGCACTGAAGCAAAGAGAGATGTCTGACCTGTGAGCAGGTTGACCAAATAATCTGCAGGTAAAACAGAAACCCTGATTTAAAAAAAGAGTCATGATTTTCCTGCTGAAATCCACATATGCATGGGAAAAGCCACCCTATGCAGGGCAGCATTACTTCACGGATTATATCAGGGTTGAGGGTAAGGAAAGGGCGAGAATAAGTGTGCATCCAAGCTAATTTCTCAATTTGGAAACGTAGAGAAAAGTACTACTACAGAAGGGAGAGGTAAGTGTCTTTTTGGGGAGCGAGACAAAATGGTATACAAATATTTCAAATAGGAATAGGGCAAGGAGTTTCTTCACAGGAGCACATATTTTCTGAGTGTATTAGTGAACATTACACTGTGTATAGTCCGTCTGGAAATTTACGAAAATCATAGATTGCCAATCACATCCCTGGGAATTTTGGGAGTCATCAAAAATGTGTATGCCAAGGGCAGCCTTATGTTACACACAATGTGTTATCTTTATTGGCACATTCACAGAGCCAGTTACGCTCTCATTTGATAGACATTAAACAACAAACAGTAGGCACTCTCAGATGCATTTCCCAATGTACATGTGCTCACATACAGCATTGGAAGCAAAGATCACCTATCCCCTGTCACGCGACGATTTTGCTACCCATTCTAGGGTTATCAAAATCTCCTTTTTTAATTTGATGTTTTGATTAGAATAAAAAGGATATATTGACAAAACGCTCTCAAATGCAGATTATTGTGTTTAAACCGTTGTAATCCGAAATACCGTTGTAATACATATAAATGTAAAGACTTTTGTTATGAAACCTATAATAACATACAATCTAAAAAATACCTACCACCATAAAAATATGCAAATATTCCGAATAAATGAGAATTTTTAAGTATAAAGAGAGAAAAGGAGAAATAGAAATAGTAGATTGTAAGGAGAAGGAGAAAGAAGGAAGGAGATTAAGAAAGAGGTAAAATAGGAATAAAAGAAACAAAAAGAGAAAATAAAGCCTGGTTAGAAAGACCAAAATTAATATAACTTCAAACATGGGACAGTTATAAGAACGATATAAAGAAGAGATCGGAATTATCAGACCATCTTTCGTTTCCAACGTTCTCCTGGCTATTACAAGACTTTAACTGCACAATGGGGATCACCGAGTTTCTACCATTCTCTCTCTTTGCTCCTCACCACTTTTATCTGCTTCATAATCTACTGTCAGTTTCTGATTTATAGAAACTTGGGCCCGTATTTTTACTTTTTTAGCGCCGCATTTGCGCCGCTTTTTGACGCAAAAGCGACGCAAACTTACAAAATCCAATTGTATTTTGTACATTTGCGCCGCTTTTGCGTTAAAAAGCGGCGCAAATGCGGCGCTAAAAAAGTAAAAATACGGGCCTTGATTCCTAAACCCTCACATACCTCAACCAGTGATGCTGGATGTAAGCACACGAGCGGTGGGTGAACAGCATCCACTATAACTTTCACTCAGAAACATATCTTTATGGAAACAACCTCATCACTGACAGTTTTGTTTAACACTTTACCTATCAGTGTTTATCCGAAAGGCATTGTGTTACCTTGTAGTAATGTCGGTTTGCGAGGTAGATAGATTTTGTGAGACAAAGTGAAACTGAACTAAGTTCCTTCCTTGGCAAGGAATTTGGGCCACACTGCCCTGTATGAGCTGTTCTGCTTCAATCAAACCTGTATTTAAAGCTTTTCCTTTAAAGACCTGAGCAAATGCGAACTCTTCCTTTGGTAAAGATGTCTTTAAAAACTAATTGTTGTACAATTTCAATTTACAGTAATGAGCCACATCCTCTCAAATACATTTTTCCATAAGCCGTTTGCACAGTATCTAGGTGGGCAAATTTCCCAAAGGCAGTTATTACAGTGTCGCACAGAACCACTATAACGCGCCTCTTGCAGAGGGGGAGCATTATTTGGCAGGATATGGGGTCATTCACAGCAAAAACTTGATGGCTGATGTGGTTTTTGCTGAATCAAGTTACTGTTTCTCTCATTTCAGACTCTTCCTGGCTCCTGGGGCAAGGCGCTGGATCAACATTGATGGCAAAACCATGGACATCACAGTGAAGGGCCTAAAGCACCCACACCGCTACGTCCTTGACGCCGCTCAGACGCACATCTATATGCTGATGAAGAAGGTCTGTGGTACACTTACTAAAAGACCAAGGAGCACATTTATTATTATTTCATGCAAAGTGTGGTGCCGCAAAGGAGCTAGTTGCACTCTGTTGCATGAACGGGAGAGATCGGTAGGAAACTTGCCAACTCACACAATGCCACAGTTTTTCACACAATAACATAACACATGTATTTGTAAAGTGCACGTTCACCCGTAGGCCTCTTGGCGCTGAATAACAGAAGTTTATTGTTACCCAACTCAATGGTACTCATTTTATCGACCTCAGAATTTCTGATAAAAGGCTGAGCGGACCCCCCCCCCCCGGGATTTGAACCTGTGACCATGAGGTCAAACACAGGCCCCTACAGTGGACACATTAGTCCATAAAGCCACCAGACCCAGCAATATCCACCCGATGAGGAGCTGATATCACACGGTGTAAGACAATGTTAGTTGGAAACCCCAGTGGAGAGTGTTCCCAACACACCTTGTCTGGAGTCTGAAAACAGCAGATGTCCATCTGGGTTTTGCAAACTCCCTGGGACATCAGCTGCATCCTTTGATGCATCTTTCTGTTTTTTTGGGGGGAGGCTTTAGAGTAGATCACGGACATTGACTGGCACAAAACCCTGACCCCCTCAATGGCCATGCCACCTCCATAGTACTTTCATGGCAGCAGTGTCAATGGGCTTAAGGTTCTGCCCACTCCCCAGGCACTGCCCCCACATGGTCCTGTCCCCTCACAATGTGAGATCTTCTTGGAGGTTGGCAGGTTTCCAGAAATATGCCATATTTACACAGATCTGGAGCATTTCTGCTCTCTCATTGTGCTGGTGCACTGTGTGCTGCATAGTGCCAACACAGGCACTCTTCCAGCTGGTGCAAGGGTGCCTGCGTTGTGGGCAGTATGGTTTTTGTGGAGGAAAGAAAACCTTCCTGCACAAAAACAATCTGAAGTTGCGTATTCCTCTTTCGATGTGTGCTGCAGAATGCATACATAGAAAGAGGAAGTGACAAGAGAAATAAAGGGATTTCTTCTCGTCATGCTCTGTTGCGTAGGTGAGCCATTTTGATGCAAACCCAGGTATACAAATGTAGGAAGCTGGCTGGGTGGGTACCTATGGTACTTATACCTCATACCAGGTATCCCCTCTTAGTGAAGTGTAGGCAGTGTCTATAAGCCAGGCTCTCTAGAGGTAGCTGTGGATGAGCAGCCAAGGCTTATCTGGGAGACATGCAAAGCTCATGCAATACCACTGCAGTCACACGGTGCTTACACACAAGAAAGAAACACTTGGTTGTACAAAAATAAAGGGACTTTATTTTTGGCACACAGTATCAGAAAATACTAGAGAGGCAACCAGCCAATAGGAGGTAAGTAAATACACTATATATAAACCATATACACTAATGAACAGTAAGAGGCATAAAAAGGTTAGAAAACAGTGTAAAATAGCAATAAGCAATAGTGACTCTAGGGGGAGCCCAATCCATATAATAAGAAAGTGGAATGCGATCCCAGGGCCCCCAACTAGTTCAGTAAATCGTTTAGAGGAGAGCTAGGAGTACTAGGAAACCACACAGGCAAGTAATGCAGTACCCCCCAGCAACCAGGAATGCAGGAGTAAAACACTGGATTTCGCCAAAACCACCCCAAAGGTTGAAAAGAAGAAAAAGAAGACACCCAGAACAGCCTGCAAGAAACCAGCAATGGATTACTGAAGAAAGAGACCTGTGTAGAGAGCGGACCAAGTCCAGAAGTGTGCGTGGAGTCCAGGGGAGTAGGAACTACTACCCACCCATAGGTACCTTTTGGAGTTGGTTGACGAAGAAGGAAGACAGGTCAGCACTGCTGCCCAGAAGCTGGAGAAGAGTTCCTAGTGAGTGCAAAAGGTGTCCCACGCTAGAAGCTGGATTGCAGATGGGTGTCGGTGAAGGACTTTCCCCAACAAGCCTTTGCAAAGGCATATTCGCAGTTGGAGGAAAAGAGGTGCTGTAGGAGACCGGCAAGGTCAAGGAGACTCTACCCAGAAGGGGGAGTCACAGGGGACCCTCTGCGTTGCAGAAGGCTCATAGGAGCAGAGGCAGCACCAATAGGTGTCCCACAGGACAGGGACACAGAAGTTCCTGAAGCAGCCCATGCAGCACCACAGAAGTTGCTCCCACGTCGCCGGAAGACCACACAGACGCCCAGGAGTTGCATGAGGGAGTGCTGGGGGCCGGAGCCACACGTTGCCTGAAGTTGCCCTTGGAGGTGAAGCAAACAGGCCTTGGCAGCTGGAAAGGACACCGTACATGGGGTTACTGTCTTGCGTGGAGTGGAGAGGACTTACCACCAGCAAAGTGCGATAGTTGGTAGAAAGGACCAAGGGAACCCCTCTGGACCACTACCCGTGATGCAGGACCCATGCCACTCAGGATGAGGGGAGATCCAATCAGCCGGTCGTTGTTTCAGCCAGGTATCTGCGGATGCAGGGGAGTGATGCCTTCACCCCAAGAGATATTCCTTCTACTTCCTGTGCAGGCTAAAGAGTTACAGTCTTCTGAGGATGCATGGCCGGGAAAACATTGCAAAGCTGGCAGGAATTCTGGATACAATGTTGCAGAAGAGTCTTCCTCATAGATCTGCAGCTTGTAGGTTTCTAGAGGGTCCAGTCGCAGTTCTGGAAGCCAGAAGTCAAAGCAGAGATTGCAGAGGAGCCCTACTGGAGACCTGCAATCCGAATCTGAGGACCCACCCCAGAGGAAAACCCTATGTAGCCCAAAGAGGGGGCTTGGTCACCTAACCAGATAACTACCTATCAGAGGGTGCCTCTGACGTCACCTGCCTGGTATGGCCACTCAGGTGCTCCCAGAGTTCCCTACCAACCTTGGAATCAAGATGGCAGAACCCAGGGGCCCCCTGGAGGAGTTCTGGGCACCACCCCTGGGGTGGTGATGGACAGGAGAGTGGTCACTCCCTTTTCCATTGTCCAGTGTCAAACCAGAGCAGGGACTGAGGGTCATTGAACCGGTGTGGACTGGTTTATGCATGGAGGGTACCAAATGCGCTCCAGTGGCTTAGGGAGGCTACCCTTCCCAAACTAGTCACACCAATTTCCAAAGGGAGAGGGTGTTACCTCCCTCTCCCAAAGGAAATCCTCTTTTCTGCCTTCCTGGGCCTGATCAGATCATGCAGCAGGAGGGTAGAAACCTGTGTGAGGGGTGGCAGCAGCTGGGCTGCCCGGAAAATCCTGTAAGACTGGTGGTAACATCGCTGGTGGTCCTCTAAGAAGACCCCAGAGTGCATGGAATCATACTTCCAATACTTACAACAGTATTGGGGTATGATTCTAACATGTTTGATGCGAAACATGCCCAGTTTTGGAGTTACCATTATGTATCTGGACATAGGTAGTGACCTATGTCCAGTACACATAAAATGGCGTCCCCGCACTCACGAAGTCCAGTAAAATGGGGTTGGAGTTCATGGGGGCACTTCTGCTAGTGCAGGGGTACCCTCACACATAGGTACCTGAACCCTGCCCTTTGGGCTGTGACGTACAGTGACCTGGTGCAGTGACCTGTAGTGAATCCTGGTGCGTGCACCCGGTTCATGCAGACTACAATGGCAGGCACGCAGAACCCTTTGAATGGGCTCCCTTTGGATGGCAGAATAACTGCTGTGGCCCATAGGGATCCCCTGGAACCCCAATGCCCTGGGTACCTAGGTACCATATACTAGGGACTTACATGGGGGCACCAGTATGCCAATTGTGGGGCTAAAAAGTTACCGTCAACCAAATTTAGAGGAGTGAGCACAATCACTGGGTCCCTGGTTAGCAGGATCCCAGTGAACACAGTCAAACACACTGACAAACAGCCAAAAGTGGGGATAACCACGCTAGAAAGAGGCTACTTTCCTACAACAAATCTTTGTAAATCTCGGTTTAGGGCACAATACATGGGTAGATGCATGAGAACAGCCATGCTACATCCATGTAACAACTGCCCAATGCAGTGTAGCACAACTTTTGCGTGGTTTACTCAATGCCAAAAATGATTTTCTGTTGGTCTTTACCTCAAAAGTGATGTAACCCAGATGCAAAATCGTAGAAATTCTGGGCTCAAGGGGTTCATAAACATATGAAAATAGAATATAGTACCTACTTATAGGAAAATCTTTGTGAATCAGGCCCTCAGCGTTGATTCAGGAGTTTATTGGCAGTGCACGAATTTCAACTGTGCTAGGAGTGTAACCTACTAACTGCATACACAGTAAGGAGTGAAAATTACAAAGAGAATGAAACAAAATCTTCAAGAATAATACATTATACAGAGACGAGCTTTGAATCAGGCTGGTAAAATAGATTGGGCTGCTGTGTATTGATTTTCACGTTGAAGGGGTCATGTGAGCATGCAGAAGATCACGGGGGGGGGGGAGTTCATTTCTTTCTTAGGTTACTGTATATTAATTGTGGTTTGATTTACGTTTACATTTTCATTATTTTAAATAGAGGCTCCTCAAAGAGGACGGGTGAGACAGACCGATTGGTAAACATCTCATAGTCCCTAATTATATTACCTGCGTGGAGCAGAGTTACTGTGTGAAATTCTATTTCATGTAATTATAAGATGTCCAGTGTCCCCATTCTCAGATCTGCCAAGTCTAAGAACACTGAACTCCAATTTACCAACTGGAAAATATAGCCAATAAAATCCCTTGAGGCTTTGCCTGCAACCGCAGCCAAGCTTCAGAACCTGTTCCTGTCTGACCTGTTTCTCTGGCAAGGGGGTGAGCATGCGATGCTCCCTCTTGCCAGAAGTATTCTTCTTCTTCCCCCATCAACCCTGTCTACCACTCTCCTTCCAGCCCCGCCCCACACAGAAGCACCGACACACAGGGTCAGACTGGTACAGAAAATAGGCCCTGGACCAAGTGGCCCCAGAAGTGAATAAGATAGCTAAAAAGTGTCCCATATCTGCAGATTGGGGCAGTTTCGAACATGTAAAGACTTGCTCTGTGAGTGTTGTGCAGGGTATGGGCGACTAAATGTATTTGCACTTGCTGTAGGTACTGTTTTTAATATCAGCGAAAAACAACAGACTATAAAACAGACCCACAAAAAGCCACAAATCTGGTCCACACAGTGACCTAACAGACCAGTCCATCAGGCACTGCGTGATTGCCCTATACACCAGCCCGACCCTGCCTTAAAGCCGGTAGTAAATGTGTACCTTAAACCCCCCGGAACATGGAATATGATTCGGAATTCTGCACAGTAATTCCTTGCCCCCGCAGTTATTCACCATTCTGAGGGGATCAACTTGTAATTGCGCATTACTGATGGGGTGTTACCACACCATAATTGTAATTACATGCCCCGAGTTTGTGCCCTATAAGTACCATGCGACCATAATTGTGGCCACCCTGTTGAAAATACTTCCTTGTACCTGCTATAAGTGTCTGTGAGCAACCTGCATTACCAACTGCGACCACCCATTCAGACTTTCCTCAGTACAATGAGTCCTACGATTTGAACAAGACCAACAACTGCCAGTAATTGCCCGCTACTAGATCACCAATGACCAAACATCAATCTTTTTTATATCACATGTACAAAAAAGGTATTCCAGTTTGGCCAACGTTTCTGAATCGTAGGCTCCAAAAAAAATAAACTGTTCATTAGAGCTCCATTATCATTTGCTTGTTTGAATGGCTCGGTAGTTATATCAATCACAGTTCTAACAAAGAGGAAAAGTTACATGTGTGTATACTGTGGGACACAAAGTCCTTGGACCCTGTTCTGTCACCAAGCTCTAGGAACAGGTCTTGCTGCACAATGCCAAAAGGCTTCTGCAAGCAGGAATAGAAGAGAATTGAATCGAAGAGCAAGAATTGATGAAAAGGTGAATACAAGTGGAGTCAGAGAGTTTGCCTGAACTGCCTCGAATCTGAGAGGGCCAGGGTGGATCTCAGATCTTCACCATGGCTATTCCAAATTGATGTTACGCCAGTTCAGAAACCACCTGTAAGATAGGATGGAAATTAGAGATAGAGAACTTAGACCACATAGATAGAATGAAAGTCCATTGGCTAAGGGGTGACCACCGTGACTCATACCGTCCAGCCACTATGGTTCAAACCCTTTCACAAACCACAGCATTTAGTTACATGTTGTCTAATTGGTATTATGTTGAAGGAAAGTTCAACCTAAAACAATGGTGTCCCATTGGCACTCTACACAAGTGGTCAACCAACGTTTGGCATGTGTGAAAAGAGATGAAAAGGCAAAAACAGTTGGCCTTAGACATAACAAGCTATGTCTTACACATCGAGGCGACACAGTGCCAATAACAGGAGAGTTGTTATTCCCACTATGAATTATGAAACAAATAAATCCACTGCATGTATGCTTATAATTTCTGCTCAAGTGATTGTGTACATTTGTGTTTAAAGATATTTTTTTAAAAACACCTATAATAAGGGTCACAGAGTACAAACATCAAACCTCCTTTGAACTTCCTCCATGGTGTATGTCACATTTTCTGTTTCCACCCAACAGGATTCTTATGCTCGCTACTTAAAGTCACCGATATACAAAGAAATGCTCGCGAAGGCCATGGTACCCCAAGAGACCAAGAAAAGGTAAGTCAGATCGAACATAACTAATAGCATTTCTGGGTGCATCACTCACTTCAATCCCCCACTTAGCTGTTACCGTGGATATGTAATTAAGGTATATTTTGCTTTAGAAGCAGCATTTCATCTTTAGCATATCTTACCGAGACTGCTTTTTGAAACCCATGAAGAGGATAGAGCGTGATTGATTCGCGGGCTGTAATAACTTCAGGATCAACATTCAGCTTGTGATTGCCTTCTTTCATGTCTTAACGACGGCAATAAAGTGATATGCAAATCACTCTGACATCGTAAGAAAGGTGCTTTGAAGTGCTAAGCCAGATATGCAATTTCTGCAAGTATGCCTCGAGTTGTTTTGCAGTGGACTCTATATAGTGTTTCATACCTCCGATGAAGCCCCTCTATACTGCATTTGATGGACCGGCAGCTCTCTACTCCGCCAGGTGTGAGTCACCTTTGAGAACTCACTGGGTTGGATTTAAAATTTGTGTCTCTTCCACAGTGACAACAAAAAAATGGCATCTCAGTCCCCTCCGTGCCCAGTGACCTGGTGATCACAGGAGAACTCCCCCCTTTAATCTCTTATTGATCTTTTGTCGTCTATTTTTAGCAGCATAACTTAGCTTTAGTTCAATTTTCCATTCCCAAGTCTAGGATGAGTTTAAATATGGTGTCTTCTGCAGTTTTGTAATTGGGTGCAGGTCACATTCATGCTTCATAGATGGTTTACTTACGCACTCTAATCAGGGAATTTCAAACATTTTGACCTATTCTGTGTCTTCTGGGAGCAATGATTCACACGTTTTGATCTTTTCCTGTCTACAATGACCATCAAAATGTCGTGGCCTGTAGTGCCTCTGAGATTGTGTACAATAATCGTTTAGCTTCTCTTTAGTTGCTTTTCCCTCAAATATGTGTTACTTGCTTGTTTTGAGTTGCGTTTCCACAGTACCTACTAAAATGCAATTGTCATTAAGCCATGCCTGATTAGTGGCTGTTACACTCCCATTTGAGATCTCCAAGCTATAGCTTAAATTTGGCTTTGTATGTGGGGGGCTACCTTGGACCAATCCATGCTTTATGTCAACAGCAATCTGAGTCCAATCTGAATCTTGGACAAGTAGACACAAACAAAATTTAAAGAACCAGATGGCCATGTGCTGTTGGCTAAACAATAAGAGCAGGGTGAACGTGAGTTGAACGACCCTAGGGCAACAACATTAAGCTTCTATCACCCTACAGTAACCTTACTTCTGCACCTCATGGAAATTAAGGTGCTATTAATTTGTTCTCATTTCTGACAGACTGTTCTCCCAGACAATTCTCAAACCTGAAAATTCACTGGATTTACCACCATGCTGCCATATGGTATTTCAATAACAGGTGATCTCTTGATCAAAGCTGCTTACCCCCGAAGGCTTAGGAAGGCAAACAGACATGAGCATCACATAAGGTGTTAAAAGGAATCCCCAATATTTTCAGGCCTGTAATTGGTATTAAGCGATTTTTACCAAGCCTCAAAAAAAGTATAACTTCATTGCTGTTGTGTGTATCTAAGGCAAACCCAGTTTAAAGGCCCCACAACAGCAACAGACCAATTCAGCTTCATAGGAGTTGCAAAGCTGAGAGGAGTGAGCTTGACTTTGGAAATTTAAAAGGAGAACTGGGGTTCTGCTAATTATAGTGCAGAGCATTGGCTTAGTATTACCATTACTCAGAGGCAGTGTTCAGTCCAGTCATATCAAGCATGCAAAAACATATTATGCCTGGAAACACGAAGCCCGAAAGATGACACCATTATTAGCAAGCTCTGTTTTCATTCCAAGTTTCGAAGGGTCTTATGATTACTGAGGTCAATGGAGGCTGAGTGCATTGGAGGAAGTCAAATTCCTCAAGTTCATAAATACATATCAGAGGCATTCCATTTTGAGAAGGAAGGTCGTTTTTCAAGAAGACAGAGGGGCCATGATGAGTGAGTGGGTGAACCTGTTACTTAATAAGTACTTGAGCTTGGCTTGATCCACCTCCTAACATTCATTGACACTCAGGCCCGTATTTATACTTTTTTTAGCGCCGCATTTGTGCCGCTTTTTGACGCAAAACGGCGCAAACCTGCAAGGTTGCTGTTTGATTTAAGGGATATTTATGTATGCAGTGAGGGATGAGCTGACAGCTCTAAAGGGCATGTGGGTGAGCAATTAAAGTTCATTTTATAGTGATAAGTAATGGACTCAACTGTCATAAAGTGCTAATATGTTGGTATTTCATTTCTAACGTGTGCTACTGCCTTAGCAGATGTCCTGGTTCTAGGTAATAGAGAAAAAAGGAGAACCATATTGAGTGATAATCTAACAATATAGCCAGGTTTTGAGGGGCTTGTGAAAATATGTGACCAGAATTTTTTCACAAGCTCATGGGATGTGTACAGGGGCGGGTCCTCCATAAGGGCAGAGGAGTGTCACCCTCCTGCCAGCAGCGGCAGCTGCAATCCTTTTCCACAAAAATTATAATAAACTTTGTTTATTATCGTTTTTGTGGAAAAGGGGCGGGCCTTGGGGGTGAAGCGTGTGAGGGAGAGTGCACAGCACTCCCCCTAAGAGCGTATGTATGTTTGGCCGGCCGTCTTGGGCCGGCCAAACACGCATGCGCAGTAGGCTCTCTCCAGCCCAGCAAGATAGCCTGCAGAGGCTCCCAGTCCGCCTGGGAGCACCATGCCTGGGCGCTCCCAGCCAGTCCTGATGCTGCTCTGAGCAGTGTCAGGATTGGCGCAGGGCAGGCTGGGAGCCCGTGCCTGCAGGGAGAGGAGAGGAGCAGCACGGCGGTGAAGGCAGCGGAGGTGGCACAGGTAAGTGGATTTTTTGGATTTGTATTTTTAATTTGATTCCCCCCTTCACCCCACCCTCCTTTAATTCCCCCACGCGCCACCCCACCCCTTCATTGTCATGTGAGCTGCGACTGGACGTGTAATCCACATATTTGCTGCTACCACTGAGAAAGCCATACCACCCATCCAAGCCTGTTTAAATTTAGAGACTGCCACCAGCACAGTGTCCATGGATCTCAACTAGCAGGTAGGAACATAGGTAGGAAATTTGTTTTTAATATAACATATGTGTTTTAATGAGCCAGACCAAGATATAGGTATATGGAGAAGACATATAAATTTAAAGTTATTTTACCTGACCACAGGAAGCCAATGCAAGGTGTTAGGTGCACCTGAGGTGCAAGAGAGTCAGGGCAATCACAGCACTAGCCTTGCCACTGCGTTTTGAATCCTTTGTAGTCGTATAAGTGATCTGGCAGGCAGGCCCTTGGAGTAGATGAGGCAGCTAAGAATAGTTGCCTGGACCACCATAGGACGAGCTTCGCTTGGGTGCAAGGTAAGAATTCTTTGCAGTATCACGCAACAGGATTACAGGTGACAAAGGCTATCACGGGATTCATAGCAAAGGTTTAGCAAATTTGTACAATTGGTAAGAACCACACATCCAATGTAAACTGTGTCTATAATGTGTGGTTGTCAAGGAAACTATGCATTTAAGCATTGTAGACAATGTTTGAAAATCCTCAGTGCAGAAGATTAGGTGGTGTGCATTCTAATCAGACAAAGAACAACTGCTTCATTGATCAATTGATTTTTTAGCCCAAGAAGACAAGGTAATATTTTAAAAAGTCTAAGTCAGTGTGACAAGTCAGCATCCATGCTGCAAAAGTCAGTGTCAGATGCAGCATGACCTTAAGAGTAATCAATAACAAATCCAAAATATATGCATTTTTCTAAGTGAAATGCTTCTTCATTGATTGGCGACTTTGTGTGTGTATTATTGTAAGAATCATGTTGGCTGAATGGACGGATGACTAAGTACATAGATGGATGACTGAGTAAATGTATGCAAGGATGGGTGACTGCATATATAGAAGGATGGATGGACACACTGTCAGTGGGTTTATAAATAAATCGCTGGGAGACTGGGTGACAGCATGGATAGATGAAGGGGCAAGGACAGTGCACAGGAGATAAACACGGTGGGGCTTATTTACAAACCCCCATGTGCCACCAAAGCATCCATTTTTTGATGCTCTGGTTGCGGACACTGCAGAGCCATATCTACAAGGCCACAGAAAGCACCCTTTGTGGCTTTTCTGGGCCTTTTAGCTATGGAGAGATGCAATGCAGCACAAGTCACTGTGATGCTCACACTGCAATAGGGAGGTGTGCCATGGGCGTTACAGTGGGTGTTCCTAAGTAAAGCCCATGGCAATTGTCACATTCTCAGATTCACAACATGCTATAAACCTGGGAATGTGTCAAAGGCCTACGCCTCCCCAGGGGAGGCATAATGGAGGCACAACGAGGAGGAATAACATTTTTTCTCGTAGTTTTTCGTCTTTGTATGTGAGCTGCATCCTGAACCACACATAGAAAGAGGAAAAAGCCTCCATTGATTGTTTTTGTGTGGGAAGGTGTTTCCTGCACAAAAACAATAATTCCTACAATTCCTACCCTTGCACCATAGTGCAAGGGTGCCTGCATTTGCGCATCGCAGTCAATTGTGCACCAGCACAGTAGAAGAGAACAGAAATGCACTGTATCTCATAGATACAGCACTTTCCTGCCCTTTTCTTTTGATGCAGGGCAGCACAGCAAGAAGGCTTGCAGCGCTGCTCTATGTCAAATGATTGTAAATGAGGCCAAATGTGTGGTGCAAAGGCAGTGAACGAGTGTAATTACAGTTTGGGGAGGGGCCAAGGAAGTGACTAGGGCAAAGAACAGAGCTTGGGGCCTTCGAAGGGGCAAGGCAGGTAGTGGGGACAAGAGCAGAGCCTGGGAAAATGTAGAGTAGTTGTTGAGGAAAAGGACAGTATGTGGTGAGGCGTATCCAGCATTGGTGCAGTGTGTGTTGGAGAGGAGCATTATATGGGGAAAGGGCTGTACATGGGTAGGTGCAATGATAATCACTTGAGCAATGTGCCCAGAGGTTTTGAAAATACAGAGGCAGTGCAACCCAGTCATCCAAAAGAAAGCATTCCATAATTTTCAGGATGTCTTTCCCATTACTTTCTTTGACCCCAGTGACATCTTGATCATATGGTCAAGAAGCCAGCCATTTTATATTTTTTATAAGAGATAGCCCAAAAAGAGTCCACAGGCCGAGAGGCCCCTTTTCCTTATTTTCTCTCTATTGCGGATTTTAGAGGAGAGAGGCAGGTGGGCCTTCTTGAAAACTGTGATGGTTGTGGTATGCCTATTTGTAGCGTGCGCATCTCACCTGGGACGGCATCCAGGCGTTTGCTAAGGAAGGTGCTTCACTGGCTGGTGTGCAGGTAAAGAACCATGTCTTCAGTTTCTTGCAGAATTCAAGGACTGAGGAGGTGGCTATGATGTGCAGGAAGTTGTCACTCCAGGCCTCGGGTGCAAGGTACAAGAAGGTACACCCATCGGCTCTGTGGCGCATGTGAGCGAACAGAAGGCTACCCGAATGTAGATTTCAGGTCGAGGTGTGGAAATTGATGTGGCTGTTGAAATGTAGGGATCTAGATTATGCAAGTCTTTGCACATGTGGGTGCAGAGTTTAAAGAGTGCCCATTTGGTTAGAGGGAGTCAGTGAAGCTCTTGAAGATGTGAGGTGATGTGTGTGTGGTTATGGAGTCTGAATGTGAGTCTGGCTATTGCTTTTTGTATGACTAGAAGTCTTCTCGTCAGTTGGTCAGCAATGCCAACAATAAGTTCATTGCTGTAGTCCAGTTCTCTGGTGATGAGGGCCCTCATGATGTTTCTGGTTATGTTGAGTGGGAGACATTTGAAAACTTTTCTAAGGATACTTAGAGTGTAGAAATAGGATGAGGTGACTGCATTGACTTGGCTGGTCATCAAGAGTTAGTTGTCCACTATTATGCCCAGGATCTTGGCTTGATTGGGCAGGTTGTTTGTCCCAGGTCTGCTAGCCACCAGGTAGAATTCCATAGGAAAGTGTTCTTGCTGAAGAGTACCAATTCTGTTTTGTCTGTGCTGAGTTTCAGGCAGTTGGCCTTCATCCAGCTGGTGACTTCCGACATGCATGAAATGAAGCTGGTCTGGGTGTTGGATGTTTCGTCATTGAGGAAAAAGATTACCTAGGTATCGTCAACAAAGGAGATAATGTTGGTTCCCTGGGATCAGATGATTCTGAAGAGCTGTGAAGTGTAGGTGTTGGGCAGCGTGAGACTGAGAGATGAACCTTGGTAAATTCCATTGATGAGGTTGGTAGTTACTGAGGTGTAGGGGGCCAGGCTGACCAACTGGGTGTGTTTGATGAAGAAGAAACAGATTTAGCGGATAGTGTATGCTGGCTTTGTGGAGGCATTGAATCAATATGGTGAAGAAGACAGTATCGAAGGTGGCAGAAAGGTCGAGTAAGAGGAGGGCTGTGGTATCTGTTTTTTCTGTTGATGATAAGTTGAATGTCATCTGGTGACAATGAGAGTGGTCTTGGTTCTGTGGTTGGCTCTGAATCCTGATTAGGAGGGGCTGATGAGGTGGTTGTTGTTCAGGTGGCAGGGCCAGTCATTTGTTGATTACCTTCTCCAGTATTTTGAAAGGTAAGAGCAGCAAAGAGATCAGTTGGTAGTTAGTCAGAGTTTTGGGGTCTCCTGATGGTTTACTCATAAGCAGGAGAATAGTTGTGTGTTTCCAAGCATCCAGGAAGGTGGCTGTGTCAATGGATTTGTTGAGTATAGGAATCAAGGCTGTGCAAATGGGGTCCAATCCTTTGGTGAAGAAGTGTGGGCAGGGATATGACAGAGCTCTTGAGTAAATGGATTGCATGGTTGGTGCGGTTTCTGCCATGATGATGATGGGCTAGGAGGTCATGAGGGTGTCCGGATGGTTCGCTTTGTCAGACAGGAGGGCAGCGATGGTGGATGGGTCTGGCTGGGGATCGAACATTTTTTGTTGCTGTTCTTGTTGCTGAAATAGTGGGAAAGCTGGGCAGAGAGGTTCTGAGATGGAGTGACGTTGTGTGGCTGATGATGGGTTTGTTGATGCCAATTAGTAATTACATTACTAGATTCCTAGTATTACTAGAGCAGTTTTTATGTCGAGGGCACTCTGGACTAATGCTGTGTGTGTCTCTTTCCCCACCATTGAAGTTTTTTGCCATTCCTAACTTTTCAGCATTGTGACCTTGCAACTCTTGTGGATTTTCCACAATGGAGCCGGATTGTGCCTGTCCTGTGTGGGTGTGACTGTTATTCGTGTCTGTACCAGTCCTGCAATGACCTGTTGATGTTCTGTCGGCCAAGGCAAGGAGTTCTTAAATTATGTACAGCGTTTTATACTAAGGTAAAACGCAAGAAACCACAACCAAAAAGGATTTAAACAAGCATTCATTAATATAATCTATTGATATCGCAATTTTAAAAAGTGCATTCTGTAAATATTTGCATAAGAAATGAAGTATAGCAAGAATATGATCAGAAAAACAACCCTGAGACGTCCCATTGCACTTGCTTGGGCGATCCCAGAAAGTTTGAAAGATCCTTTGGCCACACATCGGAAGAGCGGTTTGGCTTTTGTACAGTGCTTTGGCTAATTCATGTACATGAATGTCAAGTCAATGCCAAAACACAGCCTTAAATATCGGAAAGCTGACGTTCTTTCGTTTGGCAACCTGCTAGGCTCTGGTGTTCTGACCGTTAGGTGCCCGACTTTGCAATGTAGGTTTGTTTGGTCGTCTCCTAGAAAACTACAAGTGCTGGGGTGCATGGCGTTTCCCAGTCAATACGCTATATGCATGATTCTCCACTTTCATACCGCAGCTCTCATTCCCTAGCTCGTGTTCTCTTTATAAAACACCATTTATTTTCTCAACATCGTGAGGTCTTCTTCTCAGATCATGTTTTCTGTATTCATAATGAGTCAAATACCAAGCAGAGCTTGAAAAGTTTTCATATTTATACTCTGTCCTCGGCTTCTGCACCCATCTTCGTACAAAAAGTTGTAACTTCTTTGTTGCTCTGATTCGAGAAAATACACCAAGACTGTGCTGAGTAAATGAACTAGTCTAGTATACTTCTAAATGCTTTTAAGGGCTTCTAGGCACTATCCCTACACATCGAAATTTACAGCAAAAATACTTTATCATGTTATTCAGCCAAAATAAATATTTTAGAATTATCCTATTGAATGTAGGGTTTTTTGTGGTTTTTCGAATGTAGTATTAAAATTCTGCAGTTTTTTTCATCCTGATGTTTTAAAAACAAAAATGGATGGAGGCAACCTTTCGAAACCTCTCACACTCTTTCATTTAATTTAGAAAAGTGCCAAACCTGTTGCATTTTTTTTGTAAAGTTTTATTTTTTGCATGCAAAATCATGCACCTACTCAGTGACATATAGTTTAGAGTCCTGTTCTGCAGTGCTGTTTCTTGTTAGACAGGGTGTCCGGAAGCTCGATAGTGTGAACACAGAATACACCTCAGCAAGAACCTATGAAGATAACATTTGGATAGCATTGTGTCACATGGTATTTTACCTGGAATTTAAGGAGAATATAGGCTATTCCAGTGGTTCCCAACCTGTGGTCCAGGGACCCCTGGGGGTCCGCGAAGCCTTCTTAGGGGGTTCGCCAGAGCCTAGAAAATTAAAACATATTAACAAATATTGACAAATTAGGTCCCCAGCTTCTAGTAATGACTCAGGCGGGGGGTCCCCGGATTCCCATGATGATTCAGTGGGGGTCCCTGGGTTCCATTAATGTTAAAGTGGGGGTCCACAGAAGTCAAAAGGTTGGGAACCACTGGGCAAATCCATTTGAATATGTTGTTTGTGAGGAAGATGCGAACCAATTGAGGACTGTATTGGATATCCATCTATGTGTGGAAATGATGTTAAGTACCACTTGATGACCGATAATGTCAGGGTCGCAGAAATATCAATAAGGACTTGAACGCAGGCATCTAATTTATCCAACTTAGTTTGTTAACAATAGGTTATTTTTTGATAATATATCATAGGAGCTGAAGTGCCATTGTTGTTATCTAAAATCAAGAAGATGGGGTGAGTGAGAGGACAGTATTGTACAGAGTCACTTCAGTCCAGATTAGGATGTTTTCAACGGGAGGAGTACTTATCTGAATTATAGAGATTTGGGGAAAGGTCGGGCGCCTACGTCAGGAACCGCTGGTGGATTGCTAGCAGAGGATGTAGGTGGGTTTGATGGTATTGATGATGGAGGGGTGACAATTTCATCAAAAGTTGTGGCTTTTAGATACGATCATTGTGAATTGCTAAGATATACTAGTCTCATATTGTGGTCAACTGCACTGAAGGTGGAAGAAAGGTCAAGGAGGATACGTATTGGGTAGAAGTGGATGAGGGGGCTTTGGCTAGGAAGGCTTTCACATTAGCAAACCTTCTGTGGGTTGCTTCTCATATCTTCTCTAGCTTTTCATAATATCTTGATTTACTGCTCCCCTCCAGTTTTGGTGATGATTCCTACATTGTATCCTCCTGTTACATCTTGACCAGGCCCTTGTCATGTGGATGTGGTGGCTCGTCTAATTTCTCCATATGAATGATAGCTTTCCTGTTGTCACACTGCAAAAAGACTTAGGTCCTTGCTCTATGCTTGCATCTCTAGAAAAAAAAAATATTTTTCTGTCTCCTTCCACCTTGGTGTTACATAACTCTGTCTCATTTAAGCCTAAAGCATAACTTGGAATCATATAGGACATGCAGGTTCATCTCATTATAAATAATTTCCCTCTGTAACCTTACATCTAGTCAATCCATCACCCAAGGAAACAAAGTTGTGAATGCTTGTGGCATCACTCATTTTAAATCAAATTAACTTGGTCATCCACTTCCATTCATGCACCTTCATTCATGCAGGTGAATGATCATGTACATGCACAAGAGCTCATTCTTAAATGAACAGTAGTCATTACATTACTAATGATGGCACGTTGGTACTTACACCTTAATCTTTAGTACAGTCAGCAAAGATATTTCCCCATTGGTTATATGGATCTTTGTTGGTTAACTTAAAGCGCTGTAAGGGAGAAGACATCAGCAATACAGTTTCGGCTTGTGAAGCAAACATGACTCCATAATAAAAGCCAGGAATCACCATTATGATTGAATAGTTTTTATTTTAGGATACTAATCAGTCCAGTATTCAAGCAGAATACAAATATGTTCAAGAGATACAACAATGCAGCTGGTAAGCTGAATTATCTCAATATATCAAGCCATAATAAGATGAGAAACAGAATAGTGATAGCCGTAAGAATAATGGAATAAATTGTTGTAAATAGTTGTAAATAGTTGTTCCATTAAAAAAGACTCCCCTTCCCTCTTCTAAACTAGGCCTGGGCGTAGCTCGCGAAGTTTCACTCCACAGAATTACGCGCAGTTACCAAAAAACTCTACAGACTCCATCGGGTACAGGTCAGTGGAAGCTTCCCTTATTTCCACATACCCTAGGGGAGTGAGTATATGCTCATCTGGGCCTCTCTCCTGATCAATAGAGCCTTCTGTACCTGTCTCTTCCAGGTGCTCTCAGGAGCCCAGAACCTCAGAACATTGTCCCACTATCAGATGTCTCCGGACCCCCCTAGCCTCCTCCGGGAGCTGTGCCCTTTCCACAGCCCTAGCCCGCTGAGTAACATCTCCCATCCAGGTCCCCACCTCCGGTCCCATCCTGGATTTCCAAGCCATGGCAATTTACCACTTGGCTAACACCAGAGTGAGATCAAGAAATCGGGTGCCCACTCTGAGTTTGGCAGTCTATCAAACAGCCCCAGCAGACAGACCTCCAGAGAGGGCCAAAGAGAGCGGCTCAGGGTGTTATCCAGTGTGTCCATTACCCTATTCCAGAAAAAACGGAGTCCAGGGCAGTCCCAGGCCATGTGTATAAAATCAGCATCCAGGTGATTGCATCTGGGACAACTGTGTGGTTCTCAACCATACACTACTCAAAGTCTATATGTCATATGTACATAATTTAATTGTATGTATTTTAACCTTGTGTTCCGCAGGACTTTTTTAAGGGTAGGCTAGAATTTTTGCAACACTCAGAGTCAGAAAGTTCCAGTTCAAATAAACCTTCCCTTCGTCTCCACAGTTTCAGTAAATAAAGGCCTTTGGGTCATCTCGGACAGCGATACATAAATCCATGTCTCTAGGCGTCTGGAGTTACCATAGGACACCAAGAGTTGAAGAACCGTGTGGGTGGTCTGCTCTTCGTGGCCTCTGGTTCATAAGTCTCTGAAAGTATGGGTCAACCCTTCATATAGGAGGAACTGCCCCATGGCAAGCCGTAGTCAGAAACCTAGTCTTCAAAAAGAGTCCCCAGTTTGAAGCAGTCACCTACAGTCACAATGCCTGCATCCGTCCAAGTTAATTATCTATCTGTAAAAAAGATTAAAGAGTCTCCATGTGGGAGGCCTACTAATGACAGCACTGGGATGTAAAGCAGCACCCCAGATGTCTTCTGCACGCAGTGCCTCCAGCAATGTATGGCCACTTTCAGTAGAACACCCGGATTGAGAATTCCAGTTGTTGGATGGAGCAGTTGGGACAGCAAGGCAGCCTGGTGGTGCACCCACTTCCTCCAAGTGTGTTCCATCAAGCCATAGTGTGATCCATTGAAGTTGGGAGGCTAGGAAATATAACTCAAAGTTTGGGCCTGTAGGACCCCTTCATCTATTGGGTGCTGGGGGGTCTCCAAGGAGACACTCTTGCGACCATGTCCCAAATGAGGTTCCTCAGAAGATTGTTCAGCTGGTGAAACCAAGACACCGGATCCGCAACCGGGAGGCTTCTGAAAAAATAAAGCAGTTTTGGTAACATGACCATCTTGGATAGGGCAATCCTGGCCATAATTGGCAGTTGAGAGATCGCCAGAAGGGTACACAGGATTTGAGAGACCGGACAGCTTTTCTGAGATTACCCTCCCATAAATCTTCCAGTGAATGGAAGATCTGGATACCTAAGCACCGGAAGGAAGACTGGGACCACCCTAACTCTGGGGGAGGTCCCAAGGCCATTAGGCATTCGTAGACATAGGGAACAGATGTGTCTTGGTCTTGTTATCACAAAGCCCAGAGACTGACTCATAGTCTCGAAGGACAGTAAATGCCAATGATGAGCCCACAGTCCCACTGGACAAATACAGTAGAAGATCGTTGGCATTGGATGATGTGTTCATATCCTTTTATCGTCAGGTCTCTGCCCATGCCTTTGAGGTGTAAAAGTTCAGCAAGCGGTTCTATAGCTAGTGCAAACAGCAGTGGTGAGAGAGGGCACCTCGGCCTGGTACCCTGATGAATCCTGTATTGAGGTGAGACAACCTTTCCTGTCTGGACCCAGGCTGTCAGGCGGTATAAAGGAGTCAGACCCAACTGATCCAGAGTTCTCCCAGTCCCATCCGTCCCATCATTGCAAGCAGGAAATCCCAACGAACTGTGTCAAAGGCCTTTTCAAGGTCTTTTGACATTAGCACCACAAAGGGAGAGAAGCGTGCCTCCGGGTGATAAAGTACTTGGTAGAGCCTCCTGAGATTAAGGGAGGTATTCCGGGTGTGGATGAACCCCTTTTGTTCCATATGAATTAGGGCTGCAATATGAAGGCGTAGTCTAAAACAAGGAATTTGCTAAGTGTTTTAAAATCCATGTTTATCATGGAAAGGGGTCTAAAATCGAATGTTTGGGTCCCCAGGGTACAGGTCTTGTGGAGTGGGATCACAACCGCATCGCAAACAGTGGTGGGCAACTCTACCAGCCCAAAGGACTCCACATACATGGCTTCAAGACGGTGGAAACCTAACAGAAGATGGCTGTGGTCGGACACTGTGCGTCCCAGGTATTTAGCATTTGCAATGGAGTAGCTAGGTCTTTGAGAGCACACAAAGTAATATATCCGAGTGTGGAGTTTGTAAAATGGGGACTAGAATGAATAATCGTGAGTGTCCCCATGATGACCCCTGCAGACATCTGCTGGATTCCAGTGTCCCATCCATTCTCTAAAGTTCTCTGCAATCCTATGTGCTGCGGTGCCTGGCAAAAGGGGTCAGGGTAGAGTGGTCAAGAAGTGTGTCAGTAACGCAATTAAAGTCCCCTCCAAGGAGAAGGTTGTCTGATATCAATGGTGCCCGTCTGGTCGAGAGGATCAGGAGAAAGGCCAAGTGGTCATGGTTTGGGGTTTAAACACATCCCAAGGAAATGTCACAGCCCAGTAGTCTCCCTTGAATAAAAAGGTATCGGCCTTCTTTATCTACAGAGGTGTTTATGGGTTCAAAAAAAGTCCCCTTCGTGATCCATTTCAATACCCACCGGGCAAAAGCAGAGTAGGATGGAGCAAACAACTAACCCCACCACCTATGGCGCAAACGATCCATCTCAGTCAGGTGTGTCTCCTGGAGTAGAGCCACCTGCACTTCCCGTCTCCCCAGGTACCTGTGTATATTGTGTTGCTTAGCTGCTGAAACAATCCCCCGACTAATCCAAGATATACACTTTAGTATAGGACGTTAGTGTGGCATAAGAGTTCGGGATGCAGTTTGTCCCTTCCACCCATACGGGTCCACCCCACCACTGGCCTATCATGTGTGTGATCTTCTGTGATCCCTGCAATTATCCCCAACAATAAATTATCTTTACCCAGGGCAGTCTGGCACTGGCAGCTGTCCAGACTGAAAGCGCATAAACATCAAGTCGAAGCATCTCCTCGAACCTCTCTGTAAGAGGTTGTCTGGAGAGGAGGTGATGTTATCAGGGGAAGGACAGCGTGTTCTGCCAGCTCCGTGCCAGCTCTGACTATCTGACATGCCCAAACATCATATGTACCCCTCAGGTATCTTGTGCAGGACTCCGGTATATGTCCAAACGCAAAGAAGAAGTGTGTGTCACAGTCTCTGAGGGACATATCATCGGTGTAAGGTGCCAGAGGGTTCTTCAGGTACCCATCTAGGTGACCCAGGTCTCAGAGCATATAGGTTCAAAGATCAAATTATTTCTGGTGTAATTACAGGTATTTTTATGCTGTCCACCCGGGATGATGTAGAGTCAGCTAGAGTTGAGTTAGGGTCTGAAAGAGTGCCAGCTTCAGAGGTTGTTTTTTGAGTTGTCACAGTTTCAGCCACAGCCTGAAGAGTTGCTGCCCATTCCCTCACCAGCTGGGAGGGGGTCAGCCTCTTTGCCAGTACCCCATAGGGGGTCGTCCAGGGTCTCCTTCTCGCCTTCCATCGGGAGTCTCCAGAGGCATGCCCCTTCTTCCTGGGCACAGCTTGAGCCTTGTAGGTTTCCATCCATTCCCAAGCTGCATTCGGTTCATCACAGAAGTGCGTGGTGCTATCCAGTATTATGCAGAGCCTGGCAGGGAGGAGCAGGGAGTATTGCAGGCCCTCATTGCAGAGCTCCTTTTTGACCTCCAAAAAAGAGGCCCTTTTGGCCTGTACTGCTGCAGTGAAATCTGGGAACAACAAGACCTTGCCATTTTCCACTAGGAAGGGTCTGCCAGAGTGTGCCTACTGGAGGATCATGTCCCTGACTCTGTAGTGCAACAGGCGTGCCGCCACTGGGAAGGGAGGGGGACCCAGCACTGGGAGTAACACCGGCACCCGGTGGGCACATTCCAGTGCAAAGATTGTGGTCAGGCCCATCAGGGAAACTTCAGTTTGAAGCTAGCATTCAAGAAATGCCACCATATCATTCCCTTCAACTCCTTCATGCTGGCCTACCACCCGGATGTTATTTCATCTATTGTGACCTTCGGCGTCTTTGGCTCCGTGCTTCAGGATGCGGACCCTATCAGTCAGCTCTTTCATTTGAAGTCAGCTTCTAGTGCTCTGATGCCAGGTCTGCCACTGAGGTTTAAACTTCCTTAACCCTATCATCTAGACTGTGGTGCTCTGCTTGTTGTAGGCCCAAACTTGCTGAGATGGAGTCAATGTCTTTTTGCAACATGGCGTTAGTGTCTGAAATGGCAGCAAGAATTTCCTCCAGTAGGGCATGTATTGGCATGTATTGGATCTTGGTAGGGCCCTAGGGGTATCAACTCTACAGCTGGAGTCTGAGGGTGGGTCTCAGTGTCCGGCAGGACCCCCATCTGTCTTGCCTTGGATTTTCCCTTGGCTGAAAGCCTGGCAGGTAGACATTTAAGGGCACAGCAACTGTATCAAATGTCTTCTAGAGCAATAGCCGGGACCCCAGTGCGAAGAGCAAGTTAGGAAGACCAGGAGGGGGTAAGTAGGTATCAGGTGAGCTCCAAAAGGCCAGCATCTTAAGGGTGGGTCTAGCTAGTATGTGGGATGTAGTGCCCGCAGGGGAGAAGACGATAGCTGGTCTCAATTGAGAGTATCACAGTTCGTCCCCCATGCACCTGTCAGTTATGGCAGTGTGGCCCCTGGTAGGTCAGGCCAACAAAGCATGTTCACATCCACTTCGAGTAGAAAGGCCCAGGCAGGGTGCAACAGCCAGGTACAGCTGGGCCCTTCAGTTGACCCAAAAAATAAAGCTGTGCAGGCCACACTAGTTGTTGATAAACCCTTTCAAGTGTTCACCGTCTCTGTGTCTCGTCACTGGCCTCAGGCCCCCAATCCCTGGTTTAGGTGGGCTGCAGTAAATAAGTGGCCCCAGGCTCTGGCCCTTTGCACTCCTTTGCAGTCGTGCCAGGACCCAGACTAGGCTTCGAGGCTCCCACACATTTCACCAATCATGGCAAGCTTGTGACGTTTTCCTGGTGGAGTCCAATCCCTGTGCTCCTCCCATGGGCTCCTGTCAATGCCAGCCCCTCAAGAGGGATGCACCATCCTCTTCTGGGTCAATAGGTTCTTCTCCTCTTTTCACTGGGGCCTCCTCCTTTCCTAGGGTCTCCGGTTCCCTCCACAGCAGCACTGCCGCACACCCACCGGTGCCAGTGGGCTGCACTCTGACGTCCAGTGTTCTACCGCTGCGACAGGAGCCTTGAACCTTGGGTTGCGGTCCAGGCCCCAGGAAATCGTCAGGCCGCGGGTGCCACTGAGGCCTCCGCCAGGCCAGGATTCCAGTCCGCTCCCTTCTGGGAGCGTTCAGCACCTCACAGTCCACAGCAAACAGGTAGGTCATGGTGGGTCTCGTCAGTGGGTCAGGGCAGCACAGGAATGCGGTTTTCAATGCAAGAACATTTTCAGGGCCGGAGGCTGCATCCACCTGAGGGCTTCTTCAGCCACATCCTCTTCCTCTCCGGAGCTCCCCAGGGGAACTGCAGCACTCTGAGGGTCACAGATTCTGTATTGGGGTTGTATGGGATCTCAGATGGTGCAGGATATTGTAAGGGATGGTGCAGAGCAACAGGCTCACATGTCCGCTATCTTGGGCTCAGCAGCCACACTCCCTTTAAGGATCTCCTAGATGATGTAAAATTAGGCTCCCCCTCAATCCTGGTCTTCTCCACATAATTTGCCAGGGAGATAACTGTATTGCCTCAACCTTGGTCAATTTGTTGGATCTCTCCCTCTCCAGTGGAGATGTCCTGCTGCCATGGAAAAAAGCGATCATAAAACCTTTATTAAAAAACATCTGAATTCAACCCACTCTGTCTCAGCAACTACAGGTCAACCTCACTTTTACCTGGCCCGGCCAAACTTCTCGAGAAACATGTCAATAAACATCTCTCTGCAATCCTGGAGTCCAGTGAAACTCTGCACCCCTCTCAAATTGGGTTTAGACCTAAGCACAACACAGAAACAGCCTTGCTGGCTGTGGTCGAGAAACTGAAAATCATTCTGGACCAAGGAGGCACGGCAACCATTATTTTATTAGATCTAAACACAACCTTCAATCCAGTCGATCATTCCATGCTTATCCACAGGATTTCTGAAGTGGGTGTCGAAGGCCAAACATTGAAATGTCTATCTTCATTCTTGAAGAATAGGACCTTCCAGGTACTCCATCATTCCTGGTACTCTGACATTCTCCCATTGAGCTGTGGTGTGCAAAGGAGTTCTTCTCTGCGCATCATCTTTTTCAGTTTTTACACGCTCCCCCAGGCAGAAATTGTTTACTCTTTTGGGTTGTCTTTGGTCTCATATGTGGACAACTGCCTGGCCCCCTGTCTTCAGGAAGTGACAGCTGGATGGCTAAATGTAAGTTCAAGCTCAATGAGGACAAGACCGAGGTCATGGTACTGGGCAACTACATCAACAGGAAGGCTCCTGCCCTTCCTCTTGATTGTTTGGCAGGCCTTCCTCATCCAAAAGAGGTAATAAAGAGTCTTGGGGCTTGACTGGATATCAGCCTGACCATGGAACTCCCAGCCAATGAATTGTCTGCCACCTGCTTTGGTGTCTTAAGACTCCTGAGAAAGGTCTTAAATCTGCTACCTGTCCTAGCAAGAAGACTTATTGTCCAGGCCTTGTTTATCTCCCGCCTTGACTATGGTAATGGCCTTTACCTTAGCTTCCCCCGAAATGTGTTGAAATGGCTTGAAATGATCCAGAATGTCTCTACTCAACTTCTTATGAATCTCCAAAGCAGTCAATCAGCTAAGTGGGCTTTACTGGTTGCCAGTTGAACAGCAAATTCAATTCTAGGCACTCTGCATTTTGCACAAGTCTTGTTATAATAGAGGCCCTATTCTATTGAAATCGTTGGCTACCCCCTACATCCCAGGCAGAGCACTCACATCCTCTATTGCTCACTTGCTGCAAGTGCGCTGAGTTATTTGAGTCCTCTGGTGGGAAAGGGATGGTTGTTTTCATACGAGGCCCCTAGATCTGAACCTCCCTTCTGTAGAAATGTGTCTGCTGTCCAATGAATTGTCCTTTTGTAAGGCTGTTAAAACCTGGCTCTACTCCTTTTAGCATCTAGGTTTATTCCCCTTGCTTGCTCTCTGTTCTAGCGCTGGCCGGCCTGAGTAGCCATGCGCTCTACAAGAACTCATAGAATAGAACAGAGACTCATACACATTGACCTCTTACTGTTCAAATGGTTTTCCCAGAAAACATTTATCTTCCAAAGCCTTTGTTTCTGCTCTCTGTGGTGTTTCAGTACTACTTCCATCTGCAATGTCTACAAATACAGCCTTTTTTTCTAAAATCAGTTTCAGTGACTAGGATGAAATGTGATCTAGTGGCGAAGCTGCAGACTTGGGAATTCTAGATTCAATCCTGACCTTGAGACTGAACTGAAAATCGTGTAATGCAAACCCACCGGCTGCATTTCAACATCCCGGTCCAGCGGGGATGTCGGCCATAACACTGCAGCCGGCTCCTAATGGAGCTGGCGGTGTTGCGGCCACGCGACGGGTGCAGCTGTACCCGTCGCGCTTTTCACTGCCTGCTGTGCAGACAGTGAAAAGCAGGGTGGGGCTGTGCCTGGGGGCCCCTGCACTGCCCATGCCAAGTCTCTATCGCCATGGACAGGCTGGCGTGAAGGGGAGTCATAATCCCCAGGGCAGCGTTGGAAGCAGCGCTGCCCTTGCGGATTATAACCACCGGGACAATGATGGTGGAAAACCGCCAGTCCCCGGTCAAAATATGGCGAATTGTACCGACAGCCTGTTGGCGGTACGATCGCCAATTGAACCATGGCGGTCTTTGACCGCAGGGTTCTAATGAGGGCCTTAATCTCCTAATTTGTACCATCCAGAGTAATTTAAAGATGTTAAATCTAGGATTACCACTACAGGTATGTGACTTTTTTCTAATTTGCTCTTGCAAAATTTCACAACAATTAGGCTACATTACATGAAATTACTCAAAATGAAAAACTGACATTCAGTGCTATATTTTACCATGAACTGATTTGTCATGTCCATCATGGACGCAAGAACGCATTTCAATCTAAAACAAGCAATTTGTAGTGCAATGGGTCTTGCATTTGCTCGAGTTAGAGCTGTACATTCCTAACACGACTGTTCTTGCCACATAAATTGAACTGAGAAGTAAAACAGTTGACATAAGCGACCCTATTCAAAGCGCTGTGAGCATGAGCGCGAAGGAGAGACACAAAAGGAAAAAGAAGCTCACTCACGGTCAATCAATCAATCAATCAGTACTCTTGTAGAACGCGCTACACACCTGTGAGGGTCCCAAGGTGCTGAGGGGGGGTACTGCTACTGCTCGAACAGCCAGGTTTTGAGAAGCCTCCTGAATGTCAGCAGGTCTTTGGTCTGTCGTAGGAGCAATGGGAGGGTGTTCCAGGTCTTGGTGGCGAGGTGGGAGAAGGATCTGCCTCCGGTGGGCACTCTTTGAATGCGAGGGACAGTGGCGAGAGCGAGGTCGGCTGAGCGGAGCTGGCGGTTAGGTGTGTAGAAGGTGAGTCGTCTGTTGAGGTTAGCTGGACCGGTGTTGTGGAGTGCCTTGTGTGCATGGGTGAGGAGCTTGAAGGTTATCCTTTTGTTGATGGGGAGTCAGTGTAGGTCTCTCAGGTGGGGAGTGATGTGGCTGTGGTGGGGTACGTCGAGGATCAGGCGTGCAGAGGCGTTTTGTATATGTTGCAGTCGTTTGAGGAGTTTGGCCGGGGCTCCTGCTTAGAGGGCGTTTCCGTAGTCAAGCCTGCTGCTGACGAGGGCCTGGGTGACTTCTTCTTGTTTCTGTGGCGATCCACCTTTGGATCTTACATAGCATGCGGAAGGTGTTGAAGCAGGAGGAGGAGACAGCGTTGACTTGCTTGGTCATGGAGAGTGTTGCGTTGAGGATGATGCCCAGGTTGCGTGAGTGGTCTGTGGGTGTCGGGGCTGCTCCCAGTGTGGTCGGTCACCAGGAGTCATCCCAGGCTGAGGGATTGGCGCTGAGGATAGGGACCTCTGTCTTATCCAAGTTCAGCTTCAGTCTGCTGTTATTCATCCATTCGGTGACGGCCTTCATTCCTTCATAGAGGTTGGATTTGGCGGTGAGTGGGTCCTTGGTGTGGGAGAGGACCAGTTGGGTGTCGTCGGCATAGGAGATGATATTGAGGTTGTGCAGCCGGGCGACGTGGGCGAGTGGGCCATGTAGACATTGAATAGTGTTGGGCTGAGGGACGATCCTTGGGTACGCTGCAGATGATCTTGGAGGCTTCGGATCGGAATAGGGAGAGGCAGACGCTCTGGGTTCTGCCGGAGAGGAAAGAGGTGGTCCATTTCGGAGCTTTGTCCCGGATCCCTGCATTGTGGAGGCGTGCGCGTAGGGTGCGGTGGCAGACGGTGTTGAAGGCGGCAGAGAGGTCCAGGAGGATAAGGGCCGCGGTTTCACCGTTGTCAAGCAGGTCCCTGATGTCATCGGTGGCGGCGATGAGGGCAGTTTCGGTACTGTGGTTGCTGCGGAACCCTGACTGGATTGGGTCCAGGATGTTGTTCTCTTCGAGGTAGTGGGTCAGTTATCTGTTGACGATCTTCTCAATGACCTTAGCTGGGAATGGGAGCAGGGAGATGGGACAGAAATTCTTGAGGTCTCTTGGGTCCGCCTTGGGTTTCTTGAGTGTCAAACATATCGGCAATCGTGCAATTATCCAGGGGCAGTCTCAAGACGGTAACAAAACCGCCCCAAGAAGGGACAAACCTAAAGCATTTACCAATGATAAAGGAGTTTTGAAAGGCAAGCCCACGAATGAGGGAAAGTGATGGGCGTGCGGTGGGCCTTGTTGAAAGCAGACAATACTTACAACAGGTTAAAGTTCTTGTGCGCTTGACCTAAAAAAAAAGGTGCAAAAACCCCAAGTTTCGTGAACAACAGTCACTGTGTTCTAGTCGTGTTCGTTGCTTCCATGCTAACATTTTGACAGGAAGACGGTGTAATTGCACCACATGATGCAATGACTATAAAGACCTGCAAGAGGGTAATAAGGCAGGCCTAGGTGAAATTTCTGTTACACCGGCGTAATATCGCATAATTTCGGGAATTTTACTTTATGGGTATGGCCGAAATTATTCCATTCTCCGCCGCAGTTGTGGAGACACAAAGACCTCTGCTCACACCTTAGCTGAGATGAACTCTCCTCTCCACAATTTTCCAATCCTTTTTGAAGACGAATATTTTCTATTCTGATGCCCCATTGGGATGGCAGGGTGTTTTATGAATACATGAATGGGGAGCTAACGAGGGAGATGTAACTGCATAGTGAACGAGTGGCCGACAAAGACAAGTTACCAGGAGATTGATGTAAAAGAAAAGGTTTCTGGAAAAGAAAGACAAGACAAGGCACCGCAGTCAACAGGTGGCTCTGACCTCCACGGAGTCCAGCCAAAGGCACCAAGAGGCTCCGCTCCCTTTGTGTTCAGCACTCGTCAGAGGCTCGGCGGGGTGTCTCAGAGGATGCGGGCGCCATGCTGAACCAAAACGCCTGGGCAAGGAGAGAGACTCGGACATGAAGGACGGCTTTCCAGCAGAATCAGAGAAGCGGGCTAGTGCGCGCGGTCTCCAGCACTTCAGAGAAACGCAACTGCTCGTCTCCGAGTACATGCAGTTCTTCGAGAGCTGCCTTTATTAAGGCGATAAAACAGGCACCTCGACTCTTAATAGGGCCTTCAGATCTCCCCGGTATTCTGCAGAAAGGCGGTTACTCTAAAGTACAGCGAAAACTGAAATACCTCTTGAGAAACCGGAAGGCCTGCGATCGACAAGAGCGGGTCAAAACTGTGTTAAGCAACACGCAGAGCTTTTATTTATTAGTCATATTTCGGCATGAATAACCAACTAGACAACCAATCTGTTCTGCATCAAAGGATACCGATACTAGAAACGGAGCAGTTGTTGCGTTCTTCCAAATGCTTCTTTTTACACATTCTGTAAGTGTGTTTTTTAAGCCATGCAGTTTTCTTATATCAACGCAACTAATACTGGTGTCACTGTATTTTGCAGTAGGAAATGGTGCACGTCACATGCAGTAAGTAATCGTTCTTTTCATGCATTGCCTCGTTGGAGTCGAATGTACTTTGAGCGCTTGGGCGTTAGCACTTATGAAAGATAATTGATGAACAACAAAGCTAGTGCGCTCAAAAGGCGAGGAAGCTTAACTAAACAAGTGGAAGCTTAACTAAACAAGCATTTTCAATGCAAAGGGTTTCGCATTTGCTCGAGTTAGAGCTATTAGCGTTGCAAAGAAAAAAAAACGCAGCGCGATCGCACTGCGTGGAAAATAAACAGATCAAGTAGTCCAGACCCCAGGCTGAAAACATTGAGCCTCGCATGTTTATAGTAGTTTACCGGTGCTGTGTAGGTGGGCTAAACACCGGAAAAGGAAAGAGTATGCATTCTTTTCACAAATGAAAGCAAGCGGATTTTAAAATGCAAGCCTACAAACCAATGTAAGTGACTGACGTGACATGGGCGTGGTTTGAAGCCCAAAGAGAGATTACAGAATGGACGGAGCGCTTTGCGCTTGCACATAAAAATGAAGGAAAGGGGCAAAATTTGAATTTGACTTTAATGTGGATTTAAATAATTTAAAAAAGGGGGCAATCATGAGGGCGAGTTCTCTGGGATTGCTTTTGTCAGCAATCCTCCTGACATCAATCACGAGGGTGCTCAGTTTTTTATAATAGAACATTTCCACTTCAACTCAGTGCTTGAATGGAAAAATAGAAGTGCAGGTACTCTGTATCAGAGTACCTGCTTGTTTCTGAGAAGTGCCGGTACGCTCCAATGAAAAGTATTACGTTTTTCTTGAGGAGTGCATGTACTCTCCCTCCCAAAATAAAAAAAGTGCTGGTATTCAGTACCGAACAGTACCGGCCCATTTGAAGCACTGCTCCAAACGTAAAACCCTATTCACAGTAACCAAGGCCACAAGTCAAATAAGCACTGACAGTGTGGCTGTTGTGCAGCATGTTGAGAAATTACTAAAAAAAGTGTTATAAGCATTTTTGTTACTTCATATACAACCAAGAAGACATTGGCCCACATTACAACAATGGTGGTAAAAACCACCTCACATTGTCCTGAGGATGGTTTCATGGACAGTTTGAGCCTTGGGAGACCGAAACATCGACCTTATACTATTCATGATGCGATTCATCGCATGAGCTTCTGGTGCCCATTAGGAGTGAGTTCTGATTATTTGAAAGACTGCATATAGGACTCAAACCTTTTGTGGTTGGAGAGTCAAGAGGGCTGGTTCTCTCCTTCTGTCCCTCAGATGTAAAGAGATTGTGGACTAGAGGGGTTACCACTGCATTTGTATAAAAACACAAAAAAATCTATTTGTTGCTTTGCTATATTGATGAGTATATTATTAGTGAATATATAAAAAAATCTTATTTTTTCCAGAAACTAATTACACACTGTTTGAAGATTTATTAATCTATGGAATTTGATCTATGGTTAATTACAACATTAATAGTATTTAATATTGCTTAAATATTTGTATGCAAATGATTCCTACATGAACATTGTGTGCTTTACAGTTTATATGACCCAGTCCTGTGGGGAATAATGGGTTACCCTGTTTATTTGTACCAGTGCATTCCTGGCACTAAAGCAGCTGAAGTGTTAAACATTTCAAAGAGCCAAGTTTTCAGTTTTATTAGTGAAGGAAATGATTGTTGGAGCTGAAGTAAGTTCCTGAGGAAGAAGGTGTCAGTGTTTGGTTGCGAGCAAGAGAAGGCTTGACCACCTTTCTGGTATCTTAGATATTGAGAAGAATGAGCTTATTTATTGAATGCTATTCACCAAAGGATAAAGGAAGAATTGTAGATTGGAATTTTGTTTCTCAGATACACAGATAGTCATGTTATAAATAATTTAAATAGAGGATGTCTATGAATAGAAGTCAATGCAAGTTTTTTCAGATGAAAGAATGTTAGGGTGCAAGGTGAAAAATTAGGTTGAGGCCTTGCTGTGAGTTTTACACCACTTGAAGACATTGCAGAATATTTTGAGGTGCATCCAGATAGACTGAATAAAATAACCCACGCTGAAATTATTAAAGATTGGTCTTTTGTTTTCCGACAAGCCACTGGTAGAAGAACAATATTCTTACATAGCATCCTGCGATAATAGAAGTAAATAGCTGCAATATGATTGATATGCTTCTCGAAGGAGAATTTGGCATTCATAATAATGCCTAGATGACATGTAGAACTGATAAGACAGTGGCACAGACCTAATCTAGGGAGCCACCATTCAGAATTCCAGTTAGGTTCCTGACAAAACAAGAGCTCCTCCATCTTGTCTCCATTTAACTTTAAAAAGTTGGAGCACATCCAGTTAGCCACAGTTTCCACACAGGATTAAAACAAATTCCTGGGAATCTTTGAAATGATATGATTCTAGTGGAGAGAATTTGTCTGTCATCAGTGTTTCATGACTGTATCACAGCCAAAGCTTCTAATTAAGGTGGCCAGCGGGAAAACATTTATATTAAGAAAGGTGGGGCCCAGTGGTGATTTTTGAGGGACTCCATAATTAAGAGAAGTGGCTGAGGAATTAATAGACAGAAGATGTATTGTAGAGGTGTGATCAGAAAGAGAAGTGCCCGGAGTGCGTCATCCTGCCAAGGATTGGGTGAGTGGATGCCTTTCCCCACTGGTTCTGGAGGGGGCTTTGTGCCCAGAGTGCTTCATCCTGACAAGGATTAGGTAAGTGGATGCCTTTCTCCACTGGTTCTGGAGGGGGCTTTGTGCCCAAAGTGCTTCATTCTGCCAAGGATTGGGGGAGCGGATGCCTTTCTCTACTGGTTCTGGAGGGGGCTTTGTGCCCAGTGATGCTGCACCTGCGGAGTGGCAGTTAACATCCTCTCACCTGGGTGTCTGAGCCACAAGATGTACATGGAACAGGTAGCATGATACTTCATGGAGGCAGGTGGTGACTGTGGTACAGGTCGCTGGCATCCCTGAGGAAATGGTGGTCACCAGCCCCTCACCAGGAGGCATTGTGCCCTGAGCTGACTTGCCCTTTATCTTGTGTCCCTTCCCCACCTTGGCAGTCGCTGCCGGGACCTTGGCACTGTCCTTTCTGTGTTTGGGTGAGGCCTTGCTAGGTGGGTGGTGTGACCTTCCCCTGCTTTAAGCCGGCCTCTTTTTTACCTTGGCAGGTATTAGAATCAGATGGTCCTTCACATCTGTAGGTGGCACACTGGCAGCTCTGACGGGTGCCCCCTTCGATCCACCCCGACTTGCACAGATCACAGCAGACGCAGATGTAGTGGCTGAGGTGCTGGTCTGGGATCTAGACGCCGTGGCCCTAGGGGACAGACGGGGGGGAGGTGTAGGGAAGAGGTTCAAGTTAGCTAGGAAAAGTTTTGTAGACACACTGGGATGGGAAGATGGAGGGGGTGTGGGAGTGGAGGAAGAGGTAGTGGTTATAGGAGGTGTACGTCTGCTGAGTTTGGGTGAAGGTGCATGGGCTGGAGGCTGTTGTGAGGTGGATGGCTCATGAGTGGGTGTGTGCCTGTGTTTGTGAACTTTGGGAGGAGGGCTCACAGACACACTGGGAGAGGGCACATGGGATGTGTGAATGGTAGTGAGGGTTGTGATTACACGTGAGCGGTGTGTTGTGATGGGCATGCTGGTGATGGAGGCAGTGGCTGATGATGTAGTGCATGCAGGTGTGAGTGGAGAGGAGACTGGGAGGGAGGTGGAGGACGTGGAGGAGTGGGACACAGTGGAGGAAGTGGATGTTGGTATGTGTGCATGGGTATGGTGCTTGTGTGAGTGCCTGTGTGATGTGTGGTGCTTATGTTTTCCTGAGCCACTTATGTGTGTTGATGTGTGTGCATGCTGGTCTGAAGGTGTGCTTGAGATAGGCTGAGGTAGAGGGTATTGGGTCTGGGTAGTAGAAGTTGGAGGGGGAGGCTGGACACAGGGACAATGGCTGCCATCAGTGCTGAGGCCAGAGCCAGAAATGCTCTCTGTTGGGCCGCCTCGCCAGAATGAATGCCCTCCAGATATGCATTTGCTTGCTGCAAATGCCTCTCGACACCCTGGATAGCATTCAGAATGGTTGACTGCCCAACAGTGAGGGATTTCAGGAGGTCAATAGCCTCGTCACTGAGGGCAGCAGGGCTGACTGGGGCAGGGCCTGAGGTGCCGGGGCGAAGGAGATGCCCACCCTCCTGGGTGAGCGGGCACAGGAAACACGCTGAGGGGCTGCTGGGAGGGCGGTGCTGGTAGGAGGGTGGCGGCTGTACCTGTAGTTGGGGTGGGCACAGAGGTGTCCACCACCGCCAGGGAGCTTCCATCAGAGGAGGAGTCGCTGTCGCTGGTATCCCTTCCTGTCCCCGTCGTGGCACTCCCCTCACCCTCCGTCCCACTGGTGCCTTCACCCTCCGTGGATTCACCCTCATGGGCCATGTGGGATGCAGCCCCCTCCGTCGCCGGTGCCTCTGCTCCTCCTCCAGATGATGTTAATGCACACAAGGACAGAGTTACAAAACACAAAGGGGGGGGAGACAGACAACACACATGGTCAATTCCAGCAACACCACTACCGTTGGCGGACACAACACACACTGAGCTGCCCTGTACACTAGGCCTTGCCCAACCAGTCACTATGGTAGTCACCACCCCATGGGGTACAATGCCTTAGGCCAACACATGCACACCTGACACCCACAGGACCCTGCACACTAGTAGCTGCCCAATTGTAACATTGGGGTAGGGGTGCTTCTGAGCCTGCAAACAAGGGACCTACCCTGGCATTACCGCCCTGGTCTAGGGGCACCCACAGACCACATCCCCCACCCAGATCCCTCCTAAACCGCGCAGAGTCAGCTTTATGACACTGTACTCACCCCCTTGTGGCTGCGGTGATGCCCTCAAGCGCCCATCCAACTCCAGATAGGCTACCGCCAGGATGCGGAACATCAGGGGGGTGATTGTGCGACGGGCACCCCTTCCACATTGGGAGGCCAGCCCCAGCTGGGCCTCTGCCATCTTCTTGCCCCAGCGGCATAGGTCCTCCCATCTCTTGCGGCAGTGGGTGCTCCATCTGTGATAAATCCCCAGGGTCCGCACTTCCTTGGCGATGGCACGCCAAATACCCTTGTTCTGGTGGGTGCTGACCAAGAGGGAAAGTACAGGAGGAAAGGAAATTACTCACCCTTCCAGACCGTCATACTCATTGCCCACCAGTTCCCACCCATGCCCTGACACACATACACTGACCTGCCTCACATGCAGCACTCAGCCCCCCCAACATGTGGCTTACATCCACACCACTCCAAACAGGCATTGCCCACGCATCATGCTCACAGTGTACTCACCTGTTTGTCTGGAGGACCGTAGGGTAGCGTGTACTGGGGGAGGACCCCATCCACCAGTTTGTCCAACTCCTCCGCAGTGAAGGCAGGGGCCCTTTCCCCAGACACTGTAGCCATTGTCGCTTCAAGACTCAGGTCACAGCAGCACTTGCAGTGTAGGTCCTCTCCTGTTGATGGTCAGGTATCAAGTGAGTGAACAGATAGAAAATGGTGGTCACGTCTACGGCGGTGTGTACCGTCACCACTGGCATACATGGCCATTGGCTCCTAGAACCCATAGGGGCCAATGATAACCAATGCTGAGTTGCGTGGCGGTCTTCGACTGCGTACCGCGACGCTGCACAACGCCAGCGCAGTTACCTCATTTCCCCTTGTCCCTCCTCACAAGTCAGGCAGGCGCCATTTCAGGGGTGCACATGGCATGGCACCTAACTGCGTCACAGCACATATTGGCACATATACGGGCTAACTATTTCACACACGGATTCACTAACATTACTGCAGACACAGTTGTGCTACCTATGTGGTATATTACCCTCTGTTCACCGCTCTCCTCCATAGGCTACAACCGCTGGGGAAGATGATGAGATGGCGGCATCCTCCGGTGTACAGACCCCTGGTGGACCTGTCGACGATGGAAGACAGACACATCATTATCACATACAGACTTGATCATGCCACAATCCATGAACTGTGTGCCCAATTGGAGCCAGACCTGATGTCAGCTATCTGCCAGCTCACATGTATACCCCCTCTAGTGCAGGTCCTGTCAGTGCTCCATTTCCTGGCAAGTGGCTCCTTTCAAACTACAGTGGCCATGGCATCTGGGATGTCTCAGCCAATGTTTTCTAACATGTTGACCAGAGTTTTGGCTACCCTGCTGAAACACATGCACAGCTACATCGTGTTCCCCCAGGTGGAGGATTTGGCCACAGTGAAAGCTGACTTTTATGCCTTGGGACATAGCCCCAACATCATTGGTGCCATTGATGGTACATATGTGGCATTTGTCCCCCCGCAGAAAAGAACAAGTGTACAAAAATAGAAAAAGCTACCATTCAATGAATGTGCAAATGGTGTGTTTGGCGGACCAGTACATCTCCCATGTGAATGCCAAGTATCCTGGCTCTGTGCATGACACCTATATCTTGCGGAGGCTAATAGGTGAGCCCAAGGTCCCCACACAGTATGTTAGACACACACTAACCTAAGGGTTAGTGTGTGTCTAACAAGTATCCGTCGAAATTTGCAGGTGACTCTGGTTACCCCAACCTCTCATGGCTACTGACCCCAGTGAGGAATGCCAGGACAAGGGCAGAGAACAGATACAATGAGGCACATGGCCGAACTAGGCATATTATTGAGAGGACGTTCGGCCTCCTTTAGGACAGATTCTGGTGCCGCCATCTAACAGGTGGCTCCCTATACTACTCACCGAAGAAGGTGTGCCAGATAATCGTGGCATGCTGTATGTTGCACAACCTAGCATTGAGACGCCAGGTGCTTTTTCTGCTGGAGGATGAGCCTGGTGATGGTCTTGTGGCAGAGGTGGAGCTTGTGGACAGTGAGGAAGAGGAGGCAGAGGAAGAAGATATTGACAACAGAACGAACATCATCATACAGTACTTCCAGTGACACACAGGTAAGAGACTGTAACTCCTCCTCACATTTCAGTATATTTTAGGACATTGTTCATGTCAGCCTCTTAACCTCTGTCTATGGACACTGACTGTTCCCTTTGGATTTCCTTTTTGCAGATCTGGGTACCCCATTCTGCCTTCTGCTGTATGTACTGCTGCCCAACAACTGTCATACATTGGTATGAGTAAATGAACATTTACATTGCTATTTGTTGCTAATGTTGTAATAATACATTTGTGAAAGATCAGACTGACTCCAGATTGTTTTTTCAATAAAGTGTGTTTATTTAGGTGCTAATGGGTATAGGGGTATGTGCAAGGGGCTGGGGTGATGGCGGAGGAAGGTCCATGTTAGAGTCCCATCTATTTGTATTACAGGTGCATTGTCCAGTGGGGCATAAGAAGGGGAGTAATGGCAGTTCAAGTTGGACAGGGTGACATAAGGGTGACAATCAGTAGAGTCTTATTTCCTGGCGGGGGTCTTGGCAATGTTCTCTGGCTTCTGCCTGGATCGCAGGGACCGTTTGCAGGGTGGTTCTCCCTCTGCAGGGGGTTGGGTGCTGGTGGCCTGTTGTTCCTGTGACAGGACCTCCTGTCCGCTAGCGCCTGAGGAGGTGGAAGGCTGTTCCTCGGTTGGCTAGTGTCAGGGGCCCTTTGTTGAGCCACTGCCTCCCTCATGGTCTTGTCCATATCAGTCAGCACCCCTGCTATGCTGATCAGGATGGTGTAGATTTTGGTGAGGTCATCCCTGATCCACATGTAGTGTCCGTCCTGCAGCTGCTGGTTCTCCTGAAACTTGGCCAGTACCGTGCCCATGGTCTCCTGGGAATAGTGGTATGCTCCCATGATGTTGGAAAGTGCCTTGTGGAGAGTGGGTTCCCTGGGCCTATCCTCCCCCTGTCACACAACAGTCCTCCCAGCTTCACTGTTGTCCTGTGCCTCTGTCCCCTGAACTGTGCGCCCTCTGTCACTGACCCCAGGTACCTGATCGCCCTGGGTTAGTGGGGTTGCCTGGGGTCCCTGTAGTGGTGGACACACTGCTGATTGACGTGTCCTGGGGACAGTGGCATGGGCCCGCTGGGGGGAGGTTCTGTGATGTTTGGGACTGTGCCAGAGGTCCCAGATGGGCCAGGCTGGTCATCCTGACCCAGGTGTGCAGAGCTGCTGACATCACTGTGTGCCTCTTCTGTGGGGGACTGGATATGGCTGGCACCTCCTGTCCAGTGACGTTGGGTAGTGGTCTTGTTGGGATGCAAATGCATTGTTATTGTATCTGTGTGTGCCATCTTGTGCAATGGGTGTGTTTCCCTGTATAAATGTGCTTTCCCTGTCACTTTGGCCTTGTGTGATTGGTGATTATGTGGGCTGGGTGAGTCTATCGAGTGTGCATGCTGTGGTGATGGGTGTCCATGCAGGTCTGTGATGGGTGTCCAAGCATTGTTGTTGCATGCAGGGCTTGGTATTGGGAGAAGTGGGTTGTGATAGTGAGGTATATGTCAGGTGTTGGAGTGATGGGGGTGAGGGTAGGGGTGGGAGTTTGTGTTGGCATGCAGGTATGGTGGGGGGGTTAAAGTAGTACAGATTTGCCTTACCAGAGTCCAGTCCTCCTGCTACTGCTGCAAGCCCCTCAGGATGCATGATCGCCAAGACTTGCTCCTCCTATGTTGTTAGTTGTGGGGGAGGAGGTGGGGGTCCACCGCCGGTCCTCTGTACAGCAATCTGGTGTCTTGAAACCACGGAACGTACCTTCCCCCGTAGGTTGTTCCACCTCTTCCTGATGTCATCCCTGGTTCTTGGATGCTGTCCCATGGCGTTTACCCTGTCCACGATCCTCCGCCATAGCTCCATCTTCCTTGCAATGGAGGTCTGCTGCACCTGTGATCCGAATAGCCGTGGCTCTACCCGGATGACTTCCTCCACCATGACCCTTAGCTCCTCCTCAGAAAACCTGGGGTGTCTTTGAGGTGCCATGATGTGGTGTGAGTGATGTGTGAGGTGATGTGTGGGGTGCTGTGTTGTAATGTATTATTTGATGTGCCTGGATGGTGTATGTGTGATGGTGTCCTGTGCCTCTGGATGATAGTGTGGTCTTTGCTTTTTGCTCTCTGCTTGTTCAAATTTGTTAGTTGAAAGGGTTGTGGGAAATGTGGGTGTGTGTTTTAAAGTGGTGTGAGTGTGTGCGTGTGGTGTGTGTATATGTGTCAGGTGTGTGTAGTTTCAATAGTCCAATGTGGTGGTGTTTTGTAAATGTGTGTGTATTTTGAGCACGGCGGTGTGTACCGCCAATGGTTTACTGTGGTTGTAAGACTGCCGCGGTGATTCGTGGGTCGTGATACTGTGGGCGTATTCCTGTTGGCGTGACGGTGTGGGTTTTGCTATCGCCAGTTTATCACTGACCGTTGATGTGGCTGACTTGTGTGGGTGTCTGTATAGTGGCGGATTTCTCTGTGTGGGTCATAATACCCATATCAGAATTCCACCGCGATCACGGTATGTTGGCGGCCGTCGGCACGGCAGTAGGTGGGATTTACCACCAGGGTTGTAATGAGGGCCTATATGTCCACCCACCTTATTTAGATGGGCAAACATATAGCCGTTTTTAAATTGCTATTAATACCAGAAAAATCCTAGTGGTAGGGGGCACTAGAAAGTGCTCAATGGCTCCCTCGCCATGGGAGGGAACTCCCATGGCAAGGGGTAATTTCTTTTTATTTTCAGAAAAAAAATTACCCTTTGAGATTTTCTTTTTGAAAATAAAAAAAGAATAACTTGGCTTTAGGGCTCCATCATGTTTGATGGAGGTGTATGCCAGAGTTACAGTACATTGTCATGAACCTCCCTGAAAGCGGTTCCTCAATGCTTGAAATGCTTGCTGGCCTTATGGACATTTCATAATTTGATAGTCAGAAACTCCGCTAGAGTGACAGAATAATTTACTCTGTCGTAATTTACTCTGCCGCTCTGGCAGAGGATGGCCCACTGCCAAATAATAAATCGGGCCTAATGTTTTTTCCTATGAAAAATGTTTTCTAAGACAATTGTTTAGAGTTGTCAAATTCAATGGCATACTATGGGATGCCAGTGGAGATGATGAGATTTTTATATTTGTTGAAGTGTTGTTTATAGACAATTTTATCGGAGTCTGTATAGTTTTTCCTTCAAATGCGTTCAAGGTATTTACAGGTGCGTTTAGCTTCTTTCAGTTCATTACTGTGCCAGGTGGCAGGAGGTACATAGTAATGGTTTTGAAGGGAACTGTAGGGTCGAGTGACTTGGTTAGCACACTGGCCTTAGTGCCGAAGGCTTTAGATGATGGTTTTGGAAGTGGTATTATAGCATGAGAAAATGTAGGTTGAGTGTTGTTGAGTATGCTGGACCCAAGGGCCGCTTATAAACTGTTTGAATTGTTAACAAGGAAAAGTCACATTCTGAAGTAAAATGGGACAGCAAAATGATCAGACCAGGCTAAATCTAATGGGGATGCAAATTGACGGTGAGAGTAATTGCCAAAAATAGGATTTAAAATATGTCCTACTCTATAACTGGGAGCAGATAATAACATTTGGAACCCAATTACTGGTAAGGCACTCAACACACAAGTGGTTTCCGTCAAGGTGAGATTATCCTGCTGGCATTTTAAATCCCCTAACACAGTTAAATTAGCTCTTTGTAAACGAAAATGGATTAAAAAGTATGATATTGGCTGAAAAAATTGGATTGAGGTCCAGGCAAACAGTAGCAAAATGCTCCTGAAAAGGAGAGTGAGGAATTGAGTTTTATTGAAAAGAGCAAATCGTGCACAGCTTTGTGTCTAAGAAAGAGCATATAATGGAGGAAAGGTTACCCCAATCACTTGTTTTATCTTTGGGGTCTTGATCAATCAGTCAATCAATCAATCAGTCTTCCTGTAGAGTGTGGCTAATCACCCCTAAGAGTCTCAAGACACTTTGTGGGATAGGAGTTCAGCCAAAGAGCCAGGTCTTGAGGTCCTTTCTGAATTGGGGTTGTGAAGGTGATTGACTGAGGTGTAGTGGCAGAGCATTCCAGGTCTTTGTGGAAAGGTAAGAGAAGGATCTTCAACCAGCCTAGTCAGTGCATATCCGTGGGGTTGTGGTGAGAGCCAGATGGGTGGAGCAGAGATGTCTGGTGGGTGTGGGGAAGGTCAGGCAGTGGTTGAGGTATGCGGGTCCGATGTTGTGGAGGGCTTTGTAAGTGTGCATGAGGAGCTTGAAGGTGACTCTCTGTTTGGGAGCCAGTGAAGGTCACTCAGGTGACAGGAGATGTGGTTTCAGTGGGGGATGTCCAGGATGGGTCTGGCCGAGGCTTTCTGGAGTCTCTGAAGTTTCTTTTCGAGTGTTTGGGTGGCGCCGACATAGAGTGTGTTGCCATAGTCTAATTTGCTGCTGACAAGCACCTGAGTGACTGTACTCCTGGCCTCATTCGGGATCCATATGAAGATCTTTCAGAGCAGACAGAGTGTGAGGAAACACAAGAATGAGAAAGCATAGACTTGGCCGTTTATTGAGAGTGAGGAGTCAAGGATGATGCTGAGGTTGCGTGCATGGTCGGTGGGTTTGGGGGGGTTCGGAGAGCTGAGGGCCACCAGGAGTTGGCCCAGGTGGAGGGGGTGGACCCAGGATGAGGACATTGGTTTTGTCAGAGCTGAGTTTTAGGCAACTGTCTTTCATCCAGGTGGCCACTTCCTTCATTCCATTATGGAAGTTGTTTTTTTTGGTTATAGGCTCATCGGTGAGGGAGAAGATCAGCTGGGTGTCTGCGACGTAGGAGACTATGTTGAGTCCCTGGTTTCTGCCAATATTAGCAAGCGGGGCCATGAGGTGTTGAAGAGGGTGGGGCTCAGGGAGGAGCCCTGAGGAACTAAACAGCGGATCTCTGTTGGTTTAGAGGAGAATGGTGGGTAACCTCCGGGAGCACGTCCAAGGGTAGGTTTAGCCGCCCTCCGCCAGGTCCATACAATGTGTTATGCGAATCTGGCCTATGGCCCGCGTGATCCCATGAAGCCCTGACTCAATTTGGGAGGGGTGACGAATAGGAACTAAATACAGGGTCATAATGGACTCGTGTAAGTGACTGACGATACCTTTTTTTGACTGTCAGCCTTGATATGTAATAGCTAACTTAGCTTAGGAGTTGGAGAAGTTTTTTACACTAGGTCCTGAAGAAGCGTCATTGGATCCTTATGGACCACTGAGACGCGAAACATGTCGACCCGATTCTGAGGTGGGTCTTGTAGTTTCCTGACCCCCCGTTATTAGACATACAGTTAGAGAGTGGTTGAGCATCCTCTCTATCTCACTCTCTTGATTAATATTTTAACCTTGGCCTTCACCCCACACAGACAGAATAAATTTAGTACGCAGTAAGGGTCCTGAGCCAATTTTATTTTCTTTCCTTCTTTGAACTCTCCCCATTTTCTTCCTCCCTACTCATTTGCGGGATAGTGTGGCATCATCGAGAAAAGATCTCCGGCAAAGAGCCCCCCGATGGGTGGTGCCCGTCAGACATTGCAGCGCCGGTCTGACGAGGAGCTCGTCCGATGATGAAGCATGACACCCAACTGGGTGTGTGAGGACTCTTGCTGCTACCAAATAGGATCCTAGAGTACTCACCCTGTCTCCCCTTGGTCTCTTAGGAACAGTGTATTGCAATAATAGTAACTTTCATTGGAGGGTATACACTGGACCTTTAATCCTCCTAATCCCCTGTATTTTTGATGACAATGGTGGGAGCCTGACTCTCTGGGTTCGGCCAGCAGCAAGATGGGTCTGTGGTTCTTGAGGTCCATCGGGTCGGCAGAGGGTGTCTTCATCAGTGGGTTGATTTCTGCATGCTTCTAGTCTTCCGGGAAGGTGGCTGACTCAATGGTGCAGTTGATGGTGCAGCATAGCTCGGGGCAATGGTGGCGCTGGCTCGGTTGAAGATGTGGTCGGGCATGGGTCAGAGGGGGTTCCTGAGTGGATGGTTTTCAAGATCACAAAGGTGGTTGTGAGTGTGGCTTAATGGATGTTTAGTGGGCTAGCGTACACTGTTGAAATAAAATATATGCACAAAACATTTGCAATTGTAGATTTAATTGTGAATTTCTGTATTCACAACTGGCATTCTCAATGCAATGATGAAAATGAAAGCACTGCTTTGAGGATTTTTACAATTCTCTCAAGTGAAATCTGATAATTTGCTCCATATTTATGTTCCCCTTTACTGCCCCTCCCCCTCCTATTCTATGTATAATACATTGGACTGGCAGTGACCCCTAGCTTTGCTGATCAAGAGAAATGAGACAGGGTAGTAGAGAAGAGAAGGACAGAAGGTTATTAAGACTGGCACAGCAAGAGAGGTGAAGTAGAAAGAGAAGTGAAATATATCCAGAGAAAAGGGTATCCATATAAGTGAGGTATGCTGAGACATAAGGTAAAGAGAGAAATGTTAGGTACCAGGAAAGTAAAATACACAGCAGTTGAAAGAGGAAGCAGTAGGTACAGAAATAGAGTACAGAGATAGGTAAGAATATAGTGTGAGGTAGGGAGAGCTAGAGATAGGGAGAGCACATGTAGTGATGGAGAGTGATGGGATTCACAAAGGGGTGAGGCATTGAGAGAGAAGATATATGAGTTAGAGCAAGATGCACAGAGAAGTATACGTATACATTTAGAAAGGTGTGGTAGTCAAATATCTACAGAGAAATGTAAGGTAGAGATGGTATGGTGAAGTAGAGAGAGTGGCAAAATGAGCAGTGCTGTCTAGAAAGACAGGTGTGCTGAGAAGAGCAGTGAGGCTATGAGAAAGGTGGAGCAAGAGGGCTGAGCCATAGAAAGAAAGATGAGGTGAAGTAGAGAGACAGAAACGAGGTAGAGAAACAGAGGTGATTTTTATACAGAGATAAAACGAGATGGTTCAGAAGAGAGAGAGAGAGTGTTTAGGAAGATACTGAGAGAAAAAGGCAGAGAGATGCATAAAGCGATAGAGAGACAGGTAGAAGAGACAGAAAGGGGGTGAGTTGAAATACAGGCAGAAGAGTGAGAAAGTGACATAGACATAGCAAGAAGGAAAGAGATGGATTTATAGCAGCAAGGGAGTTATGATAATGAGAAAGGTGAGGTAGAGGGAACAGTAAAGAAGGTGAAGTAGAAAATGAGTACTGAGGCAAGTGAAGATATTAGGTATAAACCGAGAGAGAAGTGGGATAGAAAGATTTGAGATAGTGAGTGAAATGTGATGTAGAGAGAAATCAAGTAGACAGAAAGGTGAGGAAGAGCGGTGAGGTAGAGAGACTAAGAGAGATAGAGAGATGTAGAATGTTAGAGAGCTGGGATAAATAGATGAGAATGAGTGAGGTGAATTAATGAGTAGTGAGGTAGGGAGAGGGAAACAGCAGTGAGTTGAAGACAGAAGGACGATGGAGACCAAGAGAAGAGATGGAGAGAGGGGGGCACAGAGGTAAAGATGCAGAAGGTGGTAGATAGATACATATGAATGTGAGGGAGAAGTAGTTATAGGTCAAGTAGAAAGGGGTGCATTTGAGGGAAATTTGTGAGTAAACAGACGAAGGTGAGGTGAAGTCTAAGGTTACAGGGAGGTAGAACTGGGAAATAGAGATAAAGGTAAAGAGTGGGACATCAGGAATGGAGCGCGAGAGAAACCAGCAAGAGCTACACAAGGGAAGAAAGAGATAAATAGAACAGTAGAGAGTTGGGCAGGTAGAGAGACCAGGTCAGCGGTAGAGATCGGCAGTGAGGTGTTAAAATTGAGACAGCTCCCTAAAATGTGGGGGCTCTGGACATTTACCTACCTTACCCATGTCTTAAAATGGCTCTGACCACTCTGAAGCACTCATACTATTTCTCAACATAATGAACAGCTAATTTAGACAAGGAGTCTCTCTAGGTATCCTGGAAATATGCCAAATCATTCCACTCCTAATGAAATCTAATATTGACTCTGATGACCTAGCCAACCACTGACCCATTTCGTGAATAAGACTCATTGGAATAATAGAAGAATCAGATGCGTTTCAATTACAAAAACAGACCTACCCAAATGTGTATAGATCTTTAGACCACACTGACTCATTCAGACAGATAGCTTTCAAGGTGTGAATGATGGTTCTCTAATCACAGTCAAGGGTGACCCCTACTTGCTCATTCATTCGACATGAACACCATTGACTATCATGCCTCATCTACATCCTCTTAATAGGCAAGAAGTTCATCAACATCACATTTTGATGGTTATTGTACTGCCTAGCCATTCAACATACACTCCTCCACATCGGCACCTCTTAATCCCAGCTGCTACAGTGACCTGTGGAGTCCCACAAAGAATCATCATTTAACCTCTGATCTCCAAAGTATACATGGGCCCTCCCACAGTCTCCACTGCCAATCACTCAAAATGTGCTTCAACAAGTTGTGATGAATGACTTGTAGTAACATTGTGCCCTAAATGTAATTTTCAATAGTATTGCCCCACTGGATTCGATCTGCACCCAGTGGTACAATACGCTTGTAAACAATATTTAGGACACAATGTATGTGTATATGATAACGTAGCATACAACCTTCCACAATTAAGAGCATGTACTTCCCTAAATACTGCCCTACAGGAGCAAGGAATGGAATTCAACAGCCTTCCTAAAGTTTAATCCTCACTAGATGGAATCTGCCCTCATTGCCAATAGAATCATACATGCCTAGATCAATAACTGGAAACTAAATGATCGCAATCACAAATCCCCAGTAATAAAAAAATACACCACAAAGACAAAACCACTAGTACTGGTTACCAATTTCCTTTCAATACACATATTTACAAGAAAGACACATAGGCGGTCATTCTGACCCTGGCGGTCATGGACCGCCAGGGCCGGGGTCCGCGGGAGCACCGCCAACAGGCTGGCGGTGCTCCCAAGGGCATTCTGACTGCGGCGGTATGGCCGTGGTCAGAAACGGAAAACCGGTGGTCTCCCGACGGTTTTCCGCTGCCCTGAGGAATCCTCCATGGCGGCGCAGCTTGCTGCGCCGCCATGGGGATTCCGACCCCCTCACCGCCATCCTGTTCCTGGCGGTTTTGACCGCCAGGAACAGGATGGCGGTGAGGGGTGTTGTGGGGCCCCTGGGGGCCCCTGCAGTGCCCATGCCAATGGCATGGGCACTGCAGGGGCCCCCGTAAGAGGGCACCTAAAAGATTTTCAGTGTCTGCTATGCAGACACTGAAAATCGAGACGGGTGCTACTGCACCCGTCGCACCCTTCCCACTCCACCTACTCCATTCGGAGCCGGCTTCCTCGTGGGAAGGGGTTTCCCGCTGGGCTGGCGGGCGGCCTTCTGGCGGTCGCCCACCAGCCCAGTGGGAAACACAGAATAACCGCGGCGGTCTTCTGACCGCGCAGCGGTATTCTGGCGGCTCCCGCCGGCACCGCGGTTACCGCGGCCGGCGGGAGTCAGAATGAACCCCATAGGTTGTTATCAGCTATGAATCCTTACGAAATCAAAGCATGCCTCTCAGAAGAGTATTTCAGAAACATTTTCTGTTTCTTCTGTATATAGGAAACTATTCCTGCTGCCAACATTTCCAAAACCATTCTGCCCACACTGAAGAATGCTGTTGATTGTCCTCCATATTTCATCAGATGAAGAAGTACAATAATAATTGTGTCACCATAGTTTTTGTATGCTGACTGCATCCTAGTCCAGCATCAGTTCGTTCAAGAAGCATTACATCACCTACAAACCATTTATCATTCGTGACCCTCTCTACCTCATAGAAAAATAATATACCCGGTGGTCAATTCATCACATCTGTACATCGCCAGACTGGAAGTCAAGGAATGGAGAAAAAAAAAACGAGAAACACACTGGGGCATGCCTTCCTAATCTATGTATCCAAAACCTGCAACACAGTTCCTTCACACATCAGAAGACAGATCCCTTTAAACATGAATGATAAAGAAGTTTCCAGATCCCACAGTCCACTGGGGCCTAAGAAGGAAGAGCTTTAACTACCCTCTTCTCATCCTTAATTGATGTAGAGCATCTCAAGGCATTTAGCAGTAAACTCCATGTGTAGCAGTTATTGCTGGTTTCCCGATTTATGAACACAGGTACTTATTGACCTTTGCACGTACAGACACATTAATCCATCAGAAAGTGCATTGTTCCTGCCCAAGTACCTTTACTCTGGTCAATTCCCTTACCATTTCACCAACTACTGTTCATGTGAAGCCAAAGCATTGCACAAGCAGTGTGTTACAATGCTGCTAAGGAACTATGGCATTTGGATTAGTAAAGTACAGTCTTACCTATACTAAAAACAATAATTTTCAACTTTCACTATAGCTCACCAGAGGAGGACAATTCAGTGTAGACATGAGCAAACCCTGGGTCCAGTCAGTCAAAGCTGTTAAAAAGCAGAGGTGTGCGGAGTGCAGTTGGGTAGCAAGAGTAATTTCAGCACTCATGGGTGCAGTGGCTATGTGGCATAAAACAAGAGTGCTGAAATGTACTTATCAAACACCTTGGTGCTGGTCTCGCGATACATATTACATGGATGCCATTCCCAGTGGATGAAAGAATGTAGGCACCATTGTATAGAAGATAAAACGATGCCCAATGCATCCTACACTGCAGACTTAGAAATTAACAGTTCCTCTGTTTCGCAAAAAAGATCTTGTGCATGACACCATTGCTAATGTCAGATTACATCAGTGGGTGATGCTAAATGTGATTTAATCACTGAATCATTGGTGATGCCATGCTTTTTCATTAAATATGTTTGTGAGGTTTCTTCAGTTCTGTCAATCGTTTACTCCTGAGCAGGGCATCAATGGCTAACTTAAAGTTTGTTGGAAATCTCAGCTTTCTCATTTTCTTACTCTTTATCTGACACAAAAAGGAACCACTGTAAACTGGCAGTGCTCCCGCTCTGCGAAACTCGCAGTTTGTTTTCCATACTTAAGAGACAGGGGAATCGATGTATTTCTGATGGCAGAGCCTCTGCTGACTCCACTGTCGGAAACCTCTGACCTTGTGGCCTCCCCACAAAAAGCCACAGGCCAAAGTGACTTATTTACACTACCTGTGCAATGCATCGCAGACACAGGCAGGAAAAATGTAGAATGCCCCCATACTGGGTCCAGTAATTTTTTATAGGGAGAAACCAAACTCTTGCTTCGGGAGTTTATTTTCTCAATACAAAAAATGTTTGCAGAACAGGCATTTTAAACGTAGTGCCTGCTCGGCAAACGTCCATGGCTATGAAGTTAGCTATTGCAGCAGCAGCTCTCTTCACAGCACAGAGATCTCTTTGAGGCAGATAGGGATCTCTAAATGGGGCAGATAGTCCTCCATTAGAGTGATGGATTTCATGAGCTTTTGCGTACCAGACCAGCCCTGGTCAAACCTGGTAAATTTATCTTGGGCCTCAGGCTGCAAAGTTTATCAACTTATCTTGTGGAGTAGGGAAAATAAACTGGTGTCCCATGACCCTCCCTCCAGTTTACCTGGAAGTGATCCAAGTTAGGAAAGAACATTAACTGCTAGAGACTAGAGGTGTTGTCTTAATTCCCCCCTCACTTTTTCCCCAAAGCTAGCACACACGCCAGACAACTAGACTTGTATTGTTAGAGACTTTTCTTAAAAGGTAAAATGGTGCACAATATGCGCAAAGTTCCAGGTAGTAAATATCACAGTTTCCCTCTTTTTTGTTCTAATAAAAATAGTGCACACATGCACCACCAGGCGTTGGCACAATTACAGCTTGGTATGAAACTTCTGACAGAGTCTACAGAGCACGCAGAACACACATGCATCCTACATTCTCAAACCAACACACCTAACTACAGCATCGCTTACTCTGATAGCACATGATACTTATACTTGTTACCTTAGTGCAGAAATAACATAATCCCAACATTTTGTCTACTTCACACAAATTCTCAAGTAAACAGCTTGGGATGCCAAGCCAAACAGTTCATACATAAAGTGCCAATGAAAGCAGTTGACAACATTTAATGTAAAATGCATTATTTATGGATAATGAAGATTGGATCTCCTGTCTGATTCTACTAGTGACAGAACACTGCATCACTCACCACAACAACAGTACACATATTTTACAACCCTAACCCCTTGACATCTCAGTGCTTGGATTTGAAATCCAAGCTTAAAAAGTTTAATGTCCGAGAATGGAGTCATATCCACATTGGAAGTAAAAGTCAGGCAAGACATAAAGTGAAAGAGACCTTACACGAACGGAAACGTCTCAATTTTCTTTCAACCAGGAATACCAGTTCGAATAAGCCTGTGTTCTAAGATTTAGTTGATACATCAGCAATATTATGCATGTGGATATTTGCTTACAACCAGTACAAGAGTGTTACGGTTCTATAACACAGTCCAACATATTTTTATTCTAGGCACATTCTCACATGAGAACACACCTTTAATACGAAAATAACATTACTACTTGCAATAACTAATGACAAGTATGTAGTCATTAGACACTGTTCCACTTTTGGCCTGCATGTGTCACGAGCTACCCACTTATATCACATCAAACCATTTGCTTCTGCAGTGTGATGTGCTTATGGTGGATGCACATGGAACCTAAGGTTGAACATGTCATAGGTACATTATTAGGCTATTGCAGGCTATCTGGAGTTTCATGCCCTTGTTAAAAGACTCAGGGCCCGATTTAGAGTCTGATGGAGAGGGTACTCTGTTGCAAAAGAGAAGGAGAACCCTCTCCGCCAAGCTGCCTGATTTACAGATGGCAGACCTGTAGTATATAGACGGCAGAGACTTCTCAGTCACCAGTGCCCACATACCCCTCCAGTTGCCCAACAGAGTTTGGCAATGTACCTGTTAGTAAAAAACTTTTCAAAGACCCCTATGTAATGGGAGAAAACTCCCATTCCAAATGGACCATTGCTTTATTTTATTTTCAAAAACAAAATCCCGCTTTGGGATTTTGTTTAAAAAAAAAAAATAATTGAAAATGAAAGTGTGACAGTGCAGTGCCGTCATGTTGATGGAGCTGCAGAGCAAACTTTCAATGCATTTACAGGAACTGTCATGACGGCGGTTCCTGTAAATGCAAGACATACCCACTAGGCCGGCGAACATCTCTAAATTTGGCCGTCGGAGAACTCTCATCATGTTGGGAGTAAAATACTTTGGGGCATATTTATACTCTGTTTGCGCTGAATGTGCGTCAAAAATTTTGACGCACAATCGGCGCAAACCCTGCCACATATTTATACTTTGACGCCCGACCCCGCGGGCGTCAAAATTCCACCATGTGCGTCATTTTTTGGAAGGGGGAACCAGCCTTGCGTTAATTATATGCAAGGTAGGCGTTCCCTTCCAAAAAATGACTTTAAGGCCTGTTCCCCTTATTTATACTCTGGCGTCATTTTGACGCACAGGAGGGGGTGGGCCTTAAAAAACGGCGCACAGCCTGATGTGCGCCGTTTTTTAACGCCTGGGTCAGGGCAGGCGTTAAGGGATCTGTGGGCTCGGAAGGAGCCCGAGGTGCCCTCCCCTGCCCCCAGGGACACCCCCTGCCACCCTTGCCCACCCCAGGAGGACACCCAAGGATGGAGGGACCCATCCCAGGGAAGTAAAGGTAAGTTCGGGTAAGTATTTTTTTCTGATTTTTTTTGTGGCATAGGGGGGCCTGATTTGGGCCCCCCTACATGCCACTATGCCCAATGACCATGCCCAGGGGACATAAGTCCCCTGGGCATGGCCATTGGGCAAGGGGGCATGACTCCTGTCTTTGCTAAGACAGGAGTCATGTCAATGGAGGTTGAGCGTAAAAAAAAATGGCGCAAATCCGGTTTGGGCCTGAATTTTGCCTCAGACCTGACTTGCACCATTTTTTGACGCACAACCCCCATTTTCCCATACGCCGGCGCTGCCTGGTGTGAGTCATTTTTTTTGACGCACACCAGTCCGCAGCGCTGGCTAACGCATTCCATTAATAAGGCGCCCGCATGGCGCGTTGGAATGGCGTTAGCCGTCGGTAAAACTTTTGACGCACAGCTGCGTTGGCGCAGTTGTGCATCAAAAAGTATAAATATGGGCCTTTGTAATGGCAACGGTGCTAACTCTGTCCCCGAGACTCTTGAAATCAGGCCCTCAGTCTTTATCTCATGCCTCTATATGCAGTTTATTTTTCAATCTAGAATAGGTCTGCTTAAGACTCTCACTTACTGTGAGTTTGTTATATCTTCAGAAAGGTTCTTCAAGAATGAGTCAGGAGGGTATCTTCTTTATTTACCTGTTAGACCCTTAGATATAGCATCAAGTACAAAGCGGTAATGGTGCGGCATGGCCAAGATGGTGGCCAGAAAAGACGTGCTGCACGGAGCTCTGCAGCTGAGCAGGAGTAATCCTTCAGTATCCTGATCCCCCCTTGCTGCAAGGACTTCACTAGCGACCCATGCAGGAGGGGGCCCCCTCGCACTGATCCGTGCAGTGCTCTGACCTGAGGTTGATTGTCGGCAGTGGGCATAGCTAGTGGAGCGGCAACCGCACAACACCAAAGAGAGGGCCTTCAGCTTCTAACAAGTAGCGCAGGAGAGCACAGCTTATGACCTGCTCAGCCAGGCCCATAAACCAGTCCCTGGACTGGATTGGTGAGTGGTATTGCACCCGCCTGCTGGGGTACTGAAGAAGATGGTGGGGGATCTGGATGGAAGCAGACCAGCAACCCTAGTTCTGCATGGGAAACTAAGTGCAGGCCACAGAGTTCCAAGACCTGTGAGGCCCAATGAAAGATTTTCATGAGGTATGGCCCTGCTATATAGGACCACTGCACGGGGGTCGGGCACAGACTAGCAGAGAATGCTGCAGCCTTTACACCCGTGACAGGAGTCCCTTCGCCCGGTGGAGGCATTATTTGGTGGAGCACCACCAGGGTGCTGCACTTTGGAAATATTGGAGGGGAGAGCAATAGGTGCCAGTAGCTGAGCGCAAAGAGAGAAACCCCAAAAGATGGAACATGAACCAGGGCACCTACCCAGCTACCATGCCATACCACCTTGGCAGCCCTCTATATTTCGGGGAGGAAATTGAAGGCACTCATCAGCACCCGATTAGAGTGGTGTCTCTGAATTGGCATAAGTGGGCCAGGAAGGTGAAACCTAAGGTGGCCAAATTGTTACTCCCCACATTCCATGACAATGGAGTCGCTCCAGTGTCGAATGCTTCAGGTGAAGACCTGTTGAGCCAACTGGATCATATGTTGGAAAAGCATTCCAAATAGTTTCAACGGATCTTGTTGGGTATTCAGTAGATTAAAACCGTGCCGGAAGCAAAGGTTGATGCTGGTGTTAGAAATGTCCCTGCTACATGCAGATCATAAAAAGTTGTCAGAAAGGGTTGAAGATGTGGAGCCACCACTTGGGTAATTAAGCCCATTGGTGCAGAAAATGCAAGAGGAAGTGCAACAGCTCAGCATGACGTATAACACCTACAGGATCGTGCAGAATATGCCAGAGTCCACTTAAGGCATAATAACATCCATCTACAGGGGATCCTGGAGTGAGCAGAAGATCCAAGCACAGAATTATTCCTGGAAAACTGGCCCAAGTGCACAGTACCAGCAGACAAACTCCCCAGATTTTTCCCCATTGAACGTGCACACCGCAACCCGGGGTGGCCAATACAACAGGGGGCAATATTGCATCTGATCAATGCGCTGCTACTGAATTATAGGGATAGAGATTTGATTTTACAACTATTCCACATCATAGGGCCATGGAATGTACAGAGCTTAACAGTCATGGCCTACCCGGATTACATGGAGAAGGTTAAAAAGCTATGTTCCTCCTACACAGTGGTGAAACAGCTTTTGCGCACAATACGGCCTTCTGTTCCTGGCCAAGCTCTCTGTGATAGACTGTGACTTCACCCAATTTTTCAGTACCCTTGAGGAGGCCTGGTAATGGCTCCTCTCTCAAGACATTGACATAACCCCAGGGAATGGGACAACAAACAAAACCTGTGAGTGCAAGAAACCGAGAAAATGAAAAAAGCAGCAGTCACGTAATCATCCCCTGAAAGGAACAGGTGGCTAGGGCAGAGGTGCAAGTGGTGGCCAAGGAGTCATATTATCATAAAAATTCCTTTGACTTTCTGGCAGAGGAACAAAGCTCTGACCCCAAAATGAGCATCAGCTGGCCCGGCATGTCAGATGGACCTCAACAACAGGGACCGGCATTGACTCTTCACCTGGCAGACGACTTATAGGAATAAAGGTTAAGCAGCGACTGACAACCCTGCCAGTACCAGGTATAGCAGGGTAATGGGGTCAGGGAGAGGGGGAAGAAGCAAATAAGAGCCTATGTTCCTGGACTTCTGAACTATGCAACTTTCAGACACTACTTTTGGATGACTGCTGGCCTGACCCCCATAGCAAACGAGGACAGGGCCTTTCCTGCAGCACGCTGCAGGCGATCCCAACTCTGGTCACACCACTAAGGCATATGTTGCTTGTTTAGATTGAGTGGTTTGGCTCCTCAGTCCTGGGTGTGGGCATTGGGGATTTTATAATTAAAATGGTTTTACTATTGCCCATATTACAATGGTAAGAGCCTGTGTCATTAATACTTGGTAGGATAAAGTCTGAGGTATTGTGGTATGGGAGAGACCGTAGGCTAAAGACAACTGAGTATGAAAGTTCTAACATAGAATGTACAGGACTTAACTCCCCAGCAAAAGATATAATGGATAGGCCTACTGGAAGAGGAGTAAGGTACAATTGGGCCTACAGAAGGAGACCCACATTACTAAATCAGAGGGGCTGACGTTGCAAAAAAACATTGGAGGGGTAGAGTATACTACACAAGATACTCTGCATATGCAAGGGGAGTACTAATATGGGTGTAATGGGCATCCCCTTCTGCCACTGCATAGAGATGGTGGACCTGGAGGGTCGATAAATACTTCTGGTGGGTCAGTTGGATTGGAAAGATGTGGTGTGTCTGTATGTGTATGCACCCAATGTGGATCAATGTGCCTTCCTGGGCTTCCTGGCCCAACTGCTTGCTAGAGTTACTAACTACCCCCTTCTAGTGGGCGGAGACTTTAACTTCATAGCTGACACCCTTCATGGTCAATCTCATCCTTCTCTGCCCAATGCCCCAACACATACAACTGTTAAGGGATTCTGTAACTGGATGAACCACTGGGAACTGGTAGACACCTGGAGATTCCAACGCACCTTAGAGAGTGAATAATCATACTATTCTGGGGTACATTCGCTATATATTCTCCTAAATAATATCCTTTGCACCGCAACCCCACAGTGCAAGGCCACCTCAGTGGAATACCTAGCAAGAACACATCCGGATCACAAGCCACTGATTGAAGCCTTTGCTTGGGACATGATTAGGCCCTCCATGCCAACTTGGAAACTTAGGTCCAGAGTTATGTTAAAGTGGCACAGCTCAGTGCTGCGCCAAAAATAGCAGCGCTGCAGTGCGCCACTTTAGAAATGCAGAGGTGTGCCGTATTTAGAAGAATACAGCGCACCCCTGTGTTTCCCCCTGCGCTGGTGCTGAATTATGATGCCTAGCACCAACGCAGGTATCCTTGCACCATAGTGCAAGGGTGTCTGCGTTGAGCAGACAGATTGTTTATGTGCAGGAAGGTGTTCCTTCCTGCACATAAACAATCGATAATGTGATGTGCTGCAAAATGCAGTATACATAGAAGTACCAAAGCATCATTTTGAATGATTGCTTATGTGCAGGAAGGTGTCCCTTCCTTCACGAAAACAATAGTCCATGGCATTTTGCTTCTGCTATGTGTGCTGCAGAAACACTGCTACCCTGAATAGAACATCTGCAGGTATGTGACTACTGCACCTAAGATGCCAAAGCACACGATGAATGGGACAAAATGGGCGACTAATTAGCTTAGCTTGTCAACTCCGTTAAGCAGAGTACAGCCAGATGTTCCTCTTATACTATAAGTACCCTTAGGGGGGCACTAAGAGACGCAAGAAAAGTGACACTGCACTCAGTGCAGTGCCACTTTTCTTAAAACAGGGCCTAAATCTGATGGCATTCAAATCTAATGTGGGCTATCCCATGTGCATTGAAGTTAATGCTGCATTCCTCCATATGGTTTGGGAGCACCTGGACCTCACCCCCTCTGGTGCAGGGTAAGGGAGGCATTAACAATGGCCATAGAACACAGGTTCAATCAATCAAATGGCACTTGATGAAGCGCACAGCTGCTTCAACAGAAGCGTCCTGGTGCTCTAGCAGACAATATAAGATGAGCCAGAATAACAGGGGACTAAACAGGATCAAATAGCCAGGTTTTGAGTTGCTTTTTGTAGGCTGACAGAGACTCAACCTGCAGTAGATTAAAAAGAATACTATTCCATAATTTAATTGTGCAAACAGTACAGGAACTGCAACCATGACAAGACTTCAAAAATTTGCGGATCCGCAGGAGGCGACTACTGTTGGATCTAAGTACCCTCGTTTGCTTTCCTAGAGACAGTCTATTTAACAGATAGCGTAGTACCTCGCCATGAAAAGCTCTGAAAGCCAACGTAAGGGCTTTAAAATGAACAGGCTGTTCCAATGAGAGCCAATGAAAGTGTGTCAGATGTGGAGAGATATGATGGCGCCTCAGGACTCTCCTGAATAGTCTTGCCACTGCATTCTGAATTAATTGAAGTCTGCGTATCAAATACGCAAGAAGACCAAGTTAGAGAATTTTTGAGTAGTTCACGTGGGATGTAACCAAAGAATGAACTACTGTTTTCCTTGTCTCGTCAGGGAACAGGTCAAAAAACGTCTTTATAGTTTTCATCTTCTGAAAAACGACAGACAAAATGTGTTTAATTTGTGCTGCAATGGAGAGAGTAGAATCAAAGATAATGTCCCAATTTCTAACCACCCAGGTAGGATTAGGGTGGAGTGTTGAGTTCAGCAGGCCACCAGAGGTAGGGTGGCGGGGGTCCATTTGGTCAAAAATAAAAACTGCACTTTTGTCAGAATTTAGTTGTAAACAATTTGCATCCATCCACGCCACAACCCCTCTAAGGCAGTCTTTAAAATTATGAAAAGCTGCCTATCTTGGAAGGAGAAAAGCTGTTGGGTGTCATTAGTGTAAGACACTACTGTGACACCCCAAAATTCGAAAAGATTTGGCAAAGCGGCAAGGTAAAGATTGAAAAAAAGCGGGCTCCAAGCAGAACCCTGTGGAACACCACATGCCAATGGTTTAGGAAATGAAAAATGTGGGCATAAATACACCCTTTGGGATCTGGCCTCCAGAAAAGATTTGACCCATAAAAGAGCCTTTCCTTGAATGTCATGATAGCTAAGTCTGTTCAACAAATAGCATGGGAAACAGTGCTGAATGATGCAGAGAAATCAAGGAGCAACACCATCACAGCTGTGCTGTTGGCCAAATTCTCTCTGACAAACTCTGCCACCTCCAAAAGGGCTGTCTCTGTACTGTAACCTGTCCGAAAACCTGACTGCAAATCATGGAGAATAGAATTGGCCTCCACAAAAGTGGACAGTTGTTGACTGGGCAATTTCTCCAGAATTTTTGCAGGAGCTGGGTCAAGAGGTGTGGGCCTATAATTGCTCATCACCCTTATGTCAGCATTAGGCTTTTTTAGCAACGGCAAAAGAAATGACTGTTTCCAACACACGGGAAATACTCCGGACGTTAGCTATGCATTCCATATTTCATTGAGCAGAGGGTTAATGTGCGGTGTCGTGAGTCTGAAGATATGTGGGGTGCAGACATCTTCTGAAGAATGGGACTTGCATTTTAATAACTTCTTCAAAGAGCATTTTACAGATATAGGTGTAAATTCATTAAAGATTGGCTTATGACAGGGCAAAACAAAAGGAATGGTTTCTATGTTCCCCATATCGAGTGAACTGATGGCTAAAGCCACCGAAGGAGACAAAGGAAAAGAAGAGTAAAAACTTTGAATCTTCCTGTCGAAAAAAAAATGATCGCTTTTTCCAAAGTTCAGCAGAAGGGGTGATGGCTGTTTTTGTCTCATGAGGTGACACAACCAAATTCAGAATTTTAAACACTTCCTTTGGCAATTTGCTGCCGCTTTGCTTTGATGTGCAAATTATTCAAAATATAAATATTTTTGTGGAAGTTCTTAAGTGCTATTTTGTAGAGAATCTTAGCATTGGGGTCATATGATTTTCTCCAATTGCTCTCTAATTTTTTGCACCCACTTTTCTCCGTTCTAAGAAGTGGAGAAAATGAGGGTGCGGACGGACTCAATTTTTTGCCTCATATTATTTTAAGGGGGCAAGGCAATCTAATAAATTGGAATTAGAAATCTAAGTGTTGGATTCAACTGCTCCTTGTAAAATCAGATTAGCAGAACTAAGGGACTTACCCAGAGCTTCCTTCATCACGTTCTGCCACTTTCTTTTCCTCACCTGAGTAGGGGCACTCCTAGTCTGTGCAGAGGGACTAGAAAACACAAAAGAATACTAAAATGAACTGTCCAAATCAACCGTTCTGGATCATGAACATGCAGACTAGAGGCATTTGGTAAAAATCAAATGAAGCATATGGGCTGCCCGATGACTGGACCTGGACCTGTTGAATTAGATTAAAACCTTCCAAAGTTTGAACAACCTGGGTAGCTATATTGTAAGTGGGGTCACCTGCATGGATTTTAAAATCAACCAAAACGGTCAGATTAGCGTATTGGAGAAAAGTTAGTGCAATACTATCATAGAAAGCAGGGAAGCAGCTACTCAGGCAGTTGGGAGGTCTGTACAACAACATTCCCGAAAAAGAAAAGGAGGGGGTGAGTTTAAAGCTAAAGACCAAACCCTCAATATTTCCGCATTGGCTTATGGGAGTAGTAAAAGCCTCAAGAGAATCTCTGAAGGTAATAGCCACTCCCCCGTCAGCCTTATTCCCACCTTGGTTTGCCGTCAAAATGTGATAACCAGGTGGTTTTGCAAAAGCAAGACCAGGTTTAGAACTGTCTTTCATTCAAGTTTCCATATGGAAAAAAAGTCCCAAGCATTGTCAGCCAAGAGGAAAAAGATTTCAAAAGAATGTTGACGTAAGGATCTACAGTTGATAGGGCAAGTCTTATAGCTCCCAATACTTTGACCTGAGTAAGCCACTGTTTTCGGTAGCGATGAATGCACGCTCAACTCAGGAGGTGTCTACCCTCGTTCAGGAATAGCATTTTTAGACAAGGCTAGCCTATCTGTTCCTTGGTGACACTTGCAACCTGCCTATTGGGCTGGTTTCCCCACCCTAAGACAAGTGCAGCCACAACCAGATCTGCATACTTTTGCTAAGCACCAGGAGCCAGATGTAGCAAAGGGTTTTTCCCATTCTGTGTCAATAGGAAAATGTGTTCGTACATATGGCCCAAGGTCACAATGGCCTTGAAGGCCCCGGAGGAACCTAGAATTCAGAGCTCTCTAACTGAACTCTGAAAATGGGCTAGTTGTGAAATTTAGTACTGAAAAGAGAAGCAGAAAGAGGGTTGCGACCTGGAAGCTGGGCGGAGACTTGGACGCAGATATTGGACGATTTGCCTATCGTGGGGCGGGATGGACAAATAATGAGGCGAGACTCTAACCAACCAGTGATAATTCCTGGCCACAATACACACCACTTACAAATACATGCTTCATGCGATCGGACTTCTCACGGTCACCCTCGAGCACTGCACAGGTTCTCATATAACTACTTGGTTTGTGAGTTTACGTAGTCACTCGCAAGTTGTTATGCCAACACATTCCAGGATGATTTGCTTAGTCAAAGTTGAATTGTGCACCTCCATAGCATGCAGAGAAATGGATGCTGGCAGGTTTTTCTGGGATGTGAGCGCCTGTTGTATTTGTGAGAATGTGTAACTCGTCTGGAGTTGAATGGGAGGGCAGTTTATCATCGGAAATATTTCTGTAATGCAAAATTTTAATCAAACACATCTTTAAAAAAAAGGACATAGCTGTAATAAGCGTGTTCCCCATCAAATATAACTATCTAGAATCTTTCCATCTAGGTACATAAATAAACATTGTACTATATAATTATTCACTCTCAGCCGCTAGCTAAAAGATACAGGGAATGAGGACACTACAGTGTAATGACGGGGGATGTTGATTGTAATGTAAATAATTTTTGTTTCATACTATACATATAATTCAAAGAAGAGTGATAAGCTATTGTGCTCATGTTCAGGGTAAATGCATGGTAGCAACCTATGGAGGGATGTCACTTGCAGACATGTTAACTAAATCAAAGGAAAAGGCTGGTACCATAGATAGACAAACAGTGATGAAATCAGAAGATTAGGAGGCCCGGCTGATAAAGATGGAAAATCTAGAGCAAGAGCTGGTAGTATTAGGCAAACAAGACTTCAGAACATACACCTAGCTGCTACATGAACAAGAGGATAACGCTGGTTGCCTGCTGGCATGGCTGCTGAATAGAAGAAGGGGCAATAAGACGGTGGTAACAATCAAGCACAAGCAGAGGTACACGCTTAAGAATCAGGACTGTATCCTTCAATGATTTGAGAGATTTTATGAGGCATTTTATGAGATGCAGACAGTGGAGAATAATTAGGCCATATGGCCATACTGGAAGAGGCCCAGTTACCCTCATGGACGGAGGAGATGAGAAAGAATATTGAAATGCCAATAGATGTTGGAGATATTAAATGGGTGATACAGGATTTGAAGACCGGGGAAACACCTGTAAATGGTGGCCTCCTGGTCGAATTTCATCGATGTTGCCATCCCCACTGATAGATATATTCAAAGAGGCTTTAAAGAAGAGGGCAGTGACGAAATAGTTAAGACAGGCTCAAATGATGGTTCTGCCAAAGCCTAGAAAAAATCCATTGATTTGAGAGTCATACAGATTGCTATCTATGGTCAATGTAGATGCTACAATAATGGGGAAAGTACTGGTTAAATAGTTAGCCAAAGCAGCTGACACCCTAGTTTACAATGATCTAGCTGGATTTGTGGGATTACCCATAACAACTTCAAATATCCAGAAAGCATTTGTGATCATGGAACATGGTGCAAAAACAGGTGAACAAAGTGCTATTGGTAGTTTGGATGTGCATAAAACATCGGACACAATAGATTGGATGTTTATGTATAAAACACCTAAGAAGTACAATTTAACTAAAGGATTTTAGGGTCAAACCTGTGATAGAGTGCACTAACGCTTACGTGTTGCTTGCGAGACTCTGTAGTTAACTAAAAAGGGATTGGAGCCTGTCCATTGTTTACCATTTGACAAAAAGAAAAAAGGGAGCACACTGCCTCACACTCAAGCAAAAAGTTAGCCCCAATGCATCATGGTAAATGCAGTCACTTCGTTTTGTGCTGAAAAAGTAATCAAAAGTCTTTCACCTAAGTAGGTGCAGCAAGTGCTGTGTATCTCTGGACACGTGTTTCTAGGTTTAGCCCGTCATCAGCAGAGAGCAGCCAAGTCTGTGGGGTTGCTTGAAATGCCGCCAAAAGTCTTCTCAGGTTTTTGTACCACTCGCTGGCGCACAGGTGCCTCTCCAGAGCTCGTCAGCTCGTTAGCTCAAGGGAGCAGTCATTGGACAAAAAGAAAAAAGGGAGCACACTGCCTCACACTCAAGCAAAAAGTTAGCCCCAATGCATCATGGTAAATGCAGTCACTTCGTTTTGTGCTGAAAAAGTAATCAAAAGTCTTTCACCTAAGTAGGTGCAGCAAGTGCTGTGTATCTCTGGACACGTGTTTCTAGGTTTAGCCCGTCATCAGCAGAGAGCAGCCAAGTCTGTGGGGTTGCTTGAAATGCCGCCAAAAGTCTTCTCAGGTTTTTGTACCACTCGCTGGCACACAGGTGCCTCTCCAGAGCTCGTCAGCTCGTTAGCTCAAGGGAGCAGTCATTGGACAAAAAGAAAAAAGGGAGCACACTGCCTCACACTCAAGCAAAAAGTTAGCCCCAATGCATCATGGTAAATGCAGTCACTTCGTTTTGTGCTGAAAAAGTAATCAAAAGTCTTTCACCTAAGTAGGTGCAGCAAGTGCTGTGTATCTCTGGACACGTGTTTCTAGGTTTAGCCCGTCATCAGCAGAGAGCAGCCAAGTCTGTGGGGTTGCTTGAAATGCCGCCAAAAGTCTTCTCAGGTTTTTGTACCACTCGCTGGCGCACAGGTGCCTCTCCAGAGCTCGTCAGCTCGTTAGCTCAAGGGAGCAGTCATTGGACAAAAAGAAAAAAGGGAGCACACTGCCTCACACTCAAGCAAAAAGTTAGCCCCAATGCATCATGGTAAATGCAGTCACTTCGTTTTGTGCTGAAAAAGTAATCAAAAGTCTTTCACCTAAGTAGGTGCAGCAAGTGCTGTGTATCTCTGGACACGTGTTTCTAGGTTTAGCCCGTCATCAGCAGAGAGCAGCCAAGTCTGTGGGGTTGCTTGAAATGCCGCCAAAAGTCTTCTCGGGTTTTTGTACCACTCGCTGGCGCACAGGTGCCTCTCCAGAGCTCGTCAGCTCGTTAGCTCAAGGGAGCAGTCATTGGACAAAAAGAAAAAAGGGAGCACACTGCCTCACACTCAAGCAAAAAGTTAGCCCCAATGCATCATGGTCATACACAGCACTTGCTGCACCTACTTAGGTGAAAGACTTTTGATTACTTTTTCAGCACAAAACGAAGTGACTGCATTTACCATGATGCATTGGGGCTAACTTTTTGCTTGAGTGTGAGGCAGTGTGCTCCCTTTTTTCTTTTTGTCCAATGACTGCTCCCTTGAGCTAACGAGCTGACGAGCTCTGGAGAGGCACCTGTGCGCCAGTGAGTGGTACATAAACCCGAGAAGACTTTTGGCGGCATTTCAAGCAACCCCACAGACTTGGCTGCTCTCTGCTGATGACGGGCTAAACCTAGAAACACGTGTCCAGAGATACACAGCACTTGCTGCACCTACTTAGGTGAAAGACTTTTGATTACTTTTTCAGCACAAAACGAAGTGACTGCATTTACCATGATGCATTGGGGCTAACTTTTTGCTTGAGTGTGAGGCAGTGTGCTCCCTTTTTTCTTTTTGTCCAATGACTGCTCCCTTGAGCTAACGAGCTGACGAGCTCTGGAGAGGCACCTGTGCGCCAGCGAGTGGTACAAAAACCTGAGAAGACTTTTGGCGGCATTTCAAGCAACCCCACAGACTTGGCTGCTCTCTGCTGATGACGGGCTAAACCTAGAAACACGTGTCCAGAGATACACAGCACTTGCTGCACCTACTTAGGTGAAAGACTTTTGATTACTTTTTCAGCACAAAACGAAGTGACTGCATTTACCATGATGCATTGGGGCTAACTTTTTGCTTGAGTGTGAGGCAGTGTGCTCCCTTTTTTCTTTTTGTCCAATGACTGCTCCCTTGAGCTAACGAGCTGACGAGCTCTGGAGAGGCACCTGTGCGCCAGCGAGTGGTACAAAAACCTGAGAAGACTTTTGGCGGCATTTCAAGCAACCCCACAGACTTGGCTGCTCTCTGCTGATGACGGGCTAAACCTAGAAACACGTGTCCAGAGATACACAGCACTTGCTGCACCTACTTAGGTGAAAGACTTTTGATTACTTTTTCAGCACAAAACGAAGTGACTGCATTTACCATGATGCATTGGGGCTAACTTTTTGCTTGAGTGTGAGGCAGTGTGCTCCCTTTTTTCTTTTTGTCCAATGACTGCTCCCTTGAGCTAACGAGCTGACGAGCTCTGGAGAGGCACCTGTGCGCCAGCGAGTGGTACAAAAACCTGAGAAGACTTTTGGCGGCATTTCAAGCAACCCCACAGACTTGGCTGCTCTCTGCTGATGACGGGCTAAACCTAGAAACACGTGTCCAGAGATACACAGCACTTGCTGCACCTACTTAGGTGAAAGACTTTTGATTACTTTTTCAGCACAAAACGAAGTGACTGCATTTACCATGATGCATTGGGGCTAACTTTTTGCTTGAGTGTGAGGCAGTGTGCTCCCTTTTTTCTTTTTGTCCAATGACTGCTCCCTTGAGCTAACGAGCTGACGAGCTCTGGAGAGGCACCTGTGCGCCAGTGAGTCGTACATAAACCCGAGAAGACTTTTGGCGGCATTTCAAGCAACCCCACAGACTTGGCTGCTCTCTGCTGATGACGGGCTAAACCTAGAAACACGTGTCCAGAGATACACAGCACTTGCTGCACCTACTTAGGTGAAAGACTTTTGATTACTTTTTCAGCACAAAACGAAGTGACTGCATTTACCATGATGCATTGGGGCTAACTTTTTGCTTGAGTGTGAGGCAGTGTGCTCCCTTTTTTCTTTTTGTCCAATGACTACTCCCTTGAGCTAACGAGCTGACGAGCTCTGGAGAGGCACCTGTTCGCCAGTGAGTGGTACATAAACCCGAGAAGACTTTTGGCGGCATTTCAAGCAACCCCACAGACTTGGCTGCTCTCTGCTGATGACGGGCTAAACCTAGAAACACGTGTCCAGAGATACACAGCACTTGCTGCACCTACTTAGGTGAAAGACTTTTGATTACTTTTTCAGCACAAAACGAAGTGACTGCATTTACCATGATGCATTGGGGCTAACTTTTTGCTTGAGTGTGAGGCAGTGTGCTCCCTTTTTTCTTTTTGTCCAATGACTGCTCCCTTGAGCTAACGAGCTGACGAGCTCTGGAGAGGCACCTGTGCGCCAGTGAGTGGTACATAAACCCGAGAAGACTTTTGGCGGCATTTCAAGCAACCCCACAGACTTGGCTGCTCTCTGCTGATGACGGGCTAAACCTAGAAACACGTGTCCAGAGATACACAGCACTTGCTGCACCTACTTAGGTGAAAGACTTTTGATTACTTTTTCAGCACAAAACGAAGTGACTGCATTTACCATGATGCATTGGGGCTAACTTTTTGCTTGAGTGTGAGGCAGTGTGCTCCCTTTTTTCTTATTGTTTACCATTTGTTGGCTTGCCTGGCACTTTTCTTTAAAGCCTCCTAATTTGTCACTGCAGGCCAAGCATCACTCCTGTTCCTGTCTGCAGAGCAGGGACCAATCACTGGTTGATTCAGTTTAATCAGTACCTGTCCGCTGCTCTCAATGAGATTGAGGTACTTCGTTTTAATTGTAAGGGCCCTGCAAACAGAAGGCATGTGACTGGCAAAAATGTGCCCAGCAGGAGAAACAAAACTGTAAAATTGTATTTGCTATAGTTAACTCTTTTCTAATATTTTGCCAAGTCTTCCTTTCTCATCTTGCACTCATGTTTTGCTTTGTTTTTGCTCGTGGACGCTGTTCTCAAAAGATGACGATTGTCTTGTTCTAAAAATTGCAAAGTGGCATTGTTTCTTTCTTATGTGTAATTTTAGAAATTATGCTTTCACACATAACTGTGCAGTATACCACAATCCATCCCATTCCAAATCCATGCCAATTCACGCCACCTCACTGTAAGGAAATGCCTCCTTGGCATGGTTGCCCCCTGACTTTTTGCCTTTGCTGATGCTATGTTTACAATTGAAAGTGTGCTGAGGCCTGCTAACCAGGCCCCAGCACCAGTGTTCTTTCCCTAACCTGTACTTTTGTATCCACAATTGGCAGACCCTGGCATCCAGATAAGTCCCTTGTAACTGGTACTTCTAGTACCAAGGGCCCTGATGCCAAGGAAGGTCTCTAAGGGCTGCAGCATGTCTTATGCCACCCTGGAGACCTCTCACTCAGCACAGACACACTGCTTGCCAGCTTGTGTGTGCTAGTGAGGACAAAACGAGTAAGTCGACATGGCACTCCCCTCAGGGTGCCATGCCAGCCTCTCACTGCCTATGCAGTATAGGTAAGACACCCCTCTAGCAGGCCTTACAGCCCTAAGGCAGGGTGCACTATACCATAGGTGAGGGTACCCGTGCATGAGCATGGTACCCCTACAGTGTCTAAACAAAACCTTAGACATTGTAAGTGCAGGGTAGCCATAAGAGTATATGGTCTGGGAGTTTGTCAAACACGAACTCCACAGCACCATAATGGCTACACTGAAAACTGGGAAGTTTGGTATCAAACTTCTCAGCACAATAAATGCACACTGATGCCAGTGTACATTTTATTGTAAAATACACCCCAGAGGGCACCTTAGAGGTGCCCCCTGAAACTTAACCGACTGTCTGTGTAGGCTGACTAGTTCCAGCAGCCTGCCACACTAGAGACATGTTGCTGGCCCCATGGGGAGAGTGCCTTTGTCACTCTGAGGCCAGTAACAAAGCCTGCACTGGGTGGAGATGCTAACACCTCCCCCAGGCAGGAGCTGTAACACCTGGCGGTGAGCCTCAAAGGCTCACCCCTTTGTCACAGCCCAGCAGGGCACTCCAGCTTAGTGGAGTTGCCCGCCCCCTCCGGCCACGGCCCCCACTTTTGGCGGCAAGGCTGGAGGGAACAAAGAAAGCAACAAGGAGGAGTCACTGGCCAGTCAGGACAGCCCCTAAGGTGTCCTGAGCTGAAGTGACTCTAACTTTTAGAAATCCTCCATCTTGCAGATGGAGGATTCCCCCAATAGGGTTAGGATTGTGACCCCCTCCCCTTGGGAGGAGGCACAAAGAGGGTGTACCCACCCTCAGGGCTAGTAGCCATTGGCTACTAACCCCCCAGACCTAAACACGCCCTTAAATTTAGTATTTAAGGGCTACCCTGAACCCTAGAAAATTAGATTCCTGCGACAACAAGAAGAAGGACTGCCCAGCTGAAAACCCCTGCAGAGGAAGATCAGAAGACAACAACTGCCTTGGCTCCAGAAACTCACCGGCCTGTCTCCTGCCTTCCAAAGAACTCTGCTCCAGCGACGCCTTCCAAAGGGACCAGCGACCTCTGAATCCTCTGAGGACTGCCCTGCTTCGACGACGACAAGAAACTCCCGAGGACAGCGGACCTGCTCCAAAAAGACTGCAACTTTGTTTCAAGAAGCAGCTTTAAAGAACCCTGCAACTCCCCGCAAGAAGCGTGAGACTTGCAACACTGCACCCGGCGACCCCGACTCGGCTGGTGGAGAACCAACACCTCAGGGAGGACCCCCGGACTACTCTCCGACTGTGAGTACCAAAACCTGTCCCCCCTGAGCCCCCACAGCGCCGCCTGCAGAGGGAATCCCGAGGCTTCCCCTGACCGCGACTCTCTGAAACCTAAGTCCCGACGCCTGGAAAAGACCCTGCACCCGCAGCCCCCAGGACCTGAAGGACCGGACTTTCACTGGAGAAGTGACCCCCAGGAGTCCCTCTCCCTTGCCCAAGTGGAGGTTTCCCCGAGGAAGCCCCCCCCTTGCCTGCCTGCAGCGCTGAAGAGATCCGTTGATCTCTCATAGACTAACATTGCAAACCCGACGCTTGTTTCTACACTGCACCCGGCCGCCCCCGCGCTGCTGAGGGTGAAATTTCTGTGTGGGCTTGTGTCCCCCCCGGTGCCCTACAAAACCCCCCTGGTCTGCCCTCCGAAGACGCGGGTACTTACCTGCAAGCAGACCGGAACCGGGGCACCCCCTTCTCTCCATTCTAGCCTATGCGTTTTGGGCACCACTTTGAACTCTGCACCTGACCGGCCCTGAGCTGCTGGTGTGGTGACTTTGGGGTTGCTCTGAACCCCCTACGGTGGGCTACCTTGGACCAAGAACTGAACCCTGTAAGTGTCTAACTTACCTGGTAAAACTAACAAAAACTTACCTCCCCCAGGAACTGTGAAAATTGCACTAAGTGTCCACTTTTAAAGTAGCTATTTGTCAATAACTTGAAAAGTATACATGCAATTGAAATGATTCAAAGTTCCTAATGTACTTACCTGCAATACCTTTCAAACAAGATATTACATGTTAAATTTGAACCTGTGGTTCTTAAAATAAACTAAGAAAAGATATTTTTCTATAACAAAACCTATTGGCTGGATTTGTCTCTGAGTGTGTGTACCTCATTTATTGTCTATGTGTATGTACAACAAATGCTTAACACTACTCCTTGGATAAGCCTACTGCTCGACCACACTACCACAAAATAGAGCATTAGTATTATCTCTTTTTACCACTATTTTACCTCTAAGGGGAACCCTTGGACTCTGTGCATGCTATTCCTTACCTTGAAATAGCACATACAGAGCCAACTTCCTACACTCACTCTACAGCAATCCACCCTTCTCAATCTGGTTGACCCCAGACCAATCCAATCCATCCCACTCCAAAGCAACCCCACTCACACCAATCCACTCCACTCCAAATCACCCAACCACCCCACCCCAATCTGCCCCATCTGCTTCACTCCAATCCAAAACAATCTGCCCCATTCCAATAAAAAACAATCTGCCCCACTTTAATCCAAAACACACTCCCTCCACTTCAATCCCAAACAATTTGCCCCACTCCAATCTGCCCCACACCAATCCAAAACAGTCTGTCCCACTTCAATCTAAAACAAGCACCACTACAATCTGCCCCATGCCAATGTAAAAAAATCTGTGCCACTCCAATCCAAAAGAATCAGCTCCACTCCAATCCAAAACAATCAGCCCCACTCAAATCCAAAACAATCTTCCCCACTTCAATCTGCCCACTCCAAACCAACATACTCTGCCCCAATCCAATCCAAAACAATCTTCCAAGCTCCAGTCTGCCCCACTCCAATCCAAAACAATCTTCCCCACTCCAATCTGCCCCAATCTAATTAAAAATAAACTGCCCCATTCCAATCTGCCCCATTCTAATCCAAAACAATCTGTCCATTCCAATCTACTACAATCTGCCCCACACCAACCCAAAACAATCTGCTCCATTCCAATCTAAAGCAATCTTCCACACAACTGTCTGCCCCATTCCAGTCTAAAACAATCTGCCCCACTTGTATCTGCCCCATTCCAATCCAAAACAATCTGCACCACTCCAATCCAAAACAATTTACCACACTCCAATCAGCACCACTTCCATCCAAAACAATCTGGCCCACTCCAGTCTGCACCACTCCAATCCAAAATAACCTGCACCACTCCAATCCAAAACAATCTTCCACACTCCAATCTGTCCCACTCCAATCCAAAACAATCTGCCCCACTCCAAAACAAAACAATCTGGCCCACTCCAATCCCAAAAAATCAGCCCCACTCCATCCTTCCCCATGCCAGTCCAAAACAACCTGCAATACTCCAGTCTGCCCCACTTCAATCTAAAACAATGTGTCCTACACCAATGTGCTCCACTCCAATTCCAACAGTCTGCCCCACTGCAATCTGCCGACGCCAATCCAAAACAATCTCCCCCACTCCAATCTAAAACAATCTGCCTCACTGCAATCTGCCACACTCCATTCCATAAAATCTGCCCCACTTCAGTCTGCCCCACTCTAATCAAAAACAATCAGCCCCACTGAAATCTAAAAGAATCTGCACCACTTTGGTTGCCCCCACTCCAATCTGCCCCCTCAATCCAAAACAATCTGCCCCACTCCAATCCAAAACAATCTGCCCCACTCCAATCTGTCACATTTGAATCCACAACAATGTGCCCCACCCCAATATGCTCCACTCCTATCCCAAACAATCTGCCAAACTCTATTCGTAAAAAGACAATCTGCCCCACGCCAATCCAAAATAATTTTCCCCACTCCAATCTAAAAAATCTGCCCCACTCCAGTCCAAAACAACATGCCCCACTCCAATTCAAAACAATCTGCACCACTCCAATCTGTCATCCTCCAATCTGTCCCACTGAAATCCAGAGTAATCTGCTACATGCCAATCTGCCTTACTCCAATCCGAGACAATCTGCCCCACTCCAATCCAAAACAATCTGCTCCACTCCAATTTAAAAAACCTGCCCTACTCCAATACTAAAGTATGCCGCACTCTAATCCAAAACAATCTGCCCCACTCCAATCCAAACCAATCTGCACCACTCCAATCTGCCCATTGTTTAATTCACAAGAGTCTGCCTCTCTCCAGTCTGCCAACTCCAATCCAAAACAACATACCATATTCCAGTCCAAAACAATTTACCCCACTCCAATCCAAAACAATCTTCCCCACTTCAATCTGTCCCACCACAATTCAAAACAATCTGCCCCACTCCAATGTGCCCCACTCAACTCTATAATAATCTGCCCCACTCCAACCCACTCTAATCTGCCCCACTCCAAAACAAAACAATCTGCCCCATCTAATCTGCCCCACACCAATCCAAAACAACCTGCCCTACTCGTGTCTGCCTCCTTCCAATCTGCCCCACTCCAATCCAGATCAATGTGCCCCACTCCAATCCCAACAATCTGCCCCACGCCAATCCAAAACAATCTTCCCACTACAGTCTGTCCCACTCCAATCTACTCAATTTGCCCCATTCTAATCTGTCCTACGTCAATCCAAAACAATCTGCCCCACTCCAATCTAAAAAATCTGCCCACTTCAATTCAAAACAATCTGCCCTACTCTGATTTGCCACCCTCCAATCTGCACCACTACAATTCAGAATAATCTGTTGCATGCCACTCTGCCTCACTCCCATACAAATCAATGTGCCCCACTCCAATATGCTCCAGTCCCAACAATCTGCCTGACTCCAATCCAAGACAATCTGCCCCACTCCAATCCAAAACAGTCTGTCTCACTCTAGTTGGCCCCACACCAATCTGCCCTACTCCAGTTCACCCCACTCGAATCTGTCTCTCTCCAATCTCCCCCACTCTAATCCAAATCAATCTGCCCCACTCCAATCCAAAAACATCTGTCTCACTTTTGTCTGCCCCACTCCAATCTGTCCCACTCCAGTTCACCCCACTCCAATCTGTCACTCTCCAATCTGCCTCACTCCAATCCAAAACAGTCTGCCCCACACCAATGTACTGTACTCCAGTCCAAAACATTCTGCCCAACTCCAATCTGCTCCCGTCCAATCTGACCCACTTGAATCCAAAACATTCTGCCCCACCTCAACCTTCCCAACTTTAATTCACCCCAATCCAATGTGGCTCAATGGAATTCAAGCCACCTGACCACAATCTAATCCACCCCACTGCACCCCATTCAACCCCACTCCACACCAATCCACCCCATTCAATCCAACATAATCTGCCCCACTCCAATCTGTCTCACCCCAATCCAAACAATCTGCCCCACTCCAACTAAAAAATAACGCCACACTCCAATACAAAACCGTCTGCCGCATTCCAATCCAAAATAATCTCCCCCACTCCAATTTACCCCACTCCAATCCACACCACTCCAGTCTGCCACTCTCCAATTCAAAACAATCTGCCTCTCTCCAGTATGCCCACTCCAATTCAAAACAACATGCCCCACTCCAATCCAGAGCAATTTACCCCACTTCCATCCAAAACAACCGTTCCCACTTCAATCTGTCCCACTACAATTCAAAACAATCTGCCCCACTTCAATGTGCCCCACTCAGATCTAAAATAATCTGCCCCACTCCAGTCTGCTCCACTCCAAGATAAAACAATCTGCCCCACTCTAATCTGCCCCTCTCCAATCCAAATCAATGTGCCCACTCCAATCCCCCATCCAATCCCAACAATCTGCCCCACTCTAATCCAAACCAATCTGCCCCACTCCAATCTGTTCCACTCCAATCTAAACATCTGCCCCACTCCAATCCACTCACTCTGCCCCATTTTAATCTGTCTCATGGCAATCCAAAATAACCTGCCCCACTCCAATTCGAAACAATCTGCCCCTCTTCGATCTGCCAACCTCCAATCTGCACCACTGCAATTCAGAATCTGCTGCGTGCCAATCTGCCTCACTCCAATCCAAGACGATCTGTCCCACTCCAATCCAAAACAATCTGCCCACTCCAATCTGTCCTATTCCAGTCTACCCTACTCTAATTCAATCCAATCGGCCCCACTTTAATCCAAAAACACTCTGACTCACTCTAGTCCACCCCACTCCAATCTACCCCACTCCAATTAGCCCCATTCCAGTCTGTCACTCTCCAATCTCTCCCACTCTAATCCAAACCAATCTGCCACCACTCCAATCCAAAACAGTCTGTATCACTCTAGGACGCCCCAATCCAACCTGCCCCATTCCAGTTTGCCCCACTCCAATCTGTCACTCTCCAATCTGCACCACTCCAATCCAAAACAGTCTGCCCCACTCCAATGTACCATACTACAATCCAAAACAGTCTGCCCAACTCCAATCTGCTCCCCTCCAATCTGACCCACTTGAATCTAAGACATTCTGCCCCACTGCAATATGCCCCACTCTAATTCACCCCAACCCAACCTGCCTCAATGGAATTCAATACACCTCACCACAATCCAATCCACCCCACTGCACCCCAATTCACTCCACTCCACCCTAATCCACCCCAACCCAATCCAAAACAATCTGCTCCACTCCAATCTGCCTCACCACAGTCCAAAACAATTTGCCCCACTCCAATTAAAACAAATCTGCCTCACTCCAATCTAAAACAGACTGCCGCACTCCAATCCAAATCAATCTGCCCCACTCCAAATTGCCCCACTCTAATCCAAAACAGTCTGCCCCACTCCAATCTGCCCCTCTCCAGTCCAAAACAATTTGCCCCACTGCAATCCAAAACTATCTTCCCCACTTTAATCTGCCCCACTCCAATTCAAAACAATCTGCCCTACTCAAATCTAGAATAATCTGCCCCACTCCAACCTACTCCAATCTGCTCCACTGCAAAAGAAAACAATCTGCCCACTCTAATCTGCCCCATGCCAATTCAAAACAACCTGCCCCACTCCAGTCCACCCCACTCCAATACAAATCAATGTGGCCCACTCCAATCTGCTCCAATCCCAACAACCTGGCCTCTCCAATCTAAAAAATCTGCCCCACCCCAATCTGCCCTACCCCAATCTGCCTCACTCCAATCCAAATAATCTGCCCCACACCAATCTGTACTACTCCAAGCTGCCTCACTCCAATCCAATTCGAAACAATATGCCCTCTTCAATCTGCCACCCTCCAATCTGCACCACTGCAATTCAGAATAATCTGCTGCATGCCAATCTGACTCACTCCATTCCAAGACAATCTGTCCCACTCCAATCCAAATAATCTGCCCCACTCCAATCTAAAAAATCGGCCCCACTTCAATTCAAAACAATCTGCCCTACTCCGTTTTGCCACCCTCCAATCTGCACCACTGCAATTCAGAATAATCTGTTGCATGCCAATCTGCCTCACTCCCATACAAATCAATGTGCCCCACTTCAATATGCTCCAGTCCCAACAATCTGCCTGACTCCATTCCAAGACAATCTGCCCCACTCCAATCCAAAACAGTCTGTCCCACTCTAGTTGGCCCCACACCAATCTGCCCTACTCCAGTTCACCCCACTCAAATCTGTCTCTCTCCAATCTCCCCCACTCTAATCCAAATCAATCTGCCACACTCCAAATCATAAAAGTCTGTCTCACTCTTGTCTGCCCCACTCCAATCTGTCCCACTCCAGCTCACCCCACTCCAATCTGTCACTCTCCAATCTGCACCACTCCAATCCAAAACAGTCTGCCCCACACCAATGTACTCTACTCCAGCCCAAAACAGTCTGCCCAACTCCAATGTGCTCCCATCCAATCTGACCCACTTGAATCCAAAACATTCTGCCCCACCACAATCTTCCCAACTTTAATTCACCCCAATCCAATGTGGCTCAATGGAATTCAATCCACCTCACCCCAATCTAATCCACCCCACTGCACCCCAATTAACCCCACTCCACACCAATCCACCACGCTCAATCCAAAATAATCTGCCCCACTCCAATCTGTCTCACCCCAATCCAAACAATCTGCCCACTCCAATTAAAAAAAACCTCCCCACTCCAATACAAAACCGTCTGCCGCACTCCAATCCAAAACAATCTGCCCCACTCCAATTTACCCCACTCCAATCCCCTCCAATCCACACCACTCCAGTCTGCCCCTCTCCAATTCAAAACAATCCGCGTCCCTCCAGTATGCCCACTCCAATTCAAAACAACATGCCCCACTCTAATCCAAAGCAATTTACCCCACTTCAGTCCAAAACAACCGTACCCACTTCAATCTGTCCCACTACAATTCAAAACAATCTGCCCCACTCCAATGTGCCCCACTCAGATCTAAAATAATCTGCCCCACTCTAACCCACTCCAGTCTGCTCCACTCCAAGATAAAACAATCTGCCCCACTCTAATCTGCCCCACTCCAATCCAAATCAATGTGCCCACTCCAATCCCCATCAAATCCTAACAATCTGCCCCTCTCCAATCCAAAACAATCTGCCCCACTACAATCTGTTCCACTCCAATCTAAATAGTCTGCCCCACTACAATCCACTCAATCTGCCCCATTCTAATCTGTCCCATGCCAGTCCAAAACAATCTGCCCCACTCCAATCTAAAAATTCTGCCCCACCCCAATCTGTACTACTCCAAGCTGCCTCACTCCAATCCAATTCGAAACAATCTGCCCTCTTCAATCTGCCACACTCCAATCTGCACCACTGCAATTCAGAATAATCTGCTGCATGCCAATCTGACTCACTCCATTCCAAGACAATCTGTCCCACTCCAATCCAAAACAATCTGCCCCACTCCAATCTGTCCCACTACATTTCAAAACAATCTGCCCCACTCCAATGTGCCCCACTCAGATCTAAATAATCTGCCCCACTCCAACCCACTCCAATCTGCCCAAATCCAAAACAAAACAATCTGCCCTGCTCTAATCTGCCCCACGCCAATCCAAAACAACCTGCCCTACTCTAGTCTGTCCTACTCTAATCTGCCCCACTCCAATCCAAATCAATGTGCCCACTCCAATCCCCATCCAATCCCAACAATCTACCCCACTCCAATCCAAAACAATCTGCCCCACTCCAATCTGTTCCACTCCAATCTAAACATCTGCCCCACTCCAATCCCAACAATCTGCCCCATTTTAATCTGTCCCATGCCAATCCAAAACAATCTGCCCCACTCCAATCTAAAATATCTGCCCCACCCCAATCTGCCCTACTCCAATCTGCCTCACTCCAATCCAAAATAACCTGCCCCACTCCAATTCGAAACAATCTGCCCCTCTTCGATCTGCCAACCTCCAATCTGCACCACTGCAATTCAGAATCTGCTGCGTGCCAATCTGCCTCGCTCCAATCCAAGACGATCTGTCCCACTCCAATCCAAAACAATCTGCCACACTCCAATCTGTCCTATTCCAGTCTACCCTACTCTAATTCAATCCAATCTGCCCCACTTTAATCCAAAACACTCTGTCTCACTCTAGTCCACCCCACTCCAATCTGCCCCACTCCAGTTTGTCACTCTCCAATCTCCCCCACTCTAATCCAAACCAATCTGCCCCACTCCATTCCAAAACAGTCTGTATCACTCTAGGCTGCCCCACTCCAATCTGCCCCATTCCAGTTTGCCCCACTCCAATCTGTCACTTCGAATCTGCACCACTCCAATCCAAAACAGTCTGCCCACTCCAATCCAAAACAGTCTGCCCCACTCCAATGTACCATACTACAATCCAAAACAGTCTGCCCAACTCCAGTCTGCTCCCCTCCAATCTGACCCACTTGAATCTAAGACATTCTGCCCCACTGCAATATGCCCCACTCCAATTCACCCCAATCCAACCTGCCTTAATGGAATTCAATCCACCTCACCACAATCCAATCCACCCCACTGCACCCCAATTCACTCCACTCCACCCTAATCCACCCCAACCCAATCCAGAACAATCTGCTCCACTCCAATCTGCTTCACCACAGTCCAAAACAATTTGCCCCACTCCAATTCAAACAAATCTGCCTCGCTCCAATCTAAAACAGTCTGCCACACTCCAATCCAAATCAATCTGCCCCACTCCAATTTGCCCCACTCTAATCCAAAACAGTCTGCCCCACTCCAATCTGCCCCTCTCCAATCCAAAACAATTTGCCCCACTGCAATCCAAAACTATCTTCCACACTTTAATCTGCCCCACTCCACTTCAAAACAATCTGCCCTACTCAAATCTAGAATAATCTGCCCCACTCCAACCTACTCCAATCTGCCCCACTCCAAAAGAAAACAATCTGCCCCGCTCTAATCTGCCCCTTGCCAATTCAAAACAACCTGCCCCACTCCAGTCCGCCCCACTCCAATACAAATCAATGTGGCCCACTCCAATCTGCTCCAATCCCAACGACCTGTCCTCTACAATCTAAAAAATCTGCCCCAACCCAATCTGCCCTACTCCAATCTGCCTCACTCCAATCCAAAACAACCTGCCCCACTCCAGTTTAAAACAATCTGTCCCACTCTAATCTGCCACCCCCAATCTGCACCACTGCAATCCAGAAAAATCTGCAACACCAATCTGCCTCACTCCAATCCAAGACAATCTGCCCCACTCCGATCCAAAGCAATCTGTCTGACTCTAATCTGTCCCATTCCAATCTGCCCTACTCTAATCCAAACCAATCTGTTCCACTCCAATCCAAAACAGCCTGTCTCACTCTAGTCCCCCCATCCCAATCTGCCCCACTCCAGTTCACCCCAGTACAATCTGTCACTCTCCAATCTCCCCCACTCCAATCAAAATCAATCTGGCCCAGTCCAATCCAAAACAGTCTATCTCACTCTAGTGTGCCCCCCTCCAATCTGCCCCACTCCAGTTCGCCCCACTACAATCTGTCACTCTCCAATCTACCCCACACCAATCCAAAACAGTCTTCACCACTCCAATGTGCCCTACTCCAAAACAGTCTGCCCAACTCCAATCCCCTCCCCTCCAGTCTGACCCACTTGAATCCAAAACATTCTGCCCCACTGCAATCTGACCCACTCCAAACCACCCCAATCCAGTCTGCCTCAATGGAATTCAGTTCACCTCACCACAACCCAATCCAGCCCATTGTACCCCAATTCACTCCAATCCACCCCAATCCACCCCACCCCAATCCACAACAATCTGCCCCACTCTAATCTGCCCCACCCCAGTCCAAAACAAGCTGCCCCACTCCAATTTGCGCCACTCCAATCTAAAACAATCCGCACCACTCCAATCTGCTCCTCTCCAGTCCAAAATATTCTACCTCTCTCCAATCTGCCCACTCCAATCCAAAACAACATGCCCCAATCCAATCTGTCCCACTCCAATCCAAAACTATTTGCACCACTCAAACCCAAAACAATCTTCCCCACTCCAATCTGCCCCACTCCAATCGGAAACAATCAGCCCCACTCCAATGTGCCCCACTCAAATCTAGAATAATCTGCCCCAATCCAACCCACTCCAATCTGCCCCACTCCAAAACAAAACAATCTGCCCCACTCTAGTCTGCCCCACGCCAATTGAAAACAATATGCCCCACTCCAATCTGCCCCACTCCAATCCAAAACAATTTGCCCCGCTCCAATCCAAAACAATCTTTCGCACTTCAATCTGCCCCACTCCAATTTGAAACAATCAGCCACATTCCAAAGTGTCCCACTCCAAAACAAAACACTCTGCCCCACTCTAATCTGCCCACACCAATCCAAAACAATCTGCCGCACTCCAGTCGGCCCCACTCCAATCCAAATCAATCTTTCCCATTCTAATCTGTCCCATGCCAATCCAAAACAATCTGCCCCTCTCCAGTCTAAAAAGTCTCCCCACCCCAATCTGCCCTACTCTAATCTGCCTCGCTCCAATCCAAAACAACCTGCCCCACTCCAATTCAAAACAGTCTGTCCCACTCTAATCTGCCACCCACAATCTGCACCACTGTTATCCAGAAAAATCTGTAACACCAATCTGCCTCACTCCAATCCAAGACAATCTGCCCCACTCCAATCCAAAGCAAACTGTCTGACTCTAATCTGTCCCATTCCAATCTGCCCTACTCTAATCCAAACCAATCTGCTCTACTCCAATCCAAAACAATCTGTCTCACTCTAGTCCCCCATCTCAATCTGCCCCACTCCAGTTCGCCCCACTACAATCTGTCACTCTCCAATCTACCCCACACCAATCCAAAACAGTCTTCACCACTCCAATGTGCACTACTCCAAAACAGTCTGCCCAACTCCAATCCCCTCCCCTCCAGTCTGACCCACTTGAATCCAAAACATTCTGCCCCACTGCAATCTGACCCACTCCAAACCACCCCAATCCAGTTTGCCTCAATGGAATTCAGTTCACTTCACCACAACCCAATCCAGCCCATTGTACCCCAATTCACTCCAATCCACCCCAATCGACCCCACCCCAATCCACAACAATCTGCCCCACTCTAATCTGCCCCACCCCAGTCCAAAACAAGCTGCCCCACTCCAATTTGCGCCACTCCAATCTAAAACAATCCGCACCACTCCAATCTGCTCCTCTCCAGTCCAAAATAATCTACCTCTCTCCAATCTGCCCACTCCAATCCAAAACAACATGCCCCAATCCAATCTGTCCCACTCCAATCCAAAACTATTTGCACCACTCAAACCCAAAACAATCTTCCCCACTTCAATCTACCCCACTCCAATCGGAAACAATCAGCCCCACTCCAATGTGCCCCATTCAAATCTAGAATAATCTGCCCCAATCCAACCCACTCCAATCTGCCCCACTCCAAAACAAAACAATCTGCCCCACTCTAGTCTGCCCCACGCCAATTGTAAACAATATGCCCCACTCCAATCTGCCCCACTCCAATCCAAAACAATTTGCCCCGCTCCAATCCAAAACAATCTTTCCCACTTCAATCTGCCCCACTCCAATTTGAAACAATCAGCCACATTCCAAAGTGTCCCACTCCAAAACAAAACACTCTGCCCCACTCTAATCTGCCCACGCCAATCCAAAACAATCTGCCGCACTCCAGTCGGCCCCACTCCAATCCAAATCAATCTTTCCCATTCTAATCTGTCCCATGCCAATCCAAAACAATCTGCCCCTCTCCAGTCTAAAAAGTCTCCCCACCCCAATCTGCCCTACTCTAATCTGCCTCGCTCCAATCCAAAACAACCTGCCCCACTCCAATTCAAAACAGTCTGTCCCACTCTAATCTGCCACCCACAATCTGCACCACTGTTACCCAGAAAAATCTGCAACACCAATCTGCCTCACTCCAATCTAAGACAATCTGCACCACTCCAATCCAAAGCAAACTGTCTGACTCTAATCTGTCCCATTCCAATCTGCCCTACTCTAATCCAAACCAATCTGCTCTACTCCAATCCAAAACAATCTGTCTCACTCTAGTCCCCCATCTCAATCTGCCCCACTCCAGTTCACCACACTCCAATCTGTCACTTTCCAATCTCCCCCACTCCAATCCAAATCAATCTGACCCACTCCAATCCAAAACAGTCTATCTCACTCTAGTCTGCCCCACTCCAATCTGCCCCACTCCAGTTCGCCCCACTACAATCTGTCACTCTCCAATCTACCCCACACCAATCCAAAACAGTCTTCACCACTCCAATGTGCCCTACTCCAAACAGTCTGCCCAACTCCAATCCCCTCGCCTCCAGTCTGACCCACTTGAATTCAAAACATTCTGCCCCACTGCAATCTGCCCCACTCCAATCCACCCCAATCCAATCTGCCTCAATGGAATTCAGTTCACCTCACCACAATCCAATCCAGCCCACTGTACCCCAATTCACTCCAACCAATCCACCCCAATCCACCCCACCCCAATCCACAACAATCTACCCCACTCCAATCTGCCCCACCCCAGTCCAAAACAATCTGCCCCACTCCAATTTGCGCCACTCCAATCTAAAACAATCTGCACCACTCCAATCTGCTCCTCTCCAGTCCAAAATAATCTACCTCTCTCCAATCTGCCCACCCCAATCCAAAACAACATGCCCCAATCCAATCTGTCCCACTCCAATCCAAAACTATTTGCACCACTCAAACCCAAAACAATCTTCCCCACTTCAATCTGCCCCACTCCAATCGGAAACAATCAGCCCCACTCCAATGTGCCCCACTCAAATCTAGAATAATCTGCCCCACACCAACCCACTCCAATCTGCCCCACTTCAAAACAAAACAATCTGCCCCACTCTTGTCTGCCCCACACCAATTGAAAACAATATGCCCCACTCCAATCTGCCCCACTCCAATCCAAAACAATCTTTCCCACTTCAATCTGCCCAACTCCAATTTGAAACAATCAGCCACATTCCAAAGTGTCCCACTCCAAAACAAAACACTCTGCCCCACTCTAATCTGCCCCACGCCAATCCAAAACAATCTGCCGCACTCCAGTCGGCCCCACTCCAATCCAAATCAATCTTTCCCATTCTAATCTGTCCCATGCCAATCCAAAACAATCTGCCACTCTCCAGTCTAAAAAGTCTCCCCACCCCAATCTGTCCTACTCCAATCTGCCTCACTCCAATCCAAAACAACCTGCCCCACTCCAATTCAAAACAATCTGTCCCACTCTAATCTGCCACCCACAATCTGCACCACTGCTATCCAGAAAAATCTGCAACACCAATCTGCCTCACTCCAATCCAAGACAATCTGCCCCACTCCAATCCAAAGCAAACTGTCTGACTCTAATCTGTCCCATTCCAATCTGCCCTACTCTAATCCAAACCAATCTGCTCTACTCCAATCCAAAACAGTCTGTCACACTCTAGTTCCCCCATCTCAATCTGCCCCACTCCAGTTCACCCCACTCCGATCTGTCACTCTCCAATCTCCCCCACTCCAATCCAAATCAATCTGACCCACTCCAATCCAAAACAGTCTATCTCACTCTAGTCTGCCCCACTCCAATCTGCCCCACTCCAGTTCGCCCCACTACAATCTGTCCCTCTCCAATCTACCCCACACCAATCCAAAACAGTCTTCACCACTCCAATGTGCCCTACTCCAAATAGTCTGCCCAACTCCAATCCCCTCCCCTCCAGTCTGACCCACTTGAATTCAAAACATTCTGCCCCACTGCAATCTGCCCCACTCCAATCCACCCCAATCCAATCTGCCTCAATGGAATTCAGTTCACCTCACCACAATCCAATCCAGCCCACTGTACCCCAATTCACTCCAATCCACCCCAATCTACCCCACCCCAATCCACAACAATCTGCCCCACTCCAATCTGCCCCACCCCAGTCCAAAACAAGCTGCCCCACTCCAATTTGCGCCACTCCAATCTAAAACAATCCGCACCACTCCAATCTGCTCCTCTCCAGTCCAAAATAATCTACCTCTCTCCAATCTGCCCACTCCAATCCAAACCAACATGCCCCAATCCAATCTGTCCCACTCCAATCTAAAACTATTTGCACCACTCAAACCCAAAACAATCTTCCCCACTTCAATCTGCCCCACTCCAATCGGAAAGAATCAGCCCCACTCCAATGTGCCCCACTCAAATCTAGAATAATCTGCCCCACTCCAACCCACTCCAATCTGCCCCACTCCAAAACAAAACAATCTGCCCCACTCTAGTCTGCCCCACGCCAATTGAAAACAATATGCCCCACTCCAATCTGCCCCACTCCAATCCAAAACAATTTGCCCCGCTCCAATCCAAAACAATCTTCCCCAGTTCAGTCTGCCCCACTCCGATTTGAAACAATCAGCCACATTCCAAAGTGTCCCACTCCAAAACAAAACACTCTGCCCCACTCTAATCTGCCCCACACCAATCCAAAACAAACTGCCGCACTCCAGTCGGACCCACTCCAATCCAAATCAATGTTCCCCACTCCAATCTGCTCCATTCCCAACAATCTGCCCACTCCAAACCAAAACAATGTGCCCCACTACAATCTGTCCCACTCCAATCTAAACAATCTGCCCCACTCCAGTCTGCCCCCTCTAATCCAAAACATCTGGACAACTCCAATCTGCCCCACTTCACTCCAAAACAATCTGCCCACTCCAATATGCCTCGCTCAATCCAGAACAATCTGCCCCACTCCAATCTGCCCAAGCCAATCCAAAACAATCTGCCTCAGTCCTATCAAAACAAACTTCCCCGCTCCAATGTGCCCCATTCCAATCTCAAACATCTCCCCCACTACAGTCCAGATCAATCTACACACTCCAGTCTGCCTCACTGAATCCAAAGCAACCTGCCTCACTCCAATCTGCCCCCTCATTCCAAAACAATCTGCCCCTCTCTAATCGAAAAACAATCTACCCCACTCCCATCTGCCCCACTCCAATCCAAAACACCCTGACCCACTCCAATCCAAAACAATCTGTCCCACTCCACTCTAGGATAATCTGCCACACTCCAATCTGCTCCACTTAACTCCAAAACAATCCGCCCCATTCCAATCTAAAACAATCTGCCGTATTGCAATCTGCCTCACTCTAATCCAAAATAATGTGCCGGTGTCAAATCCGAAACTATCTGCCCCACTGCAATCCAAAACAATCTGCCCCACTCTAGTCCACCCACCTCAATCTGTCACTCTCCAATTTCCCTCACTCCAATCTGAAACAATCTGCCCCACTCAAATTGGCCCCACTCCAATCCAAAACAATCTGCCCCACTCCTATTTACCCCACTACAATACAGCCCACTCCAGTCCGCCCACTCCACTTCAAAACATTCTGCTCCACAGCAATCTTCCCCAATCCAATTAACCCCAATCAATCTACACCAATTGAATTCAATCCACCCCCAATCCAGTGCACCCCACTGCATCACAATCCACTCCACTCCACCCCTATTGCCCCACTCCACCCAATCCATCCCACTCCAATCCAAAACAATCTGCCCCACTCCAATCTGCCCCACTCCAGTCCAAAACAATCTGCCCCACTTTAATTAAAAAAAGTGCCCTACTCCAATCCAAAACAATCTGCCTCACTCCACTCTAAAACAATCCACACCACTCCAATCTGCCCCACTCCAAACCAAAACAATCTGCCCCACTCCAATCAAAAACAATCTACCCACTGCAATCTGCCTCTCTCCAATCTGCCCTACTCCATTCCATCCCACTCCAATCCAATCCACCTCACTCCTGTCCAATCTACCCCACTCCATCCCATTTCACCGCACTCCAATCTACCTCAGTCCACCCCAATCCAGTCTACCCCACAACAATCCAATACAGCCCAATCAAATCTACGCTACTCCAGTACAATCGAATTCACACCTATCCAATCCACCCCTCCACACTCCACTCCAATACAATACACCATAATCCACCTCACTCCAATCCAATCCATCCTACTTCAGTCCAGTCCACCAAACACAAATCCAACCCAATCCATTCCAATCCAACCTAGTCCACCAACTCAAATCAATTCCAGTCCAATCCATCCACCTCTCTTCAATCAATCGCTCTCCAATCCAGTTCACCTTAATCCACCCCACTCCAGTCCAATCCAGTCCACTTGAATCCACCCCACTCCAATCCATTTCACCCCACCTCTAACCACCGTAATCCAGCCCACTCCAATCCAATCCACCCCACTCCAATCCACCTCACACCAGTCCAATTCACCACACTTCAATCCAGCTCACTCCAATCCATCCCACTCCAAAACGTTCACCCATCCCACTTCAATCCAATCTCCCCAGATAAATCCAATCTACCTCACACCAATCCAATTTACTCCACTCCAATCCACACTATTCCACTTGAGTCCAATCCACCACAATCATCCCCACTCAAAATTCACCCCACTCCAATCCACCCCACTGCAATCGATTCTACCCCACCCCATTTTCAATCTACCCCATCCAGTCCACCCCACTCCTATCCATCCTACCCCATACAGTCCACCCCACTCCAATCCACCCCACTCCACTTCAATCCACCTCACTCCACTCCAATCCAATCTACTTCAGTCTACCTCACTCTACCCCAATCCAATCCACCTCACTCCAATCCAGTCCATCCAGCCCAGTCCACCCCAATCCAATCTAATTCAATTCACCCACTCTAATCCACCCCTCTCTTCTCCAATCCAATCCACCTAAATCTAGTTGAATCCACCCACTCCAATTCAATGAATCCAGTCCACCCCACATAAATCCAATCCACCCCACACCAATCCAATTTACCCTACTCTTCTTAAATCCAATCCCCCACAATCAACCCCACTCACATTCACCCCACTCCACCCCACTCCAGTTCACTTACTCCCATCAAACACACTCCAGTTCAATCTCACCCACTCCAATCCACCCCAACTCAATCGAATCCACCCCACCCTATTTTCAATCTACCCCATCCAGTCCACCCCACCGTAATCCATCCCCCCAGCCAGTCCACCCCACTCCAATCCATCCCAATCCACTCCAGTCTACCCCATTCCACGTCAATCTACCCCACTGCACTCCAATCCACCCCACTTCAATCTACCCCACTCCTCTTCAATCCACCTCACTCCACTCCAATCCAAACCACTCCAGTCCACCCTACTCTACCTTGATCCAATCCACCTCACTCCAATCGAATACATCCAGTCCACCCCAATCCAATTCAATCCAATTCACTCCACTCTAATCGACCCATCTCTAGTCCAGTCTATCCCAATTTAGTTCCATCCACCCCACTCCAATTCAAAGAATCCAATCCACACCACATAAATCCAGTTTTCCCCACTCTAATCCACCCTTCTCCACTTCAGTCCAATCCACCACAATCAACCCCACTCAAATTCACCCACTCCAATCCACAGCACTCCAGTCAAACACACCCCAGTCCCATTCATCCCACTCTAATCCACCCCACTGCACCCCAATCAAATCCACCACCCCATTTTCAATCCACCCCGTCCAGTCCACCCCACCACAATTCATCCCACCCCAGCCAGTCCACCTTACTCCAATCCTCCCCACTCCTGTCCAGTCTACCCTACGCCATGTCAATCTACCCCACTGCACTCCAATCCACCCCACTCTACTCCAATCTACCCCACTCCACTTCAATCCACCTCACTCCACTCCAATCCAATCTACTCCAGTCCACCCCACTCTACCTTAATCCAATCCACCTCACCTCACTCCAGTCCAATACAACCAGCCCAGTCCACTCCAGTCCAATCCAATCCAGTTCAGTCAAATCCAATTCACCCCACTCTAATCCACCCCTCTCTAGTCCAATCCACCCCAATCTAGTGCAATCCACCCCACTCCAATTCAATGAATCCAATCCACCCTACTCTGATCCACCCCAGTCTAATCCAATCCACTCCTGTCCAATCCAATCTACCCCACTCCAGTTCAGTCTAACCCACCCCACTCCAGTCCAATCTAATCCACCCACTTCACCCCATCCCACTCCAATTCATCCCACTGCAAGCGACCCTATTCCAATCCAATCCACCACTCCCCATCCCAATCCAATCCACCACACTCCAATCAGATCCACTTCTCCCCAGGCCTATCACGCCAATTCAAACCACCTACCCTAGTCCAATCTAATCTACCCCACTGCAGTTCACTCCACTGCACTCCACCCCAGTCCAATCCACCTCACCCCATTTCAATATACACCCCACCAATTCACCCACTGTAATCCACCCCACTCCCACTAATCCACCCCACTCTATCCCAATCCAATCCACCCCACTCTGCACCAACCCAATCCAGCAAATACTTAAGTCCTCTTCAACCTACTCCACCCTATTCCACCCCACTCTACAGTACTCCACTCTATGACACTGCACTCTACGACACTCCTGACACTGAACCACTGAACTCTACTTCCCTCTACTCAACTCTACAACTCTCTACTGCCACTACTTAGCTCTACGACACTCTACTCCAACAAATCCACTCTACAGCACTCCTCCGTCACTCCACCTGACACTCATTGCCACTAGCGTTTAGCCATGTTGAACAGCAGCCACACTGGTGTACAACATGGCAAAAACACATTACCAAGCCAACAGCTTTCGTATAAGTGAGACCTATTGGCTTTGCCGATGCTTGTTGGAGATGGGTAATCCTTCTGTACACAAGGAGCACGGGACATGTATGGGTGAGCAACACAGTTTCCTGGAGGTGAGAGGTCCAGAAAAGGACTGGACAGGAGTGCACTCTCTTACCAATGATTTTTGCACTCATAATTAAGCCCCTCGCACTACTGATAAGGCAGAGGCATGCCGACGATGGTGTACTATTAAAATGTACATGTACGATAATATCAATATATGCTGATGATATTTTGTTAACGCCAGGAATCCAGTGGATACGTGGGAAGGAATAGAGAACACAATGAACGAGGTGGGCCACTTGTTGGGTTTCATACGTTAATATATAATATATAGTTTATCATTTTTATCTCAAATGGCAGGCAGATTTGGAGGGGTTGTATGACACAACCACACATCCAAAAACAACGCATGCCTGAACAACACGGTCAGAACAACCACTGCGTCTTTACCACTCATGGCTTTACCATGGATGCCTTTACAACTAAATTTGTTGTAAAAGCATATGTGGTAAAGAAGTATGCGTGATAAATTCCCTCCTCCCCTGCACCCTAACACGCCCCTGTACTTAAAACTACCCTGCCCTAGACCCTGAGCCCTAAACCTAAAAAACTACCCCAAACCTCCCACCCCCCGCCCGACCTCCCCTGCTCTTAAAACTATCCCAAGGCCTAAATCCTCAAAATTACCTCGACCCACAGCCCTCCTACCCTTAAAATCTACCTGCGCCCTGAGCCCTAAAATACACCAGCCATCCACCCGCCCCTGCCCATACAACTACCCCTCGCAAACCCACAAAACGACCCCTACCCCCGCCCTGAGCCTTAAAACCACCCATGCACCCCTCAATACCGTCCCAAACTCTCCCAACCCTACTTACCTCAACCGATCCGTTTTCCTGCTCCTTCCTGCTTCCTCAGCTAGACCGCCGTTTGAACAACCCGTATGTGATGCGTCCTTAAGACATATGCATTGTTCAGGCAAGCTTTGTTTAGCTTGCGGCCTTCTGCTACGCGTGGCTATGCCTGCGTAGTTTAGGCTGTTTCCTGGATTTAATCTTTATCTTTCATCATTCTGAATGTCTGTCTCCAGCAGGGATTGTTTCTACAATCCCTTTAAGGCTCTTGTGTGCTAATGCAGACTATAAGGTAAACCACAAAATCTCTAGTCAGTGAAAATATATTTTGGAAACTTCTTGCCATAATGAACACAATTTCAACTCAAATGTATCAAGGTAAATGAGCATCTGGTGTCCATTGACCCCGATAGGCATTATCTGGGCAGAGGTGCTCCCTGGATTCAGTTACACCAACAGCCGAGCTGCTTTAAGGTGCCATCCAGTGACCATTATGATATATATAAAAATAATAAGCCTATCATGTACCCAGGGAATGATAGGGACCTAGGAGATGAGAGAAACATATAATTACGGACACAAATCTCTTGGTTTAGATACATAGGGCTATTAAGGGGTGCAGATTGGGAGAATGGGTACAAATCTAATGTTAATGACACTTGGAAAAAAGCATAAAGAAATGGTTACAATTGCCGATGTCACTGACGGGTTGCATCGCTCTCAGTATAACGATCACGCTCCCAAGGGTGCTGTATATCTTGCAACATATGAACATGCACATAATGGAATCCTCTTTCCCTAAGTTAGATGAGTTATTGTGGCTACTAATGTGGGATAGCGGCAGGACAAAAGTAGCTCTGGACGTTACAGAGTTTCCATGGGAAAAAGGTTATATAATGATCCCTAATTTTAGGATGTACTGTCAGACGCAGGACTACAATATTGTTCGTTTCCTGGATGGAAGATAACTCAAGATCTGGTATGTGGTGCACCACAACAGATTTTACAACCTACAGCGGTAATGGCGGTTCCCCTGATGCTTCTGAGAATGCCCAGACACTTACCAATGCATTACAGGCCATTATGGCAGCATGGAAAGATGCGGTCATGCTGGAGAAACAGAGATGTACCAACCGCTGCGCACACGGCGGTGTGTTCGCATCTCTCAGGATTTATAACAGAAAATGACTGTAGATGGGAATTGCAATTCATAGGAAATGTATGCGAGGAGGGTAGATTGTTGGGGATTGCAGCCTTTTGTAGAAAAAAAAGAGGGATTGAGATAAAAAAAAGGGAAAATATGGCCCGATTTCCCTGAGAAGCCCGACATTCATATTCTAAAACGATCATTGATGGGCATGCAACGGGGTGGGAGGGGTTGGAATTATTTCAAGGCTTTATGTGGTGCTTCTGTCACAAGAAGTCAAAAACATGGAAAAGATTAGGCTGCATCGGGGCAGTGCTATGGAAGAGGAGTTGGAGGGAAGAAGCTGGTATACAGGTTTTTAGAACTGCAACAAAGTCAGCCGCAAGGGCTGGTTAAAGCTGATTAATTCAATATGTATTCATGGGGTATATATGATCCTGCAACTGTTACATAGGATGAATCGGAGTAACACAGAAGTATGCTCTAAATATAATGTAGTGGGTGCATATATATATACGTGGTAGGAATGTCCGAGGATAAAGCTTCTGGATAGAAGCAGTTGACAAACTGCAGAATATCGATCTGCAGCCAACAACACAAATGGCTCGTGTTATTCCCCAGATGTGAAAGTGTCAAAGTAATGTGGAAAATAGTGGACCTGGGACTTGTAACGAGTAAACGTATTGACTCAGATGGATCAGGGGCTTGGCCCCAACAATACAGCAATGGGAGAAAATCATGATTAAGTAGGTATTCGGAATAACTAATGCAGAATGGATTCGCCTGATGCATAATTGTGAAACAGGACAACAGAGAGCAAGATTTAATTGTAAGTGAGCTCTTGCTGTAAGGAGATGCGGGGTGGGTCGGAATCTGGGTGTTTTATGCTATTTGCAAATCAATAAAGAGTACTGAAAAAAAACTGGGTGAAATCAGGGCATGTTTCAGAGCGATGCAACCCTTGTGGCCGTCCTGGGCGCTGATCTGGGGAGGGGGTGCTCCGACCACAGGTGGTCGCTGTGTTTAGTAATAACTTACACTTTAAAAGCACCTGCTTCAGAATTTCTTGTGCATCCAGTTTTCAGGCAGCAATAAAAATGTCAAGATGACTTTTGTGATTAATGTTCCTGCTAGAGAGAGATATCAGCGTTTTGTCTAGAGTCAATTTTTGAGTCCCCATAAAGTAGCACAGAAGGTTAACATGTCTGGCCTCAAATAAGGTGCACTATGCAGATCACAGCTGGTATTTTATGTGAAGGGCTGTGTGGATTACTGCTTTTGTCACAGAGATCCTTTTGCTACCGCAGTTCATAAGGTACAACCCTAACACCGAACAGTGACTGTTGTGAACTGTTATGTGTCGTCCCCCCAATCTTTCATTATCTATTCCGAATATTGCTGAAAAGGGTTCGTTTGGATACATATGCATTCCTATAGGAAGGCCAGCCGTTACCAGTGCTTTAATAACAAATGCAATGTATGTGAGAGAGGGGCTATGGAGAGTTGAGGGGCACTTTGCCCTAGTGGTAGTAAGGGAATACGAGGGGGAGGTCATATCGAGCGTGCCAAAAATGATTGTCGCACTTGGCGCCACCAGCGCTAAAGCCGACCCTGGGTGAAATATTTGGCATCATTTCAATTTCAGTTCTCGGTTAAGATTCAAAGTGGATATGCCAGTACTATTTTTACATACACACAGAGACAAAAACACACGCACTGTTTTAAAGGTCTTAAAAATGGTTTGTTTTACATGTTGAGTTTTAAGTACCCTTAACAATCCACACTCCTCTCCCTTTCTACTGCTCCTTAGGCCCTCTTCATGCCCTGCTTCTCATATATGGGGGCATATTTACAACCCCTAGCTCCACTGGAGCATCACTTTTTGTGATGCTCTAGTGGAGTTGTGCACAGTGCCATATTTACAAAGTGGCGCTAAACCACTTTTTGTGGCTTAAGATCTACGAGAAATCATACATCTGCCTTTTAAATATGGGCCTCCTGACGCAGTTTTCTGCAGCAGAATGGCATGTAGTGGGTGTTGCTGTGGGTGTTCCACCTCATCATCCATTGCTTTTGACACTGCCCCAGCTCTACGAGAAATCATACATCTGCGGCAGCGTTAAAACTAATGACACCCCATGGGTGGCGTTAGCATGGCGCAACAAGGAGAACTACTTGTATTTCACCTCTTTTTTGCTTCTTCTGTGTGCGGCATTCTGCAGCACTCATACAAAGAACAAAAGGCCATTCGTGACTGTTTATGTGCATGAAGGTGTTCCTTCCTGCACATAAAAAAATCATTCAATATTGACAATTTATTACTCCTATGTGTGCTGCATTCTGCAGCACACATAGAATTGTCAAATCGCCATTGTAGATTGTTTATGTGCATGTAGGGACACCTTCCTGCACATAAACAATAATTCCTTTCAATGCAGACACCCTTGCACTATAGTGCAGGAGTACTTGCATTCGTTCTAGGCAACTAAATGTAGTACCAGTGCTAGGGGAAACATAGGGGTGCACTGTATTTTTGTAAATACTGTATGTTGGACTTTTGCTTATGCAGGGTCATCCCCAGTCTTTTTGCCTCCTGCCTCCTATTTTTTTCTGACCTGTCGCTGTTGGCTTTTGAACTCTGAGCACTTTCCCACTGCTAACCAGTGCTAAAGTGCATATGCTCTCTGTGTGAAATTGTATGTGATTGGTTTATCCATGATTGGCATATTTGATTTACTAGTAAGTCCCTAGTAAGGTGCACTAGAGGTGCCAGGGCCTGTAAATCAAATGCTACTAGTGGGCCTGCAGCACTGGTTGTGCCACCCACATAAGTAGCTCTGTAATCATGTCTCAGACCTGCCACTGCAGTGTCTGTGTGTGTATTTTTACACTGTAAATTCGACTTGGCAAGTGTACCCACTTGCCAGGCCTAAACCTTCCCTTTTCTTACATGTAAGGCACCCCTAAGGTAGGCCCTAGGTAGCCCCAAGGGCAGGGTACAGTGTATGGATAAGGTAGGACATATAGTAATGTGGTTTATATGTCCTGAGTGAAATACTGCTAAATTCGTTTTTCACTGTTGCAAGGACTGTCTCTCTCATAGGATAATATGGGGGCTACCTTTAAATATGATTAAAGCGTAGATTCCCCTAGAGAGTAGATGGACATGTGGAGTTTGGGGTCCCTGAGCTCACAATTTAAAAATACATCTTTTAGTAAAGTTGATTTTAAGATTGTGCGTTTGAAAATGCCACTTTTAGAAAGTGAGCATTTTCTTGCTTAAACCATTCTGTGACTCTGCCTTGTTTGTGGATTCCCTGTCTGGGTCAGTTTGACAGTTGGGTTGTTTTTCACCTCACACCAGACAGTGACACAAAGGGAGCTGGGGTGTAACCTGCATTTCCTGATTAGCCATCTCTGCTAGGAGGGAGGGGTGGAGTGGTCACTCTCATCTGAAAGGACTGTGCCTGCCTCTAACAATGCCGGCTCCAACCCCCTGGTGTGTGTCTGAGGCCTTGCCTGGGCAAGGCAGGATTTCACAAGTAGGTGTGAGTCCCTTTTGAAGAAAGGTGACTTCAAAGACTAAAATGGGTATAAGAAGGGCACCCAAATCTACAGACTTTAGAAACACTTCTGGAACCAAGAGGAACCTCTGCCTGGAGAAGAGCTGTTAACTGAGGAAGGAGTGCTGCCCTGCCTGTGACTGTGCTTTGTGGAGCTTTCCTGCAGTGCTGCTTCTGCCAGAGTAAGAGGGCAAAGACTGGACTTTGTGTGCCTTCCATCTTGAGAAGAAATCTCCAAGGGCTTGATCTAGAGCTTGCCTCCTGTTGTTTGAAGTCTCAGGGACAGCAAAGACTTCTCTCTGCCAGCACCTGGAGTCTCTGGAGAGACTCCTACTCTGCCCTGTGGTGCCCATCCAGTTCCTGGGACCCTGAAAGGAGAAGCTGGCAGCCTAAGGACAAGAAAATCCACGCACAGAGCGCTGTGCGGGGAAAAGATCGACGCGAATCCGATCTGCGGCTGAAAAACGACGCGCTGCCAGCTCCACAGCTGAGAAACGACGCTCGCCGGAAACGCGACCGAAGAATCGACGCACGGAGCAGGAGAAACGACGCGCAGCATCGCTGACGGAGGCTGGGAGATCGCAACCGGCGCGGCGGGATCTTCAACTCATCGTGCGGCTGGATTTTTGACTCGAGTACCGCCGTGCGGAGTTATTTTCGACGCACGCCCGCCCGTGCGGGGTTATTTTTGACGCACACCAGGTACATTTTCACTCTAGCAGCGCTAGTGTGTTTTTAAAACTACTTAAAGACTCTTTTTGATTTTTAATTAATAACTTGACTTGTGTATGGTGGATTTTTGTCGTTTTGGTCTTGTTTTGTTTAGATAAATATTTCCTATTTTTCTAAACCTGTGTTGTGTCATTTTGTAGTGTTTTCATTGAGTTACTGTGTGTGTTGGTACAAATACTTTACGCCTAGCACTCTGAGGTTAAGCCTACTGCTCTGCCAAGCTACCAAGGGGGTAAGCAGGGGTTAGCTGAGGGTGATTCTCTTTTACCCTGACTAGAGTGAGGGTCTTTGCTTGAACAGGGGGTAACCTGACTGTCAACCAAGGACCCCATTTCTAACACTGTATATCCATGCGTTTCTAAAGTGACACAGCGTGGCGCTGCCATTTTTGGCGCAGCACCACTTTCTAGTAAATATGCCCCATTTTGACTTTTAGAGTGATTTGTGGAAAATCTGAAGCTCATCCCCCCACCCAATCTTACTGCCCAAGCTACCCCTGCCAACTGAGAGGGATTGGTTAACATCTGGTCTTTGAAATTCAGCTGCTGAACATCAGATTGTGGTGAATGGTAAGCCGAAGGGAATGATCACAGGATATTCACGCTTCTGACTAAAATTAGGAAAACTGTTTGCTCCTATACGGTTATACTTTGAACTAATTTTCCAGTAGTCATCTCGAGCCATATGCTTCTGCTTATAGAACACCATTATGTGTAGAGGCACTGATGCCTAACTAAGGGCAGTGTGGGAGATTGATTTTCTGAATATCAAACATACCCTGCGTGTTTCAATTAATTCTTGGTTGTTTTTCTTTTGCAGTAATTTCCCCTTCATGCGTCGCCACCGCCGTTCCAGTCCCAGTCCGGTGATCCTGAGACAGCTGGAAGAAGAGGCCAGGGCCAAGGAAGCTGCCAACACGGTGGACATTACCCAGGTTATGAGCAAGCTAGACCGCAGGAGCGCCCTCAAGCAAGATCCCCCAAAACAGGCACCATAGCACCCACTATTGTAGAAGTGAAGGGCAACCCAAGAATTGTATGGAGGCCTGGGGTGGAAGGCAATGGGGAGAGCAGAGAAGGGCAATTACCTGAGTAAGTTGAGGAAACCAGGCTATTGGGTCTGCTTCCCTCTGTTGCACCTGCACCACAGACGTCATGATCATCAGATGTGAAAGGGGGGGCCTATCTGTAACCAGAGAGATGCCTTAGTATTGTATTAGGTTGGCCAATAGTGTAGTTACTGCTCAGAGGCAGGAGGTACAATGCATGTTTTCCACACTGTACAAATCAGTGGGCATATGAAACAATAAACGAAGGTATACTTCCTGAGGAGGAACAGATGGGGTCGAGGAGGAAGGGTCCTATAAACAGGCCTGTTGGTTGGATTCAAGTAGGCACTAGTTTGGATCATAAAGAACTGATATCAAGTACTTGAAGAGCAAAGTGAAGCTGAGAGGAATGGCGGGAAAGAGCCCCCCAGCTGGTATAGATAATGTGATAAAATGCTTCTGTTAATGAATAACCTCTATATAACTCAAGTCTGCTGTCTTTTGTGATATACATCTTTCTTGATAGCAGACGTTACATAAACTAGGAAGTGGGGGAGTAGAGTTATCCTGGGCACTGTACGAAATTGATGTCATTTGAGGGAGTTGAAGCTCTTTCAGAGATCCACCAGGAGAGTTTTACTTTGGCTATATTGCTGCAAAAAGGGCTAAGCATATAATCAGTACATCCTAAAAGCCAGTATCTGCTGGACGGTGACAGCATCTAATCAAAAACGATCCCTATAACTGCAGCACAACTGCACAAATCTTAGAATTAATCAGAGAAGAGACAATACATCTTTGTAATGGTAAGGGATCATGTGCCTGTGGTCATGTAATGACAAAGTTCATAAGCCATCCTGTTACGCAAGACTATACCGTTTAATATCTTGAGTTTTTATAGGTCAAAGTGTTCTGAAATAGATTCTCTGTCACACTTCTCACCATCTCTTGGATTGCCCCTAATGATGAAAGGTCTTGTTCCATTTTCATTCTGACCCTGTAAGAGGCTATTACATTGCTTTCACCTTTTGCATTGTCTCACTCCCTCATTTACTTGTCCTCTTTGATTCTAGCAATGCAGAGCAGTGTCCCTTTCTTTCACTACTCTAGTGATGGGGAGTGAGTTCCCGGTCCTCATTAGTGCAGATAAGCACTTGGCCTTTGCACGGATAAGGGGCCTTGTTTACAGTTTGGAGAACAGGATGCTCTGTCAAAATGTGACAGACATCTCGTCTGCTGTATTACAAGTCCCATAGGATAGTTAACACTTCAAAATGATGGATGTGGTATCTGTCAAGTTTGTGAGGGAGTATCTATCTTTTAAACTCTAAATCAGGCCACTAGTTTCTGTTCAAAGACTTCCAGATGAAAAATAATGTATTCTTGGTGTAGACAATCTGGTTCACCGTAGGGAAACCAGTTGCACTAAGGTACCACAAAGTACAATGTGTTGTGAAAGGAAATCCCATTTGGTGTTAATATGGTGTCCAGGTGATACACAGTCAAATTGTCTCCTTTGTTTTGCCTCTAGTGAAAAGGAGGACGTTCACTGCAACCTTTGTATGAGCTTTAGGCAGATACAGATACAAATGGAAACATCTCATTAACACTCTGTCTCCCCAGTATTCAGAGTGGCGATGGAGTTGGTGGGGGATCCATGAAAGCAGATCATTGCCCTAATGGTCCTCGATAGGACCCCATTTATAAACTAAAAGTAGGCCTTTAATTGGTATTGAACATGAGGACTCTGATTTACTACTGATGCCCAGAGAGAGAAGAAAGGAACGTCCTAATACACACAAGCACTTATTGGTCTGCATATGCCAGCCTCCTTCTTTCCACATGCCCTTTCCACTCACCTTTTCATGCTCAGTCACTTATATCATTAAGACCTCCGATTTGCCAGAAAGCGGCACCAGGCTTGGCAAGAGTGGAGAATACAATCACTTAAGAAGAGACATGCCAGAGACATCCCAAACGTTCCATCCAGGGAACTTAAGTGAGTGTTTGAGCTCACTTTACTGTTATATATGTTTGGTGAATTTTGTTCCAACTTTAATTGGATAATAAATATAATTAACCAATTGGCAGTCCTGGGGAAGAGTATACAGCATTACAGGGTATTGCCGGAATAGTTTATTTCTCCAGATTGAGTTAGTGCTGCTGATAAAACAAAGATGTGATCAACTTTTGAGGTGTCCCATACATTCTCAAACTGAAGTCTGCAGACTAAGGGTAGACTTGATGGGCTTTGGTCTTTCGTAAAACTTTGCGGCATAGTTACAAGCCCCAAGCCCCATTGGTGCATCACTTTTTTGTGACGCTCCGGTGGCGCTGTTCACTGCGCCGTATTTACAGGCTGGCGTTAAGCCACTTATTGTAGCTTATGGCCACCTTGTAAATATGGACCCTTTACAAGCAGCACTTTGCGTGGAAGGGGGGTGCAATTTGTGTTGCTGTGGGCGTTCCACAGCGACACCCATTTCATTTTGACGCTGCCCCAGATTTCCAAGAACTCTTAAATCTGTGGCAGCGCCAAAATCTAGCACCACACCATGGGTGGCATTAGCATGGTGCAACAAGGAGAAATGCTTTCATTTCTCCTGGTTCTTTGCTCTTTCTATGTATGCTGCATTCTACCATTGAATATTGTTTTTGTGCAAGAAGGCATCCCTTCATGCACAAAAGCAATCTCCCTCACAACGCAGCCATCCTTGCACCATGGTATAATGGTGGATGTTCTGCCGCTAGGCAGCTAATTTAGCACAGGCACGGGGGAAACACAGGGATGTGCCATATTTTCGTAAGTACGGCACATCCCTGCATTTTAGAACAGACGCAACGAGACGCTGCCAATTTTGGCGCAGCGCCACGCTGCACCAGTTCTTTGCTAATATGCCCCTTTGTATCTATCTGCAGGAGTGTCTAACGTAGGACCATCAGTGCAGATCCATTGTGAACGTTAAGGATAATCACCGACTATTATAAATTAAAAAAAATAGGTTCAATTAATGTACATTTAAAACATTTGGCTAGGATCCAGGCTTCCTGGTCCTACGATGAATGCCACTGTCACAGGATTCAGTGATCATATGAGGAGAATAGATAGTTGATGTTTCCATAACTATACTTGAGTGCTCTAAGTAGACTGTTACTTCTTATTACTTCTGTCACTAATAGCGGGGCTCCCATCTACCGATCTGTAACATTCATAATGTTGCCCCTTTTTGCATCAGTTCACCAAGTTAAAACAGGACGAATGTAAATCTGCAGGAAATGTCTGCATTCGAGCTGAAAGTCTTTTCAATATGTCTTTTCAATGTGAACACCACTGAAGTTACCTTTTGTCTCACTATGTTCCTGGCATACATTTTGCACGTAAGAAAACGCTTTGTAAAACACCAGTGTAACAGTGTGTTCCTGGGCAATGGATATTTCCATTTGATAATTAGTCAGTTGCACATTTAGAAAGACATCTAATTCCATGTTTCTTAGACAGACTAGTCCCCAGGGCAGTATGGGAAGATATGTAACTATGCAAGAATGGTATTCTGCACATTGCAGCCATATGCCAGAGTGCACCAGGTTGGTCACAGGCAGCTTTAATGAGGAGGACACCTGAATGCACGGGACTGGTCCCATGCCCACTGTTGGATGATGCCTGAGACTAGTGGATGCTCCTATGGATATTTTAATCCCTGTGCTGCTGATTGGGTCCCTGTCCACTGTAGGAGGAAGGCTGAATACCCTGTCCCCTTGACCATTATAAAAGGAGGTTTAAATCTGTAGTTTGCCCCCTGGACATTGTATGAGAAGATCTAAATGCTGTAGATTTCCCCCAGGGTATTGTGGGAGAAAGTCAAAGGAGCATATTTAAAAGAAAGTGGTGCATCATAGATGATGCGCCACTTTTCGTGCACCCCCCTAACGGCACCTAACAAAAGCATGTGTAAATACATTGCACCATGGCAGTCGTTAGCACAATAGCGTGAACGTTTTTGATGCTACTGTGGCGCTTTGCTACAATAGCATAAAAAATGTTGACGCTAGTGCAGCAAAGCACAGAGAGGCCCTTTGAATAGAATGGGTGTGTCAAGGCAGGCGTTAAAAATGACGGAAAAAATGGCACAGTGAAATGTTGCAAATTTCACTGCACCATTTTGCCGGGCCTCCCTGCACCGGATTGCCCCCTCATATACATTATGCCTGAGGCAGGCATAATGTGGCGCAGGGGTTACAAAGTGGTGCAATGCAAGCATTGCTCCACTTTGTAAACATGGCACAGCAGAAAAGCCGCATCAGTGTAAAAAAAATGACACTATGGCGGTGCTATGGCATTGCTATGGCGGCGCTAAGGTGGCACAAATGGCTTGTAAATATGCCCCTTAATGCTTTGGATTGCCCCTCCATATTTTACGAGGAGATATGAATGTACTGATTCACCCCCTGCACATTTTAGGATTAGAAGTAAAGGCACATGATTGCCCCCAACACATTGGAGGAGGAGATGTAAATACACTAGACTGCCCCTGGCACATAAATGGAGGAGATATAAATGCACCTGGGTGCTCCCTGCACATTGTAGGAGGACACATCAATACACTAGACTGCCCCTGGCACATAAATGGAGGAGATATAAATGCACCTGGGTGCTCCCGGCACATTGTAGGAGGACACATAAATACACTGGCCTGCCCCTGGCACATTGTTGGAGGAGATATAAATGCCCTGAGTTGCACATCTGTACATTGTGGAAGGAGGTGTAAATGCACTGGATTGCTCGCTGACACATTGTAGGAGAAGAGATAAATGCACTAGGTTGCCCGATCCCTGCACATTGTAGGAGATAGAAATGCACTGGAGTGTTCTCTGGTACAACGTAGGAGATCTAAATGCTCTGGATTGCCACTTGTACTTTGTGGGAGGAGGTCTAAATGCTCTTTATTGGCTCCCAGCACATTGTTGAATGACACATGAGAGCAAGTCTTTTTTGGCTGGATTAGTTCCATGAACATGGTAGAACATGAATGCCCCAATCTTTAATTAGAATAAGACCCTGCACACCCGGGAAAATATCTTCCTGCATTATTTTGCACTGGTCATTGTAAGAGACATTTAAAATACCAACGTCTGTTAGGTGGAGCATCTACCCACTTCTGGATCATTAGAGGCATGGGCCTGTGTTTCTCCTCTCCTCCAGGATAAGAACTGGAGGTGTCATCCTCTTAAGTAGTTTTAATAACTTCTCACAAGAAAACCCTATCTTTGCACCAAAGTAGGATAGAATGCGAAAATGTAGACTACAAAAAATAAAGACAATGAAAAGACTGCAAAAATAACTGTCACCCAATCTTATCCAGCTGAAGAAATGTTCTCTGCACCTAATCCCACCGTGAAGTGCTTTCATCAATCTGTGCTAGGGCTGCAGTTAGAATATTGCTTTGACACAGTCGTAGAAGAGTTAGAATGTGACTTTGGGTTTGACTTACATCTTGGATGGATGCTGGCAACAAAGTATCTATACTGCCAAGATAATGGTCCGCCTGCCAAATTTATATGGTGGCGGACCTTAGGTTTGATCATGGTGTGGACTGCACCATCTCTGCTGTGAGTAAACCCCTCTGACTGCCCTACAGCAGACCTCTTATTTCACCAAACCTAATTTAGATGGGTAGAATTAGAGATCTGTATTTTTGCATTCTACAACATGCAGTATTAATTGTTGCAGTCTACAACCTGCAGTTTTTATTGTTGCAGTCTACCACATGCAGTCTTTGCATTTGCAGTCTGTATTTTCACGTGGTACCTGCAGAGATGCCCAGAGCTCCCAGATGCACAGTATTCCTCAGAGATTGTTGTCTCCCCTGGAAGGTGGTAGATTAATGAGCTTCCTATGCCCCCCTCCTATCGCTGTAACAATAATTAAAATGTATTATAGGGAATAATCTGAAATGAGCGAGCACCCCACCTATAAATAATACACCACTAAATGTTTATTGTCCAGAGTTGTGAAAGTAGTTTTAGAGAGTTAAAAGACAGCATGCTAATAATTAGCTCTCGGTCCCTGTGGGATCTGTGCTCACTTCCCATCTTGCTTTTAGTGCAGGCCAGATTCCTGTAAACGTGATGATGTCAGTAACAATACACTGTTCTCCGGAAGAAAGAGGGTCTTCCCCTTTGACCTAAGCTCTTCAGATGATTCTGTAACACCTAGAATACTGCTCTATTTATAGGCTATTATTTTACAAATAATTATTTTCAACTGTTCGTTTAATTGAATCAACTGAAATCCCATTCACATATGGAAGTCCATTGTGGAAGCCACTCATGGTCTGCAATGGGTCTGACCTCTGGACTGCTGAATTCCTACCCATAGCGAAATCATGCACTATGCAGTGAAAGGGGCATCAAGCTGTACCCGGTCTGTCATATCACTAGGTTTTATTTTATCATTGCATCCTGGTTCTTGCCGTGAGGGCCATGGATTCATAAGGTGCAATCCCAAAGAACTAGAGTGCACAGATAACAAGAGGAATGTGATCTACTAACATCTCACAACTCGAGACTGTTCCACATTTTAGAGCGAATGACATGTGACATCAATTCCACGGGACACCTTTGAAGGAAAAGTTGGATACCTTTGGCTAGTAGCGATAAGACTGACTCTTGCTCGGCTCAGTTGGCATATCAGAGGGACCACATCAGCCTGGGGGCCAAATCAGCCTCTGAACAATCACCTGCCACTGCAAACCACAAGCATCCTGCTTTGTTGAGTAGAAAGCATGGCATGTGGAATTTTGTAAACACTTTAAGCACAGTCCTGGCTGACACAACACTAGGATTTCCTCCGTTTCATCCCAACATCTCCAAAATTGATGGTCATCACCCTTTAGTTATTAGCAATGGCCCCAATGCGGTGTTTTCTTAGTGTTTGTACATGCAAAACCTACTACTTCTTATAGTTGAGATGCAATTTCTATACTGTACCTCTTGTCGATGCTGATGCCCCATCTTCCTGTATGATATTGATTTCACAGTTTTTTCTTGTTTTGTTTTAAACCATTCACCAAATAAAATCCATTAAGTACACCATCTCGTTTGTCTTTCATTTACTTGTCGTTTATCCATTTGAAGCATGGTGTTTTATTCATTCACATTCTTTATTTTCTAACATGTCCTTCGACTGCATCGTTTAATTCTGACTAGTGAAAGCAAGAATAGGTCCAAAGGGCGGGGCTGGCCACTGAAGCCCTTCCAGGGAACGTCGACAGCCCCTACTTATGCCCTCATTGGTGTCTTTAGCAATTTTGATCCCTTTCCAAATTCATTAAGATACTCCAACATTGATTACATTCATTTCAGTTGAACAGAAAGTTCACATAATGACGTCTTTCTACACAGATTTTTTGATGGATATTTGACATAAAATGAAGCAGGCTAGATATGCGGATTCTGCACTGCTATTGGGCACATTACACCTAAGAGCACTGCCCTCCTATCCCTGTGCTTGACCGCTTTTAAGTTCCAAGCGCAATAGTTTCCTAGCAGACTCCGAAAATCATGCGCTTTGATTTTGAGTATCACGTTTGTAGCAGCCTCGGCTCCTCGTCAGCCTCTTTGACTCCCGAGAGTTAGATCACATAAAGTGACACTGCAAGTGCTAATTTAAGACGCCGATATCAGCCATAGTTTTAGGCTGATTGGTTTCTTAACTAGTTATAGAACTGTAGCAGCGCTATTTTACCACCTTAGATGATCAATGTTTGCCTGTCCTCAGAGCTATAAAGAAAACTGCTGCATTTGGATAGAAATTTAGCAGAATGATTACAATGTCGAAAGAAAAACATAACACAATAGCACATAGAAAGCAGCATAACTACACATAACACGGCACAGTAGAAACAAGCATTGGTAAAAGCATTAGGTTTTGCCTATGTGATTAACATTATTTTTTTGTTGTAAGATTTAGCTTGGGGAGTAGTTGTGAAATACAAGTTACTGAAACCACATAAAAGTGTTATGACTTGTTTACTGAAAAAGGCAATATATTGTGCAGTAACTGGTGGTAATGTAATGCAGGGAGTGTTAATTAAAGATACCAATATTGCTTGGCCCATTGCTTCACGTGTGATATAATGCAGAATTTGGCAAAACGCAATACCAGAGCCGTCAAACCTGAAGAGATGAGGATGTCCTTCTCACAGCTACAGCAATACTCAGCAAATAGCCTTCACTAAGCATGATGCAAATGGACTTTTTTAGGGCTGCGTATTTTATTGCAGCAAATTTCTGATTTCTAGTGCTGTAACATAGCTCACATTATTTTTTGCTGCCTTCTTCCAGTTTTTGTTTTTATTTTTATTGTATTCATCTTAAAGTCAAGCCCAGGACACAGAAAAGTAAAGAGAGCCTTCTTTGGTATGCTTGCATTTATTATTTATTTAGCTAGTAATACTTATCCTTAGCTCTGCCAATGAGAATTCAAGTAGAAGGTGAGCCTTGGTATGGAGAATGGTCCAAAAGATGGGCTTACAGCTGTCTACGCAAGTATTTACTGGTGTACAGAATACCAGAACACTACGCTGCGCACTTGTGTGAGCCTGGGCCATTGCAATACAATAGATTTTACAAGCACAGCGCAAGCGCTGGGTAGGCAAAACCTAACCAGCATCCTGATCCAACACAGGACCAAAATGAGCATTAACCCCAAGCTGGGATTCATAAAAGGTGCTTAGTGTTTTGGTTTGTTGCTACAACAACAAACACGTGTTCCTATTACCAAGCGTGATGGAGGCCATTTTTAAGAGCTCAGAAGAACTAAAGTCTAAAGCACCTCACTTCAGTTCAGATCTGTGGTGTACAGGTGTACACCAATCTCTGAGATATACATTAACTTTTTGAGTTATCTTACTGGTTTCATAAACGTACAGTCTAAAAATATAAAGCTTCATGAATAAGCCTCATTTATACAGAAAAGAAACACCAAATACTGAATTGCAACTCTCTTTTCATAGTTCACTGAAGCATGCATTGTTTTGCCGCTTATCTAATTTAATACTTACAATGATGCTCAAATAATTAACTAGGAGTGCAGTTGACCCCAGGGAAATATTCAAACGCACTTTATTTCTGCTCGTATAAGTATGGAGACAACGTCTGCTGACAAGTTGTGGGTCCTAGAACCCAGGATCCGGGCTGTAATTTTGCCTTTAACATATCATCACACTGTGCAACTCTGGATAAATCACATAGGGGGTCATTCTGACATTGGCGGGCGGCGGAGGCCGTCAGAATACCGCTGCACGGTCAAAAGACCACCGCAGTAATTCTGAGTTTCCCACTGGGCTGGCAGGCGACCGCCAGAAGGCCGCCCGCCAGCCCAGCGGGAAACCCCCTTCCATGAGGATGCCGGCTCCGAATGGAGCCGGCGGAGTGGAAGGGGTGCGACGGGTGCAGTTGCACCCGTCGTGATTCTCAGTGTCTGCTTGGCAGACACTGAAAAATTTTGGTGGGGCCCTGTTAGGGGGCCCCTGCACTGCCCATGCCATTGGCATGGGCAGTGCAGGGGCCCCACGACACCCGTTACCGCCAGCCAGGTTCTGGCGGTCAAAACCGCCAGAACCAGGCTGGCGGTAAGGGGGTCGGAATCCCCATGGTGGCGCTGCCTGCAGCGCCGCCATAGAGGATTCCCAAGGGCAGCAGGAAACCGGCGGGACACCGCCGGTTTCCCGTTTCTGACCGCGGCTGTACCGCCGCGGTCAGAATGCCCATGGATGCACCGCCAGCCTGTTGGCGGTGCATCCGCGGTCCCCGGCCCTGGGGTTAGTCAACCGCCAGGGTCAGAATGACCGCCATAATGTCCATGTGCCTAGCAACTGCAAAAATGGGCAAATCAAACTATGTTAACTATTGTCACCGTATTCACCAACAATCCATGCAACGGATCAGCCACCTGTGCTCTACATGTCCAGGATGCTAAAAAGCTGGCAGATAAATACTAGGATATCCCACATTTCTGTCAGCTATCTCTCATGCCTCTTAAGTCCCTTCTTCGCTTGGATCATTAACAGAACGTTTTGTGTTAGCCCCGGAGGAGGAAAGTGCTGCAGGCGCCGTCATGCAGACACAAGATCCACAAAACCATTTCTTGGTCAGAGGTTGTAAATACCTTACCGCCTGCTCCCTCGCCCTTGACGTTACAGAAGGAGGAGACAATCAGATTGCTTAAAAATAGTTTTTTTGCCTGCACAGCTAAAGTTTCAGCCAATGTCAGGCATGCGCGTTTTGCATAATATTTGAGACATAAGCACGGTCTCACCAACAGAGTGTATACAAATGGGCCTCAGGAGGGAAGTCAAAGAGCACTAACCAACAAAACCAACACGTTTAAATTGCAGGCCTAAAGGACAAAGGCAGAGGAAGGAAGCTATAGGGCGTTTAAAACACAGACAATATGACAACAGCATTAACATTTGAAATCAGTGTCTGGTATGACCAACATCATTTGGATGACATAGGTATTTTATTTAAACCCAGCCAGTGCATAATTTGTAATAAAAACGTGCCGGTGCTCAAAGTGCTCCTCTTAAACACGGGGCTGCTGAAATTAAATGTGCGAACACGGAATAATGAGGCAGCGGAATACTGAAGTCACCTTGGGCCTCTTTAATCCATTTACAGCCAACCCCTGCCCGTTCAGCTCACTCTTGCAGCTTTCTGCTTTCTCCCATTGTGACGCTTTTCGTTTTTCTCTTACTCTGTCTTTCCCATATGGGTCTTTTGCTTGCAGTAAATGCTTGAGGCAGAAAATTAAGTTCCGGCCTTCAAAAATAAGTGCCGGTGCCCAGCACCGGAAACAACAGGCACAAATTAAGCACTGCACCCAGCACGAGGAAAACTACAAAGAAAAACTAAGAGTCGTAACAACTGAGACAAGCCTTTGAAAACAAACATAATCATGGTGCTCAAAGGCAAAGGGGTAACCACACAACTAACATGGGCCAGATGTATGTAAGACTTGCCATACCAGCTCACCTAAAATTGCTTCAAAAACAGGTCTGAAACAGCGCTGGCTTTGCAACAAAGGGGAACACTAGAGTGAGTGCCTGCTGCGGCCCCAGGCGCACTGGTGAATGCATGTTGCCCTGGGGGGACTGGTGAGTGCCGAAACCAAAGAAGATGACCACAGTACTTGGGCCTTGGGACGCTGATAACAGAAACACACGAGGAACAAGCATTGGTAAATGGAAAAAAATAGTGTGACAGCCAATAGAAACAGAGGAAAAGTAAGTGACAAGCACAGGTACCAATGAAAGCAAGGAAAGCAAGGGGACAGGATCTAAGTCCCCCTTTTAAGATTGATATTAAATACAATAGATTTCAAAAGCACAGCGCAAGCGCTGTGCAGGCAAAACCTAAAAACGGTCAAACAGAATGCAACACAACAACAGTACAACACAACATTAGTTTGCAGTAATTCTGCAGAAAAACAAAACAAGCAGAAAACAAAACACCTCACCACCACAACAAATTCCACATAACAAATATGCAAAAGTTTTCTTCTCAGTTATTTCCAGACACAAAAACCATAATTTTTTGTCCACAAAAGCAATCCATGCCAAATTTGCGTCCTTTTTTTCCAACATCCTAAGGATTCTAAAGGTACCCAGAGTTTGTGGGTTCCCCTGGAGGAGACCAAGAAATTAGCCAAAATACAGCAACATTTTTGTGTTTTTTTCAGAAAAATTGGAAGAAGGGCTGTAGAAGAAAGCATGTGTTTTTTTCCTTGAAAGTGGCATCAACAAAGGGTTTGCGGTGCTAAAATCACCATTTTCCCAGCTTTCAGGAACAGGAAGACTTGAATCAGAAAACCACATTTTTCAACACAATTTTGGTTTTTTACTGGGACATACCCCATTTTCACTATTTTTTGTGCTTTCAGCCTCTTTCCAGTTAGTGACAGAAATGAGTGTGAAACCAATGCTGGATCTCGGACAGCTAAACATTTCTGAAAAAAGTAGACACAATTCTGAATTCAGCAAGGAGTCATTTGTGTAGATCCTACAAAGTTTTCCTACAGAAATTAACAGCTGTAATACAAAAAATATTGAAATTGAGGTGACAAAAACAGCCATTTTTCTCCACGTTTTACTCTGTAACGTTTTCCTGCGATGTCATATTTTCAAAAGTAATCTACCGTTACATCTGCTGGACTTTTCTGGTTACAGGAATATATAGGGCTTGTAGGTTCATCAAGAACCTTAGGTACCCAGAGCCAATAAAGGAGCTGCACCATGCAATAGGTTTTCATTCTATACCGGGTGTACAGCAATTCATTTGCTGAAACAAAAAGACTGAAAAATAGGTACCAAGGAAACCTTTGTACTTCCAAAATGGGCACCAGATAAGGTGTTGAGAAGCAGTGGTTATCTGTGCACCTCTGAATTCTGGGGTGCCCATACTAGCATGTGAATTACAGGACATTTCTCAAATAGACGTCTTTTTTACACACTGCCTCACATTTGGAATGAAAACATGTAGAGAAAGACAAGGGGCAATAACACTTGTTCTGCTATTCTGTTTTCCCTGAAGTCTCCCGATACAAATGGTACCTCACTTGCGTGGGTAGGCCTAATGCCCCCGACAGGAAATGCAACATGGACACATCACATTTGTACATTGAAATCTGACTTGTTTTTTGGAAAGTGCCTAGCTGTGGCTTTTCGACTCTAGCTCAGCCGGCACCTAGGGAAACCTAGCAAACCTGTGCATGTTTGAAATCTAGACACCTAGGGGTATCCAGGATGTGCTGACTTGTGGGGCTCTCACCAGGTTCTGTTACCCAGAATCCTTTGCAAACCTCAAAATTTGGCAAAAAATACCTTTTCCTCAGATTTCAGTGATGGAAAGTTCTGGAATCTGAGAGAAGCCACAAATTTTCTTCCACCCAGCATTCCCTCAAGTCTCCCAATAAAAATGGTACATAACTTGTGTGGGTAGACCTAGTGCCTGTGAGAGGAATAGATCACGCAACGGTCAATGTTGGTCCTTACATGAGGGCAACTGTTGACCCTGGGGTGATCCATTTCTGATGCAGGTAATAGGTACAGGCACTCAAGTGGGGTAGCGTTTTTATCAGGACAGGTGTGGAAACACTAAGTGTGTGGATTTTGTTGATCCCAGCATATTCCTGTAGTTTGTATTCAACATTTCGCCTTTGCAGGGTATTCTAGGTAAGAAAACTTTGGGGAATCCAAACAAGACACACTTCTCTGGACTCCCCCGGATGTCTAGTTTCCAGAAATGTCTGGGTTTGGTCAGTTTCCCTATATGGCCGCCGTGCCCAGGACCAAAAATGCAGGTGCCTGGCTCATAAAACCAGGTTGTTTTGTGATAGATAATTTTGATGTCTCCACAATGCGATTTGGGCGGTAGAATTTGGGGCTGAACTTAATTGGGGAGCTCCCAAGAGAGAATTCTCTCTGTTCTTGCTGCAGCATGCACCTGCTCTCTGGGTTGGGCTAACCCGCTATTGTCCCATTGCACAGATTGTGCTTGAGAAGGGACAGTAGGACTGTCCTCATCACGTCCCTCAAAATCCATGGAAGAGGAGTTATCCAATGGTACGACTCCAACTGAAAAATCACTCCCAAAGTCTGTGCCATTGTCCTATCCCTTAGATGCTGTCTCAGGATCTGCTATCTCGGTCTCTGATCCTATGTCAGAGCTGTCCTCTATAACCCGAGTGAGGGCTTGAGCAGCAGTCATCCAACAAGACGCCATCTCTGCTACTCGCTAAACTGTTGCTCTAAAACACTAGCCTACGTAGCCAGTCACAAAATTGCTGGTGGGTGTGTGTGTGATACGTGCAACAGTAGAGGTCACCTTACCTTTGTTTCTTCCCTCAATCAGCAGGTTCTTTTAAGACACTCAAAAAAAGACACACTATTACTTCACCTTGACACATACCAATCGTCGCAGTCTTTAGTGTCTCTAGCACCCAGTCCAACAATCTTTATTGGTGCTCCCACTCCCATGACCTCCTCCTCGGATTCCCTCACTACCACCCAGAAAAAGTGCCTTTCATCTCTCCAAAGCACCCCCCCACATACATTTAATTTGTATTATAGCACAGGTAATGGCTGACTTTACTCAGCTATTTACATAAAATACAGATTTGATCTTTACGCAGTAGACATATAAAGCTTCTGGGCTGTTTTATGGCATCCAAACTGCCACTAGACAAAAGTCAGTTCCTTTTGTAGCAGAAACATAATCACAAGACTTACGTGACTTTTTTATTGTTGCCTAAAAGCTACAGATGAAACGCGTCAGTTGAAGAATGTGCATTGCTTTGAAGATGCAAGCTGCAACTGCTAGCGAACTGGCAAATATATATATATTTCTCTCTCTCTCTCTATAGATATATATATATATCTATAGAGAGAGAGATAGAGAGAGAGAGAGATCACTTTTATATGTGGGTGTGGTTTTCCTGGGGGCTGATCGCAGCCCCCAGGGAAACCACGCACGCGTTGACAAAAGTGATCACGCCATATATATATAGATCTATGTATTGACATCTATGATATATCTACATAGATATGTCTATATATAGATCTATATGTATGTATATATATATATATATATATATATATATATATATATATATATATATACATATATATATTTTTTTTTTTAATAGCTGCATGGTTTCCTTAGGGGCCATAGTGGCCCCCAGGGAAACCATACACTATTAAAAAAATTATTGCCCACGGGCGTCCCCCTCCCAATTTCATTTTTTTTTTTTTTTTACATTTTTAAACCCCTGGGGGGCCCTTCTTTATTCAAAGAAAATGTTGGTGTCTAGTGGGGGTTTCCAGCACCTGCGATCGAGGGCCAGGAAACCCATTCAGGAAGGCCTTGTTTGAAAGGGGAGAATCTCCCCTTTCAAACAAGGCCTTCCTGAATGTAAGGAAGGCCTTTTGGACCTGTTTCCCCCCCGGAGTAGGAAGCCGCCACAAGGCGCCTTCCTGCGTCGGTGGGGAAAACAGATAGTGACATCAGCATGCCTCATGGCGTGCTGATGTCACAAAGGAGAAGGTGAGGAGGTTGGGGGAGACACGGAAGGGCGTCCGTGTCTCCCTGGGTTTTTTTAATCAAAAGAAAATCCTGGGGTGTGATACACCAGAGGATTTTTTAACGCCCTCTGTGGTGTCGGCCACTGGTCATGACCTGCACCAGGGAGGTAGTGCTGCCGACACCCACACTGAAGCGGTTAACTAAACATTGTGTTGACTCAGCATATTAGCTCTGCAACTGTCTTGATCTGACTGTTGTCTTAAATAGTTGAAGAGTTGGAGCAGCATTATTTTATCACTATAGAAAGTTGGAAATGTTTATTTATCACATGATGTTTGAAGATGTGTTGCTTATGTCAGGAAATGTAATAACATTTCTAATTTAAACAACAGAACATAACACAATTACATGCACAAGCCAACATAACAAGATCATTAAAGCATAACATAACAGTCAAAACAGAACGAAGCACATTAACCATAGAATAACATCACGTTGCAATATTGTAACACAAAACACAGCAGAACACATCACAAAAAATTTCACACATCAAATATTTACATTCTTGTCTCACATTACCACCTCCAAAACCTGCATTCATATTCCATTGACACAAGTTGTACCACTCACTGTGTTAACTCACCACCCAGAATGTGAAATAGAGAAAATGTGTATGATCTGGTCACTATATGTTAATTAAATATCACACTTAAGAAACACACATTTTCTGAGGAGCTAAAAGGCCCATATTTATACTTTTTTTAGTGCTGCATTTGCGTCATTTTCTGATGCAAAAGCGGCGCAAACTTACAAAATACAATCGTATTTTGTAAGTTTGTGCCGATTTTGCGTCAAAAAGCGGAGCAAATGTGGAGCTAAAAAAGTATAAATATGGGCCACAGTTTCTTGCATAAAACCATCAAATTTCTGAATAAGAGCACTTGGAACGCCTGATTCCTGAGTAAATAAATATTACTGGCCTTTGCTTTAATATGACACTTGTTACTTGGGGGTGAACCAATGTCTCTCATGAGTCATGGTCCCTTACCTTCCCACTTAACAATGTGAATTGTATTGCACCACTTGCTTCTATATATATATGCTGGGCTCAGCAGGCACAAGAAGCATGAGTCTCAACATAGGACATAATCAAAGGACATACCTTATATGGTGTGGTCAATGAGATGACCAAGGATGGCACTCTGTGGACACTGTGCACATGGGGGTATTTGGTACTTGTGCCATTGTGAATGTATGTGAGAATTTAGTGGTACACAGCAATCGGTACGAGCAAGGTCTACACCCCTTAACCAAAAGGCACCATGTGCAGAAGTTATTGGACAAAGGGCATGGCTGTGCACTGCGCCAAAGTGTACTGTGGGCAGGGATACTGGACATACAATATGACTAATGTTAAACCTTGTGCCAATGTGTTATGTGCACGGATATCAAAGGCATAACAACCTGCTTTCTGGACATGGCCTATGTTGAATTGACACTGCTGGCAGAGGCCAAAATCGAATCATTACAAAACCTAAGGAATTGACTGAAGAAAGCAAAGGGATGTTATGGGTAAGACCCAGCACCTAAAAATCGGAATGATTAGCTTGGCAACAATAATTCATCCCCAATGCATCGTTCATGGACATCCCACCACATGTGTCACTATCAAGGACCTAACCAGTGTTACCACCTGACATCACTGATAACATCCTCGATAACAATAAGGATAGGTCCTTTCATATAGTATGGCATTGGGGTGAAAGATACAGGTTCAATGACAAATAACAGATGACTGCAAAAGAATTGCACAGAAACACATCCACAGTTTCAATGACAGTTAACCAACATCCTTGCAAACACCATATGAAGAGGCAGGGCTAGAGTTCCAACGAGGTTCAGGTCATAGATGTTGTCGTGAAGATTGCATATAGAATAAATGCTGCAATATTTGTTGAAGGTAATAAATGTCCTCATAACCATGATAATAGAGAGATAATAGATATTCTTCTAAATATTATTGGGAAGAAATGCTGCATTACAGCTAAATATTTATATTTGTCAAAGTTAAATGACGTAGATAAAACGCTGGAATATGGTAGTCTAGAAATCATCATACAATAAAGATATCTGGGTCTGAAAGCTCAGTGAACTAATGCACCCACCTCATGAAATCTGTGTTCGGCCTCATGGTTTGTTGGTCAAATCCTGGTTGGTCCACTCAACCTTTTGTCCTTCGAGGTTGATGAATGAGGACCATTGAGTTGGGTAACAATATTCATCTCTTAGTTCAGCACCAAGATACCTTTGAGGGTGAAAATGTGCTTTACAAATACAAATTATGTTATATCCAGTTAACAGACTGCGGTTCAAATAACACAACAATGACTTTATGGATGATATTACTGATTAGGCATATAATTGTATGTTTTCAAATATGTCATATTCTAAACCCACAGTGGATCCGACCTATCAATACACTTTTGATTGGCATTATTCCACTTTAAGTGAACATGATGCAATGTCTTATCTTATCTTTCCCTTCTAACATCTAGTAGCCTCTGGCCTTCAAACTGGATGTTGGCTTTTAAACTGTGGAGGAAACTGGAAACTGTTAGTTGTGTTGCTTCTTCTCTCTGGATTTTAACACCTCTTTTCTAGCCCTCTCAATCAATTTCCAATGTTATCTATATCCTCCCTCTGACCTCTCCAGAACCAACATATGGTTTAAAAATAATTCTACAATTGCTTCCCCATCTTTCAGCTTCCCCTTCTGAAAAAGTCGTGTCAGGGCTGAAGCCATCGTTTTCAACACTTCGTTTCACATTCATTGCCACCAATCTTTCCAGGGCTTTTACTTTGAGTTCCACTCTAACTAAAGTATTAAAATGTTTACTTACTAGTCAACCACACCCTATCATTATTTGAAAGCACTGATGAATGCCATTGAGTGCTCCCACACCTATCAGGAGCATTTGGCACCGTCAACCATAAGGGTCTAACAGTGTCTCCTCTAAATGGGCATCACACATGCTGGACTAGCCCACCCTTTCCTTACTTATCAACACCAACTCTGCACATGGCTTCTGAATAACTCTTCCCCTCACAGTTATATGTGGCATCCAATAAGACTCTTCACTTACTTAAATGATGTTCATTTTGTACATGGAGCCTCTGGTTGTCAGGCTACTGAGGCAATGTAGCTCATTGCTAAATTACACCCTCTGTCACCCAATGCTTCCACACCAAACACGCCTTGATTTCCATGGTTACTGTGTGTTTTTTGATCGAAACTCCAACGCATGCTTCAGGACTAGTACCAAGCATGGTTGTCAAACATGCGGTTTGACAGTTTCTCTCTATGCCTTACCCCCTGTGCCAATTGAATGAGCTTCCACAAACAAACTTCCCCCCTTTTTCAAGGTCCAGGTGAGGAAAAACACACACAGATAACTAGTGCCATGTTGAACATCCTCCTTAGAATCAAACAATTCCTACTCAAACAGCTTCGCTTTAGCATGAAAGACCTTGTCATGTATCAGGGTCCAAAGCCTACTCATCAATGAAGCAGCTCACCTCATCATAAACTAAAGGATTTTTTCAATATCCTCTCATCTCTTAAGCAACTCCATTCAAATTCAGGAACTGCTGTGTGATGTATGAAGCCATCCTGACAATAATGCCAGATTACTTTGTGGGGAAGGTAATTCCTGGCACTCTTTGCACAATGCTCCCATGTCCATGGCAAATAGGCTAAGTGGGAGAAGATGTGTTGGGTGGAAATGATTTAACAGCAACAACTTTCCACAATTTGTGAAGCAGATAATGGAAAGACTACTACCATCCATATGTACTAAAATAAAGAAAAAAGAGGCCTTTGTTTGAGCAAAGGGAAAACATTTATCTGCTCTACAACTCCGCCTTGTGGTCAAATCTGCATGAGGAGGAATTCTGCAATGTGGCACAAGCCTGTACTATGGATGGAGAGCTGCAGGAAGGTAGAATTAGGAGCAAATGTCTACACTGTATATGGATCCTGACCTCACCCAACACAAAGCGATCGTAGCAATATAAGGAAAATGCGGCCCCATTACCTATGTCTATAGACAATACGCCCACATTTGTGTGCCTAATATGGCAAATGTCCCTTACAATGGCTGAGCCTGCCGTACAATACATATTTCCTATTCCTTTCCTTAGTCCTAACATTATGAATGGGAAGCTCTTAGTCCTGTACCCTGAAAGTGTTTTGATTTTTATTTTTTCTTCTGAAAATTAGCCTCTCCATCTTTGGCCCTTTCAGCTCTCGTCTACAAAGAATTCTCTGCTCTGTGATAAGACAAGATCTTTGTCCATTAAAATGATAGACAGGGTGTGCACCCTGAATCTCGAGTCCATAATAACTTTGGGACAGAATAACAAGAGAAAAATATCAAAAACAAAATCTCAACAGGTAAGTCTAGATTTTCTATACCTAACTCCACATATATCTATCTATGTAGTACATATATCATCAAGGTATCATCAAGCTACTCCTAACGCCATAGATGTGGCGTTAGGAGTAGTAAATCTAAATTTCCCTAAATGCCCTTGCCGTGCGAAAGTTTGACCCTCGATATTCTGTCCTCGATAGTCTTGTACCACAATATTATTAGTGTGGATATTCGGTAGTACAATCATAGACAGTATATCTACTTTTGACTCTTTGTTCTTCACTGAATGTGCATTTTTATGTAAATCCATACATACAACACACATTCTCTTGAGTGAATGGATGTACGAAAACAGACCTAGGGGTAACCTATAGCATGTGCTTGGTCAAAACTTTGCAGGTTCTTGCATCCTCTAGGACACTCTTGAGAGCCCTGGAAAAGCACTTGTGGATGTGTGTACTTCCATTGTTTAATTTAATTGGCTTGGCAACTTGTGTGGCTCCTACCAGGTTTTCTCACCCAGAAATCTTAGCAAACCTCAAACTTTGACTACAAAACACATTCTTTTCACATTTCTGTGATGGAAAGTTCTGGAATCTATGGGGAACCACAAATTTCCAACCACATATCATTCCCCATCATCCCCATGTCTTGATAAAAATGGTACCTCACTTGTGTGGGTAGATCAAGTGCTTGCAACAGAAAAGGCCCTAAAACGCAATATGGACACATGGCATTTTCCACTAAAAACCAACCCTTTTTTGCAATGGGGCTATGTGTGGATTTTGGGCCCTACCTCACCCGGCATCTAGGAAAACCAAGCAAAACTGCACAATTCTGAAAACTAGACACCTAGGACAATTCAGGGTGAGGTGACTCGTTGGATCTCACCAGTTTTTCTTATCCACAGCTCTTGCAAACCTCAAACGTCGACTAAAAACACATTTCCTCACCTTTCTGTGATTGACAGTTCTGGAATCTGCAGTGAGCCACAAATTACCTACCACCTACTACTTCCCTATATCTCCCAATAAAAATGTAATCTCACTTGTGTGGGTAGGCCTAGTGTTCGCAACAGGAATGGCCCCCAAATACAATGTGGAGACATCAACATTTCCTGTCACAAAAATGATCTGATTTGGCAATGGGTTAGCAGCTCTTTTTGGCAATGGATTGATGTCTACCCAGAGAAGCATACCAAACCTAGACATTTTTTAAACAAATACATCCAGGGGAGTCCAGAGTGGTATGCCTTGCAAGGATCCCACAAGGTTTTCCTACCCAAATTGCTCTGCAAACCTCAAACTATGCCCAAAACTGCCCATTTTCTTTGCATTTCTGTGACGTAAACATCCGGAGGCAACAGGAATCCACAAAATTGCTATCACTCAGTGTTCTCCCACTTATCCTGATGAAAATGCTACCTGACTTGTGTGGCTGGGTTTAGTGTGCGCGACAGACATGCATCAAACCAAGGTCAATGGAAGTTTTGTTGATCAATTCCCATTGACTCGTGGTTTGATTTGTGCCTGTCGGAGGCACTAGACCAAGTCACACAAGTAGGGTAGTATTTTTATCAGTGGGGGACACTGGGTGGGAGGATGTTTGTGGATCCCTTAGGTTTGTGGAAATTTATGCCACAGAAATGCAAGGAAAATGTGCAATTTTAGTAAATTTTTGAGATCCAACCCAGGTTGTGCACAGATCCTGCACCCAACTCCATACCAAGCATGTCTAAAAGCTGTGGCCGGTGAGGGGCTTGGCCGACCATGGAGGTTTGGGTGCAGGGCTGGCTGGAGGCACAGAATTTGTGTAGTAAAGTATGATTAAAAAAATTACTTTGGGTTAAAAAAAAAACTGAAATTTAGTGAAAAATCAAAGGTTAAAAATGACACTAAAGTTCGGTATGGTAATAATATTGTATTTATATATTTTTTAAACTTAGAAATTCTTTGCAATTCACAGAGAAAACTAATGCCTGTGTAAAAAACTGGAAAACAGTTGGAGAAGATCCTATAACCCTATGGCTAAACTCTTATATAAAACAGCTCTCTAATTTCTAATTTCTAATTTCTAAAACGTTCACGAAAAACTGTGAGAGAGCATTTTTTGTCATGTATTAAGGATGCCTCTAATACCTCCAAGAAAGTATCGAATATTGTAAAGTCCTTCCTTTCCCCAGATGCTGCTAAAAGTGCCTCAACACTTCACCGGAACTCTGTAACAAGCTGTTTTTTTAATGAGAAAATTCATAATTTGTATTTTACCCTCCCTGTTGTAGCCAGTGTGGAAATGACAATAGCTTCTCTATCTAGTTATAAGTCGTTCCGCTCCGAGTTTTGCACTATTTTGGAAGAGGACTCATTAGGTGAGCGTAAGAAATGCAAGCATGGTTCTCCTGAGGATCCTTGCCTTCCTCAAATAATCAGGATGAAGGTTCAGCATGTTAACTCGGTCCTCAATAAAACTTGGGACACCTCATTGAAATCTGGCAGATTTCTTGCTACTTGGCAACATGCGTTCCTTTTACTGCTACTCAAGAAACCGAATGCTGACCCATGTGTCTTAAGCAATTTTAGGCCTTTTTCACTGCTACCTGCCCTGCAAAAATTCTAGAGAAACCGGTAAAACATCAGATATCTTTCGTTGTAGAGGCAAACATCTTCTCCATGATTCTCAATCAGGATTCCGAGCACGATATAGCACTGAAAACTGCATTTTTGAAGGTGCCTGAGTTTATAAAGAAACATTTAGATAGAGACACTTCAGCCATGGTGATATTATTAGACCTGTCAGCAGCATTTGCCATGGTATCTCACACCAGTCTCCTGAACAGGCTAAGTCAATATGGCTTTCGGGGCAAGGTCCTATCTTGGCTTAAATCATTCTTGGAAGATAGATCCCAATGAGTTGTAGTGAATATGCCATACTCAAGATTTGTCTGAAGTCGAGTTTATTGCATTTACTCTAGCACGATAAGGAACTGCATCTACAATTTGAATTGCTCCTCTAACGTCCCACTTCATTCTTTGTGATAATCCATATTCTCTCCTACCTCACTACATTCTATGATTCTCCCAGTGCCGCATTTCAGCAAAGACAAACTTCATAACAGTTCTATACATTACCTCATAACACATCTCCCCTTATATTAAAAATTCGAATGAAATAAAAAAAATAAAAAAATAAAAACAATTAAAATAAAGATTGAATATATATTCAATAATACAGTGAATAGCTACATTCCACATCACATGCTTAATCCTTAACACAAACGTGCCGGTTATAACCATCCGCCATAATACGATCCCATAATAGCCTAAAGATAATATGGCAGACAGGGTATCTGTCACATTTGTGATGGAGTAACCCATTCGCCAAACTCTAAATCAGATCTATAATCTTTAAGGTTGGATTTTACTTCCAAACCTACTCCTTGTTTAACTAGGGGTGGGCGGAACTGGCAGAGTTCTGCTGCGTGGAATTCCACGGAGTGACCCAAAAACTCTGGGTGATTCCACGGAGTTCCGCTCAACACTGGAATTGCTACTTTCAGAGTCTTCTCCCCAACAGAGCTCACAGTAAACGTACCTACTGCAAAAGTCCACAAAATATAACCCCAGTTTAAAACTAAGCAAACTTCAGTCACCAGACTTCATGAAGTCTCCAGCCCCATTACACTCACAGGGTTGGTTCTGATGCCCATAGTCTGGGTGAGCTAGAAGTCCTGCTGCTGGTTCCTCCACAGGAAGACTGAGCTTGGCCAGGCCAGCCCATCCATATGCGGCATTGCCCCAGCTGGGGGAGACCCGATCAGTGCCCCGTTGATTATGAGAGAAGAACATGCTTTGCGAAGGCTGAAAAATGATGACAATAGAAAAGAGACGGCATATGGGAATGTGACAGAAACACTAAAGCTACCCTGTACCTCATTAGGGATGACGTCACAAGCAACAGCTGGATGTAGCAGAGGAGAATGAAGAGTTTGAGTGTTCTGTGCGCTCCCGCTGTCGACCCTCAGATGACTTCAGTGACTCCACAGGCTGCAGCAGTGCGAGCGAGCAGCTCGCTAGGGTGTAGCAAAACACAGTGTTAATTTAAAGTATATTTACATTCTGAGTCAAATGCCACAGCTATGTGTTTCTTTTTGCTTCACAAAAGTACATTATTTTACATGCCATCTGACAACCAAACCCTAAAGTAAATGTAGGAATAGTCACTACTGGAAGCCTGGAAGAGTCTTGCCGCAGCAGAACCTGGCAAGGGTGTGTGTAGGGGTGCTGGTAAAATCTGCCACGTGGCGCTGGCAGAGTTTTTGAGTTTTTGGCAGAGTGGCAAACCTCTGCGAACTCCCTCGGTGGAGCAGAGTTTACCGCTAACCCCTAGTTTTAACTTTGCTTGCCCCATTTATGTCACTACTCCTTGGCAAGTGTAGAAGTGTAGTGTTGGATGTAGAAACACCATCATTATGATCTCCCCTTCTGCATGTGCTTAAACTGAATTTTTTCCCTTAAACCTCTCCAATTTCTTCTTCCTTGAACCTCTCCAATTTCTTCTTCTATAAACCAAGTTGGATGATCAATCGTATTCACTTTTGTTTTCCCATTGTTTGGGGCAATACGACCCAAATGCCACTCTTTTCCATCACGTAGTAAAACAGTGTTGCATGACCTTTACCACTCTTAAAGGATGGGAGAATTTCCCTTTATTTTCCTGGTGATCCCTGGCCTTTTGACTCTTATTAAATCTCCAATGTGTATATCAACATACTTACATTTGTGTTTATTATCACAAAAATCCGAAGTACGCTCCTGTGATTTATTTAAGTTCTCTTTAACTGACTCCAGTTTCCACTCACTCTTCTTGGTATTGCATCTCCACCCTACATTATTTTTTTTAATGGTATTGTGCCCCTTATTAGTTCAAATGGGCTATGTCCCATAGTTCCATTTGGCGTGACTCTGTTGAACCACACTGTCTTTAACAAATCTGTTTCCCATTGCAACATTGCATCTCTAGCCAATTGTATTGTGTTCTTCAACACTCTGTTAAAGCACCCAGCAGCACCATTTCCCGCTGGATGGTATACAGATGTAGTGTTATGCTTCATACCATTTCTTTTTAAATATGCCTTGAACACGTCTGATGTAAATTGGGTTCCGTTATCTGTCAATATGGTTTCTGGTAACCTGTCCCTCAAAACTATTTTATCCAAACAACTCACTATAGCCTGGGAATCTTCTCTCGGCATGATACTTCTCTCTGGCTACTTAGTGAAACGATCAATCAATACTACTATACATTTTGACATACTTTCCTCATATATTGGCCTAGCTATATCCACTCCTGTTCTTTCCCATGGCATATCTGGACACTTAATGGGGCACAATGAGGGCTTGAAAGTTGTTAACATTTTTTCAGACTTTTTATATAGTGTGCACTCTGTTACTTTCCCCTCAAATGCTCTATCAGTTCCTGGCCACAAATACAGTTCCTTAAGACAACTGTTGGTCTTTCAAATCCCTAGATATCCCTCGTGACAAATGTTCAGTGTCATGTCTCTGAGCACATTCAGGGAAATTACCCTGCCACTGCGTAAGATCATATCATTTTCTTTGACAGCTCATGCTTCAGTTCCCAAAGGGTGTGCAAATAACATGCCGCTTCATTCGTAGTTAGACATCCCTCAGATAAACATCTCCGTACTTCTGTTCAAAATATATCTTTATTTGAAGCCTCACCCCATTCTTCTTCTGTAATGACTTGAATTCTTTCTGCAATTTCTGCTACACAATACTTCTCTAGTTCACATTCCTTGGGCCTTGCAAGGAGCGGCAACCTAATTAGGAAATCTGAAATTTTGTTCTTTGCACCTGGAACATATTGAACTTCATATTTGTAATCTAGCAATTTGATTGACATCCTAGCTATTCGTGGGGATGCATTAAATAATCACCTGTGATGAGCACTTTTTATTGGGTCTACGGAATGTTATCAACATTCCCCATATGAATGGTCTATAGTGCTCCGATCCCCAAACACATGCAAGTTCTTCCCGCTCAATAAATAATATTTCTCTTCAGTGTTTGTTATGACGGAAGCAAACACAACTAAACATACCTTTCCCTGCTTATCTTATATTGCTTGCATCTGTAATACTGCTCCAATACCTATATTGCTTGCATCTGTATTAACAATGCACCTTAAATTTGGATTAAACCCCTGCAAAGCTGGTGCACACAAGATATTCTTTTCAATTAGCATGAAAGCATCTTGACATTCTTCAGACCAGTTAAACTTGCATTTGTTTTTAAACACTTGGCTTATGTGATATGTTTTGCTAGATAAATTGTTTACATATTTGGCATAGAATTCCACCAGCCCCAAGAATGCTCTGACTTATTCCTTACAAGTAAGAGATTCCAAATTGTTACTGTCACAACCAATCCTGCTCTGCCTTCTATACCTCTTCCACTGATTTTGTGTCCTAAAAACATAACTGTCCTTTTTGCAATCTTGCTTTTCGGGTATTCTGCTGTAAGGCTGTGATTGTTTAGAATTTGCATAACTTTTTCTAGCTTGGAATGATGTTCTTTCTTGGGTTTTCGCATAATCAAGATATCATCTTGAAACGAAAACTCTTTATGGATCTCTTTGAAAAGCTTATAAATTAGTCTCTGAAACATAGTTGCCTCAGGCGCTAAACCAAAAGGGACTCTTCTGAATTAGTTGCATCCAAAAAGTATGATGAAGGCATTCATCAACATTTTTTTATTTATTTTTGCTCGTAGAACCATAAAAGGTACAAAATAAAACAAGTCTTTAAAAATAGCATTAAAACGTACATATTTGTTAAAAGGGAATATGTCATTTCAATGTAATTTCATTAAAGCTTTAAAAACCTCCACACAGTTCTGAAACAAGAATAAAATGTGATACAATTGGCATACATACTAAAACGACTACCCACAAACCCCAAGAAACGGATTCCTAATGAACATTGATAAATCCACTAATGCATACAAATTAGATGCTGAAAACGGAACAATATTTTAAAAAGACCCAGACTAATTTCCCAAATCGAGACAAACAACATAATATGACCAGTGGGCAAAACGTACCCATACATCTTGATCCCTATGGGCCTAAATGCCTTCTGCCTAAAATGCCATATTGAGGGCAAAATAATTGAGATTGGGAAAACAGTACATTCTCTGGTGTTTGTCTTGCATAATCTTAAGGCATTATGACAATCACCAATACCAAGAAGACGAGAAAGGGAAATAATCCAGAATGAACCCTGATTTGAGTAAGCACTGCAAAAAAGCAGTATATGTTCATGGTTTTCATCTACCGGGCAACCTATAGAACACGAGTTGGATGCATTTAAATTTTTAACCCAAGAACAAGTAAAGGAAGACAAAGGTAAGATTCACAGCCTGATTTTTATAAAAAGTGCTTGTGCATGCTAGGCTGGTTAACAGCATTTTCTTTTGCCTCCAACCAGCCTAGCATCTTTTACTGAAACCCCCCCGGCTAACGTCATTTGTTCTGACGCTAGCACAATCTGAGTGCCGGCTTGCAGCATTCCATAAATTTGGCACCCGGCTGGAGCTTTGGAATGATGCAAGTCGGCGCTATACTTTTTGCCACAAAACTGGGCCTAAATCAGCTGGAATTCAATCCAAGCCAGGGGCTTTCTCAAGTTTCTGGACCTGAATGTCACTGGCTCCCCTCCAGAAAATTCGATAGAGCCAGGTAGCAAAGTGTCTATTTTACATTCATATGGAATTGCATCTGCACAGAGAGTTGAGAAATGCTCAACCCAGTCCCCGTGGCAAAATGGAATTAAGGGCGGGCAAAGTCTCTACGTCCTTTGTGCGTGACCAAGTGCCAAACATGCCTACAGTCGTTTTATTTTGTCGAAACTAACAAATCTTCCCAATTTCTAACCTCCCACTGAACTTTGCTAATCTTAATAGCCTTGGTGAATTTCCTTCTCGCTTCAGTAATCTCTTTTCTCTGTTTGTTCTTTAACACATTCGTCAAACCCTTTCCTGCATTTTTACAAAAGTTGCTAAACCATTCATTCACTTTTGGGAAGCTTTGCAGTTATTAACAACTTTCTCAAACAACTTCCCTAGCTTTGGTAAAAAGTTTTGATGTAGCTTCATAATCGGTAACGGAGCCGGAGCTTAGTTTTCCAGAACATGCAGTTCATTGGAGAAAATTCTATAAATTTCTTTTAAGACCCTTTCAGATTTGAATATAACTGCCCATCTCACATTTCATTTGTTGTTGATCAGCACAATAATGTTAAATGCTAGACACACTTAGGGGCATATTTAAAAGCCCCTAGCGCCACCTTGCCCCGACCTAACATCTTTTTTTTACGCTGAAGCGGCATTAAGGAGTCCTTTCTCCCGTGCCTTATTTACAAATTGGTGCAATGCTGTAAACTCTTGTGCTACATTATGCCGGCGCCAGGCATAATGTATGCAAGGGAGGTGTTTCAACAAAGGGAGGCCTGAAAAAAAAATGGTTCAGTGAAACTTACAACATTTCACTGCACCATTTTTGTAGTCATTTTTAACTCCTGCTCAGAGCAGACATTAAGATGACGCACCCATTTTAATCAATGGGCCTTCCTGTGCTTTGTTGCACTAGCATCAAAAGTTTTGACTTTAGTGCAGGACAGCGCCACAATAGCATCAACAAAGTTTGACACTACTATCCTAATGACTGCCATGGTCTAGTGAAGTACAGCGCAACAATAACGTCAGGAAAGTTTGATGTTATTTTCCTAACGACCACCATGATGTGCCGTATTGTAAATATGGCGCAACCATGGTGTTTTTAGGTGGGGCAGGGGCGATGCAAGATAAGTGGCGCATCGGGACCAATGTGCCACTTTCTTGTAAATATGCCCCACAGTCCCTTATCCAAAGCCCTTTCCAGTTAAGTGTAATAGGGATATGATCACAAACTCAGCAGTCAATAACCTCCATATCTACCATTTCATGCCAAATCCGAACAATAAAATATAATCAATATTGCTTTTGCAACTTTCCCTCTCAAAAGTCTCAGGCCATGAAAAACCACTACATGTACAATCTGGAGGGCAGTGGCACTCATTCTAGGTTCTGTCCTAGGGCCAGAAAAGGAAGGGATTCCCCAATATTCATCTTCATCCCTAGTCAACTCAAATAAGTGCATATAGGGCTCTAAAAAAATGTTAAAGTCACCTGTAATAGCATCATAGTGACTGCAGCTAAGATCTACTAGAAAGTCATTCAGAGCTCCGAAATTCTGGGAGCGTTTATTAAAAGGCGATGACCTGTTGTTGATGTTAATCAACAGGTATGGAGTCCCCGACTTGGGAGACATACTAAGTACTGGAAGGTCTGGGGAATCAGTGTCAATTATTTTAATAGAAATATCAAGTGACACTTTAGTCAATATAATAAGCCCTCCCAATGACCTTCCTGCTTTCGAGGGCATAGCTTCAATGCTATATGTTTGAAATCCCTGCCTACGGATTTTTGTAAGTGTCCAAGTCTCTTGAAAATAACAAATATGGAACTTATTTATAAATGAGCCCGGTCCTTCTTCCTGAGTTTGGATCGAATCCCTGCAATGTATCAGTTCACTAGGTACAAGGAGGAATCGGAAATGCTGGCATTATATTTTGTATTCAAGAGGGCGTTCAATGGCATCAGAGGGCTAGGTGCAACTGAGCTGTTATTACTTGTTACATACAAATCGTTAGGGTCCATCTTCCTACCTGGACATGAAATATGTTCCCCTAACCCAGATCTCAACTGATTATCACTTTCGTCTAAACAGGTCGCTTGGGTATTTGCAACAATGGGGAAAAGAAATGGGATTTTCAGTCAGTCGATCTCTGGCAGACTCCTCTCCTAGGAGTGGGCAGAGCTGGCACCATCTTTCTGTCCAGTGTCACTCTTATTCATGGCAGAGTTACCCCACCCATCCTTGGACTCGACGAGACCAACTTCAAGACTTCAACTTAAATGGAATATCAGATCCATTTAGAGGAGAGGCACGTTGATCTAATAAGATTAAGCCTTCAGCCAGTTCAGGGGTGGCTGATTTCAATTCAATCGAGCCCCAGGGTCCAGTAGGCCGTATTAGGCATTTGGTATAAACAATGTCTGAGTAGACTTTCGAAAAACAATGTCTAGTGTGCCTAATCTAACGTAGGGCCTTGTTTTTCAAAGAGTCACTATCTTCAGTAGAGCCTGGCAATGGCTTTCGGACTTTTACCATAAATACCGGATGACTCGCTGTAGAGAAAAAGGCTTCTCTACATTCTACTGGCAGAAACTGTGTCTAATGGACATAATTACGATTCCCACAGGCTACACCACTTGACCTTGGAGAAATAGGTTGGCTGAATGGTGCTGGGGGCATTCTCCAGCACACAAGGGGAAAGTTTAGGCTGGTGACATAAAGATGAAAAAGAACAACTTTGATTTCAGAGCGCGGGCCAGAGCTGGCATCATGGTTACAATGATGCCTTAAAGGGTCGACACATTGAGATCACAAATATGAGCTGCAATGTTCTTCAGACGTGGCTGGTAAGCTCTTCATATCCCTTAATCCCGGGGGCAGATAAATTCTGTTTTCTATGAGGCAACTGTAGCGGAAGAATTGAAGCCCTGAGAATTTGCTTAGGGTGTTCAACATGCCCACTAATATTTGCTTCAAATTATCAACTTCACCCTGCAAAGCGCAGATTAGACCAACTGCTACATCAAGGATAGAAGGGTCCTGGGTATAAGGAGTGGGGAGTGGGGGGTGTGTGGACACTTTCTGTGAATGAGTAACTGAAGGAAGATCCTCTTGCAGGGGATCATATCTATTGGAGCATTCAATATTATTATGAACTTGAGTTTAGCCCTTTGGGTCGAAGGTCAAAATAGCTTTTTTTTGTGAGTCCAAAATGGAAGGTTGCACCTTGCTATGAAGGGAATCAGAGCTCTTAGGGACCCTCAACCTTGTCTTGAATATTTCAGGACCCTTCCCCTGTTAGCAGCTTTTTCTCCATAAAGGGCTCCGGTTTTTAAGATGATCTCCACTTGTTCAATTAAGGTGTTAATCTTGTTTTCCACACTGATCACGGCAGTATGTTTTGATTGTTTGGAAACTTTTTTCTGAGCAGTCACATCCACAGGACTCTTTAGTGCCGTCATCTTCCTTGTTCTCGAAACACAGCAAGAGTATTAAAGTAATAAGGTCTACAGTGCCTTCAGATTTCCAGAATGTGGCAGCTGTAAACTAGGCCCAGGGGGTAAAATTCACTCTGTTTACAGACTTTGCAGAACGTGGGCACTCCAAGCTATGCAGTGTATTGAGGAGTTCCCACAATTACACCATCCTGTGCGTGGTGGAATTTTTTATTTTGTTAGCACATGCAAGAATTCTCTCAAGTCTCAGACTGTTTGCGAGCATGTGCACGATTTTGTACCCACTCATGCGGCTTTCGATCACAGTGGCACCGTGCGTGCACCTAAATCTACTCAAAAAGATCTTTCAATTTCAATTTTCTACTCCAACTTCCTGTTCCTGTCCAGCAGGCTCCTCCCAGTGCCTTGTCCATCTCCTAGTCACTTTTCACTTAAATTTCAAGTTGGAAGGATCACTCTCTTTGTCTGCTGAATATATACTTTTGGAGATAAGGACTTTGTTTTTGTGATATCACACAGGTAAGTTCAAAAACTATTGTATAAAGGTGTTGGTTGCTCGATAGGGCATGCACCAGTATTTCTTTGTACTTTTATTTGATTTTTAAATTTCATTGTGGTGGGTGACCTGGAGTTTCAGTAGTGGCCTAGTTATTTTTTTGCATTTCATTTCTCACCGTTTAAAAAGAAAAAATGTTGCACAGTTAAGTACCTTTTCTTCTCATGTTTGTTACATTTGTAATATTGGTTTCAAGTGGCAGGTTTTACATCCAATGCAGAGGCGAAGGCAAAGAAGGTAAAGCAAGCGTTAGCACCAATGAACATTTAGAGGATGTTCCAGGAGTATGACCCAAAAGAGGTCTATGCAGATCTAAACCCATTGGTGCATTGGTATGGGAAGATGCACCAATTGCCAGTACTCAGGAGGCTGGCAATAAAGTATCTGGCTTGTCCTCTAGCCAATGTGTCTGCTGAGTGTGTGTTCAGTGCAAATGGCACAGTTGTCTCAGTGGGAAGGACCAGTCTCTCGCCTCAAAACGTAGAGAGATTGACCATGATCAAAACAAACCATTTCATACTACATGATTACACCTTTCCTGAAACAGCACAGGAGGAGGAGGATGATTGCTAAGAATTAAATGTATTAGCTGACCAACCACCTGAGTTTGAGGGCAAACTCTACTTCCCTGACTAAGTATGCTACCATAGTGCTTTTTAACTATTTATCATAGAATGTTTATCTTGCCAAAGAAAATGATATAGCTAGTGGAATATTATGTTTGTGTTCTGATTTATGCTGCCCCGCCATTAGTCACATGTGTTACAGGATTGGAGTTGGACGAGTGTGCAGTGAAGAAGCCTCCACATTCCCTTCAGGACATTGGAGACAATGCAGGCCTCTCTCGCATACCTATCTTTTTTTGCATCACTTAGTGGGGCTGCCCCAGAAGATCAGTGATTTACAAGACTGCCAATGGCAAATTCCAATGTGTTGCTTACATCAAAGGGGAGATACAACTGTGTACCTACAACTGTGGTTGGATTGAAAGAGGTAACTACTAATTATTGCACCAATTGATGACATATTATTGGGTGATTGTGAGTGATGATTGATGATTTACGTGGTGTCAGCCAGTGAGGGAGGTTTTTCAACTAATTAGTAAACTTGATTTCGATGATGTGCAATGTTTGGGGCCTGATGGATGGTCATTTTTCCTAAAGGTGATTGGCTCTTTCAAACTTAGTGAAATTTACCTGCAGAGTCCACTCCTTTTTTCTGGTTCTTCAGAGACCCAATCAGTCAATTTAATTAACAAACACAAACCTACTATATAACAAAATACTCCAGTTCTGTTTCTCTACTTGTTCTTCAACCTCGGTACACTACAGGTCTATTTCGCATGGGTCAGGACTGGGATGTAGTTACTTGTAATCAGGAGGCAGATGGAACGGCTCATGATAGGACTACCTCAATAGCCAGAAGAATACATTTATTGACTTCAAAGGGAAACCATGATGATGACTCTGAGGCCTAGAACTCAGCTCCGTGGACTGGAGAGAGGTGCACTGATTTGGGAAATGCTGCTGAGTGTGTGCGCCCGCACTGCTGGCTCAAATGTGAAACGTCTCTCACATTTTTGCTCTGCCTCTGAGTCTTCTTAGTAAACTCTTCACGAAGCTTATCATCCTTCTGTCCTCCATGAGTCTACAATACAGTTTCTGCTTTACAATCCCCAACCCTTCTCCTCTCCTGCACAAACAAAAGACAAAAGCTCAACACTCCTGCTTTCCTGCAGGACATGTTCAACCAGACACCCAAGAGTGACAGACATTCCACTTTGGCAATACAGTATAATTTTTCTTTAAACAATCATAATGTTGAGAACTGGCTGGGTTCACTTCACTCCTCCATAATTTTTGTTTTGAAACCTAGCTGACAGAACATATAGATGTACACTATCTTGAGTCTCAGTAACTGAAGGACTGTTTGTAATGCATTTATCTGAACTGTCATACTCATTCCTTCATTTGCTCATCAGCACCCTGATGAATATTGTAGTGTAGTGTTTGTCTTAGTCACACGTTTCCCCAAATCCCTTTTCCCATCCCTTCATTGACCCCCCCAACCCTCTTTCCCCGGCATGTGTGATTCATTGAGGTGTGACTTAATTTTGCACCATAAATGGATTACACACTTGGATAGACGGATGTGGTGAAAGTGACACCAACTCACTGCAGGATATCTATAACTTGAGCAATAGCCCACACTCGCTGCATATACCCACCCACACATCGTTTGTCAGCATTATCATTCAGCCCTTGTGTTGTGTTATGTAAATGCTTAACCTTCTCCACTCCACTCCTGACTCTGAGTTGACTTCTTCTGACTCGAGGATTTCATAAGTTTAGTTCTAATTAAACCCTAGCTTCCCATTGCTCTGAAGAAGTTACTATTGCTAGTTTTTGTTATCTTATCAGGTCTTCTTTATTGTGCCATGCTGGTAGTCTGGTGTCAGTCATTTAAAGTTATGATATGAACAATATAACCTGCTAACTCTGTGTTTTCTTGAAATCTAGCTTCATGTGATGGATAATCCTTTGATTAATTCTACAGTTGAAGTTCTCCTAGGTGGGAGTAGAACCACGAATGTGATGTCTTCCCTGTTAGCATGCTAGCCTGTTGCTACTACTACCACCAAGATGGCACCTTGGGAAACCCTGCCGTCAGAAGACTGAGAGAGGTAGCAGCCCTTGCTTCATCTATTCAGGTAAGAGAACTATGGAGTGAAGTGAATTAATTTAGTTAGTAACTAACTTCTACTGAAGATGTGTGCATGTAGGTTGTTCTAGGCAATATAGACAATGGCAATTTCCTTCTAGTGGTCAATATAATTACAGAGGGTAGTAGGACAAGGGTATTACTAACTAGTGTACACTTTTGTAAGCAGATGTAAAAAAAACAGGCTAAACTAAAAGACAGCAGTGCAAAGTAAATCACTAAAATAAAGATTTAAGGCATAAATAATGTAAAATGAATGATTCCCCTTTTATTTTTTAACAATTATAAAACCCACCCTTTCCACCCACAGCAGGCCCATCCCTCTCCCTACACAAATCATCCCATCCTCAACCATTGTCCAAAGAAAACTTAAGAGTCCAAAGTCCTAATTAGTCCATACCACAATCCCAACCTCCTTCCCCCCTCTCCACCCACAACAAATATCCTCCCACCAAAAAATAAAAATGAAAAAGGGGTAAAATAGGGCATTTTCCATGTGGGTCCGGAGATATTTGAGGATTCCTCCAAGATGTGCCACCCTGTGGTCCAGGCACTCCAAATGCTGCAGGACACAGTGCAGGGACGTTGACTTGGATCTGTTCCTGTATTGCTGAAGTACTAGGAGGTGACTGAGTGGGCAAGGAAGGGAAACACACCTTGTTTTTGGTTTGCAAAGCACTGAAAACTTTGTGACTGAAGCAGACGCACATTGCACAGAAAGCACTATTGTGCTGCAAAATTGAACCATGCTGCAGTTAGGTCATGGCATTGGTGACTAAATGCCATGGTCAGGGAGGTGATTAATGACGATGGGTGGGCTGATACATATCTGCCTTGCTTAACAAATAAATTAAGTGAAGGTAGTAGATAGAAAATTAAAATACCCCCCACTTTGAACCAAACCTTTGATTACCAGTTAAAGCAATCAAAGTATGTGAACATATCCCTTTCAAGAAGAGCGTCTTTAGTTCTTCATCCAAGCAACTATCAATTCATCTTTTCATTGTTCTATTCATCCTTTGATACCCACCATTTAAACTTTACATTTTCTTTTCCAGTCTTTCACCGAACCGATCCATCCATCCATATAGCCACCCATCCATCCATACATTCACCTATCCACCCTGTCAACCATCCTTTCACCCATCCATCCATTTACCCACACATCTTTATCAATTCCCATCCTTGCTCCCGCCGGTCCCCCCCCCTACAACCTCTGCCACGTCTGGCATACTGATGCTGCCATTGGCCCCGATACTGGTGGTTTGTGCAGCTGGAAAAAACATTACACATTTTAGATGTCAGATACACCTCCCCTTGTTATTTTTTAAGAACAAATATAACAAAATACAACTGCAATAGATCACTACAGTTCTACCTTCTATCATTCACTTTGGGATTTTTCTTGGTTAACTATGTTAGAAAAGCCAAGTAGTCAAGTCAAGCCAACTGCAAACATTTTGCAACAGAGGGGCATGGCTAAGTCACTGCAGCACAATGAAGGGTGGAATAATTGGCCAGGCAAGGACATATGGTATGATCTTGGTGGGCAAATGCAATGGGACCATCCTTATACTACTTTCCAGCCATGCTGCCCTGTCATCAACAATGCTGGCATGGTATACTACTGTATAAATGAATAATATATACAGCACAACATTGGTCGGGTCCACCATGACCATGGGCCCTCTACGTTTTACTATTTGAGCATTAGCAAGAAAAAGAAAGCTTTCTCAACAAACAGATATACAAGCTTACTTGAGCATTTAATCTTCACTGTAGAGAACCTGTCCTGAAATCCGTTCTCTTGGTCTTCCATTACCAGTCCACAAGATATATAAGGGGAGAGGGAAAGCTTACTAACAAGCAGAAGAAAGCTACAGACTAGTACAGACAGGAGGAAGTCAGTTACAGAAACATGAAATATGGATAAAACCAGTTTAATGCAGGAAAAACAAGAATTTAACAAACCCTGGATAGAAAGAAGATTGTTAGGAAAACAAGGAGACAGGCAAAGTAAAAAAAGGAAAAATTATTCTAAATGGGGTGAGGTAAAAGTTAGGGAAATAATAATAATATAACAGGAGGACTTACTGGGACCAGCAGATCCGCCAGCTGCTGCACTGGTGCTGGCACCCCTGTCGCACTGACCTGCCTCCGAGCCTCCTCTCGACCTCCAGTGCTGAGGTAAGAAATAAAGAAGATAAAAATATAGATTAGTGGTACAGTTAATCTCCCCAAAAATATTTTGACATGCAACGGCAAACACAGTTTCTAAATAAGATCGCCTATAGTATTAGTCTAGTTGACCTATTCTAAATTTCCAAAACCTAAGCCCTATTTCAAACTTCCTAAATCTAAACTGCATTTGGAACTACTAATGCATTGCAACAAATTGCTTTTCAACCACCTTTGATGGGCCACCTCAGTCTCCCTTTTCAATGCATAAATGCACACTACACGTTACTGGGAAATTGCGACTGGGAGTGTACGAGCTACATAAAGAAAGGCACAGACAACACAAACTCACTGATATTACTTACTACTACTACCGCTATCTTATTGACAGGACAGAGGAGTCTGCATGGCTTCTTAAATATTCAGCCGAAGTGAGTTCCGATGAGTAGGATTAGGTAGTGCAGAGTACCTGGCTAGTTCAAACTGGATCACAGAATATTAGTTTTAACATAAACTTAACTTACATCTGAGTGACAGAAGCATGCAATTTGAAAAAAAAGCACTGTAGAACACAACAAATAAATAATTACTCACGGATCACCCAGCAAGTCGAGCAGGTTCTGCTCGCGGTCCAGTATGCCTGCCCAGCCCTGTGTTAACTCCTGCTGGGTGTGCTAGACCTCAGTGTGGCAACACATACAATGATGCATCCTCCCCCCACAGCAATCGACGCTTCCGCAGAGTGTAATTGAGAGTGTAGCTGATTCCAGGCCTGCTGCCAGCATGGAGGCGAGGTGGTGCTGCACATAAAATACAAGTGCTGCCACCTCCGCCTCTGAAAAGTCAAGTGGGGCTCCATCACTTGAAGGCGCTGATGGCTGCAAGGTGTGCTGCTAGCAGCTGTACTGCCACCACTACGCCTTCTTTCGCCCTGTTCTGCCATGGTGTTGGGAGGTAAAAAAAAAGAGAAAAAGTAGAAGTAGGAAGGAAGAAAGGAAAAAACTAAAGAAGCAAAGCGAAAGCCAAAAACAGAACCAAAAGTAATGAAAAACACAAAAATATGACTAAACCGTAAAATACACAAAGACACACACTGATACATTAAAAGAAAATGAGGGGTGGAGGAAGCATATAGGAGAGGGTTGAAAAGAATAAGGCCCATATTTATACTCTTTTAGCGCCTCATTTGCGTAATTTTTTTACTCAAAATTGCCGCAAACTTACAAAATACTACTGTATTTTGTTAGTTTGCGCTGCTTTTGCGTCAAACAATTACGCAAATGCAGCGCTAAATACGTATAAATATGGGCCTAAGGGTGGATTCAAAACCGGGCCCAGCCAAACGCATAGAACAAAAGAAAAGAAAATGTCTGCATACATGCAAACTGCATGGTGCCATTCATTTGCAGTTTCCAGTGCGAGAATGGGCATTATACTCCTAAAAGTCAAAAACATAGTGCGAACAGCCATGTTGAGTAGCTCTGCCTGCTCACAGCATTCCATGGAATCTCGCAGAGTTTTGGGCATCCTGAAAAATCCAAAACCAAGGCGGGTGGCCCTGTCCTGGCTCCTCTTTGTGCTGACAGGTGCAGGACGGGCCAACCCTTGGCCCGGGCACATCCAGGGCTCATCTCACGCTCCGACATTGCAGGACAGTTTTTATGCACCCGATGATGAGAGTCCCTGCCTCCAGGCAAAGTGGTACTGTCTGGGACCTGGTGTCCCTGTGAAGCCCATCCTGTACTGTGGCAATGAAGGGCTGTTTTCATGCACCCAAGGGCCCAATGAAGAGAGCACAGACCTCCAGGCAAAGTGATGCTGTCTTGGACCTAGAGTCCCTGTAAAGGCAGTCTGTCTGTGGCTGTAAAGCCACCTTATGGTATTCTGACATTCGGTCAATGGTGGTGACTCATTCCATCCTCTCAGTTAGTGATATCATCTCGTTAATTTTTGGCAAGGAAATTTGATCCACCATTATGTTCTTATTTAGATGTCTTAAATCTATGCATAACTTCAGCTTCCCATTTGCACGCCTCACAATCACCAGTGGTGTGACCCGGTCAGATGACTCAATTGTCTCCTTAAATCGTGCCGTTTGTAGCTAATTCTCTTGCTACCTCATCCTAAATGCCCATCGGATTATTTCTGGCCTTGTGAACACAAGGCACTGCATTAACCTCCAACACTATTCTATGTTGAAAACCTTTCAGTTCACCAATGGTGCCAGAAAAAAACCCTTGGATAAGTGTCTGTGATATTGACCTCATTCTTTACTTTATTTTGGACCAATGAGACAGGTTCAGGGCTGTTAGGGTCAAAGATTATATCTAACTCACTCTGCTCCCCCATCTAAGCACCGAAGGGCACATCTGGGGCCAGATATACTAAGCCATTTTGCATTCTTAAAGTTCAGAATTGCTATTTCGGGCCCTTCACAAATGCAAAACAGCCTTTTCAGATATTCAAAGCCCTTTAGGGAATCTCAAATTGTGATTTCTACCCTGTGGAAATCACAATTTAAGATCCTCTGAATAGGAAATCGCAAATAGGGATTACCTATTTGCGATTCCTGTTCAGATGTAGAAAGCATTTCATAAATGCGAATTGGGTATTTAGGAAATGCAATTACCATCGACTTCAAGTCGATTGGTAACCATGTGCAATTTTAAAAAGGCACCCAAAATGCTTTTTTAAAAGTGCAATAGAGGACACACATGCCCCTTGGGCATATGTGTACTCTACATGTGAACCACTTTTTTGGGGTGCATTTCGGGGGGCCTTTTGCCCATACCCATCCTTGGTTTTGCATTTCCCAAATAGCGATTACCTTATAGGACTTCTAGGGCATTTAAGAAAACATCACCTTTAACATGTAGTCTTTGTTTCTTCCCCATGAGAATATATGTTTTATGTGCCAGAGGCCCAAGGCAATGTATTAGGATTTATCTCTTTTTTTCAGGTGTAAAATCCTCATCCTCATCATAGGTAGATAAGTAATTTAAAAAATATTTGCACCACTCCTGGCACATAAATGCATTGTGTTGGTGTGAATAGGTTGTGGAGAAGGCAGGTTTGAAGCATTACCAGAAGCCATTACCTCCTCATCTTCCTTCCTCGTCTCATTCCTAACGAATGGAGTGGATGTGCCCATTCACTCCCCACGTCACCTCTAGAAAGCTACTTCTTCCCTTTCTTTTAAAGGGGAGAAGAACAAGGAGCATATAGCCCCTCCTCTCCCCCAGAACTACCTGTTCTTTCTTTGTGCCCACACGTGTTCCGTTGGGCTGTAAGGGCTGACTGGGCCCCCTTAGGAGTTTCTTCTCTTCATGTTTGCGGTAAGGGCGGTTGCGTGGGTGCTGCTTTATTCCATTAAAGTTATGTTTGTGGCTACTTTGGCTGTGTTTCTACTTTGCCGGTTGCAGTGGATCTGGCATACTGCGGTGCTTCCCGGTTCTGCTTTGGCCCAGGTGCCTTCTTGTTGGCTGCACAAGCACCACCTCTCCTGTTTGGACTGCGGTGGCACCTTGGTTTCTATGACCTGTGTGGTGGGGGGAAGTCCTGTGCATTTTGCACAAACTTCCCCTGTGGCTTGCTGACGGCTGCGCCTGCCGGTGCCTGTCCAATTTCCCTGTCCTCCTGCATGTGCAGTCAGGGACTTCCTCCCACCTGCAGCATGGGTGTGACGGTCAGGCCATGATGGACATGTGGCACCCCTTATCGTCCGGGCAGGTGGGGCCTATGTCTGCATTTTTCTGCAGCTCTACAGTTGCCTGTGACCTGTGGAAAAATGGGTTGTCACGGACTGTTACAGAACCCCTGTGCATGGCAGTAGGGCCACTCTTTGCACTGGAAACTGTTGGTTCTCACCTAGGTGTGTCTGCAGTCCTTCCCCTGTTTTGTGCTGGCCCTTGGCATTCAATTCTGAAGCTTGTAATGGCTGCCTGCTGCTATGGATCAGCGGGTTGGGTGCATTCCATTGTGGAGGGTCCCCCCTTTATGCCTATCTCTGCATTTCTCCTTAGTTAACAAAGGGAGGATTAAGGCCTGGTTGCCCTGATCCTTGTTTTTGACAAGTCACCTGATGGTGTATTGGCATTTCTAGATTCTGGCTCTTGGCCAGCCTTACCTGGTGGCTTTGGTGAGTCTAGGAGTGGGGGCTGGTTACAGACGCCGCCCCTTGCCCTTTTTCTCCGCCTTCCTGGGTGGCTTTTACAACTGCCCTGGGGTCCTTTCTTTTTTTTCTGGGCTTTTTGGGGGTTGTCTGGGGTCCTCGTTGCTATATATTCCTTTTCCTGTGTTTGTTGTCTTCTCATTTTTGCTTCTGTTCAAAACGCTGGCAACATGAGAAAACACACTTGGAAGAATCACCATCTTTCTCCTGGCTTACCCATAAGGGGGAGAGTGATGGTGCCGAGCCCCGGTTCCTCAAGCCCAGATCCAGGACATGGTTTGTCAGCTGTAGGATGCTTATAATCTGCTGCAGGGTAAGTCTTTTCCTGTTTCTCAAGCACCTTCTTCTGGTTCAGCCTGGTCTGTTTCTTCCCTTACTCAGTGTCCTCCTGGTTGTCGCCTAATTATGATGAGGGCGATCTAGGGTTCCTGTCTGGTATCTCTGCTAACGAGAATTATATTCTGAAGGAGGTCTTGGAGGCGGTAGTCTCTTATTTGTTGTCCAATGTCCAGGTCCCTTTGGATTTAGACCAACTTTGCACTAATGGGGAATGGTTCCGTCAGTTCCAGCGTCCTTCCATTCCCAAGCTTCCTGTTATCATTGCTGTTCAATCCTTACTGCAACGTGAATGTCTGCATCCTGATAGAGTCTCTGTTCCTCGCTTCAAGGACCGCCTTTATCCTTTGGCCCAAGGGGAAACTTCCGTTCCTTAGGTTCTCACTTTGGATCCTTTGATTTCTATCCTCACGTGGAAACCTTCCTAACTTTCAGGTTGTTCTCCATGTGCTGCCTCTGGAGGCCTTGGTCTATGACCCTTCCTTGTCTCTTTTGGACATAGTCCGTGCTTTGAATACCTATTTGTCTAGGTCTTCTGAGTTTTGACTCTCTGGCCACCTTTTTGTCACTTTTGGACCTGTGAGGAAGGGCGGACGGCCTTTTTCTTCCACCTTGTCTCGTTGGATTAAGTCTATTATCTCTTCCGTTTACCAGGCCCTGGGCAAGGTGATTCCGGCTGGGGTCATGGACCACTCCACATGAGGTATGGGCTGAATGGTCTGGTGTTCCCCTCTGGGATATTTGCAAGGCTGACAGTTGGTCCTCTCCTTCCACTTTCATTACCCATTACAGGTTACACATTGCTCAGGGTTCTGAATTGTCCTTTGGTTCTGAACTCCTGGTGGCTGTGTCTTCCTCCTCCTGAAAAGGCTTCTTGGTTGGGGACTGTTCATGTCACTGGATTATATTCTATTGTGTTCCCTGGCTTATTTTCTTTGTGCCTCATTAAAGTTTGCATTGAACTGTTTGTGTTCCTTGTGGTTCCTTTGTGTAGCTTCTGAAAGTGGTCTTGCTTGGGCATTCCTCCATTCATTAGGAATGGGGAGAGGAAGGACGAAGAGGAGGTAGTGCTTGGATTACTTACTGTTAATCTTCATTACTCCAATTCTTCCTCCTGTGTCCCATTCCATACGTCCCTCTCTCCCCATTCTTTCATCAACCAGTGTTGTGGTGCTTGGTGATACACAGGAGGTCCTGGGGAAGAGGAGAGGCTATATGCTTGTTGTCGTTCTTCTCTTTCAATGAAAAGGAAGAAGCAGCTTTCTAGAGGTGACATGGGGAGTGAATGGGCACATCCACTCCATTCATTAGGAATGGGACGAGGAAGGAAGAATCAGAGTACTGAAGATTACTGGTAAGTAGTCAGAGCATTGTGCACAGCAAACACGTTCATAACTAGACACATTAATATACATATAAATTGCCAAAAGATACCTCAAATACACCCAAAATTCCCCAACTGCACCTCTCAATCTTTCCTTCAGTTTGGAATAGTAGCATGTAAATCTTTTGTTCCTCCTTATTTTTATTTTTCATGATAGGAGCCGTTCAGTTTCGTGCTGCGTTCCAGTACTACTTTCCACCACAAGATGGTAGCACACATATGAGCGTAATATGCAGAGCATCTGCATGCATGTGTGACATGAATAGGGTGCTTGAAGGAGAAGACTATCACAAGTGTTCATGGGGGACATTGCTTTTCATGAGGCTCACCGGTTTGTATTCAAGTTGCTATGGCGTTCAAATGGGGTCGCAATTAAAAAATATATATTTCCAGCGCTACTCACTTAGTTAATGTTACTGGCATGAATCCTGCTCGTTTCTGTCTGTAGTGAAGTTGGTATTTCTGTCCATATTCCACTTGAACTGCCCGTAGTTTGAATAGTGCTTGTACCTTTTTCAACAGAAAATCATAGGCTAATGTACTAGGGCACTCCTCGTCATTTTCCGTAGTAAAAAGGCTACACTCAAGACTTGGCTGAAGTTGAGTTTATTGCCATTTACACCTGCACGATAAGGAGCTGCTTCTACAATCTTATTTGTTCCTCTACATCCCATTTCATCCTTTGCCACATTCCATATGTTCTCTTACCTTACTACATTCTATGATTCTCCCAGTACAGTATCACAGCCAAGACAAACTTCATAAGATTTCTATACATTACCTCATAACAAAAGTGTATCTCCTTCCCTTTTCTTCATCACCCAAACCTCTTGTTTGCAGGGTGCCACAGAGATCAGCCTTGAGCGTGCTGCTGTTTAATCCATGTCTTGCCCCACCGCCTGTCCTGATTGAAACCTGGGGTGTGAAGGCGGTCTTCTACGCAGATGACACCCAACTTCTGTTTTCCTTTCATGGATGCTTGAAGGTGGCACTTCAGAAATTTAAGGAGTGCCTGAGAGGGGTAGCTGTTTGGATGTAGTAAAATTTCCTCAAACTAAACGCTGATAAAATGGAAGTTCTTTACTTCATCCAATGTGATCCCCCTGCCTCCCATCGACCTGGTTGCCTGAAGAATTAAACCCTCCCCGGACTCCTACCACCTCTGCTAGTAATCTGGTTGTTATGTTTGACTCTGCCTTCTCCTTTTCAGCTCAGACTGCTTCTTGAAACTTAGAACCTTAAGGAAGCTGCTGCACATGGTCCTATAGGAGACCCGTAAAATTGTAGTTCATACAATGGTAACCTCTTGTTTGGACTATGCCAAAAGCCTTTATCTGGGTCTGCCTGCTTTTCCAACATATAGACTCCAGATCATTCAGAATGCTGTGGCTAGACTGATTCTGTGAGTTCCTTTACTTCAGCATATCTCATCCCATCTAAAGCTGCTACACTTGCTTACATTGGTAAAGCATGTTATATTTAAAGCCCTCACACTGGCTTTTAGAGCACTCACAGGAAAAGGCCCTCTTTACCTGAGGAATAGATTGGACCTTTACAAGCAAGAGAGAGTGCTGACCTCTACCTGATGCAGATTCCTAATTTGTTTAAGGCCCAATGTGGAGGTAGCTTCTTCACAGTATTTACAGACAAGCTTTGGAATGCCATGTTGCCTAAGCTTTGCAGGGCTGAGTAAGTAGGCATTTTTAAAAGAGAGTTAAAAACTTGGCTGTTTGATGTAGATTCATTTCTGGATGATGCTGTGTGATATAAGTTTTCGTTTTGAGTGCTGACACATTTCATCTGGAGCATCCATGTGCTTGAGAAATGCTTTTGATTGATTTTGAAAGTTTGAAATGGCGTTATAGTTAGGTGGAAATGTCAGTTACAACATTTAAACAAAAAAGCACTGAAATTGACAATATATAGTTAACTGAAGTAACTATAACTTGAGCCATTAAGTAACTACAACTCATGCCCTCTCCATGCACTAGAATAACATATCACCCATGACATGTTCAATGGCATTATTGATAACATCACTGATGATATCTGAAATTACATCATTTATGACACCACTGTGCATGGCTGGGCGCAAGTTATAATTACTTCATGGCACAAGTTGTATTTCAATTAACTATAACTGGTGAATTTTTAATTTAAAATGTTATGTTGTAACTGATATTTTCACCTGACTTTACCATCATTTTAATTTTTGCTTTTTTTCAGTGAAATATAATATACACACAAAATATAGCTTACATAACTATACTTATGACATCTCAATGGAGGTGATTTATTAGAACACTGTGCTTGGTAGAGTCGTGAGTCAAAGTTTATGTAGTATGACGAGTGAGGTGAGAACAGTGCACAAAGCTGGGCGACTTATGGTAATTTAAAGGTGGTGTGTTAAGTTAGCATGTAAGTTATAAGTAACACTTTGCATGTAGGTGGGTGACTTATAGTAATATGTAAGCTGAAAATGTAAGTTATAACTTTAGAATTTGCAATGTTTGTGTAGTTTAAGTATGGTTTGTATGGAAAGAATAAAAAAAGTTGTCCTAACTATATCTTATCTGTAACCTTTGTTTTTTTCATGGAATTTAAATAACTTTTATGTTTTAATAAAAATGTGTTTTAAGTTGTAGTATTGAGTGTTATTTATTAAGGTATCATTCATTGTAGCGTTGTACAGTAGAATGAAGGTGAGTGTCGTATGGTTAAGTGTCATAGAGTGCAGTATTGTATAGTGGAATTGAGTGCAGTGTGGTAGAATGTGGTGGGGTACAGTGGGAAACAGTGTAGTAGAGTGTTGTAGAGTTGTACAGAGTACAGTAGTGTGCTGCATAGAGGAGCTGCGTAGAGAGGATGATTGGACAGTGGCGCACAATGAGGTAAAGTCTCATATAGAGGAATAGAGTGGAGTAGAGTTCAGTGGAGTTAATTAAAGTAGTGTGGAGTATAGTTTAATACAGTGTATTAGCGTGTCTTAGAACAGAGTGGCATGTAGCTGTGTAGAGTATAGTCGAGTAAACTCTTATAAGTTGGAGTGGTGTCCCATACAGTAGAGTGGAAAGCTGTGTCATACAGTATTAAAAAGAATTATTTAGTGGAATAGATTGTTGTACAATGAAGTACACAGGCATAGATCGGATTGAAGAGTTAGTCAGTGGAATGTACATGGATCGAGTGAAGTAAGTCATGTACAGTGCCATAAAGTGCAATATACTTTTATGGCGTACAGTTCTAGAGAGGGGACCAGAATTTCCTGCAATGGAGCTGCTTAGCGTGCAGTGACATACACTGTAGTGGCATAAAGTACCATATAGTAGAAAAGTGTACAGTGGAATACCATACAGTCTAATAGTGTACAGTAAAGTGTAAAAGAGTGGATTGTTGGAAAGTCAAATAGCGTACTCTGGAGTGTTGTACAGTGGAGTGCCATTCACTGGAATAGCGTACAGTGCGGTTGAGTACAGTAGGGTGGCGTACAATGGATTAATGCATAGTGGAGTAGCATACAGTGGAGTGGTGTACAGTGACGCGGTGTACACTGAAGCAGCATACAGTGCAGCATAATAAACTTGAATACCATATAGTGGAGTGGAGTACAAAGAAGTGGTGTCCAATGGAATTGCATACAATGGAGTGTCACAGAGTGGTTTAGTGTACATTAGAGAGGCATACAGTGGAGTGCCATACAGAAGAATAATGTAGACTGCCATGGTGTACAGTGGACTGGGTTACAGTGGAATAGTATATAGTCGAGTAACGTGCAGTGGAGTTGGGCACAGAGTAGTGGCATAGACTGGATTGCATCCAGTGTAGTGTGTACGGGGGAGTTGCATACAGGAGGTTGCAAATAGTGCAGGGGCGTACACTGGAGTAGGGTACAGTGGACTAGCATATAGTGGAGTATTGCAGAGAGTAGTGTGATCCAAGTGACTAGTGTAGAATCAAATGGCATACAGTGGAATGGCATACCATATAGTAGTGTACATTGACATGCCAGACATTGAAATGGCATAGAGTGGAGTGTTGGAGAGGGCAGTGACATATAGTGGAATAGTATACAGTGGAGTGGCATAGAGTGGAATAGTGTATAACGGAGTCACGTACAGTGGAATTGCGTATAGTGGAGTGTGTACAGTGCAGTGGCACACAGTGGAATAGAGTAAATTGGAATGGTGTACAGTGTAGTGCAATACAGTGCAGTGGGTTATGGAGGTAGTTGAAATTTTGGAGGACTGTAGCTTATGGTGTGCAAAGTAACGCAAGGTAGCGACATGTGCTGCACTGCATTTCTGCACATGTACCAAGTAAAGCGGGGTGATGTATGGTGGTTTTGCTTAATTTTGTAAATATTATGTAAGTATTGTGCTGCCCGTGCAACAGTATGTGTAATACAAGGATAACACAATAAAATCCCAAATTTGTCCCCTAGTGATATATTGTGCCACAGTATTCTGCAGTAAGTTAGTGGTATACCGTGGTGCATAGCGATAACAAGGCAGTGTATAACTGGCTAATGTCTGCCTTTACAAATTTAAAAGGCAGCCATAATCCTTTCAGTTGACTTTTGGATTGTTGTTGCATGTGTAAGTAGTAGTTTATATTGTTGTTCCCAACATATTACCATGTTCTTAAAGTGGGAATAGGTATGGGATTTTTTGTATAATTTTCTATATATTTACTTAGCCAGTTTAGCAGTACTGTGGTACTAGCTAGCATATATTGTGTGTTTTACCAAATACAAATTTTTTAAGTCATTTTTTTAAAGCAACACAGTAAACTTTAGGTACTACTGTGATATTTTGTAGACTTTTGTGGACATAATTAAATATGTTTAAAACCTCTAAAGACACTATAGTACACCATAGTTATGAAATATTGTGTATTACAGTGTTTTTTCAATTCTTATACATATTGTTTTTTTAAGGTACCACAGTACCACCTAGGTAGTACCTTGGGAGTACCTTGGTACTCCATAATATTTTTCTTAAATATATAGAAACGCATAATTATATATCCCTACCTATAACCACTAACAGTATGTGGTAATCAGTAGGAAAACATATTAAACCTAAAAATTATATTTGAGGCCCTAAGCTAAGCTAGAACACCAGCAAAGTGTACTTAACAACATGGCTGCTTGCAAGTTTTGTAGAGACAGCCATTAGCCAATCAGATAAAGCCTTGTCATCGCTATGTACCACAGTACTACCTCAAAACTACCTTGAAACTACTGCGGCCACAGATATAACTAAAACAAACACCTTATAACTTAAAATTTACTTACTGTACTTGCCTCCACTGCCCCCAAAGAATCATCTACACCCTATACTATGCAATACTGCCAAATTTCAGAAAAATCCAGCTGACGTTTTTCACACTACATGAAATACAAAAGTCTATGGAAAAAGCATTGAATTTCAAGCCTGTTTTGGGACCTCCCTTTGTTAAACTTTCAGGACTCTGACAATCAAATGGGGGCAGCAGGTCTGCAATTTTTTACAGACATTCTTCAAAAGGGTACAAAGTTATTTATTGGGATATATATATATATATGTGTATGTGTAAAGTTTACTGCGAATTTTTAAAAACAAAAAAATCAAATTCACCAGTTATAATTTACTAAGCCAACTATAACTTGCGCCCCTGTAATTCACTGCTTGTGACCTCACCAATGACGTTAAATTACATCATTTTTGACATCACTGATATCTCAAATGACATCAATAACGACTTCACTGATCACATCAGCAATGACATCGCCCAATGAATATGACAATGCTGTAAGTTTTTTCGTACTGATAGGTGTTCAGCAAGGTACACATAGACCTGATTTCTATAAAATCTGTTGTACTAATGGGCGTATCCTTTCACCATTGGCGTAACAAAGGCCCCCGCAGCCCCTCTCATAGGGGGAGGCGAGTTTCAGGGAGCCCCCTCAGTACAGTACTCTGACCTCAGAGCTCCTGAATGAGTACGGATGGGCGCTCCTCCATGTACTGTGCAGGGGGGGGGCACTCAAGTTTCTTATGCCACTGCCTACACAACAGAATTTTTTAAAATAGTTCGCCAATGGATAAGGCGTCTCAGGGGACATGTTAATCTAGTTCCGAAGAATAGATTTGAATCTATTTTCTGGGTCAGAACACAGCGAGTTACAAACACATACAAACTGCGACATCACCTTCTCCAGCTGAGAATAAGCACGTTCTGTGACAGGCAGGCTTCGACTGTCATAGGCCACAAAGTGTCTCTCAGCATTTGGATGATCAGTATGTTGAACAAGGATTGTCACGAGCCCCACTAGGCTCTCATCTACTGTGATTTCTGTATGTAACTTTGGGTCAAAATAGGCCATCTCGATTGCATTCTCAATCACATGTTTTATTCTTGTGAAACTTAGATCTCATTCAGCAGATGACTGGAAAGGGACATTTCGTTTTGCCAAGACTCTCAGGGGGGCACAATCTATCTTGAGCAATAGCTGGCCATACTTAAGAGTGATCGCAGCATGGTGACGTCTTGTGGGGAGCAAGTAGCTGACAGTGCTTATATTTTATCTGGATCAGGAGTCATTCCTCTATCAGAGAATATATGCCCAAAGAATTCAAGTTTGGTCTTATGGAACGTACACTTTGCTGCATTCCGATTGAGACCTGCATCAGCAAGCAACTGGCACACCTGTGTAAGAGTCTTGTAATGTTCCTTTTGCATTGCTCCAAATACCAATATCTCACCAATGTATTTAAAAGCATGCTTGACAGGTTGAATTATTTTACGTTTAACACCCTGAACTATTACTGCAGCTAATGACACTTCAAAATTCATACTCTTGTATCTGAACAAACCAAGATAAGTCACAAAAGTAGTGATGTACCTGCAGATCTCTTCCAACTCAAGTTCATGGTATCCCTTGATTAGGTCAATACTGGAGAAGACATTGGCATTGTTCAGATCATGTCGACTATGTGTGGACCAGGGTGTCTTTCTCTCTCAATTGCTGTGTTGGCCTGTCGCATATGAACACAGATAGATGTGCACTGCACCTCCCCTGTCCTTTTTTGGCACCGCCAATATGGGCGAAATCCATGGTGCAGGGCCTGTGGAGTACTCAATGATGTCATGTTTCAACAGCATTTCTTTCTCAACAGCTTCTTGCAAGTGAAAACCAACTCTGCAGTGCCACTGAACAACAGGGCGGATGTCCTCATTAATGTGAAGTTTCACTTTCATTTTCTTGAGTCTTTCTAGGCCATGAAATAATGACGGAAACTGACTCACAATTTCAGATTGAGAAGGGTGTAATTGAGAGATATCAGTCCCATGTGAGCAGCAGTGGCAAAACTGAGTAGGCATGCACTGGATGTAGTTCCTTGAAGAACGTGTATTGGTGTTTGCACGGACCCTGCTTCGTGTTGCATTGTCGCTGTTAATAACCTTTGACTCGGCAACGGTTTTAAAGCTGCCCATGTGTATATCTTTGTGTTGATAGGTTCAGGCGTGGCACAGGAGACAGGCTATTGAACTTCTCGACTGGCTTGATGTTAATGGATACACCACTGTCTATGAGAAAGGTTATGTAACAACCATTGGGCTTTAGTGAAATCGTGGGGAAGTGTCCAAATCAATTTGGTTGTTTCGTTTGATGGTTTGCCTTTGTCTTTTGTTTTTCCTTTCCAGCAGCAAAACTGACATGCAGCTGTCGTTCCTTGGTCAATACCATCACCGCACATCCATCTTCTTCACTGGTGCTTGATAATGACGTTGAAGAGCATTTGTAGGATGCACTTGATGGCGATCAATTTTGTCTGGTTTCTAATTGTAACTGATGTTGCTTTTAGCTTTGTGGGCATGGCGAGAATGCTTTTGGAACCTTCTGGGGTACATTTTCTCTACTCACTGTTACCTGTTTGGTTTCTCTTTCACTTTTCAAACAGTTATGAAGTAGTTTTCTTTTCGGCAACCTCTTCACGTCTGTTCTATGGCTGGACATTTACTTTCTAGAGGAAATGAAAACCCACATTGGAAACTACTTTTTGTTCTTTGAAGACGTTGACTAGTGTGCATCTACCTTCTGTTTGTGGTTGCTTTTCATGAACAACGCTGATTCAATGTTTGATGTTCCAGCTGCCCTATCAGAGGCTTGTCAAATCTACTCTTTTATCAGCTCTTGCAGCCATTAGTATTTTCTCTAAACTGAGCATCTCTCTCAACATGCTTCTTCTAAAAGAGTCTGAAAGACAGCCATTGATGACTTTGAGGCTTATGGCTTCTTCATCATTAAATTCACTAAACTTACAGTGTTTGATAAGCCCATCAAGTCTTTCAACAAACTCATCCATCATTTCACCAGCTTGCTTGCAGTCTCGCTTGATTGAAAATATACCTTCCTTAGTGAACATTTAGCATCGGATTGTACTTGGCACCCAGTGCTTCATTGATTTGATGGCACAATATTGCAGCAGTCTAGAAGATTTTCTTCAACACTTCTTTTACTCGGTTACTCGCAAGGTTCTTTAAATACTTAATGATTTTCTTATCATCTACTTCTTGTAGGGCATCTATGAAGTAATCTAATGTCTTGATCCATGCAGTCCACCTGGCACCAATATTCTGCTTCTTTGCAATGTTGAATGGCAATGGTGGCTTCAGAAACACAGCTGCATCATACTTCATGCTCTTTTCAACTACCGTTGAGAGTATATGCTGTTCAAGTGACTGCCACCTGGACCTGCAGCTTCTACAAGCACTGGCCGTGGGCTCACACTTGGGTCATCACACCCGATCTGGAGTCATAGATTATCATCTTCTTTTTTGACAGTGGGTAACCGTTCCATTTCTTTCACTTGATCACTGTTGCATTTGGCTTTTTGCATTGTACTTGGTTGTCACTGTCTTTAGAATTTCTCTTTGTACCGATAATGGCTATGTATTATGAAGTGGCGCAGTATTTCTTCTTTTGGCCTTACCAGTTGGTTTCTGGCAGGCATTTCGGATTTGCTTCTCTGGAGGACCTTCAACTTCTTCAAGGGCCGTATATGGACTGAAGAGGGGCTTCAACTACACACATGCCAACTTCAAACTACTTCTCATCGCTTTGTGCATGTGGCATGCATGAGCAGTTTGCTGTATCGGTGCAAACTCAGAGAGAGCAGTCTTGTTTCTTTGGGCACGTGTCCTCTACTCGTCACCAGCTGTAGCATTCTGCCCAGTATGGGAGCATGGAAGTGAACACGCCACACACGAAGCTCTATGACAGACGCTTTTATTCCTCAGCATACAATCACACACTGCACTCTGATTACGTCATAAGTATTAATCACTACACCTTAACAACTCCCAGCAAGTTATGTAGTTTCTCTGTTGACTCCGCCCAGAACCGCAAAGGTCTTAGCACACAAAGCCTCACGACATTACAGCCATGTTATTGTCCAATGGGCATCTATTGAGGCTAAATCCAGTTTGCTTATTGTGAATTGGTTTGGCACAACATCGGCAAGCCACCAACTCTTTTAGTAGCAATCAGGCACAGTATTAGGATTCAACTTCCACACACCCTACCATTTTATAGTTGGAAGCTGGGATGGATCACCCTTTTAAAAACTGTTTGAAGGATTGGCTCTCATATGATGTAAGGATTATTTAGAGCTCGATTTCTGTTGTGAGTCAGAGGCTTAACCATCTTGACCAGTAGGCGAGTTTGGGCTTCAAATTCATATTTGGAATACTATTTGGGCATGGAGCATTGTTCGATTTTGATGACCTAATGATCTTTACAATCCTACCAGGTGTTAATATATCCTTCTTTAAATTTGGATGTTAAAGGGGCATCCCAAGTGACATTTTCATCAACATAATATCCACGTATGAGATTCACACTATACACTGTGGATGGAATTACCAATTAAAGTCCTATGATCTGTGTCTTAGTTGTTAACAAAGAGCTGAAACTTGCTCAAACAACCTTACTTTTAAACTGCCTCCATTTATAACTGTTGCTTTTGTTAGTAAGAGCACTTGAGTTTCCAAAGATTACATTTTTAAGTTTTCGTCAACTTTTTCTTATTATCTAAGACATTAAGGGAGGTAAATTATCTACCTGTATCCTTAATTCTCTAGTCATTGCTCTTCTCGGTGATTTCAGATGTGTAATAATCCATCAGTGCCTTAGGTCACGCTCTTAAAGTGAGTGGTTTGAGAGGACGCCGACATTTACCTGAAAATGTGGCTCAAAAACAAGGACCTACTTTTACACTTCAAAAAGGATAGTTGTGCAGAGTCAAATTACTGTCAAGTAACATCTTTGAATTAGCTGAGGACAGCCATCCGGCCAGGTAGCTCTGAGGGATTCTCATCCTAGTCACTGTCACAGCGTGGGCAACATGATCACTTTCAATACTGTGGGATCTTTAAAAAATTGGAAAAATAGGAGAAAGCTGAGACTGACATAAAGATATAATCCTGGTGACACGTGTATAATTAATTGGGACATTAGGCCCATCGTTACATTCAAGGCACGTAGCTTTAATGAATGGAGGAGCTTTACCAGATGAACTGCTGCAATTCTTTGCACTGAACAGAGAGAGAAAGTAGGGCGATACCATATGCAATGTCTGCCCATGTCACTTTTCATCCTCTATGGAACTGTAGGTGAGTTTTAGATTAAAATCACCAACTAATATAATACAGGGGTTAATGGAACCGTTGGAAAAGTGAAGCAGCGTCTCTGTAATTCTTTTAAACTTAGTTCTTTTTTATAATCAACTGGAAACACATATATGTTTAACAGCAGGGTGTTGAATATACCATTGCCCCACCGTCCTAATTCAACGGCTTAAATAGATGTACTGGGAGTATTATTAGACCTCCATTAGCACTCAAGGGAATTAACAACGTACTTGATTAGGCCCTAATTATCCTTCCTTTGATTTTCCACTTTTAGGAAGTGATAAAGAGAGCTCTAAAACTAGGTCAAGGACGGGCTCATAAGCCTAATGGTCCTGTAGACATATCATTTCATGGTTCTGAGCGGAAGTAATGACCTCTTTCTATTTGAAAGCACTGACTAAACCTGGTGCACTCCAAGACATCAACGTAAGGTCGGAAATCTGTTTGTATTTGCCGATTTAAGTTTAAATTAGTGTTAGGCAGAAGTTGAGGACTCAGCCCTCAGTGATTTGGATTGCCGGGACCAGGACTCAAGTTTATCCCCAGGTTGCCATTTATAACAAGTTTACAAGATGATTTTCCTGTCTGGGTTAGGTTCAGAGAGAATTTGTCAGGTTCCTACATTTCCATACCAGGTGACCACCACCATTCGCACCTTTTAAATTAGTTGATGCTTTATTCTCAATGCTTGTACTAACCTCTAGTTTGGAATAATGTAAATTAAATAGAACAATGGGGGTGTTTTGGTGGCAAACTGCTACTAAGTACACCCAATAGTTCAAAAAACGTTTCTGAGCCCCTTCTTATTCCAGTGTCAATGCAGGTTACCTTAGGAGATTCAGTCCAAGACCAGTCATGACACTTACTATATTTGTTAGACTCAATATCTGTAGATGAAAGTGTTTAAGTAGCCTCGAGGTACTAAAACAGCCATCCAACATCCCCCCCTTTTTAATACATCAAAAACCTCCTTGAGGCATATTCTGATGTAAAAATCAAGAGTTATGCACATAGGGGGTGATTCTAACTTCGGCGGGCGGCGGAGGCCGCCCGCCAAAGTTCCCCCACCAAAATACCGCTCCGCGGTCGAAAGACCGCTGAGGGTATTTTGGGATTTGCCCTGGGCTGGCGGGTGGCCGCCAAAAGGCCGCCCGCCAGCCCAGGGCAAATCAACCTTCCCACGAGGACGCCGGCTCAGAATTGAGCCGGCGTAGTGGGAAGGTGCGACGGGTGCAGTGGCACCCATCGCGTATTTCAGTGTCTGCATAGCAGACACTGAAATACTTTGTGGGGCCCTCTTACGGGGGCCCCGCAGCACCTCCTACCGCCATCCTGTTCCTGGCGGGAGACCCGCCAGGAACATGATGGTGGTAGGGGGTGTCAGAATCCTCCGCCGCCATGGAGGATTCTGCAGGGCAGCGGGAAACCAGCGGGAGACGGCCGGTTTCCCGCATCTGACCGCGGCCGAACCGCCGCGGTCAGAATGCCCTGCGGGGCACCGCCGGTCTGTCGGCGGTGCTCCCGCCGACCCTGGCCCCGGCGCTCTCTGACCGCCGGTGTCAGAATGACCCCCATAGTATGTTGGAGAACAGTTTCCCAGGGTTCAGGATCCACTTGCACCAAGACTGATTTTGGTGTAATTGTCTACGCTGTCTAACATAGGCCGATCAGGATTAAACTCATTATCAACAGGGTTGAAAATGTTAAATGTAGAAGGGTACTCAGAGATGTTTATTTTTAAAAGGTACTTTATCACTACTTAAGATCCAGGTATAACGTTTCAGGAGCACAGAGGTTGCGGCATATTCCATATGTTTGCATGCAGGGCTACTATTCAAATTGGAAGGAAAAAATGTGTGTTTTTTTCCTCAACACTTACGTGTTGGTAGTGCACACTATCTGGAGTTGAGCATAGGGCATTATTATAATCCTTGCTTACTTCTTCCACCCCTGGCAAAGTTCCTTTGTCAGTTCAGTGGTGGGCATGCCAGATATTCAAAGTTACCACTGGATTGTACTTCTGAGGAAGCTGTTCTTTCCCACTGTTTGTTAACCATAGTGGATAAAATCAAACGAGAATACCAAAGTCAAAGTATGCAATCTGCAGTGAATTTTCTAAATGATTTATCCATACTATTTACAATTCCTATACCCTGTTGCTCACTACAAAAATAAAGTTCTTTTTTTATAAGCAAAAACTCCTAGGTTTAAAACTGGAACAGAGGTTAATTCAGGGAATTTAGATACACCCCGATAGATTGCAGGTAGAATAATGCTGCATTTTTAACTGCATATTAAAACAAAAGGACGAATGACAAAAGTGTAAAGTTGATGTGAGCTAGGCTGATGGAAGTGGGTATAAAGGATCATCTTTACTGATGACGCGGCAGCAATGCCCTCCAGCACATATATCTTTGCAAAGTCCTTGGCAGGCATTTCCAAGCAAAGAATTGTAGGTAACACGTGGCTCTCATTGCTTTCGTGAAGGAATCAGAAATTATTTGATCCATGTGATACGGAACCACTCCAAGTTTCGTCTACTGACTTAGAGTACTTGTTCATGCCTTCGAAGGGGAACCCGTTCACCATTTCTTTAACAAATATTATTTTCTAATAGTTCATTCAGATCATATTGTTTTATTTTTTCCTAAAGTGTTCCTTAATCAACGTTGTACGCACTTGCTGTAAAAATATCTCATTTTCTTTCCCTACAGTTGTGCCAGTACACAGCTCCAATGCCCCACCTGACTGTGTACAGTGGTTCAGGTGCCCCTCCTTCTCCTTCCAGTCTGTTCCTAGCCTGCTATCTCTCGAGTGACCAACCTTCGCAGTCACCAGGACGCGCCACATTGCCAAACAGCGCTGTCTGCCCATCACCCATTAGTGTAGCCTTGGACAGCACCCCGGGCATGGAGCGGAGATGGGAAGCCAATGGCGATAGCTCCAACCAGGTTCCATCAAATAGTGAGAGCACTGACATTTCCATGGGATCGGAGTCAGGAACATGCAACCATCTGACTGTCCCCACAGAAGCCAAGTTGAGCCACAAATCCAAGGTATCACTCTCTTTTAGCAAGTTCTTGAAACGAGGGTGCTCCAATTCACCGGTCTTCGCAACCCTCTCACCCAAGTGCCCAGCAGTGAATCATGGAAAGATTCAGCCTTTAGATGACCTGGAAGAGCAGCTGCAAAAGACCAAACAAGTGACCAAGTAAGACTTATTTACTTTATCCTAAGTGGAATTCCACTGAGGACTCGTATCTTGAAATGATGAATGAATGATTAATCGTTTTGGATTATATTTCCTATTCTTCACCTTTTTTATTACCTACATTTTCACTTTGATTAGATGAAAAGAAGTTCACTAAGTAACACATAGGTTAAAAAAATCTACTTCAGTGTATGTATCGTGTTTATAGCATTACAGCCACTAAGTGAAGAACACACCCCAACTGTATACGTAAATGTTGCATACATGTATACTAGTGTTTTCTGAACTACTCTAATGGACGATCATTTACAGCCATGTGGCATCTTTACATAAGCATCTGTTATTTAAATCTGCTTTGGGAATCGGGTTGTATACTGACAATTGCTTGACATTAAAATGATGGCTTGTAAATAAAAATATCCCATTGTCCTATTCCGCATATCAACAAACCAATTAGAAATATCAACTGCCTCTACAATCCTAATCTTTACCAATTAATAATGAAGAGTATGTAATACAGTTATCAGCTATATCTGCTGTGTAAACGTATACACTACACAACGCAGAAAGCTAGCATCTTTAAGTATTGTTTGGTAAACATATCTAAGTGCTATTTGAAAAAAATGCTTTAATCATAATGTACATACATTGCCATCAATCGATGCATTATGATCTCTAATATTTAGCCAGTAACAGTTTTATATCTTACTGTATTATCCTCGGTCACTAGGTGTTATAATTTTAAATTATCCCTCAAAATAACAATGCCAAAATTGAGGCATAAAACCATGCCCCCATAGATGAGTAAAATTCCCAAATAATTGCATTAAATCTTATGTTTGTTAATATGAAAATAATTCGCAAAACACATACACCAGAGAAAATTCTGAAATCATAAAAACGACAGATCACTTCAATGAAAGTGTTCCCAGCTTCCTCTCAAAGCCAAACCCCAAACCTGATCCCAATAGCTAACTTTAGGGCTTGGATTTGGACAAGTCCAATGACCAATGCTGGGGCGAATCAGCAGCGTGCAGAGGTCAGGCACCATGCCATCCCTCCTCCTTCACATAAGAGAACTAGCAATGGTGTGCAGACTGGCAACTGGTAAAGGTAGGAACTGGTGACTGGGATGTGGCAAGTGCACCCCAACTCGGGATTTTAATGGAACCATTCATGAAGGGCATTGATTGAAAGGAAGAAAATGATATATCAGGATGGCCAGGGTGAGAATTCCAACTCCATCTCCAGATTCTTCAAAGGAGGATCAGTGTATAATAATAGTCAGGTGAGTGCCTGGAACAGTGACCACTGTTCCATGGACTTCCTCGACCATTCATAGCAGCTGAGCCTCGTGTTGTGGCTGGCGTGGAAAGTGAGTTTGGAGGGAAAGGGAGATGGCTGCCATGCCTCTCTTACTCACCCTCTGACCATTGCTTCTCACCACAGTTACAGACGTAGGGACTGGAACTAAAAATCAAATGACTGGGACAGTCCATAGTTCGTTCACGTCTTACCACCCGTCTCTGTGCTTTCAAATAGTTTGGTGGAGTATCCGGAGGCAGAGAAGGGAGTTTTGAAGAGACTGCAATTCCAACCTTCCTTGCCACATAAAAGAAATCAGAGTGAAGAGAGGTAAGAAAAAAGATGGGTTAGTGTTCAGTGGTCCAAGCGCCTTCCTCTACCATCAATAATCTCGAAAAAACAATCCAGTATAAAAGGAACGCCTTCCATGGCCTGCCATATGTGGCTAAGATAAGCAGTGATGTAAACGGCCTATAAATGAGCCACTCAAGTCATAAACATTCCAGCCTGACTTAGAATTTGTCAGGGTTCTCAATCGTGCACTTACATCCTTTAGATACCAGAGATCTTTCTCAAGCAGGGATCTAGTACTGATAGATTGCTGAGGCGTGACTGATGATCCAATAGCAGCCTGCAAAGATATTTGTATGCCCAGCAATTTTAAAGAGAATGGCAAGATAACTATGCTAGTTAATAATTGTGATGGCGGAATCTGTGTTTTGTCTATTTGCAGTTTTAACTCCTCATTTTGTAACACAGAGGCTTATGTGTCTTCTGAAAAGCACAGTGCGTAACACACAAATCTCAGATTTGTATTTTAGGTAGAGAGCTCAGTGGGTTAATGCTTTTCTCTCAGATAATATTTTGTTACTTGCAGTTTAGATGTTTCAATCCATCTAACATAGGACAGTAAGATACGAACCATCGTTAAAGAGCTGCATGCAAACTGGAAGGCATTGGTTGAGAACCTTATTTTCTTCTTTCAATCTTTTGTTATGTTAAGGTTGCTTAAAATATTATTTTGGCTACTAATACATTCTAATTAGTATTGACAAACCCCCACTGCTTTACGTTTTAAATCTCAGCTTTAGGCAAAACTACTGCGGTGGCGGCTGCCAAAAGACCACCATGTTGGTAGTCATCCAACCGCTGTATTACAACCCACACCATGAAGACTGCCAAAAAACAGCGACATTTCAGAAACTACCAGGACACTTACTGGTGGGCGGGAAAGAGGCGGTCCCACCACCAGCACTGCCAACCCAACACAAATCCACCCACCAGATTACGTCCCACAAATCAGCACAGCAGTTCATCCATGTCGGTAAAACATTGGCAATGCGAGCCGCCACAGTCAGAAACCACCACTGACAGAAGACAACACGACATAGGACAGTTTGAATTTTGAATTTTGAATACCCCACACCTGACACACACCCACACACTCAACACACTCGACACATCCACACACTGCACTATATAACACCCCTCCACACAACCCACAATCCTCTGTAACTAAAACACCGTACAGAGACACTGGAAGCAGGCACATACACAGAGAGAGCACCCTAACACTATAGGCACACACACATCACATGCATCACACATCTAATAAACAAGTACAACGCACACACATTCCACTACAACCGTCCATCCCTCACAATGCACCACCCACACCCCATCATTCACCAAACACTGAACCCTTTCATACACAACACCCCACCCCACACAGTAGACACAATCTCAAACATGTCCCCACAAAAGCACCCATGGATCTCTGACGATGAGTTGTGGATCATGGTGGATGAAATTGCCAGGGTAAAGCCACAGCTGTTTGGAGCACAGGTCCAGCTAACATCAATTGCCAGGAAAAAGGAGTTATGGCAAAAATAGTCGACACGGTCAACTCAGTGGGCAGCCATCCACGCACAAGGGATGACATCAGGAAGAGGTGGAACAACCTATGGGGAAAGGTTTGTTTAATAGTCTCGAGACACCAAATAGCTGTGCAGAAGACTGGCGGTGGGCCCTCACCTCCTCCCCCACAGTTCACATCTTGGGAGGAGAAGGTCTTGGAGATACTGCATCCTGAGGGCCTGACTGGAATACCTGGGGGACTGGAGTCTGGTAAGTACCCATATCAGTGTAACACAATTGTCATGTCCTGCAAGCTTCCTCATCACCCATCATGCAGCAGTGGCAGGCACACAATGCCACCCTGGCCTCCATCGCAGGGGTGCTGAGGAACATCAAACCTACCCTGATAGCATGATATAGCTAATCACCATCAGCCCCCTTCTACTAGCAATGTTATATCTCACCTCTCTACATCAGCTGCAGCTACTGGAATGGAGGCCCTGCCCGGGGTACTCCAAGCCTCAGACAACCCTCCCTCTGTAGCAGAAGAACCCCTCCGCAAATGTGGGTGTCCATCCAGCTGCAGCAGATGCCAAGACCAAACCCACTGCCAGGAAGTGAACCTCTCCTGCTTTGGTACCCTAGTGTGCCACTGACACACCCTGTTGACTGTTGAATTCTTACTCCATTCCCCCATGGCACAAGGACACAGGACCTGTGTGACCAAATGTTGTAGCAGCTACTCTGATCAATCCATATCCCATGATTCCACTCATCACCTGTTTGTTATGTTGGTCACCTTTATTTGACTTCTCACAAAACTGATATGCACAATAAATCACTTATGGACACAGCTACCGTATATGTGTGTTTAATCGTACTGCAACGTATGCCCATCAGCAAAAATGTGGTCTGTTAATGGCGCCCTGATTCCAACAGGCAATGTAATGGCAACGACTGACGCCCCCTCAGCAGGACACACATGACAACAGTAATGTCACGGTACAGATGTCACAGTATGATTGTGAAATCCACAGCAACACCAGGTCATAGACCATTGAGCCATTTCCAATTAAAGCAAGACAGAGAGTATCATCAGGATGGAAGGCATGAGTCCCCAGTAAGCACATATACAGGTAATCGACTGTGTGCCTGTTGTAGTATTACTCCAAATCATGGGCATTTATACAGGACCTATACACCACAAGGTTCAGGGCCTTAATATTATCCTTTTAAACAAGCTATCTGTCCTGAACACATTTCAGAACTGTACTCTTTAACCATTGACTACTGACTATGTGTACCCTAGACCCACAGATGATATCCACATCCTGTTGGTGGGAGGAGATGGCAATAGGAGAATACATGAAATCCAGCTCTGAACTGGTCAGTCCATGAGAGAAGTGAATGTCTGAATCAGTTGCTACCCTACATGTTAGGGCAGAACCACTAATACTGTACAACTACCATTCCCTGTGTCTGCTACAACAACTCACACACATGCACTGGAAATTATAACACCATCACATTTGTCAAAGGTCAGGTGGTGTAATGGCAGCTATCCACTTCTGATTGTGCACTGACAAGACATGAAATGGTCAACCTCACCTACCTGTATGTCACTGGAAGTACTGAGTGATGAGCTCAGTCTTACAATCAGCAGCTCCTTCACCCTCTGGCTCTTCATCACATTCCAAATCACCAATTGCAGGAACAGGTACCGCTGCCACACCCTCATCAGCTAGTAATGGTATCCAACGTCTCAGGGCTAGATTGTGGAGCATGCAGCAGGCAATGATGATTTGACAAATCTTGTGGGGCGAGTGGAGGAGGGCACCTCCTGACAGGTCCTGCACCTGAATCTTGCATTCAGGAGGCCGAAGGTGTGCTCTATTGCATGGCCTTGTCCTCCTGTGGGCCTCATTGAAACGGAGATCCCCTGGTGTTGCTGGGTCCCTCTCAGGTGTCAACAACAAAGGAAGGTTTGGATAGCCAGAGTCACCCATGAACACAATGGTAGAACAAAATCAAATCAGGTACTGCTATTGTGCAGATTGTGATGACGGGTCACATTACAATTAAAAACATAACAATGCATTCCCACCAACCAGCCAGGCCCTCTCTGTGTGTAGTCATGGCATCATGGTTGTGACATTGCTTTTCCGAATAATGTTGGAAATCCAGGAAACTTGGCAGATATATACTCGTCTGCCAGACACACCACCTGTATGTTGATTGAGTGGTAGTTCTTCCTGTTTACAGTGGGAGGGACCAGGGATACATGGGTGCCATCAATGGCCCCTACCATGAAGAATCAATCACATCTGATAAAAGTCACCCTTCACATTGGCAATATCTTTGGGGAAACCTGATGTAGCTGTCCAGGTGCTGCAGGAAAGCACACAGTACATCCCTCAAAACATGAATGAACATGGGCTGAGACATCCATGCTGTTAAGGTGACTGTATGCTGGAATGAGTCTGTGACCAGGAAGTGTAGCACTGACAATGCTTGAACGATAGGAGTTATGCAGTAGGCATTGCGATTGCCTGACATCAGATCTGGCTCCAGCTGTCTACATAGATCCATGATGGTCTGGCAATTCAAGTCTGAATGACATGCCTGTCCTCCATGGTTGCCAGGTCTACCAGTGGACGTACACTGGTGGTTGTCTCATTTCCCTCATTGTATGATATCTAATTTATGAGGAGAAAATTTACATTAAGTCATGCAGTTGGCACACGACAGCATCATATTGTATACTTGCATCCCCTATACATGTGTAGGGGATGCGGTGCAGTGCTTACATAAACATTACAGTCCATAGAAATGCACATCATTCACCCTCGTTGCAGCACATTGGCTGGAATGTCAGTCGGATAGGATATTGGACACATATGTATGTATGTATGTAAAAATGTGTGGGTGACTGTGCAGTCCTGAACTGATGACACATATCTAACCAAATTAACCTATATCAATCAGACGCCTATGTACCTCAGAGTAGCTACACAGAACTATCCACATGTACAGAGGTGCAACATGTCATTTCTTCATGATTGCCCCATTATGTAGCACAATCATGAAGTCACAACATTGGGTGACATAGATTTCTGGTCGATCAGGTGTCTGACCCACGGTTGTAAGCACATGCATTGAGTAAATGTGCCCAAAATGGCAGGTGCATGACCTACTGTTCTGGACAGTTGGAAGTGACATAAGTCCACCAGCGGAAGTCGTCATGGCGGTAGGTAGTCGCAAACACCATGTAACTTGTCATAGGTTAACATTGCTGCCTATGGCGGACTTGGGCCAATGGTGATGACCGCTGGCTGTGTAAGTCCTGTACGTGGCGGCCATGACCGCCATTTTTTGCAATCTTGCTCACTTGACATGCAGCACTGTTGCTAGCAAAACCTCCACTACGTGAGCTGCTGTGTACTGCCTCTGGGAGCCATCATACCACGTCCTGCAGGTGATAGGGCCCCTGCCTTCACACAGGAATAGCTGGAGAAGCTGGTGGTGCCCCGTATGGACAGCTATGTGGGGCACCAGAGGAACAGGTGAGTCCAATTCCCCAGCCATGTGTGATTGGTGTTGTGTGTGATGGTGAGTTGGCCATGTGAACTGTTGTTGGTGTAGATGTATGCATGCTCTATGCCGTACAGGCTTGTGGGCAGGGAGGATGGGTATGTGTGCTTACTTTCTGTTGCAGTTGTGTTGTGTCATCTAAGGTTGGTATGGTGCATGTGTATATGACTTTCTCCTTTTATCTGTATCATCCATGCAGGTGAATGCCCATCAGAAGAAAGGGATCTGGCGTGCCTCCGCTAAGCAAGTGCGGACCCTGGGGATCGACAGCCAGCGGAGCACCCATTGTTGCAAGTGGTGGGAGGACCTGAGGCGCTGGGCCCAGAAGGCCATGGAGGCTGAGCTGGGGAAGTCCTCCCAATGAGGGAGGGGTGCCTGTCAGATCCTGACCCCCCCCAATGGCCCACATTTTGCCAGTGGCCCACCCTGAGATGGATGGGCTTTTGAGGCCAGCACAGCAGCCACAAGGGGGTAAGTACTGACTGTTACCTGGGACTTGGCTCTGGTTGAATGGTATTTGCTGTCTCACTGTACCTTCAGTGATGATGTAGTAGCTGACAAATGTTTATGGACTAGTGGTAATTAGTTGGTTGCCATTGTATGGGATGTGGAGCTGCCATCATGGTTTGCTATGTGTGAGTTTTGGAATCATGTATTAAGCAATAATTCTTACTGCATGTGAAAATGCTCTAATGTCAATGGCACATGTGTTGCATATCCTGCATTCCTATGCTTGTGAGCTGGTGTTTCACCATACCCTTTTCGCCTATCCCGGACCATCCCTCTGCGTATGGGCGTCAGTGGCTCTGAGGTGTCTGACCACTCCCATCTGTGCTGATTACCTGTTATAGCAACAGGTTGAGTCACTTATTTGGTACAGGCTCCACACATTACTTTTAACTGGTACAGATCTAGACTCCATGTGAGGCTGCCATCTCATGTACAACACAGTTATGGCCTGTCTAGGCCATTATATCTGTGTTTGTCGTTGTAACTCCATTGTCCATTCATCTCCATTCAATGGGGTATGTGAAGGAAGGAACGATGGGACATTCTACTTTGGTGATCTGCTCTGTGATTCGTAATACAATTGCTTTTCCATATGATTGACATGTAGGCATTTCTTCTCTGTCCCAATGTGTGGGTTATAGAGAAGGTAAGTGGTTTGGGAGAGTCAGCCTTATACAATATGCGATGTCAATGGTATGTGTGCAAATGCCCTATAAATTACTTTGTGACCTTGGTAATATGCTGCCTACATCATGTCTCAATGGCTAATTTGGGGCACACCTTGTGGAGCAGGACAAACTACAAACTATGTCACCCTTGGCCTAGCTGATGTGTCCAGTCAGGTGAGGATTATGTATTGCATCACTTATGTGGTCATGAAGTGATGGTCTGGCTGTACCACTAGTCAGAAACAGGTTTGTGTTGTAATGGAAGATGTTTTTAATGCACTGGCAGTCATGTAGGGCCATGTGTAAATCATGTGTACATGTGAGTTCCATGTGACATTTGTGTAGTCTTGAGTTAGAAACATGTAATAACATGAGTTATGGTGTGAGTGATGTCGGTGTACTCATGTTGCCAAGTCCTAGAACTTTAACTGCATGTCAGGTGGAATGGCAGGTGGCCTATGATGTCTATAGTGGCTGCCTGTAGTGTAGTTGTTGTGACAGTGACAGTGCACACAGTGATTGCCTATTGATGTATAATGGGTGCCATGTAGGCCGTTGCAGCCACACATGCAATAATGAAGTGATATGGTGTATCTGTGTTTAGTGTGTGCAGATATTCCTCTGTGATTGTGTGAATGTCATGCCATTGCTGTTCTCTGGAAATGTTTTCTACACATCAGTTGTCACATGCATGGGAGTGCCACATGTCGTGGCTTGATCAGTTCAGACACCTCTGTTGACATTTATGTATGTGAGTCATACAGCAATGTGTTATGTATGGCCTGTGCTGTGTGGGATGTGAATTGGGTAGTCTACACTTTCAACAGACATTAGTAATTGAGATGAACTGGTCAGGTGTAGTTTCAGGACATGCATGGATATGTTGGGATCACTCACCTGCTCTTCCAATAGGTGATAGGAGTATGGAGAGATAGGATCTGGAATGTGCATGATGTATCTACTTCTGCAAGGGCATGAGTAGCATGTTGACATGGCTTGATGGATGGATTAATCAAGTCATGCTAACTTACTCTAAATGTGATGTGGGTGAGAGGGATGACCTGAAAGGGTAGATAGTATTAACATGATGTGACATGTTGTAGGATATGTGTCATGCTAACATAGGTAGCCTAGCCTGGACATGTTCAACTGCAGTACTGCATGTGCCCATGAGTGAACGTAAGGAATGTGATAACCCTTTCTCTCCCTCTCTGTCTCTCCCTCCCTCTCTCTCTATTTGTGTGCATCAGCATTGGCAGGCGAAACAGACGGGGCACATGCGAGTGTGGATGCTGCTGGCCATGGGACCAGAGTGCTGCGACCAGTGACAGCGAGGGACCCAGTGGCCCAGAGGGTGAGGGGAGTGCCATGGAGGAGACTGGAACATCATCATCATCTTCGGAATCCTCCTCCAGTGAACACTCCCTGGCGGTGGTGGACCCACCTGGGACAAACCCTGCACCATCTTTGTCCGCCACCCCCCTTACTACCACCGCCCTTCCTGTAGTTCCCCACCCAGCTGTCTCACCCTGGAGGGAGAGTGTCTCCTTCACCACAGGCAACTCTGCCCCAGTCAACCCTGCTGCCCTCAGTGAGGAGGCTAGTGACCTCCTGAGTTCGATCTCTGTGGGTCGATCATTGTGAATGCCATCCAGGGACTTGCAACTCAAGTCCAATAGAGCAAAGCATTCCTGGAGGGCATTCGCGGTGCACTGGCTGGCTTCCAGAGATCCTTTCAGGCTCTGGGCTCTGCACTGATGGCAGCCAGTCACCCTTTGTCTTCCATCCCCCCTCCATCTTCCTCTACCCTAATCCCACAGTCTTATTACCCGTCCCATCCAGACCACACAGACAGACAAGCATGCATCCACCTCAACAGACAAGGATACCGCAGTCAAACACAAGCACCACAAAACCCACCACCTGCATGCACACAGACAACATCCACCTGCAGATACATCAACAGCCACTACCTGCACAGACACCCCCATCACCCCACCTTCTCTCACACTAAACCTGACACACCAGCAGACACCACACCAACATTCACAGATCCAGCCACAACTTCAATCCTACCCACAGTCAGCCCAAAAACAGATTCACAGACATCCACCCCAGTCACCACATCTGCAGCCACTACATGCAGCACATCCACCATACCTGCAGTCACCACCCCAACAGACACTCACCCATCCACCACGGCATCCCCATCTCCTTCAAAGACACAAAAAACACCCACACTCACCTAACCAAAAGACACCCAGCACAAACAAGCATTCCTGTCACACACCTGCACTCAAATCATCCACCAAGACACCTACTAAAAGCATTCCCTTTCCCTCCACTCCCAAATCCTCTTGCCATGACCATCCCCATGTGTCTTAAAGGTTTTTCCTTTCGGAGTCAAACCTTTTCCCTACTCCTTCCCCATCCTGTGTGACCCCCAAAAGATCAGTTTCCCTCTCCAAGTCCAGCCCTACCACCTCCAAGTCTTCCCCTGCCCTCCTGCACGTTCCCATGCCCCTCCCCACCAAGACATCTACCCCTCCTAAGTGTTCCCAGTCCTCCCTTAAGCCCTGTCCGAAGCCTCCACCTCCCAACCCCAAGCCTAAATATCCCTCTCCAATACCTAGCCTGAAACTCCCACCTCTGCCCCCCTAATCCCTGAGGTGCCTGCCTGTCCCCTTCATGCCCCTACCCATGGTGGTAATTTAGCAGTCAGGAGTCAAGTTGGGGCAGTCTGACATGCCAGCTGTGCATGTTGCACTTTCGATTTTGGAACTGGCCTAAGGCCTTTTATATTTGTAAATACTGATATCTGAAATGTTTTTAACATTATTTGTATACATACATCTGGACCAACCAGTTGTTGGTTCCAACGTTATCATCTTTGTCCTGCCTTTCATTTCTCATTACTGTTATGTTTTTGCCTGCTTCATATTGTGAGTGAGTATGTTATGTGTGTGTGGTAGTTGTGCTACCTGTGGTATCTGAGCTGCTTGTGTGGGTGGGTGCTTTGCAGTTCTCCCGCAGTGATGGCTGGGTATGGTGTGTTGGGCATGTATGTGTGTGGGACAGGACATACATTTAGGTTGATATTGTGTGGATTGATTGTGTTGGCTGTTGTGATTTGGAGTGTGGTTGGCCTTGTGTAGTTGTACTGTTTGTGTGCATGTGTGTGGTAATTGGTATGTCCGAACTGCTGTGTGGTGTGTTTGCATGGTCTGAGGTATGCCTCGTTGTATGACTATGTGATTGCATGTCTTGGTACAATGGTGTTGTTACGTTGTGTTGTATATTTTTATTGTCAGGTGGGGGTGTGAGTTGTGGCGTATTGACGGTGCATTTGAGGTGTTGCAGTTGTTGTGGAGTTTGCTGGTGTTGTGTGTTGTTATGTTTGACAGTGCCTGTGCTGTGTGTCTGCGGCTCAGAACCTGTTTTGGTAGCGTATGTTGGCCATGGTGTGTGTCCTGAGTCAGTGTGTATGTGTGTATATGGCTGTGTGTGAATGTGTGTGTCAGTGTAGGACAGAGGTCTTCAATCTGTGGGTCGCGACCCCCAGGGGGGCCATGGAGTCCTAGAAAGGGGGTCGCGCATTTCCCCAGCTGATCATTAAAATGCTTCAGTTGAACTTTAATTGATGAGTCTCCTGTGCTGTGAAATGAAGCTGCACAGACAGCTGAAGAAGCCATCGTGCCAGGGTCCTGCTTCCTGAATGAAATGAAAAATGTGAGCTACGAGTTGATCTGCAAATAGTGAAATATACAAACATAAAGGATGCTTTGGAGCTGGTTCTGGCTGTAATTGATGGATTCACTCAAAGCTTTGTGATGACAAAGATTTGTTCTTTTTGAGTGGCAGTGCAAAGAGTTAACAACTGGGCTGTGGAGTGTTTGCTTTTAATTGTAATTGTATATACATAGTGCTTACTACCCCCGAGGAGGTGTTGAACGGACAGCTATTAAAAATGTATTAAATATATTGTCTGGTAGTACTTAAATCTACCTTTTGGAAACACCATTTTATCTTAAAACTTTATCTGCATTTTGCAGTGGCCTATCTTATACTGTGTGTAATGCAAATATAAAATAATGACTTACATTTTCACAGTGCTTTCTGTCACAGGCTGTTACCTCGTGACACTAAAAATACATAAGTCACTATTCTCCACTGCACCAACCAAGATTTAATTCTGTGGCTGTCTGGATACACACAGACCTCTGCAGTGCATTAACTAATAGAGGTTTCATAATGCACTACAGTGCATTTCCCAATGAGTAACCACTTTTTAAATGTATTTTTCTTTTAAGCTGCCTGTTATTTTATATGTAGCTGCCTGACGATGAAAGACCTAAAAAAAAATGTACAGAATATTTTTGGTCATATTTATTAGAGGCTTGCGACACCAGAGTATCACTTTTATTGACGCTCCGGCCACACAAGCCTCTCAGTCATACCTAGGAGGCGACGCACAGCCACCCTACACGGCTTTGCTTGGCCTCATAGATATGGAGTAAGGCAAAGCAGTGCAAGCCGCTGTGTTGCCTTAATTTGCGTCAAGGAGGCGTTCCATGGGCGTTGTGGTGGGGGTTCCCACACAACACCCTTGGATTTTGACGCTGCCCCAGAGTTACAAAATCACGTAAACCGGAGAAGGGCCAAAACCTTACGCAGGCATAATGAGGAGAAATATTTTCATTTTTCCTCAATTTTTCCTCTTTCCATGTGTGCTGCATTCTGCTGCACACATGGAAAGAGGAAAATACCTCTCAGGACTGTATTTGTTCCGGAAGGTGCCCCTTCCTGCACAAAAGCAATCCTGCCTACGTTGGCGCTAGGCAGCAATTTGTGTGCCAGCGCAGGGGAAAAGGACAGGAATGCATTGTATTTCATAAATATGGTGCATTCCTGCCCTTTTATGTTGAGGTAGGGCAGTGTAGCAAGAAGACTTGCGGTGCTGCCCCATGCCAATTCCTCATAAATGAGGACCTTTGTTTTTAGCCAAACTCTTGACCACGCCCCCACACTCACTGACCCTTGGTTTGCTAAACACTGTTTCATATTATTTCCTCATCGTAAAAATGATTTGCAGTGGGAATTAGGGATGCCTATGATTGTCAACAATGAGGATTACCAGGTTCTAGAATTTTTTGTCCAGAGGGGGTCCTTACGGCAAAAAAACTTTTGAGAGGGGGTCCCGGCATCAAAAAGTTTGAAGACCTCTGGTGTAGGAGTACATGTATGTGTCACCCTCACCACCTGTTCCGGATGTGTATGTTTTTGTGTGCGTCGTGACCTTGCCATTATGCAACAGTGACAGATAAGTATATGTACTCACGGTTGCTGCCGTTGTCGTCGTCGCTGGTCCTGGAGTCATTGGGCGAGCAGGAGCAGCAGGAAGACGTGTAGTTCAGGTTCCATGGCGGCTTAAACTGGTGTGTCTTCCTGAAGGTGGGTGTCTCCTTTTATACTGTTGGTTTCCGCCAGGGTTTCTGTGGTGGTGCGACAGCGGTGGAAACCTTGGTTGTGTCTAATTTCATAATTTGTCCATGGTGACATGGTTTCTGCCGGACTAAAGGTGACTCCCGCCATCCATGAAGGTCTGAGCACACTGGCGGTGGCGGCCGTGGACTCGCTGTATTCTCTTGTAAATACCGCCATGGTCATAATTTAGCGGTCTTCTCCTCCAGCCTGTTGGCGGTACGACCTCCAACATGGTGGTCATGAAACTGCCAACATCGTACTGACCCCCATCATGTCTTCCAGTATGTGTGACATGTGACTCGTACACCTTGTAGCCCTCATTATCTTATGTAATATTTCCTATACATTCATTTACACACTTGTATGACTCATTATCCCTGTATAATATATGTGTGGTGTAAAGTGCTGTGACACCCTACACTGGGATGAGTAGCACTTCAAAAGAAATTTTATGTGAGAAGGGGGTTCAGGAGAAATGAGGGGTATTGCTGGATGGTAGTAGTGGAGGAATCTGTGGAGAAAGAGAAAAAAATCACAACTGGAGACGCTGAGGCCACTGCCTCTTTCTCCACAACGATAAAATGGGGAGCACACGAGGAGCCACAGATAAAACTGGAGGGGGCACCTTAAACAGATGTTCCCATTTGGGAATGGCTTACCACTACATGTTTGCGGGGATACCCTTCTGATTCATCATATGAAAGGGATCATAGGGAAAATTTTATCTCTCATCCTGGAACGAACTCAGGAGCCAATAGTACTCTGATTAATCACAAACTAGACTATGTATTGCACTTCATTTTACCAGTATCACCACTCCTAAACCCATTGCTGTAAGCACGTCAATAATTAATGTCTACTTCAGAGAAAAAAGTGTAAGTCCCAGACTACGGGGCACCATGCAGATATGAGAGAGCATGAATAAATGAATGTGGATTATTGGTATTTAAATCTTACATTTTCATGTAAAACAGGAGATTATGACTTCTGTAGAAGGGGAATGTGTCTTGTCTTGAGTGGCTTGCTAATCGTTCTTTATGAAATCTATTTATGTAAAAGTATTCTGCAGTATAGGTATGTTTAATTTTTCTGTACAATTTGAAAATATGTTTTGTTCTATTTTTTTCCAGTGGGAGGTGGTCTCTAGAATAATACTGTGAGGGTGGAGGGCAAAAACTTTGGGAAAAAGCTTTCATGAATAATAAGACATAAAGCCTAGAATTAACAGAAGTGTCTGATAATAAACATAACATGATGATTCAGCTTCTAGTGAGCAAGATTCAAATGAACTGCCAAATTTACATCAATAAAAATACACAACTTGCAAATCCAATATACTGCCTTATGGGTATAATTTATGTCAGTGGTATCCTGCATTGATTTTGACAGAATTCACTCACTGGCATAGCAGGTATCAAGTGATCAAGGAGGAATACTGCCCAAATCAGAGCTGGGCAAGCAGTATTCATATCATGGTGTGTTCAACAAAACAGTCTCTTATAATGCGTATTGCTCTAGGAAGGAGCATGGTTTGCACCTCCTTCATGACTCCTGCCATGATCAGCAAAGTTGGGATAAAGGTATTTGTATTACGACCCATAGCAGACAAATTAAAGTCACTGACAGTATCCTGACCTGATATGAGCTGTACTAAAATTTCTTATGTCACTTGCAGGACTGCTACATTGTTGGTATACCTGCTTTGGAGTACGGCACGTCTTGAGTCGAGGTCTTATGTATCATGCACAAATCCCAATCTCATCAAGCCAGGGGAAATTAAGGGCCAGATGTAGCAAGCGTTTTGCATGGTGCAAACAGCGAATTTAGGTGTTTGCGCCATGCAAAACGCACATCGCAATTCTCATTCCCATTTTGCGAGTCGGTAACCTGGTTACCGACTCGCAAAATGGGAATGCGACTCGCAAATAGGAAGGGGTGTTCCCCTTCCTATTTGCGATTCGCATCGCGATGTAGTATTGCTTTGTGACCGCGGTCGCAAAGCAATTCGCAGTTAGCACCCATTTCAACTTCCTCTTTGTGAATGGCTCTGAAAAAAATGAAACAAAAACGTTTCATTTTTTCGTGTGTATTGCAACTCGTTTTCCTTTAAGGAAAAAGTGCTGCAATACAAAAAAAAAAAAGAAAACTGCTTTATTAAAAAGCAGTCACAGACATGGTGGTCTGCTGTCTCCAGCAGGCCACCATCCCTGTGAGTGCTGCGAATCGCAAGGGGGACCTCATTAATATTAATGAGGTGGGTCTTTGCGACCCCCTTGCGATTCGCAGATGGTGTCAGGGACACCATTCTGCATCTGGGTTTGCGAATTGCAAATTGCAAGTCGCTCAGACTCGCAATTTGCAAGTCGCAAACTCAGACTTACCTACATCTGGCCCTAAGTCCTTTATCCCAAGCTGAGACATTTGCTCCACATCCCGACTCCTAACATAGACAATTGAATTCTACATGGCTCTCAAAGGAGGTTGCACATTTCCCTTACCAGATCCTGCAATGCTGAGTACTTCACATGCTTGTGTTATGAGGTTCCTCCTTTGGTAATAGGACTGCATGTTTAGGACAACAGCACTGTAGAGTGTGGAAGACTGAGTGCAATCCACACGTATAGTAGCTGTCGGCCTAACTCATGCCTAGCTCACAATGCCTTTCTAACACCTCCAAACTCGCAGGGATAAAAGGTGATCATGGCAACCTGAACATGACACCCTGACTCCCAAGCGAATCTAGAGATTCCTACTTAACCCTATGTCTACAACTGAAAGCATAGTGGTTGAAACCCTCTGCCTGGCCTGATCTAATGGATTAGCCCGAGTCCCATACATGGATAAAGTATCATGAATCAGCCTGTCATGTAGACAGCAATTCTCTTGGGAAGTTGACAGACTAGTGCCAGCCAAGCTACGTGTCACACAGCATGTGTCCCAGGATCGTCGTGGCCAGACTGCCCTATACTCTCCTTGGGTCAGTGTGTGCTTCATATAATAAACCTATACCACATTTGTACTAAAGTTCTGATGTAATGTGTCAGGTGATAGAAGTTGTCTCCTAGACTTGCAACACTAGTTGGCATATCATGTACCACGTTCCATAGCCTTGATCAGAAAATACTGATATATCATGCAAAGGCTAAGCTAAATGAGCATCATGTTCTATGTGTTCCTGGAAAAAATCAAACCAGTAAAATGTGTAAAAAGCCATTGCTAAAAAGCAGCCTTGCTAACATGAATCAAATGTGAATAAAAATATGAACTGTAAAACTAAGCTAAAAGAGGGGTGACCAAACCGGATCCTAAAAGGGTCCTCATGTCACCCTCCTTGCTAGGAATGAAGAGCATATTATGTAACACATCTAAAATAGGAAATCATTAAAAAACTATAAGGCTTAAGAATGTCCACATCACCAAGCAGGGAATGCTGATCAAAGGGCAGCCAATTAAAATATCAGATTTTAAAAGTGGACTGAATTAAAAGTCAATGGAGTTCAACATGAGGCCATCAAAAACATCAGTCGAGCTAGAGTCCAAGAGCGACCCTGCTTTCGCAGATGATATTACCACCAAAGCCTCACCCAGATGGTCAAAGGAACAAACATGATCCGAGGCCTCTGCTGCAGCTGAGGAGGCAGCATTCCATGCTAGGCCCATAGAAAGGACTCCTTGAGCCGTAGCATCCATGATTCTGTAAGGTGGATCATAGAAGGCGTCACAAAGAAACCGTATTCTCATAGGACAACTCCGGGGATGAAACCTCAATGGGAACATTAGCAGATTCATGTCTGTAGGAAGTACCTGTAGCTTAGCAAGACACACTTCCACTGTGCTCTTGAAAGGGCACCACACACATTGGAACACAGGCTGCATACAATAGAATACTGGCCAAAAAGGCAGTGATCAGTCCTTGTTTAGTTTCTCCAACATTTGTGCTCCGAAGTACTGTATCATGCGATTACAACACATTTGGGTCAGTGCTAGCTCCATCACCCTTTGGCTTTGAGATGGGACATCCATAAGGAAGTAAAAAGAGCAATAGCAAGATACCACTAATTAACACCATTTCCAGTGGTGTGCCTCCAAAACACTTGAAAATAGCAAGTGGATTGCTGATGGTAATATTCCAAAAATAGTCTGGAATGTACTTACAAAACCAGTCCTTATTGCCTTAAAAAAGTGTACAACCCCATGGTGTCTGAAGCTTTGAAAATGCGACTCACAAGTTCACTGAAGCACCCTGGAAAGTTGCCATTTAGGAGAGATATCCGCTGATGACCTCACTATTTGTAGGTCATAGGTTTCATAGGCAGAAGTTAGTGCCAAGTGTTTTTGAAACAAAAATGTTTTTAGGCTGCTCAGCTTGTCGAAGTTGCATTGAAAATAACAATAGACGGCCACATATTTGCTACTTTCATCTCGTGCATGAGACGAGGGTCCGCAGCAGTTCACTATTTGAGAAACAGAAATCATATATGAGACACCTGCTCTATTCCCACAACAGCCTTGTTCACTCAGCATCAAGTAACTTCCATTTGAAAATAACTGAAATACTTTACAAATCGTAGGGACAGGAATACCCTTGAAGTAGTAAACTAAATTAGCTATGATGCATTATATGCAAAGTGAAATACCACTTGTTTACAACTCATTGAATGGCTCACTGAAGTTTCACACTCGCTGCCACTAAGAAAAAATTCCTTTTCCCTGCTCATACACTTGTAACCAAAAGGCAGTTCCCAAACCTCATAAATAAAACTCACCCCTAAACCTTCAAACCTGTCCACAGAAAGTGCTTCAAACACGAAATGAAATGAAAGGTCGATATTGACAGGGATATTACTCCATGTGCTAATCAGACTGATGATGGTGTCTCAGCCACTGTAAAAAGCAATTTTTCGAACTTTTCTATGTTAATGAAGGTGTGTGTATGTTACAGCTTTCTTTGCCATTATGTGTTGTCTACATGTCAGCTTAAATGGTGAAAATAACTCTTTTGAGTCACATGCTTCCATGGCAGGCGGTTCGATTTTAGAACCTGCAAATTCCAACTTAACCACATAATAGACCTAAGTTGACTCTGTCCATGCTGAAAGAATGATGTCATTTTCCATAGTGTATATGGCAGAAGACACAATGTTGTTTATTGTGTGAATGTTAATAGACAATGTATTCATACCATTATCAACAATGGCTAATTCTTTCTCTAAGTTTGCCTGATCAATTTGCTTTAAATGAGCAGCAGTTTCCATTTGAGAAAGCTTCCAAATGTTGTTGTATATTGCCCACAATACCTTTTTTGAGCATGGTTTCTAAGGTCCTAACCAGAAATCCTGCAAATCCAAGTCCTTGGAGAGGAGAGAGAGGTGTTTTGTTTTTACAGCTACCAAGGTAGAATGTTGAAGCCATTGCTGACATAACTTGCCCATGCTGTATGTAGTTACTATACTTGTATGTTGTATAGTAATATAACAAGGCTCTGGTCTGCTTGCTTTAAAGATCTGTGTAGAATTTATAAAATGTGTTTGACAACCATATGTGCCCACTGGCCACAGAAACCCCACATTGGGACCTGACAGTGTAGAATTAAATGCACCATTTTTAACCATATCATGGAGTTGATCCTCTATATAATTCTAAATACTTTAAAAAGTGTCAAATTTTACAATTGAGGGAATACTAGGCACATTCATATCTTTGAATTTTTCTAAACCTAGACAAGTTGTTTGTTGAAACGTGTAGTTCAGAATAATGATCTGTAATGGAATAAAACATGCTTTAAATAAGGCATCCCTACTCTGTACTTGCCAATTTGTTACTCCCCAAACTGACTTCACATCAACAGTTTCCTTTCCATAATTGAAGCCTTTTATAGCTGGTTGAGAAATGAATGAACCTGAATAAGTTACCTTAGTATCTGTCAGCAAACCTTTCCTTGCTTTTGTTGTTAGTAATTTGAAATATTATGACACAGGATCAGTAGCATCATGCCCAGAAAAATATGTGAATTTGTCTATATACTGGTGGAGTCGGACAATGTTCCCATTATGTGTAATTAAAAGTTGGACGTGATGTACTATCTCTCTGTAGGTAATGCTGTTCATAATAATGACAGAACATTTCACCATAATTAGCTGAGTTCATTTACATACCTTCATTTTCAAAAACAGTATAATATTTGAGCTCAGAGACTGTGGAATCAACCATTTTAACATCCCAGTCAATACACAAAACCACGTGTGATGATATAATTCATTGACATTTTGAAAATGTATGGATTGTGAATAGTTTCAGTAGGACCAAATATAACATATGGGGCCAGATGTAGCAAATCTGGAAATTGCGACTTGCAATTTGCGAGTCGGGGCGACTCGCAAATTGCAAGTCGCAATTTCCAAAACAGAACGGTGTCTCAGACACCGTCTGCGACTCGCTATGGGGTCGCAATGACCCACCTCATTAATATTAATGAGGTGGGTCACTAATTGCGGCCCCATAGCGAGTCTAGGCACTCGCAAACATGGAGGCCTGCTGTCGTCAGCAGACCTCCATGTTCGTGACTGCTTTATCAATAAAGCTGTTTTTTTTTTTAAGTGTAGCCCATTTTCCTTAAAGGGAAAACCTTTAGTTTCGGTATTTTTTCAGGGCAGGTAGACCACTACCTGCCCTGAAAAAATAATTTTGGGTCCATTCACAAAGTGGAAGGGGTCCCATAGGGACCCCTTCCAATTTGCGAGTGGGTTACCATCCACTTGAAGTGGATGGTAACTGCGATACCCTTTGCGACCGCATATGCGGTCGCAAATAGTATTGCATGCCACTCCGAATCGCAAATAGGAAGGGAACACCTCTTCCTATTTGCGATTCTGAAATGCATATTGCGAGTCGGTCCCGACTCGCAATATGCATTTCTGCATAGGGAAATGCGTTTAGCGAGTTGCAAACTGCACTTTTTGCCGTTTGCGACTCGCTAAACGTTTCCTGCATCTGGCCCATGGTACTTTATCCAAAACAATCCCATCAGGAACTGGAACAGCAGGAAATATTCAGAAGGGGCAAGTCTCTTCGCACGTTCAGGAAGATAGTGCCCACATATAAACAGAAAGAAGACAATCACAAATCCAATCCACAGGAAGAAAGCAAGCAAAGTCAATATAATCCACAAATAGGACCATGGACGGATCAGATAAGTGTGTTTAAGCCAGGTAAAAAGGTTACATATACCATGAAGTGATGGTGTTGATGAGATTAAAAGTCGTCAATGTCGACAAAATATCCAGAAGCAGTCTGTGTGAAGACAGCAGCCACTAAAGGTGAAAGAGAACTGGTAGATGCCTCTAGAGGTGGATCATCGTAAACAACTCTGTTGCACTGTTTTGTAATAGAGGACTATAGACTTATGAATTGTGCATTTCTGGTACTTGTAGCAGTAATTGGAATCAACAAAAGTTCATTCTCTGTCCTCCCCAACATAGGGCAAACAATTTTAGCATTGTTTAATGTTTGAAGAGGTATCTCCTGTACGGTAATGAGAGGGGATAGAGAATTACCCAGGAATCCTCTAGATCTACTGTGCAGGATCTGCTACATGGTGCAATTTAACTTGATGAATGGAGACAAAGTATTTGTCCTTATAGCCTTCAAGTGGTGGTAGAATCACAATTCTGGTATCTTGGATTCCAAGAACTGGAAGAGGTGCATGGTACGATGGGCCAAACTCTTTTTACAACAATATTTTCAAGAACCAGATCCCCATCTTTTGGAATCTAGCTGGTAGATGTTGATGAATCCCTTATTCCAAAAGTGGTGGCATTTGTAGTAGAACAATCATCTCAGAAATGTTATAATTCCAGCAAGATAGTGAGACTTTAATTTATGTCAAAAGGAGTTTCTGCCGCCATTTGCCAGGACAATGAAGATCTGGGACAAACGTGGAATGCCAAACAGGACCTCGTAAGGGGTGCAGCCTCCCAAAGATCTTCTAGGCAGATTATTTAATGATCTCTGGACCCTATATAGGTGATGGATCCAACTACAATACTCTAGCTGTTAAGGATTGCTTTAAGTCTCGGTTTTTCCTTTCAACTATTGAATTTCCCCCAGGTTGATAGGGGGAACAATAATACACCCAATATTCCCATGATATCCCTGCAAGCCTTTGAGGCATGGGCCGGGCCCTTGTCCAAGTGGAATGCAGCAACTGCATATATCATGATAAAGACTTGCAAATCTTTAATAACAGTGCAAGCGTCAGCCATTCATTATGGCGACACCCAAAGAAATCTGGAGCAGGAATCTACTGCAAGTAGAATGTATTTGTATGCACCATCTGAGACCACACTTTCGGACCCTGAAAGTGTAGAATTAAATGCACCATTTTTAACCATATCATTGAGCAGAACCTCTATATAATTCAGAATATGTTGCCAATTGTCAAATTGTGCAAATGAGGGAATACTGGGCACGTTCATATCTTTGAATTATACTAAACCTAGACAAGTTGTTTGTTAAAAAGTGTAGTTCAGGAAAATGATCTGTAATGGAATAAGACATGCTTTAAATAAGACATCCATGCCCTGTTCCTGTCAATCTTCATCTCCCCCAAAATGACTTCACATCAAAAGTTTCCTTTCTTTAATCGTAGCCTTTGATGGCTGGTTGAATGAATAAATCTGAATAATTTAATTTAGTATCAGTCAACAAAGTTTTAATGCTTTTGTTGTTAGTGTATGCAATGTGTATGCAGTGTGTGTACCTGGACACCGGTCCAGGCACACATACTGCATATGCTTGTTAGACACCAAGGTCCATATTTATACTTTTTGTCGCAAATCAGCGCTAGGGCAGATTTGCTTCAAAAAGTTTACCACTGGCTAACGCCATTCCAACGCACCAGCCGGGCGCCTTATTTATGGAATGACGTTAGCCGGCGCTGCGGCCGGGTTAGCGTCAAAATAAATTACGGTAACCGGGCAGCGGAGGCAAAGGGAAGACTGGGGGTTGTGCGTCAAAGAATGGTGCAAGTCAGGTTAGAGTCAAAAATATTGGCTCTATCCTGACTAGTGACATTTTTTGACGCACAACCCCCATGGAAATGACTCCTGTCTTAAGACAGGAGTCATGCCCCCCTGCCCAATGGCCATGCCCAGGGGACTTCTGTCCCCTGGGCATGGCCATTGGGCACAGTGGCATGTAGTGGGGCCCAAGTTAGGCCCCTTATGCTACTTAAAAAAAAAAAGATACTTACCTGCACTTACCTGCACTCACCATAGATGGGTCCCCCCATCCATTGGTGTCTTCCAGGGGTGGGCGAGGGTGGCAGGGGGTGTCCCTGGGTGCAGGAAGGGGCACCTGTGGACTGCTTCCATGGTCTCCCACCATGGAAATGAGCCCACAGGTCCATTAACGCCTGCCCTGACCCAGTCATTAACAAACGGCGTAAATCTGGCTGGGTGCCTTGTTTTAAGGCCCTCCTCCTCCTGTGCGTCATTTTGATGCCGGAGGATAAATAAGGCGCACATGCTTTAGAGTAATTTTTTGCACGGGAATGCCTACCTTGCATGTCATTAGCGCACAGTAGGTTTTTACGTACAAAACATGACTCAAACTCCATAACTTTGGCGCTAGACGGGTCTAGCGCCAAAGTATAAATATGGAGTTAGGTTTGCACCGAATTTGTGCCAAAATAAATGACGTAAAATTGCGCAAACAGAGTATAAATATGGGCCTAAGAGGGGTGTCTGCAGTGGGTGCTTGATGGTGGAACCTTTAATTTTCTGGCAGGTGTCACAACTAAGGACATACTGCTTTGTCTGTTTATACAGACCATTCTACCATTCTACCAGTAGCGATTGTGTAGTAATTAAATAGTAGCTGCCACACCAGCATGGGTAGAACCAAATCGATATGAGCTCCCTGAATTAATTCTAGCCAATGGTCTTGGTTGAGGATAACACAATCACCCACCTCCAGAACTGTCACATAAGGAATGTTTTGGGCACTTAACTGGCAGGATTATTTTGCTGGATATGTTTTGGGTAAAGGGGTGCAATCAGCTGAAGCTTTCACAGCAGCCTATATTTCTTCATCCATCCTCATATGAGAATGAATAATCACAGCAATAGGTGCAGTTATGACTGCAGATTTGGCTGCTTCATCAGCCAGTGAATCCTCTACAATCTGTATTCCAACACGTTGTTGGCCAAATGCATGTATTACATGAGCCTGTGGCAGTTTGACTTTAAACTCTGTCGCCTTCCCCCGGAGCATTATATACTTGATGGTGTTTACTTTGGAGTCTCTGAATCCATTAAGGTGCACATTTTCATTGAAAGACTGGACACAGTAGGACGAATCATACACAATAAGTATCAGGAATTCAGGATTTGTGTGTTCCACTGCTAGAATCAATATTTTGTGTTCAGACAGCTGTTCTGTGCAGTCCCCAAGGGACTGTGTAAAGATCTTTTGATGGTGGAATTCTCCATCCCTTATAACTCCATAAACAGCTGTGCAAGTCGTGGAGAATTGATGCTTGGCACCTACAACAGGTTGTGCTGTACCATCAGTAAAATAATATATTTATACAGATCTAGAGGCATGATGTTAGTGGGTGAGGGGTACTCCAGTTTGTATTGGAGAAATTCTTAAGCATGCAATTTGGGGTCAAACACATAATCTACATCAGTGGCAGTCAAGGAAGTGGCCCATGGCATCAGGGATGTAATGCTTTTGTATTTGGAACGCTAGCTGTTGTGACTGCCTCTAAGGCAGGAATTGGGGTTATGACAATGATGTGTTTTCCCTGAGCTAGAGGTCTTTCTATAATGAAAGCCATCAGAACTACAGTCAGTATTTTTTCAGTGGAGGCAAAACGCATTTCAGCATTAGAATATAAATGCGATTTATATGCAATCAGCACTGTGTCACCTTTGTTGAATGTGACATAGGTAAAGTGAATAGCATCCGGAATTATCCAGATGACCAAATGTGTTTTGTTTTCATGTGTAAGTGTTTTGCTTCAAGCATGTTAGTCTGTAATGATGTGAGAACATGTGTGTGAAGTGGTGTCCAATGTTTGCTTGGAAAATCTGGACTATTAAATCATAAAGTGAGATTAGCCATTGTGCATAATCACGGATGTAAGTTATGCCAAAGTTAAAGAATCCTAAAAATGATTGCAGTTACTTAATGGTATTTGGTGGTTTTAGTTGTGAATACCTCTCTAGGAAGTGTGGTGCCCGATTCTTCTCCTCATTTGAAAGCTCATATCTCAAAAACAGGACAGTGAGAAAAGCATTTTTTGTTTTCTTAGAGTTGATTTTGTAACCATGTGCAGCAAATTCCAATACAATGCAATCTACACTCTCCAAGTGTGTGTCCAAGTCATCATCATTTAGATATACAAAATCTACGTAGGACAATGCCTCTGGATAAATTTCATGCAATACTGATGTCACAATTTCACAGCCCTGGACTGTCCCTATACCCTTGGGGAAGTCGACAAAATCGGCGATGAGAGCTGAGCATGGAAAAAGCAGTTAGATCTCTACTTTCAGGTGCTATGTTTTGGCAGAAAAAAACATTAGATATATCTAAGGTTCTTTTGTATTTTTTGTGAACAATGTTGTTCATCAGGTCTGTACTGCGTGAATTTTGTATTGCAAATGTGCGTGTATGACTATTTAAATGTCTTTAAACTAAGACTATTCTATATGGATAATCTGGCTCAGCTACGGGGAACAAAGGATTGTTCATGGAAGAAACCCAGGGTTCAATTACTCGCTAGTATTCGAGTTGTAGGAGAATCTCCCTCACAGTAGCTTTTGCTTCTTGTTTTATAGGGTGCTGTGGTTGTACTTGCAGGCTGGACCTTGTGGGTATTACATGATAAGGACAATCCCTATTTCAGCCCACATGGTTGCCGTACAGCACTGGGTCTGGTCAGCTTGCCAAAGTTCCATGGAAAGTAGCAATTTAGCATATGCTTCAGCAGATGCTTGCTTTACTTGCTCTGGCACTAGGATTAAGAACAATGGTAAAATCACATCTTCCCCTTGTGAAAGGGTTCTAACAAACACTGGTGGCCAATCCTTTTCTGCCAAGAGAATCTCATTAGTAAGTGTTAATCTTTCCCAGAAAATTACTTTAATCATGCGCATTATGTTCCCCTCAATTTGTATGTTTAATTTATAAATGTGATCTGGAGGGGTGACTGACCTGTCTGGGGTTTTGACTTCAATGTAGTTGTTGCTCTCACACCTAGAAACTCTTGATTCTGGTGAACTATCATGACCTCTGCCACTCTGTCTAACAGAGTCACTGCCCACATCCTATTCCTCAGTAACATTCAGAATATGTGTGGCACATGTTGCTGAAACTCCTGCAACCTTCTTTTTAAAATTGGGGTTTTTGTTAAGAACGTTTCTCTTCCTTTTTTATTATTATGTCAGCGTGTTATGAGTCCTTTTTTGGTTTCACGTACTATTCTTGTCTGTGCTCTGACCATCCACCTCTCTTAGCTGTTTGTCATGTCAGTCCTGAAAGAAACGAGAAGAGCATGTGTCAATATATTGATACCTTTCGGGTTGTTTCAAATTATCACAGTTATGTAGGTTGTAACGTTTTTTAGAGCTATCCATATGCAGAGATTCTCCCCATGATTTGACTATATCCTTGTTTGATTTTTGTTTCTCCCTGCATTTTTTGGAAGACTCCTGTACTTTCTTGGTATTATCCTTCTCAGGACTACCTTTAAGTTGTGGCTTATTTGGACCGACACCCAAATTATCAAGACCCATTTACGTATGAGTGTTGGCTGCTATTTTTGGTAACTCCTGCTCCATTAAAGCAACTTGTGCATGTTGTTGTTGAACTGCCAATGCTGCTGCTTCCCCTTTTATGTTACTTAAAATAATTGAGGATACTGTGGCAAAATTGCCCATTAACTTCATCCCCAAGTCCGTGGCAGGGGCAGACCCATGTTCATTTTGTATTTGTTTTAATACTTCTAGTAAGACAACAAGTCATGGTGCACTATGTGTTATAGCATATATTGCAGCACAAACTGTGTCCTAAGTTGCACAGTCTTCTATTGAGGGTACCATCCCAAGTGGAAAGCATATTGTGAGAATTCTATGTTTATCTGGGTGTCCCATATGGGGAAATATTGTTGGGTTAATTCCTGGTGTATCCAATTGTTGTTGGGCAGCTCAAACTAGCAGTATTTCATTTTTGCATTATAAATTATATTAAGCATCTCTATATTCTGACTATATTATTGTATAATGGGCGCAGATCCCCTGCATGTACATTTCGTAAATTTTGGATATGGTGTGTAGGCAGCTAGAACTGGACATCTAGCCCTGTCATTACTGAGGTGGCCCATTCTAACATTTTCAATGTGTGGAAGGACACTTTGGAACCAATTCTGATGTTCCTAATATGTCAAAGGTATTTCTAAATAAGTGTATGTTCTATATTGTGCTAGTGGGTTAGCCACCATTTATGTCTGAAATGTATTTGAATTTGCATCGACTGCAGGTAAATTGACCCATTAAATAAAATGTTCCTCTTCTGTATCCATCAAGGGCCTCAACCACGTATGTAACATCTCCTCCCCATTAGCTAGCCCATTTAATTGTAAATGTTGTGTGAGAAAGTCATCCTTTTAGCATTTTCACCCCAATGTTTCTGACTGAACCTGGTGGTAACTGACCCTGACTGTGCCCTGGGCCCTGCGAAACAGGCCCAGGGCGAGTGCTCTGAAAAAAAGGTACATGGTAAAATGGTACAATTACAATTGGCAATGACAGACCCCTGTAAGTCCCTAGTAGATAATAGGGCAAGGGGGATTGAAACTACTTTTAAGTCCCAGGTATATAATAGAGCAAAAGAGTTTAGAGGCCAAGTAGATTTCCTGCACTGAAATGTGCACTGTTGTGTTGCCTGCTGTCATTTTTAAAGACACCCTGCCTGACAGACTGTCTTTAAAAAGTCAAATGTGTGCAAATTCGACTTTGGAATTAAAGGTACTTCCAAAGTGATAGTCTATCTTATTTTTACATACAAGTCACTCTTAAGGTCTCCCTTAGGTGCCCCAGGGATGGGGTGCCATGCAACTATAACCAGGGACATTATCAAATATGTTTCACATGCCCTGGTGAGGGAAAAACTGCACCTTTCATTTTCCTCATAGCAGATACTTAGCTCCATAGGCTAAAGTGTGAATATTTTCCATAAGCATAAGTATTGCTAGGCAGGAGCTAAATGTGTCATGAAATGACTCAAAAGATTGGTAATGATACATCCAACAACTTGTTACTGTTGCATATATCATAACTAATGGAGCAAAGAAGTTATAAGATTTTCTTTTCTGTAAGACACATTCCAACCTGCTAGTGGCTTCTCCGGATTGGTCAGTCTTAACAGGATTAGCCAGGCTGCTTTGATGACTGAGCAGAGGTTATCTGATGGGGGAAGTTGGCAGATGCTGAGGCCAGGCCAGGAAGGGGCTGGGTAAACTAAACTGGGCTTACAAATGAACCAGGCAGGACAGAAAGGAATGCCAGCCAGACCTGCCCTCTCACCCTGTACCCACAGATAGATAGCAGTCACAGAAAAATAATTTGTACATGTCCAGAGGGGGAGTGTGAATGGAAATGAGCCACACCAGTAGGTTGGTTTAACCAGGTCTTCCTTACAACAACAGCCCTAACAACTTTGTCTTGCTTCAAAAAGTACTCAGGAGTGGGCTCCCTGAAAGCAACAGGTTAACAGAGCTTGCCTGCACAAACTATCACAAAAATCCCCAGCCTGGAGTGTGTCCAGTGGACCTTTAAGGATTTGATCAGGTGCATTGTGGGAATTGTTGTCCTAAAGTTCAAAGGACCATCTCAGAGCTTCTAGACCCTTGGAGCCCTCAAGAGGAACTTCCAGAAAAAGTTCCTGAAGTTTGGAGCACATTTTGTAAAAAGCTCCATAAGTGATCCGAGTCACTATCATGACTCAAGCCGATTACCTTCAACCGCACCTCGGCCAGGATTTCAGGTTCATCCCGCTGAGAGCTCTAGAGCTCCAGGCTTCTAGAATTTGACCGGGGTCTTGCGGAAAAACAGTCAGACAACGTCACTTTGAAATAGACTTGCTGAGGAGGACTGCATGATGTAGAGAGAGAAAAGCTCCAGAAAAGTTTCCAAGAGCGAAGGTAAAATTTTGACTAAGGCCTCTCGCTTAGTGTATCCGAGCAGGACTCCATTGCGGTCACCCTCAAACTTTCATTTTGTCCCTGTCAAGCATGACCAGATGTCCCCTGTTGTCACTATTGATTTCTAAGCACTAGAGAGCACTTTTTTTATTCAAACTCTAAAGATCATATCTCCAGTTCCCTATATGGGATTTTTCTCATTTAGGTGCAATTTCAAAGATTCAAATATTTACTATATTTATAATTTGTTGTGGGGTTTTTATTTTGTGTTGTGTCTTACTTATTTACTGTATTGGTGTATTTAAATGCTTTACATATCTGTCTGCTAAGTTAAGCCTGTCTGCTCGGTGCCAAGCTACCAGAGGTTGATCAAGGAGCTAATGTCTTGAGACCTTGACTGGACCTAACACTGTTTGTGGACATTACTGCTAGTGTTAGGCTACTAATAACCAGCCTCCAATATGTTGTGTGACAGCATGTCTTCAATTTACTAGAATAACTACTGAGTCCTCCATTTGTATAAACAGAATTCAGAGATTTGAAACACCAAGTAGGTTACCCTTCTAAGAGTTTAAGCTTGACCAACCTACAGACAAATATAGGTGCTACCTATTCAGTTGAGAAAGATATTTTCCCTAACACCACGGACGTCTCTGTATGAGTATGAATAGAGCATCTTTGGCATACAAGAGAGAACTACTCAGGAGATCCATGTTTTGGGGTTCGTACCTTGGTACTAGGATTGCATGTTTAGGATGGCATCACTGTAAAGTGTGGGAGACTGAGTGCAATCCACACCTGTAGTAGCTGTCGGCCTAACTTCTGGTTATCTCACAGTACCTCACCCAAGCCTCAAGTCTTGCCGGTGTAAAAGGTGATTATGACAACCGGAACATGACAATCTGAGTCCAGAGGGAAGCCATGGAAACAGATCATACCCCTTTAACTCAGTTAATCACGCATGCCAAGGTGAGACACAAAGATGCGAGATAAGTTTTCAATGCATTTATTTGAACAATTGCAATCTAATATGTAAATGGTGAACTGCAAAAGTTAGGCAGATAAAACAAAGGAAGGCAATCACCTTTACGATCAGGGTAAAGAAGGTAAACAATCCAACTATGATGTTTTGTGGTTCTAAATGTTCTAGAGATTTCATACCTGGATAAAGTATCAGGAATCAGACTGTCATGGAGATGGCAATCCTCTCTGGAAGCTGGCAGATCAGTGCCAGCCGAACTGTGTGTCGCACAGCACGTGTCCCAGGATTGTCGTGACCTGAATGCCTCTACCCGCCTTGGGTCAGTATGCAGTTTGTATAATAAACCTGAACCACATTGGGACTACATTTCTGATATAATGCTGTGTCTTGACAATAGAAGCTATCTCCTGGATTGGCAACACTTAGTTAGCATATTGTGTACCACCTTCTATAGCCTTGGACAGAAAGTACTGATAATATGTTTCGGAAAAGTTAAGCTAAACAAACAGCATGTTCCTTGTGCTTCTGGAGTAAAAGCACATCGAAAAATGTGCAAAAAGTCATTGCTAAAAAGCAGCCTTGCTAACATGAACAAAATGTGAAGGAAAACATGAGCTGGAAAACGAAGCTAAAACCGGGGTGACCAACTCGGGTCCTAAATGGGTTCTCCTGACACTTGTCTTAGGCCACATATCAGACAGCTATACTTTTAAAAAGCCAACATAATTTATGTATTTATTTAGTGTAAATGAGTCCTTTTGCCGAAACATGTACAATGGTTAAAAATAAGAATAAATAAATAAGATATCATCTTGTATATTTTCTTAATTTTTTGTTTTTTAATATAGTTTCTTCCAGATCAAAGTTGACATTCCAGTGGAGTGTCGAATTTACCCTATCGACTCAGAGGAGGAAGAGGACAGATGTCATGTCTCCTGCAAGGACTCGGTGAAAGAAGTCATCTGCCCATGGGAGAACCTGACGGCAGAAGGCAAAGCTGGATAACACGGAGCGGCTTGAGACTTGTTGACAACTGTTGGCAGGTCAATACATTACAGGTCTACACACCACCTGAGTGCAAACTCAGAAATCACTCCACGCAGGATCGAGCACTGTTAGGATTGGTAAGGACAACGGGAGGTTGACTCAAAGAACTGGACGCTAGCTCGAGTGAACCAGTCGATTTGACATGTCCGAGTACGCGTGTGAATGGATCTATCGGTACTGATGCATGGAAATTTAAGAACCCAGAAGGATATTGACCTCCTATAGATATTTTAAAAGAACAGTTTCATTGCCTTGGTGAATAAGTGACGTTTAACAAACTATTCTTTTTATACATATGCACCTAACCATTCGTGCCAAACACGATGTGTTCATCAATGCCTTTACAGCATTCTGGATTTGCACACAGAACATTATTTTGGGTACAACTTCCAACCGGCATAGTCTTATAATACCACCTCAGAAGAAGCACACTGTATTCCCTAAAACCATTGCAACCTTTTTGATTTCAGTATTGTTTTGACGTGCCAAAGGTGCCAATAACTTGCTCTGACTCTCTGGAAATAATAGTGAAATAGATGGCACAATGAGCAAGAGTGGAGTCTGATTTCAGATGTCTAAAAGAGATTATCTCTACATCTAACTTGCATTGACAAACATAATGTCAAGGCACATATTTTATGACACCGACCTAAACATGATAGGCCTAAAAGTTTAACATTTGAGATTGCTTGCAATTTTACATCATACGACGCTACATAAGGCAGGATACTTTACCTGATGTACATGACGGAGTATGCAGCACAGAGGGCTACCAACCCCATAGGCCAAAAGAAGGACATTAATGACATTTCCACATGTTATCGAAGACCTGCTCTAAATGCCCTGCTCTCTATGAATGAACTTTTCAGAAAGTCAGACACAAATGGAGTTGCCATAATCACATCATTGCAGAAAAGAAGACAGATACTTTCAGCAGACTGAGATGGAACAATCTGGACTTTGAGGTATAATGGTACTGGAGCATGAGTAAAGAGGCAATTAAGGGTCTTCTAAACTCTCCACATGCTTGCACCTTGAACTGAAGTAGCAACAGTTAAGTAAATCAGAAACCAGTGATAATCAAAGTGGGTTGCAATCAAATGACCTAATTTTAGTAGTGACGATTAGCCTGTGTGTTTTTCAATTTAGGAATCAGCATTCTCGGTAGAGTTCATGAGTACCAGCAGTTGAAGAAGTTTGCTCATGGGCATGCTCGAGTACAGCATCTCATAATATGTTAGAGGAATCCATGCACATGTGGTCTAAAAAGATCGCATATTGACTTTATAAGAAGCAGTGTGTGGTGAATACAGTAAGATACACATCAGAGACCGCAATAATGTGATCAGATGAAATATGACCTAGTACACGCTCTGAATGCTCATGGGGACTGTCCTAAAGCACCAGATAGTCGATAGTGGCCAAAACAGATTGCGAGAATGGCCATGGCATGATCGGTAATGGGTTCAGTTTTGTGCCTCAAAGGTAGGAATCCTGCCAGAGCCTTTCATTTTTCTAAAGTCCATTAAATGAGTACTGTTGTGAAGGGTAATAAATTACAATATATCTTTAGAAGTACAAAATTATAATTCAATTTGTGATACGATATAAACAAACAAAATATTAATGCTTCTTTCAAAGCTGCTTCCTTTAAGTAGCTATAGTGAAGAGCAATTAGCCATGTTGTCAAATCCACCTTGTTCCTGAACTAAATTTAATACCAACACTGAGTTCTCAAAAAATGGACGTAAGTACAATTTTCCCATTTAGCCATTTAAGACAAGAGAGAATAGCAGAGATTCTGTCCAATGCACCTGCACTTATTGGATAAAGACTCAAGGCCACATTATGAGCCTGGCGATCTGATGACTGCGGTGGTAGCGCTGCAGTCGGACCACCAGCGCCACCAGATTATGACCTCACGTCAGTCTGGCGGTGCTGGCAATCCTAATCTGCCAGGGCAGGGCTGTCCTGGAGATCACAACCCCCTTCTCTGCCCGTGGTTTCATGGCGGTAGCACTGCCATGAAAAGGCTGGCAGAGATTGGGTGCAGGGGTCTCCAGGGGGGCCCCTGCACTTCCCATGCACTTGGCATGGGCAGTGCTTGGGCCCTGCTGGCCAGCCCCGTCACAATGTTCACTGTCAGCATTGCTGCCTGCTCTATTATGAGCTGGATACAATACTGTAGGTTGTTTCCCGCTGGGCCAGCGTGCAGAAACTGAGTTTTCGGCCACTGACCCAGCGGAAAACTCATAATGGCCGTGGCGGGGAGATTGCCATACTGACTGCAAACTACCCGGAACGGGCTTTTCTGTCCCCTGAAGCCATAATGAGGGCCTAAATGCCATGTTGATGGTCCCACGCCTAAATTCAATGAAACTCATCTGATTTATTAATGTCACTTTTAATCCATCCTTTCCCAGATAAAAAGTCAGCCCTATTTCTAGAATTTAATAGTCTGTAAATGAAACAGCAGGGTGAATCTACGTGAAGAACCCAATATGGTAATTTATTTCCATATTTTAAATTGGTATCTGAACATGCAACAATGTCAGGAGATAGAGTTTATCATCAATACAACATTACAAAACATGATCACATTAAATGCTGTAACATTTATGTAATGCTTGTAAACATGATATATTAATAACCATTGAAAAGTCCACTTCTTTGAAAGTATGCCATTAATAGCTTCAGCATATGGCAATGGGATTATCTGTTCTTTGACCATTTCCTTGTCTTCTATTGTAAGGGAAATAAATGAGATGAAACTATTGTAACTTATAAAGGTCTTTCCACTCTACTCTTTCAAATTTTCACTGTATGCTTGTAAACAGAGAGATTTGTGACAGTGTTATCCTATCTGTGTGCCTACACTCTTCCCATGTGTTACTTATTTGCTCTATGAATCTTTTCATATAATACTAGAAAAGTAAAATTAAATCACATTTCCATTTTTGCTGTAACGTTTGCCATAATGTAATTCCTTGGAAGTAGGGCCTCACCAAAGACTCTATCACCAGTCTATCTGATGGCCTTATTTGAAATTCCAACACTCTGCTCCTTAATTCAGTTGTCATATTTTGCTAACTCTCTTTGCCTTCACCATAAGGTATCCTTTAACCATTGCTTAACAGTCTCTCATAAACTGTAGAGTGGTCACTCCTTTCAATCAACAGAATCAAAAAAGTATGAGTGTTTTTGGTGAGTGTACTCAAATGTAAATTACCTCTAAGCGCAAGTCATTTCAGACCCATAACCTCATGTGCGAGGCAATAAGAAGTTTATCATCTGTCAAGTGTGGGAGCCAATAGAATGCATGGAAGCATAAGGCCACATTAAAGCCCCATGGGTGGAGTAATGTGACCTCACTAGACCTTCAAACTCACCTTCATAACATTGTCCAAACTTACACTTGCACTCCTGTATCTTTTGAGTATAACAAAAAGTCCAAAAAAGATTAATGTTCTGGTAGGTTTCATTTATTCTAAACTTCACATCATTATAGTAATTCCAATTCCAAATTCCATTCAGAGAAGACATCCAGCTAACATGTGTCTTGTCATGTGCATATTAAACACTTAGGGCCCCATTATAAGTTTAGCAGGTGGAGGAGGCGCATCCATGGTGTTAATGTTCATGTGCTTGAGGTGCGAAGATATCAGATATTGTTCAAAATCATTCACCCAAGAAACACTGGTATTTGTGAATATTGTTAATTCCATTCTCTACCACCCTAAGTCTTAAAGTTTATGTAGCTTCACCCTTGCAGAATCCTAATTCTGTGTCTCCACCTCTTGGATCAAAGCTGATATGTTGTATGCCTTGAAACCTTCAACTGATATCCAAAGTTTCATTTTATACACTCTTTAAAATATAAAGTGAGAGGATAATGGTAGTCAACTTGTTTGACTGCCATTACATGTTGCATGACTTGTTCCCTAGGTGGCCTAACAATAAACCCTATATTAATCAAGCAACAATTACAAATTATCACATAAATCATATATTTTGCATGACATGGAAAGTACATATTAATTCAATATTTATTGAATGCATTGTACCGAAATTGTTACTAACCACCTACTATGAATGGGGAAAGGAAAAAGAGGAAAAATAAGTACAGAAAGAAAAGAAATGCAAATGAGATATTGGAACAAAAACAAAGAAATAACCTGTAAACGAGTAACTAGGAATACAAAATGAGGGGTGTAATGTGCAACCAAGGTAAACTGATGTGAATCAACAAGATATTGCAATGATCAGCATTTCTGATAAAAGATTGAAATATATGGTTTGAGATCCTCTTTCTACAATGATTTGTGAAATGAAAAAAATCAAAGAGGGTATCTATGAATGCATTTGAAAGCTTAAACTGAGAAAGTATTTCTCACAAAGACTAAATCGGACATGAGGATATTCTCAGTGACTACACAACACACGATGCACAGGGCACTCTGACACTACTTTCTATCACAGAACAGGATAGGGACCCTCTTACTATGATGCAACTACTCAGAAATTTGAATGTTTCCCGTGATATCAGTATAGACAGAGATTAAATTTAAAAACACAAACTCACCCCACAACTAACCATAGACAATTCTCTGAATGATCTCCTGCAAGCTCACAACAGACTCTGAGAAATGGCAAAATGGGAAGACCAAGTGCACATGAAACCAGAATACAAAAGGATAGGTAGCCTTACCAAATCAGATAGAACTGTACTTCATGATGTATAAAATGAAACCATTGTAACTGTAAGAGAGGCTGACAAAGGAGGCAACATTTTCTCGCAAGTTCTAAGTTCCTTCTCCCGTTTATCAAGGGATGGCGGGGAAGTTGATGGTTTGATAAACACCGAACGGAGCCTCCGATAGTAGGCTCCGAGACTATTTTTCAATTATCCTTAATACAGGAGGTGAGTGGGAGTTTGTATTTGTTTCATGCGCTGAGTGCGCTAATAAGGCTTTTTATGGCACTGTGGTGGTGATATGGTAATCCGGTAATAATAATTTTGTCATTAACAGTACTATAGGTGTTGATGCAGACGGAGCCATTCGTTGGTAGGTGTTTTGGTTATAATTTCGGGTGGACCGCACGAGGGGTGACATGCTTATTTCTCTTTTCGTTTCTAGTTTGGGTATTGATAAACAATTTTTTTTAAAATCACAGTCTTTGCCTTATACATCAGTTGGTTTCTCTGTGCAGGAAACCCCTGATATTATGGTGTTTTCGCGATTTTATCTTTTGAGGTATGTTATCCTCATCTTAATGATCACTGAGGCTAGCACTTTATGTTTATCTTGCTATATGGTTTCTTCATGACATTTCTCCTTGTGGTGGGGTTGCACCAGGTTGTGCCTGGATTTTTTCACCTGGATTGGTTTTTATTTAGCTATTTGTTTGATTTTAGGGTTTCTTTTATTTTTCTTTCCTTTCTCTTTTTTCTCCCCACGCGTTGTTGTCCTGGTCACTCTTTTTCTTCTCCAAATTGGATGTCAATATTTTGGGGCCTATTTTGGTATGATTTGAATACATAGAGCTTGTCACTTGTTTTTACTGGAATGATAGGCTGTTTTGTGTCCCATTAAAAGATGAACATTCCATCCAAAGGACTACATTGAAACTTTGTTTTCTTATATATGTCTTATTTTGAATATAGTTATTATCTCGCTATTATTATACTCATGAAGTATTGATTTTACATCTGTAAATCACGTGTGCCTTCGTCTCTATATCAATTTTGTTTGAGTCTTTGTTGACACATTTTGGAGGAAAGGGAAGATCCTCCTAGGCCTGGAGCACCGTGCCTGTAATTGGTTATATTTACTACTACTAAGGAGGGGGACGTTGGGAGCGCTTCTTTTTCCCTTAAATGTTTCTTCCCTATGTTTTTTGAAAGGAGGCAACATAGTTAGAATGAATAATGTTGACTATAATAAAGAAATGTCTACCCAATTGAATGATTCCACCAGCTACCATAGAGCTGACAACAACGATTCAGCAAAAAATCAATGGTACATTCAAGTACTAGTTTGACAAGGTCTACTTAATGAAGATGAATACATATATCTCAAGATTAACAAACTCATCTTTCCGTGTATATGTACATTACCTAAGGTACATAAGGATGCCCTTTTCCTTGTCAGGACACCAATTATATCAGGCATTAATTCCACAACAGAAAACAATCTCCCCACATGCTGATTATTTTGGACGTGCCTTTGCAACCAATTTGCTGCCCTACTTCAGGGATACCCAGCATGTCTTTAACCTGCCGAGCGATATTGTCTGGGATGATTATAAGACATTTGTAACATTTCATGTAGTATCTCTCCTTAATAATATAACACAATGAAAGTGGACTACACTTCTTGCAACACGATTTAAATGGACAGACAGCCAGTTGTTTTTTTTACATGAAGATACCAGGTGATTGTGATGGGCTCCATATTTGCACATTCCCATGCTTAAATCTTTATGTGGTAGGGTTGCATGTCTGGAGTCCAGTGCACAGTTTGGAATGGCATTTACTGTCGGGGAGGATTATTGATGACATTTTGATGAAATGGACAGGAACTTTCCAAGAACTGGAGTAATTTCACCTATTCTTAAAGTAGAATAAACACAATTTACTCTTAGTCATGTTAGAGAAAGAATGACCTTTCTGTGTGTAGAATTGGACTGTAAATTTAGTAGAAATTAAAGCAGGATATATCACATAAATACAGCTTGTAACTCTCGTTTTGTTGCTACCAGTTTTCATCTGCCATGACAGCTTAATGTCACGCCTTAAAAGGAAATGATGAGGGCTTCGAGGAATTGTCGCAAGTGCGATGAGTTTGTCAGTAATATTTCTGATAAGAATACGATCTGAATCTAGGGGTTTACAACAGGCAGATTGTTCATTTCAAGAATTGTTAAAGTGGACAGAAGCACCAGCTGTACTAGGAGTAAATCTTACAGTGAAAAACAGCTCACTAGACTAATAATATTTTAAGAGGCCAGTATAAAGAGGTTCAATCACATTTTAAACATTGGCCGTTGCTAACAAATGACTCAACGATTTCCGAGCGGGTCACCCCACAACCAAGGGTCACATGTCACAGAGGAAACACAACCTGAAACATTTTCATGCCTAGGTATCTCACAATGTACTGTGAGGAAAATTGTCTGCAAATGCACAAAAATAGATTCTTCAGACATGACAACTGCTTGATGTGCAAAATTGCGCTGGATGGTTGCTGACAACTGATAGTATGCACTGTAACGATGTGACGTTTCAATGGTATTTTAGCAATTCAAACTTGTAATACTGTGTCTGGCATAATAAAATGCCTTTTTTACTTTCAGCCCTTGATGATTTTATGCTTAAAGTCGTTGCTGCAAAAATGGCAAAAGACTTTGTCATTTTTGTAGCTTGGCATGGATGCCAATGTGCTATTCCTCTGAAACGCAAACAGAGTAGGTGAGGAGATTTAGGGCCAGATGTAGGAACCGGTTTGCATGTCGCAAACTGCGAAAAACGCAGTTTGCGACATGCAAAACGGCCATCGCGATGCTGATTCACATTTTGCGAAACGGTACCGACTCGCAAAATGTGAATCCGACTCGCAAATAGGAAGGGGTTCCTATTTGCGACTCGCACCGCGATGCAGAATTGCTTTGTGACTGCGAAAGCGGTCGCAAAGCAATTCGCAGTTAACACCTACTTGAAGTGGGTGGTAACTCATTCGCAAACGGGAAGGGGTTCCCCATGGCTGCCCCTTCCCCTTTGTGAACGTCGCTGAAAATATTTTTTCAGAGCAGGCAGGGGTCCAATGGACCACTGTCTACTCTGAAAAAATGAAACCAAATGGTTTCATTATTTTTTTTAATTGAAACTAGTTTTCCTTTAAGGAAAACGGGCTGCAATTAAAAAAAAAAAACTGTTTTATTAAAAAAGCAGTCACAGACATGGAGGTCTGCTGTCTCCAGCAGGCCACCATCCCTGTGAGTGCAGGGACTCGCTATGGGGTCGCAATTTGCGACCCACCTCACTAATATTCATGAAGTGGGTCTTTGCGACCCCATAGCGAGTCGCAGAAGGTGTCTGAGAACCTTTCTGCATACAGTTTTGCGAGTTGCAAATTGCGCGTCGGTCTGACTCGCAATTTGCAACTCGCAAAATTGTCTTTTGCTACATCTGGCCCTTAGAGTGTTTATGGTGCTGCAGAGAGTTTAATATAAATTAGCTGCTCTACAACTACAACTACTGGCTCTACAACCTTTGGGAAGGCACAGGGTTCCTATTTTTATATACACACACATAAAACTAATTTACAGTTTATAATTACATTTTAATTAAAAAATTATATTTAAAAAATACCTAATTATACCTCTGAAAGATAAGGTAATTTGCAATTAAATCTGAACAGAATTTGAAAGTAATGCTTAATTTAAAAATAAAATAATTGTAAAATGATATCTACCTAACTCTCTATCTGTCTATCTATCTATCTATCTATCTATCTATCTATCTATCTATCTATCTATCTATTCACTTAAAAAAATGTTAAAGGGAAGTCATAGTTAGGCTCACATTTTAAACATACCAAACCATAGAAATTCCCCATTTATAGTTAGAGTTATCTCAAGTAACTATAACTTGTGTCCTAAGTAACTATAACTTGCGCTTCCACCATGCACAGTTATCTGAGCAATAATTTCACTGCAGACGTTACAGTGACATTATCAATGATGTTATCAAAGATGTCATGAGTGCCGTAACTTGTGGGGTTATTAGCAGCACATATCGGGGGCCATGCACTCCATGCTGAAAAATTACAAAATCCTTTTACCACTCCAGCCACAGTATTCCAGCTTTTGATTGGTAAAATACCATCCAATCCAACCTAGAATGAATATGTGTTTCACTCTGATTAGAGCTAGTCAGAGAGGTATAGCTTTGTCCAGACACAAGTGAACTCCCAATATGTCAAGATAACAACTTTTCAGGTTTAGAGTGCTGTATAAATTATGCAAAAAAGGAAGCAGGGAACTTTTGGTAGTTTCCAAGTTTTAGGTGGAAAGCTCCATTCAACACCACCAACAATCTGAATCTGTTCACCTCAAACGCCTGCATTACTTTTCAACATAGGATTAGCTCAGTGCCATCCACGCTGAGCTAGAAAGTGACAAATCCTTTTGCCATTTTTACGACAAAGTCTATATATATGTATGCATATATATTCATTAAAATATGCTTACTTTCAATGATATAAACTAAAAGGACTTTGATGTAATAATACTCCAAATATAAAGACTCTTGATGTCATAACCACAATGTAATGGCTCCTGATGTAAATGTATATAAAGTAAAAACGGACTTTCTCACAACAACATAGTGAAACATCAAAAACAATTAACATACTGTAACAACATTTAACATCACCACAAACAATATAACATGCTCCACATACCACATAACAAAACTTGTATTTTCTTTGGGTTTTTTGCCAATATGCAGTGTCGTAGATGACATTATATGGCCAATAGGTCAGTTTCTATGTTTCAACATTTCAACGTCCCCCTCAGATTAGCAGTGGTAAAAGAATTAATGGAAATGGAAACCTCAACACTCATCTATCTGTGTGCCGCACAGGATCTGCACAATACTATTTTAAATTCACTCTCTATTTTTATGAGCATATATACATATAGGCCCTCATTCTGACCTTGGCGGGCGGCGGAGGCCGCCCGCCAAAGTCCCGCCGTCAGGTTACCGTTCCGCGGTCGAAAGACCGCGGCGGTAATTCTGACTTTCCCGCTGGGCTGGCGGGCGGTCGCCTTCAGACCGCCAGCCAGCCCAGCGGGAAAGAGGCTTCCACAATGAAGCCGGCTCGGAATCGAGCCGGCGGAGTGGAAGCTGTGCGACGGGTGCAGTTGCACCCGTCGCGTATTTCACTGTCTGCGCAGCAGACAGTGAAATACTGTACATGTAGGGGCCCTCTTACGGGGGCCCCTGCAATGCCCATGCCAGTGGCATGGGCACTGCAGGGGCCCCCAGGGGCCCCGCGACCCCCCCTACCGCCATCCGGATCTCGGCGGTCCGACCGCCGGGATCTGGATGGCGGTAGGGGGGGTCGGAATCCCCGCGGCGGTGCAGCAAGCTGCGCCGCCGCGGAGGATTCAATGGGGCCGCGGTACACTGGCGGGACCCCGCCAGTGGTGCCGGTCAGACCGCGGCTTTACCGCCGCGGTCGGAATCCCCATTGGAGCACCGCCGGCCTGTCGGCGGTGCTCCCGCGGTCCTCCGCCCTGGCGGTCAAAGACCGCCAGGGTCAGAATGACCACCATAGTAACTTAATATTTCAGTCATTTGCAGAATTATTTAAAATATGTAAATATTGTAAATACCTGTTTGTGATTTTATATGAAAACGGGCACCCACATATATGGTTCCCAAAAATCTGAGAGGCATGTCCTCTTCAAGACTGTTTGATGAAAATCTTTTGATTCCACATGTGAGTATGTTTAAAATAAAATAGGAAACGTTTGTGTGTCGTTATTTTACTAAAAGAACATTTCTGTATTACAAAACCCCATCCAGGTAAGTCATTTGGTGAGATGACACATCCTTACCACTGGCGTCAGATGCACACAGGCAAATATATAAGTTAACAAAATGTTAAATACTAGGGCCCTCATTACGAGCCTGGTGGTCATCCGACTGTCACATTACAAGTTGTGGGGTTTGGCAGGAGCCAAACCTCCACAACGCCACCTGGCCCGCTGGTGAGCACCTCCAGTCTGGCGGCAGGCCTCAGCCTGCCAACTGTATTACAAGGCTGCAGACTGCCAGGCTTTCTGTGGTGGTCATCCCACCACGAAAACCCTGGCGGTAATACACCCGGTGACAGGAATCCCCCTTCTGCAGGTATGCAAACATATGTGCTGCAAAGTTTATAAAGGTATTTTCAGTGTTTTGATTTATGTAATAAATGCTGAAATGTTCCCTAAAAAAATTCTCAAAAATAGTATGAAAGTTGGTTCACATGAAGCAAATCTCTGCAAAACCTTTTGTCATTCATGTTTTTGTTAGCAGATATAGGTGGTCATTCTGACCCTGGCGGTCTTTGACCGCCAGGGCGGAGGACCGCGGGAGCACCGCCGACAGGCCGGCGGTGCTCCAATGGGGATTCCGACCGCGGCGGTAAAGCCGCGGTCGGACCGGCACCACTGGCGGGGTCCCGCCAGTGTACCGCGGCCCCATTGAATCCTCCGCGGCGGCGCAGCTTGCTGCACCGCCGCGGGGATTCCGACCCCCCCTACCGCCATCCAGATCCCGGCGGTCGGACCGCCGAGATCCGGATGGCGGTAGGGGGGGTCGCGGGGCCCCTGGGGGCCCCTGCAGTGCCCATGCCACTGGCATGGGCATTGCAGGGGCCCCCGTAAGAGGGCCCCTACATGTATTTCACTGTCTGCTGCGCAGACAGTGAAATACGCGACGGGTGCAACTGCACCCGTCGCACAGCTTCCACTCCGCCGGCTCGATTCCGAGCCGGCTTCATCGTGGAAGCCTCTTTCCCGCTGGGCTGGCTGGCGGTCTGAAGGCGACCGCCCGCCAGCCCAGCGGGAAAGTCAGAATTACCGCCGCGGTCTTTCGACCGCGGAACGGTAACCTGACGGCGGGACTTTGGCGGGCGGCCTCCGCCGCCCGCCAAGGTCAGAATGAGGGCCATAGTTGCCAAATTTTGCAAACTTCATGAACTTTGATGTTTGTCAAATGCTCAAAGTTTTGAAGGCAAAATTCACATTTTGCACAACCTCTGTTAACACCTGTTGGTAGTTCTGATAACCCTGCTATTCTGTTGCTGTTGACACGTACATAGAAGGCCACTAGTCTTAAGAACATTGAAGTGTTGAGATTTCTATGCTATGTGCCACAAAGGGTGAAGACCCAACAAGGCCATATGATGTTCAACAGGAACATGTGAGACCAGCAACATGATCACTAAACTAGCTTGCCACTGAAAGGTATTTCTCATCTTGTGGCCATTTCACAAGTCCTCCTGAGACAGATCATTGAAATATCTGTAAAAAGTGAGATACCTGTTCATTCTCTAACAATTTGCTGAGGAAAAAACAAATGGACAGGCTACAGTGGCAGATTCAATGCATAGGTGCTGGAAGTATGGGTGTGCCAGAGCTGCAGCACCCCCAGAATTACCAAGGTGTAGTGCATAATGTGAATGAGCAATAGAGGTGACTTTAAATTTAGTGTTTATATAATTGCAATTACTATCAGCTCAAGTGTTGTGTAGCCATTATTAGTTGTAAGCTTCATGCACGTTATTTTAGCATACTAGGCTTGCCACTGTACACTTTCCCCTTGATATGCTTTTTCGGCTTCGCTTTATTATTTTTACAGTAGTCACTTTTACGGTCTTGTTTTATTTTCTTCTATCTGACTGTTTTTGCCTAGGACAGCACTCTGTTGTCAAACAAGACATTCTTGCTCACTCTGTGCTTCTTCCAAGGCTATAGAAAGATATGTTGCGGGTGAACGTGGTATGAGTTTAGTCTCTGACATTCATAGAAAACACACATCCTTACGTAGGGACAGTTTCTCAGAACATCAGTTGTTTTATTATAAAAACTCTTCCCTGTCTTTTACACGTTAGAGGGAGATTCCAGCCAGAGAACCACGACTGCATGCTGATTGCCGAATGCTTCACTACAGATGATAATGCAGAATTCAGGCCTTTGCTCAGGTATGGGGGATGATGTCTTCCCCGGGGAACCTGAAGGGCAGATTTGGAGCTTAAAACTCTGTGCTCCTTTATAACCTAGGTACGAATGTCTATTGACTTTAGTGACAATATGGTAGCGTTATTTTTATGCTTTACTCTCTTTGTCACAATTCTAATCTTGTTATGTTGTGTCATCACGCTTTGCTAAATAAGATGCAGTCGCTTCATTAAAATCTTACTGAAACATATACTGCCTCTGTTTGTCATTATGTATATGAGACTAATGTAACTTAGAGAAACGGATGTCACCTGAGTGACCATGGCTTCCCTGAGAAACCATTTACGTCATGCGCTCGGCTGCCCAATCATCCCTGCCCCTGGGTAGAGATGAGGCACTGCTAGTTGGCTGGAGCAAAACCCGATTGGAGTGACAGGTGTCACCCGCAGTGGGTTAGACTCAGTCTCTCACACCACAGGTGATTTTGCAGCTCGAAACCCAATAGTCTCATTACAATAATGAGAGCCTACAGGTCTAATGTCAGGACATGTCTTTTGGCAAATTACTGATTATTTTAATTTGGGATGTACTGTTTACTTTTCTGTTTCTGACTGCAAAGTGAGAACTGTACAAACACTTAAAAATATATCAGCATTTAGGAAAGTACAACTGAAGCACAATTTTTGTAATTCTGAAGTGTGATGACAACAAAGATTTTAATAGGGTTCAAATAAATCAACACACTTTACTTGGTGATGTGCAAATGACACACATTCACTGAAACCAGATTTCCATACATTATAATTTGTGTGATACATAGTTTCATCAATAAAACTAAATGTCTGGACAAATTCTGTGGACATTTAAAGGGGAAAATGTGTTGTCTGTAAACGATAGTGCACTACCACATTATACTTCGGTAATAAATGTGTAACAATGTGCTCCAAAATGCTTACCATGCTCCTGCTGAATCAGCATGGCTCATTTGTGACAACTTGTGTGATGCTTGGATTGTCACAGTCCTTATGACTTCCGCGATGTAACACCCCCAACTCTGAAATTTGTTCCAGCCCTACAGAGTCAATGATCAAGTGGGTCCAATAATGATGATGGCTAATCGTTCTGAATCCCAGCTTATGAGTACAATCAGGAGAGTTTCTGCTTTTCAGAAAAAACTATTTGAAGCACACATATAGTGCCCTGAGCAATCCAAAAGCAGTTCCTGGTAACTGTTACTCTAATGTGTATCCAAAATCTGCCAAAGCACACATTGATCACAGGTAAAATATCATAAACAAAAATATTGTGTGGACAGAATATTGTGTCAAGAATATGAAGGATCAAAATACTGAGAAAGTAAGTGCAAAGAGGTAAGTCTAGATTTACTATTCTTAACTCCACATCTGCGTATCTTGATATATATAATGTCAAGGTACATATATGTAGAGTTATAGATAGTAAAGCTTTGCTTACCTATAGAAACTTACCTTCACAATATTTTTGTCCTCGATATTCTTCACTCAATATTTTGTCCCATGTTTTTTCTGTTTCCTATTTTCTGTCTAACCACCCTTGTAAGTGTTACTCTTAGTATATCTAAAGTGTACCAAAGCACTAACATATACACTTTGCAGCTACACTACAGTGCATGTGCCTCATGGCACAAGTTAATCTAAAGCATGCAATAAGTTATTTCCTAAAATTGAACTGTCAGAAGCAGCCTGCTTTCTACCATCACAGTGCAGGTCAGGCAGGCTTCAATCAGACCCCAATTATTCCCAACATTAACCCCTCCCCACCTTCTCCTGAAATGTTGAGTGTACAAAAGAAATTCCCCTTTTTCCTGCATCAGTGGAGCATCTGTGTGATGTCTACAGTCATAGTGAAGGGACTTAATTAGGCCAGCACGCATGTGTTTTTGCCAAGTGAAACACTCAAAACGGTTATGGTTTAAGTGTTTGTATATGGCAAAAGGGTGAATATAGTGACATAGACTCATTGAACCTAATTCACAAAGGTAAATTTAAAGGTCTAGATTTACTCAGTGTGTATCTACTATTGCATTTAGGTGTTAATCTACAACAGTGGTTTTCAAACTTTTTAATGCCGCGTCCCCCTCCACCCCACGGTGGAACAAAAAGTTATTGGGCCCCCCCTCAAAATGTTTTACAATTATTCTAATACGCTGGCAATGTTTAAATATGTCTAGGCTTATTTTAACATTGCAGTTTAGTTCGGTTACCTTTTTATAAATAAAATACATTCTTTTCTGCTCAAAACAAAGCACTGTTAACTGCACAATGCTTCTTTTGGTCAGAACCTGGCACCCTCCATGGGATCACTTGCGGCCCCCCAGTTTGAAGACCTCTGATCTACACTGTTGTTCTACCCATTTCTAAGCGCAGATTTACACCCAATTGTAGACTTTTATCTCTCCAACCCCTGATAGAGCCTCCTACAACAAGACAAACAAACTTAACATTACTACTGGGGCACATTCACACATAGGTAGACATCTCTGTCACTGTGGTGGGGAGCTCCCTAAGGAAAGCAGTAGGGGAAATATTAATGTGTATTATTCTTTAAAATAAATGTTTGAAATATTTTAACATAAAATATAAATATAAAATAATTTATAATATGTATAATGAACCAAGAACTGTTAAATAAATGTCACAGAGCGTTAATGATTTAATATCACAGAAATAATTCATTAAAACATATTAATTGAATTTATGATTAAACATTGTGAATGAAAAATTTGAAAAAATCACCCACATTAACATTTTTATTGTTATTTTCTATGCTTTAAATGTTGTTCAAAGATATGTGCAGAATTTATTTTAACTGTTTTTAATTTTTCAACAAAAGTTTAGATTTTAATTTACTTTGTTACATTTTAAAATAATAAAATGATACCTATATATAGTTTTAACATTAAACAAAGTATATATGTGCATATTGTTAAAGTTATATTGATTATATTCATTTAACATTATTTCTCACATTGAGGATATTTTAAGTCCCTGTACCCATTGTCTTATATGGGAGTGTGTTACAGCTCTTACGAGTGGCCATGTGTGGTTTTTGAGCTATTATAAATCTGGGCTAGAGTACATTTACTACTATTTTGTCACCTTTAGGGCTGTAGTAAGTTAAGAAGTGTGGTTTGTGAATAACAATGGGCTTACTCTTTTGTGGCTCAGTGTTTGTAGTAGCCTGGCCTGCCTCAACTCTCCTCCTTACTTTCCTTAAACCCCTTTTTTGTAGTTAATATTTTCCATTTTCCAGTCACTTCCCTGTAACCTTCAACATTTACAAGAACATAGGCTTACAAGTGCTGAGATCTCTGCCACTGCTGTGAGGATCCTGACACAGAAAAGAAAGGAGAGACAAAGGCAGAGTTCTCCATATGTAGGTTATTGAACAGCATATATACATCAGTAGAACCTGTAGTACTACTTCACGTACTACACAATGGTGTTTGTGAAAAGCCACCAGTGTGTTCTTATTGTCCTCATGTGTATGTGTTAATACATAACTTAAATGTTTACTTCTTAAGGCTATAGCTAATTAGGGTTTTGTTGGACTGGTTTGTGTGCAGGTATATATATATATTCACTTAAAAATCCAAGGCTTACAGGGACGCTATAGTTAGGCTTACATTTTAAATGTACCAAACCATAGACATTCACCAGTTATAGTTAGAATTGTCTCAAGTAACTGTAGCTCATTCCCTAAGATAATTACAATTCTTGCCCCCGCCATGCACAGTTTTTTCTTCAAAACATTTACTGCAAATATCACATTGATATTATCAATGATGTTATTAAAGATATCATGAGTGCCATAATTTGTGGGGTAATTAGCAATGCATGGCGAGGGCCTTAAGTTACCTTAACCGGCTTTCTGGGACAACAGGGGAAGCCTCAAGGTCTCCCCCGCAGTCTCACTGCTCCAGCAACCAAAGAGCTGCTTTAAGTAGCAACTCTCTGGTTGCTGAAGCAAAGCTTTCATCTCTGTTCCTTTTTGACGGCAAGACCTGTTTAACAGGTCCCATTGTTAAAAGGTGGAGTTTTTGCTGTGACTTGGCGGCAGCTGTCAAAGCTGCAGCTAAGCCACAGCAAACAGCTATGTCCCAGGGGTGGGCACCCTGGGACGTAGCAGTAGCCAGCCATGGGGGGTGGCGGTACCCAGGGCCATCAGTGGCCCCTTGAGGAGGACTGCACGGCCTCCCTCCAATGTGCATAACCACGAAAATTACCTCCTTTCTTTCTTTTACTATTGGCCCCTGGAGGCGGTGGTCCCCAGCACTTTGGGGGGGCCATGCCCCTACATATTATTTGTACACAGTCCCGGGGAGGTGGTGGTCCCCAGGACAGTGGGGGGGGGGCCTGTGGCCTCCCCACACCATATATAATAAAAGTCCCAGGGGTAGGTGGTCCCCGTGGCAGCAGGGGGCTCATGTCTTCACTCATGTTAGTTATAAGCCCTGGGGAGGTGACGGTCCCCGGGGCAGTGGGAGGGGGCCAGGCAGCATTCTCATATTGTGAAATGAATGCCCCCGGGACTTGGCCAACCCAGGGGCTTTAAAAAGACAAAGCACGGAGCCCGCTAACAATATGGGACACACCACCAGAGCTAAGGGGTCTGGGTGTCTGCACCCCAGCCCCCTTTTATTTTATTTTTTTTACGCTTTTTTCTGCGACTCAACTGTGGAGTCCCTGTATGGCTACCAAAACTTCCTGGGTGAGGTGTTGACAGCCAATCACATCTCAGCACCAGATCCGGAAGGGAAGGGAATCCTTTGTGTTTTTTTATACACAAATTTGTTTTCTCCTTAATTTCTCAATAACTACAGAACGGACTTACATCCAAAAAAAAAGTGGAACTTACCTTTCTGCCAAATTTGGTGCAATTCCATCCAGTAGTTTTGGCGCTATCGCTGTTCAATTTTAACTATGGAAAATGAATGGGGAAAAAGTGTTTTGGGACACCCCTTTGTTTGGTCCCCCTGGACGGATCATCCCGAAGCTTTTCAGACGGTCGCTGATGTGACTGGGAAACATTTTTTGGATAGTTTTGTGAAGATTTGTCAAGCGGTGCCAAAGGTATAGGCAAGTTAAAAAACACTTTTTATACAGAAACAAGGTCCTAACTATAGCTACCTAGTGGTGCCCCCCTAGGTAATATATATATATACCTATACAAAATGCATTTTCCCAAATGCAATCTCCCATAGGGATTTTTGGCACAACTACAGCCCGAACTGCTGAACGGAATTACACCAACTTTAGCAGAAAGCTAGATCATGTCCAGAAAGAGTGCGTTTTGTAATTTCTTGTAACTCCATTCAGTAGTTTTTGAGTTGTTAAAGAAAAACAGATTTACATATATCTAGAGACTCAGAGTGTCCGCAGATCTCGAAATGAGATCTGATTGGCTGACACCACTTCAACCAGGAAGTGGTGGCAACCATCTTATGATAAAGTCGGATTTTAAATTACAGTTTTGAAAATGCATCTTTTAGAAAGTTGGCATTTTCCTGTCTTAGCCATTTAGTGCCTGCAGCCAGTCTCTTTGTCTCATAGACTGCGTGTAATTGGCAGTTGGGCTTTGTGTATTCCTTCTAAGTAGCCACACACAATGGGGAACTTAGGTGTGACTGGACTGGTCATCACTGGCAGGTTGGGATAGAGGAGCAGAGCACAGCATTACTTATTCTTGAATAGATTGTGTGTTCTGCCTCCACACAAAGGACTCCCTGTAGTTAGCCTGGAGACAGGGAAGGCTGAAAACCAGTGCAGTTTAAAGGTAAAGCTCTACAAGCTTCTCCTACTTCAAAGACAGACCATGGCATAAATATTGGACCTCTGACACCAACTCTTTGGCACACTTCTGGACCTGTGCTGATGAAAGGACTGTCATTCTGCTGGAAAGCCACCCTTCTGAACCGCTGTCTTGCTGGAATACTGCCTTGCTGGATTGTTGCGCTGCTGCACTGCTGCACTGCTGCCCTTCTGCCTGAGTCAGGTGGATTTAGACTTGAACCAGGAACTCCCAGAATGACCCCAAGGTCTAGTCTTCTGGCCTCCTGTTAAGAGCAATGGGGACATAACAGGCTCACAATCATCTGAACCAATTCCCATATCCAGTCCTGGACCCTTGATGTAGCCTCAGAGAGGTTGAATTGATGTTTTTGGGCTTGTTGGAATGAATCTGTTGTCACCTAATACCTGCCATTCGCACAGCCTGCTAACACGAAGTTCCATCAGCCTGACTCCTCACGCTACAGCATTGACTGCTCATGGGAAGTGCCACTGTGATACTCCAGCCCGCCTACCTGCTCATGACGACAACAGGATCTTCATGCTACAGCAACAACCATCCGCAATGCCAGGCCTGGTCTTTGCGCTACACTGATTACTGTCCTCAACACTTCTATCCTCTTTGTGTCATCCTCAAATTTGAATGGAACTCTTTACACTGGACTGAGAAGGTAACTTTTCAGCAGAAATGAGGGGTGCCAGAGAGCCTGACCGCAAAATGGCTGCACCCTGCAGAGGCTCTGCGGACTCTTCCGGCCGAAGGCAGTTCTTTATCCTGCTAGTTAAGGGACATCGAATGTCCCAGGCTCATTATATACTTCCCCATTGCACGCTGCAGTGAACACATCCTGTTTTCAGTCGTTTAGCAAGATAGCGGTGATACGAGAACTGCCGCGTGGTGTGGCCTGGGCCTGGACGCCGCTGCTACTGTGACTGTTGGCACCCCCTAGACATGAGCATTGAGGAGACTAGCTCACACTGTGCTAGGATTTGCAGGCCCCTCCCCTGCTATATTCTGGAGTTGGACATCCTGCATCATTCGAACCTGTGTGTGCTCCTCGGCCTGGTCATGAACTGTCCGTCAAGGAGCGCTGCCTGGTGCCGCCATGGTAGAGGTTAGTGTGTCGTGGCTGTGTGTTGGGCAGGCTGACCCACGGTGATCCCCGGGTATGGATTGCACTGTTGTCCCACAAGTGCTGATTCCAGTGGCAGCCAATGGGGGCCTCCTGTCATGCTCGGTGAAGGGGCTCTGTGGTGATGCCTACCAGTGAAGTGCAGGGACGAGCTGCAGCCTGTGCACCACAGTCTTCAGGTGTTGTATCATGTTACTGTCTACTATCTCGGTCCTATGTACAAACAAGTGGGAAAAGTGCTATCTAACACAGTACAGTACAGTGCTCCCATAAAGTTGCAAGGGAATAATATTAACAGTGATCCATGTTGAAGAGTTAGAGTCCCTGAGAGCTGCTTGGTAGAGACAATGTATAACGTAAATGATTGCACCCTCGACTGTATTTGAAATGTCTGCTGGATCCATCATTCATGAGCCAGAATGCATCAGAGCACAAGCTAGCAGGCCAGACAGCGAGAGCCCATGTGAGTTATTTACTTATTGAGGTTCTGGGTATGATGTGCTAAGAGCAGGTGCTCAGAGACAAATGTGCAACCTTCTCCGCTGGTTAACGGCAGTTATATACATTGTACTGGCTAAAGCTGCTCGCTAGACCCATCTGCTTACCAACTGTTCAACAACAAGTGTTCAACAGTGGCTTGCAGCACAATCCTCCCAACCCTACATTTCATCCTTCAGGCTGGTGGTCTGTCCCTCTCGACACCCGAAGAGATGGTAGGACCTGCTTGTGTCCACTGGTGGCTAGAGTGTGGTGGGGTCCAGACCACCCTAGAGGGGCCTGTGTTGGTGGTGACCTCCTTGCAATCCACCTGAACTTAGCACTTGGGCATCCTCTACACCTACACTGGCTGGCCCCCCTCACATGCTTGCATCAAACAGTGGTGCCTCTCTGACCTGCTCATGCCCCAGTGATTGCTCAGGGTGTGGCAGGGCCTGAAGTGATTGTTCAGGGTGTGGCAGGGCCTGTGGGTGGCCCAGGACATCTGGGATGCTTGGCCGTGACAATGCTGGGGATGACAGCTGGCGAGACCCTGCCTAGTTTGAAGAGGGGGTCTTTCTTTGTGCCTGACAGTGCTCTAGCTCTTCAAGCCTAGGGTTCAACCCCCTTCACTGCTAATATTGTGGTTGGAACTGATGATCTGGGGGCTGGCTAGCCCAGCTGAGCAGTGAACACCCACTCCAAAGAGGATGGGAAAAGGCAACACAATACAATTCCAACTTTACTTTGATAAACGCACACACGCCATGGAGTCCCTGCACTGGGATGTGCAAGAGGCGCTGCTTGAGACTGCAGGTGCCCTCCTCATCCCCTAATATTCACACCATGTTTATGAATCTAAAGCGGAGTTTGATTGAGATCGATAACAAAATTGACCTCCTTGCTGACCACTTTGACCAGCTGAAAGTAAAGATTGACAAGGACGATGATCACCTGGACCAACTGGATCCACGTACATCTGAAGCGGAAGATGTTCACTTAGTGGATGGGGAAAAGCTTTTGCACATGGAAAAGGTACTAGAAGGTACTAGAAGTAATACGGAATAAGAATGAAGATTTAAAAGCTTGCACTCGGTGGAACAATCTGCGCATATTGGGGTGCCAGAGTCGATGGAAATGGGCAGAATGGAAGACTTTGTGGAGGTTATTCTGCGCACACTCTTCGTTAATTCTTTTCTCCCCTATTCTCAGCGGAGCTGGCCCACAGGTCCCTCGGCCCCCAGCCACCTCCTGGGGTCCCACCCTACCCCATCATTGCCCCTGTCTTTAATTATCAGGACCGTGATACGGCCCTGTGCCTCACGAGGGAGTGGAGGCCTCTCCAGTACAGGGGATCTGAGATCTTTGTTTTACCAGATTTTACATTGTCAGTACAGTCAGTGCACAGAGATTTCCTGCTGGTTAAGAAAGCCCTCCAGCGCACAGATGCCAGTTACTGGCTTTTACATCCTGCGAAGCTATGAATCACTTATGCTGGCAAAACACTTATTTTTACGGACCCTAAGAAAGCTACCAAGTTTGCCAAGACTATTTCACTGAAAACAGATGAGACTCACAGGGAGGGCAAGGAGAGTGATAAAGCACATCTTAGCGACACAGATTGATTGGTCTTTAATCTCCTAGAGGCCAAGGGAGATATGATTGGCTCTTTTCTGATGCTGTAGAACTGGTCTCCTCCTCCACCTTGACATGTATGTCCGCAAGGGACTCTCCTTGGGAACTGGAAGGGAAGACTGGGAGGAATGAAGATGTGGGGCCCTACACTGCTATGCAGCACTCTGTCTCCTTGTTTATGTTGCAGAGCGGTCAGCAATACCAAGCCCTGGTGATTCTAGATGTCCCCACAAATGACCTCTCTGGCCACCCAGCTGTTGGAGCTGGGAATAGTCAGTCGCCCTGGCCAGCCCCTTCGGATGAGTCCCACAACTGTCTATTTTTACTGTTGGTAGGGGTCTCTGCTAGGGTGAGAAATATATACTTAGCCCATCTGGGGGGGGGGGGCAAAGTGGGTGATGAGTGGGAAATTACTCTATGAGTGTTCAATGTATCCATGTGGCTGCTATTTTTTTTTTTACTGTTTTACCCTTCGTTGTCACTCATCACCTGTGTCCAACAATCTTTATATATACATACACAACAGGTATACAACGCGTCAACTATCTAGTAATACCTGATCATGCGTTGCATTAAAGCCCTTACCTAGAAAAGTTGTGGCTTAAATGACCGCCGCAAAGCATGTCAGGTCTTTGCCTACCTGCAACGGCATGCTCTTAACCAAGGAAACACATGTGCGATTGCACTCTGGGTGGAATGGGGAATGACATGTAGCTTATTATTCCAATTATGGGTGTGGGGTAGTGATCCTTTCCAGAAAAGGCTTACCATGGTGCACACGATAAGTTATTTGTGGGTCACAGGGCAGATTTGTTCTTCTGTCAAGTATCTTGCTAGACCACACTGTTACACTTATCTCTGTCTATTGTCTCAACTCTGACAACCTTCAATTCTTTCTTGACGTCTAGCAGCTAACTGGGACACTCCATACCAGGGCGACTCTGTGGGGGAGGGGAGATTTCAGCATAGTGCTGAATTCGGATTTAGACAGATCCAATGATACCAGGCATCCTCATCCCCAAGCAGCGGCACAGCTATGCACAATTATGGATGACCTTGCCCTTACTGACCTCTGGCAGTCCCAGCACCCTGATCAGAAGGATGCATCACTATGGCGCATTCTGCGTGGTCCCGTATAGACTTCTGACTGGCATCGAAGGATGCTGTAGCCTGGACAGTCCACATCTCCGATATACCCAGGACGCTCTTGGACCATGTTCCTGTTCTTCAGGTGTTTCGGGAAGACATCAGGAATGCAATAGTGGAATTTAGTGAGCACAATGACAATGAGGAGACCTCCAGGTTGGCCCTTTGGGAAGCCTTCAAGGCTGTGATGAGAGGAACATGCATAGCAGAGCAAGCAGACATGCTCCAATCTCTGAAAGCCGAATTTAAGCATTTGGAGAAGGAAATAAGGGAGCTAGAACTTATGTTCTTTAAAGATCACCATGCTGCTACACTTGCATCCATCTATAGCAAGTTATCGGAATGCGAGGAAGCAGCACAGCCAGAGACACGCTATTTGGTAGAGAGGCTTGTGCCAGGCGCTTTTGAGAAGGGCAGACCGGGCAGATCGATGGCACAACTGCTATGCAAGCCTTGGGTGAGTGTCTATGTTACAGAACTTCATGATGATCAGGCTAACATGCACATAGGCACGGAACCTGTACAAACAGTCATGATTGATTTTTTCTCATCTTTGTATTGAACTCATAATGGCCCAAAGTCCCTGGACTTCTCTGCTTATTCAGTTCCATTCAACTCTTATAACTTGACGAGGGCCATCAGAGGTATTTAGATGAACCCTTCACAGTAGAATAAATAATCAAAATTATTTACGCCATGCCTGCGGGAAAGGCTTGACTGCTGGGGTTTACAAGGAGTATGCCCCCCTGATTGTTCTGTATCTGTTAGCCATGCACGAGGAATCACTGTCCACCAGCATTTTATCGCATCCTTGTGCAGAGCCCTCATTGTGACCATTCTCAAACCGGCAAGAACACTCACCACTGCAACTCCTATCACCCGCTGTCTTTGATACATATAGATGACAAAATTCTTGCCAAACGTCTTGCCTCACATCTCCTCCCACTATTGCAGGCCATAGTGTGACCAGACCAGGCTGGTTTTGTGCTGTATAGATCCACAACACACAAGCTATATACATTCTTTGCTTTGTTCTACAATATTGATTCCAATCTCTCTGCCGAGGCGGTCTTCCTGGACGCCACCAAGGCATTCAGCCCGCTCGAATGGCCATGTCTCTTCTCCTTGCTTACGCGCACAGGCTTTAGCCCCACCTTCATTAAATACATTTTTCTGTTTTATACCCGCCCGGTGGCTCCCCCATGTGTCAAAAGCAGCATCACTGCACCCTTTGAGGTGACAAGGGGCACACAACAGGGTTGCTCCTTGTCTCCCATTCTTTTTGCTATTGCTTCCCCGCTTAGTAAACCCCATGCTCACCGATGCCTCGCCTTCACTTCGTGCAAGATCCTAGCCTCACTTTACGCAGACGATGTTACACTATATGTTAGAGATTTACAAGTACATCTACACCTCTTATCAGAGAATTTATCAGCTTTGGTGGGCTGTCAGGTATATAGATAAATTGGGCGAAGTTGATCATCTTCCCACTAACTGACACAACACTCCCTTTCACTTCAGACTTCCCACTTACCTGGGCAGACGGTCCTGTCAAGTATCTCAGTGTGTGGCTTAGCAAAGACATTGATGATTTCTGGAAAGGCAATTACAGATGACTGCTCACATGATTGGACGAGAAACTTGAGTGCTGGATACGGCTCCCGTTGTCACTGACTGCCCGCTCGTAGGTGATTCATCCTACGTTTTTATATCTCTTCATTAATCTCCCACTTCTATTGCCTTCACATTTCAGTCACCAACTCAAATTGTTCTTCATTTCACTGGGTTGGACACGAGGGCAGCTGTGTATTGCTTCATACGTCCTGACACTGCCATTTGAGCAGGGGGGGTCTGGGCGCTCAGATATAGATCTTTATTACTTCTGCGCTCAGGCTCACTTTGTGCACTACTGGCTCTTCCTCAATTCAGTTCCTTGCTCACGTGGCTCCTGAGACTGACCATGCTGCACCCTAACCCTTCCGGACCACAATGTTCATGACCAACCGCGGGCACAGATTGATATGGTGGCTTGTACAGTGTGGGAGTGGAGTCAGTTCTGACGCAGAGCACATCTAAAGTATTTTTCCCCCATCTGTGCCGATCATTTGACCTCCTACCTCCCCATCGATCTGGGAACGCGCTCCCGACTGCATAAACTGAACCTTACATCTATGGGTGACATATACCCTGGTGGCACCTTTCTCTCACCACAGCAGACTCTTCTGGAATGAGATAGCAACCTACTTGACACATTCACATGCTATCAATTACGAGCAGTGCATCAAGCGCTTTATACTTTGTTTACTGCCTCCCCACCCTCGTTTAAAGTGCTTGAGGCAACTCTAACCACCCCAACCCGTTGCAAGTTGATAATGTGGCTCTGTGCCAGAATGCAGACCCCAGCACCAATATGAACTCCGAAGAGCAAGTTGGAATGGGACTTAGAAATAGCGCCACCTCTCACTGATGAACAATGGCACTATTTCTGTGCACAGGCACGCGCCCTTTCCCCACAATTATAGGTTTCACCTTATTCATTTCAAAATACATAAATCGGCTGTATTACACTCCTGTGCGCCTGTTAGACTTGTCATCCTTGACGTGGTCTCCCTTAACTTTTTGCCTCTGTTTCCGAGGTTGTTGATGTGTGCTGGACTCTGTTTTTGCTGTTTTTGTTACTCTGGGCACTTTACCACTGCTAACCAGTGCTAAAGTGCAAGTGCTCCTATACAAAATGTGTATGTAATTGGTTTATCCATGATTGGCATATTTGATTTACTAGTAAGTCCCTTGTAAAGTGCAGTAGAGGTGCCCAGGGACTGTTAACCAAATGATACTAGTGGACCTGCAGCACTGGTTGTGCCACCTACCTAAGTAGCTCTGTAACCATGTCTCAGACCTGTCACTGCAGTGTTTGTGTGTGCAGTTTTTAACTCTAAATTTGACTTGGCCAGTCTACCCACTTGCCAGGCCTAAACCTTCCTTTTTCTTACATGTAAGGCACCCTTAAGGTAGGCCCTAGGTAGCCCCAGGGGCAGGGTGCAGTGTATGGTTAAGGTAGCACATATAGGGGGTCATTCCGACCCTGGCGGTAAAACCCGCCAGGGCCGGGGACCGCGGATGCACCGCCAACAGGCTGGCGGTGCATCCCTGGGCATTCTGCCGCCGCCAAAGTCAGAATGACCCCCATAGTAATGTGTTTTATATGTCCTGACAGTGAAATATTGCTACATTTGTTTTTCACTGTTGCAAGGCCTGTCCCTCTCATAGGTTAACACGGGGGCCACCTTTAAATATGATTAAAGTGTAGATTCCCTTTGGGAGCGGATAGACATGAGGAGTTTGGGGTCTCTGAGCTCGCAATTAAAAAATACATCTTTTATTAAAGTTGATTTTCAGATTGTGTGTTTGAAAATGCCACATTTTCAGAAAGTGAGCATTTTCTTGCTTAAACCATTTCTGCCTGTTTGTGGATTCTCTGTCTGGGTCAGTTTGACAGTTGGGCTGCTTACACCTCTCACTAGACAGTGACACAAAGGGAGCTGGGGTGTAGTCTGCATTTCCTGACGAGCCATCTGTGCTAGATGGGAGGGGAGGAGTGGTCACTCACACCTGAAAGGGCTGTGCCCGCCATCACACAATGGAGTCTCCAACCCCCTGGTGTGTGTCTGGGGCCTGGCCTGTACAAGGCAGGATTTCACAATCAAGAGAGACTTTTCTTTGAAGTAAGCCTACTTGAAAGGGCAAAATGGTTATAAGTAGGGCACCCAAAACCACAGACTTTAGAACACTTCTGGAAACCAAGAGGAACCTCTGCTTGGAGAAGAGCTGAAAAGCTGAGGAAGAATAGCTGCCCTGCCTGTGACTGTGCTTTGTGGAGCTATCCTGGAGTTGCTGCTTTTGCCTGTGCTAAAGGACAAAATCTGGACTTTGTGTTGCCTTCCTTCTTGGGAAGATCTCCAAGGGCTTGATTTAGAGCTTGCCTCCTGTTGTTTGAAGTCTCAGGGAAAGCAAAGACTTCTCTCTGCCAGCACCTGGAGCCTCTGGAGAGACTCCTACTCTGCCAGGTGGTGCCCATCTAGTTCCTGGGGCCCTGAGAAGAGAAGCTGGTAGCCCAAGAGTGAGAAATCCACACACAGACTGCCGTGCAGGGAAAATATCGGCGAGACTCTGATCTGCGGCTGAAAAGTCAATGCGCCACTGGCTTCGCGGCTGAAAATCAACGCTTGACTGCAACACGACCAGAAGATCGACACCCGCGGCTGGAGAACCGACATGCACCGCTGACAGAGGCTGGTGAGATCGCAACCCGCTCTGCATGGTTTTCAGACCATTGTGCAGCTGAATTTCTGACACAAACATCGCTGGGCATGTAAAACCGACGCAAAGCCTGCCCGGACCCGAGAGTGCTGACCGGATCGACGCATCGCTCTCCTGCAGAGAGAAGAAACGATGCACACCGACCCGACTAAAGGAGAAGCGGCGCAAGGTCTCGCTTGTGAGTGAAATCGACATTTCAAGCCCTTTTTGACGCACACTCACCCATGCAGGGTTATTTTTGATGCACCCAAGGTAACTTTTTACGCTAACAGTGTTAGCGTTATGTTTAAAATTACACGAAGACTCTTTTTGCATTATTAGTGATAACTTGACTTGTGTATTGTGGATTTTTGTCATTTTGGTCTTATTTTGTTTAGATAAATATTTTCTATTTTTCTAAACCTGTGTTGTGTCATTTTGTAGTGTTTTCATTGTTACTGTGTGTGTTGGTACAAATACTTTACACCAAGCACTCTGAAGTTAAGCGTACTGCTCGTGCCAAGCTACCAAGAGGGTAAACAGGGGTTAGTTGAGGGTGATTCTCTTTTACCCTGACTAGAGTGAGGGTCCTTGCTTGGGCAAGGGGTAACCTGACTACCAACCAAAGATCCCATTTCTAACAGCGCCTGTTTTGAATGGGCCTAGCTGCTGATACGAGATGCATGCAATGCTTCTATCGCATTTCCGATTTTCTGCACCTTGTCTGGAAGTTTCTAGGAATCTTTGCTTACTGGGCTGAAATATTTGTAAGAATTCATGACATCCCGGGACACCCAGTTAAGGTCACACCTCAGTGGTACTGTTGGGTTGGGTCAAGAGTGTCCCTTTTGAACTGCGTCAACTAACAGCGATTATCCTTGTAATTGCTAAGTGCAGATTGGCAATGCGATGGAGTAGGCGAACATTGTCACTCGCAGAGGATTGGCTCACTGATGCTGTGTACTGCCAGAAGCAGCTGGCTGCCTTCTGGGATCTCATGCCTCTGAGTTCTCGATCCAAAGATATTTGGCTCGCCCTTGAATGATACCTTCATAGCCACTCAGACAGAACAGATGCTGGGCGAGATTAATCAAACAATGCACCACCAGCTTCATTATCAGCAGTAAATGTAAGCTTTGGTGTCAATGCTTCCTCAACTGCTCATCCCTGCAAACTATCACATGACGCGAGCCCCCCACCCTACCATCACAACCATATCCACTAGCACATGTGCACGCTGAGTGTCTGGCTTTTGTTCCTTCTCATTCTTCTATTGGTTCTTCTTTCCTGATGTTCCTTTAGGACTGTGAAAGATATAGACCTTTGCTCACATATATTATGCATACATTTGGATTACTACTGTCTTTGATGGCTATCCATATCTGCATGCTTTACTCTGTTTGCATTTGCATTTCCAATAATTTAGTGAAAAACAAACAAAAAAATGCCCTAAAAGAAAAAACAACAAACCTCTTTTCAGCTGTACTTACTTAGTCCCTGTATCCGACTTGGGTTTCATCGCAGTCAGTCTGAAATTGTGACTTTCTGCTGGTCTTGCATTACCAGATAGCTGCAAGTAGCGCTTTCAGCTTTTTGGGCAATATTTCCACTCAAATCTTTAAAATTGCATATCTCCTGGTTCTACTGATTGGATTTTTGACATTTGGGTCTTGATTTATTTATTACGTTTTGCACTATTTTTCAAAGTTGGTGTGGGATTTTTCTTGAGTTGTGTTTTCTCCTTATTACTGTTTGAAGTGCTGCATATATGTTTTAAATATTGCCTCCAAGTTAAGCCCAACTGCTCTGTGCCAAGCTACCAGAGGGTTGAGCACAGGTAAATTTGGGGTTTGCTTGTGCCTCATGCTGACATGGATTGTGGTTGCTGCTTCAGTAGGGTTTCACCCTCCTAAACCAATAACCCAATTTCTCACATACCGAAAGATTATGTACATGGACCTCGTTCATATTAATTGTGTGCATTTATCCTATGTGAATATAAAGAAACTTTGGAATGAATTCAGACCTTGTGGGTCAACACTGACATGCATACTCTACAGATTCTTGTTTGCCCATACGTACTTAACTGAACACAGCATACAATCTACAGAACAATGTAATTCATATCAATTGCCTTGAGCCCTCCAGCTTTGAACTCTCCGTATCACAAAAGTACAAATTACACTCCAGCAATGGAACCTACAGCCCAGGCCCCCCAAATTTTACCATGTTTGCCGGGGCAGCCCATGGCTTTATAGACATAGGCCCTCATTTTGACATTGGCGGTAAATCCCACTTACCACCACAGTGACGCCCGCCAACATACCGCCGCGTTGGCGAATATCCGTTCCTCATATTATGACACACACACACACACCAATCCGACAGAATACTGCCACATCCACAAATCCGTCAGCCCAAAAGTCAGTGTCAAACTGTCGTTACTAACACCCATACTGTTACGCCAACAAAACAACACCCACCCCATCATGACCCACGAATCACCCCGGCAGACATTGAATGGCAGTAAACCATTGGCGGTACATACCAACGCGCTCAGAATGGACACCTAAATACAAAACAATATACATTGGCAGACACCAAAAACACACACCTGACACTCATACACCCACCACACCCACCCACCCACAGCACCATAAAACACACACCCACAACCCTTTCCGAACAACAATTACTGCCAGGAGATTGACACGAACAGCACAGAGACAACTAGACACACACACCACATACACACCACATCCACCACATTACTCAATACACTCTCACCAGGAGGAAAAAGTCAGGGCAGAGCCACAGCTGTTTGGAGTACAGGTTCAGCAGATAACCAGGAAGATGGAGCTATGGCAGAGAATCATGGACAGGGTGAACGCCGTGGGACAGCACCCAAGAATAAGGGACGACATCAGTAAGAGGTGGAAGGTGCGTTCCATGGCAGCAAGGCACCATCTCGCTAAACAGAGGACTGACGTTGGACCCCGACCTCCTCCCCACAGCTCACAGCATGGGAGGAGCAAGTCTTGGCATTACTGCATCCTAAGGGACTCGCTGGAGTAGCCGGAGGACTGGACACTGGTGAGTCAATATTTATTACTTATCACCCCCATACTTGCACGCCATCACACCCCCTCACTCCCATCACTCCACTCCATTCCACACACTGCACCTACACAAATGACTAACCCCAATGCCAAACCCTGCATGCCATACCAATGCATGGACAGCCCTCCCAGCCCTGCATGGACACTCATCTCTAAAGCATGCACAGCATAGGGAAACTTACAATCCCACAATACATCATCATACACAAACAAAGGTGGCAGGGCAACAGCAACGATAGAGGGGAAGCCAGGGATGTACAATATGTCACAGACATGAAGCATAATACATCAATTATTTCCCCACATGTGCCCCAGCCAATGTCAGAGGAGGTGCCACGACTATCCAGTCCCCCAGCAGAAGATGCCCCCAGTGATGACAGTAACTCTGTCTTCAGGATCTGGATCAACAACCTGGCCCATCAGGGACCACTGGACAGTCGGTCACCTCAGCCTACTCACAGTCCACCACAGAGCCTCCCCATCAGTATCCAACACTATTGCACCCACACCAACCCAGCGTACCCACACCTCTGTCCCAGGACACACCAATCAGAGGCCTGGGGTCAGTGGCAATGGGCACACCGTTCAGGGGACAGAGGCACAGGGCAACAGGGACACTGGAAAGACGGCTGTGCGCCAGGGGGAGGACAGGCCCAGGGAACTCACTCTCCAGGAGGTATTCACCGAGATCCTGGGAGCCTACCAACATTCCCAGGACACGATGGGCCAGATCCTTAACAACGTGCATGAGAACAGGCAGCTGCAGGAGGAACAGTATCAGGGCATCAGGGAGGACTTGCAGGCCATCAACACCAACTTGATCTCCATAGCAGGGGTGCTGGCAGACATAGCCAACATCATGAGGGAAGCAACAGCAGAGCAGCAGGCTCCCATCGCTAGCCAGTCCATTGACCAGCCTACCACTTCCCCGGCAGCTAGTGGGCAAAAAGCCCTGACACAGGACCCAAAAGACACCAGCACCCCTCCCCCTGCAGAAGGTGAACCACCCCGCAAACGTTCCCTGCGACCCAGACAGAAGCCAGAGACACTTGCCAAGACCACCGCCAGGAAATGAGACTCTCCTGATTGTCTCCCTCATCTCCCACACTGTCACCTTGTCTACTTTGAACTGCCTTTGCTCCCCTTCCTATGACCTCTTGGACACTGAACCTGTGCTACAAACAGACTGGAACAATACCCTGGACTTTCCTCCACCATCATCCCATTCCATTGGACTTATCCTTCAATTTCATAGCACTACAATATACACCCTTGAACACAACTTGACTACTAGTATTTTATGTGTTGAAAATGTGCATTTATGGAAACGGTCACATCTAGTGCAAATGATCTGAACACTCTGAGAGCATAGAAATAACGACCTGTAGCTGTCTGTAGTCATCACATCAGTACACAGTTGTTATATCACCAAAATCTGTAAAATGACAAGCCATAGGTGACAGTAAGTTGAGATGCAATGGAAGTCAATGCCATCATGCTACAGCCACACAGAAAACATCAATAGTCAGAGGAATGGTCAGTTGCATTGTCTCACCTGTGTGTCATTGGAATTATTGATGTATACCTGATGTTCTGTTGTCCTCATCCTCATCCTCTGCCTCCTCATCCTCACTGTCCTCAGGGTCCACTGCTGCCACAGGGGCATCTCCAGTCTCCTCCTCCTGCAGAAAAGGTACATGCTGTCTGAAGGCCAGGGTGTGCAACATGCAGCATGCCACTGCTATCTAGCAGACCTTCCGCGGTGAGTAGCACAGGGATCCACCTGTCAGATGGAGGCACCTGAACCTGGCCTTCAGGAGCCTGAAGGTCCTCCCAGTGATCCTTCTGGTTCGCCCGTGTGCTTCATTGGAACGATTCTCAGCCCCTGTCCTAGCATTCCTCTCAGGGGTCAGGAGCCACAATAGGTTTGGGTAGCCAGAGTCACCTGCAAGTATTGATGGACAGCATTTAGCCTCACACAATGCTATGGGGATGACACCTGAAGGCATACACTAACATACAGCGGGTGGGGACCCTGGCTCACCTATTAGCCACACCCTGTGCCTCTGTAGTTGGGCCATCAGGTTTGGGATGCTGCTATTCCTCAGGACAAAGGCGTCATGCACCGACCCAGGATAGTTGGCAGTGACGTGGGAGATGTACTGGTCCACCAGGCACACCATTTGTACATTCATTGAGTGGAAACTCTTACAATTCCTGAACATGTGTTCATTCTGACAGGGAGGGGGGGACAAACGCTATTTGTGTCCCATCAACCGCCCCAACAATATTGGGGATATGTCTCATTGCATGGAATCCGGCCTTCACAGTGGGCAAATCTTCCACCTGGGGTAAAGCTACGTAACTGCACATGTGTTTCACCAGGGCAGACAAAACTCTTGCCAGTACGATTGAAAACATTGGCTATGACATTCCTGCTGCCAAGCCCACTGTCACTTGGAGAGAACCAGTTGCCAGGAAATGGAGCACTGATAGCACTTGCACAAGAGGGGGGATCCCAGTCGGATGATGGATAGCTGAGATCAGATCAGGCTCCAATTGGGCACACAGCTCTGTGATTGTGGCCCTGTCCAGTCTATAGGTGAGTATAATGTGCCTGTCCTCCAGTGTAGCCAAGTCCACAAGGGGTCTGTACACAGGGGGTTGTCTCCTCCTCCTATTCATCCACAGCTGTAGGTATCTAAGGGACACAAGAGTGAGTAGGCTGTCACAATTTGAACAATGGAACCACCACCTCAGTGCACATAGTGCATTTATGTGATGGGACAGTGGGAATGGTGAGGTATGTGCTAATCTAGGCTGTGACGCAGTTAAGGTTGATATGATTGGTGTCCACCACCATGAAATGGCGACCGCCTGTCCTGTATGTAGGGACAGGTGGAAGTGATGTAACCCCTCCGACGCTGGGCACGTGGCGGAAGACGGTCTTACACCACCATGCAATTCCTCATTGGACAATATGAGGCTCTATGGAGTACAGTGGCCAATGGGGATCAGCACCAGCGGTGACGGTGTACACCGCCGCGGAAGTGACCGCCATTTTCCATCAGATTCCTCACTCGTTTCCTATCCTTCAACAGGAGAACACCTACACTGCGTGTACTGCTGTGACCTGTGTCTCAAACCCACCATGGCCCGTGTGACCAGGAAAAGGGCCCCTGCCTTCACTGCGGAGGAGTTGGAACAATTGGTGGATGGGTCCTACCCCAGTACAGACTGCTGTATGGGCCTCCAGACCAACAGGTGAGTACACCTTGGACACGATACATGTGTGAAGGATACATGGAGATGTGTGTGCAAGCATTGTGTCATCTGGGGGTATGTCTTGTGGTGGTGTACATAATGTGCGTCGGGTGATGTGTGTGTCAAAGGTGATGGAAACGGGATTGGTGGGCCATATGTGTGACAGGCTGGATTGTATGTGTATTGGTGTCCTCCTGTCTGTATTACCTCTGCAGGTCAGTGCCCATCAAAAGAAAGGATTATTGCGTGCCATTGCCAAGGACGTGTGGACCCTGGGGGTCTATGGCAGCAGAGCACCCACTGTCAGAAACAGTGGCAGGACCTGAGATACTGAGCCCGGAAGACCGTGGAGGCAAAGCTGGGGATGGCCTCCCAACGAGGAAGGGGTGCCCATCGCAACCTGACACCCCTGATGGCCCGCATACTGGCGGTGGTCTACCCAGAGGTGGATGGGTGCCTGAGGGCATCACAGCAGCCACAAGGGGGTGAGTACAGTGGGCGTTACAATTATAATTGGTAGGTAGCATGGGATCCGGGTGGTGGGTGTAAGTTAGTGTGTGCCCCTTAATGCCAGGTCAGATATTGCAGCGTGATCCAGCTCAAGGGTAATGGATGTATGGCAAATGCTGTAACGCCGCGCTCAGATGCAGCGCCTCTTTCTGTCCTCGCGGATGGAACGCGCTATCGATATTCGGAGCGCCGTTCCCTGCATTTTTTGACTACACATTCTGGGAAGCATATATTTAGCTCCCGGTCGCGCTACACTTACCTGTAGCCCTTTTTTCTTCCTTTTTTGTTGTTAGTGGGTTTGTCCGGTCTTTTTACCTGTCTCCGTCCATGTTGTGTCCATCTTGTCTTCTTCGTGTTTTTGTCCCAGCATGCTCTGTTTTTCTTTTATACTACTTCCTTTTTCCTATACTGGTCTATGGGCTCTTCCCAATTCAAGATGGTGCTCTTTCCTTTTCCTGTGATGTCACTTCCCTTTTCTCAGTATATAAGTCAGTCAGTCTTGTTCCACCTTGCGTTGCAAACACTTCCTTCTGGTTGTGCTATTCGCTCCTGTTCTTTGTTCCTGCTTTTTGCCTTGGGAGATTTTTGCCTATTCTTTTTTCCTGCTTTTTGCCTTTGGAGATTTTTGCCAGTTCTTTGTTCCTGCTTTTTGCTTTGGGAGATTTTTGCCTATTTTTGTTTCCTGTTGTTTAGGCCTGTTTTTTCTTGTTTTTTCTTCAGGAGTTCCTGTTTTAGGTTTTTGTCCCCAGTATTGTTTTTTTTTCCCTCTGGGACTCCTTCTGGAGGGTACGGTCTGCTTTGGCGTAGCCTGTCAAGCGGCACCATGGCTACTAAAAGGGGTCGCCCTTATCTGGGAGTATCCAGAACCTGTAAAAGACTTGGGGGGTCATTCCGACCCTGACGGTCATGGACCGCCAGGGCCGGGGACGGAGGAAGCACCTCCAACAGTCTGGCGGTGCTTCAGGGGCAATTCTGACCGCGGCAGTAAAGCCGCGGTCAGAAAAGGGGAACCGGCGGTTTCCCGCCGGTTTTCCCCTGCCCCAGGGAATCCTCCACGGCGGCGCTGCAAGCAGCGCCACCATGGGGATTCCGACCCCCTTCCTGCCAGCCTGTTCCTGGCGGTTTACACCGCCAGGAAGAGGCTGGCAGGAACGGGTGTCGTGGGGCCCCTGGGGGCACCTGCAGTGCCCATGCCACTGGCATGGGCACTGCAGGGGCCCCCTAACAGGGCCCCACTAAGATTTTCAGTGTCTGCAAAGCAGACACTGAAAATCGCGACGGGTGCCACTGCACCCGTCGCACACCAGCAACTCCGCCGGCTCCATTCGGAGCCGGCTTCATCATTGCTGGGGCTTTCCCGCTGGGCGGGCGGCCTTTTGGCGGTCGCCCGCCCGCCCAGCGGGAAAGTCAGAATGACCGCCGCGGTCATTTGACCGCGGTATGGTCTTCTGGCGGGGGAACTTTGGCGGGCGGCCTCCGCCGCCCGCCGAAGTTGGAATGACCCCCTTTGTGTATTCGTCAACCCGGTATCCAGAGGTGAGAAGTCCAGCGCAGTACGTAACAAATGCAGGTAACCTAGCTTGTTAGCATTTCATGTCAGTCAGGGTTTTGTGGGTCCCAGGAGGGGTGCAGTTGGCGGTGTGTGGCCCTCATCTCACCGTGGCATCTAGCCAAATCATTGGCAGTGCAATGCATAGTGATCAATCTTGATCCTTGTGTGTGACGGTGCTGTGTATGCCAACTGTGGTGTTGGTGCAGTTATTCCCCCTGTGTTTCCTTTCTCTCTCTCCCCCCTTTTTTCGTCTGTCATCCTGTCCATGTGTGCATTAGCATCATCTGGCTGAGGATCAGGGGCACTGGTGACAAAGATTGCTGCAACCCACAGGACCCTGGAGGAAGAGCCCACTGATGCCGAGGGAACCAGTGGGATGGAGGGTGAGGGGAGAGCCACAGTGGAGACAGGAGGTGACAACACAGACTCAAATACCTCCTCTGATGGAAGCTCCCTGGTAGTGGCGGACACCTCTGAGACCATCCCAGCTGCAGGTGCAGCCGCCAAGCCTGTACCAGCACTGCGCTCCCAGTAGCCCCTCTGTGAGTTGCCTGTGGCCGCCCACCTAGGAGGGTGGGCATCTCCTTCACTCGAGGCAACTCAGGCCCTGCCCCAGTCAGCCCTGCTGCCCTGAGTGAAGAGGCTATTGACCTCCTGAGATCCATCTCTGTAGGGCAGTCAACCATTGTGAATGCCACTCAGGGGTTGGCTTCCCAGATGCAGCAATGCAGTGGAGGCACCTCCTAGTCGTGGTGGCATGACAGTGAAGGATCCCACTCCACCAGCCACGAAGGTTAAGGATCCCACACCTCCTGCCATGAAGGGGAAGGAGCCCGCACCTCCTGCCATAAAGGGGAAGACACCCTCGACTCCTGCCAGGAAAGGTAAGGAGCCCACACATCCTACCATGAAGGGGAAGAAGCCCTCAGCCCTTGCTAGGAAGGGTAACGGTCCCACACCTCTTGCTATGAAGGGGAATACGCCCTCGAATCCAGCAGAGGCTGTCAGAGTGACATCACCACCACCACCAGTGGTCACAGAGCCCTCACCGCCAGCTACGGAAGTGCAGCCCACTCCTCCTGCAGAGGCTGCCCTGGAGGCCCCTTCACCTGCTGACACAGTGCAGCCCTCACTTCCAGCAGAGGATGTCAGGGTGACACCACCACCACAAGTGGTCACGGAGCCTCACCACCAGCTGAGGCTACCCAGGAGGCACATTCACCTGCTGAGACAGTGCAGCCCTCACCTCCAGATGAGACAGTGCTGTCATCACCACCAGCGAAGGGCATGTAGGCCACCCTCCAGGGACTGCTGTACAAGGGGCCCCCTCCAGAAGCAGTGGGCATGTTTCCCACCTGAGAGACTGTAACCTTGCACTCCCCAGCAGGGAGAAATAGGCATGGAGCCCCCTCCAGAAGCAATGGGCAAGTCACCCACCTGAGAGACTGTGTCCTTGCAGTCCCCAGCAGAGAGGAATGGGCATGGAGCCCCCCCCCCCCAGAAGCAGTGGGTAAGTCACCCCTCTCAGGGACTGTGACCTTGCACTCCCCAGCAGAGAGAAATGGACATGGAGCCTCCTCCAGAACCAGTGGGCAAGTCACCCACCTGAGAGACTGTGACCTTGCACTCCAAAGCAGAGGGAAATGGGCATGTAGCCCCCTCCAGAACCATTGGGCATGTTCCCATATGCGGCTAAGGTGGCCCCCAGCCCCCATTCCCCTGAGGTGCCTGCCTACTTTCAAACTGATGCCCCTGCAGATTTCTATCTGGATGATGTCAGGATTCGAGTTGGGCCTTGGACTGTGCCCTGTGGCCATGTGGGCCCTTAGTACTTTGCACTGGGCATTGGCCCTTTGTGTACATTCGTACTTATCTGTTTTTTGTACAATTGGTTCATTTGGTAGTTGTTCGCATGGTGAGTGTCCCTGGCGGTTGGTGTGGTACATTGCTGTCTATGGGAGTTATCTCTGCCAAGGTCATAATTTGGCGGTAATTACCACCAGCCTGTTGGCAGTGTTACCGTCACTTTAACAGTCACTGCCAATGTCATAATGAGGGCCATAGTGTTCTGCCTTGCACAATAGTCCATTCTGCTTGTCCATTAGTCCAGCGTGGGAGGTCTCTCCAGTGGCGGGCACTTTTAGCTTTGGCCAAGAGGAGGCTCAGCACAACCAGTAGCCGATTGCCCTCATCACCCATAAGCCCCAGCAGAATTTTGGGCTTGGGCGCCAGTACGTTCTGATGACTTGAAATTGAGTCTTGTATATGGTGCACCAATAATTTGTATAGAAGGACATTCCCAGATTGTGTATTTAAAGGTGCCTAACGGTATTTTGTAACATAGTCAGTGGGGGTCTAGGGTGTAGTTCATCTTGTGCAGCCTAGTTTGGCTATAATACACCCTATTCAGATATTTGAGTTGGACTAGCCTAAGGCACATGGATATCATGCAGGGCCAACCTGGCTTCCACCCAGCTTTCTTCCGCTAGTGTTCCCACATCCCGTCCCAACCATCCTTGAAATGTGACCATGGGATCTGGGGTACTGTTGACTAGGGAACCATATATCTTGGAGATGCCTTTGGCTCCCATGAGGGAGATCGGAATCGGGTCGCATTCTGGGACCACCCAAGGATCCCCTCAATGCTGTTTTAGTGCATGCCTGAGTTATAAGTACTGGTAAAATTACGACCTGTGCACAGCATACACATCAACATGGTGTTGGGAGGTACATAGTGTGTCACTCTCCCAGGCGTTGTCCGACTTCGAAATAGCAATGGTATCCCAGGTAGGAAAGCCATGCAGGGAGGCCGTGTGGGGAGCCAACTGCTAGCTCACAGAGGAGTTTCATTGGTCAGGGTCCTATGCCAGCGAATCCACTGCAATTTTTGATGCTAGAAGTGATTGATACTCAATTTGCTGGAGGGAAGCAGGCTTGCTGGGTGGGCCCGTAGAGTAATTTGAAGATTCTGTATCATTCCAAGGCCTGGAGATCCATAGCCATTGATGGGTCCACCTGGTATCCAATATCCAGTTGTGAATCGACACAATGTGGCTAGCCCAATAATATAGTCTAATGTCCCCTTGTAGGGTCCCAGCATGCATTTGTGGTAAGCTATGCGGGGTTGTTCCCCCTTCCAGAGGAACTTTGTGAGTGCTTTTTGCAAGGTGGGGAAGAAGGCTGGCAGTATTTCATAGGGGTGATTTGCCAGGGTGTATAGCAGCTTCAGCAATGTGATAATTTTGAACAAGGTTCCCGTGCCAGCTACTGTCAAGCGGAGGCCCTCCCATCTGTCCATGTCTCGTCTGTCCTGAGCAACCATGGGCTTAATGTTGGTCGTACAAGTCCTATGTTTGGTGCTTGTGATATATATAAACCCTGAGGTACTTAAAACGGCATTCGGCCCATTGCAGGGTGGTGGCAGTGAGGATATCATCATGTGTCCCCGATGGAGGAAAGTAGATGGACTTGTTCCAATTGACTTGTAGCCCGTAGCATTCTGCATATATTTTCAGGAGGTGGATTAAGTGCAATAGGAATTGCTCTGGGCTGCTGAGTTGGAAGTCCCTTTATATCTACTTGGCTTGTGGCTCTATTACCAGAGCAAAAATGAGAAAAGATAATGGGCAACCCTGTTGTGTGCCATGGATGATGTTGAATACCTGAGAAAGTGCCTCAGACTCTTGCCCAAGGTTGGTAGTATAAGACTGCCATTTACCGATGGAAGCAGGGGCTAAAATGAATGCGTGTTAGCAGCCTGAACATGAAGTGCCATCGTATGGCCTTTTCAAAATGAATAGACACCAAGACCCTATGATCCCCGGTGGGGGTCGGTGAGAGCCATTGCACTGTGAAGCCATTGGAGGCAGTGGTGCATGCTGCGTCCTGGCATAAAGACATTCTGGTCTGGGTGTGTCACTGAGCTTATTGTGCAAAGCAGTCTATTCACCAGGACCTGGGCCAGGAGTTTCATTTCCAAGAACAAAGAAGGAGGGTGGCCTGTAGGAGTCACATTCGTCCTTCAGTTTGCTGAGTTTTAGAATCACAGAAATGTATCACCCCTTAGATTGTCGGGCTACTCGCCCTGTTCCAGATCCTCAGAGTATAGCCCCAGCAGTAGTAGAGCTAGGCAGGAGGTGTATTATTTCTAGAATTCAAGTGGTTAGCTATTGATGCCGGGGAGTTTACTGTTGGAAGGGACTGTAATGGGAAGGGACTATAATGCAGCGTGTAATTCCTCCTTGGTGAGAGGTTCATCCAATGTGAAAGCGCTCAAGATCTGAGAATCTGGAGGCTATCCGGTCTTCAACATTTGAATGCCTGCATTCCACTGGAGTCACTGGAGGTTCTGCAGAGAGGTGGGTGTAGTAGTCTGCAAGTGTTCGCTATCGCCTGAGGGTCAGTCACTCTGCCTTGTGTGGATGTTTCAAAAATCAAATCAAATCAGGGTTTATAAAGCACAACTACTCAACAGTAAGGGTCATCAAGGTGCTAAGGAGGTTTGTCCTCTGAGCTTCAGTCAAAGAGCCAGGTTTTAAGGTCCTTCCTGAATTGGGGTAGCAGTGTTGACTGTCTGAGGTGCAAGGGTAAGGTGTTCCGGATCTTTGCCGCAAGGTATGCGAAGTATCTTCCACCAGCCGGGGTCTTTCTTATGCGGGATACAGTGGCTAGTGCTAGTTGAGCGGAGCAGAGAAGTCTGGTGGGGCAGTAGAAGGTGATGCGATGGTTGAGGTAGTCGGGCCTAGGTCGTGGAGGGCCTTGTAGGTGTGGACATGGAGCTTGAAATTAATTCTCTTCTTCCTAGGGAGCCAGTGGTGGTCTCTTAGGTGATTGGAGATATGTTCGTAGCGAGGAATGACCAGGTGTTTGAATGAGTGACACTAGCTGGAGAGCCGTGTCCCTGTTTGCGAGCCAGTATAGCAGCTTTCTCGCTTTATCGCCCATGTCATAGATTTTGTATTGGGTTGGAGCATAGGACAGACTGACCAAGTCTAGGAGCAACTGTCTTAGAGCCTGACACAACATGTCTAGTTTGTGTTGTGGGTGTGCAACTGGTCTGGTTCCCTTTCAGACTCTGCAATTGCCTCCTTGAGTGCCACAAGTTCCCTAATCTTTTGGAGCTTATGTGCCATTTGGAAGGAGATGATCTGACCTCTAGGAATTGCCTTTAGGGCCTTCCAAAGCATACGTGAGACTGGACAGTGCGTTTTGTTTTTAGTTAGACAAATCACCAGAGGCTGCAAGAAGCCCCTGAATGTGGCGTCACCAGGTGCTTAACCTCCACATATGGGGGCACCGGGAGGCAGGTTGCCTAAACAAACTCTTGTTTGTTCTTGTAGTGAAATGTGTCTCTGTTTAGTTTAAAGGCATTGTCAGGCCTGTGAAACTGAGAGTTTGCCTAACTGTCTATTAACAAGCAATCACAGCCAATGATGTGATTCTAGACACATAGGCCCATATTAATACTTTTTGGTGCAAACTGCGCTAACACAGTTTTGGGTCAAAAGGTTTACCGCCGGCTTGCGTCATTCCAAAGCAGGATACCGGTGCCAAATTTATGGAATGCCGCAAGCCAGCACTAAACTTGGGCTTGCGTTGAAAAAAAAGACGCTAGCCAGGTGGGGGTGGCAGTAGAGGAGATAGAGGTCGAACATAAAAAAATGACTGTAGGCAGGTTAGAGGCAAAAAAATGCTGCTAACCAGCCTAGTGTAATTTCCTGATGCTCAACCATCCATAATGCATGATTCCTGTCTTATAAAAGACAGGAGTCATGCCCACCACCCCAATGGCCAGCACAGGGGACCAGTGTCCCCTGGGCATGGCCATTGCACCCAGTGCCATGCAGGGCGGCCCATTTCAGGGCCCCCAATGGCACTTAAAAAAACATTTCCAAATACTTACCTATACTTACCCTACTTACTGGGGATTGGGTCCCCCATCCTCTGGTGTCCCTCTGGTGTGGGTGGTGGTGTTCCTGGGGATTGGGGTGGATACCTGTGGGCCCATTCCATGGTGTTTATCCATGGAAATGGGTCCACAGGTCCCCTAACGCCTGGTCTGACCCAGGCATTAAATAATGGCGCGGAGCAAGCTTAGCACCATTATTTGGGTATGCCTCCCACACGTGCGTAATTTTAGCATGGGGTACAAAAATATGGCGCTATGGGGATAGTGTCATTTTTTGGATGGGAACGTCTGCCTTGCATCTCATTGACTCAAGGTGGGTTCATGCATCCAAAAAATGGCCTAACTCCAATATTTTGACGCTAGATGTGTCTAGTGTCAAAATATAAATATGGGGTTAAGTTTGAGCCACATTTGTGTGAAAACAAATGACGCAAATGCAGCACAAAGTATAAATATGCCCCATACATTCATAATGGGTGGTTCGGTTTCACAAGTTGCATGTGGTATTAATGGAGGAACTTTATATACAGTAAATACGGTTTATTCTGTAATTCAGGATAGCAGAAACGGAGATTATCATGAAGAAACATTCCAAAAACTTCACTGGGAGGAGTGAAGTTTCAATCTCGGCATATCTCCTCTTGCACTGTAAATCTTGACCTCTGCATTGCTACGCTGTAAAGCGATTCCGTGCTCAGAACAAGCAGACATTTCAGACTAAAATCTAATATTTAAGTGAATTAAGTAACTTAAATATTCAAGTTTAGCTCAAACAGGGTGGAAAAAATAATTCTCCCTTCTGTTTGAATTCCCAGGGCAGACACGGTTCTCAAAGTAGCAGTTATCATGGGGTCGTTTCTTGAATGAAGAAATGCCTCCGATTGGGACAGATATCTAATAACCATGCGTGCATTTTACTGTTCAGCAGCACTGTTTCTCAGTTGAAAGAGGTACTTGAAGAAATATTTTAGAAGGCCCCGTAGTGTGAACGAAATGTACACCCAAAACCCAAGACAATTTTTAGAACATAACCGTGATCTCCATAATAAATGATGCACACATTTCATTACAAGAGGCGTGCGTGTACATGTATGCCTGTTTCCTTCTCACTGCCAGGTTGTATATGTTTACACTGTTTTACTCCTAGAAACTTCAGAAAGAACAGTTGGAATAAATGGCAGTCATAAGCTTACAAGCAAAAAATTATCTATTTTTGGTGAATTACAATTTGGATTGGATCTGCTAAACTTTCATATTTTTTCTCAAGAAACCTATATATTTTTGACACTAGAAGCACTTTTGTAAAACGTCAACATAGCTAGACAACGATGCAAGAATGCAACAAATTTGACTTTAATTTTATCCTATGCTGCACCATTTCCCTTCCTTTGCTGCCTAATTTATTCAACTCTCCCGCAAAGTGGGGTGCTTCACTGCCATACGATTCCAGTGTCCCTGCATGTAAGTAATTCTGTCTCTTGTTTTCTTGATAAGTAAAAGTTTCATGTGTGATCTCCAATTGGCGTCAGTCTCGGGGGATACAATTTAGGTATTATGTAGACGGCTTATTCACTGATGCGACCATTCACGTTTGCTCACTGCAAGGGTCACTTTGTTAAAAAGCTTTGCAGGGCTAGTTAACTGAGCTAAGGGTCTGATTGCGAGTTGCTTGTAATATTCCGGCTCTTGCGTTTATAGCATTGGTCAGAATTACGAGTCTGAAGGTATTTAACGCCTCCAATATTTCACGGATGCGTTAAACAACTCAAACTTCGTTAAATTTCGGCAGGTCTGACCTACCGAAATTTACTAGGGGGAAACATACAGGGCCATATTTACAAGGCCACCGGAACGTCACTTTTAGTGATGGTCTGGTGGTGCTCACTGCAGGGACATATTTACAAGGGCACGTAAAGGCACCCTGCGTGACATTTTTCATGGCCTTGTAAATATGAACTGTGTCAACCCAGCACAAGTCTCTGTGTTGACTCATCCTGGGACAGGGAGGCATGCCACTGGTGTTTTGGTAGGTGTTCCCACATAACACCCATGGCATTTGACACATTCTCAGATTTACAAGGTTTTGTAAACCTGGGAATGGGCCAAAAGCTAACGCCTTCCCATTCTGCAGCACACATAGAAAGAACAAGCATTTTCAATGCAACGGGTTTTGCATTTGTTTGAGTTAGAGCTAATAGCGTTGTAAAGCAAAAAAAAAATGCAGCGCGATTGCGCTATGTAAAATGCAGCGTGATCGCGCTGTGTGGAAAATAAACAGATAAAGTAGTCCGAACTACAGGCTGAAAACATCGAGCCTCGTATGTTTTTGGTACTTTACCGGTGCTGTGTAGGTGGGCTAAACACTGGAAAAGGCATGATGTATGCATGCCTTTCACAAATGAAAGCAAGCAGATTTTTAAAAGGTAAGCCCGCGAATCAGTGTAAGTGACTGACGTGGCATGGGCGTGGTTGCAAGCCCAAAGAGAGATTACAGAATGGACGGAGCACTTTGTGCTCGCCCATAAAAAGGAAAACTCCTCTTGTGATTGTTTTTGTGCAGATAGATGTCCCTTCCTGCACAAATACAATCATCCCCGCAATGCAGGCACCCTTGCAGAATGGTGCAAGGGTGCCTGCATTGGCCAATGGCAGCCCATTGTGCTCCAGCACAGGGGATAAGGACAGGAGTGCACCGTATTCTGTAGATACAGCGCATTCCTGCCCTTTTCTTTTGACGCAGGGCAGCACAGAAAGAAGGCTTGAGGCGCTGCCCTGTGTCAAAAGTTTTTAAATATGGCCCACAGTATTTACAGTATCATGTGGATCTTGGTGCATTAAATACCAAAATCTGCATGTTATTTTCCATAAACTTGTAATAGATGTTATATCTGGATATTCTTGCCCTATTTTTAAGTATTTCACTACAGGCTGCCAGTGGTAATAAGTAGGAGGCAGGGTGAGGATGCTTGTTTTGTTGTTGATGATAAGATGAGTTATAAGTTTGTTGGGTGAGGCTGCAGAGGTCAAGGTATGGTGTTCACATGCTGAGTAGGTCATTTGGATTGTGCAGTTTCATCAGGATTGAATGTGTGTGAATTAACTGGATGAATTAGGCGGTGCTGTCGATGAAAAATGTTTGCAGTTTGAGATTGAGATTTACAACTCCTCGACATGATTCTCAACACCTCCATTTTTGGGTTCAATGAGATTAATAGGTAGAAGGACTGTGCTTAATGCTGACTTCATAAAATCCAGTTTCACGCTTAGAAGTATCTGAACCATTAAGCTGGTAAAGTTTGGTCCACGGATGACCAGCGGTGCTCAGTTTATCACACATTTCAACCCAAACCTTAGGGTGTAATCCAAGAAGAACCGAATTCAGAGAATCAGATTCCTTGGGCGAAAGGTGGCCTTCTGCAGATACATGTGCAAGACAGATTTTCACACTCTGCTGGTGGTTGACCTGCATTTAAAAATATTGTTCCAGATGTTGCTTCTGGGCTGAAACAACTGGGCAGCATTTTCTGAGGTCACAGCAAATGGTGGCCCACCCTGTGACAAGAGGCAGAACGGAAAACGCGTTCTAAGTGCAGTGAGTTTAGGGGCTGTCTTGTCCCATGACCCAGGCAGGGGCGACTCCTGTCAGGGCAAAGCGGCAGGCGGGGGAAACAAAACAAAGACAATATTACAAATAAAAAATAATCATAAAAAACTTACCTGACCTACTGCCTCACCGCTGCTCTGCACTTCTGCCTCCACTCACTGCAGGCACAGGCTCCTAGCCTGTCCTGCGGCAAATCCTAACTCTGCCCTCATGCTGCTGGCAGTATGACAGCAGCATTAGGATTGGCCTGAGCGCCCTGACTATGTGCTCACATGCGGAAGGAGGGAGTGCAGGTGAGGGGCAAGCACCAATGGAATGAGGGATGGAAGGAGGGCAGGCAAGGTTTCATTTTAGTGAATTGAAAAGAAAGCAAAAGTATTTGTTTGGTTTCATAAAGCACACATTTTCACAATAGTCTCTGGCACGGAAGGGAAATACTATGTGTGTGGATGTGTTCCTTGCAAAATGGCAGAATGCCATCACTCACAGTGAAGTTAGCTAATGGCTGAAGTGGGCTGATCAAATGCCCCATCTGTATGCTGTAAAGGGTAGAAGAAAATTGTGAATGGGTCAACAGACCAATGGGTAAAGTGGGGTGTCTGAAAATTTCTATAAGTATATTAGATATATAATCTTATTGCAATTAAAATGTCTTGGCTGATGCCAGACCTCAACAAAATGGTAAAATGCAAGAATATATTTTGGTCTTAAATAGCACACATTGCCATAGTCGCCCCTGGCACACATATGTTTTGTGTGTATGAGCAGAATGCTGTCACTCACAGTGAAGTTAATCAATGCCTGAAGTGGGCTGACTAGGTGTCCCACCTGTATGATGCAGTGGGTGGAAGAAAAATGTGAATGATCCAAAAACAGACCTTAGGAAGAATAGGGCTACTTGAAAGCCCCTAACAGTAAGAATATTATAAATATCATATTAGCAAAATCAAAAGGTCTTGGTTAATTGCAGACTCAGAAACCAGAGGACATTGCAAATATCTGCTCTGTCAACTCTACAAAACTTTGTGTAATGTATAATGTGCCCTCCTGAAGAAGAGTCATTAAAATGAGTGTTATAACTTTGTACTGATTGTCTTTAAACATGTTTAATTAGTGAACAGACTATGGTAAGGTGTGTTCGGGACTCTTTTACTTAATTTGCATTATCTCTAGTTATCCGGGCCAGTTAGCCCAGAGTACACCAATTCCATGAGGCATCATGTAAAACCACCGTAGCTTGAGGTCAATTAAATAAACAGTAGTAAGGCACTGTGTTTTAAGAGCTATAGTCCGCATAAGAAGTCTTGCGTTGTAAGTAAGCATCAGCTTCCTGGACAGAGTACTGCAAAGTAGCTTTTCTTTAATACCATTTTAAAGATAGTCTTTGTGCTCGAGCAATTATCCAGTAATAACATCACATCTTTCACATGAATCCACTCGGTCGTATTTCATCCCCAAATAATGGCCCGATACAATAGATAAGGAAGATGGTTTGCTCTGTAAGTCACCAATTATGGTAGCAACAAACAGAATTTAGCAACCTTTCAAAATGGATTTGGCCATTGAGTCGTATGCATAAACATTAAAACCATAAAAAAATCTGTGACCGTTTCAAATCTTTAAAATCAATATCAAATTATTACAAATTCATAACAAACGTATAGATTCCTCGACCAAGTATCCAGGCTATAAAATATTCTAGTCGGTGGCATTAATACATTGCACGGTACATACAGCACCACTACCTTATTTCCCTCGATGAGTGATTAATTGTTGTCTGACTTTCCACATCGACATCAAGAATCAGGAAACCGCTAAGACCATCAATTGGTTAGAGTCTGATTTCATATTTCTTAGAGCCTCTTTGTGCTCCCTAACACACAGATTACGGCAATGCTTTTATCCAACTCTTCCTACTGCCTGGTACCCCGGGCAAAATAATGTAACATGTTTAAGTGTTTTTCTAGTGTTGCCCCATGATGGACATGCCAGTCCTCTACCCTGGGAACATGTGCCCATATTGCAATGAAAGAATGGAGGGGCAGTGTCCCATAGCAAAACTGTAGAAACGGCCTCCTGGCTCGTACAGGCTCCATCTCATCCAGGAGGAGATACTCTAAAAGGAGTCCTTCATTGTGAGAAAAGCGTCGGTTAGGGTGCCCAATTTTGTCTGGGTGTATAGAAGTCTCTCTTTGTGCTGCCAACAGATGTTCTTAATATTCATCATGAAGGTCGCCTCAGCCTTCTCTGGGGTGTTCCAGAATCTCTCACTTCCAATCTATGCAAGGGTTGCTTTTATATTTCTTAGCCAGGGTATATCACAATGACCAGATGGTCTTCCACAAGCCGATTAACACAAATCCGGCTGGCAACAAGAACACAATTCAGGGCTAGTTCATATTCTCCTCCCATATATGATAGATCTAAGCCCTAGATGTAATCTAAGGTGTACCAGGGGATGCTAATAGGTAGGCCTGTCCACTGCCACACAAATCGAATTTCAGCTGTTATTAAAGTAGTCACATCCCTATGTCCCCACAGTTCTGTGGCATCTAAGGCTGCTCCTAGGGCCCGATGATTATAGATATGAATAGCTGGGGAGTTGGATTAGAACTTGTCCCATGAGACATTTTTACTATTCATCTGGCTACTTGTTCCATTTTAAGCCTATGCTGGGTTGTACATGTATGCCATTCAAGCTCTTCCGTTAATGTAATACCCAGCTAATCAAAGGTGCGCACATGTTCCAGGGGGGTTCCCATTAACATAGGATTAGATCTGGTTGTATTACAAGGGTTAAAAACCATATACTTTGTTTCCCTACATTAAGTGCCAAACCATTTTGCTTACAAAAGCATTCAAAGCGATCCAATAGTTTTTGGAGTGCCATAGGTGATTTGAAAAGAAGTAAACTATCATCAGCAAACATGTGAGCAGAAACCCTCATGTTTGCAAGGATATGTGTGTCATTAACACATTGATCCAGAAAGGAAACTAAACCAGTGATATACAATGTGAACACTGTGGGAGCGAGCCAGTCGACAAATTAATATAGCTACTCTTCAATCTCGCTTCTTAGATAGATTCTTAGGATTTGGGATATCATTATTTTTTTAAATGCATATTAAGATTATATTAATCAATTATTGATGTTATGTACTGCATATCTAAGAAGCGAGATTGAAGAGTAGCTATATTTATTTGTCAACTGTTAGTTACCCTGGTTTAGCTACTTCATTAGTACAGGGACCCTCTCATTTGTTCAAATTACATTGTGGGAGCAAGTACACAACCCTGTCTGGCTCCGCTGTTGACGGGGATTGGATCAGTCAATTTGCCCATTTGACTGCATCTACTCTGTGCATAGTTGTTTTCATTCAGTCTTAGCATGATGTCCAGTAGGCACTTGGGCACCTCCATTTCAAATAGTACCTGTCAGAGGGAGGTTCTTGGCACTAACTCAAATGCAGAATGCAAATCCACAAAAATTTACATAAAGATGACCACCACCCAAGGTAACTGTTTTCCAAAACAATAACTGGAGACAAAACACTTGATCAATACTACTTGTGCGTTCTTGGAAACCATTCTTGGAGTCTATCCAGAATTATCTTGCTGAACAACTTCTGGGGATAATTTCTGTTCCTGCCCATGTTGGTGCGATGGGTGACCCTTTCATTGCCATTAAAAATCATAGCCTTACTTATTTCAAGAGCTGATATGTCCAGAACATCATTCTGATCGCTTTGTTCTCTAAGCCTATCATGAAGTTGGAGTACTCAACTGCTTTACCTTCACAGTGTTGTCAGGTGATCGCCGCACCGGCCCAATCAAATTTGAGGGTCCGTTAATTCTTCTGACTGTGACTATAAACTAGAGGAATGGGCAACCCAATCACTTGCTGGAATATTGTTTTCTATGGGGCAAAAACCATCTTTGCTTCCGGTAGAAACTATTCCAGAAGAAACAGCAATCCTTCCTCCTAGCAGCAGCCAACAGACTGTCCCATTTCCCTCATCTCCATTCTCTTTTTGCCTCAATAATGATGTTTTTAAGACCCCCTGGTGACTTGAATCTGCAACACATCTTGCTCCTTTATTACATCAGCCATTGCTATCCTATTGGCTCTGCATTGTTTATTGAACCAGGAGAGAGAGCTCTTTCTCTCTACTCCCTGCTTAGTCTGAATGAAAAATTGATTCCTTAGTTTTGAGACATCTGGTTATGTACAATACAGACCCCTCCCAGAGACTCCCACAGTTACCTTAGACAGATCCAACGATAGCAAACCCTCAATGCTGTCGGCTACAAGCCTATAAATCTCCCCTACATATTCCTTGGAGTGCTTTATAGTGCTCCATTTAACTCTGCTTCTAGCCTTCTATCAAATGGCTCTGCATGGTTGTGAGGTGAAAGGTGAAGTAATATCCGAAGGGCGAGAACAAGGGCATTGTGGTCACTATCATTGTGAGGTGTTCCATGTCAGTCATTAACAGCAAGACTAGTGTTATGTATGTGGTTGAATGAATGGTTACCATCTTTATTTTTATTTTTTTTATTTATTTATTTATGCTTTTAAACACTTTCACATACAGTAAGTGGGAAAAAGTAAGGACAAGTGCATCCATACATAGTATGGCTGGTCATTATACAAGTTTCAACCATTTCATTAGCATACAGACATGTCCGATGAGAAGTTGCACGTCACTATTAATATCCATATTTATTCAGAAACCCTCCCCGACCCATTACCACTGTCCTCACGGGTAGCAATACATGCATCTTCTGACTCACCAGCTTCTTTACCTATTAAATATTGTTTGTATGTGTCCCAATAGTTCGTACATTTATGAGTTGGTGGCAGTAATTCGCTATATACATCTGTTTGCGTGTTGCAATATACCATGTCTCTGTGCCAGTCTACAATTGTCGGCACTGGGCCACGATCCCACCTCATAGCGATTCGTCGCTTGGCTAACAATAAGCCAATGGCCACCAACCGTCGAATTGATTTTGGTATGTCTCCGTCTCACCGCAAAAGCGCCAGAACAGGCTCACAGCTAAGTCTTTGCTCACATATTGCCTCCAGTGCCTTAAAAACCAACACCCAGAATCATGCACCCCGCACACACCCAGGACATGTGAAGAAAGTCCACGTGGTCTGCACTACACCTGGGACAGGCCGGGCTGGCGCGCAATCCATGCCCATAAAGTTTTAGGGGAGTATAGTATACTCTGTTAAGGTATTTAAAGTGGATCAGGCGATGTCGACCATTTAGGCAACAGAGTGAGTCAATTCGCAACAGTGATGCCATTGCACATCTGTAAGCTGTATCCCCAAATCCCTCTGCCACGCAAGCTGGGCTGTGTTTAGATCGTTAAGACGTGCTGTCTGCATATGTGCATATAAGCATGATATCAGTCTCAGGGGCTGATTGCGTACCAACACCGCAGATAAAGCCAGCATATCTTCCCCTAGGTGCACTGCCATGGCATGTCTCGCCCCGGAAGTATTGATATTGGAGCAGCGTAGACGGTCCGGGGACCCGGTCACGCAACTCCTCCCATAGCCTCATGATCCAGTTGTCAAAGAGATACCCCATATTGACAACTCCTAAAGTATCCAGGGCTCGCACCAAGCTCCTATCCTGCCACAGCGCAAACCAGGGGCACCACCCCAAGGGCACATGCGGAGAGTACAACAGAGCCAGACTCTGCACATATAACAAGGAATGCCAAGTGCGAGTAACTGAATTCAGAGATGCCAGCTCTTCGCATCGCCTATCCAGAGCGTGGAATAACCTACTCTGCAACGGTAACGGGGATGCCAGCTCACGTTCTATGGGCAAAAAATGGAGGTCACCTGACCCATGGATCCAAGCATGTGTAGCAGCTGCCTGTGCAACCATGTGGTAAGTTTCCAAGTCTGGGGCTCCAGGCCACCCAGCTCGTATGGGAGTGTCAGAGTTTGCCACTTAACTCGGGGCTGCTTACCTGCCCATGCCAACTTTATAAGTAACTTTCTCAAGGCCACAAAGTATGTTTCGGCAGGGCCATAGGGATGTTTTGAAATAGGAAAAAAAATCAAGGGAGAACTACCATCTTCATATGTGCCACGCGGCTCATCAATGAGAGTGGAAGTCTAATCCACCTCTCGATGGCACTGGCTAGGGTCTCTATGGCGGACATGTAGTTATCAGACAGTACCACCTGTGGGTCTGTATGGACCTCAATGCCCAGATATCTAACTGAGCCTGCCTCCCAGAGGAGAGGGAAACCCACCTCCACCCGCAATGTCACTGGCGTCAGGGGGAACATAATGGATTTGCTCCAGTGTATTCTAAGACCAAAATAGGTACCATACCGCACTATCTCACGCAGAATTGGTGCAACATTACGTTGTGGGTTTTTAATATATAATAACGTGTTATCAGCATAGGTAGAGACCAAAAGGGTGCAGTCAGAAAAGCGTAGATCCTGATGACTATGGTATTCTCGCAGAGCACAAGCCAAAGGCTCTGGTACAATAGCGTATAGTAGGGGGGACAGTGGACATCCTTGTCTAGTGCTTCTGGTAATAGGGAACGCAGCTGTGACCGTCCCATTTATTCTCACTCTGGCTGATGGGTCTCTATATAAAGTAGACACCAAACGCATAAATATATCTCCCACTGCATTCCACCGAGTCAAATGCCTTTTCTGCGTCTAAAAACCACCACAACGGCCCTCAATTCTGGGTTTATATTTTGTATGGTGCCGAACAGTGTTCGGAGGTTCGTGGTAAAATTGCAACCCGGCACGAACCCCGATTGCTCCGGCTGTACCATTTTTGGCAGCAATGTGGCCAACCGATCCGCCAATATTTTTGCGTATATTTTAACATCTACATTTAATAAAGATAGCGGATGATAAAATGAGCATTGTACCTTGGGTTTGCCCAGCTTATGTAGCGCGGTTAGCATTGCCTCACGCATGGAGGGGGGCATAATGCCATTCTCCACCATTTCCTCAAAAACCTCTTTGAGATGAGGGAATATTAAGTGTTTATAGGCTTTATAAAACTTTACAGTGAGTCCATCCGGGCCCGGAGCTTTCCCGTTTGCTATGCCCCCTATGGCTTTATTCATTTCTTCTAGCGTCAGAGGTGCGCTGAGAGACTCTCTCTCTGCCTCTGCTAATCTCGGCATCCCGATGTGTGTTAAGTAGTCCAGTAGCCCCTCCGGGTCCTGAACAATCTTAGTGGCATAAAGTGACTGATAATACTCACAAAATCTATTAGGTATCAATTCTGGTTCCCGGATTTCACTACAATCTTCTGCCTGTATTACTGTAATCAGATTATTATCTCTATATGAACAAATTACTTTCACCAAGGTTGATCCCGGCCTCTCCCCTTCTTCATACACCCGAGCCGTAGCATATTTCCCCATTGTTACCATCTTTATTGGAGGTTGATCTACCGTTACAGGCACAAAGTCCCTGGTTGAAAGGCAATTTGTTTATTTGGACTGCCAAGGATGTCCATTTCTTAATGGGGGACTTACTAACCCCGGAATTGACCAAACATTGTCCTCTTCTACTGTAAGGGCCTCACTATCTGCATCCAATGATTCAAATTGACAACTGAAGTAATCCCCCACAATTTTGACTCACCATTGCAGGTGGAGCGGCTTAATGTGTATTTAAATGATCTATAACCAGGAACTCAGTTTTATTCCCAGCTGATCTGCAATACACATTATATATACATGATAGACTACATTCTGGGAAAAAGTCAGGCTGATACACAATACGTATCAATGACATTTAATGCAGTGTCAAGCAGAGATCCACTATCTATAGAGTGAGAAGTAGTAGGTGAATGCACAGGTGTATTGGTTGGTGAAAAAGCTGTAGCTGTGTCTAGGTCTGAGGTTGCACCTGAATGTAAAGAAAGTCTCCTCTCTATAAGTTCTATTTCTGTACTAATTACCCCCTAGCCCTCTGGAGCATCCTGTAAACTGAGGTACATTTCCCATGGGGGCAGGGGATTAAAAATGGATTGAGTTTCTACAATTTTCCTTTTGCCCATCTCACCAAACACAAAAAGTCACACATCATATATAAAGTGAAAAAAGAAAGTACGCAATATGCACAATATACACAATAACAATGAAGAGAGGCACCTCCAGAAACATGGGCCACAGAGGAGTGGCCCAGAACTGCCTTCTCTGAGTACATGGAAGCACACCCACAAGGCTGCATCAGAGCTATAAGTGTAGTATAGGTAAGACTGCATCTGGAATTTATGGGAAACATAAGCAATGACAGAAGCAATGTCAGAGGCTTGTTATGCGGTTCCCATTTTGGTGATAGGAATGCATGTTTAGGACAGCACCACCACCAAGTGTGGGGGACTGAGTGCACCCCATGTCATTTGGCAGCTGTTGGCCTAACTCCTGGCTAGCTCAAAGTGCCTCACACTGACCACCAAACCTGTTGGGGCAAAAGGTGATTACAGCAACCTCAGCATGATACTCTTGCTTCTCAGGGATGTCAATGAAACAGATCGTACCCTTTTCGCTCAGTTAGTCATGCACACCAAGGTGAACCACAAAATGCAAAATGGATTTCAACGTAGTCATTGAAATAATTGCATTCAAGTATAAAAGGCATATGCTGTGATAATTAGGCAGATGTAGCAAAGCACAGGAAGCAACATGACAGCAAGAATGAAGAAGATGCACCATATTGCATGTTTCTAGAGAGTCTAGATGTTCCTACCAAAACCATATGTCTAAATCTGAGAGCATAGTGGTTGTAACCCTCTGCCTGGCCTGACACACGGGATTAGCCCCAATCCCATACTTGAATAGAAGAGCATGGGTCTGCCTGTGAAACAGATGGCAATCTCTTCAGGAGGCTGAGATAGCAGTGCCAACGCTGGTGAAGCTGTAATTCAAAAGAAAAGTGTCTCATGATGGTCATGACCCAAGTGCCCTGCCTTGTAAATCTTTAATAACAATGTGAGTGTCAGCAGATCGCTGTGGCCACACCCAAAGAAATCTGGACCAAGAATCTACAGCTACTAGAATATATTTGTATGCATTATCTGAATTTAAGGGACTTCATTGGTCCTGGTACACACACTGCAGAGGGTTGTTCGACACTAAGAGGGGTGTCTGTGGTGGGGGCTTGATAGTGGAACCTTTTATTTGTTGACAGATGTCACAACTAAGGACATAGGGCCTCATTATGACTTCAGCGGTCTTCATAGAAGACCGCTGAAGCCGCTGCAGCCAGCATACCGCCAGACCTGGAGGTATGCTTGCCTCCCTATTAGGAGTTTTCTGCTGGGCCAGCTGGCAAAAACAGCATTCCCGACTGCTGGCCCAGTGGAAAACTCACCACAATATTGATGCTGGCCGGCAGCAATGTTGTGGTGCGTCGGGTGGGACAGCACCCGTCGCACATTTCACTGCCCGTAATTCAGGAAGTGAAATGCAGATGGAGCTGTGCATGGGCAGTGCAGGGGCCCCCATGGGGCCTCCACACCCCCTTTCTGCCAGCCTTTGCATGGAGGTGAGACTGCCTTGCAAAGGCTGGCGGAAAGGGGACTTGTAATCCCCAGGGTAGCGCTGCTTGAAGCATTGCCCTGGCGGATTACAACCGCTGAGACCGCTAGGCTGCTGACAGGCGGAAACCTGGCAGTGCCGGCAGTTGGACCGTGGCACATCTGCCACGGTCATAATAGGGTGGTCAGACCACCCTGTCTGCGGCGTCCGACCACCATCGTGAGTGCGGCGGGCTTGAGACCGTAACACTCGTAATGAGGGCCATAGTGTTTGGTCTGTTTCTATAGACAATGCCACTAGTAACATATTTGTAAAAATGAGATAGTAGCGGCTACACCAGCATGGGCAGAAGCAACTCCCTCTTGCGCTGCTTTATTGAGTTCCAGCCTACGATGTTGGTTGGGTATCACACTGTCACCCACTCCTGGTATTGTTAAATAAAGAATGTTTTGGGCACTCAAGTGGTAGGAATATTTTGTTGGGCATGCTTTTGGTAGTGGCTTGCCCTCAATGGAAGTACTTACAACAGCCTAAATTTCCATAACAACTACAGACGTAGCCACTTCATCAGCCAAAGAATTCCCAACAATGTGTATTCCAATTTATTGATGAGCTAGTGTATGTATCACATGAGCCAGTGGCAGTTTATCTTACAGCTCTGCGACCTTCCCCCAGAGCATTTTTTGCTTGATGTTGCTTCCTTTAGAATCTTTAAATCCATTTAGGTGCTTGAAGTGTAATTTTCAATGAAGGGCTAAGCACAATCATATACAAGTGTGGTGGATTCAGGAATCATATGTTCGAGTGCCAGAATCAATGTTTTGAGCTCAGCAAGTTGAACTGTGCAGTCTCAAAGGGACTGTGTGTAGGTTTGTTAAGAGTGGAACTCCCTGTCCTTCGTGACTCCATAAACGGCTGCACAATTCACAGACTGCTGCTGTTTGGTACCTACTGCAAGTTGAGTCAAATATCAGTGTAAATTATGTATTTGTAGTTTTCTAGGCATGACATTGATGGGTATGGGGTACTCAAGTTCATATTGGAGATATTATTGGGTTTTTAGTTTTTGATCAAAAACATAATCAACATCAGTGGCAGTCAAGGAGATAGTCCACTGTATCCATCGTGGATGTAATGCTTTTGCAGTTGGAATGCTGGCTTTTGTAACAGTCTCAAATGCTGGGACTGGGGTAATAACAATAATGTGTTTGCCCTGGGCCAATGGTCTCTCCCTAATGACGGCCATCTAAAGTGCAGTCAGTATTTTATCAGTGGATGTGAAACACATTTCTGCGTTACAATATGAATGTGGTTTATATGCAATCTGTACTGTGTCACCTTCATTGAAAGTTGCATATGGGAATCCAGTGGCACCCAGAATTATCCAGATTGCCAAATTTGTTTAATCTTCACATGTATGTAAGTGGTTTCCTTCAAGCATGCCAGTCTGTAATGATTTGAGTATTTATGTGTGTTGTGGTGTCCAATGTTTACTGAAAAAATCCGGATGTTTGAAATCATAATGTGGTTTTATGCACTGTCCATAATCTGGTATATATGTTGTGTCAAAATTGAGGAATCCTAACAAGGATTGCAATTTTTTTTAATGGTATTTGGTGATTGTAATTGTTCACACCTCGCTAAGAAGTGAGCTGCCAGACTCTTCCCTTTATTTGAAAGTACGTATCCCAAGATTAGGACTCTGAGAACAGCAATCTTTGTTTTCTCAAAGTAACATTTGTAGCCGTGTTCTGCAAGTCCCAATACAGTGTGATCTAATCTTGCCAAATGTGTACTGAGGTAATCATCTGTTAGATGAATGTCATCAACATAAGACAACACCTCATGATCAATATCATGCACTACTGATGTTACACGGGCTGAGAACAATCCAGAACTGTTCTCATACCCTTATGGTAGTCGGGATTGTTAGCTGAGCATGGAAGAAGTGGTTAGATTCCTGCTTTCAGGTGCTATATTCTGTCAGAGAAACCCATTGGAAATATCCAAGGTTGTTTTGTATTATTCACGGAAAATGTTGTTAATTAAAGCTGTGCTATGTGAATTTTATATTGCAAATGTGCGAGTTGGGCTATTTAAATGTTTGTAATCTAAAACTATTCTATAAGAATGGTCCGTCTTAGCTACTGGAAACAAAGCATTGTTCATTGGAGATACCCAGGGTTCAATTAGTCCCTGGTACTCAAGTTGTGACAGAGTTCCCTGACAGAGACTTTTGCATCAGTCTTTATTAGGTACTGTGGTTAAACTTGTGGGATGGACCGTATAGGTCCAACATGGTAGGGAGAGTCCCTACCCCAGCCCACGTGGTTGTGGTACATTGCCGGAGTCTGTGTCTCAGAGACCAATCAGTGGCATAGTTTTCTTTTACTGGCTCTGGAACTGGGACTGAAAAAGATGGCAAAATGACATCTTCCCCTTGTGGGATCGTTCTGACAAAGTCTGTCAGCCAATCATTTTTTGCCAGAAGAATATCATAGCTGGGTGTTAATCTTTCCCAGAATATTACTCTAATTGTGCGCATTATGCCCCCCTCAATTTGTGTGTTTATTTATAAACATGATTGGGAGGGGCAACCCACCTATCTGGGGATTCGACTTGAATGTGGTTGTTAGTTGCTTTCACATCTAGAAACTCTTGAAGATTCTGGTAAACTACCGTGACCTCTGCTGCGCTGTCTATCAGAGTCATTGCCCACGACCTATTCTTCAGTAATGTCCTCAATATGTGTGGCATACTCTGCCGGAATCCCTGTTACCTCTCCTTTCCAAACTGTGGTTTTTATTGTGGATGTTTCTCTTCCTTGCTTATTGTGACGTCAAATGAGTGCTGTAAGTCCTTTTTTGGTTCCACGTATTCTACTTTTCTACATAATGACCACCCACCTCTCTAGGTCTGTTTGTAGGATGAGTCCTGAATGGAACAAGAAGGGTGTGTCAGAATACTGATACCCGTCAGCTTGTTTCAAGTTGTCACGATTTTTCAAATTATATCTTTTCTTTTCTCTGAGGTCTCCAAATGCGGAGATTCTCCCCATTGTTTTACTTTTTCTTTTTTAGGCTTTGGTTTGTCCCAGCTTTTTTTTAGAAGACTCCTGTGCTTGCTTGGTACTATCATTTTTGGAGCTCCACTTTAGTTGTCGTTTATTTGGTCTGGCCCCCAAATTATTCTGACCTATGCTTGTATACGTCTTGGAAATTATTTTTGGTAGCTTGTGTTACTGGTCTATTTGAGGAACCTGTGTGAGCCGTTGGCGTACTGCCAATGCTGCTGCCTCCCCTTTAAAGTTTCCTAAAATAATTTAGGGGACTATCCATTCAATCCTTGAGAATGCTATAAAGATTGGAAACAAATAGGCTGTGTAAAAGACACACCAGGAGGCAATATTGTTTAACACTTAAGCATGTTTTAATTCTCTATGTCAGACTGCATCCGTACGGCAACCCACATACTTTTGTAAAGACACATGATATGCCTTTAAGGATGTTACACATTTTCCTGAAAAGCAATAGATGATTTTCTGTTTGAAATGTGTGTTCTGCCATGTCTGAGACTTCTACCTCTTTTAGCAGTACAGGTGCAGGATCCTCACAGCCCAGTACATTCTGCTGTAAGCACACTGGGACAAAATTCAATGTGATACATAAATATTCATAGGTACTCCATCCTAGTAAAAGGAGTCCAGGAAACCTTCCAATGAGCCTCTATGAAGGTTCAATGAAGATGCAAATTGACCTCAAATACAAGTTGTGTTTAGAGCTGCTGAGACACTCATGGAAGTCTTCTTCCCACCTTGGGTTTAGAAACCCAATAGTATCTGGTGAGATACTACCACTATTCTCACCAATAGAGGTCAACTGGATCTTTAGACTTGGTGAAGAATGTAGTAGTCAAATTCATTCAATCACAAATGAATGGCATTATGCCATAAACAACTATAAAAACCATGAACAATTTTAACCTAAATCAAACTCCAAACTGAATAAAGTTTCATAGCTTTATTACAATCACAAAATCAAAGTCACGTGTATGGTGTGCGAAACTAAGTTATAAACATGCATGAAATCCATAGGCTGACCGTAACATCTGAAAAGATTTAACCTGCTAAACATCAATACTATTAAATACTCCAAAAGAACAACGTAGATTAGCAATAACACACTAGGCGCATTACTATCAGATTTCAAAACAGATGATGGTGGCATCAGTAAATCATCAAAATACATTCAATAACATTCAGATTTCAGGGCTGGGCAATTCCTGTCACTGGCACAAATTCAGACTTGCATGTGTGGGAATGGGCTAACACATGAGGGCAAAGCAAAAGATAAAAGAAAGACAAAAATAATTTGGAAAAATCATCTAGCTAGTACGACTCTATAAAAATATGCTTGTGTAAATCTCTAAGCTGAAAAGGAAACAAGAAACCACATTTATTTATACCTCTCTCAACATAAACTTACTCTAAGTTCCTTACTAATAGAAATATTTTTGGTCTGTTGATTGGTCCTCCAGGTGGGCTCATTCTTTCGTATAAGATTCAGCATCCAATGGCTGCTGGTGGCACCATCAGGTTTGCAACTATTTCATATTTTCTCAGCAAAAGCGCATTGTCACTTCAATGATTTCATACAGTTCCAACAAAATATTACATTATCTAATTGTTTGTTACTTTCCTTTCTAATGAAACACAAAATAAACTAACACATTTCACATGGGAATCATAAGTTTCCTATCTTGTTTGACAGCTAGAAGAAATATTGTACATAGTTAATTCAGGAACATGTTCTTCACCTTCAATACAATAGCACATTCAAATTTACATCAGCAAACTAAGGAAAGAATTCAGGTCAGAGAGAACAAAATAAGCAGATAATTTTCCTCTACTGCTGCAAAATGAATGTTACAGGTCTAGTCAAGCTCACAAAAGCCTTGTTACACATTAATACAAATAAATGCATTAATAAAACCTATTGTACACCTTACAATTTAATTCAAATATGCAAAGCAAAATATTTAATTGCAAACATTATTTATGACATGGTAGAACTATCTTAAATATTCATTTATTTTTCTGCACACATGTAACTCATGCTAATATATTCATTTAAATCAATAAAAGTACGATTCATTCAAATTCATTTAATACTTTCATTATAATATTCATCTTAATAAGAACACTTTTTATGTTAACTCATGTTAGTACTTCATTTAATTTAATGTAAAATATCTTTTATGTTAAAACGTAGTGTCAAATACGAATGCCAGCCACATGGTCCACCATAATTCAAACATGCACATTTTACGTTTCCATGTTACTTTCTCTGTCAGGACTTTAAATGTATGTTAATTAGTCCTCATATGCTAACTTCTATGCTATTAACATTCTAATAAAATTTGATCCCTCTCAGTCCCTCCTCTGATGGCTATCCATGCCGTCACAAAATAACTCTTCAAAACCTTGTAGTCTGATAATGCATAGATCTATTTTTGCGATAATTGTCAATTCTCTTCATCGTCTGATAATGCCTGTTTCACATATTCTCTATTTCCAGTTCTTCCCTCCTCTGTTTATTCTGTTCTCTTTGTCCTTTCCAGAAATTGTAAGCCTTGTAAGCCTTGTAAAATCCAATTGCACAAATTATGCACACTGTCACTGTTAGAAATGGGGTCTTTGGTTAACAGTCAGGTTACCCCCTCTCCAAGCACAGACCCTCACTCTAGTCAGGGTAAGTCACACAGAATCCAAATTATCCTGTGTCCACCCTCTGGTAGCTTGTCACTAAGCAGTCAGGCTTAACTTACAAGGCAATGTGTAAAGTATTTGTGCAATAAATCATACAATACCACCATATAGCACCACAAAAATACACCACACAGTGTTTAGAAAAATATGTAATATTTATCTGGACAAATGCAGGTCAAAACGATCAAAGATGCAATAAGTAAATGTAGAGATATCACTGAAAAGTGATATAAAGTGTCTTAAGTCTTTTAAAAGCAAACAAAGGGGGTCATTCTGACCCTGGCGGTAAAAGGCTGTTACCGCCGGTCAGAAGACCGCCATCATCCCGCCGCGGCCGCGGTAAACCGCCACGGTCATTCTGACCCACAACTGCCAAACCGCCAAAAACCCGACATCCACTGAAGGCCGCCTCATCAGCGGTCAGCGATAAACTGGAGATGACCAAACCTCCACCGTCACGCCAACACAAACACGCCCATGCCATTACGACCCACGAATCCACGCGGCGGTCTTTCAACCGCGGTATTCCATTGGCGGTACACACCGCCGCGCTCCAAATACACACACCTTTACAAAACGCAGGCACATTGGACAATTCGAAATACACACACCTGAGACACATACACACACCACTCCCACACACCCATCACCATATAAAACACACACCCACATCACCCACAAACCCCCACAAATCGAAATTCAGAGACAAGGCGCAATACACAGAGAGAGAGCACAGGGAACGCAAACCACAACACACACAGGAACCCAACATCATCACCCACACCACATCTACGCACAAAACACCACACACCACCACACTCATCACCACAAACACCACCCCACACCTCATCCACACCACCCCATGGCACCCCAAAGACACCCCAGGTTCTCGGACCAAGAACTCAGGGTCATGGTGGAGGAAATAATCAGGGTAGAGCCCCAGCTCTTCGGCACACAGGTGCAGCACACCACAATAGCCAGGAAGGCGGAGCTATGGCAAAGGATCGTCAACAGGGTCAACGCTGTGGGACAGCATCCCAGAAATCGGGAAGACATCCGAAAGCGCTGGAACGACCTACGGGGGAAGGTGCGGTCGATGGTGTCAAGATACAACATCGCTGTGCAGAAGACTGGCGGCGGAACCCCACCCACTCCACCCGAATTCACAGCATGGGAGCAAGAGGTCTTGAACATCCTGCATCCTGAGGGCCTCGCTGGAGTAGGCGGAGGAATGGACTCTGATAAGTCTAATCTCAACTACTTAACCCCCCCCAACCACCAGCATGCCAACCCACACCCCCACCCTCACCCCTAACCCCCCAGCACACATACTCCCTGTTAAGGTCTCACCAGCACAACCCACCCAACCCAACCCAAACCCCTGAATGCCAACACAAACCATGGACACCCATCACCTAAGCATGACCACTGCACATACCCATCCCCCCCCCACAAACCACCCTCACAACTCCTCCCACATGGGACTGCCAGCACTGGGGAACAAGGGCACCCACAAATCGCACGCCACGGCACAAACAAAATCAATAACCATATTCTTTTACCCCTGCAGGGCCCGAACGCCAACACACCGGTCAGGAGGGTCCAGATTTGTCCATCCCAGCCCCAGAAGAGGCCCCCAGTGATGACAGCAGCTCTGTCGACCTAGAACCTGATGACCAGCCCGGACCATCGGGGACCTCTGGACAGTCGGTTACCCTCAGTCAGCCCCAGGCCACAGCAGACCTACCCCCCTCAGGAAACACCAGCACAGCACCCACCCAGCGGGCCCATGCTTCAAAACGCCTCAGCCCGCCTCATCCTCGACGTACCCCGCAACAGCCACATCTCCGCACACCTGAGACACCTGCATTGGCTCCCAGTCAGCAAAAGGATCACCTTCCGACTTCTCACTCACGCACACAAAGCCCTCCACGACAAGGGACCGGAATACCTCAACAGACGGCTCAACTTCTACGTCCCCACCCGCCCCCTCCGCTCCTCTGGCCTCGCACTCGCCGCCGTCCCTCGCATCCGACGCTCCACGGCGGGTGGGAGATCTTTCTCCTTCCTGGCGGCCAAGACCTGGAACTCCCTCCCCACCAGCCTCAGGACCACCCAGGACCACTCCGCTTTCCGGAGACTCCTAAAGACCTGGCTGTTCGAGCAGCGATAACCACCCCCTTTGTCCCTAGCGCCTTGAGACCCGCACGGGTGAGTAGCGCGCTTTATAAATGCTAATGATTTGATTTGATTTGATATGCTTCTGTCTCCAGGACAGGTCAAGCAGCGGTGTGTCTACCAGTACAGGGCACCCAGGGTAACCCACAACCCCAACAACAACAGGGACCTGGGGGCACTGGTAGTGGGCACACCGTCCAGGGGACAGAGGCCCAGGAACAAAGAGGAACTGGGAGGGCTGCTGTGCGACAGAGGGAGGACAGGCCTAGGGAACCCACTGTCCAAGAGGCCCTCACCACCATCATGGGAGCGTACCACCACTCCCAAGAGACGATGGTGACGGTCCTGGCCAGGTTCCAGGAGATCCAGGCCATGCAGGAGGGCCAGTACATGGGGTTCCGGGAAGAACTGCGCAGCATCAGTTCCGCAATGGGTACAATCGTGGTGGCACTCAACCAGATTGTCACCACATTGCGGGACCATGTGGCCCCCCAAAGGGCCCCTGCCACTAGCATGGAGGAAGAACAGCCCACCACCTCTGCCGGCGCTAGTGGTCAGGAGGCCCCGACACAACAGCAACGGCCCTCCCGGACCCCACCCCCTGCAGAACAAGAACCACCCCGCAAGAAAGGCCTGAGATCGAGGAAGAAGACAGAGTAGGATGTCAAGACCCCCGCCATGCACGGAAAACCCCAGATGTCATCCCACTGTCCCACTTGTTTACCCTGTCCAACCTTGAACTGCCCCTGCTCCACCTTCCACAGGCATATGGACAATGGACCTGTAGGAACAACAGTCTAGACACTGCCATGGACATGCCTCCATCATCACCCTTTTTGAACTATACACCTATTTTAAAACTTCAATAAACACAAGTATTGCACATTAACCAACTGGATTCTGCTATCTATTTATTTAAACCAAATGTATTCGATATCACCAACTAATCATTTCTAGTTACACTGTGATGACAACATACCAGTGTCACACAGCGGTAGTCCATGGGGAAAAAAACAGAGGGCACTCCGTGGGGATCAGATCACTGAAATAGGAAGTGATATACACAACTAAGTTACCATACATTGGGGTGAAAGGTCAGACAGTAGAGAGCCACTACAGTTACAGATATAATACAATGCAGAAGTAGATTATTACCTGTGTGTCACTGGAAATACTGCAGTATCACTCTGTCCCTGTTGTCTGTGTTGTCCTCTTCGTCTTCCTCCTCTTCACTCTCCGCAGGCTCCACAGCGGCCACAACACCACCATCTGGACCATCCTCCTGCAGGAAAGGCACCTGGCGTCGCAAAGCCAGGCTGTGAAGCATGCAGCAGGCCACAATGATATGACACACCTTCCTTGGTGAGTACATTAGGGATCCACCAGTCATATGCAGGCACCTAAACCTGGCCTTCAGGAGGCCGAAGGTCCGCTCAATCACCCTCCTGGTACGCCCATGGGCCTCATTGTACCGTTCCTCTGCCCTGGTCCTGGGATTCCTCACTGGGGTCAATAGCCAAGGCAGGTTTGGGTAACCAGAGTCACCAATTAGCCACACACGGTGTCTCTGTAGCTGTTCCATCACATAAGGGATGCTGCTATTTCGCATGATGTACGCGTCATGCACTGACCCTGGGAACTTGGCATTTAAATGGGAGATGTACTGGTCAGCCAAACAGACCACCTGGACATTCATCGAATGATAATTTTTACGGTTCCTGTACACCTGCTCATCGTCTTTTGGGGGAACCAAAGCCACATGGGTCCCATCAATGGCACCAATGATATTGGGAATGTGTCCAAGGGCATAGAAATCACCCTTCACTGTAGGCAAGTCACCCACCTCAGGGAAAATGATGTATCTCCGCATGTATTTCATCAGGGCAGACAACACTCTGGACAACACCTTTGAAAACATAGGCTGAGACATCCCAGATGAAATGGCCACGGTAGTTTGAAATGATCCACTGGCCAAAAAATGCAGTACTGACAGCACCTGCACTAGAGGCGGAATCCCTGTGGGTTGGCGGATGGGTGACATCAGGTCTGGCTCCAGCTGGGCACACAGTTCCTGTATAGTGGCACGGTTCAGTCTGTAGGTGAGTATGACGTGTCTTTCTTCCATTGTCGACAGGTCCACCAGCGGTCTGTACACGGGAAGATTCCTCCGTCTCCTCGCAAGTCCCAGCGGACGATGCCTAGGAAGGAAAACATGGAGCACAGAGTTAAGCAACCCACAGGTAAGTGCCCACAGCATGCCCAGTACACGAATCTCTAGGGATTGAATGGCTAGTATGATTGTCGGTGCAAGGCCTAGCCATGTGTGACGCAGTAGGAATTAAGCCATGTGGGCCCTTGAAATGGCGGCTGCCTGACCTGTGAAGTGTGACAATGTGAAGTGAGGTCATAGCGCAAGCGTGGCACACTGTGGCGGTAGGCGGTCGCAGTCCGCGGCGCAAAGCCGCATTGGACAACATTGAACCCTATGGGTTTCAGGAGCCAATGGCGGTGAGCGCCGGCGGTCGCGATACGCACCACCGCGGCACGCACCGCCGCAGCCGTAACCGCCATTTTCTCTCTGCTTGATCACACGAGCCCTGAGCATCCACAGGAGAGGACCTATACTGCAAGTGCTGCTGTGACCTCGGTCTGGAAGTGACAATGGCTGCTGCGACTGGGGAAAGGGCCCCTGCCTTCAGTTCCGAGGAGTTGGAGAAGCTCGTGTACGGGGTCCTCCCCCAGTATGCGCTACTCTACGGGCCTCCAGACCAACAGGTGAGTACACGGGGGGCAATGCATAGTGCCCAATGCCTGGGCTGAGTGGGGAGGATGTACGATGGAGGGGAGGGCAGCGAATGACAAATGCATGGCACGACAGATGAGAGCATGTGCCACATGGCAAGGTTGGGGAGGGGGGGCCACTCACATCGAGCATGCAGAAAAGTGATGATGTTTCTCTTCCCCCCCTGTACATGTCACATAGGTCAGCGCCCATCAGAAGATTGACATTTGGCGTGCCATCGCCAAGGACGTCCGGGCCCTGGGGGTCCACACCAGAAGGGGCACCCACTGCCGCAAGAGGTGGGAGGACATCCGCCGCGGGAGCAGGAAGACCGCGGAGGCTCTGCTGGGGATGGCCTCCCAACCTAGGAGGAGTGCCAGTCGTACCTTGACCCCCCTGATGTCCCGGATCCTGGCGGTGGCCTACCCCGATTTAGATGGGCGCTTGAGGACATCACAGCAGACACAAGGGGGTGAGTACCAGCACATTCAGCTATTTTGCGCGCAGTGGAGGTGCCTGGGTGGGGGAGGAGGGCTGTGGGTATCCCTAGGCCAAGGCGATTTCTGTAGGATAGGCCCGTCCGTGAAGTATGGTCCTGTGCCCCCGCCCCCCACCTCTGTAGGGTGCCTAGTGACGCGATTCATGGACCAGTGTATACTGTGTGGGCAGTTGTCGCCCATAGGCTTGTAGGGCATGTCCCAGTGAATGAGTAGTGTACCCCAAGTGCGCAGCGTAGTGCAGGGGGCTTCTGTGTCTGTCCTCTCCGCCAACGGTGTCCCCAATGCATGCACTCAACTTGTCTTTATGTCTTCCGCCCCTTCCCCCTTTTCTTTGTTTTTCTGTGAATGTGTGCTTTAGCATCATCAGGCGGAGGAGAAGTGGCATCGGCGCAAGAGGGAGCTGCATCTCACATGGCCCCGGAGGGCCATGCAACGGACTCCGACATGACCAGTGAGACGGAGGGCGAGGGGGGCTCCACCACGGGGACCCGTGGAGACGGCAGTCTACACCAACACGTCCTCGGAAGGGAGCTCCCTTGCGGTGGCGGCAACATCCGTGCCCACCGATCCTACAGGTACAGCCGCCACCCAGCGCACCAGCTCCGCCCTCAGAGCAGCCTCTCGGCCTTCGGCCCGTGCCCGCAAGGCCAGGAAGCCGGCCATCTCCTTCGCCCCAGGCACCTCAGGCCCTGCCCCAGTCACCCCTGCTGCCCTCAGTGAGGAGGTCATTGACCTCCTGAGGACCATCATTGTTGGGCAGTCTACCCTTTTGAATGTCATCCAGGGTGTGGAGAGGGAGGTGCATCAAAGCAATGCATACCTGGAGGGCCTTCATTCGGGTCAGGTTGCCCATCAACGATCGTTCAACGCTCTGGCCTCAGCACTGACGGCAGCGATTGTCCCTGTCTCCAGCCTCCCTCTTCTGACTCCCTCCACCCAGTCCCACTCCCCTGTTCCTCTGCCTATCCCATCCACACCTACAGACCAGCCTGCACACACCTCAACACCCAAGGCCAGCTCATCCAGACATAAGCACCACAGGACACACAAGCATTCACCCAAGCAACATCCAGATGCAGACATGCCAACAGCCACTACCTCCTCTGTGTCCCCCACCTCCTCGTCTCCCTCCTCCCTCCCTGTGACGTCTCCACACACACCTGCAAGCACACCACCATCAGCCATTGCACCCATCACCAGCACACCCTCCACACCAGTCCGCACACGTGCAGTCACCACCCCCACTGCCATGTACACGTCCCCTGTGTCCTCTCCCAGTGTGTCTGTCACCCCCGCTTCCCAACCACACAAACGCAGGCAGGCACCCAAACAACAGCCATCCACCTCACGTCAGCCTCCTGCCCAAGCACCTGCACCCAAAGACAGCACACTTGACTCTCCTACAACCACATCTTCTTCCTCCACTCCCATACCCACTCCAGCCACCCTTCCCATGGCTCCAAAGAAAATTTTCCTCTCTAAGGTGGACCTCTTTTCCTCACCTGACCCACCCCCTCCATCCCGTAAGAGTTCCATAAACACCTCAGCCACCACCAGCCCAGCAACTCCAAAGAACGTCGTGCCTGGTTTTTGGAGTCCACCCTTTCCTTGGGCTGGGACATCGTCCAGCAGCAAAGGCACAGCCAGCCCCCCCCCCTGGGAAGAGGACCAAAAAACTGAAGGGCAGGCGCGACAGGCCTGATACGCCTGCCCCCAAGGAGGGTAGCCTTGCACCGTCACCTGCCACATCGGGTAAGGGAGCCAAGGGCCACGGACAGTCTGCCAAGGAGGGCAAGGGCAGCAAGGAGCAAAAGGCAGGGAGCAGCCGACCTGGCCATGAGGGCCCCACCAGCCCAATTCCGGGGGTATCGAAGGAGAGCCAGGGCCCCAGGACTCCATCACAGGAGGGCCCCGCAACGGAAAGGTCCGATGCAGACTGAGCGGCAAGTATTGGCCAGGTGTGGTGCACTGGAAACACAAGACAGGCACCGCTGAACAGGGCCCCGCCGTGAGGAGCACCACTGAACAGGGCCCCGCCGTGAGGAGCACCGCTGAATAGGGCCCCGCCGTGAGGAGCACCGCTGAACAGGGCCCCGCCGTGACCAGAACCGTTGAACAGGGCCCCGCCGTGAGAAGCACCGCTGAACAGGGCCCCGCCGTGACCAGAACTGCTGAACAGGGCCCCGCCGTGAGAAGCACCGCTGAACAGGGCCCCGCCGTGAGGAGCACCGCTGAACAGGGCCCCGCCGTGAGGAGCACCGCTGAACAGGGCCCCGCCGTGACCAGAACCGCTGAACAGGGCCCTTCCTGTCAAGTACCGCTCCGCTGGGCCCTTCCTGTCAAGCACCGCTCCGCTGGGCCCTTCATCTCAAGCACCGCTCCGCTGGGCCCTTCATCTCAAGCACCGCTCCGCTGGGCCCTTCCTGTCAAGCACCGCTCCGCTGGGCCCTTCATCTCAAGCACCGCTCCGCTGGGCCCTTCATCTCAAGCACCGCTCCGCTGGGCCCTTCCTGTCAAGCACCGCTCCGCTGGGCCCTTCCTGTCAAGCACCGCTCCGCTGGGCCCTTCATCTCAAGCACCGCTCCGCTGGGCCCTTCATCTCAAGCACCGCTCCGCTGGGCCCTTCATCTCAAGCACCGCTCCGCTGGGCCCTTCATCTCAAGCACCGCTCCGCTGGGCCCTTCCTGTCAAGCACCGCTCCGCTGGACCCTTCATCTCAAGCACCGCTCCGCTGGGCCCTTCATCTCATGCACCGCTCCGCTGGGCCCTTCCTGTCAAGCACTGCTCTGCTGGGCCCTTCATCTCAAGCACCGCTCCGCTGGGCCCTTCATCTCATGCACCGCTCCGCTGGGCCCTTCCTGTCAAGCACCGCTCTGCTGGGCCCTTCCTGTCAAGCACCGCTCTGCTGGGCCCTTCCTGTCAAGCACCGCTCCGCTGGGCCCTTCATCTCAAGCACCGCTCCGCTGGGCCCTTCATCTCAAGCACAGCTCCGCTGGGCCCTTCCTGTCAAGCACCGCTCCGCTGGGCCCTTCCTGTCAAGCACCGCCCCGCTGGGCCTTTCATCTCAAGCACCGCTCCGCTGGGCCCTTCATCTCAAGCACCGCTCCGCTGGGCCCTTCATCTCAAGCACCGCTCCGCTGGGCCATTCATCTCAAGCACCGCTCCGCTGGGCCCTTCCTGTCAAGCACCGCTCCGCTGGGCCCTTCATCTCAAGCACCGCTCCGCTGGGCCCTCCATCTCAAGCACCGCTCTGCTGGGCCCTTCCTATCAAGCACCGCTCCGCTGGGCCCTTCCTGTCAAGCACCGCTCCGCTGGGCCCTTCCTGTCAAGCACCGCTCCGCTGGGCCCTTCCTGTCAAGCACCGCTCCGCTGGGCCCTTCATCTCAAGCACCGCTCCGCTGGGCCCCTCATCTCAAGCACCGCTCCGCTGGGCCCTTCCTGTCAAGCACCGCTCCGCTGGGCCCTTCATCTCAAGCACCGCTGGCCCATTGGCAGTCCCGGTTCTGTGTCGGGCAGGCCTTCACGACGCACTCTGCCCACCATGCCTCCTCCATGACCAGTGGTCTCTGTAATCCACCTGATGGACTGTGGCTTTGCACTCCCTAGGATGCCACAGTGGGCAATCCACCCACTGTAGAGACTTGTGAGACTGTGGCTTTGCACTCCCCAGGATGGCACAGTGGGCATGGAGGCCCTTCGTGGATCTGGCGTCGTGGACTCATGTGGCTGAGGTGCCCCCCCTTCACTTCCCCCTGAGGTGCCTGTCTTTTTATTTTAGTGATGCCCCAGCAGTGTTCTCTCCAATGGACTCGATCTCGTGTGTGGGCTTTGCCCATGTGCTGCTGCACATTGGCCCACGGACATTTGGACTTTGGATGACTGGTCCGGACTTTTGCTACTTGTATGGATAGAGTTCTAGATGTGTATTCATTCTTCATATATTGCTAAGGTCGCTATACTTTGTTGTTGCAATAATATGGTTCTACTTTTACATTCATTGCCTTTTGTCTTTGTTTTTTGGGGGGGGGTTGGGGGTGTCACTCTGACTTTTTTAGCTGCATAGGTGTGTAGGTATTTCGGTGGGGGTGAGGGTGGGGGTGGGGGGGGTGGCGTATGTGTGTGCCCTTAACCTTTCCTCCTCCCCCCTCCCCTGTGTCGTAGGTGCAGTACTCACCGTTGTTGTCTGCGGCGAGGTTCGTGATCCTGGAAGAAGAGCAGGAAGGCAATGGCTGGGAGGATGTGGAGTTCGGGTTCCATGCTGTTCCGATTCCGCGTGGAGTGTGTCGAGGTAAGCGTTTTCCATTGGAGATGTCTGTTTTCGCCGTGTTTTTATCGGCGGGGCTCCCGCCCCGGAAAAGGTGGCGGATTGGTGGGTCGTGATAGGGTGGGCGGTACATTGTCTGCCGCCTGCCTGTTGGCGGTGACCGCCGCGCTGTTTGTTTGTACCGCCGTGGCGGTCGGAGTGTTAAAGCGGCGGCCTGTGTTGGCGGTTCCCGCCAGGGTCTGAATTCATATGTTTAGGCTGGCAGCCTGTTGGCGGGTTGGCCGCCGCTTTTACACTGACCGCCAGGGTCATAATTACCCCCAAAGTCTCTTTCAAGCACAAAGTACCTGGTTTGCGTGAAAAATCTCCGCAAAGAACCTCAGAGGAGGAGATGCGTGGAAACAAAAGGGTGTGCGTAGATTTCTCGGGCCGCACACAGCGATGCGTTGTTTAGTTTTTACATAGGGACAGCTGTGCGTCGATTTCTGGCATTCAGTCATGGATCCTCTTCAGGTTGCGGGGTTTTCAGACACCCGGGGATGGTACGTGGCTTCCCTGTGCTGGCAGGACGAAGTCACAAGAACTGCGCCGATCCGGTCAGCATTGCGCAAAGTTTTCTACCGCAAGGCAGACGCTGCCTCGATGCCTCTCTGGAAGCCGGGCTGCGTTGTACCGGCTTAGCTGTGCGTTGATCCAGTGGGCCATAAGTCGAATTTCTGGTCACTATGCTGGTGCTGCGCCGATCTTTTCGTTGCGAAGTCGTGCTGGTCTTTCCGGTTCGGAGTGCGGTGAACTTTTCACAGCGGTGACGGTTGTGTGTCGTTTCTGGCAGGCTGTGCGTCGACTTTCGCCACACAAGGAGTCCTTCTTGCAGAGATAAAGGCCCTCATTTCGACCTCGGTGGTCTTTTTTAAAGACCACCGAGCTGAAGACCACCAGTGCAGGCGGTTTTCCGTGCAGCGTCTTATGACTCATCCTGAGAGCCACCAGCAGCCATACTAGCGGTCGGCAGGGAAGTGGAGGCTGCTCCACCTCCACCCCCCATCATCAGAACACCGCCTACCGAATCACATCCCATGATTCGGTGTGGCGGTGTTCTGGTGACGGGGAGCTGGCGGCAGAGCAGCCCCCATGGATCCCGTCCCCTCCCGAAGGATCAACGGACAAGGTAAGTTGATCATCCGTTAGGGGAGGGGGCGGGGGGGCGTTGTGTGTTGTGTGCGTGCATGGGGGTGTGCGTGTGAGTATGTAGAGGAGGTGTGTCAGTGCGTGTATGCATGTGGGGGGTGTGTTGTGTGTATGGGAAATACACACAACGTGTGCGGGTCGGTCTGTGTGCATGTCTGTATGTGTGCAGGTATGTGTTGTTGTAGTGTATGTGTGCGTGTAGGGGTGTGTGTATGTGCATGTTGGGGGTGGGGAGGGGGTGTGTGTATGTGCATGTTGGGGGTGGGGAGGGGGTCCTGCCACCTTTGGGGTTTGGCAGGCGGGTGTGGGGGGCGGACTCTGGGGTGGGGAGTGGGGATGGGGGAGAACCCTATCAGTGCCAGGGAAGGAATTCCCTGGCACTGATAGTGCGTACCGCCATGGATTTCGTGGCGGTTCCAAACCACCTAAAATCCATGGCGGTCTGCAGGGTCCTGATACATCCGGCGATCTGGTGACGGCCGCCGGGGTGGAGACCGAAGTCTCCAGCTCAGCGGTCCTCACCGCCCTGGCAGTCGGAGTGGAGAAGTGGTGGATGACCATGGCGGTAACCGCCATGGTCATCATTCCATTTTATTTTCCGCCGGCCTGTTGGCGGTTTTACCACCACTTCTCCCCCATCCGCCAGGGTCGTAATGAGGGACAAAGTCTTTTTGGTCCTGAGACTTCAGGGAAGAGGAGGCATGATCTATCCAAGCCCTTGGAGAGCACTTATTCATCTCAGCCAGAGAGCAGCAAGGCAGCATGGCAACAGCAAGACAGCAGTCCTTCACAGAAAGCAGTCAGGTGAGTCCTTTGGGCAGCCAGGCAGTTCTTTTGGCAGGATGCAGGTTTTGGTTACAAGTTTCTTCTCCAGGAACTGTCTGAGTTGGTAGGGGGAGAGGCCCTGTTTATATACCTAAATGTGCATTTGAAGTGGGGGAGACTTCAAAGAGTGGCTTAGAAGTGCACCAGGTCCCCTTTCAGTTCAATCCTGTCTGCCAGGGTCCCAGTAGGGGGTGTGGCAGTCTTTTGTGTGAGGGCAGGCCCCCCACCCTCCCAGCCCAGGAAGACCCATTCAACATGCAGATGTATGCAAGTGAGGATGAGTATCCTGTGTTTGGGGTGTGGGGAGTGAATGCATAAGGGAGCTGTCAACTGAACACAGCCAGACGTGGATTGTAAGGCACAGAAGGATTTAAGTGCAGAGAAATGCTCACTTTCTAACAGTGGCATTTCTAAATCAGAAATATTAAATCCAACTTCACCAGTCAGCAGGATTTTATATCACCATTCTGGCCATACTAAATATGACCTTCCTACTCCTTTCAGGTCAGCAGCTACCACTCAAACAATGTATGAGGGCAGCCCCAATGTTAGCCTATAAAGGGAGCAGGCCTCACAGCAGTGTAAAAACAAATTTAGGAGATTTACACTACCAGGACAAGTAAACTACATATGTACATGTCCTGCCTTTTGCCTACACAGCACCCTACCCTATGGGTTACCTAGGGCATACCTTAAGAGTGTCCTATATGTAGAAAAAGGGTCGTTTTAGGCTTTGCAAGTACTTTTAAATGCCAAGTTGAATTGGCAGTGAAACTGCTCACACAGGCCTTGCAATGGCAGGCCTGCGTCAAGGTTAAGGGACCACTGAAGTGGGTGGCACAATCAGTGCTGCAGGCTCACCAGTAGCATTTAATCTACAGGCCCTGGGCACATAGAGTGCACTGTACTAGGGACTTATAAGTAAATTAAATAGCCCAATTAGGTATGATCCAATGTTACCATGTTGAAATGGAGAGAGCATATGCACTTTAGCACTGGTTAGCAGTGGTAAAGTGCACAGAGTCTTAAAACCAGCAAAAACAGTATCTAAAAAGTGGAGGGAGGCAGGCAAAAAGTTAGAGGTGACCACCCTAAGGCTGTCAGGTCTAACAGTCACAATCAATAAAGGTTTCAGGATCATTCTCACAAATCCATTTCCCAAATCTCCAAACCAAGATCCTACCTTTGAGACTCCTTCACCTATTGTCTCCCAAACATTTGTCTGATCAGGTCATTTAAGTAATTTTTTCAGGTTCGTCAGATTAGATAGATATCTCCTTAACTCCTTACTGTTGTCTGGAATATAAGTGCAGCAGTAGTGTGAATTTAAAACTCGACAAACTCCGCCTTTCTTTGCTAAAAGATGTTTAACGCAAGACGATTCTGCAAAATCATAGACCTTGACACAACCATTTCTGTATCTAATAGGAGCATTGCACCTGAAAAATCATTTGCAATCATTGATAATTTCCTTATCTTTATGTCATGCAAGATCCCCCCCACTGAGAGAATAAAAGCTCCAAAAATATCTCCTGTAATCTTTGAATTACTTGCTCCTCTGTTAAATCTCATTTTAAGTCTTTCAATCCCTGCTGGATTGTCAGTGTTTTCTACTTGATAGATTTTCGGAAAAAACATTCCTACTTATTTGATAACTTGTAATAAGAGTGCTTACCACAGATGTAATATACAACAGGCACAGGGGGATCTTGTCCATTTAGAATAAAATCCCATATATTCTTAAACAAGAACACATTGATTTGTTCCCACAAATTTATAGTCAGTTTTCAATTGCGGCCTATGTATACAAAGCTTCCCTACATGTTGCCAAGCTAAAGCTAAGGGTATCAGGTGTGTTGTGGACCTCATCTATCTTTTCTTTTATTGCTTTTCTTCTGTCATCAACTTGATTAACTCCTGTTCTACATGTGTAAGAAGACATGTTGTTATTCCAGTGTGTATATGCCGTGCCAAATGTTAATGTAGATTCAGAAAACCCACCTACTAAATCTATATTCTTAGCTTTTACAATGCTGCTCAAATGCTGGTTAATGGGAACAAAAGAGAAAATGAAATTGAAGTTAGAATAGAAGAACTGAATGTACTCTTGACTGTATGAGCATGTTAATAATGAACTGCAGCTTACGCCATATTTCAATGGTAAGCTGTGATAAGTGGTCCCCTCTTGTACTGATGAAGGAAGTTGTGTAGAGACATAACAATCATGCACATTCATTGTGTCCACATGCTCATGCAACAAACTATAGTAAACATTGGAAGACAAATCTCCCTTTGTGACATCTAGATGAAGCAATCACTCATCCTTATAAATCTTATCCTGCTTAGATGTTGTCATTCTTTGCACTAAAGTTGCTGTACTTTGCATCTCTCCTTTCATTGAAACACTCACTCCTACAATCAATAAAATGCATGCAATTATACATACTATAATCAAACCAATACACGCATATGTACATTTACTGCATTTATCCTGTCCTGAGTTCATGGCTTCCATAGATTCAGAAGAGAAAAAAAAAGAAAAATATAAAAAAAAAAACTTTTCAAAATCTTTTGTACTATTTACAGCAGTTCTCAATGTTCAAAAAGTTCATCAAATTCAACTAAAAGTTCTCAAAATAGTTCAAATGTTTGTTTTCAATAAACCACAGTCTGATGATCACTTATGGTTACTACCTTCATTAGCAAGGTTATTTCAAAACTCAGGGTAGAAGACCAATGGGGTTCCCTGACCTAATTACCGTAGATCAATCAGGGAAATATATACTGTAAAGTAAATCAAAATTATGAGCTACTATGAATACGACTGAGTAGATATTCCTAAAAAACAACATTACAATTTGTATTAATATTAACCCCTTCGCTGCCAGGCCTTTTCCCCCTCCTGTGCCGAGCCTTTTTTTGGCTATTTGGAGCAGTTCGCGCTTAGGCCCTCATAACTTTTTGTTCACATAAGCTACCCACGCCAAATTTGCGTCCTTTTTTTCCAACATCCTAGGGATTCTAGAGGTACCCAGACTTTGTGGGTTCCCCAGAAGGAGGCCAAGAAATTAGCCAAAAAACAGTGAAAATTTCGTTTTTTTCAAAAAAATTGGAAAAATGGGCTGCAGAAGAAGGCTTGTGGTTTTTCCCCTGAAAAGGGCATCAACAAAGGGTTTGCGGTGATAAAATCACCAGCTTCCCAGCTTTCAGGAACAGGCAGACTTGAATCAGAAAACCCAATTTTTCAACACAATTGTGGCATTTTACGGGGACATACCCCATTTTTACGATTTTTTGTGCTTTCAGCCTCCTTCCAGTCAGTGACAGAAATCGGCATGAAACCAACGCTGGATCCCAAAAACCGCAACATTTTTGAAAAGTAGACAAAAATCTGAATTCAGCAAGGGGTAATTTGTGTAGATCCTACAAGGGTTTCCTACAGAAAATAACAACTGAAAAAGAAACATATTGAAATTGAGGTGAAAAAAACATCAATTTTTCTCTACGTTTTACTCTGTAACTTTTACCAGCAATGTCAGATTTTTGAAAGCAATATACCGTTACGTCTGCTGGACTCTTCTGGTTGCGGGGATATATAGGGCTTATAGGTTCATCAAGAACTCTGGGTACCCAGAGCCAATAAATGACCTGCACCATGCAGTGGGTTTTCAATCTATGCCGGGTATACAGCAATTCATTAGCTGAAATATAAAGAGTAAAAAATAGCTATCAAGAAAACCTTTGTATTTCCAAAATGGGCACAAGATAAGGTGTTGAGAAGCAGTGGTTATTTGCACATCTCTGAATTCGGGGGTGCCCATACTAGCATGTGAATTACAGGGCATTTCTCAAATAGACGTCTTTTTTACACACTGTCTTACATTTGGAAGGAAAAAATGTAGAGAAAGACAAGGGGAAATAACACTTGTTTTGCTATTCTATGTTCCCCCAAGTCTCCCGATAAAAATGATACCTCAATTGTGTGGGTAGGCCTAGCGCCCGTGACAGGAAATGCCCCAAAGCGCAACGTGGACACAGCCAAATTGGTGAAGGAAAACAGAGGTGTTTCCTTCCACCCAGCGTTCCCCCACGTCTCCTGATAAAAATGATACCTCACTTGTGTGGGTAGGCCTAGCGCCCGTGACAGGAAATGCCCCAAAGCGCAACGTGGACACAGCCAAATTGGTGAAGGAAAACAGAGGTGTTTTTTGCAAAGTGCCTACCTGTAGATTTTGGCCTGTAGCTCAGCCGCCACATAGGGAAACCTACCAAACCTGTGCATTTCTGAAAACTAGAGACCTAGGGGAATCCAAGATGGGGTGACTTGTGTGGCTCGGACCAGGTTCTGTTACCCAGAATCCTTTGCAAACCTCAAAATGTGGCTAAAAAAACACATGTTCCTCACATTTCTGTGGCAGAAAGTTCTGGAATCTGAGAGGAGCCACGAATTTCCTTCTACCCAGCGTTCCCCCACGTCTCCCGATAAAAATGATACCTCACTTGCGTGGGTAGGCCTAGCGCCCGTGACAGGAAACGCCCCAAAGCGCAACGTGGACACAGCCAAATTGGTGAAGGAAAACAGAGGTGTTTTTTGCAAAGTGCCTACCTGTAGGTTTTGGCCTGTAGCTCAGCCGCCACATAGGGAAACCTACCAAACCTGTGCATTTCTGAAAACTAAAGACCTAGGGGAATCCAAGATGGGGTGACTTGAGTGGCTCGAACCAGGTTCTGTTACCCAGAATCCTTTGCAAACCTCAAAATTTGGCTAAAAAAACACATGTTCCTCACATTTCTGTGGCAGAAAGTTCTGGAATCTGAGAGGAGCCACGAATTTCCTTCCACCCAGCGTTCCCCCACGTCTCCCGATAAAAATGATACCTCACTTGTGTGGGTAGGCCTAGCGCCCGTGACAGGAAATGCCCCAAAGCGCAACGTGGACACATCACAGAAAACAGACCTGTTTTTAGCAAAGTGCCTACCTGCAGATTTTGGCCTGTAGCTCAGCCGCCACCTAGGGAAACCTACCAAACCTGTGCATTTCTGAAAACTAGAGACCTAGGGGAATCCAAGATGGGGTGACTTGTGTGGCTCGGACCAGGTTCTGTTACCCAGAATCCTTTGCAAACCTCAAAATTTGGCTAAAAAAAACCATGTTCCTCACATTTCTGTGGCAGAAAGTTCTGGAATCTGAAAGGAGCCACAAATTTCCTTCCACCCAGCGTTCCCCCACGTCTCCCGATAAAAATGATACCTCACTTGTGTGGGTAGGCCTAGCGCCCGTGACAGGAAATGCCCCAAAGCGCAACGTGGACACATCACAGAAAACAGCCCTGTTTTTAGCAAAGTGCCTACCTGCAGATTTTGGCCTGTAGCTCAGCCGCCACCTAGGGAAACCTACCAAACCTGTGCATTTCTGAAAACTAGAGACGTAGGGGAATCCAAGATGGGGTGACTTGTGTGGCTCGGACCAGGTTCTGTTACCCAGAATCCTTTGCAAACCTCAAAATTTGGCTAAAAAAACACATGTTCCTCACATTTCTGTGGCAGAAAGTTCTGGAATCTGAGAGGAGCCACAAATTTCCTTCCACCCAGCGTTCCCCCACGTCTCCCGATAAAAATGATACCTCACTTGTGTGGGTAGGCCTAGCGCCCGTGACAGGAAATGCCCCAAAGCGCAACGTGGACACAGCCAAATTGGTGAAGGAAAACAGAGGTGTTTTTTGCAAAGTGCCTACCTGTAGATTTTGGCCTGTAGCTCAGCCGCCACATAGGGAAACCTACCAAACCTGTGCATTTCTGAAAACTAGAGACGTAGGGGAATCCAAGATGGGGTGACTTGTGTGGCTCGGACCAGGTTCTGTTACCCAGAATCCTTTGCAAACCTCAAAATTTGGATAAACAAACACATGTTCCTCACATTTCTGTGGCAGAAAGTTCTGCAATCTGAGAGGAGCCACAAATTTCCATCCACCCAGCGTTCCCCCACGTCTCCCGATAAAAATGATACCTCACTTGTGTGGGTAGGCCTAGCGCCCGTGACAGGAAATGCCCCAAAGCGCAACGTGGACACAGCCAAATTGGTGAAGGAAAACAGAGGTGTTTTTTGCAAAGTGCCTACCTGTAGATTTTGGCCTGTAGCTCAGCCGCCACATAGGGAAACCTACCAAACCTGTGCATTTCTGAAAACTAGAGACCTAGGGAAATCCAAGATGGGGTGACTTGTGTGGCTCGGACCAGGTTCTGTTACCCAGAATCCTTTGCAAACCTCAAAATTTGGCTAAAAAAACACATGTTCCTCACATTTCTGTGGCATAAAGTTCTGGAATCTGAGAGAAGCCACAAATTTCCTTCCATCCAGCGTTCCCCCACGTCTCCCGATAAAAATGATACCTCACTTGTGTGGGTAGGCCTAGCGCCCGTGACAGGAAATGCCCCAAAGCGCAACGTGGACACAGCCAAATTGGTGAAGGAAAACAGGGGTGTTTTTTGCAAAGTGCCTACCTGTAGATTTTGGCCTGTAGCTCAGCCGCCACATAGGGAAACCTACCAAACCTGTGTTTTTCTGAAAACTAGAGACCTAGGGGAATCCAAGATGGGGTGACTTGTGTGGCTCGGACCAGGTTCTGTTACCCAGAATCCTTTGCAAACCTCAAAATTTGGCTAAAAAAACACATGTTCCTCACATTTCTGTGGCAGAAAGTTCTGGAATCTGAGAGGAGCCACGAATTTCCTTCCACCCAGCGTTCCCCCACATCTCCCGATAAAAATGATACCTCACTTGTGTGGGTAGGCCTAGCGCCCGTGACAGGAAATGCCCCAAAGCGCAACGTGGACACATCACAGAAAACAGACCTGATTTTAGCAAAGTGCCTACCTGCAGATTTTGGCCTGTAGCTCAGCCGCCACCTAGGGAAACCTACCAAACCTGTGCATTTCTGAAAACTAGAGACCTAGGGGAATCCAAGATGGGGCTACTTGTGTGGCTCGGACCAGGTTCTGTTACCCAGAAACCTTTGCAAACCTCAAAATCTGGCTAAAAAAACACATGTTCCTCACATTTCTGTGGCAGAAAGTTCTGCAATCTGAGAGGAGCCACGAATTTCCTTCCACCCAGCGTTCCCCCACGTCTCCCGATAAAAATGATACCTCACTTGTGTGGGTAGGCCTAGCGCCTGTGACAGGAAATGCCCCAAAGCGCAACGTGGACACATCACAGAAAACAGACCTGTTTTTAGCAAAGTGCCTACCTGCAGATTTTGGCCTGTAGCTCAGCCGCCACCTAGGGAAACCTACCAAACATGTGCATTTCTGAAAACTAGAGACATAGGGGAATCCAAGATGGGGTGACTTGTGTGGCTCGGACCAGGTTCTGTTACCCAGAATCCTTTGCAAACCTCAAAATTTGGCTAAAAAAACACATGTTCCTCACATTTCTGTGGCAGAAAGTTCTGCAATCTGAGAGGAGCCACAAATTTCCTTCCACCCAGCGTTCCCCCACGTCTCCCGATAAAAATGATACCTCACTTGTGTGGGTAGGCCTAGCGCCCGTGACAGGAAATGCCCCAAAGCGCAACGTGGACACAGCCAAATTGGTGAAGGAAAACAGAGGTGTTTTTTGCAAAGTGCCTACCTGTAGATTTTGGCCTGTAGCTCAGCCGCCACATAGGGAAACCTACCAAACCTGTATTTTTCTGAAAACTAGAGACCTAGGGGAATCCAAGATGGGGTGACTTGTGTGGCTCGGACCAGGTTCTGTTACCCAGAATCCTTTGCAAACCTCAAAATTTGGCTAAAAAAACACATGTTCCTCACATTTCTGTGGCAGAAAGTTCTGGAATCTGAGAGGAGCCACAAATTTCCTTCCATCCAGCGTTCCCCCACGTCTCCCGATAAAAATGATACCTCACTTGTGTGGGTAGGCCTAGCGCCCGTGACAGGAAATGCCCCAAAGCGCAACGTGGACACAGCCAAATTGGTGAAGGAAAACAGAGGTGTTTTTTGCAAAGTGCCTACCTGTAGATTTTGGCCTGTAGCTCAGCCGCCACATAGGGAAACCTACCAAACCTGTATTTTTCTGAAAACTAGAGACCTAGGGGAATCCAAGATGGGGTGACTTGTGTGGCTCGGACCAGGTTCTGTTACCCAGAATCCTTTGCAAACTTCAAAATTTGGCTAAAAAAACACATGTTCCTCACATTTCTGTGGCAGAAAGTTCTGGAATCTGAGAGGAGCCACGAATTTCCTTCCACCCAGCGTTCCCCCACATCTCCCGATAAAAATGATACCTCACTTGTGTGGGTAGGCCTAGCGCCCGTGACAGGAAATGCCCCAAAGCGCAACGTGGACACATCACAGAAAACAGACCTGATTTTAGCAAAGTGCCTACCTGCAGATTTTGGCCTGTAGCTCAGCCGCCACCTAGGGAAACCTACCAAACCTGTGCATTTCTGAAAACTAGAGACCTAGGGGAATCCAAGATGGGGCTACTTGTGTGGCTCGGACCAGGTTCTGTTACCCAGAAACCTTTGCAAACCTCAAAATCTGGCTAAAAAAACACATGTTCCTCACATTTCTGTGGCAGAAAGTTCTGGAATCTGAGAGGAGCCACGAATTTCCTTCCACCCAGCGTTCCCCCACGTCTCCCGATAAAAATGATACCTCACTTGTGTGGGTAGGCCTAGCGCCTGTGACAGGAAATGCCCCAAAGCGCAACGTGGACACATCACAGAAAACAGACCTGTTTTTAGCAAAGTGCCTACCTGCAGATTTTGGCCAGTAGCTCAGCCGCCACCTAGGGAAACCTACCAAACCTGTGCATTTCTGAAAACTAGAGACGTAGGGGAATCCAAGATGGGGTGACTTGTGTGGCTCGGACCAGGTTCTGTTACCCAGAATCCTTTGCAAACCTCAAAATTTGGCTAAAAAAACACATGTTCCTCACATTTCTGTGGCAGAAAGTTCTGGAATCTGAGAGGAGCCACAAATTTCCTTCCACCCAGCGTTCCCCCACGTCTCCCGATAAAAATGATACCTCACTTGTGTGGGTAGGCCTAGCGCCCGTGACAGGAAATTCCCCAAAGCGCAACGTGGACACAGCCAAATTGGTGAAGGAAAACAGAGGTGTTTTTTGCAAAGTGCCTACCTGTAGATTTTGGCCTGTAGCTCAGCCGCCACATAGGGAAACCTACCAAACCTGTGCATTTCTGAAAACTAGAGACCTAGGGGAATCCAAGATGGGGTGACTTGTGTGGCTCGGACCAGGTTCTGTTACCCAGAATCCTTTGCAAACCTCAAAATTTGGCTAAAAAAACACATGTTCCTCACATTTCTGTGGCAGAAAGTTCTGGAATCTGAGAGGAGCCACGAATTTCCTTCCACCCAGCGTTCCCCCACATCTCCCGATAAAAATGATACCTCACTTGTGTGGGTAGGCCTAGCGCCCGTGACAGGAAATGCCCTAAAGCGCAACGTGGACACATCACAGAAAACAGACCTGATTTTAGCAAAGTGCCTACCTGCAGATTTTGGCCTGTAGCTCAGCCGCCACCTCGGGAAACCTACCAAACCTGTGCATTTCTGAAAACTAGAGACCTAGGGAAATCCAAGATGGGGCGACTTGTGTGGCTCGGACCAGGTTCTGTTACCCAGAATCCTTTGCAAACCTCAAAATTTGGCTAAAAAAACACATGTTCCTCACATTTCTGTGGCAGAAAGTTCTGGAATCTGAGAGGAGCCACGATTTTCCTTCCACCCAGTGTTCCCCCATATCTCCCGATAAAAATGATACCTCACTTGTGTGGGTAGGCCTAGCGCCCGTGACAGGAAATGCCCCAAAGCGCAACGTGGACACATCACAGAAAACAGACCTGATTTTAGCAAAGTGCCTACCTGCAGATTTTGGCCTGTAGCTCAGCCGCCACCTAGGGAAACCTACCAAACCTGTGCATTTCTGAAAACTAGAGACCTAGGGCAAACCAAGATGGGGCGACTTGTGTGGCTCGGACCAGGTTCTGTTACCCAGAATCCTTTGCAAATCTCAAAATTTGGCTAAAAAAACACATGTTCCTCACATTTCTGTGGCAGAAAGTTCTGGAATCTGAGAGGAGCCACGAGTTTCCTTCCACCCAGCGTTCCCCCACGTCTCCCGATAAAAATGATACCTCACTTGTGTGGGTAGGCCTAGCGCCCGTGACAGGAAACGCCCCAAAGCGCAACGTGGACACAGCCAAATTGGTGGAGGAAAACAGAGGTGTTTTTTGCAAAGTGCCTACCTGTAGATTTTGGCCTGTAGCTCAGCCGCCACATAGGGAAACCTACCAAACCTGTGCATTTCTGAAAACTAGAGACCTAGGGGAATCCAAGATGGGGTGACTTGTGTGGCTCGGACCAGGTTCTGTTACCCAGAATCCTTTGCAAACCTCAAAATTTGGCTAAAAAAACACATGTTCCTCACATTTCTGTGGCAGAAAGTTCTGGAATCTGAGAGGAGCCACGAATTTCCTTCCAACCAGAGTTCCCCCATGTCTCCCGATACAAAGGATACCTCACTTGTGTGGGTAGGCCTAGCGCCCGTGACAGGAAATGCCCCAAAGCGCAACGTGGACACATCACAGAAAACAGACCTGTTTTTAGCAAAGTGCCTACCTGATAAATTTTGGCCTGTAGCTCAGCTGCCACCTAGGGAAACCTACCAAACCTGTGCATTTCTGAAAACTAGAGACCTAGGGAAATCCAAGATGGGGTGACTTGTGTGGCTCGGACCAGGTTCTGTTACCCAGAATCCTTTGCAAACGTCAATATTTGGCTAAAAAAACACATGTTCCTCACATTTCTGTGGCAGAAAGTTCTGGAATCTGAGAGGAGCCACGAATTTCCTTCCACCCAGCGTTCCCCCACGTCTCCCGATAAAAATGATACCTCACTTGTGTGGGTAGGCCTAGCGCCCGTGACAGGATATGCCCCAAAACGCAACGTGGACACATCACATTTTTTCATTGAAAACAGAGCCTACCTGTAGATTTTGGCCTCTAGCTCAGCCGGCACCTAGGGAAACCTACCAAACCTGTGCATTTCTGAAAACTAGAGACCTAGGGGAATCCAAGATGGGGTGACTTGTGTGGCTCGGACCAGGTTCTGTTACCCAGAATCCTTTGCAAACCTCAAAATTTGGCTAAAAAAATACATGTTCCTAACATTTCTGTGGCAGAAAGTTCTGGAATCTGAGAGGAGCCACGAATTTCCTTCCACCCAGCGTTCCCCCACGTCTCCCGATAAAAATGATACCTCACTTGTGTGGGTAGGCCTAGCGCCCGCGACAGGTAACGCCCCAAACCGCAACGTGGACACATCCAAATTTGTGAAGGAAAACAGAGGTGTTTTTTGCAAAGTGCCTACCTGTAGATTTTGGCCTGTAGCTCAGCCGCCACCTAGGGAAACCTACCAAACCTGTGCATTTCTGAAAACTAGAGACCTAGGGGAATCCAAGATGGGGTGACTTGTGTGGCTCGGACCAGGTTCTGTTACCCAGAATCCTTTGCAAACCTCAAAATTTGGCTAAAAAAACACATGTTCCTCACATTTCTGTGGCAGAAAGTTCTGGAATCTGAGAGGAGCCACAAATTTCCTTCCACCCAGCGTTCCCCCACGTCTCCCGATAAAAATGATACCTCACTTGTGTGGGTAGGCCTAGCGCCCGTGACAGGAAATGCCCCAAAGCGCAACGTGGACACAGCCAAATTGGTGAAGGAAAACAGAGGTGTTTTTTGCAAAGTGCCTACCTGTAGATTTTGGCCTGTAGCTCAGCCGCCACATAGGGAAACCTACCAATCCTGTGCATTTCTGAAAACTAGAGACGTAGGGGAATCCAAGATGGGGTGACTTGTGTGGCTCGGACCAGGTTCTGTTACCCAGAATCCTTTGCAAACCTCAAAATTTGGCTAAAAAAACACATGTTCCTCACATTTCTGTGGCAGAAAGTTCTGCAATCTGAGAGGAGCCACAAATTTCCTTCCACCCAGCGTTCCCCCACGTCTCCCGATAAAAATGATACCTCACTTGTGTGGGTAGGCCTAGCGCCCGTGACAGGAAATGCCCCAAAGCGCAACGTGGACACAGCCAAATTGGTGAAGGAAAACAGAGGTGTTTTTTGCAAAGTGCCTACCTGTAGATTTTGGCCTGTAGCTCAGCCGCCACATAGGGAAACCTACCAAACCTGTGTTTTTCTGAAAACTAGAGACCTAGGGGAATCCAAGATGGGGTGACTTGTGTGGCTCGGACCAGGTTCTGTTACCCAGAATCCTTTGCAAACCTCAAAATTTGGCTAAAAAAACACATGTTCCTCACATTTCTGTGGCAGAAAGTTCTGGAATCTGAGAGGAGCCAAGAATTTCCTTCCACCCAGCGTTCCCCCACATCTCCCGATAAAAATGATACCTCACTTGTGTGGGTAGGCCTAGCGCCCGTGACAGGAAATGCCCCAAAGCGCAACGTGGACACATCACAGAAAACAGACCTGATTTTAGCAAAGTGCCTACCTGCAGATTTTGGCCTGTAGCTCAGCCGCCACCTAGGGAAACCTACCAAAGCTGTGCATTTCTGAAAACTAGAGACCTAGGGAAATCCAAGATGGGGCGACTTGTGTGGCTCGGACCAGGTTCTGTTACCCAGAATCCTTTGCAAACCTCAAAATTTGGCTAAAAAAACACATGTTCCTCACATTTCTGTGGCAGAAAGTTCTGGAATCTGAGAGCAGCCACGAATTTCCTTCCACCCAGCGTTCCCCCACGTCTCCCGATAAAAATGATACCTCACTTGTGTGGGTAGGCCTAGCGCCTGTGACAGGAAATGCCCCAAAGCGCAACGTGGACACATCACAGAAAACAGACCTGTTTTTAGCAAAGTGCCTACCTGCAGATTTTGGCCTGTAGCTCAGCCGCCACCTAGGGAAACCTACCAAACCTGTGCATTTCTGAAAACTAGAGACGTAGGGGAATCCAAGATGGGGTGACTTGTGTGGCTCGGACCAGGTTCTGTTACCCAGAATCCTTTGCAAACCTCAAAATTTGGCTAAAAAAACACATGTTCCTCACATTTCTGTGGCAGAAAGTTCTGGAATCTGAGAGGAGCCACAAATTTCCTTCCACCCAGCGTTCCCCCACGTCTCCCGATAAAAATGATACCTCACTTGTGTGGGTAGGCCTAGCGCCCGTGACAGGAAATGCCCCAAAGCGCAACGTGGACACAGCCAAATTGGTGAAGGAAAACAGAGGTGTTTTTTGCAAAGTGCCTACCTGTAGATTTTGGCCTGTAGCTCAGCCGCCACATAGGGAAACCTACCAAACCTGTGCATTTCTGAAAACTAGAGACCTAGGGAAATCCAAGATGGGGTGACTTGTGTGGCTCGGACCAGGTTCTGTTACCCAGAATCCTTTGCAAACCTCAAAATTTGGTTAAAAAAACACATGTTCCTCACATTTCTGTGGCAGAAAGTTCTGGAATCTGAGAGGAGCCACAAATTTCCTTCCACCCAGCGTTCCCCCACGTCTCCCGATAAAAATGATACCTCACTTGTGTGGGTAGGCCTAGCGCCCGTGACAGGAAATTCCCCAAAGCGCAACGTGGACACAGCCAAATTGGTGAAGGAAAACAGAGGTGTTTTTTGCAAAGTGCCTACCTGTAGATTTTGGCCTGTAGCTCAGCCGCCACATAGGGAAACCTACCAAACCTGTGCATTTCTGAAAACTAGAGACCTAGGGGAATCCAAGATGGGGTGACTTGTGTGGCTCGGACCAGGTTCTGTTACCCAGAATCCTTTGCAAACCTCAAAATTTGGCTAAAAAAACACATGTTCCTCACATTTCTGTGGCAGAAAGTTCTGGAATCTGAGAGGAGCCACGAATTTCCTTCCACCCAGCGTTCCCCCACATCTCCCGATAAAAATGATACCTCACTTGTGTGGGTAGGCCTAGCGCCCGTGACAGGAAATGCCCCAAAGCGCAACGTGGACACATCACAGAAAACAGACCTGATTTTAGCAAAGTGCCTACCTGCAGATTTTGGCCTGTAGCTCAGCCGCCACCTCGGGAAACCTACCAAACCTGTGCATTTCTGAAAACTAGAGACCTAGGGAAATCCAAGATGGGGCGACTTGTGTGGCTCGGACCAGGTTCTGTTACCCAGAATCCTTTGCAAACCTCAAAATTTGGCTAAAAAAACACATGTTCCTCACATTTCTGTGGCAGAAAGTTCTGGAATCTGAGAGGAGCCACGATTTTCCTTCCACCCAGCGTTCCCCCACATCTCCCGATAAAAATGATACCTCACTTGTGTGGGTAGGCCTGGCGCCCGTGACAGGAAATGCCCCAAAGCGCAACGTGGACACATCACAGAAAACAGACCTGATTTTAGCAAAGTGCCTACCTGCAGATTTTGGCCTGTAGCTCAGCCGCCACCTAGGGAAACCTACCAAACCTGTGCATTTCTGAAAACTAGAGACCTAGGGCAAACCAAGATGGGGCGACTTGTGTGGCTCGGACCAGGTTCTGTTACCCAGAATCCTTTGCAAACCTCAAAATTTGGCTAAAAAAACACATGTTCCTCACATTTCTGTGGCAGAAAGTTCTGGAATCTGAGAGGAGCCACGAGTTTCCTTCCACCCAGCGTTCCCCCACGTCTCCCGATAAAAATGATACCTCACTTGTGTGGGTAGGCCTAGCGCCCGTGACAGGAAACGCCCCAAAGCGCAACGTGGACACTGCCAAATTGGTGGAGGAAAACAGAGGTGTTTTTTGCAAAGTGCCTACCTGTAGATTTTGGCCTGTAGCTCAGCCGCCACATAGGGAAACCTACCAAACCTGTGCATTTCTGAAAACTAGAGACCTAGGGGAATCCAAGATGGGGTGACTTGTGTGGCTCGGACCAGGTTCTGTTACCCAGAATCCTTTGCAAACCTCAAAATTTGGCTAAAAAAACACATGTTCCTCACATTTCTGTGGCAGAAAGTTCTGGAATCTGAGAGGAGCCACGAATTTCCTTCCAACCAGAGTTCCCCCATGTCTCCCGATACAAATGATACCTCACTTGTGTGGGTAGGCCTAGCGCCCGTGACAGGAAATGCCCCAAAGCGCAACGTGGACACATCACAGAAAACAGACCTGTTTTTAGCAAAGTGCCTACCTGATAAATTTTGGCCTGTAGCTCAGCTGCCACCTAGGGAAACCTACCAAACCTGTGCATTTCTGAAAACTAGAGACCTAGGGAAATCCAAGATGGGGTGACTTGTGTGGCTCGGACCAGGTTCTGTTACCCAGAATCCTTTGCAAACGTCAACATTTGGCTAAAAAAACACATGTTCCTCACATTTCTGTGGCAGAAAGTTCTGGAATCTGAGAGGAGCCACGAATTTCCTTCCACCCAGCGTTCCCCCACGTCTCCCGATAAAAATTATACCTCACTTGTGTGGGTAGGCCTAGCGCCCGTGACAGGATATGCCCCAAAACGCAACGTGGACACATCACATTTTTTCATTGAAAACAGAGCCTACCTGTAGATTTTGGCCTCTAGCTCAGCCGGCACCTAGGGAAACCTACCAAACCTGTGCATTTCTGAAAACTAGAGACCTAGGGGAATCCAAGATGGGGTGACTTGTGTGGCTCGGACCAGGTTCTGTTACCCAGAATCCTTTGCAAACCTCAAAATTTGGCTAAAAAAATACATGTTCCTAACATTTCTGTGGCAGAAAGTTCTGGAATCTGAGAGGAGCCACGAATTTCCTTCCACCCAGCGTTCCCCCACGTCTCCCGATAAAAATGATACCTCACTTGTGTGGGTAGGCCTAGCGCCCGCGACAGGAAACGCCCCAAACCGCAACGTGGACACATCCAAATTTGTGAAGGAAAACAGAGGTGTTTTTTGCAAAGTGCCTACCTGTAGATTTTGGCCTGTAGCTCAGCCGCCACCTAGGGAAACCTACCAAACCTGTGCATTTCTGAAAACTAGAGACCTAGGGGAATCCAAGATGGGGTGACTTGTGTGGCTCGGACCAGGTTCTGTTACCCAGAATCCTTTGCAAACCTCAAAATTTGGCTAAAAAAACACATGTTCCTCACATTTCTGTGGCAGAAAGTTCTGGAATCTGAGAGGAGCCACAAATTTCCTTCCACCCAGCGTTCCCCCACGTCTCCCGATCAAAATGATACCTCACTTGTGTGGGTAGGCCTAGCGCCCGTGACAGGAAATGCCCCAAAGCGCAACGTGGACACAGCCAAATTGGTGAAGGAAAACAGAGGTGTTTTTTGCAAAGTGCCTACCTGTAGATTTTGGCCTGTAGCTCAGCCGCCACATAGGGAAACCTACCAAACCTGTGCATTTCTGAAAACTAGAGACGTAGGGGAATCCAAGATGGGGTGACTTGTGTGGCTCGGACCAGGTTCTGTTACCCAGAATCCTTTGCAAACCTCAAAATTTGGCTAAAAAAACACATGTTCCTCACATTTCTGTGGCAGAAAGTTCTGCAATCTGAGAGGAGCCACAAATTTCCTTCCACCCAGCGTTCCCCCACGTCTCCCGATAAAAATGATACCTCACTTGTGTGGGTAGGCCTAGCGCCCGTGACAGGAAATGCCCCAAAGCGCAACGTGGACACAGCCAAATTGGTGAAGGAAAACAGAGGTGTTTTTTGCAAAGTGCCTACCTGTAGATTTTGGCCTGTAGCTCAGCCGCCACATAGGGAAACCTACCAAACCTGTGCATTTCTGAAAACTAGAGACCTAGGGAAATCCAAGATGGGGTGACTTGTGTGGCTCGGACCAGGTTCTGTTACCCAGAATCCTTTGCAAACCTCAAAATTTGGTTAAAAAAACACATGTTCCTCACATTTCTGTGGCAGAAAGTTCTGGAATCTGAGAGGAGCCACAAATTTCCTTCCACCCAGCGTTCCCCCACGTCTCCCGATAAAAATGATACCTCACTTGTGTGGGTAGGCCTAGCGCCCGTGACAGGAAATTCCCCAAAGCGCAACGTGGACACAGCCAAATTGGTGAAGGAAAACAGAGGTGTTTTTTGCAAAGTGCCTACCTGTAGATTTTGGCCTGTAGCTCAGCCGCCACATAGGGAAACCTACCAAACCTGTGCATTTCTGAAAACTAGAGACCTAGGGGAATCCAAGATGGGGTGACTTGTGTGGCTCGGACCAGGTTCTGTTACCCAGAATCCTTTGCAAACCTCAAAATTTGGCTAAAAAAACACATGTTCCTCACATTTTTGTGGCAGAAAGTTCTGGAATCTGAGAGGAGCCACGAATTTCCTTCCACCCAGCGTTCCCCCACATCTCCCGATAAAAATGATACCTCACTTGTGTGGGTAGGCCTAGCGCCCGTGACAGGAAATGCCCCAAAGCGCAACGTGGACACATCACAGAAAACAGACCTGATTTTAGCAAAGTGCCTACCTGCAGATTTTGGCCTGTAGCTCAGCCGCCACCTCGGGAAACCTACCAAACCTGTGCATTTCTGAAAACTAGAGACCTAGGGAAATCCAAGATGGGGCGACTTGTGTGGCTCGGACCAGGTTCTGTTACCCAGAATCCTTTGCAAACCTCAAAATTTGGCTAAAAAAACACATGTTCCTCACATTTCTGTGGCAGAAAGTTCTGGAATCTGAGAGGAGCCACGATTTTCCTTCCACCCAGCGTTCCCCCACATCTCCCGATAAAAATGATACCTCACTTGTGTGGGTAGGCCTGGCGCCCGTGACAGGAAATGCCCCAAAGCGCAACGTGGACACATCACAGAAAACAGACCTGATTTTAGCAAAGTGCCTACCTGCAGATTTTGGCCTGTAGCTCAGCCGCCACCTAGGGAAACCTACCAAACCTGTGCATTTCTGAAAACTAGAGACCTAGGGCAAACCAAGATGGGGCGACTTGTGTGGCTCGGACCAGGTTCTGTTACCCAGAATCCTTTGCAAACCTCAAAATTTGGCTAAAAAAACACATGTTCCTCACATTTCTGTGGCAGAAAGTTGTGGAATCTGAGAGGAGCCACGAGTTTCCTTCCACCCAGCGTTCCCCCACGTCTCCCGATAAAAATGATACCTCACTTGTGTGGGTAGGCCTAGCGCCCGTGACAGGAAACGCCCCAAAGCGCAACGTGGACACTGCCAAATTGGTGGAGGAAAACAGAGGTGTTTTTTGCAAAGTGCCTACCTGTAGATTTTGGCCTGTAGCTCAGCCGCCACATAGGGAAACCTACCAAACCTGTGCATTTCTGAAAACTAGAGACCTAGGGCAAACCAAGATGGGGCGACTTGTGTGGCTCGGACCAGGTTCTGTTACCCAGAATCCTTTGCAAACCTCAAAATTTGGCTAAAAAAACACATGTTCCTCACATTTCTGTGGCAGAAAGTTGTGGAATCTGAGAGGAGCCACGATTTTCCTTCCACCCAGCGTTCCCCCACGTCTCCCGATAAAAATGATACCTCACTTGTGTGGGTAGGCCTAGCGCCTGTGACAGGAAATGCCCCAAAGCGCAACGTGGACACATCACAGAAAACAGACCTGTTTTTAGCAAAGTGCCTACCTGCAGATTTTGGCCTGTAGCTCAGCCGCCACCTAGGGAAACCTACCAAACCTGTGCATTTCTGAAAACTAGAGACGTAGGGGAATCCAAGATGGGGTGACTTGTGTGGCTCGGACCAGGTTCTGTTACCCAGAATCCTTTGCAAACCTCAAAATTTGGCTAAAAAAACACATGTTCCTCACATTTCTGTGGCAGAAAGTTCTGGAATCTGAGAGGAGCCACAAATTTCCTTCCACCCAGCGTTCCCCCACGTCTCCCGATAAAAATGATACCTCACTTGTGTGGGTAGGCCTAGCGCCCGTGACAGGAAATGCCCCAAAGCGCAACGTGGACACAGCCAAATTGGTGAAGGAAAACAGAGGTGTTTTTTGCAAAGTGCCTACCTGTAGATTTTGGCCTGTAGCTCAGCCGCCACATAGGGAAACCTACCAAACCTGTGCATTTCTGAAAACTAGAGACCTAGGGAAATCCAAGATGGGGTGACTTGTGTGGCTCGGACCAGGTTCTGTTACCCAGAATCCTTTGCAAACCTCAAAATTTGGCTAAAAAAACACATGTTCCTCACATTTCTGTGGCAGAAAGTTCTGGAATCTGAGAGGAGCCACAAATTTCCTTCCACCCAGCGTTCCCCCACGTCTCCCGATAAAAATGATACCTCACTTGTGTGGGTAGGCCTAGCGCCCGTGACAGGAAATTCCCCAAAGCGCAACGTGGACACAGCCAAATTGGTGAAGGAAAACAGAGGTGTTTTTTGCAAAGTGCCTACCTGTAGATTTTGGCCTGTAGCTCAGCCGCCACATAGGGAAACCTACCAAACCTGTGCATTTCTGAAAACTAGAGACCTAGGGGAATCCAAGATGGGGTGACTTGTGTGGCTCGGACCAGGTTCTGTTACCCAGAATCCTTTGCAAACCTCAAAATTTGGCTAAAAAAACACATGTTCCTCACATTTCTGTGGCAGAAAGTTCTGGAATCTGAGAGGAGCCACGAATTTCCTTCCACCCAGCGTTCCCCCACATCTCCCGATAAAAATGATACCTCACTTGTGTGGGTAGGCCTAGCGCCCGTGACAGGAAATGCCCCAAAGCGCAACGTGGACACATCACAGAAAACAGACCTGATTTTAGCAAAGTGCCTACCTGCAGATTTTGGCCTGTAGCTCAGCCGCCACCTCGGGAAACCTACCAAACCTGTGCATTTCTGAAAACTAGAGACCTAGGGAAATCCAAGATGGGGCGACTTGTGTGGCTCGGACCAGGTTTTGTTACCCAGAATCCTTTGCAAACCTCAAAATTTGGCTAAAAAAACACATGTTCCTCACATTTCTGTGGCAGAAAGTTCTGGAATCTGAGAGGAGCCACGATTTTCCTTCCACCCAGCGTTCCCCCACATCTCCCGATAAAAATGATACCTCACTTGTGTGGGTAGGCCTAGCGCCCGTGACAGGAAATGCCCCAAAGCGCAACGTGGACACATCACAGAAAACAGACCTGATTTTAGCAAAGTGCCTACCTGCAGATTTTGGCCTGTAGCTCAGCCGCCACCTAGGGAAACCTACCAAACCTGTGCATTTCTGAAAACTAGAGACCTAGGGCAAACCAAGATGGGGCGACTTGTGTGGCTCGGACCAGGTTCTGTTACCCAGAATCCTTTGCAAACCTCAAAATGTGGCTAAAAAAACACATGTTCCTCACATTTCTGTGGCAGAAAGTTCTGGAATCTGAGAGGAGCCACAAATTTCCTTCCACCCAGCGTTCCCCCACGTCTCCCGATAAAAATTATACCTCACTTGTGTGGGTAGGCCTAGCGCCCGTGACAGGAAATCCCCCAAAGCGCAACGTGGACACAGCCAAATTGGTGAAGGAAAACAGAGGTGTTTTTTGCAAAGTGCCTACCTGTAGATTTTGGCCTGTAGCTCAGCCGCCACATAGGGAAACCTACCAAACCTGTGCATTTCTGAAAACTAGAGACCTAGGGGAATCCAAGATGGGGTGACTTGTGTGGCTCGGACCAGGTTCTGTTACCCAGAATCCTTTGCAAACCTCAAAATTTGGCTAAAAAAACACATGTTCCTCACATTTCTGTGGCAGAAAGTTCTGGAATCTGAGAGGAGCCACGAGTTTCCTTCCACCCAGCGTTCCCCCACGTCTCCCGATAAAAATGATACCTCACTTGTGTGGGTAGGCCTAGCGCCCGTGACAGGAAACGCCCCAAAGCGCAACGTGGACACAGCCAAATTGGTGGAGGAAAACAGAGGTGTTTTTTGCAAAGTGCCTACCTGTAGATTTTGGCCTGTAGCTCAGCCGCCACATAGGGAAACCTACCAAACCTGTGCATTTCTGAAAACTAGAGACCTAGGGGAATCCAAGATGGGGTGACTTGTGTGGCTCGGACCAGGTTCTGTTACCCAGAATCCTTTGCAAACCTCAAAATTTGGCTAAAAAAACACATGTTCCTCACATTTCTGTGGCAGAAAGTTCTGGAATCTGAGAGGAGCCACGAATTTCCTTCCAACCAGAGTTCCCCCACGTCTCCCGATACAAATGATACCTCACTTGTGTGGGTAGGCCTAGCGCCCGTGACACGAAATGCCCCAAAGCGCAACGTGGACACATCACAGAAAACAGACCTGTTTTTAGCAAAGTGCCTACCTGCAGATTTTGGCCTGTAGCTCAGCTGCCACCTAGGGAAACCTACCAAACCTGTGCATTTCTGAAAACTAGAGACCTAGGGAAATCCAAGATGGGGTGACTTGTGTGGCTCGGACCAGGTTCTGTTACCCAGAATCCTTTGCAAACGTCAACATTTGGCTAAAAAAACACATGTTCCTCACATTTCTGTGGCAGAAAGTTCTGGAATCTGAGAGGAGCCACGAATTTCCTTCCACCCAGCGTTCCCCCACGTCTCCCGATAAAAATGATACCTCACTTGTGTGGGTAGGCCTAGCGCCCGTGACAGGATATGCCCCAAAACGCAACGTGGACACATCACATTTTTTCATTGAAAACAGAGCCTACCTGTAGATTTTGGCCTCTAGCTCAGCCGGCACCTAGGGAAACCTACCAAACCTGTGCATTTCTGAAAACTAGAGACCTAGGGGAATCCAAGATGGGGTGACTTGTGTGGCTCGGACCAGGTTCTGTTACCCAGAATCCTTTGCAAACCTCAAAATTTGGCTAAAAAAATACATGTTCCTAACATTTCTGTGGCAGAAAGTTCTGGAATCTGAGAGGAGCCACGAATTTTTTTCCACCCAGCGTTCCCCCACGTCTCCCGATAAAAATGATACCTCACTTGTGTGGGTAGGCCTAGCGCCCGCGACAGGAAACGCCCCAAACCGCAACGTGGACACATCCAAATTTGTGAAGGAAAACAGAGGTGTTTTTTGCAAAGTGCCTACCTGTAGATTTTGGCCTGTAGCTCAGCCGCCACCTAGGGAAACCTACCAAACCTGTGCATTTCTGAAAACTAGAGACCTAGGGGAATCCAAGATGGGGTGACTTGTGTGGCTCGGACCAGGTTCTGTTACCCAGAATCCTTTGCAAACCTCAAATTCTGTCTAAAAAAACACATTTTCCACACATTTCGGTGACAGAAAGTTCTGGAATCTGAGTGGAGCCACAAATTTCCTTCCACCCAGCGTTCCCCCAAGTCTCCCGATAAAAATGATACCTCACTTGTGTGGGTGGGCCAGGTGCCTGCAACAGAATATGGCCCAAAACTTGTAGAGATAGAGGGGATAGCACAGCAAGTTTATAAGGACATATTCTTTTATACATCATTAGACTGACTCTGCTTTGGGGACCCACATAAGTGAGGTGTCATTTTACTTGGGAGGCTGAGGGGAACACTGGGGAGTAGGAATTTTGTGCTGGAGTGGTGATCCTACGAAGAAAAGTAAGGAAAATATGCTTTTTTAAGCACATTTTGAGGTTTACAGAGGAGTCTGGGTAAGACAATGTTCGGGGATTCACGCAAGCCACACCTCCCTGGACTCCTTGGGGTGTCTAGTTTTATAAAATGTCTGGGTTTGGTAGGTTTCTCTAGATGAAGGCCGCACACAGGACCAAAAACATAGGTGCCCTCTCCCCCCCAAACACAGGTAGTTTTGTAATATATCGTTTTGATGTGCCCACATACGTCCGTGATGTGCCAAACACTAAAATTTTGAAAAGAAACACAGTTAGGTTATGTGAAAAAGACCCCTCACCCACCAACCAAGTTGGTGGCATGCTTCATCATTGGGGTCCCACCTGAGGCACCTAGCGTGTCACAGGTGTGCTGCGACGCCTGATTACAGCGGAGCAGGTTTTGTCATTTTTACCACACATACTGGTTGGATTTGGCACGAGGGTGAGTGATGGTTCAGTGGATCAAATTTTACTAACAAGAGCTTTCACAAAAATGAAATGCACTGTTAGTAACTGAAAGGCAAAAAACTGAACCAATGACTCACAGCTCGTGAGCTGTAAAGCCGCGACAAGGCACCAACCGCTTTACAGTCCATTCACACAAGTTTCATACATGACACACACAAGGCCATTCACACCGCCAGCCACGGGCCCAGCACATTACAACACTCACATCGACAGACAGCGCCACTCAAGGGCCCATCACTTACATACGCCCACATGCCTGATACAACAATCACACCAGCTGATGGGAGTGTGTGGACTGGTGTTTGGCTGGCAGTGTGTTGCAGTAGCCAACAGCAAGTCAATATGTACACTCTCAGCCAAGCCCCACTCCACCCACAATGGCATCATTTTTTTTTTTTTTAACAGAGGAACCCCTAACTAAGTAGAAAGAATCACAAAACTACAAACACAAAAGCTCTAACTAAGAACATGACAGAAATGCTAACCATGAAACTAAACACATGAAAATACAAAACAGACATGAGTTTACACTCTTCTGGGTGTGGTAATTCTTAAAACAAGCACCGACACACAGCCCAGGCTTTGAAGGACAATCTGGGCAGTACATTCGAGTCTCCCTCCGGATACCTCTTCGAAAACACACTCTACATTTCTTAGCTGGAAAGTCTTTTTTGGGTGTGGGAGGAATGTGCTCAGCAAAGTGGCGATCTTTCAATCTAGCCACATCCTCCACCACTGCTCCTCTAGGAACTCTGGCCTGTTCCACCACAATAAGGCTCTCTATCACTGACTCCTGAAATTTCACAAATGTCATCTTTGACTCTGGAGACCTATCCCTAAACACAATAAAAGCATTGAAGGTTGCTAAGTGGAAGAGGTGAAGTGCTAACTTCTTATACCAAACGTAAGACTTACGAATAGCAGTATAAGGTTCCAACCTCTGGTCAACTCTATCTACACCTCCCATGTGCTTATTATAATCTAAAATGCACACAGGTTTGCGCACTTCAGCAACCTGGCCCCAAACAGTCACAGGGGAAGTACTCTCATCATGGATGGTACTTAGCATGTAGACATCCCTCTTGTCTGAAAATTTCAAAGCTAGCAGCTCCTCGTTCCGCAAGGCAGAGCACTGTCCTCTCTCAAGTTTTTTACAGACAAGCTCCCTTGGATAGCCTTTCCGGTTAGAACGGATTGTGCCACAAGCAACTGTGTCCACTCTAAACAATTCCTTGAACAATTGCACACCAGTGTAGAAGTTATCTACATACAAATGGTGACCTTTGTTGAACAGTCGTCTACCAAGATCCCACACAATTTTCTCAGTAACTCCAAAAGTGGGAGGACAACCAGGGGGGTCAATATTGGAATCCCTACCAGTGTACACACGGAAACTATACACATATCCTGTCCTACTTTCAGACAGCATATACAATTTATTTCCATATCGTGCCCTTTTGCTAGGAATGTACTGCCTAAAAACCAAACGACCCTTGAAGAGGACCAAAGACTCGTCCACACTTAACTCTTTGCCTGGAACATAGACCTCCGAAAACCGATCTACAAAATGATCAAGGACAGGCCTAATCTTAAAAAGACGGTCAGAATCTGGGTGATCTCGTGGCAAGGCTAAAGCATTGTCAACAAAATGCAGCATCCTAAGAAGAAGCAAATACCGATTACGACTCATGGTCGCTGGAAATATAGCTGTTGCCATCAAGGGACTAGTAGACCAATAAGAAGCCAGTGACGGCTTCCTTATCAAACCCATCAAAAAAGTCAAACCCAAAAACTTTTTTAACTCCTCCAAATTTGTGGGAATCCACTGGGCAGCTCTAGAGTGTGGCCTAAGTCTAGCAGCGTTGTCCCTCAAATGCTGCTCCGCATACAAATTAGTCTGCTCAACAATCTCTTCCAAAAACACATCATCCATGAATAACTCAAAGAAATTGATAGGCATAAAGTTCTCTGTATTGGCGTTACACCCCGGGAGACCAGTAAAGGCAGGCAACTCTGGCTGCTCCATGTTTGGGGCAACCCAGACATCAGGTCTTATAAGGGGAAACCTTTCAGCCCCAGGTTGCTGCACTATTGGCACATCAATGTCCTCCTCTAAAACAGGCCCTTCATCTGCACTGAGTGTGCCTTCATCATCAGAAGATTCCCCTCCAAGAGAAACATCACTGCCAGAATCTCTGACTTCCTCCTCTGCCTCAGATGCAGAGTCCGTCTCATAGTCATTATCAGACTGTGACTCAAAAAGCATACCAACCACCTGCTGAGCGGTCATCCTGCGGCTAGCCATGATCTCTCCTGCTAAAATTAACTGGACAAATTCACCACCAACAACCAGCACTGTGTAAGACAAGTAACAAAGTGTAGCTTTGTTAGTAAGAGTTATAAACTCAAAAACTATACCGCTCACTTGCCTGAAAAAGCTTGATTCACCAGCTACTACACAGCAATCACCAATGATATCCCACTAAAAATAAATAAAGAAAGGCAAATTAGAAATAAGACAAAACAAATATCATTGTGCACAAACCTAAGGACAATTTCACACACAATCCTGCATTTAGTACACCCCCTACAAACATGTCATTCATGCATGGCAACAATACTCCTTTGGAGAAAATTGTTTTTACTTACCTAAAACATGCAACTGTGCAAACTGCAGGTCAACCACGCCAAAACCGCAAGGAGCCACAGCAAATAAAGCAAAAGCTTTGAACTAGAACAAAAAGGAGGAAAACATTTTTTATCACAAATGCAAAGACTTCTTCAGTTGACAAACACCCCACCATCAAACATTTAGAAATTGGTGCCTAAGTGGATTCTGCCATAGGGGCAGATGGGCCTACTAATAAAATAGGCCTGTCTACCCCAAGGAAGCCAGAAAATACCTTTAGTAGTGTGTCCCCATGGAGAGCGACCCTTGCCAAAGGGGACAGCCCTAAAAAAAAAAAAAAAAAACACACACAACACTATACCTGGTGCCTAAGTGGCTTCTACCCGCCTTGGGGGCAGGTGGGCCTAACAAAATAGGCCCATCTGCCCCCAGGGGGTGTAGAAATGGGCAACAGGTCAATGCCCCCCTTGGGGGGGGGCGCCCCGTGACCAAGGGGACGCCCCCCCACAAAAATAAAAAAATAAAAAAAATCCCTGGCGTTCTAGTGGTTTCTGCCCCCCTTGGGGGCAGACCAGCCTAAAAATAATAGGCTGATCTGTCTCCAAGGGGTGCAGAAATGGCCTGGGTACATGTGCCCCCAAAGTGGGGGGCGACCCTTGCCCAAGGCCCCCCCCATCCACTAACACACACACACACACACACTATCCCTGGTGTCTAAGTGACTTCTGCCCCCCTTGGGGGCAGGTGGGCCTAACATAATAGGCCCATCTGCCCCCAGGGGGTGTAGAAATGGCCAACAGGTCAATGCCACCCTTGGGGGGGGGCGCCCCGTGACCAAGGGGACGCCCCCCCACAAAAATAAACACATTAAAAAAAATCCCTGGCGTTCTAGTGGTTTCTGCCCCCCTTGGGGCAGATCAGCCTAAAAATAATAGGCTGATCTGCCCTCAAGGGGGGCAGAAATGGCCCTAACAGACATGCCCCCCAAAGGGGAGCGACCCTTGCCCAAGGGGGCGCCCCCCATCCACTACACACACAATCCCTGGTGCCTAAGTGGCTCCTGCCCTAAAAAAAATAGGCCGATCTGCCCCCAAGGGGGGCAGAAAAGGCCAACAGTTCTCTGCCCCCTTGGGGGGGGCGCCCCTTGCCCAAGGGGGCACCCCCCCACACATAAATGCACACACCAATATAAATCCCTGGTGATCTAGTGTTTTCTGCCCCCCTTGGGGGCAGACCAGCCTAAAAATAATAGGCTGATCTGTCTCCAAGGGGTGCAGAAATGGCCTGGGTACATGTGCCCCCAAAGTGGGGGGGCGACCCTTGCCCAAGGCCCCCCCCCATCCACTAACACACACACACACACTATCCCTGGTGTCTACATGGCTTCTGCCCCCCTTGGGGGCAGGTGGGTCTAAAAAAATAAGCCCATCTGCCCCCAGGGGGTGTAGAAATGGCCAACAGGTCAATGCCCCCCTTGGGGGGGCGCCCCGTGACCAAGGGGACGCCCCCCCCACAAAAATAAACAAATAAAAAAAAATCCCTGGCGTTCTAGTGGTTTCTGCCCCCCTTGGGGGCAGACCAGCCTAAAAATAATAGGCTGATCTGTCTCCAAGGGGTGCAGAAATGGCCTGGGTACATGTGCCCCAAAAGTGGGGGGGGCGACCCTTGCCCAAGGCCCCCCCCCATCCACTAACACACACACACACTATCCCTGGTGTCTACATGGCTTCTGCCCCCCTTGGGGGCAGGTGGGTCTAAAAATATAGGCCCATCTGCCCCCAGGGGGTGTAGAAATGGCCAACAGGTCAATGCCCCCCTTGGGGGGCGCCCCGTGACCAAGGGGATGCCCCCCCACAAAAATAAACAAATAAAAAAAAATCCCTGGCGTTCTAGTGGTTTCTGCCCCCCTTGGGGGCAGACCAGCCTATAAATAATAGGCTGATCTGTCTCCAAGGGGTGCAGAAATGGCCTGGGTACATGTGCCCCCAAAGTGGGGGGGCGACCCTTGCCCAAGGCCCCCCCCCCATCCACTAACACACACACACACTATCCCTGGTGTCTACATGGCTTCTGCCCCCCTTGGGGGCAGGTGGGTCTAAAAAAATAGGCCCATCTGCCCCCAGGGGGTGTAGAAATGGCCAACAGGTCAATGGCCCCCTTGGGGGGGCGCCCCGTGACCTAGGGGACGCCCCCCCACAAAAATAAACAAATAAAACAAAATCCCTGGCGTTCTAGTGGTTTCTGCCCCCCTTGGGGGCAGACCAGCCTAAAAATAATAGGCTGATCTGTCTCCAAGGGGTGCAGAAATGGCCTGGGTACATGTGCCCCCAAAGTGGGGGGGCGACCCTTGCCCAAGGCCCCCCCCCCATCCACTAACACACACACACACACACACTATCCCTGGTGTCTACATGGCTTCTGCCCCCCTTGGGGGCAGGTGGGTCTAAAAAAATAGGCCCATCTGCCCCCAGGGGGTGTAGAACTGGCCAACAGGTCAATGGCCCCCTTGGGGGGGCGCCCCGTGACCAATGGGACGCCCCCCCACAAAAATAAACAAATAAAAAAAAATCCCTGGCGTTCTAGTGGTTTCTGTCCCCCTTGGGGGCAGACCAGCCTAAAAATAATAGGCTGATCTGTCTCCAAGGGGTGCAGAAATGGCCTGGGTACATGTGCCCCCAAAGTGGGGGGGGCGACCCTTGCCCAAGCCCCCCCCCATCCACTAACACACACACACACTATCCCTGGTGTCTACATGGCTTCTGCCCCCCTTGGGGGCAGGTGGGTCTAAAAAAATAGGCCCATCTGCCCCCAGGGGGTGTAGAAATGGACAACAGGTCAATGGCCCCCTTGGGGGGGCGCCCCGTGACCAAGGGGAAGCCCCCCCACAAAAATAAAAAAATAAAAATAAATCCCTGGCGTTCTAGTGGTTTCTGCCCCCCTTGGGGGCAGACCAGCCTAAAAATAATAGGCTGATCTGTCTCCAAGGGGTGCAGAAATGGCCTGGGTACATGTGCCCCCAAAGTGGGGGGGCGACCCTTGCCCAAGGCCCCCCCCATCCACTTACACACACACACTATCCCTGGTGTCTACATGGCTTCTCCCCCCCTTGGGGGCAGGTGGGTCTAAAAAAATAGGCCCATCTGCCCCCAGGGGGTGTAGAAATGGCCAACAGGTCAATGGCCCCCTTGGGGGGTTGCCCCGTGACCAAGGGGACGCCCCCCCACAAAAATAAACAAATACAAAAAAAATCCCTGGCGTTCTAGTGGTTTCTGCCCCCTTGGGGCAGATCAGCCTAAAAATAATAGGCTGATCTGCCCTCAAGGGGGGCAGAAATGGCCCTAAAAGACATGCCCCCCAAAGGGGAGCGACCCTTGCCCAAGGGGGCGCCCCCCCATCCACTACACACACAATCCCTGGTGCCTAAGTGGCTTCTGCCCCCCTTGGGGGCAGATGGACCTAAAAAAAATAGGCCGATCTGCCCCCAAGGGGGGCAGAAAAGGCCAACAGTTCTCTGCCCCCTTGGGGGGGGCGCCCCTTGCCCAAGGGGGCACCCCCCCACACATAAATGCACATAACAATATACATCCTGGTGATCTAGTGTTTTCTGCCCCCCTTGGGGGCAGATCTGGCTAAAAAGTAGCCAGATCTGCCCCCAAGGGGGGCAGAAATGGCCGTAACTAATTGCCCCCCAAAGGGGAGCGACCCTTGCCCAAGGGGCCGCTCCCCGCGTGCCAGAAACAGGTAAGTAAACAAAAAAAAAAATCCCTGGTGTCTAGTGGGCATTCCTGCTGCCCGATCGCAATGCGATCGGGTAGCAGGAATGCTCAAAGAGACACCGGGGAAAAGGAAAAGCCTTTCCTTTTCCCCGGTGCCTCTTTAGCCCCAACCCCCCACCCACCGGGAAGAGATTCTTACCTCTTCTCTCGTCGCCGCACAGGAAGCAAATGGCTTCCTGTGCGGCGAGGATCCCATAATGAAGTCAGCGCGCGATCGCGCGCTGATGTCATTATGGGGGGGTGGGGGGTAGGGGGTGGAAGGGGAAGGGCTTCCCCTTCCATCCCCGACTTTGGGGGGTGGGAGGGAAGCACACAGAGGGAGCGAGAGCGCTCCCTCTGGGCTGTGTGCCGAGGACGTAGTGGTTACGTCCTCGGCACAGCAGCACTGTGCCGCGGGACGTAACCACTACGTCCGCGGCACAGAAGGGGTTAAATAATTACATATGTCTTCACCAACATATATACATTAAATCGTAAATAAAGAACACCTCGGTGTTCGGTCTTGGACTAAATTAATATCTTAATGTAAATCTTCATCAATATATAACATCTCAAGTTTTGAATTATATCAACAATACATTATTTTATTTAATTAATTTACAAAATACACAGGGGGTCATTACAACATTGGCGGTAAAAGCTGCTTACCGCCGAGCAGAAGACCGCCAACACTCTGCCGCGGCCGCGGAATTCCGCCACAGCTATTATGACCCACAGCTCGGAATCCGACAAAATCCAGACACCCACACAAGACCGCCACACCAAAGGTCAGTGATAAACTGGCGAAAATAAAACTTCCACCGTCACGCCAACAGAAATACGCCCACACTATCACGACCCATGAATCCACGCGGCAGTCTTTCAACCGCGGTATTCCATTGGCGGTACACCCCGCCGCGCTCAAAATACACACACATTTACAAAACACAGCCACATTGGACAATTCCAAATACACACACCTTATACACATACACACACCATTCCCACACACCCATTACAATATAAAACACACACCCACATCACCCACAAACCCCTACGACCACCATTACAGAGAGAAGGCCAGAGAGAGACACCACAAACTAGCAGCCACAGGCACTCAACACCATCACCCACACTACTTCCACGCACAAAACACCACACACCACTACACATCACCACACTTATCACCACATACACCACCCCACACATCACCTACACCAACCCATGGCACGGCAAAGACACCCCAGGTTCTCGGAGGAGGAGCTCAGGGTCATGGTGGAGTAAATCGTACGGGTAGAGCCACAGCTATTTGGAGCACAGGTGCAGCACACCTCAATTGCAAGGAAGATGGAGCTATGGAGAAGAATAGTCGACAGGGTCAACGCAGTGGGACAGCACCCAAGAAATCGGGACGACATCAGGAAGAGGTGGAACGACCTACGGGGGAAGGTGCGTTCCGTGGTCTCAAGACACCACATCGCGATACAGCGGACTGGCGGCGGACCCCCACCTCCTCCTCCACAACTAACAACATGGGAGGAGCAGGTCTTGGAGATTCTGCATCCTGAGGGCCTCGCAGGAGTCGGTGGAGGAATGGACTCTGGTAAGTCAAATCTTAACTTTCATATCCCCCAACCTACCTGCATGCTATCACAGACCCCCACCCTCGCCCCCTCCCCTATCACTCCAACTCCTCACAAATGTCCCAACATCACAAACCACACATCCCAACACCAAGCCCTGCATGCAGCAATAAAGCATGGACACCCATCACTAAAGCATGCCCACTGCACATACCCATAACACCCCCCTCAACCATCATCACACAAGCCCCCACACAGGAATGCTAGCACTGGGGTACACGCTCACCCACCCATTGCACACCATGACACACACAGATGCAATAATCATGCTTTTACACCCCTTCAGGACCACTACCCAACATCACCAGACAGGAGGGTCCAGACATCTCCACCTCACCCACTGAAGAGGCCCACAGTGATGACAGCAACTCTGTCCAACTGGATCCAGATGCCCAGGCTGGACCATCGTGGGCCTCGGGACAGTCGGTTACCCATACCAAGTCACAGGCCACCACAGACCTTCCACCCTCTGGTAACACCAGCACAGCACCCACCCAGCGGGCCCATACCTCCGTCCCCAGGACACGTCAATCAGCTGGGTGTCCACCACTACAGGGAACCCAGGATAAACCACCATCCCAACAACAACAGGGACCTGGGGGCAGTGGTAGTGGGCACACGGTCCAGGGGACGGAGGCCCAGGAACACAGGGGAACTGGGAGGGCTGCTGTGCGACAGGGGGTGGACAGGCCAAGGGAACCCACTCTCCACGAGGCCCTCTCCTCCATCATGGGAGCATACCACCACTCCCAGGAGACGATGGCAACGGTCCTGGCCAAGTTTCAGGAACCCAGCGCATGCAGGAGGAACAGTATTTGGGCTTCAGGGAGGAACTCAGAACCATCAGCTCTGCCCTGGGCACCATCGTAGGGGTGCTGAAGGAAATACTTAACACCAGGAGGGACACTGTGGCACTACAAGGGGCCTGTGACACTAGCATGGATGATGAACTGCCCACCACCTCCGCCCGGCGCTAGTGGACAGGAGGCACCGCCACAGGACCACCACACCAGCACCCCACCCCCTGCAGATGGAGAACCACCCCGCAAATGGTCCCTGAGATCCAGGAACAGGACAGAGCATGATGCCAAGACCCCCGCCAAGAAATGAGACCACCCTGATTGTCATCCCACTGTCCCACTTTGTAACCCTGTCCATATTGAAACTGCCCCAGCTCCACTTCCTATGCCCATATGGGCAACGCACCTGTGAGACTAATAGACTGGACTCTGCCATGGACATTCCTCCGCCATCACCCCTCACCATTTAACTTCCCCCTCCAATATTTTGTATTTAAATAAACACCCTTGAATCACAAAACAATCTGGAGTCAGTCTGTGATTTCGAAAATGTGTATTAGCAATTACAGTGGCAAAATGCTCTTTCAAATGTAATGTCAACATACCTATGTCACACATCTCAAGTCCTTGAGGAATGTAATCAGATGACACACATTGGAAACCACACCTGTGGAACCGTAAGGGAAATGTACAACTCAGTTACCATATACTAGTAGAAATCGACAGACAGGATAGAGGTAGAAGTGTGAAAGTACTTGTAGTAGGCAGGAATGTGTTCTCACCTGTGTGTCACTGGAAATATTGCTGGATAACTGAGTCCCTGCTCCACAGCTGCCACAACACTGTCATCTGGACCATCCTCCTGCAGAAAAGGCCCCTGTTGTTGCAAAGCCAAGTTGTGAAGCATACAGCAGGCCACGATGATCTGGCACACCTTCTTTGGTGAGTAGAATAGGGAACCACCTGTCATATGGAGGCAACTGAACCTGGCCTTCAGGAGGCCGAAGGTCCATTCGATCACCCTCCTAGTCCGCCCATGTGCCTCATTGTAGCGTTCCTCTGCCCTTGTCCTGGGATTCCTCACTGGGGTCAGTAGCCATGACAGGTTGGGGTAACCAGAGTCCCCTAATAGCCACACCCTGTGCCTCTGGAGTTGACCCATCACATAAGGGATGCTGCTATTCCGCAGGATGTAGGCATCATGCACTGAACTAGGGAACATAGCATTTACCTGGGATATGTACTGGTCTGCCAAACATACCATCTGTACATTCATCGAATGATAACTCTTCTGGTTCCTGTACACCTGTTCACTCCTGTGGGGGGGACCAGAGCTACATGGGTCCCATCAATGGCACCGATGATGTTGGGGATATGTCCAAGGGCATAGAAGTCACCTTTAACTGTAGCCAAATCCTCCACCTGAGGGAAAACGATGTAGCTCTGCATGTGTTTCAGAAGGGCAGGCAACACTCTGGACAACACGTTGGAAAACATAGGCTGGGACATCCCTGATGCCATGGCCACTGTTGTTTGAAATGACCCACTTGTGAGGAAATGGAGCACTGATAGCACCTGCACTTGAGGGGGGATCCCTGTGGGATGGCGGATTGCTGACATCAGGTCAGGCTCCAACTGGGCACACAGTTCCTGGATAGTGGCACGGTCAAACCTGTAGGTGATGATCAAATGTCTTTCCTCCATTGTCGACAGGTCCACCAGCGGTCGGTACACTGGAGGATTCCGCCATCTCCTCACATGTCCCAGCAGATGGTGCCTAGGAATGACAACAGCGACCACAGAGTCAAACAACTCAGAGGTATGTACCCAGTCTACACAGAACACCATTCATACACAAAATCTGGCCTGTATTTGTGTTGTGCGACAAGGCCTAGGTATGTGTGACGCAGTTGGTAATTAGGGCATGTGGGCCCTTGAAATGGCGGCTGCCTGACCTGTAAAGTGGTACAATGGGATGTGAGGTAACTGCGCTGGCGTTGTACACCGTCGCGGTAGGCGGTCGAAGACCGCGGCGCAATGCTGCATTGGTTAATATTGGAGCCTATGGGTCCCAGGAGCCAATGACGAAGTATGCCGGCGGTGATGTTACGCACCGCTGCGGACGTGACCGCCGCGGACGTGACCACCATTTTCTATCTGTTCAATCACTCAATACCTGATCTTCGACAGGAGAGGACCTACACTGCAAGTGCTGCCGTGACCTCGGTCTGGAAGAGACAATGGCTCGTGCGTCTGGGGAAAGGGCCCCTGCCTTCACTGCAGAGGAGTTGGAGAAGCTCGTGGACGGGGTCCTCCCCCAGTACACGCTACTCTACGGTCCTCCAGACCAACAGGTAAGTACACAGGGAGCATGTTGTATGGGCAATGCCTGTGTGGAGAGGGCTGGTTGTAAGAAGGAAGGGGGCACAGTTCTGCATGCATGATGGAATCTGCCACATGGCAAGGGTAGGGATGGGGGCCACTCACTTAGATGGTGCAGTTGTTAATGACTTCACTTCTTCCCCTGTACATTTTATGTAGGTTAGCGCCCACCAGAAGAAGGATATTTGGCGTGCCATCGCCAAGGACGTCCGGACCCTGGGGGTCCACCACAGACGGAGCACCCACTGCCGGAAGAGATGGGAGGACATTCGCCGGAGGAGCAAGAAGACGGCGGAGGCTCAGCTGGGGATGGCCTCCCAACGTGGGAGGGGTGCCCGTCGAACCATGACCCCCCTGATGTTCCGGATCCTGGCGGTGGCCTACCCTGAGTTGGATGGGCGCTTGAGGGCATCACAGCAGACACAAGGGTGTGAGTACAACATCATTCAGCGGACTTTGCGCGCAGAGAAGGTGTCTGGGTGGGGGAGGAGGGCTGTGGGTTTCCCTAGGCCAGGGCGAGTTCCGTAGGCTAGGCCCCTCAGTAATGCAGGCCATGTGGCACCCCAGCCCACCTCTGTAGAGTGCCAAGTACAGGTATTCATGCCCCTGTGTCATCTATGTGTGCAGATGTCGTCCATAGCCTTGTAGGCCATATCCCAGGAATTGCATCTGTAGAGCCCAACAGCGCGACGTAGTGCAGGGGGCTGCTGTGTCTGTATTGTCCACCAACGGTAGCGGTAAGCCATGCACTCAACCTGTCTTTCTTCTGTCGTCCACCCCCTTTTTTGTGGTCTCCCTGTTCTTGTGTGCATCAGCATCATCAGGCGGAGATACAGTGGCACCGGAGCACGAGGGAGCTGCATCCCACATGGCCATGGAGGGCCACACCACGGACTCAGAATACACCAGTGGGACGGAGGGCGAGGGGAGCACCACGGTGGTCACAGGATCTGCAACCAGCGACACTGACTCGTCCTCCGATGGGAGCTCCCTTGTGGTGGCGGCAACATCTGTGCCCTCCACTTCTACAGGTACAGCCGCCACCCACCCTACCAGCACCGCCCTCCCAGCAGCCCCTCAGCGTGTGCCCCATGCCCGTTCACCCAGGAGGGTGGGCATCAAATTCGCCCCAGGCACCTCAGCCCCTGCCCCTGTCACCTCTGCTTCCCTCAGTGAGGAGGCCATTGACATGCTCAGGTCCCTCACTGTTGGGCAGTCTACCATTTTGAATGCCATCCAGGTTGTAGAAAGGGAATTACAACACACTAATGCATTCCTGGAGGGCATTCATTCTGGTCAGGCTGCCCTTCATCGAACCCTGCAAACTCTGGCATCAGCACTGATGGCAGCCATTGTCCCTGTCTCTAGCCTCCCCCCCCAACTTCCTCCACCCCAACCCAATCCCCTGTACCTCTGCCTATCCCAAGCACACCATCAGACCAGCCTGCACACACCTCACCACACAAGGGAAGCTCAGGCAAACATAAGCACCACACATCCCACAGGCACTCACGCAAGCATCACCCACATACAGACACACCAACATCTACTGCCTCCACTGTGTCCCCATCCTCCTCGTCTCCCTCCTCCCTCCCACTCTCGTCTACACTCACACCTGCATGCACTACCACTACAGCCACTACGTCCCGCACCAGCACACCCACCACCACACCCCGCTCACGTGCAGTCACCACCCCCACTACCATTTACACGTCCCCTGTGTCCTCTCCCAGTGTGTCTGTGACGCCCCCTCCGAAGATACACAAACGCAGGCACACACCCACCAAACAGCCATCCACCTCACGAACAGCCTCCAGCCCATGCACCTGCACCCAAATCCACAAAACTTACACCTCCTACAACCACCACCTCTTCCCCCAACTCCCAAACCCCCTCCATCTCCCAGTCCCAGTGTCTCCAAACAACTTTTCCTGGCCCCCCTTAACATATTTCCCACCACCTCCCCCCCTCCAACACATAGGTCCCGTACTAGCACCCCAGCCAAGAAATCTCCGGGACCAGTGGTGCCTGTTGTTACAGGTATGTGGAGTGCACCGGCCACCAGGCCAGCCAGTGTGGCACAGAGCCAGAGCACAGCCAGTCCCCCCCCCTGTGAAGCACCAGAAGTTGGACAGTGCCCAGCGGGAGAAGGGGAAGACTCCAGCCAGCAAAGCCGGGGGGAGTGTCGACTCAGCTGTGACTCATCCCACGGTGGGGAAGGGGCAGAAGAAATCTCCAAAGTCTGGGAGGAGCAGCACGGCGGAGAGGACCGCCATCATCCCCGCTGCCCAGGAGGCCACCGCCAGCCCCATCGTCACTGGCCAGGAGGCCACTGCCAGAGTCACTGCCCAAGAGGCCAGCCCCATCATCACTGGCCAGGAGGCCACCGCCAGAGTCACTGCCCAAGAGGCCAGCCCCATCGTCACTGGCCAGGAGGCCACCGCCAGCCACAGCCCAGCTGGCCAGGAGGGCCGGCAAGCCACAGCCCAGTTGACCCATGAAGGACCACCAGCCACAGCCCTGCTGGGCGATGAAGGACCGCCTTCGCAAGCACTGCTGAACAGGCCAGGGACCACTGCATAGGGCATAGACCGCCATGGAATGCACCGCTGAACAGGTCTGACACTGGCAATGCAAGCACCTCTGAACAGGCCATGGACCGCTGAACAGGGCAAAGACCGCCATGGAATGCACCGCTGAACAGGTCTGACACTGGCAACGCAAGCACCGCTGAACAGGCCAGGGACCGCTGAACAGGGCAAAGACCGCCATGGAATGCACCGCTAGCCCATTTGCGGCAGGGGCAGTGACGCAATTGGGACCGTCACGGGGTGTGTGCTGCACTCTGGGCACTAGTCCCCCTCCAGCACCAGTGGAGACTGTTATCCACTTGAGAGACTGTGGCTTTGCACTCCCCAGGATGTAACAGTGCGCAACCCACCCACTGTAGAGACTTGAGAGACTGTGGCTTTGCACTCCCCAGGATTGAACAGTGGGCAACCCACCCACTGTAGAGACTTGAGAGACTGTGGCTTTGCACTCCCCAGGATACATCAATGGGCACGGAGCCCCCTCGTGGATCTGGCGTGGTGCACTCATCCGGCTGAGGTGCCCCCACTTCCCTTCCCCCTGAGGTGCCTGTTGTATTTCTATCTGATGCCCAAGCAGTGTTCTCTCCATTTTGATCAGGTATCTTGTGTGGGCCTCGCCCATGCATTTTGGGCCCAGTGGTCCACGGACAATAAATGGTGCATTACCTGCACTACTAATCGTGGTGTATAATTTGTTTAATGTGTATATATATCTGTGTATATTTGCTGGTTCCACTAATTTCCTTTTGTCGTTGCAGTCTTCCAGGGGGATTGGGGGGTGTTACTGTAATGTATAGATAAGCATTGGTGTGTGTGTTGTAATGGGTGAGGTTGTGGGTGGGGGTTGGGATGTTGGTTGTGTGTGTCCCTGTGTTTTTGCCTCCCCCTCCCCTATGTCGTAGGTACAGCACTCACCGTGCTCTTCGCCGCCGGCGTTGATGATCCTCGTAGAGGAGCAGGAAGACTATCGCTGGCAGAATATGGAGTTCCGGCTCCATGGTGTCCTGATTCCTCGTGGGATGTGTAGAGGTGAGCGTTTTCCCTTTGAAATGGCTGTTTCTGCCCTGTTTTTATCTGCGGTGAATCCGCCATGGAAAAGGTGGCGGATTGGTAGGTTGTGATACTGTGGGTGGTACATTGTCCTCCGCCTGTCTGTTGGCGGTGACTGCTGCGCTGTTTGTCTGTACCGCCGTGGCGGTCGGAGTGTTAAAGTGGCTGTCTTTGTTGGCGTTTTCCGCCACAGTCATAATTCCCAAAATTTTACCGCCGGCCTGTTGGTGGTGTTACCGCCGCTTTAACACCGTCCGCCAGGGTTGTAATGACCACCACAGTGATTAAAACCCAACACAAAAAATACTATAAAAATAATTCAAACACCCCACATTCACATCAAGCTGGGACATTCTTGAAATACAATACAAAAAACCTAGTACTTCTAAAAACAAAACAATTTCTGAAAATATAAGTACAATTAGTCTTGATATATATGCGGATACATGTCGCTGAAGATTTAATTTACAAAAGTCAAGTATTAATAATACAATGATCTCAGACCTGATTACAAAAGGAACCTATAGCCTATATTGATGGAGAATTACATTAAGATATTAAGGGGCATATTTATACTCCGTTTGCGCCGAATTTGCATCGTTTTTTTTTACGCAAATTCGACGCAAAACTAACTCCATATTTATACTTTGGCGTTAGATGCGTCTAGCGCCAAAGTTCATGGAGTTAGCGTCATTTTTTTGCGTGAACACCTTCCTTGCGTTAATGATATGCAAGGTAGGCGTTCCCGTCTAAAAAAATGACTGCGATGCTATTGCGTCAGATTTATACTCCCGGGCAAAAATGACGCCCGGGAGTGGGCGGGACTAAAAAACCTGCATTTGCGCCGGATTTTTACGCCTGGGTCAGGGCTGGCGTTAAGGGACCTGTGGGCTCAGAATGAGCCCAGAGGTGCCCTCCCAAGCCCCCAGGGACACCCCCTGCCACCCTTGCCCACCCCAGGAGGACACCCAAGGATGGAGGGACCCACCCCAGGGGAGAGAAGGTAAGTTGTGGTAAGTATTTTTATTTTTATTTTTTTGGGCATAGGGGGGCCTGATTTGTGCCCCCCTACATGCCACTATGCCCAATGACCATGCCCAGGGGACAGAAGTCCCCTGGGCATGGCCATTGGGCAAGGGGGCATGACTCCTGTCTTTGCTAAGACAGGAGTCATGTTAATGGCGTCTGGGCACCAACAAAAATATCGCAAATCGGGTTAAGACGTTTTTTTTGCCTCAGCCTGACTTGCCCCATTTTTGGACGCCCAAACGCCATTTTTCCCTACGCCGGCGCTGCCTGGTGTACGTGGTTTTTTTTCACGCACACCAGGCAGCGCCGATCGGCTAACGCCGGCTAACGCCATTCAATAAATACGGCGCCCGCATGGCTCTTCAGAATGGCGTTAGCCGGCGCTAATTATTTTGGCGCTAAACTGCGTTAGCGAGTTTTGCGTCAAAAAGTATAAATATGGGCCTAAATGCAGTGCACTTTTTTGCTTAATGTTCAGTGCAACACAGAACAACTTTGTGCTCTCACTATTAAAATGTGTTCCTCAATTTGATTCCAAAGAAGTCGAGAACCCAAATCTAGGTATCAGTTCCCTTAGCAGCAGTTTAGCTACAGTAAGGCTGTCCTTCCTACGTGTTGGATATGCTTTGATCAAGTGGGAAAACACACACACAACAATCAGTATATACTTCAATCCATTACAAGTGCGCATCTAAATGAAATCAAGTTACATTCTGTTAAATGGACCTCCTGATCTACCTATGTGGCTCAAATTAACCACTGTATGTTTCCCTTCATTTGTTGATAAATAGTACATCTGTGACAGATTGCTTCTGCAATCAATCTAAATCTGGGGTTGCACCATGTCTGTTTGAATGTGCGAATCATTGCATCTTTGCCGAGATGAACCTGAACATGGTTTCAACAAATAATCTGGCAGCACAACTTTCCCTTCATTTGAAATCTGGACATTATCTTCCTCACTTTGAACACAGCCTGCTTTTGTCCAGCCCTTGTGTTCTTCCTCTGTTGACTCTTCCTGCAACCTCTTAATTTCATCCCAGGTATCAACAGCTGACAGAAAAAAAACATTGACTTGTCTTACCGGTGTCACTTCCACCACTCCACTCTTTATTGAAGGAAACCCAATGGAGTGCACAATATCTGGCAATTTGTTCAGCATACACATTGCCCAATAATACATAATCATTTGACTTCTGATGGGTTGTACACATTACAACCGCAATCCACTTAGGTAACTGCAAGGCATTTAACAAACTATGAATTATTTCACCATTTCGAATAGATGTTCTAGATGAGGTTATAAAACCTCTGTGGTGCCATAACCGCATGAAGTCATGCATAATACCAAATCCGTATTAACGATCTATGAATACTGTCACCTTGAGCTGCTCTGAAACGCAGCATGCTCTTGTAAGAGCAACCAATTTGGCCACTTGGGCAAAAATGACTCCTTGAAGCCATGAAGCTTTGACTAGTCCTGAGATTGTGCAAACTGCCTAACTAAACTCACAGAGTACCTTCGCTGTCTCTTAAACAGGAGCCAGAAACAAAGACAACTTGATCATTTTTCTCTAAAGCAGTATCCTGAATATCAGGTCTGGGTTAGGTGCAGGGTTCAGTGGCATCGAGGCAGTCATGTTCCATTTCATTATCATCATTTGAATCATTAACATTAACAGGCAATATTGTGGCAGAGTTTAAGACAGCACACCTCTTTTTCTTATAACTCTTTTTATTGAAGCAATGCTCAGCATACAATGCGCTAATCAGATGGTGCAGAATACATTCATTACAGCCAGAGAATCTGCTATCCATGACACATATAGCAGTGTGAGATTTCAGAGGCACATGAAACTTTCCAACAAGTATCCTAGACACTATATCCACCTGCCCCCCCTTCTTTCACCGCTCTGGGCCCTCACGACCTCCCTCCCACACTTAATCTTCCGCATCTCTGAATGTCGACCACCGTGACCATATTTTCTCATATTTCCTCAGGCAGCCGTGGCTCTTATAGACCACTTTCTCTGCCCACTGGCACTAGTCCAGATCTCTCTTCCAGTCCGGGATCCCTCGTGTCCCATTCGCCCACCAAAGTCACGCTATGTTCTGTTTAGCCACCCCAGCCGCCACATTCAGCCAGGTTTTCAGATGTTTGGGCCATACTTCCTCCCCTCGATGCGTAGTAGGAGCCATCTAGGATCCAACAGTATTGTATGTCACCTTGAACATAATTTGTGTTATCTCCCTCCAGTAATCATGCACCTTCAGACACTCCCATGTGATATGAAAAAAGGATCCCGTCATGCCACAGCCCCTGACGTTGCGCACTTCCCCAACTGGTGTAGTAGTGACCTGGAATAATATGCCCTGTGTAGGATTTTAAGTTGTATTAGCTGCCCTTATGGTGATCTCCCTGAGGCTCTGAATTGCCACCGTCCATTTGTCATCTTCAAACAGCTCAATGTTGACCTCCCATGCTATCTGGAGGTTTTGCAGGAGGTCAGGAGAGTTATTGAGTTATTGAGTAACTTCCTATATATTAGGGAAATAGCTTTAGCCAGCATTACTTCTAGCAGGAGCCTATCCTCTATCTGCGTCACCTCCGGGGGTTGCTCCCCCTCAGGGACATGGCATCTCAATGCATGTCTCAGCTGGACATATCTAAACTGTTCCGCGTTGGCCAAGTCATACTCCTCCACCAGGTCTGCAAAAGGCACAAATGACCCCCCTCTCCAGCTGTGTCCCAAATATTCAGTTCCAATCAGCCTCCATTGTCTAAATCCCTGCAATTCCCTAACCTTGTGGAGCAATGTGCTATTCCAAAGAGGTGTCCAGTTTGTCAGTCTGTCGACCCATCCAAGAAATTTGCAAGCTTCCTTCCGGGCTCGGACCACCGACTGGGTGTGTTGCGGCATCCGTCCCTCCCACCCAGCCCCATAAGGGAGTGACAGATGTCCCTTGTCTCCTATATCCACCCTGTCTACCCGATATGTTGGGTCGTTCCAGGCCGCCAATACTCATTCTTTTATTATACTTAATTGAGCTGCCCAGTAGTAGAGGTACATGTCTGGTACCGCCAGTCCCCCTTCGAATACTCCATGCTGGAGTTGGGCAAGAATATACGGGAGCTACACAGCACATCTCTTGACAATCACATTGGCTGATCCAAGGAACAGGAACTCATAACAGGTGAGATGGGCACTGGTCAAATATTGGGTTTTGGTCCTTGTTAAAAGAACCTCAACTGAATGTGGGACATAAACAGTTAAAGGGTGTCCTATCGCAATGTCTTCACATTGACCTATGCTTACATCAGCAGCAGCCACGGCTTTTAAACAGCCAGACAAAGCAGCAGTGACAGGATCCAATGTAGCGGAAAATATGTCACAGGTCTTTTTGTTCCTCAATGTTACTGTGTCAAAACAGAAAGAGCAAAACCACATTCATGACAAAACAGTAAAAAGCCTTTTGTGTAATAAAGCATTCCCAAGGCTGGAGTTCTGTATAAACTCTCTCTCAACTCATTGAAAGCTTTCGTGCATTCTTCACTGAAGGGGACTGGGTCTGTAACTTCTTTGTGTATTAACTTCTGCAGTGATTTAGAAATTACTGAAAACTTTGGGATCCACTGGTGACCATAGCCCACCATGTCCAAAGACATTCTGACATCTCTCTGTGTAACTATACGATTAATTTGCACAATTACTGCAATTCTATCTCTGGACACTTTCCTTGCACATCTCTCAATTTGGTGACCATAATACTTTACTTTCTTCTGGCAATACTGCAATTTTGTAAGGGAAACCTTATATCTGTTTTTGCCCAAATTATTCTGTAATGCTATGGTATCTTGTCTCATGCTTCTCGAGTAGTGGACGCAACCATCAGGTCATCAATGTACTGCACCAAAGCAGACAGAAATGGCATTTTCAAAGACTCTTAATTCTTTTTCAGGATCTGGTTAAAAATGGACAGAGATTCTGAAAACCTCTGTTGAGTACGGCACCATGAATACACACAGTTGGTGAATCAGGATGAGAAAAGGAATTGACTATCCTCATGCAAAGGCACTGAGAAAAATGCCTGTGATGAGTCGATAACTGAAAACCATTCTGCTTCACATGGAATTTGAAATAAGATTAATGCTGGGTTTGGCACTATGGGACAACAGGATACCACAATTTCGTTCACCTTTCTCAAATCCTAAACTCTGCGATATTTCCCACTTGGCTTTCTCAGTACCATAATTGGAGAATTACATGGGCTGCCTGTTCTTTTAACACTCCCTGCTCAACAAAGTATGCAATTACTGGTGTAATTCCCAAAGGACCACCTTTCTGTGATCCTGTTATATTCTGACGTTCTGGGTAAGACTGCATTTGGCTTAACAGTCACTTTGACTGGTTCAACACCTTGTGTAATTCCAATATCTTTTGCAAAGAGATCCCAAACTCTCAACGCTACTGTCTCTTGTAATTCATCGGGAAAGTCTTTAAAACAGACATCGGGCAGAAAACAGCATAATGAGAGAATGCATCTCAACAGTTTGTCTTGAAGACTTATCATCACTATTTGTTTGAATTGCTGCCCCTTCATGAGTACAAATACTGGAGCATCTTCATTTACATAGCACGTCTCTCCCTAATAGACACACAAGACTTGATTCGCAGACTACAAATGGATGCAGATCTTCAAATGTTCCTATCTTAACTTTAATGGTGCTCTGCAATGTGGTTCACCAAATTCTGGTTTGCTACTCCTACAACCTGAAATGTCCTTCCTGAAAGGGGCACATTAGGGACTTCTGCAGATCTGACAGTGGAACCAGCTGCTCCAGTGTCAACCAAGAATGAATCATCATGACCCATAACACTTGCATTCACATGAGGACCTCACTGATCTACCTCCAGTGATGCAGCCAACACACATTCTTCCTCTTCTGAACTCTCACTCATACATTCTTCACTCATTTAATCATCACTGAAATCATTCAGTGGGTATTGTGTGATTAACTGACTTACATTTGTATTTGCTCTTTAGTTCACATTTTGCTGAGGAACCATTACCTGTTGCTGTGCCATTGGAGCATGTGGAATCTGCATTTTCTGTGGGCTTGAATTTGCTGTTGGGGAAAGTGTACTTGTTGTTGGGAAACCTGCATTTGTACTGCTCCAGAAAGAACATTCATGTTTTGATTTCAGGGCCTTTGAACTCTTGGATTTTGAAATTGACTAATATCAACCATCTACGCAACACGACCACCTTGTACCAAATTATTTACTTTATTAAATGGACACTCCTGTTTCCAACATTGCTGCACGCATGAAAAGGAAGCATTTTCTTCAGCCACAATCGCATTCAGATCTACTTGAATGCCACAATCTCTACCTCTCTCCTGAGGCACCATATTTCCTTGCTGCTGTGTTCCCTGCATTCCTCCTGCACTCAACATCCCTTGAGATCCTTTTCTGCTTCAATTCAATTTCGTCACTACAATATTTTGCATAATGTAATACTTTAACAGTCAGCTTTCCTTGCCAACAAATCAAATGATTCTGCATCATGTTACTAATTTCAGGCTTCAATACTTGAACAAATCTAAACAAAAAAATATTCATGTCTCTTGGTTCAATAATTTCTGTGCCCCTTTATTGCTAAAATGCTTGCAACAATCTCTCATAATAAGCATAAACAGACACTTTTGTCTCCTGAGATGTCCTGTCAAATCTATACCAATCAATATATTTAGGGGAAACTCTAGTTTTAAAAAAACTCAATCTCCTTGTAATAGGTTTTCATCACCTCCTCAGACGGCACGCGTGTTACATGCCGCTTACACTCACGCCTTAAATCTCCTGGAACCACAATCTCAAACAAAGGGTTCAGATTTTCCCACAAACACTTTGCAAGCTTGACAAACCCCTCTGTTTGCTGGTACCATTCTACTGGTTTCTCTCTCACCTTCAGGTGATCATTTGTAAATGACAGTATGTCACTTCTGCTTAAGGGACATTAATAAAATTCCCTCCCAGGATTTCTCTCATTGGCATCATTTTAACAGCTTCCTCAGCCTGCTGTACATCATTTGAAGATGCAGTCAGCTTTTTCTTCTGATCTCTTTTCTTTGCCATCTGCCTTCCCATTTATATAATGCTCCCCATGTTTGAATGCTTTGAATCAACTCCTTAATGTGAATTTTCATTCCAGGTGATCTCATATTCACAATGTCTCTCAAATTGATTTCTAATCTGTAACTTTTCTTCGATTGTTTGGACTTATTCATTTTGATTTCACATTACTCAGCTAAATTCGTTAATGTATTTGCACATGAAGCGCAATTTGTTTTCACTGTAGGAATTTAATCTGTCCAATTCAAGTGTTCCCCCAATCATTTAATTTAATTCCAATTTTAATCTAGCCATGTTCAATGTCCTTTCTCCTTCAGGCGTGTTTCCTGAAACTGATGCTCCGCAGAAATTGTCTAACCATTCAGTCAATTGCTGTGCTGATAACTCTTGTAAACTAATGTTATTATCTCAAGATGGGGCTGTGGATGAATTTAGGATATTCTCATAGCCTACTCCTGGGCTAATACAGATGAGCCTGTAGAACATGGGGGACATGTCACATCAATCAGTGGACCTACTCTATCATAGGTCTGATTCAAACCAAAAGCATTCATAGGGGGCATAGCTGTCACAGTTGTGCTCAGACTGTCCATTTCTGTATTACTTCCAAAAGGTGAATTCATTACTGATAATGAATTTGGAATCTGGGGACCACTCTCGTTCTTACCCTGGGCAAACAGCAAGACTACCGGACTGCACGTTCCTGCACAAAAACAATCACAAGAGGTGTTTTCCTCTTTCTATGTGTGCTGCAGAATACATCACATATAGAAAAGAGAACAAACAAAGAGAAATAAAGGTATTTATCCTCATTGTGCCTCCCTTATGCCTCCCCTGGGGAGGTGTAGGCTTTTGAAGCATTCCCTGGTTCACAAATCCTTGTAAATTTGGGAATGCCTCAAAATCCCTGCAACACCCATGGAATGCCTCATTGATGCAGAATAAGGCACTGCAGCCACTTGTGCTGCGTTGCCTTACTCCATATCTCACAAGGCCATTAAAAGCCATGCAAAGTGGCTTTGCGTGGCCTGCAGTTATAGGCCTGCACCCTACACTGTCAGTGCATCACAAAAAGTGATGCACCAGCAATGCAAGTTGCTTGTAAATATGACCCTTAGTGCATTACAAAAATAAATCTTGACTCTAGCTTCTATTTTCTCTTTACAAGCCTGATGATGTCATGACATGTATTGATACATTGTCCAGCTGATGGAGTTTGTGTTTTGGCAGGTGAGCTGGTGAGGCCATTCTTGGTGCTTTGTAGCTGATATGGCATGATCAGAAGAAAATACAATTCTGGAGGGCTAACCAATGAAAGCCCTTCAATATGAGGGGTATGTGTGTTTCGTCAGTTTGAGCAGGTAGGATGACACTTAGGGCGGGCAGTATGAAGGTCGAGATACTGCTGAGCCGGGCATAAATTATGCTGCGTAAATATATGGAGAAGCATGGCATAGGCCTGTATTGTTAACAAATACATATTGGATCGACTTGGGATTTTTGGAACAAAGAAGCATTTCCACTTATAAAACAAGGTTAAGTTGGGGTTTAAAGGGCCCCATTATTCACTCTACTTTTTAGTTTTTGTACATAAATTGAATTCATTTTAGAGGTTATTAGAAGGGTTTGAACAGCATTAGGAGTATCTGCAAATTTTAAAGTTGCGAGCAACTCGTCAATACCAGCTTCTAGCTTGCCTTCAATCATCAATACACAACAAGTACTAGAAGGCAAAGTAAGGGACATGAATAGACCTGTCAGTATTAAATAAAGAGCATTAACAAACCTACACTGACAGCTCCATTACCCCACAAATCTCCTCCAGTATGTGCTTTGCTAAATGGTTCTCTATGGCTTCCCGTGGCGTTAGCACCAACAAATTTCAGAGGTGAAAAAGTGGCCACATTACTTAATGGTGCTTTCATTTAATAGATCAATGTTTTCAGACAGACAGTATCTTGGCTCTCTACAACAGTGAGATTCATCAAACGTAATAAGTAAAAGGAACGCTCAGTAACAAGACTAAAAAGAGGTATGCAGGTGACACTGATCACACTGGCCACATTTTTCTTGAGTGTCCTTAAAGACGGCTGACAGAAGATCCAGAATCTCATGATCACCCTTTCTCAACTTTCAATCAAGGGATATCATGTTTTCTCGTATGAGTCTGGCATAACTCACTAAGTACTGTATTTTCCTTTCCATTCTGTGATTTACAGCCATTCATGATAGGGAACAAACCTTTAACCACTAGAATGCATCAAACAATGCCAGGACTGTATATGCTGCTCAGATCAAAAATGTTAAAACTTAGGAGCGCTCTACCTTCCCATCCTCCCTGCAGATATTTGCCTGTGCAGAGAAGGTGCCGTGAATGCTGGCCTTGTGCAGCAGCCAAAGGTTGGCCTATTCTGGGGAGCCTCCACTCATTTGCCACTTTCCTCTGCGTGCATTGATTGCTGATCCCCATAGCCCACTAGTGCTGTCCCCCTAAGGCTGATGATTTTGCGGCATGGTTTCTGGGTCCTCTCTGCCACTCGTCAGTGAAGTGCAGGATTTGAAGCCTTCAGCTAGCCAGTTGATGCTCTCTTCCAGGGGCAGATGTTGTGCGCTGAACAGAATAACGCTTCAGTTTCACCAGGGCCTATGGATGGGACCACATGATCTCTCTTTACTTTGCCATCGCCAAGTTAGTCAATGACTAAACACAACATTTCCACCAACCCCATAGCAGCATAGCGGGGGCCCTACCTCTGATCTCACCCTCAGGCTTCTTCTACATCTAACATGGAATCTTATAAAATGAAGTCAGGAATTCACCTTCCCAAGCAGAGCAAGGTGAATGACAGACAGTGCGCCTCCTTGCCCAGCACTCCTGTGCCCTTTGTGAAAATGCCACCCTGCTTCAAGATGTGTGAATGGTCTGGAGAGCAAGATACCTGTGCCTCGTACATTGCATCTCTGGTTCCACCATCATGCCCAGTTCAATCTAACCTTTGATTAGACTTATAACATACTAGGGATTTCCTGGGGGCTGCCACATCTTTTGTCTCCACTCTTCCTTAGCTGACATTTGTCGAAAAAGTGTGGCTAGAGGAAAATTTATGATGTACTCCATTGTCCCCTACAATCAAGTTCTGTTGTTATGCATGGTGTTTTTGTAGTACCTTAAGGAATGATAGATCATTGAATTGCTGCACATTATTTTATTAATTCTTGCCCTAATGAATGTCTGAATCACTAAGTGGCCTTTTTTAGTGTTTGGCGAATGATCGTATGCTGCATTTGATTTAAACAGGTGCCCCTTGGAGGTGGTGGCCCCCAGGGCTGTGGAACCCACTGCATTAAAAATGTCAATGCCCCTGGAACCTGGCCCAATGAGCGGCTACTTAAAAATAAGCATGGAAGCCTGAGTGTGTTTTTTTGTTTTATTTTCCTGCGAATTTGTGACTTCATCATGCTTAATCCGGGGGGGGGCACAGCACCAGATCTAAGGGGTCAGGGTGATTCTACTCTGGCCCCTTGGCTTCTTTTTTTAATCTTTTTTTTGTGGGACCTAACTGGAGCAGTATCCAAGATGGCTGCCAACACTTTCTGGTTGAAGTGTTGGCAGCCAATCAAAGCTCTGCATTTCCCTGCACATGCTCGTCATTATTCGCACAATCATTGGGCCAGAGATATACAAATTTGGATTTCCTTTAATATCTCGAAAACTCTTGAACTGATTTTTACAAAATAACTGAAAACACAATCTGCGTACCCACTGCTGCCTTTTTGCCACATTTTGGCACATTTTATGCAGTCTTTTCTTGCTTTAATTTTTACAGCAGCCAAGGAAGAACTACATTTCCCAAAGAAAAAATAACAAAACTACTAAGTGACATCATAAAGGGAACAACCAATAGGACGTCGAGTATAACCATAACTATGTTGACTGCGAACAACAAGTCCTCTTTTCATGATGTGAGAACTAAAGAGGTGTATAAGTAACTAACATAACAGCATAAAAAATAGTCAACATAGTGAAAAAGTCCATAAAACAGTCTTTAAACTGATGAGATGAAGGCCGATTCCAGAGAGAAGATCCATTGAGGAAGGATTCTTGTGCGGATGGAAGAGAACCATGTGAACTAGGAGGAGCCAAAGCTGGGAGAGGGAGTTGGAACACAAACAGAAGAAACAGGGAAGGGTTAATAATAGTGGTGGGATAATACATGCCCCCAAGTCTTTAATAAAATCTAGCCTTTCTGACACCAAGGCTAGGAAAATCTCAATTTTATTACAAGACTGGAGGCTCATATTATGCACATTCAAAGCAGAGAAACAACATAATCAGAAACATGTGAAATCGGTTTACAATAAAAAGTTCTAAATGTGTTTTCAATAGACAAATCTGCAGATTTGAGAATCTCCTGCAAAGAAACCCCAGCCCAGAAAGCCCAAGAGGCCATCGCCCCTCTGGCTGAATGGGCACCAAAAGAGTCTACGTTAATCCCCGCTAGGGACATGATCCATTTGACCCAACAGGCCAAGGTAGGGGAGGAAACAGTTTTGTGGGGTTTTTGGAAAGAAGTTAGTAATTGGAAAGACGAGGATGATCTCAAATCTGCAGTATGAGCTACATAACTCTTTAAGCAATTTCCAACACACAACTTTGGGTTGAGAGGGAAAAAACGAATAATGAATAGAAGCTAAGTTAGTTTTGGTGTGTCTCTGAACCTGAAAAGAAACACCCAAAGGAGAGAAGGAGAAAGATGTAACATTCAAAGCTTTAACATCTGAAACGCGTTTTAGAGCTGTCAAACATAAAAGCATAGTTAATTGTGCAGAAAGTTGCTTAAGAGAAAATAATGCATTTTCTGGCCAAGCAATGAAAAATGTCCACACCAAATTAACATCCCACATTATATTATATTTAGGAGATGGAGGAATAACATATTTTACTCCCTTTAATAGCTGGCAAATCAGAAGATGTTCAGCAATAGGTCTGCTGTTGACTCTGTAATATTCAGCTGAAATTGCTGATCTTTAAGTATTGATAGTGCAGTAAGCTTTACCCTGTGATGCCAAGGAAAAAAGGAAGTTTGCTACCAAAATTACATCAGCTAAAAAGAGATCTGAATTCCTGTCCATACACCAGCTGCACCAAGCGACCCATGCAGATTTATAGGCCCTTGTGGTACCAGGGACTCTAGACTGTTGGATTGATAGCATCTTCCGAAATTCCTGGGGTTCTCCAGGACGACCTGAAATCTTCCAAGCAATGAGAAAAAGGGATTTGTCGAGAACCATGTAGTGTGGCTGACCCTGAGGAACCAGCAGTAAGTCAGGAAAATGAGGAAGCCAGACAGGACGATCTGTTGCCAATTCCAACAGAGTTGGATATCAAGGTTGAGCTTACCAAAATGGTGTTATAAGAACTAGTGAAGATGTGTGTCTGCGTGCTTGAGCAAGGACCGGAGGAATGAGAAGGAAAGGAGGAAAAGCGTAAAGAAGAGTTAGCGGCCAATTTTGGAGGAAAGCGTCTGTAGCTAGGGCTTGAGGATCCGGTCTCCAACTGAAAAAGGAAGGAAGGTGAGAATTGAGGTGAGAGGCAAAGAGATCAATTGACATGCTGCCAAAGATGGAAGTAAGATGATTGAACACTGAAGGATGCAGTTGCCAATCGCTTGAGTCCTGAAGATGTCTGGAGTACCAATCTACCACTGTATTTAATCTTCCTGGTAGGTAAACTGCTCTGACTGAGATCTTACGATGTAAACAATATTCCCAAAGATGTTTACCAGGGTTGTTAAAATCTTGGATCTGGTGCCTCAGAGATGGTTAATATATCTGACAGCAGTTAAGTTGTCCATCCCGAGAAGAATGGTGCAACTTACTCTTTCTTTTGTAAAGGATCGGATGGCAAAGGAACCTGCAAGCATCTCTAAACTGTTTATGTGCAAGAAGGACTCCCTCTGAGACCATGCACCTGCAGTCGAGAACTGACCACACCTTGCGTCCCAACCAGTCCGACTTGCATCAGATTCTAATGCAAGATCTGGGGCGGCAGAGAAGATTGTTCTCCTGTTCCAGGCATCTAAGTGGGTCAACCACTACAGGAGCTCTTCTCTGGACTCCGAATCTAGAGAAACTACATCAGAATAGGAAAGACCTTTATGAAGATGTCAAATCTTTAAACATTGAAAAGCACGATAATGAAGAGGGCCTGGAAAGATGGCATGAATTGAAGATGCAAGAATCCACACCAGACGGGCTAGAGTCCTGAGTGAGATGTGAGGAATGGATTATAATTTACGAATTTCCTTCTTTATAAGAGTGACCTTGTGTTGAGGAAGTTGAAGAAAAGATTGAGTATTGTCTATGAGAAAATCTAGAAATTCAAGCTTTTGAGTTGGAACGATGGTGGATTTTTGGAAATTGATTAGAAATCTTAATTTGAGGAGAAGATTTTGACAAAGATGGAACTTAGAAAGAAGAAGATCTCTGTCCTGGGCCATAAGGAGAAAGTCGTCTAGATAAAGGATCAAACGTACACCGTGAGAATCTGGCTTGAGAATCTTGGTGAAACACCAAGGAGCCGAGTACTGATAAAAAGGATCTCCCCATTGAAATTGGAGATATTTCCTGTGAGAATTATGAATTGGTACAGTAAGATAAGGGTCTTGAAAATCTAATCTGACCAACCAATCGTTTTGTAGTAAGATGTCTCTGAGATGCAGAATAGTCTCCATCTTGAAATGGTTGTTGAAGTTCTATAGGTTCAGAACAAGTCGAAACTTTTAGTTCTTTATCTGAACTAAGAAGATGGTGCTGAGAAAACCTGAAGAGTTGAACAGGACTGGTTCTATGGCACGTTTGATGAGAAGAGACCAGATCTCACTGTGGAGGAGGTGTTGTTGATCTTGAGAAAAAACAAGGGGAAGAGGAAAACGGGATTGTATTGGAGGTTGATAAAACTCTAAGAGGTAACCTTGAATAGATTGAATCACCCAGGGATGTGTCCTGAGAGGAAACCATGAGTCTACAAATAAGGCCAGTCTGCCTCCTACGGGAGGAGGGCCAGAATTGAAAACACTTACTGAAAAATTGTTCTCTTTTGTTAGAATAATCTCTGGTCCGGTATCCTCTTGATCAGCGGGGATAGAAGCGAGGCTTGTATTCTGAGTGGGTATCAGGCTGATTCTGCTGAATGAAGGAGTGTCTGTTGAGGTATTGACCCCTCACGAAGTGGCCGGCAAAGCGACTCCTGCCTTTGCCGGCCCTGGAAAAACCCTGTGAAGAAAAAATATTTTTTAACAAAAGTTGGGCCTTATCCAAGGTGGCAAAGGTAGAGACATATTTGCCTAGATCCTTAATAAATGAGTCTCTGAATAATAAACCTTTAGCCAAAGGGCCCTCTTCTTTAGAAGCCAAAGACACCAGTTTCAGGTCAATTCTCAGTAGGAGACTTTTCCTTATTTTGATAGATAATTGAGTATTCGCATTGCCCAGCATACAAATAGCACGTTGGGCCCGATTTGAAAGTACGACAGTATCTATAGTTGATTGTTCCATTTTGGCCTCTTCTGCCAAATCAAAAATCCTAGTGAGTGGACCCACCAAGTCCAACAGTTTATCTTGGCAATTAGACCTGGCTCTATTCACCCCTTTTTTGGGGTCTTTTCCGAATATCGTGAAAAACAGGAGCATGTTTGGGTCAATAACTGGGGTAACCGTGATGTTGTTGGGTAAGAAGGGACGGGGACCTTCCGACTTCAACTTATTTCTAGTAACCTTATCGATTGCGTTGCGTAAATAAAAGGAAACATATCATGATCAGCGGGAAACCATTCTTTAGAATTAGGGTGTATCATGAAAGAAGGGTTGAACATAGGTTCACCTAAATGGTCCACTAAATCTTGAGACACAGGGTGAACGACACCACCATCAGGAGGAGAAATTCTTTGCCTTTTCTCCGGAGGCCCATAAATATATGGATCCGTAGATCCGTCTAAGTCATCTGTGTGACTAAAAGAATCATCTTCATCATCAGTGTTTCTAAACTGCATAATGTGAAGGGGGGAGAAAGAGGACCCCAAGTTAGAAATCTCTTGGGTGGGAGGACCAAATGTAACAGAAACACCTTTAGAGGACCCAGAAAGGGTGGCAGCACGTTTCCTGCCCCTGGCAGAGGGCAAATCATTGGCAGAAATCATCTTAGTCAGAGAGGCTTCTAAATTCTTGGAAATGTCCAACATAGAAACAGATACAGCCTATTGAACAGAGTCTTTGATAAAAGACTTCAAATTCTCCTTAAATAATTGAGATTCTTCTTCTTCAGACATACTGAGAGGGAACAAAAATAGCAAAATTGAAGTGAAAACTGTAACTGAATAAATTATCTAATTTTCTGCCAGCAAAAAAGGGGTTAAAAAAGTAGAATGATAGAAAGGGGAGTGGCTTTGGAGAAGAGGCGTGTAAACAAAAAACAGAGTTCTACCTCTGTAATGGTAGGAAGGCGGTATCTAAAGGAGGCCACTCCTATGGGGGAGTAACCCAAGGGAAATCTCTGTGTCGAGAAATATCGACCAGAGCGGAGCGGCAAAAACCTGAAGAGAAAAGGCAGGAACAAATTATAGCACAGCAGCACAGCAGCACAGCACGTCTCCCCATAGCAGAATGACGACCGTTATGAGGCACGCTGCAACCCCCAAAGCGTTAGAGCACATGATGACAATAAAGGTACAGAGAGCAATACGAGCAATATTATATCAAAATCAACATGTAATTGAAAACAAATGCATTGTAACATCAAATAAACGGACAAAAGGTGAAAGTAATTATCTTGACTACGAGCAGCACTTGTTTGCAGTCAACATAGCTATGGTTATACTCGACGTCCTATTGGTTGTTCCCTTTATGATGTCACTTAGTAGTTTTGTCATTTTTTCTTTGGGAAATGTAGTTCTTCCTTGGCTGTTGTTAAAAACTAAAGAAAGAAAAGAATGCATTATTTGAGACTATGGTCTTGTAATAAAATTCCTTCTGGTGGTTTGGGCTGTAGTCGTGTACAATGATTCTATAGGAATTAACATGGTAAACTCATGGTTTTTACCCCCCCCCTTTTTCTCTGCCCCCGCTTGACCGATTACCCTGAAACTTGCCATGCACAACCAGAATCACCGGCACACTTTTTGTGGGAAACTTTTGTGTAGATTCGTCAAACGGTGCCAAAGATATCTGCAAGTCAAAAAATGCTTTTTCTATGGAAACATGGTCCTAACTATAAGTACCTACTGCCAAACACTAGTAGGTAATATGTATATATATCCATCAATCCTGGTGCCAATAGCTATTCCTTTGTTTCATATAGGCTACTAGACACAGTACATATAGGCATCATTTCAATTGTTTGTCTAATGAAAGTCACTCAACAGCTCGTGACAGGACATATAGAGGCATTAACTGTGTCATTCTGCTCATATATAATTAAGAACAGTTCAAAGTCACTCCTAATAGTTATGTGATCAATCTTGTTTTTGCTCTCTATCCCATAATTACTTTTGTTCGTGGGTCAATTTAGTATATCATTCGACATGACAGCTCAGTGCTCAGTCCACTATAGAATATTGTCTAGTTGGCACTTGGAGGTCAAATATAGTGTGGTTCATATTCATGCTCGCATATTACTACCCAGCAGTTACATTACAAATCAATTATTCTATAGCACTTAGTGGCTACATGTAATCTAACCAATTCGACCTATAGGACACCACTAATTCCTGCCTTTTTTATATGTCAAAAAGAGACAATGCACAGTCCAGCAGTGCGCAGAGATTTATTTCATAATTCCAACCACAAAATCTAACATAATCTGTTTAGAGAAAGAGAGAGAGAGAGTGTGTGTGTGTGTGTTTTGGTGCCTCCATCCCCATAGATTATGGCACATCTCCGGGTGTGGGAACCTGATAAATCCAACATACACTTCATCAGTGCAGAAGTAAATCATGCGTACTCCAGAGAAAATGTTCCACTGAATATTTAATTTGTTTGACCAACATACCAAACTCATTTAATGAACCTCTGTTCTATTGATCCCGAGTCAACACTAGTCATTGAAGAAGTACATATAAACAAAATGAGTGCTGTGAAAATGAACAAAGGACTATGAATGTAATATAATTATATCAGTGCCATATTGGAGGGTGTTTGCAATCATAGTAGTAGCCTTAATATAAATCAATACTTGGGCCAAAATGTTCTCCTATGCAGAAGATATGTGACAACACAGATTATTAATTGATACTTTCCTCAATTCAGTCATGTTGTATATCCCATGCATTAAACCATCATGCCCTAGTGGGCTTACATTCCTATAAGAATAAAGACATTTTCATAATCAAAATTATTTAGTAAATGATTCCCATATACACCGGCTTCAAGGCTCTAAACTATGTCAAGGCTTAATAGTCCAACTTGAAATTAGGCATACATGATACCTGCTTCCAATGATACCCAATTGGGTATTAGGCCCCCAATTATGAGCAAATTTGTGAAAAAATAACAGTGTTTTCTGCATAGTAAAATGGAAAAGATACTCAAATTGATACTACAGATTAAGTACTCCAAACCATGTCAGGGCATAAATGCGCTGTTTGCAATAAGACATAAAAAGTAAAATGTTCCAATGATACCCAAGTGGGTAATAGCCCCCCAAAGAGTGTAAGATAGTTAGGGCTGTGAGAACTGTGCAAAATAGTCAAATGTAAAAGATTTGGAGGATAATCCTACAGGCATAGCCCTGTTAGGAAACAGAAACATATGACACAAGCTCAGATATTCTAGAGTAACTATTCATATGCCACCCTGCTTAATCTCCAGTCCATAATCAAATGCTAGCCCCAATGAAGTGTAAGGAGATTCAGGCGGTCATTCCAACTTCAGCGGTCCTTTCTTTAGACTGCCAAAGTCGCAAGCGTCAGGAGACCGCCAGCGCTAGCAGACTTGCAACCGCCATATTATGAGTACTGAAGGATTTCCACCACAATTTGGGGGGAAATCCTCCATTAGTCATGCTGGTGGTTGGAGGTGCACAGGCAGTTCCACCACCAGCCCTGTCCCGTCAAAAGGACTCCTCCCGCCATATTACAACCTGTAATATGGCCTGGTGGTGTCCTGATGGCGGGGCGCTGCTGGAGGTGGGAGTGCCGGGTCCCATCCCCTCAGGGAGGAGCACCTTGTCGGATGAGGAAAGTGTCCTCTGCAAGGGGAGAGGGACCCCTCTGGTGTGTGAATGGATGTGTGTATATGGCATGGGGGGGGAGTGTCTGTGCGTGCATGTGTGTCTGTGTGTAAATGTGGTGATGGTGATGAGTGTGTGGGTGAATGTGGGTGAATGTGAATGCTGGGACGGAGTTGTGTGTATGTATGCTAAGGAAAGGAGGGGGTGGGGAATGGACTGAGTATGCATGTCAATGGGGGTGAATGTAGTGACTATGTTTGAGTGGGGGTGTTGTGCGTGTGTGCGTGTATGTCTGTATGGATTTGGGGGTTTTGCGTGTGTGTGTGTGTGCGCATGAGTGTAAGGGTGTTGTGAGTGCGAGTGAGTGTCAGGTTGTGCACGTCTGTGGGTGCGTGTGGGTGCGTGCATGTATGCGGGGGTAAGTACGGGGATCGGGAGGAGTGGGCGGTCAGTACTGGGAGCAGGGGTGAGCGGGTCACTACTAGGAGTGGCGGTTGAGGGGGTTCCTGGTGGGGTTTGGGGAGGTGGGAATGTTATAAGGGAAGGGGGGTGAGGGCCTCTTGGGTAGATGCGGGGAGTGGGGGAGTCATCTACCGCTGACAGGAATGCAAATTCCTGTCGCCGGTAGCCTTTCCACCAGGGATTTCGTGGCAGTGCTACCGCCATTAAATCCCTGGGAGAAAGGGGACTCGTGATACTGCCGGTGGTATTGGGCGGACCTCCGGGTTGGAGACGCTCATCTCCAACCTCCCTGGCAGAAGGAACGGGTAAGTGGCAGTTTGGCACAGGCCACTCCTCCACACTCATCATGTGGCAGTCTTCACCACCGGCCCATCAGCAGTGAGACCGCCACCGTGGCCCTGGTGGTCTTCGGACCGCCAGAGGCAGAATGACCACCTGAGTCTCAAAATGAGGGGAGTAGAAACAAGAAAAAGTCTTGCGTAGTATAAGCAGTCGCCTATTTGACTTTGTAGTCTTCGCCATTGTCACCTGTGTGAAAAAATAGAAAATACCACATTAAAACCTTTACATTTAAAAACTTAAGGAGAGAGTTTTCTGAAAAGCCTAGAATATTACTCAATGAAGCAGTTTAACCAATACCGACATTAGTCCAAATGTATTGCCAATTATTCATCTCTAGGGGGTACATTGTGCTGAAGTTAATTATATAGTGGGGTTCCAGCCTCCTGAGTGATAACACTCTAATGCCACGCCGGATGTTGACCAGGATCTGATCAAACACAAAACATTGCAATAGGCCTGTGTAACTTGATTCCCTGAAATGTCTTGCAACCGGGTAGTGTTTGTCACAGTGAATGATGGCTCTCAAGTATTCCAACACACTATTTTTACCTTATTGATGGTGCTGCCGATATAGTATAGGTTGCAAGGACATTTCAGGGAATATATACGGAAGTCAGAATTGCACAACAAACCCTCACTGATTTTAAACTCCTGGGTAGCATTGGAAATTATAAAATGATTGTACATTTTTGCTAGATTTACATGCCTTACAATTTTTGCATGTCACAAACCCAGCTGTTCTTATCAGTCCACAGGTGTCCTGTTGGCTTGAAAGCATGTTCCTCCATAACCAGTCCTTAAGAGATTTACTCCTTCTGACGGAGATTTTAGGATGGGTTGCCACATAATTGTAGATAATATCATCTGTGTGCAACACGTGCCAGAGTTTATGTAATACCTCTCAGACTTTGTTGGTTTGTTTACTGTACATGGTGATGAACCTAATAGTTTTATTTTCACTCGAAGTGTTGTCCCTTAGTGAAATGTGTTCCACACAGATCATATTGTCTCTATTTATATATAAAACTTTGCTAGAAAAACAGACATTTGAAGTGAGCAAGTTTAGAGTGTCACTGGTTTTGTAGGGTGCTCTGTACAGAAGCTGCTCTCCACCAAAACTTGGGAACTACCCAGAGTTCTCTGCTTCTTTTTTGTGTATTTTATGCATTACTCTAAGCCTGCAAGTGAAACATGTGTCAGGGGTTTATTTCCAAGTTGTCTTGGATGGTATTTTACCAGCCCAAAGCTGTAAACTGTCCCTGGAGTGGTAAACGGCTTTTGTCATTTTACAGTTCTGTGCTAATTCTATGCTTAAGGACTTTGCTGTATACATGGCAACAGACTTTGGCCCTCATTAGGAGTCTGGCGGTCCTTGGACTCATGGTGATGGTTGGACCGCTGCATTCCAGGCGGTCCAACCGCCACATTACGACCCTGGCAGTCAGACCACCAGGGGACTGCCATCACCGCTGGGAACATGGTTCCCGATGGGCTAATGGCAGTCGGGGTGGTGCTCAGCCACAGCGGCACTGAATTCAGTGCTGCCATGATGATCACAACCCCAGTTACCGCCAGCCTATCCATGGTGGGGACCATGCCATGGAAAGACTGGTGGTAAGCCAGTGCTGGGGGCCAGAGGGGGACCCCTGCACTGCCCATGTCCAAACCATGGGCAGTGCAGGGGAACACTATCCCTGCACCATCGGAATCTGCACAGTCTGCTTATCAGAAATTGTGCATTCCGAGGGTGCTGGGGTGCTACGGTATTTGCTCCAGCCGAGGCCAATAGGGTAGCACTGAGCCCGACAGTCAGCCCAGCGGGAACATCGTAGTTCAATGTTCCCGCCGGCAGGAAACATTGTAATATGACCGGGGGTGCCACCTGCATTTTGGTAACATCCTCCCCATGGCTTTGACGGTACTGTGGTGTGACCGCCAAAGTAGTAATGAGGCCCCATATCCCTTTTTAGCACAGCGTGGATGGCACTTTGCTAATCCTATCTTTAAAAACTTTGCTAGAAAAATAGACTTTGAGGTCAGCAATTTAAAGTGTTGCTTTTGATGCACAGTGCTGTACACAGGAACTGCTCTCCGCCTAAACTTGTGAAATACATATATATATATTATATATATATATATTATACACATATATAAGTATATATACATATATATTCATATATGTAGTTTAAAAGTAAAAAGTAAAGAAATATAAGAAATAAATGTATCTAAATATTATTTTCCCTCCAGTATGTGCAACAGTAAGGAAAAAGTTGGACTTCAGAGGGGTAAAATTTACTATTCCCACACCAGTCTGTGTAAAGTAGGGAAAGCGCTGAACTTCGGAGGAGTACAATTTACTATTCCCACTCCAGTCTGTGGAATAATAAGGAAAGTGTTGGGCTTTGAGGTATTAAATTTACTGTTGCACTCCAGTTTGGGCAACAGTAGGGAAAGCGTTGCACTTCGAAGGGGTAAAATTTACTTCTCCCAATCCAGTCTATGCAACAGTAAGGAAAGTTCTTCACTTTAAGCACAAAACATATCTAAATCACCCTAATAATTTATAACAAATCTAAAACTCTTAATGCGGAAATTATTAGTTAATCAAAAATAAATTATGTATAAAAATAAATAAAACAATTAAAATATTTACACGATTACTAAACAATGTAATCATTAATTATTAATATAAAATGTATTACTTAATTACCCTCTCACAATATATCCCCACAAAAGCAGCAGCCCACACTTAAAATATTACTGAAATAAATAGGTATAGCACAATTAACATAATTAATAATCAATTAAATAATTATCAATAAATTAATAATTAATTGTGAAGTAATACTTTAAGAATTTCCCAGTCTATGCCCCTACAACTCCAGCAGCCTGCACCTATTATATAACTTAAAAATATAATTATCACACAATTTACATCTTTAATAATCGATTAAATAGTTAATAGTAAATTAATAGTTAATTATTAATTAGTACTTCATTATCTGTCCACTCTACAACGCTATACCCGTGCAAATCCAGCAACTTACACTTAATATATAACTAAAAATAAAATTATTACACACTTTACATAATGAATGATCAAATAAATGAATATGAATAAATTAATAATTTACTGGTTACTAATTATTACTTAACTTCCCACCACACACCCCTACGAACCCAGCAGCCTGCATCTAACATATAACTTCCCAAATATTTTAATGCACAATTTAGATAGTTAATAATCAATTAAATAATTAAATATTCATTAATTATTAATTAATTATTGGTTAATTAGCTCCCACACTATACCACTCTAACCCCAGCAACCCACACCTAATATACAACTAAAAATATAATTATTACACAATATACATAATGAATATTCAATTAAATAAGGAAAAAGAAATTGAAAATTGTGTTCATTAATTATTACTTAACTATCTTCTCACCCTTTCCTACAAACCCAGCAGCCCACACTTAATATATAAGTTAAAAAATAATTATTGCACAATTTGCACAATTATTAATTGATTAGATAATTTATAATAAATATAAAAATAAATTAATCATACCTAATTAACTTCCCACCTTATACCCAAACAAACATAGCAACCCACTACAATACTTTAAATTGCTAGTACTAATTAAATTAAAAATTATGTCACCTAAAATAATAAACTATATTAAAAATATTATTAGCAAGTATACAAACAATAACACATAAAAATAATATATGCATTAAAATGCATCAAAATAATTTTTAAAACTATTTTTGGCAACAATATTATTGAAAATGATATTAACAACAAAGATATTCTTGAAAATTATAGTACTTAGCTAAAAAATCTATGTACTTGACAACAATTGTTCTGCATCACAATGTTTTGTATCACATAAATTTTTTCTGATATTTCTGTAACTCGATATGTACAACTCAATGTTTTGTCTAAATACCACTCCATCCACCACACACGTCTCACCCCGCCTGACATGCATGCCTGTCAACACCAGATCTCTCTGCGAAAACACCACTGAGGTCTGGGACATCATTAACACATGCTCCCGTAACAGTCTCTTTCTCATTCGAAATCTGGCTCAACCCCTTATCCACACCCACCACAGCCATTGCCATCCCCTGAAGAAAAAAGAGTTCCCACCAGGACTGTGGTTCTAAAAATTCTGGACCCATGTAATTTACTTTGCCACAACAGTACGATTTTAGTATCAAAAGACCGATAATGACTAGTACACTAAGCATGAGCATTTTCGCTCAATTCCAGCAGCGTTTTCACCTCGAAATCGCCATTTTCGTCCTGCACTCGTGGCTCCCATTTTATACACGGCAGCCATTTTAAAAGTTGCCCTCACATAGGCTTATAATACAGTCGGATTTGATTCCAAGGACACGTACACCTTGATTGACTTTTCTCTTACCTGGGCAAGCTGGAACCATTGCCTCAGGCCAAACCTGTTTGGTCAGTCCCTCTCCCAGTGGCCGAATCAGATAGCATCAAGGCACACCATGCCATAAAACCCTTATTATCGCTCACACACCCTGCCTAATCTTTCTCACACCTGCACCTGCTCTTTTCTTCTTCCTACTTTACGAGGGGGAGGTGCCCGTTTTTATTGGGGGTCCACACTTATCTGATGTGAAATTCTAGGCCTTGCCGGGTAATTTATTATGGGTTGGATGACATGAAATATGAGGTTTCATCATGACACTGTTTTTTCCTTTGTAGTGAAAACATGTGAATGACCAACCAAAATGTCAAGAATGTTTGCCTGAAGCTTAAAAAACTGTATATAAGGAAACCTGATTTTGCATTGACACACAGTCTCCTGAGAACATACAAACCGTGCTGTTGTACTTCTAGGACGCTTGTTACTTGGCTGCAGCCAATAAATTCGATCTTTGACTTCACCTAGAAGACTCTGAGTTTCTGTGGTCTGAATCAGGAAAGTACCCGAGGGCTTTGGGTGTACCCTGGCACCGCTGGGTTACCGGATCAGTACCGGTTCTGAAAAACCCAGTACCTCAGTTGGCGCCCAACGTGGGGCGATACCAGCGGTACCGGTCCAAGCCTGAGGTCCGTGGGGAGCTTCGTGTGAAAATTCTGGAGGAAGGCCGCCACTTCATCGACCCCAGCATGTCGACGTGGTCCGAAAGTCTTTGCTGCGAGGTTCCCCGCTTCCCGACGGCTACGAAGGACTGCTGCCCTGGCTATCGCCCTGATTTGGACCCTTGATGTTTGGTAGAGCGAAACGATAAGACGAGTCTTCTGGTGACGTCATCGATATTTTCAGTTAAGTATAAGTGGAGCGTCTCCCAGTCCTTAGTTGGACACTTGGTTTGGTCCTTAAGTTGGACATTTGATTTGGTATCCCTTTGGGATCACTTTGATTTGGAACTTGCAAGTACCAAAGCCGAAGGACTCGTGTATTCACGAGACTATCGTAAACGATAATCCTTTGAAGTTTGAAGCTAGACTAGTGAGCGAAGATGCCTGGTCTTAGCAGACTTGGAAATTTGTTTTGTCTTGGTTGTAAAAGGGACTCCCGGTTGGAGGACTCATGTCCGGTTCCTCCGATTGGAACTCCAACCTATGAACTATATGTGAAGCACGGAGTAGGCCCCATCACGTTTAATAAAGTATGGATCCGCTATTCTTGGAAATAATTGAAAAAAGTTTTCTTTTTTTCTTGTGAATATGACTTACAACTAGGATCTGCAAACGGTTCTGTAAGTAAATTGCGACGGCGCTATTTATGAAAAATGGCTAAAGCACGCTGTATTGTGTGTCCTGAGTGTTTTCTGTTTATATCTGAAATGAGCTCATTGTGTGTTTGTGGGTCAGTTTGTTAAGTAAAATGTTGGTTAATTAATATTAAGTAGAAACTTAGAAAAAATCCAGAAATGAACCATGTGATGTGCTAACATAGCTATATGTTGCTCTTTAATTTATAGAATGAGCAATTGTGCACATATACAAAACTGCTGTTAAATGCTTAATAAATTAGAAAACACATTCAATAGATATAAATAGGGCCCCAAAAAAAAAAAAGAAATTATCTATTTTTGCAAAAAAATAAATAAATTTACAGCATTTTTCTTAGATGCATTGTATTAGATGTTCACAGGCAAACTTTTCAGCTGCAGTATATTTGATAGGAATGTTCAATTCAGCCAGCACTTTCCCAGTTAAACATGGGTGGAATTTTGCATAACCTTCCTTTTAAATGAAAGTGGCGCAAAAATGTGACGCATTTCAAGTTAGGCTTATGCGCTTAGGCTTGTGAGTTAATGTATCCCAAATAATAGGCAAGGGATGCAGCTTGCTTTTATATGTGGAATTATCACAAACAAAAGAATCATTGGGTTTTTATTTTATTTTTTAAAGAAAATTATTAATTATGGAAAAATTATTTAAAAAATAAGTGCCTTTCAAAATCGTTTTTTAATATTTATAAAGCTTAATACCTATACTATGACCTCCTAACATTAAAATTTAATTTAAGTTATGTTGCACCGCTAAAATAACATTTGTATGTGCAATTTTCCCTTGGCGCAGGAGCAAACAAGCTCATTTCTATAAAGTATAAGTTAATATTTTCAATGGCTGACTCATGGATTGTGTAATAGACATTCTGGTAATGCATATTATGCAAGAAAATTGTAGGATATTGATTTTTTAATGCCTAAAATATCAAAGTCGATTTTGGGCAAAAGCACTGTTTAAACTGCATTTTCTTTCATTCAGAGTACTTTTTAAAGTGTCTCAGGCTTCAGTAAATGCATACATTTAGGTTTGATATATATTTGCAGGTTGTGCCTTCTTATGATTCAATGAGTCAATGTGCCAGTACAAAGGCTTGTTTTAATATCAAGGTTGAAGGTTCTAACTTCAGCTGGGCCTACTGAGACGTTCATTCATTTGAGGTTGATGAAATATGTACCATTGCATGGGATTGCAACAAGCATTTATTCTAACAACTGGTATGTGTGTTATTAAGGTTTGTGAATTATTCACAGTAAATGTAGTTTAATAATCTGGAAATAGAGAGAATTTTTTTTAGCGCCTAAAAAGGAAAAAAAGATTTTTTTAAATAGAGTGAATTATTGCAGGTTAGAAGGAAAATAGGAAGGCCTACTGTCTTTGACAGATTCAGAGTGGCAGAAGCTAGGAGAGCTACAGAGGCTGGCTCAACTCACGCTGCTGAGATGCTATCTTTAGTTTTCCCATAAACAATGGAGGAGGCTGTCATGTTGACACTTGTGACCTTTTAAATTAGGGCCTTGTCTCTGTGAAATGCAGAATGACCCTACGGGCCTCTAAAAGTGGGATTTTTGGTTTCTCCAGAAGAACATCAATACAATTAAAGAACTTAATTCCAAAGGGAAAATATAAAAAAAAAGGGGTTTCTTCGAAAGTCCCAACATCATGTTAAATGCTCTGCAGAACTGATACATTTGTGTCTCCGCTCTAAAAAAATTAAATGATGCCTGCTAGTTGCTTTTATTTGACAGAAAACGAAGTGTTGCATTAAGTCTTAGACAGAAAATAAGATGCAGCCCTTTTCTAAAATTTTGAAGGCTACATGCCTTAATGAGAACGATTTACCAATTAAGACTTATTTTTCACAGTGGAAATTGTAGGTGCCAAATTAATATGGAGTGTCAGTGTAACAATTTTTACTTTTAGAAAGGTAAAACTAAGGTGGCTTGATGTTGCGAAGTAACTGACAAGAGGGTAACAGTTAAGTAATGGAAATTTATTTTTGTGTATTTGGTCCTATCATGAATTGTTCTTGCTGGTCCTGTATGTTAGAAGAGAAACAGTAAAGTTATATTTGACAGCAAATTTCCATTGCCTGGTGATCTACTGTCAAAAGGAGGGTAAGGATTTTAAACCTGACAAATTAAACAGGCCCAAATATTGGGTTTTGGGCTGCAGGTTTACAGTGCATAAAGTACATGACATGGTGTTGTGTGTCACCGCTTATTCACACATGCTATTGTTTTGTCTATGCTTTTTGTGCTTGATACACAGCAAGTATATCTGATGGCTTGACGTTTTGTGCGTTTTTATTATTTTTTATTTGTTTTTTGCATGTTTGTTGCTGCTTTTGATACTATTACAAGCTCCCCTGTGTTGTGAGGGGATGGTCATGACGATGCCCATCGCTACGCAACAGTTGGTTGAACTTGTTCTGGTTACTAAATTCCACAGATAATGATATTTCATGCTGTGAACATAAAAGACAACACTTCACCAGTGCATGTCTATTTGGCTATAATGGTATTGAAGGAACATAAAAAGAGATATACAGGATCAAAGTGTGTCACCTGCAGTTAGTCACGTTACTGCCCCTTCCCTTAAAGGAACAGGCAGCCCTACATTTATGTAGCCTTGATTGGACCTAAGGATGAAATTATAGATCTGTGGCTCAAGGTGGCCTAATTTCTATATTACATTAGTTAATGATGTTCTGTTTCCTAAGTAGCATATGGCTTTCGTTCCTTAAAAGAAAACCAGGTTTTCATTTTTTCCTGAAGAAGGAACTGAAACATTAGCTAGGAGTACCGTATATGGTGTAGTCGCCAACGGTAGAGTTAAAATTTGTGTAACTTTGGCCTTTGTGTATCACCCGTACTCTCGGTGTTGTGTCACATGCCTGACTATCATCCAAATAATTTTTTTTGTTCTTCCTATAGATTTTTTCTTTTGTTACTTCCCCTGACCAATGTCGCATCATGCTTAGTTATTGAGATTTTAGCTATGTCCTAGTCCCATTTCTCTTTTTCGAATTCCTTTCACCAGTCAGCCCTTTTATTATTATTGATGTATTGTTCAGGTTCACATTTCCAGACTGCAGTGATGTACCAGGGACCCCCATGTTATGTATAATTCCCTTTGGTATAACCAGACTGGTTTTCAAGAATTTGCCTTAGGCCTGATTCAATGTTTTCCAGCCTGACTGTCAGGGTAGCGATAGACTGGTTAACTGACTCAATATTATAGTAAGACAAGTTTTCCATTTCAATAGGAGATATCTTATGTTTACCTTTTTGAACATGACGAATTTTCAATGTCTATTTTAATTTGGTTTTCGGTTCCCTTCTGTTCCTGCTACTTTAATTTTTGGTGGGATCAGATGTGTCCTAATCATGCAAATATCAGGACCCTCTAGTTCTTGTCTTTTTGTTTGCACATTTGACTATTAGCCTGTGTATTGCATAGTGCACCTGATGCACAGTTTTTAAAGGAAGGTTTCTACATGTCCCTGATAATCGGTATCATGTGATTTCTCTATTGAGATGTTCTAAGATAAGGAGGAACACCTAGACTTAATCATTGAGGAAAATATGTGTTTACCCCATTAGACAATGCCACTGTGTGAGGAAATCCATTCAGATAGAATTCTCATGTAGCTATAGATGGCAGAGAATAATGGAGAGAACCCAATTAAAGATGCTAGAGACCCTGTTTTGCCCTTCTGCCTTTGTCTTTTATGCCCATGGTGTATGGCTACTCCTTTGAAGATTGCAGACCACCTGCTTGCAGTCCCCTTGTTAAAAACCATGAACTGTTTTTGTACTAAATTGAAGGGAACTAACAACTGTGGCACATTTCCTACGTCACTAGATTCTGCGGGTATCAAGTCATAATAACCTGCAGGACATCGATTTAAGCCTAATTCCCATCAGTGACAGCTACAGATGAAAGACGGACGTTTTGGCCCTACAGTCTCAGCACCCAGAAAGTAGCAAAGCTGGACAGCGATCGGCAGCGCATGGTATCGTACTTGCTCCATCAGACGGCGTTGGACATCACAAAACCAAAATTTCAGTGTAAAAGAGCTAAAGAGAAGGATTCCTGTTGTTGATGGCAGAGCTGTTTTGAGGTTTCATTTCTCTACCTGTCATGTGCTGGTAACCTCTGACAGTGTGCAATCCCTTGAGCCCCTTGGCCTGAGTTTTGGCCACACACCCCCTTTTCTTTGCTCCAACGGAAGAAGGGCAGTGCACTGGAGATTTCAAGTTTGGAAAAAGGCACTATATTGTGGTGCCCATGAAAGAGCAGCTTGAGCGTCCTCTGACACTAAATAATGAGTGTTGGAGTCTGAAAGTGCTGCTGAGCTTGAGCTATTTCCCAATTAATGGTGCTTGGGTCTGCACGAGATGATTTGTGCCCTTGATCAATGAAGAGCACATTGTTTGTAGTGTCTGCCACAGAGGAGAGACACTGGTGCATTGCTTTAAGACATTGAGACTTTCGAGTGAGCTGTGGGTGTTTGCCAGGAGGGCACTCCAACTAAGCAGTACTTTTCTCACGAAGAGGCCTGAATTGAGAGGCCCATGCGAAACAAAACAACAAAAGAAAATTTGATGGACAATAGAAGCCTGCCAGAGAGGCTTTTTGAACGGACTCTGGGCATAGTTGGTTTCACAAGAGGTTTCTGTGTGATTGTATAGACTAGGTGTTAGGAGACTGATTGTTTTGCTGGCATTGTTTTAAAGTACTATTCTGTTTAGTAAAAGCAGAATAAAGTCCATTTTCTGTGGAAAGAGTACCCCCTTTTCACCTTAGAGCATTGATGAGAGTCACCACTGTTCCACCTGAACATACCAAAATTACTGAAATGCAGAGGAGCCCTAAAAATGTTACTAGATAATTTTAGGATTTGCTTTTTGGTTAGGGTTGTGAAAAATTATGATTTCATTTGTAATAGTGGTCACTACTTTCTCCCGTTGTCTATATGTTCTTAATAACGTGTTTTCTAGTGTCTTTTAAACATGACGTTGTCATTTATGGGTGGGATTGTTTTTCTCTACTCAATTGACTTCTGCACCCACTTCCCAACCTATGTCTTTTCCTACTATTGTTTCTTTGCACTCTTTTCACCCTTTTCTTGAACATGAGCAGGTTAGAAGATCAGAATTCGTAAGCAATTCTTTTGTACAGCTTCTGCATCAACACTAGTTAGTAGTGAACATCACTAATTGTTGGGTGTGTGATCTTATGCCACCTACTGCAGATAGAGGTATTCCTTATTTTTGTCCTGCCATATGTGGCCTTTTGTGCTACTTCATGTTCGAGGAGACCTGTCCAGAGAGAGTTACCAAGTACTAGAATTTTGCTCCAGCAACATCTCCATGGCCTTATAAACATAGACCTGGACTCAGATTAGCATGAGAATAGGTTTATTGCCTATGTAAGGGCAAAAGGAGGGTTTGTGGTTCTAAAAATTCTGGACCCATGTAATTTACTTTGCCACAACAGTACGATTTTAGTATCAAAAGACCGATAATGACTAGTACACTAAGCATGAGCATTTTCGCTCAATTCCAGCAGCGTTTTCACCTCGAAATCGCCATTTTCATCCTGCACTCGTGGCTCCCATTTTATACACGGCAGCCATTTTAAAAGTTGCCCTCACATAGGCTTATAATACAGTCAGATTTGATTCAAGGACACGTACACCTTGATTGACTTTTCTCTGACCTGGGCAAGCTGGAACCATTGCCTCAGGCCAAACCTGTTTGGTCAGTCCCTCTCCCAGTGGCCGAATCAGATAGCATCAAGGCACACCATGCCATAAAACCCTTATTATCGCTCACACACCCTGCCTAATCTTGCTCACGCCTGCACCTGCTCTTTTCTTCTTCCTACTTTACGAGGGGGAGGTGCCCGTTTTTATTGGGGGTCCACACTTATCTGATGTGAAATTCTAGGCCTTGCCGGGTAATTTATTATGGGTTGGATGACATGAAATATGAGGTTTCATCATGACACTGTTTTTTCCTTTGTAGTGAAAACATGTGAATGACCAACCAAAATGTCAAGAATGTTTGCCTGAAGCTTAAAAAACTGTATATAAGGAAACCTGATTTTGCATTGACACCCAGTCTCCTGAGAACATACAAACCGTGCTGTTGTACTTCTAGGACGCTTGTTACTTGGCTGCAGCCAATAAATTCGATCTTTGACTTCACCTAGAAGACTCTGAGTTTCTGTGGTCTGAATCAGGAAAGTACCCGAGGTCTTTGGGTGTACCCTGGCACCGCTGGGTTACCGGATCAGTACCGGTTCTGAAAAACCCAGTACCTCAGTACAGGTCCAATGGAGGAGGCCTTGGTATCCTCAACAAGGACTCCAACATCTGCACCACCTTCACCGACGAGAACACCCCATTCATGGAAAACATGCACTAGAAGTCAGTGACCACACCAACATCACCCTTGACCCTAGAAGCAAGGTTAAATATTGCCACTTCACTTTGCTCACAAAGCCTGACTATTCCATTATTAACTTCTACATCAACACACCCAAACTCCCCACACCAAAGCCAAATAGTAACCCCAGATGCAGCTGGAAAAGATAGCAGAAGCAAACAGCACCAACATCCTCAGAGCCAACCACCAGACCTCACCTGAGACCTTCAGACTGACATGAGAACTTTCAACAACTGGATCACAGGCTGCATGGACATCCTAGTCTCACTGAAGGACATCGGACAGTCAAGAACTGACGCACAAGCCACCTGGTACGCTGAATACCTAAGAGACATTAATGCAAACAGCTGAAGAGGAGATGGAGAACTAGCTGCGACACCAACACAAGAAGCACCTTCAAATCCGAACTTAGAAAATATCACACCCAAATCAAAGAGGCCAGGAAAGCAACCCTTGCACTGAGACTAGAAAGCAGCTTCAACAATTGCAAAGAGCTCCTCAACATTGTCAAAGAATTCTCCGACCCCTTAGCAGCCACTATCACCCCATCATAGGACCTCTGCGACAACCTCTCCTAATTCTTTCGAAACAGAATTATCAGCAACTTCAACCCCCAACACATGACACAAGACATCACCAACCAGTTGCCCACCGCCACCAAGTTTGACCAACAGCTTAGAAGACACCATAGAAATCATGAAAACAATCCACTTAGGGGCCTTCACTGACCCATGCCCCTACCAAATCTACTACTGAGGAGGAACCCTGATCAGCTCCAACCTCACCACCATCATCAATGCCTCCATCCACAGCAGAACAATCCTAGACAACTGGAAACCTGCAGAGGTCACAACTCTCCAGATGAAACCTTCCCCAGACTCAGAAGAGCTCAGAAACTGCAGACACATCTCACTCCTGCTCTTCCCAATCAAAGTCATGGAGAAAGCAATCAACAGGCAACTGTCCAACCATCTAGAACAGCACCACCTCCTGAGCATCACTCAATTAGATGTCTGCAGGATCCACAGCATGGAAATCACCCTCTGTAAGGAAATGCCTCCTTGGCATGGTTGCCCCCTGACTTTTTGCCTTTGCTGATGCTATGTTTACAATTGAAAGTGTGCGGAGGCCTGCTAACCAGGCCCCAGCACCAGTGTTCTTTCCCTAACCTGTACTTTTGTATCCACAATTGGCAGACCCTGGCATCCAGATAAGTCCCTTGTAACTGGTACCTCTAGTACCAAGGGCCCTGATGCCAAGGAAGGTCTCTAAGGGCTGCAGCATGTCTTATGCCACCCTGGAGACCTCTCACTCAGCACAGACACACTGCTTACCAGCTTGTGTGTCCTAGTGAGGACAAAACGAGTAAGTCGACATGGCACTCCCCTCAGGGTGCCATGCCAGCCTCTCACTGCCTATGCAGTATAGGTAAGACACCCCTCTAGCAGGCCTTACAGCCCTAAGGCAGGGTGCACTATACCATAGGTGAGGGTACCAGTGCATGAGCATGGTACCCCTACAGTGTCTAAACAAAACCTTAGACATTGTAAGTGCAGGGTAGCCATAAGAGTATATGGTCTGGGAGTCTGTCAAACCCGAACTCCACAGCACCATAATGGCTACACTGAAAACTGGGAAGTTTGGTATCAAACTTCTCAGCACAATAAATGCACACTGATGCCAGTGTACATTTTATTGTAAAATACACCACAGAGGGCACCTTAGAGGTGCCCCCTGAAACTTAACCGACTATCTGTGTAGGCTGACTAGTTTTAGCAGCCTGCCACAAACCGAGACATGTTGCTGGCCCCATGGGGAGAGTGCCTTTGTCACTCTGAGGCCAGTAACAAAGCCTGCACTGGGTGGAGATGCTAACACCTCTCCCAGGCAGGAATTGTCACACCTGGCGGTGAGCCTCAAAGGCTCACCTCCTTTGTGCCAACCCAGCAGGACACTCCAGCTAGTGGAGTTGCCCGCCCCCTCCGGCCAGGCCCCACTTTTGGCGGCAAGGCCGGAGAAAATAATGAGAAAAACAAGGAGGAGTCACTGGCCAGTCAGGACAGCCCCTAAGGTGTCCTGAGCTGAGGTGACTCTAACTTTTAGAAATCCTCCATCTTGCAGATGGAGGATTCCCCCAATAGGGTTAGGATTGTGACCCCCTCCCCTTGGGAGGAGGCACAAAGAGGGTGTACCCACCCTCAGGGCTAGTAGCCATTGGCTACTAACCCCCCAGACCTAAACACGCCCTTAAATTTAGTATTTAAGGGCTACCCTGAACCCTAGAAAATTAGATTCCTGCAACAAGAAGAAGGACTGCCCAGCTGAAAACCCCTGCAGCGGAAGACCAGAAGACGACAACTGCCTTGGCTCCAGAAACTCACCGGCCTGTCTCCTGCCTTCCAAAGATCCTGCTCCAGCGACGCCTTCCGAAGGGACCAGCGACCTCGACATCCTCTGAGGACTGCCCCTGCTTCGAAAAGACAAGAAACTCCCGAGGACAGCGGACCTGCTCCAAGAAAAGCTGCAACTTTGTTTCCAGCAGCTTTAAAGAACCCTGCAAGCTCCCCGCAAGAAGCGTGAGACTTGCAACACTGCACCCGGCGACCCCGACTCGGCTGGTGGAGACCCGACACCTCAGGAGGGACCCCAGGACTACTCTGATACTGTGAGTACCAAAACCTGTCCCCCCTGAGCCCCCACAGCGCCGCCTGCAGAGGGAATCCCGAGGCTTCCCCTGACCGCGACTCTTTGAATCTAAAGTCCCGACGCCTGGGAGAGACCCTGCACCCGCAGCCCCCAGGACCTGAAGGACCGGACTTTCACTGGAGAAGTGACCCCCAGGAGTCCCTCTCCCTTGCCCAAGTGGAGGTTTCCCCGAGGAACCCCCCCCTTGCCTGCCTGCAGCGCTGAAGAGATCCCGAGATCTCTCATAGACTAACATTGCGAACCCGACGCTTGTTTCTACACTGCACCCGGCCGCCCCCGCGCCGCTGAGGGTGAAATTTCTGTGTGGACTTGTGTCCCTCCCGGTGCCCTACAAAACCCCCCTGGTCTGCCCTCCGAAGACGCGGGTACTTACCTGCAAGCAGACCGGAACCGGGGCACCCCCTTCTCTCCATTCTAGCCTATGTGTTTTGGGCACCACTTTGAACTCTGCACCTGACCGGCCCTGAGCTGCTGGTGTGGTGACTTTGGGGTTGCTCTGAACCCCCAACGGTGGGCTACCTTGGACCAAGAACTGAACCCTGTAAGTGTCTTACTTACCTGGTAAAACTAACAAATACTTACCTCCCCTAGGAACTGTGAAAATTGCACTGTGTCCACTTTTAAAACAGCTATTTGTGAATAACTTGAAAAGTATACATGCAATTTTGATGATTTGAAGTTCCTAAAGTACTTACCTGCAATACCTTTCGAATGAGCTATTACATGTAGAATTTGAACCTGTGGTTCTTAAAATAAACTAAGAAAAGATATTTTTCTATATAAAAACCTATTGGCTGGATTTGTCTCTGAGTGTGTGTACCTCATTTATTGTCTATGTGTATGTACAACAAATGCTTAACACTACTCCTTGGATAAGCCTACTGCTCGACCACACTACCACAAAATAGAGCATTAGTATTATCTCTTATTACCACTATTTTACCTCTAAGGGGAACCCTTGGACTCTGTGCATGCTATTCCTTACTTTGAAATAGCACATACAGAGCCAACTTCCTACATTGGTGGATCAGCGGTGGGGTACAAGACTTTGCATTTGCTGGACTACTCAGCCAATACCTGATCACACGACAAATTCCAAAATTGTCATTAGAAATTGATTTTTGCAATTTGAAAAGTTTTCTAAATTCTTAAAAGACCTGCTAGGGCCTTGTGTTAGATCCTGTTTAGCATTTCTTTTAGAGTTTAAAAGTTTGTTAAAAGTTTGAATTAGATTCTAGAACCAGTTTTAGTTTCTTAAAAAGTATTCCAACTTTTAGAAGCATAATGTCTAGCACAGATGTGAATGTGGTGGAACTCGACACCACACCTTACCTCCATCTACAGATGAGAGAGCTAAGGTCACTCTGTAAACTAAAGAAAATAGCAATGGGCCCCAAACCTACCAAAGTACAGCTCCAGGAGCTTTTGGCAGAGTTTGAAAAGGCCAACCCCTCTGAGGATGGCAACTCAGAGGATGAAGATAGTGACTTGGAGGGAAATTCCCCCCCTCCAGTCCTACTTAGGGAGAGCAGGGCTTCTCAAGCCCTGACTCCACAAATAATAGTCAGAGATGCTGGTTCCCTCACAGGAGGGACCAACAACTCTGAAATCACTGAGGATAACTCCAGTGAAGAGGACATCCAGTTAGCCAGGATGGCCAAAAGGTTGGCTTTGGAAAGACAGATCCTAGCCATAGAGAGGGAAAGACAAGAGATGGGCCTAGGACCCATCAATGGTGGCAGCAACATAAATAGGGTCAGAGATTCTCCTGACATGTTGAAAATCCCCAAAGGGATTGTAACTAAATATGAAGATGGTGATGACATCACCAAATGGTTCACAGCTTTTGAGAGGGCTTGTGTAACCAGAAAAGTGAACAGATCTCACTGGGGTGCTCTCCTTTGGGAAATGTTCACAGGAAAGTGTAGGGATAGACTCCTCACACTCTCTGGACAAGATGCAGAATCTTATGACCTCATGAAGGGTACCCTGATTGAGGGCTTTGGATTCTCCACTGAGGAGTACAGGATTAGGTTCAGGGGGGCTCAAAAATCCTCGAGCCAGACCTGGGTTGACTTTGTTGACTACTCAGTGAAAACACTAGATGGTTGGATTCAAGGCAGTGGTGTAAGTAATTATGATGGGCTGTACAATTTATTTGTGAAAGAACACCTGTTAAGTAATTGTTTCAATGATAAACTGCATCAGCATCTGGTAGACCTAGGACCAATTTCTCCCCAAGAATTGGGAAAGAAGGCGGACCATTGGGTCAAGACAAGGGTGTCCAAGACTTCAACAGGGGGTGACCAAAAGAAAGGGGTCACAAAGACTCCCCAGCAGAAGGGTGATGAGACAACCAAAACTAAAAATAGTAAAGAGTCTTCTACAGGCCCCCAAAAACCTGCACAGGAGGGTGGGCCCAGAGCCTCTTCACAAAACAATGGGTACAAGGGTAAAAACTTTGATCCCAAAAAGGCCTGGTGTCATAGCTGTAAACAGCATGGACACCAAACTGGAGACAAGGCCTGTCCCAAGAAAGGTTCCACTCCAAACTCCCATCCAGGTAACACTGGTATGGCTAGTCTCCAAGTGGGATCAACAGTGTGCCCAGAGCAAATCAGGGTCCACACTGAAGCTACTCTAGTTTCTGAGGGTGGGGTGGATTTAGCCACACTAGCTGTCTGGCCGCCTAACATGCAAAAATACAGACAGCAACTCTTAATTAATGGGACTAGAATAGAGGGCCTGAGGGATACAGGTGCCAGTGTCACCATGGTGACAGAGAAACTGGTTTCCCCTGGCCAATACCTGACTGGAAAAACTTACACAGTCACCAACGCTGACAATCAGAGAAAAGTACATCCCATGGCAATGGTTACTTTAGAATGGGGAGGGGTCAATGGCCTGAAACAGGTGGTGGTCTCCTCAAATATCCCAGTGGACTGTCTGCTTGGAAATGACCTGGAGTCCTCAGCATGGGCTGAGGTAGAGCTAAAAACCCATGCAGCAATGCTGGGTATCCCTGAACTGGTGTGTGTGAAAACAAGAGCACAATGCAAGGCACAGGGTGAAAAAGTAGAGCTGGAGTCTGGAAAAATGGCCCAGCCTACCAAGAGAACAGGAAAGTCAGTTGGGAAACCAACTGCAACACAGCAAAAGAAAGGGAACCTCTCTTCTCAGGAAGAAGTTCTGCCCTCTGAGGGAACTGAGCCTTTGGAGCTTGAACCTTATCAGGTTGAGCTCTTAGGCCCAGGGGGACCCTCAAGGGAAGAGCTGTGTAAGGGACAAGAAACCTGTCCCTCTCTTGAAGGCCTTAGGCAGCAAGCTGCTGAAGAGTCCAAAGGCAAGAAAAATGGAACACATAGGGTCTATTGGGAAGATGGGCTCCTGTACACTGAGGCCAGAGACCCCAAACCTGGTGCCACTAGGAGAGTGGTAGTGCCTCAGCTGTTCAGAGAGTTCATCCTAACATTGGCCCATGACATTCCCCTTGCTGGACATTTGGGACAAACCAAGACGTGGGAGAGGTTAGTCAACCACTTCTACTGGCCCAATATGTCCAACATGGTTAAGGAGTTTTGCCTCTCCTGCCCCACCTGTCAAGCCAGTGGTAAGACAGGTGGGCATCCAAAGGCCCCCCTCATTCCACTTCCAGTGGTGGGGGTGCCCTTTGAAAGAGTGGGTGTGGACATAGTTGGTCCACTGGAACCTCCCACAGCCTCAGGAAATATGTATATCCTGGTAGTAGTGGATCATGCTACCAGGTATCCTGAAGCTATTCCCCTTAGGTCGACTACTGCCCCTGCAGTAGCCAAGGCCCTCATTGGTATCTTTACCAGAGTGGGTTTCCCTAAGGAGGTGGTGTCTGACAGAGGTACCAACTTCATGTCAGCATACCTAAAGCACATGTGGAATGAGTGTGGAGTGACTTATAAATTCACTACACCATACCATCCACAAACTAATGGCTTGGTTGAGAGATTCAACAAGACATTAAAGGGCATGATCATGGGGCTCCCAGAAAAACTCAAAAGGAGATGGGATGTCCTCCTGCCATGTCTGCTTTTCGCTTACAGGGAGGTACCACAGAAGGGAGTAGGGTTCTCACCCTTTGAACTTCTGTTTGGTCATCCTGTAAGGGGACCACTTGCCCTTGTTAAAGAAGGCTGGGAGAGACCTCTCCATGAGCCTAAACAGGACATAGTGGACTATGTACTTGGCCTTCGCTCTAGAATGGCAGAGTACATGGAAAAGGCAACCAAAAACCTTGAGGCCAGCCAACAGCTCCAGAAGTTTTGGTATGACCAAAAGGCTGCACTGGTTGAGTTCCAACCAGGGCAGAAAGTCTGGGTTCTGGAGCCTGTGGCTCCCAGGGCACTCCAGGACAAATGGAGTGGCCCTTACCCAGTACTAGAGAGGAAGAGTCAGGTCACCTACTTGGTGGACCTGGGCACAAGCAGGAGCCCCAAGAGGGTGATCCATGTAAACCGCCTTAAACTCTTCCACGACAGGGCTGATGTCAATCTGTTGATGGTAACAGATGAGGATCAGGAGGCAGAGAGTGAACCTCTCCCTGATCTTCTGTCATCAGACCCAAAAGATGGTACAGTAGATGGAGTGATCTACTCAGACACCCTCTCTGGCCAACAGCAAGCTGATTGTAGGAGAGTCCTACAACAGTTTCCTGAACTCTTCTCCTTAACCCCTGGTCAGACACACCTGTGTACCCATGATGTGGACACAGGAGACAGCATGCCTGTCAAGAACAAAATCTTTAGACAGTCTGACCGTGTTAAGGAAAGCATCAAGGTGGAAGTCCACAAGATGCTGGAATTGGGAGTCATTGAGCGCTCTGACAGCCCCTGGGCTAGCCCAGTGGTCTTAGTCCCCAAACCTCACACCACAGATGGAAAGAAAGAGATGAGGTTTTGTGTGGACTACAGAGGGCTCAATTCTGTCACCAAGACAGATGCTCATCCAATTCCAAGAGCTGATGAGCTCATTGATAAATTAGGTGCTGCCAAATTTCTAAGTACCTTTGACTTGACAGCAGGGTACTGGCAAATAAAAATGGCACCTGGAGCAAAAGAAAAGACAGCATTCTCCACACCTGATGGGCATTATCAGTTTACTGTTATGCCCTTTGGTTTAAAGAATGCCCCTGCCACCTTCCAAAGGTTGGTGAATCAAGTCCTTGCTGGCTTGGAGTCCTTTAGCACAGCTTATCTTGATGATATTGCTGTCTTTAGCTCCACCTGGCAGGATCACCTGGTCCACCTGAGGAAGGTTTTGAAGGCTCTGCAATCTGCAGGCCTCTCTATCAAGGCATCCAAATGCCAGATAGGGCAGGGAACTGTGGTTTACTTGGGACACCTTGTAGGTGGAGGCCAAGTTCAGCCACTCCAACCCAAGATCCAGACTATTCTGGACTGGGTAGCTCCAAAAACCCAGACTCAAGTCAGGGCATTCCTTGGCTTGACTGGGTACTACAGGAGGTTTGTGAAGGGATATGGATCCATTGTGACAGCCCTCACTGAACTCACCTCCAAGAAAATGCCCAAGAAAGTAAACTGGACTGTGGACTGCCAACAGGCCTTTGACACCCTGAAACAGGCAATGTGCTCAGCACCAGTTCTCAAAGCTCCAGATTATTCTAAGCAGTTCATTGTGCAGACTGATGCCTCTGAACATGGGATAGGGGCAGTTTTGTCCCAAACAAACGATGATGGCCTTGACCAGCCTGTTGCTTTCATTAGCAGGAGGTTACTCCCCAGGGAGCAGCGTTGGAGTGCCATTGAGAGGGAGGCCTTTGCTGTGGTTTGGTCCCTGAAGAAGCTGAGACCATACCTCTTTGGGACTCACTTCCTAGTTCAAACTGACCACAGACCTCTCAAATGGCTGATGCAAATGAAAGGTGAAAATCCTAAACTGTTGAGGTGGTCCATCTCCCTACAGGGAATGGACTTTATAGTGGAACACAGACCTGGGACTGCCCATGCCAATGCAGATGGCCTTTCCAGGTTCTTCCACTTAGAAAATGAAGACTCTCTTGGGAAAGGTTAGTCTCATCCTCTTTCGTTTGGGGGGGGGGTTGTGTAAGGAAATGCCTCCTTGGCATGGTTGCCCCCTGACTTTTTGCCTTTGCTGATGCTATGTTTACAATTGAAAGTGTGCGGAGGCCTGCTAACCAGGCCCCAGCACCAGTGTTCTTTCCCTAACCTGTACTTTTGTATCCACAATTGGCAGACCCTGGCATCCAGATAAGTCCCTTGTAACTGGTACCTCTAGTACCAAGGGCCCTGATGCCAAGGAAGGTCTCTAAGGGCTGCAGCATGTCTTATGCCACCCTGGAGACCTCTCACTCAGCACAGACACACTGCTTACCAGCTTGTGTGTCCTAGTGAGGACAAAACGAGTAAGTCGACATGGCACTCCCCTCAGGGTGCCATGCCAGCCTCTCACTGCCTATGCAGTATAGGTAAGACACCCCTCTAGCAGGCCTTACAGCCCTAAGGCAGGGTGCACTATACCATAGGTGAGGGTACCAGTGCATGAGCATGGTACCCCTACAGTGTCTAAACAAAACCTTAGACATTGTAAGTGCAGGGTAGCCATAAGAGTATATGGTCTGGGAGTCTGTCAAACACGAACTCCACAGCACCATAATGGCTACACTGAAAACTGGGAAGTTTGGTATCAAACTTCTCAGCACAATAAATGCACACTGATGCCAGTGTACATTTTATTGTAAAATACACCACAGAGGGCACCTTAGAGGTGCCCCCTGAAACTTAACCGACTATCTGTGTAGGCTGACTAGTTTTAGCAGCCTGCCACAAACCGAGACATGTTGCTGGCCCCATGGGGAGAGTGCCTTTGTCACTCTGAGGCCAGTAACAAAGCCTGCACTGGGTGGAGATGCTAACACCTCTCCCAGGCAGGAATTGTCACACCTGGCGGTGAGCCTCAAAGGCTCACCTCCTTTGTGCCAACCCAGCAGGACACTCCAGCTAGTGGAGTTGCCCGCCCCCTCCGGCCAGGCCCCACTTTTGGCGGCAAGGCCGGAGAAAATAATGAGAAAAACAAGGAGGAGTCACTGGCCAGTCAGGACAGCCCCTAAGGTGTCCTGAGCTGAGGTGACTCTAACTTTTAGAAATCCTCCATCTTGCAGATGGAGGATTCCCCCAATAGGGTTAGGATTGTGACCCCCTCCCCTTGGGAGGAGGCACAAAGAGGGTGTACCCACCCTCAGGGCTAGTAGCCATTGGCTACTAACCCCCCAGACCTAAACACGCCCTTAAATTTAGTATTTAAGGGCTACCCTGAACCCTAGAAAATTAGATTCCTGCAACAAGAAGAAGGACTGCCCAGCTGAAAACCCCTGCAGCGGAAGACCAGAAGACGACAACTGCCTTGGCTCCAGAAACTCACCGGCCTGTCTCCTGCCTTCCAAAGATCCTGCTCCAGCGACGCCTTCCGAAGGGACCAGCGACCTCGACATCCTCTGAGGACTGCCCCTGCTTCGAAAAGACAAGAAACTCCCGAGGACAGCGGACCTGCTCCAAGAAAAGCTGCAACTTTGTTTCCAGCAGCTTTAAAGAACCCTGCAAGCTCCCCGCAAGAAGCGTGAGACTTGCAACACTGCACCCGGCGACCCCGACTCGGCTGGTGGAGACCCGACACCTCAGGAGGGACCCCAGGACTACTCTGATACTGTGAGTACCAAAACCTGTCCCCCCTGAGCCCCCACAGCGCCGCCTGCAGAGGGAATCCCGAGGCTTCCCCTGACCGCGACTCTTTGAATCTAAAGTCCCGACGCCTGGGAGAGACCCTGCACCCGCAGCCCCCAGGACCTGAAGGACCGGACTTTCACTGGAGAAGTGACCCCCAGGAGTCCCTCTCCCTTGCCCAAGTGGAGGTTTCCCCGAGGAACCCCCCCCTTGCCTGCCTGCAGCGCTGAAGAGATCCCGAGATCTCTCATAGACTAACATTGCGAACCCGACGCTTGTTTCTACACTGCACCCGGCCGCCCCCGCGCCGCTGAGGGTGAAATTTCTGTGTGGACTTGTGTCCCCCCCGGTGCCCTACAAAACCCCCCTGGTCTGCCCTCCGAAGACGCGGGTACTTACCTGCAAGCAGACCGGAACCGGGGCACCCCCTTCTCTCCATTCTAGCCTATGTGTTTTGGGCACCACTTTGAACTCTGCACCTGACCGGCCCTGAGCTGCTGGTGTGGTGACTTTGGGGTTGCTCTGAACCCCCAACGGTGGGCTACCTTGGACCAAGAACTGAACCCTGTAAGTGTCTTACTTACCTGGTAAAACTAACAAATACTTACCTCCCCTAGGAACTGTGAAAATTGCACTGTGTCCACTTTTAAAACAGCTATTTGTGAATAACTTGAAAAGTATACATGCAATTTTGATGATTTGAAGTTCCTAAAGTACTTACCTGCAATACCTTTCGAATGAGCTATTACATGTAGAATTTGAACCTGTGGTTCTTAAAATAAACTAAGAAAAGATATTTTTCTATATAAAAACCTATTGGCTGGATTTGTCTCTGAGTGTGTGTACCTCATTTATTGTCTATGTGTATGTACAACAAATGCTTAACACTACTCCTTGGATAAGCCTACTGCTCGACCACACTACCACAAAATAGAGCATTAGTATTATCTCTTATTACCACTATTTTACCTCTAAGGGGAACCCTTGGACTCTGTGCATGCTATTCCTTACTTTGAAATAGCACATACAGAGCCAACTTCCTACACCCTCATCACAGTACCTGATGTCATCTGGACCATCATGGACAAAGGGGAAACCGAGGCTCTCACCCTTCTCGACCCCTCTGTGGACTTTGACACCGTCTCCCATGATACCACACTCTGCAAAACAAGGACCTGCCCTGAAATGGCTTGCCTCCTTCCTCTCCAACAGAACCCAATGAGCCAGACTCCCACTGTGCACCTCCGAATGCAAGAACCTCATCTGCGGAGTCACTGCTGAGCCCTACCCTCTTCACCGTCTACATGGCACCACTCGCTCACGTCATAAGAGCCCACGGTATCAACATTGTCTCCTAAGCATATAGGGCCATATTTATACTTTTTGATGCAAAACTGCGCTAACACAGTTTTGCGTCAAAAACATTAGCGCCGGCTAACGCCATTCTGAAGCGCCATGCGGGCGCCGTATTTATTCAATGACGTTAGCCGGCGTTAGCCGCCGGCGCTGCCTGATGTGCGTGAAAAAAAATGACGTACACCAGGCAGCGCCGGCGTAGGGTAATATGGAGTTTGGGCGCCAAAAAATGGGGCAAGTCAGGCTGAGGCAAATTTTTCGCCTCAACCCGATTTGCGCCATTTTTTTCGACTCCCAACCCCCATTGAAATGACTCCTGTCTTAGCAAAGACAGGAGTCATGCCCCCTTGCCCAATGGCCATGCCCAGGGGACTTCTGTCCCCTGGGCATGGTCATTGGGCATAGTGGCATGTAGGGGGCACAAATCAGGCCCCCCTATGCCACAAAAAAATAAAAAATAAAATACTTACCTGAACTTACCTTAAGTTCCCTGGGATGGGTCCCTCCATCCTTGGATGTCCTCCTGGGGTGGGCAAGGGTGGCAGGGGGTGTCCCTGGGGGCATGGGAGGGCACCTCTGGGCTCCTTCCGAGCCCACAGGTCCCTTAACGCCTGCCTTGTCCAGGCGCTAAAAAACAGTGCAAAAGCGGCTGGACGTCATTTTTTTTGACCCGCCCACTCCCGGGCGTGAATTTTGCCCGGGAGTGTAAATACGGCGCACATGCCTCGGAGTCACTTTTTTAGACGGGAACGCCTACCTTGCATATCATTAACGCAAAGTAGGTGTCCACGCTAAAAAATGACGCTAACTCCATGGACTTTGGCGCTAGACGCGTCTAACGCCAAAGTATAAATATGGAGTTCGTTTTGAGTCAGAATTGGGTCAAAAAAAACGACGCAATTCCGGCGCAAACAGAGTATAAATATGCCCCATAACATTCAGCTCATTCTCTTTCTCACAGAAAACAACCACACCACCCTGACCGACTTCACAATGTGCATGTCAAGTGTGGCAAACTGGATGAAACAGACACTCAACTTAAAACTCAACACTGACAAAACAGTAGTCCTGATTTTTGGGGACAAGAGCTCTCTGTGGGACTCCTCAAGTTGACCACCAAAACTTGGACCCATGTCCACCCTCACAGACCGCTCCAGAACTCTCAGAATCATCTTGGATGATAAACTCACTATGATCAAGCAGGTGAACATCGTAAACTCTTCCTGGTTCCTCATTCTACTTATGCTCCGCAAGATATTCAAATGGCCCCCAACAAATACCATATACACAATCATCCAGGCCCTCATCATCAGCAGACTGAGCTTTGGCAAAGCATTCTATGCTAGCGTCTCGAACCAACTCATACAAAGACTCCAGACTACACAGAACACTGCTGCCAGACTCATTCTCAACAGCCCCGCCCCAGTGCACACAATACATCCCACTTTAGAGAGCTACACTAGTTATTCATCTGGAAGCAATGACAATTCAAACTGCTCATCCATGACCAGAAGGCCTGCCACAACACCGGACCTGCCTTCATCAACTACTGCCTCAATTTCAACCATCTAACTAGGCAACTGCACTCAGCCACACTGTGCCTTGCATAGATACCATGCCTCTGTAGAAGCAAAACAGGAGGATGCCCTTTTTTCTACACCACCACAAAAACCTGGAACAACCTTCCCCATCACATCAGGACCTCCCCATCTCTACTCAAGTTTCTCAAGAAACTGAAGACCTGGCTGGTCAACTAGACATTCCGATCAGCCTACACATTTGCTCTAGCACCTGGATATCCCGTCAAAGGATAAGAGCACTAGCCAAACCTACATAACATAACATAGCAGAACATAACTTTAGGGTGTGCTCAGATTATATTATTTTTAACGTTTTGTGTGCAATATATGTTTTTGGGCATTATTAATAACGTGCAGAAGATGAATTGATTCTTGAATTTATATGTGCCCAGTGACCCAATGCTATTGCACTTGGAACTAATTTCATATGACATAAGGAAGTGTGTCTTCCTACCCAAATTTCATTTTGCCTAAAATGGAAGCCTCCTTCAGCATTTACACTGTTCATTATTTCCGCAGCACACAGTCAAGCAGAGTCATGTTTGTTTATTTCTGTGGTTCTTGCTGTTCACAATGAGACCTTTTCAGTGTAGTTACAATAATGTTTTTTTTCAAGGTCTTTCTGCTAGCACACTGTACCTTATTCATTCACAATAGTTTGCGGTTGTTCATTTACCTAATTTGTTCCTCAATCTCTGGATTACTTAGTACTGAATGGGTAGAATCAATATTCATGCAGTGGGATAGTGTGATGGTGCTAAGAATGTAATGTTTTGCTGACAACACGATGATTCTGCTGAATTAATGTTAGTCTTTGAGAAGATTTCCTGTATAATCCCCTGATTTTGGAGGAGAGCCAGAAGACTTTTCAATGCTACTGAGGATGCTGTCCTTTTCTCTATTGACTCACCTGGGACTTAGATTTTTTCTCTGATTTGCACATTATCGTGTACTATTCTGTGGCCCTATTCTAGGAGCCTTTTATAGCACTGACTTTATACTTATGTATGTATGACCTCTGTGCCGTACGTTTTGAAATTTTTAAATAAATCATTTAAATGTTATTCCTGATCCAGAACTCAATCAATGAGTGGGTCGTTACTTAACTGACTGTGTTTTATATCTCGTGGGTTGCCTTATCTCGGGGATACATTGTTTCATGAAACTAAGGTTTAAGACCTTCTCCAATTCATCAACCTGTGGGAAAGTATTTGAGGTAAACTATTTGGGGTGCTTAATTTATAGTCTCCCCGTGCCCATGAAATCTTGTTGCTATAAGTAATGGTCCACGGCCCATGAACACAGCAATTAATACATCAACTATTTAGATCTTGTGTGCTTCTGGAGTGGAGAGAGGTAGAAGAAAGAGATCCACCTAGATGGTCTGCAAATATTGTCATCCTTAAGGGCAAAGGTAGGATCTTCTGAACCTGCAGGGACTGGCCTCCAGGACAGCAGTGACGTGTGGCTGATCTCTCCATGCATTTGGGTGTATGTCATCTTTGGTACTGAGTGACTTGGTTTTAGTGAATTCGTGGTAGTTCTTTGACAGTACGGGTATGTCCTATTGCAGTGCCGTTCCATTGTGGTAATAGCCAGGAAGACAAAAAATGTTATTAGGACAGCCAAGTTGATTATATCCAGCATTGCTAAGGTCCAATTGTAAATATATGAGACATTTGGTGCCATCTGTCTTAAGTCTGCACAGCATGCTGTCGGCCTTCGAAGGGTCAGGTTGCAGTGATTCCTCAGGAGTTTGGACACAGTTCTTATCCAACCCATGACAATCAGCAATCATTGATCCTGGTGTTTCTGTGACTTTGTGTACTCATGGGCTGAATGTTTTATTATGAACTCGAATATTAATCATTTTGATGCCACATCCTGATTGTTCTGCACCTTTACGTTGGAAAGGGTCACGTTTTTACTTCCTTTTATTAATTCTAAAGTTGTATTCCCTGTGCTGAGAATAATGTTCCACCAATGGTCTTTTTCTTATGAGATGAAGCAATGAGTCCAAGCGCTGTGTGGTGCAGTCTTCTATTCCTGGAGAGTCGTTGGAATTTTGCTTGCAAGTCCTTCAGGTCTGTGTCTTGGAAAAAACGGTGGCGCAGTGCTCTAAAGGCCAAACATCTGACTATTGGCATCCAGTGTAGTGCTTGAAGCATCGGTGTGATGCGGTCCTTCGGAAGGATGTGTAGTGGAAGACGTGCTGCAGTGTTTTGATCCTAGGTACAAGCCATGTGTGCAGTGTACCTGTGATATGAAGATGTGAATGGTTGGAATTGGCTGAATGTATACAAGATAGGGAAGATGTGTCTTAGTACATCGTGCAGAAACCGCTCTTGGTGATGTCATCGACCTATGGCATCAATAATTTTTTATGATCCATAGAACTCCAAGGTTTTTCATTGTCAGTGGACCCTCCGGGTCTTTGGCCAAATCCACGCAGGAAGATAGTTGTTTACAACTGTGGAATTGAGTTTGAGATATGTGTCTTCACCTGTTTATCAGTGGCATGAAGCATTCTTCAAGTCTAGAGGTGCCAGTCTCCTTAGAATTTGCCAGTTTTCGGATGATTTGTGCGTAACACGTGACATTGATATGACTTGACGCAGTAAGGCGTGAGATAAAGGGCGAACATGAGTGGTACAATGAGTTAGCCCTATGCGACGTCACATCGCGGGTTGTGATTAGATGAGATGAGGTAAACGGCAGTATTGTTACAAGGTTTTGTCTGCCTTTGATGCGGGAAATCCATTTTAGAGGATTGCCTCCTAACCTATGCTTTTCTAGGCTCGTTGGTAGCGTCTTATGGTAGACAATGTCAAAGTCGGCTGATAAGTCCAAAAAATGCTGCAACTCCACTGGAGTTATGTTGTATGCACTATGTGCCCATTAACAATTGAGGTATTTCATGTTTTCTGAATCACTAGCTGAGAACTACTGTACACCAGTAATGTGTTCTAACAGCTTGGAGGCCAGTTTCACAGGTGTGTATCTAACAGAACACAAATAAGTTTACTTGTGCCTAGATTTCTGAATTTTTGAATGCTCACAGAAGAGGAATACGTGATGCCTTGAAAACTAAAATGTGCATACTTTCCAATCATACATCTGTTCGCATGTCTCTTTTTCGGATGGATTGTTCCTCGGCAGTAAGTTTGCCAAGTTTAGTAAAAAAGCATGGTTTGCATTTTATTTCAGCGCCCTTTTTCTTTACCACAAAAACGTGTTCCTTTTTCTGACCATGAAAACATACACCAGTATTTTGCAAGTGAACATTCATAGGTGAAATTTGGGGAAATACGTTTAATGGTTTTGTGAACCATATAGCTGTTTCTAAATAAAAATATCCCAAACCTTTGCATCTTCTTCATCTAGCTCTCATTCACCCTCTCTTTTTCCACACCATTCTCATACTTTCTGAAAAAACATGTCAGCAGGTAACGGTCCACTTGAATAAGGGGATCTCTGTATAGCAATCCTGATAATGCATAGATTAACTTTTAACGTCCATAAATTTCCACCTTATGCTCAAAAATGTGAATACTTCCCCGGCTTGCCATGTGGAAAAATAGAAGTCAATTGAATAACTTGTGCAGTCATAAGAACATCTCCTTTTCTCTCTGTGCCACATCCCCAATCTAAAATGCCAGCCCCCTTAATTAAGCATTACATAAAACGGATGCACGCATTTAGAGAAATTATGCTGTCAACAGTTGGCTGCTAGCTGTCAGTTTACAAACTGTTCAGATACGATGCAGAAGACTAATTATTTCGACAGCCCAATGTCGAGTTATCATATAATTTGACAGTCCTGTTCTGGCTGAGTGCCTTCACCCACCCAGCAGCATCATCCCATCTGGCTGTAATCATGAGTTTACAGAGTGAAACTGATCGTCAGATGACAGTCGGCTCGCATCATAACATTCATGGCAGAAAGTCACACTCGGGTCTGTTCCTCTATAAGCCTGAAGATGGCGCGCCCAGCCCACAATCAGGAGTGAACAGCTAAATCATGTCCCTTGTATCCTACCGCATCAGTTTTAATTTTACAAGTAGAGGGACGCTGTCATGTGTTATTTTTAGTCCTAGGTCGGGAAAGGCAAATTAAAAGATGCTTTGCGGCCACAGTCAGTGTCTACGAAGCCGTATCAGGGCATCCTTTGCTCAGAATATAAATAAATAGTGGAGGCATCTTTGGCCCTGCCCACCATTGAACAAAAGACTTTTGGTAAGCCCTCAAATGACAGAACTATGAATGCATTTTTTACAATATATTTTTAAATCGTTATATATGTGAAGACAATTAAGAACCAAGCTTTCGTTTTCTTGAGAGAGAGAACATGACCCTCGAAAAACGTAGAAAAAAGCAGGTTCAGTGGAGCTTAATTCTTGATAAAACATGTACAGACAGCGGGGTATAACGGCGAGCAAGAGACTCATATGATTGTTTGAGCCCTTGGTGGTTGGCAGTAGGGATGTCCTGCAAAAATGTAACTAAAAGCGCTGTATGCTCATTATTTATTTACAATACATGAGACCTTTAAAACATTATGGGTGAGCGAATTATACGAGAGGGTCGGAAATTGTGGGTTACTAACTGGGAAAGTGAGACCTCATCCATTTAATAATGCAAGGCTACGGCGGGTCAACGCGACAGTTTCAATAACACAGCCTAGACTTAAACCTTGGCCAAAAGCAGCTGGCTTTTCCCCCATGGAAATGCGTGTTACATGTTTAAAGCAGAACAGATCTATTTTAGAACAAAGCTATATCAAAGTTAGAAAACTAAAGAGAAAAGTTCCTCAAAATAATTTAATAAAAAAAGGTAAATATGTAACAAACAAATGGTGAAAATCAGATGATGGGAGCAGGAAATATTTGTTTTAAAAATTTAGATGCAAAAAGCGCCAGGAATACACAAGCCTGCTTAAAGTATATGGTTGTGGTTGGCCACGACGTGGGAGAAATGTTCCACTAATTGTTATGTAGCAGGGGACAGGTAAGCCTACTGGAACGCACTGATCTGTCTGGTCTGAGATTGTACCTTAGCAGTATGCTGTTTGCTGGCGAGGGTCCCTCGAAATCGTGTATAACAACTCCGGGATCCAGCCAAAGGCTTTATCTTTGGGACCACAAGCTTACAGCAACACAAAGCTGGTGTCTATAGCTGCCAAGGTCATGTCACCACGGGGGTGACTTTACTACCTTGTTCTGGTCTCATGATAGTCACTTTTGTTTTTTCAAAGTCATCTAGTAGGTCAAGGCAAGATTGTGTAGCTTGCAAGCAGGGCTGGATTGGGGCCACAATTAGGCCCGGGCAGTCAAAAAAAGGAGGCCAACATTCACAGATCCCAACCTTTCGCAAAACACAGTTTAGTTCGGGGGCATGGGCCTAATGTTCGTAAACATGTGCGGTACTAAAAGTATTTTAAACCTTATAGGGCCTGTAACTTTTGTCAAGACTGGAAAAAAAATGATTCCACATTATTCTCTTGGGTGTTTTTGGAATATTTCTCACCCTGAGATTCCCTTAGAGTCCTCTTCATCCTTAGGCCTTTTACACTCACCCATGGCTTTTTAGATATGCACAGTACTTTTACACTAATTATGAGAGGTCCTGTAGTGTATTGTGGAGAGACTGGCAAAAGGCACATCGTTACATTTTTTTTACTTCAGGTAGCAATATGCGTAAGTTCTAACAAATGAAATGATGCTAGTGTGTAAATGCAAAAATAGATATACATAGCGTCACTTTCCTCACAGTTTTATATAGCATAAACTTGACACAGGAGTGTCGGAGAGCTTTACAAGAGCACCAGATAACAATAGAGAAGGTCAGATTCATTCCTTTGGAGGCTCAGGTGAATTATGTGATTTGCCCAGGATCACAGGATGCTGAGCTGATTCTGGGACTTAAACATGGTTTCTCAGTTTAAAAGTCTGCTAAGGCCACAACCTCTCTCTGTTGATTGCAGAAATGGATATGTGGCAGACAAAGAAGAACAGCAGAGAGTAATTTATCCCACCCTGTTCCATGGAGGGGAGGGGACAAAAATCAGCTGTAGAGTTCCCTCTCTGCCTCTCATACCTCCACTACCAAACTCTCAGGTCCTCTCCCCTGCCCCAGTCCTCTGCAAAGCAAGTGGTAACTGCTTCCCATCAGGAGCTCTGTCACACCTGGAGAAAGTCGGAGGGGGCATGCTGTGACAGCCGGAGCAGCCCATTGTTATTCTGCCTATGACAAGTAGCTGGCTGCTTTGACTTAATTTGATGGCGACAGGTTCAGTATTTGTATGTAAAAGCTAGTATAACAGGCTTTAACGTTGTGAACTTGGTGGTGCCGGAGAAGGCCAAAGCAGGTTGCACTGTTTAACAGACTGAAAAACTGGCCCATTAACTGGCTTCAGGCACAGGCCCATTGGCCGATGCCCGATTGCCTGCCTTGCCAATCCGAGGCTGCTTGCAAGGGCTCCATGAGGACGAATGCTTGTTTTCGGCTGTCCTGGGATAGCCTCAGACTTTGCTTGAAAAAAGTTCTAGTGGAACACATTGGCAGTTCATTGCGGCCCAAGGCACATACTTTTAGGGAGTGTTAGTGCTTACGTCCTTCAGACATCCAGAAAATGATCAAATCCCTCTTTCTGTAGAAGCTGGAAAACCTACTCCTCGTCTATCATACAGCTACCAGACTTCCAGGTAGGATATATTCCTAGAGCCTAGGATCTTCTCCAGCCACTGCTCCAGATGCATCTAGTGTAGAGCCCTCCCAACCAGGCAGCTAGTCCTTCCACATAGTCTGAAGTCCTTCTTCAGTCATTTCTGTTCCTGTGGCTAGCAGAAGATCTGCCAACTGGCCCTTGGAGATCTCTTGCAGTCCGTGGCTACAAGTGAAGAGTAAGTAGGTCCTCTTTACAGACCGGTCCGGATAGAACTATTTTATTCTGAGACTGCTGCAGGTCTAGTTGTTTTTGGGGGTGGTGTGAAGCAGGTTCTATTTTGCACACCATCTGTTTATTGTTGACAACCTCTTTTGCAATCCAAAGCTATTTCTGACAGCCCTGCCTTCTTTTTAGCAGTTTCTGTTCTCTTTCCCACTGTCTATTGCCATGTCCCCTGCTCTGGAGTCTTTCAAGATGACATAGCACTGTTCCTCTGTCTAGAGTTCCTAAACTCTACCCAGGGACTGTCCTTCTCAAGACCTCTCCCAAAACTCTCCTTACTATTTATAGAATCAGTGCATCCAAACTGTGTGCACAGATAGGATGTCTGCGGTGGTCCACAGTTCAAAAGCTTTACACACGCTCGGCCCTGTTGAGAGTAAATATATCAGAAAGGCCAGACCCAGTGCGATCTTTTGTGATACCTTCCGCGTTTCAGCTACCTTCTTGTTTTCCATGTTCAGGGATCAGTGGCCAGTGGTTACTCCTCCTACCCTCCCTGCTGCCTGCGCCACTTTAGGGTCTGTGGGTAGGGAGATTTTTCACACCTCATCAAAAAACCTAATCACCGTCAGAAGGGAGAGCCCAGCAAAACTTAATTAATTTCTGCAAAAACTTGCACTTTGAGCAAAGTAGGCTTTTCTAATGTGACATTTACATTATAGCTAGAAAAAAATACTTTCACCAATTAACTGGATTTCTAATGAATACTAAAATAAATTTTCCAAACCTAATTTATGAAAAAGTGCCATTTAATAAGAAGACGGTGTTACAAATGGAAAAGCCACATTATCCCATACTGTGAAAGTCATTTTAGCTAAAGGATTGCCCTGTTCATAAAATGTAGCAGGCCCCACTGTTATACATGAAGCGCACAGCCTTGGGAAGAATAAGGTACACTCAGGGCTACTTAGCAAATGTGTACTTTTTTCTACATGTCAAAATGTTTTTTTCTTTGACTTGAGATGCTGCAGTGTTTCAGCTGCAACTAGTCAGGCCACAATGGAAGTCCTCGAGCTACTATTTTACACTCATCCATGTAGGTGGGGTTAATGTATACTGCAATCCATTTATAAGATATACCTTTTATGACACGTGCGTCTCCAGCATATAATGTTTTTTTTGGCTTTGTGGGAAAGTTACAAATAGTCAATTGATTTTAGCCAATTTTACACCATATAAAGAAGGGCTTAGAGCACAGTTCCCAGAGTCAAACATCCAACGAACTCTAGCCAAAAACAAGTACTGGCAAAGCTAAAACACCTGCCTTTATTGTGGCAACACATGCGAACACAGGTATTCACAAATGTGGTTTATGTGCAATGCTTGAGCAAATGCGGCTTATCACCTTACTCCTGCTGGTTTGGCTAGTTCTGGGGACAAATAGCAAACAACCGAATGTTTTCTGCAAATAATGCATATAGGAGAGAGTGTTTAACCAGTTTGGAGTGTTTTGTTATGGTGGCCGGATGGCTCAATCAGTAAAATACTGTGTCTTCAGTTTGAATCCCATTAAGTGCCACTGAGTCGTCCATTTGATCTGAGGTAGGTAGAGCGCCATTAAATGAAGGAATCGCAAAGGACACCTACTTTTAAAGTACATAGAAATGGCAAAGGTGTAGTTTCAAAACCACTGACCCAGAGGCCATTTGGTAGATATTTCCACACCAGTTAAAACATTTTGATAGATAAGTGCTAGAATTATGCATCCGTATTCCCTAAAATGGATTCTGAGGTAGGATGGATGGGTTGCAATTGATCGAAGTCCAATAACAGACAAAAGCAGCTCTAGTGTAGAAGGCATGCCGAGACCCCCACCCACGCACATAAAATGAAAGACTATAATCTTAGACAATAAATAATTGTGAACAAATTTATTTCAGCCAAATATGAGGTTAGTATCAGCTTACTAATAAATGAGTGCCCTTCCTAGCCGTCAGGATGGCGGGCTCTCGCTGCCTATATTTAGATGTTATAGTTCTGCAGGTGGTGTACTGGAGGCGGATTGCTGACTGAGGGACCCAATGGACATCGTAGAATGGCGGTGGCTATGAAATATAGGTAAGACACATACACACACACACACACACACTTTAGTCATATGTTTCCACTTGCACAACACACTACACAATATACAACATATACACTATTATCCCCTGCCATTCCACCACAACACTACATGTACATACCGAAAACACACATTGGCATACATCCATTACACAACATACATACACTATTGACATCAAACTCGCATACAACACAACCATAATAACCAACACAATTACACACAACTACACAAACACGCTTGCAGTAAAGCTCAACCATAAATATCATAACAACGACCACAACAACACTCACCTGAATGATGAATACAGCAACACAACACAGTAATATACATGTACTGATTTGCATTCACAGCTGGAAGCTTTTTATGTATTTATTTATTTATTTACTATACTTCCAGGTCCCACTGTGAAGTGAAAACATGGAAGCATTTACAATTGTGATGCGCAGTGTATTTGGTCAAGCATTCATGTGCTCATGAATACTTCCACCAAAATAATATTTTTGTAATGCAGCAGATATTTGAAAAGCAGGTGTGTCTCCAATGATGTTTTGCAGACATGTACACGTCACAAGTTGTCAAGATAAAATAATTCTGTGACATGTATTTGACTTCACTGGTTCCTAGATGATGTCAAATGCTAACACAACCTTCACAAGTGATATATAATGTTTACTTTTGAGTCCGGTGACAGTGGGGTCATGTGTCCTCCGTGGTCCAGTGGCAGCAGCAACAGCGGGTATTGTCCAGTCCGGTCCAGTCGGAAATGGAAATTGGAAAAAGGTAGATTTTTACCTCATTTCCTTTCCGATCCACCAACTAACGTAAGGAGGCATTCCCACCACAGTTTTCCCGGTGGGAAGGCACATACATATCTCCTTGGTGGGAAGACTGGCTGGAGTCCCCCCATCAGTCGCTTTCTCCTATGGTGCTGTCAAAGCGGCTGGGAAGTTCTAAAGGAGAAGGCAGGACTTGAGCGGGTTATCGGCTATGGCCCCACCAACATCTAAATAGGGCAGATGGGCCGCCTTGTAGGCGGACGAGTTTTCTGTCAAAAAATCGACAGCAGGGCCCTTACCACCAAGATCTAAATCAGGCCCTAAGTGTTCAAAAACATATGCATCTAGTGGTGGTTGGGCTTAGCACGGATGTTGCAGATCCTGACTACAGAGGATAGAACTATATTGCCGGCTTTTCAAATCATACAGATTCAATTTGTTAAGATCATTACATAATTGTTAATTCAGGCCCATATTGCACAAGTTCATGCAACAGTTTCCCCAATGAGAGATGAACTATAGACTCTGTATTCTGCATTGTCCCTCTTAATACAGGGACTGTTTGGGGATAGCATTAGACAGTAGATCTATCACAAGCATTACTCAGATTCCAAGTCTGTAACCTTTGGACAGCATTGATCACACATATCTCACAGACCCTGCCATCTGATAGCAAAGCTGTCCCCTACAGTACAAATATCTCACAGACCCTGCCATCTGATAGCAAAGTTATCCCATACATTACACATATCTCAAAGACCCCGTCATCTGACAGCAACCGTATCCCTTAGGTTACACATATCTCATAGACCTCCCCTTCTGACAACAAAGCTATTCAAAGTCCCACATTTGTCACAGCTCTCATTCAAATTAATGCATTTTGATATTATAAATTATATTGATTGGAATAAGACATCTATCACATTTTCCTTAATAAAAATACAGTTATGCTCAGTAATATGTGGCTTTCTCTCACTTGTCAAACTGTTGCATGCATCTCTTTGCTAGGGTAAAACCAGCATTTGCTATACCTCGGACAACATGGACTGCGCTGATAAAAATAAGACCACAGACAGTTCGAAGAGGAGATAAGCTATTTCAGGGTCAACATCCCTGCTGGGAGAAGACTGTACATGAGGTCTTGCACAACAACTCCAGGAAAACTATCCTGGGTGGTCAAGTTAGCTTTCAGCATGCATAGAGGGTTTGGTCTGGGTATCTTCTGTGACTTTCTGTTCTTGTAGAGGACCACCATGAACTGACCCCTCACAACACTCATCCATGTCAAGAATAAACAGTGACATGTCAGTGCTCCAGTGAACTTGTGGCAGTAGTCAGGGTTTCGGGCTTATTAGCTCCTGGAGTGATTGTGTATTCCTTATCTATAATGTATGCTCTTTGTGGTAACCTGGCACCAGTTCTGTGTCCCTTCCTGAGAAGGAAATAGCAAAATTATGCTGCTAGAAGTCTTGACAACTTGACCCTTGTGGCTTGCTAAGCACCGTTCTCCTTGTGGTGGAGGGTGTAGTCTAAGTTAGACTCCCGAGAAGGTTCAGAGAACGTTCCAGAACACTTGAACCAGAAGCTATCAGCATTACACATGGTGAAGATTGCCTTTTTTATAAATCAGGAAAACTAGAGCAAACATGACATGCTTTAGTATTTAGTTGTATCTTGACTTGGCAAATTCCATATTAATATAAGAGAGCAAGCAGTTCATATTTCCTTCACAGAACAGGCAGCGAACAAGGAGCAGTACTGAAAGTGTTACCATTACAGAGGCATGGTGCAGACAGCAGCAAAACAAGCTTAATGCAACACATGACAGATAGCAGCAGTGACAACTTCCACTGCAGGTATGCAAGCTTCCACAAAGCTCTGAAATGGCAGCAATATTGCAAGTTTCTAACTCCAGAACAAGCACGGGACAGAAGGCATCCACTTAGCAAGTACTTGGCAAGCACATAACAGGCATCAAACTTCCATTGTACAGCTGAAGTAAGAAAACAAAGTGCCAGCTTTCTGAATGTACATGACAGGAAGCAGTAGTGCACACTTCCCTGCAAACAGAGAAAAGGCAACAACAGTGCAACATTTAATAGCACAAAGAGCAGGTGTCAGCACTGCAATCTTTAACCACACACACAACAGGCAGCAGCAGGAGTGCAAGCCTAACTCACACAGAGATCAATACAGTCCCTGGGTAAACTGAGCAGCACCGCATTTGAGACTGGACTCCTCAGTCTCTGGGTAAACTGAGCAGCACAGCATTTGAGACTGGACTCCTCAGTCTGGGTAAACTGAGAAGCACAGCATTTGAGACTGGACTCCTCAGTCTCTGGGTAAACTGAGCAGCACAGCATTTGAGACTGGACTCCTCAGTCTGGGTAAACTGAGAAGCACAGCATTTGAGACTGGACTCCTCAGTCTCTGGGTAAACTGAGCAGCACAGCATTTGAGACTGGACTCCTCAGTCTGGGTAAACTGAGAAGCACAGCATTTGAGACGGGACTCGTCAGTCTCTGGGTAAACTGAGAAGCACAGCATTTGAGACTGGACTCCTCAGTCTCTGGGTAAACTGAGCAGCACAGCATTTGAGACTGGACTCCTCAGTGTGGGTAAACGGAGAAGCACAGCATTTGAGACTGGACTCGTCAGTCTCTGGGTAAACTGAGAAGCACAGCATTTGAGACTGGACTCGTCAGTCTCTGGGTAAACTGAGAAGCACAGCATTTGAGACTGGACTCCTCAGTCTCTGGGTAAACTGAGCAGCACAGCATTTGAGACTGGACTCCTCAGTCTGGGTAAACTGAGAAGCACAGCATTTGAGACGGGACTCGTCAGTCTCTGGGTAAACTGAGAAGCACAGCATTTGAGACTGGACTCCTCATTCTCTGGGTAAACTGAGCAGCACAGCATTTGAGACTGGACTCCTCAGTGTGGGTAAACGGAGAAGCACAGCATTTGAGACTGGACTCGTCAGTCTCTGGGTAAACTGAGAAGCACAGCATTTGAGACTGGACTCCTCAGTCTCTGGGTAAACTGAGCAGCACAGCATTTGAAGCTGGACTTCTTAGCAGTTGTGTATGTTGTCTGTCTTTTCTTACACAAATTTGATAACGGAATATGTAAGATGTAAAGACAAATCTATTTTCCCTTCACAGTGAGTGATGTTCACTTAGGTGCTTTTATAGGCAATGTTTAACTCATTATTAATCCTTCCACTGTGCACACCTCTGTGCCAGAGCTCTTTTTCTAAACAAAATAAAAAGTGACTGTTGTGTATACATATGCACCTCTTTTACTAACTTTTTCCACGTTTAATAAAAAATTTTAATTGTCCCCATATTTTACCAAACAGAGTTAGAAAAAGTATTTCTATGTTAAATAGCATTATACAGTTAGTTTATGTAAGTATTTTAGATGCAGACCAAAAGAAAGAAAAGCTAAACTTGATTTGGAAATACATTTTAATTACTTTAAATATATTACATTAAATGAAATAGTTTTTAAGTTTCTGAAGTGTAAGTTAGAAAATACATTCACAGCCAAAGTAAAAGGTAACATTTTTGATGCATCAATAATTATTAAAGTGATGTATAGAATTAATTAAAGGTACTTTAATAATTTTTTATTATAATTTAATTTTACGCTCATGTTTACATTAAAAAATGTTCTTAAAATATTTTTTTTAATAGATTTTTAACATTAAATTATGTGAATTTATATTTGTAACTATTTTAAACAATGTAATTTCATTTAACAAAGTTTCCTATACAGTTTCATTTTAAGTCCCTACCACCATTATTTTCAATAAAGGGTGTTGCAGTACCAGTGTTTGACCATATGTGGTGCCAGACTTACTTAAGCTCTGAGCTGTAGTGATTTACTACTGTTTTTTGTCCTTTTTGTCTGTAGTAACTCGAGAAATGCAGTTAGTGAACAGCAATAGGCTTACTTTTTTGTGGGTGACAGCTTGTCCCACCCCAAAAGACATCCCTAGTCTTCCCTAAACCCCCCTGTACTCCTCCATAACCCCATGCCATTTAGAAGTAAGTATGCCCCTTTTTTCTGTCACTCTTCCTGTACCTTCAATATTTGCTACTAAGTAGTACATTTACAAGTGCAAGGGTTTCTCCAGAGAGAAGATAGTAGAGGTGGAGGTTGGGATTTAAACTTAGTTTGTGATTAGCATTTTGCAGTACTTTAGGCGCCTATATGTTTCTTTCTTCAGCACAATCAATTCCAATGTATTGCTGCAAACTCCAATATATTGCATCAACATCTCATTGTAGACTGAATGCAGTTGCAGCTCGGAGCTCCTAAAAGGGGCGGGCGCAGCACGATGGGAAGCGGTAGGGGGGACAGGGGTAGGTGGGAGCAGCGGGGAGGGTAGTGGGGGTGGAATACATAAAAAAAAACATTTTTTAACAACTTACCTTAACTCGTCGAGTGCCGCTCCTCCAGCTCTGTTGCCTTCTGCTGCAGGCACAGGCTCCCAGCCTGTATCACTCCTGACGCTGCTCAGAGCAGCGTCAGGATTGGCTGCTAGCACGCAGCCAGGGTGCTGCCAGGCAGACTGGGAGCCTATGTAGGCTCTCTCGACAGCCTACTTCTCATGTGTGTTTGGCCGGCCCAAGATGGCTGGCCAAACACACATGCGCTCTGACGGAGAGTGCTGAGCACTCTCTCTCAGTGCACTTCACCCCCAATGCCCCACCCCTTTCAGAATGAAAGGATGATAAATTTACTTTATCATCCTTTCATTCTAAAAAGTTTGAAGCTTCTGCTTTTGGTGGGGGGCTACCCTCCACCGCCCATATGGAGGAGCCGCCCCTGACTGAATGTTAAATAAAAAACGGTGAAATACTTAAATTTAACGTTTAACAAATGTGCTTAGTAGTTCCTTTTCTGAAATGGACACACATAAATCCTTGAACATTAACCAAGGGCATGCTGCCTTGAATGTCTGGAGTCCAGCAATAGCAAATATGTTTGGGTTTCCCATTGAATGTAGTCTACACTATTAAGTATGTTGTACTAGCACAAATTCCTGAATTATGTGAGAATCCATAATTATGATTCACTGTTTATTTCATGAAACTCAGGACCATTCAGAAAGTATAAAAGCAGTCTACTTTTTAATTCTGTACAACTTACAACATCTATTGGTTTAATCCAGACCTCCCTTTCCCTTGCCAACATACTGAGTATGGCTTTTGACAGAGTTTTAGTATTTCTTTCTAAAACATGGCAATTTCCTTCTGGCTCCTGGGGAATATATCTCTTACATGGTTTGTTCACCGTATGTGTTCTTCAGAATATCCAGGGCATGAAGATACTAGAGACAGACTAGAAGTGACTGACCAGTCACCTTATTCAGGAGTTTTCTTGTGCCTCAAAAAGTTCAGAAAATGGTGAACTGTTTACCACCACCTTCAGCATGAGGGAGAGTTGGTCCTCCATCCAAGGGACAATAACAAAAAAAGAAAACAGACTGCCAGATGCACAGTGCCTAGAACTATTGATGTATATCTACATCATAACGGTGTCCTGCAGTACCCCCTTTCATGCCATTTGCTAACAGTGTTGATCCTGGATTATGATACATGGCAATTCGTTTGTGAGTTTCTGTCCCATAATTATAATAGGGTGTCAGATAGAGTTTGTGTATTCCAAGAATCCATCTCTGAGATCGGTTTTAGGCAGTTCATTCATTTTTCTTATTACTTTCAGGCTGGTCCAGCTACAGAGTTTGAGTCGAGTCTGCAGAAAAGGGGGTTGTACATGGAAGTCTCTTGTGAAAAGAGACCCAAAAAAAGGGTAAAAAGATTGAGAGGCTGCCCCAGCTAAATATTTGTAAACCTGTGGGGGTAATCCTTCTAAGGAACAAGAGAGCAGGGAAGGGCAGATACATATCCCTATACCTCAAAAGGATCTTCTATGTCCTCTTCTCATCCACATCCTAGAGTCAGGTTCACTACAAAGGACCTCAGGAATGTCCAAGACGAGCCCTGCAATTTGTTTGCTGTTTGGGGCTTCTCTTATGCCCGGGCAGGGAAAGGCATGGTCTTGTGCAAAGACTTCTCTTTGAAGGTTGCCTACTTCAAAGACAGAAATGGGTATAAGTACTGGACCTCTGACACCACAAAGTTAGAACACTTCTAGATTGAGGACATTCTGCCAGGAAGAAGAGCTGAATGCTGTGGGAGGGACTGCTACTCTGCCTGTTGCTTTGTTCTGCTGGTCTGCTGCTTGCTGCATCTGTCCTGGTAGTGAAAGGACTGGACTTGGCTTTCTACATCCTGCTTCCAAAGGTTCTCCGAGGGCTTAACTGGGCTTGCCTCCTGTTAAGACATCTCAGGGACATCAAAGACTTCATCTGCCAATGCCTGGACTCTTCTGCTGAGAGTCCTAACTTGCAAAGTGGTGCCAACTTCAGTGCCTGGGCCCTTGGAAGTGCAAGCCGGTGAGCTGAAGGAGAAAATCCATGCATCAATGTCCAGTGCCATAAGAATTGACGCAGCACCTGTCTTGTGGCTGAAGAATCAGTGCAGGACCTGCCTCTGAGCTGGAGAATAGACACAGCACCTGTCTAGTGGCTGCAGAATCGACACAGAGCCTATTTTCATTGCGATCGCAACAACACAGCGCATCAGGATTTTCCCTGCATCGTCCCTGGGAGAAACTTTTTCATACACCCTGCATCACAGTAAGGAACCGAGGCTACGTGTCTGGGAATCAACGCATCACTTTTCCTGCAATGAAAGAAGTGATGCATCACCTCCCCTGCCAATAAGGAACCAATGGATTGTCTCACCTCTGAGGAAAGAATCCATGCATCAACTCCCCTGCGCAGTAAGGAACCAATGCAACACTTTGCTTTTCCAGCCCCTCATCTCCCTTGTGGCCCGCATCATCTTTGTTTTTGACTCATCTCAGGTACTTTGTGCTAAAGAGAGATACATCCATTTATTCCTATGGATGAAGACTTGCTTAAACATTTAAAGAGAGATATTTTGACTTGTGTATGCTGGATTTTTGTCATTTTGGTCTTGTTTAAGTCAAATAAGCATTTACTTTTTTCTTTGCTATGGAGTCTTTTTGTAGACTTTTCACTGTGTTACTGTGTGTGTGTGTGTGTGTTTGTGTGTGTGTGTGTACAAATACTTTACACATTTCCTCTGACATAAGCCAGACTACTCATACCAAGCTACCAAGGGAGTAAGCAGGGGTTATCTTAGCTATGTGACTCCCTTACCCTGACTAGAGTGAGGGTCCCTACTTGTACAGGGTGCAAACCACTGCCAACTATAGACCCCATTTCCAACGTTGGTGATCAGCGGTGAGGCTAGGACTTGCATTCATACTTTACATAAAGTGATTGGTGTACACTAATTCCATATCACAGTCCGTTACACCCCAACATACTGGTTTGATTTTTTTCTCTCTTTCAAACTTTTGAGTTTTTTTATGCATACATGTCTCAAACATGATTCACTCTTCCCACCCACCTGCGCCAGAACAAAGACCTCCTTACCTTCAGGAAACTTCTCGAGACCTGGCTGTTCGAGCAGGAGCAGCACCTTTCCCCCCCCTCCTCAGCGCCTTTAGACCCTCACGGGTGAGTAGTGCGCTTTACAAATTCCTGATTGATTGAATCTGGTGAGACATCAGTTGGAGCTGCAGATTTGGTGTTTGAGCTGGAGGGGTTGGAGACCTATTTGGTACCTCAGCTCAAAAAGTTCTGAAAGGCATTCAAATGTCCTATTAAAGGCCTCACTAGGAGGGGGGAGCTGCAAAAGGCGCAGAGGGCCTGGTTGTCAGCAATGGAGCCAGGAAGCTTGAGTTGGAGGATGTAAAGCTCAGGTTGAAGCAGGAGAGAGACAAAGAGCTTTGGAGGTAATTAGGAGGCCTGGGTACAAAACTCTGCTCTGCTTGCAGAGTTTGCAGAATGCAGCAACTCTGTGTTCCATGGAGAACGCGGAGTTACCGATGTACTCCACACTCCGCAACGGAGTGGAGTTTATTCCCCTATTGGTGCACGCTAGGTGTAATTTGCGTGCACGGGAAGCACTGCGAAAGGTGTGCCGGGCGCTCATGAGAGCAAACGAGATTTTCTAACCGCCTTCGAGTTTCTGCCAGATTTTGCACAACGCCAGCGACTTCCGGCACTTCTTTTTGTGCCGTAGGTGAGCGAGAGTGAGCACGATCAACTGTGGCTGCAACCTGGCGAAGCTCAATGCAAAAATAACAGAATGTAGACCAATCAAACATTCACCCCCAGTCACAGATCAGGGTTTAATCCATCAGTTTTTTTGCTCACCATGCCGTTCCAGTTTGGACCCAGCCATATGCAAATCAGTCTTGACTCTGTTCCCCATGGGAACAGTCAAGCCCGAACTGCTAGGCCAGGTCCTCCTGGTGAAGCTCAAGCAGATAAATCTTCGCAATATGACAACTTCGAGTTAAAAACCTTCTCTAATGGACGATTCGCGTTGTATTTTGTATGCGAGGGGACTTTTTTAATTTACTTTTTTCTTTAACAAGAGGTAGTGCCCCAGAGATTCCAACTTTCTGTCCAGCAGGCTGATCCCAGTGCTTTCTCCATCTCCTGGTCACTTTTCACTTGGATTTGGAGCTGAAAGCATCACTTTTTTTGTCTCCTGGATGTATCATTGGATTTAAGGACTTTGTTGTATTTGGGATTTCACAAGTAAGTTCAAAAACACGAGTATAAGGGTGTTGTAAAACGTTTTTGTTTGCCAGAGGACATGCACCAGGACTTATCTGTGCTTTTATTTGATTTTTTAAATTTATTGTGGTGTGTGGCCTGCATTTGGGGCCTAGTTATAGTTTTACTTGTAATGTTTCTTCTATAAAGGAAAAATGTTCACTACATTTTCTCCATGTTTTGTTTTGTAAATTTGCAATATTCATTTACTTCACTATGTTAATGTTAAGTGGTCTAGTCTGCTAATGGAATAGGCCTTCCAGCTGGAGGCCCAGTATTAGTCAGGGGTGCATGATGAAACAACTGTTTGTGGTGTCTATTGAACTGAAACACCATGAATGGCATTTGACTAAATATAACAAAATGTTGTTTGGTGGTATTTCATGTTACAGTGTATGGTGGTATAATAGTATATATTTGATGCCTTTTTATGATGTGTGTTGTTATTGTAAAATGTTTAGACCTTTTATTTTTATTTTTTGGAATTAATGACTTAACGCTATTTTGTTCTTCTGTGCCAATACCTTCTTTGTCTGGCCAGTGCATGAGAGTATTTGTCCTAGGCCACCATTTCTCTTTGTTCCCCATGCAAGATGGCCATGGGCCATTTTTATATAGTCAATTATAGTCCTATACCTATATGTGTTTTTTGTTTTCTATTCATCCTGCTTGTTGTTTGACCATGTAGGCAGCCAGCATGCTTTTAGGTCTGCATGTGTTCTTTTTTGTTGTGGTGGCCATGCCTCCTTTCCCCTAGTTGTTTGACCATGTAGCTGGAGGTCATTTTACGTGTTATGCTTGAGGCCTAGAAGGTCAATGCTTATTACTAAATGTAGTGTATAAACAGTGTTTTATATTTTATTATATACTTTTTTCTCATTATTTTAAAGTAATTTGTTTTACAAACTTTATTTTCTTTAACCCCTTTGGTGCGGGCGTCAGCCACTGGCCGACGCCCACACTACCTCCCTGGTGCGGGTCACGACCAGTGGCCGACACCATGGAGGGGGTTAATAAATCGCACCCGAGGATTATTATATATTTTCTTTAAGCCCCGGGAGACATGGAAGCTTTTCCGTGTCTCCCTCCACCCGCCCCTTTGTGACGTCTGACGTCACCTTGTTGATTTCCTCATCGGAGCAGGAATCCGATGGGGAAAACAGTCCCAAACGGCCTTCCCCACGTTCGGGAAGGCCTCGTAAGAAAGGGGAGACTCTCCCCTTTCTTACGAGGCCTTCCTGAAAGTGTTTCCTGGCCTCTGATCGCAGCACAGCTGCGATCGGGGGCCAGGAAACACCACTAGACACCAGGGATTTCACTTGGGGGGGTCTACCCCCTCAGAAAACGGGCCGCCCCCCGGGGCATATTTTTTTAAAAAAAGATAGGTGGGGGCAATTTTTTTTTTTTTAGTTGTTGTAGGGTTTCCCTGGGGGCCATTTTGGCCCCCAAGGAAAATATATAACTAGTAAAAAAATATAGATCTCTATATATATATATCTATATATAGATATATCTATCTATCTACATGGATGTATCTATAGATAGATATATCTATATATATAGATCTATCTATAGATATATCCATGTAGATAGATATATCTATATAGAGATAGATCTATATATATATAGATCACTTTTGTCAATACATGTGTGGCTTCCCTGGGGGCTGCGATCGGCCCCCAGGAAAACCAGACCCACATATAAAAGTGATATATATATATATATATATATATATATATATATATATATATATATATAAATATATATATATATTTGCTACCAGTTGTCTTGCAATTGCAGCTTGCGTCTTCAAAGCAATGCACATACTTCAACTGACGTATTTCAACTGTAGCTTTTAGGCAGCAATTAAAAAGTCAAGTAAGTGTTGTGATTATGTTTCTGCTACAAAAGGATCAGACTTTTGTCTAGTGGCAGTTTTAGTGCCATAAAGAAGCGCAGAAGGTTTATATGCCTACTGCAAAGAGCAAATCTGTATTTTATGTAAATAGCTGAGTACATTAGTAAAGTCAGCCATTACCTGCGCTATAATACAAATGAAATGTATGTGCGGGGTGGGGGGCGGCTATGGAGAGATGAAGGGCACGTTTGCTGGGTGGTAATGAGGGAATCCGAGGAGGAGGGAGTGGGAGCACCAATCATGATTGTTGGACTGGGCGCAAGAGGTGCTAAAGACTGTGACGAATGGTATGTGACAAGGTGTTTTTTGAGTGTCTTGAAAGAACGTGCTTATTGATGGAAGAAGCGCAGGTAAGGTGGCCTCTACTGCTGCACGTATCTCACACACACCATCGATTTTGTGACTGTCTATGTAGGCTAGTGTTTTAGAGCAACAGTTTAGCCAATAGCAGAGATGGCATCTTGATGGATGACTGCTGCCGTCACTCGGGTTATAGAGGACAGCTCTGACATAGGATCATAGACTGAGACATCAGATACTGAGACAGCATCTGAGGGATAGGACAATGGCGCAGACTCTGGGAGTGATTTTTCAGTCGGAGGAGTCCCATTCAATAACTCCTCTTACAGTAAATTATGAGGGAGGTGATGAGTTCAGTCCTGCTGTCCCTTCGCAAGCACAGTCTGTGCAACGGGGTAATAGTGGGTTAGCACAACCCAGAGAGCAGGTGAATGTGGCGGCAAGCAGAGAGAGAGAGTGCTCTCTTGGGAGCTCCCCAATTTAGTTCAGCCCCAAATTCCACCGCCCAAATCGTATTGTGGAGACATCAAAATTATCTATCACAAAACAAACTGGTTTTGTAAGGCAGGCACCTGTGTTTTTGGTCCATGGTTCGGCGGCCATAGAGAGAAACATACTAAACCTAAACATTTCTGAAAACTAGACATCCAGGGGAGTCCACAGAGGTGTGACTTGTGTGGATTCCCCAAAGTCTTCTTACCCAGAATACTCTGCAAAGCTGAAATCTTGAATAAAAACTCTATTTGTTTCGCATTTCTGTCACACAAACTACAGGAATATGCTGGGATCCACAAAATTCCTACCACCCAGTAATTCCTCACCTGTCCTGATAAAAACACTACCCCATTTCAGTGCCTATACCTAGTGCCTGCTTCAAGAATGGATCACCCCAGGGTCAACAGCTGCCTCATCTAAGGACCAACATTGACCGTTGTGTGATCTATTCCTGTCACGGGCACCAGGCCTACCCACACAAGTGAGGTAACATTTTTATCGGGAGACTTGGGGGAATGCTGGGTGGAAGGAAATTTGTGGCTCCTCTCAGATTCCAGAACTTTCTGTCACCGAAATGTGAGGAAAAAGTGTTTTTTTAGCCCCATTTTGAGGTTTGCAAAGGATTCTGGGTAACAGAACCTGGTCAGAGCCCCACAAGTCACCCCATCTTGGATTCCTCTAGGTGTCTAGTTTTAAAAAATGCCAAGGTTTGCTAGGTTTCCCTAGGTGCCGGCTGAGCTAGAGGCCAAAATCCACAGCTCGGCACCTTGCTAAAACAGGTCTGTTTTCTTTGGGAAAATGTGATGTGTCCACGTTGTGTTTTGGGGCATAACCTGTCGCGGGCGCTAGGCCTACCCACACAAGTGAGGTACCATTTTTATCGGGAGACTTGGGGGAACGCTGGGTTGAAGGAAATTTGTGGCTCTTCTCAGATTCCAGAACTTTCTGTCACCGAAATGTGAGGAAAAGGTGTTTTTTTGGCCAAATTTTTAGGTTTGCAAAGGATTCTGGGTAACAGAACCTGGTGAGAGCCCCAAAAGTCACCCCATCCTGGATTCCCCTAGGTGTCTAGTTTTAAAAAATGCACAGGTTTGGTAGGCTTCCCTAGGTGCCGGCTAGGCTAGAGGCCAAAATCTACAGCTAGGCACTTTGCAAAAAACATGTCAGATTTCAATGTAAAAATGTGTTGTGTCCATGTTGCGTTTCCTGTCGCGAGCATTAGGCCTACCCATGCAAGTGAGGTACCATTTTTATAGGGAGACTTGGGGAACACAACTACATTTTTTCCTTCCAAATGTAAGACAGTGTGTAAAAAAGACGTCTATTTGAGAAATGGCCTGTAATTCACATGCTAGTATGGATACCCCGGAATTCAGAGATGTGCAAATAACCACTGCTTCTCAACACCTTTTCTTATGCCCATTTTGGAAATACAAAGGTTTTCTTCATACCTATTTTTCACTCTTTATATTTCAGCAAATAAATTGTTGTATACCCGGTATAGAATGAAAACCCATTGCAAGGTGCACCTCATTTATTGGCTCTGGGTACCTAGGGATCTCGATGAACCTACAAGCCCTCTATATCCTCGCAACCAGAAGAGTCCAGCACACGTACCGGTATATTGCTCTAAAAAATCTGACATTGTAGGAAAAAGTTACAGAGTAAAACGTGGAGAAAAATTGCTGTTTTTTTCAGCTCACTTTAAATATTTTTTTATTTCAGCTGTTATTTTCTGTAGGAAAACCTTGTAGGATCTACACAAATGACCCCTTGCTGAATTCAAAATGTTGTCTACTTTTCAGAAATGTTTAGCTTTCTGAGATCCAGCATTGGTTTCACACCCATTCCTGTCACTAACTGGAAGGAGGCTGAAAGCACCAAAAATAGTAAAAATGGGGTATGTCCCAGTAAATTGCCAAAATTGTGTTGAAAAATGTGGTTTTCTGATTCAGGTCTGCCCGTTCCTGAAAGGTGGGAAGATGGTGATTTTAGCACCAGAAACCCTTTGTTGATGCCATTTTCAGGGAAAAAACCAAAAGCCTTCATCGGCAGCCCTTTATTCGATTTAAAAAAAAAAAAAAACATTTCACTGTATTTTGGCTATTTTCTTGGTCTCCTCCAGGGGAAACCACAAACTCTGGGTACCATTAGAATCCCTAGGATGTTGGAAAAAAGGATGCAAATTTGGCATGGATAGCTTATGTGGACAAAAAGTTATCAAGGCCTAAGCGCAAACTACCCCAAATAGCCAAAAAAGGGCTCAGCACTAGGGGGACGGGGGGGGGGCAGCAGCTAAGAGGTTAATTTAGTACTAATAATAATCAATACTTATTTTTTTATTGATTTTAGAGTTTTAAAAAAAATTAAAATTTTTTAATGTCATTTTTTATTATTTTATTTTTATTTTTTCCGTTTTCCCCAGTAGCCCAATGTCTGACAAAGGTGTACAGTTGCACAACATTATATTATTCAAGGATTATTCCATTTGTCACCAGCACCTTCCTAAGTGCCACATGCCAACATGAGACACATAAATCTAACAGTTACATTCTGTGTATCGTAGTTGTTGCTCCTTTTTGTCCTTCCTGGGTGTGCATGATGATGAAAGTTAATGTTGGTGTGGTTTTCAAATGGATACCCTGTATTATTTAATCATTGTTTATAATTTAAGAAACCACTAAATGATATTGTTTCTACTATTAATTTAACTGCAACAATGCCACATTTCACTGATATCCTTCCTGCATATTTGCTTTTAGGTGGACGAAGCGAAAGACACATCACCCACAGTACTGCCAGACAGAAGGGCTGTGCACAACGTGACCTGTGACCACACTCACGACCACACGGACATCTCTTCAGCTTGTGAAGCTAAGTGTTACTGGCAACTGACAGCTTCAAGATAGCCCCAAATAAAGGTGCTAACAAGAAAGAGGCCAGTAATAAGAAGGAGCTTTCCACCACTGGTATGTCACCCCAGATATTTTTGGGGCAAAAACGTGTGCCTGCTGCACCGGCCTCGAGGGGCAAGCTGGGAGAAGCAGTCCCGCATCCGCAGCCCCACTTCAAACTAGGTCCAATCCCATGTCTGGCACAGAGGCAGCCTCTCTAGTCATGGCAATGCTGACAAGCAGTGACGTTGAATTGGACTTGTCTCTTTCTCAAACTAGTACCCAATCATTGCCGGAAACTCAGCTCTGTGGACAACAACAGCTACAGCAAAAAATAGTAGGTCCTCCTGAAGTAGAAGCACATCAGGACATTGAGCTTGATGCTGAGGAAGTCTAAGAAGCCACTCTTTCACAAGATCCACTGTCTTCCAGATCTCTGCCATCTTCTTCTTCAGTCTCCCCTTTTGATGATCAAGACTCCACTTGGATGCCACCTCAGTCTGAGACATGCCAAGTGAGGCAAGGAAGGTTCCTGAAAGCCTTAGAGTTATGGATGAAGAAAAGGAGGATGACGAGTCTGACGACAAGCCAGTCATCATGGATGTTAGCCCAGCCCTGTGGAATCCAACACTACCCCATCTTCTCACCCTGCTCTGAGGGATGTGGCACAGATACCATCTGCTTTCATATTTACAAGGCCCCGGCTGTGACCTACAGCCACCTCAGCAGAAGTAGACACTGCAGAGCGGCAGACATCATCAAAACAACACCCACCTACCTCCACTTCTTCCAAAATTGGCAGTGATACCAGTGTTAGAAAGCTGACCTTCCCAGTATGGGACTTCTTTACAGTTAGTGAAAAGGAGCCAAACATTGCCGTATGCTACATTTGCCGACCAAGCGTTAGTCGGGGTAAGCTTGGTATAAACTATGGTACCGGAGGCCAAACAACCCATTTGAGAAAACACCACGCAATCAGCTGGGAGGCGCATGTTAGCGGCCAAAAACCTACAAGTGGTGTTGGTGAAGGTGATGAAAGCAGGGAATCTGATCCAATCATGGTGGAAGGTGAAGAAGAGGGTGACATTTTCATTACACAAATCAGCCCCGTCCCCAACAATGCAGTGTTATTATTGTCCACATCAGCAGCATCGCAATGGCACAAAAGCCTCAGATTCAGGTCGAAACACCAAAGCAAGAAAATACAGTGGATGCTTTGCTGAGAGACACATTGAGCCTACCACCACCTTCTGCTTTGAAGTCGCCTGCATCAGTGGCACCAGTAAAGAAAAAAAATCCAGGATACTGTTACTAGCATGTTTAGGCAGCAGGGCCAGTATGAACACAACCACCCAATGGCACATTTGTACAATGGAAAGCTGGATAAAATGCTAGTGTTGAACCGCCACCCTTTTTCTTTTGTGGAAGGAGTGAGTTTTCTAGACTTTTGAGGTGGCCATTTGCCCAAAATGGAAAGCTCCCAGTTGGACCTATTTTGCAAGAGTTGTTGTTCCAGTGCTACATCACGATGTGCTGGAATTGGTTGGACAAGCTTTGCAGCAGAGTGCTGTCCATACAATCCACCTGACGACAGACATGTGAACCAGTTGCCAAGCCATGGTGCTTGGGAGCATGCAATGGTAGCTATGTTCACCCTGGAGAAATCCCATACATCTGCAAACATATTTGATGACTTTAACAACAAGGTCTTTGAATGGCTTCAGAGTGTTTAATATTGGATTTGGTGCCACAGACAATGGCAGTAATATCGTTAAGGCCATGTCAGATAGTGGCTATTTCAGGGTCCTGTGTTTGGTGCATTGCATAAACACTGTTGTACAGGACTTTCTAAAAAAAGAACCCAGAGTCAGCAACTTACTGTGCACATGCAGAAGAATCTGAATTCATTGTAGCCATTATTTTTAAGCCCGCAAGCTGTTGAGGATTATCCAGCGTAATCATAGAATGCCAGTTAAAGCAGACGGTGTCAACACGTTGGAATTCAACTTATTACATGTTGCAACGTCTGTTTGAGCAGTACAGACCAATCATTGAATATGTCATACAAAGAGGGGATAGAACTGTGAAACGCATGATCACTGAGATGGACCAATGGGGCATGGTCAAATGTCTGACAGAGATGCTGAATCCTTTTGAAATTTTCACACTGGAAGTCATCAAGGAGGATTGTACCATGGGCCAAGCTATCCCATTGGTGCATATGCTGCAGAAACAGTGAAAGGAGGTGTCTGAAACATACAAGGGTATGGATGAAAAACAGATGTGCAGGAGTTGGCAGAGAGCTTAATCCTTTGCTTATCTGTCAATGCAAGGCTGCAAAGAGACATTGTGTCATCCGAAAATTGCATCTGTGCCACAGTTCTTGACCCACAGTACAAACAATTACTGGCCACTTTCATACCTTTTTCAGATGGGGATGTTTCAACCTACAAGACGTGGATTGCTGAGCAAGCCAGGGACCTAAAAAAAGAACGGCTGGGAATTAGAGGCCCACTCATGGACAGAAGTTCTGGGGTGCAGCCTAAAACTTCCATAGAGACTGTGGACAGTGCTGTTGGTTCACAGCAGCCAAAACCAGCACCTGCAACAACAACAGGAGCAGCAGCCCCAAAATCTGCATTTGATTGGTTTCCAAAGGCAGGGTTTAAGTCCACTGCAGAGGCAAGGGCAAAAGAGATTGAGCAAGGTGGAGCACCAATGACTAGTGAGAGGATGTTTCAGGCCTACCTGGATGACCCAACAGAGGTCTATCTGGATCAAAACCCATTGGTGTTTTGGGATAGGAAGGGGCGACAATGGAGAGTGCTCAGCAGGCTGGCAATAAAAGTATCTGGCTTGCTCTGTAGCCAGTGTGTCTGCTGAGTGTGTGTTCAGTGCAGCTAGTGCGGTTGTCACAGTGAGAAGGACCAGTCTTTTTCCCCAAAACATCGAGAGAATGGCCATGATCAAAATAAATCAGCACTTTATACCCCCGAATTACAGCATACCTGAAGTATAACAGGAGGTAGATGAAGGTGATTGGTCAGACTCAGGTCTTGGTAATGTGTTAGCTGACCAACTTCTGGGTGAACCACCTGAGTTTGAGGACGAACTCCACTTCTCTTACTATTGAGTAGACCTGGGCCAACATAGAAATTTCTTCTTTCTTCTATTGACTAACTGCTTTAAGGAAAAAAGGATATAGCTAGCTTGGGGAACATTATTATTTTATATTGTTTGTTTCTGTCTAAATCACTACTGAACCGCAACCATTTTAGGCACATGTATGGCTGGATTGGAGTACGACCAGTGAGCAGTGAAGAAGCCCACCCCCCAAATCACTTCAAGGAGATTTGAGAGACAATGCCTGTCTCCATCCTGTGCCTATCCTTCCTTTCATCCTCTAGCAGGACTGCCCCAGATATTTGATTTACAACTTACTTGTCAATGTGTGTTTCATTTTGAGGATCAGCAATGTACCACCATGCTTGATTGGAACATATAATTAATGCAATATGCCCCAACGAGTGATATGAAGGATTGTTGTTTCAGTGTTGAGATGGTTCATGTGACTCATGTCTAGTGGTGGCAGATAGTGAGAGTGGATGTTTATTGTTTAACTATAATTATTACGCTTCATTGTGTTTGTGTCATACTTGATTTACAATGTTGGTGGCCTAATAATGGGCGAAGGTGTTTTGTTTTCCTTCACCTATGACACTTAGCAAGATTTGCTTGCCGGCGCGTTCACACTGCTTTGTTTTCTGGTGCTTTGTTTGCTGGTTCACATTTGTCAAAGACCCGACCAGTCCATTTAGCTAATAAACACAAATCTAGTCTACACAAAAACCCTACTCAATGTTTCTCTTGTTGTTAAACACAGCTGTGAATTGATAACTTAACCAAATGCCAGAAGAAGGAAGTTATCAACTTCATGGAAATCAACGTGGATTATGATGAGTCTAAGAGGCCTACTCCAATCTGTGGACTGGTGGTGAGAGGTACATTTTGATTACTTGATTTGGGAAATTAGATGCTGCTGCATGTGTTTGCTGGCTGGCTCGAATTTGAAACCACGTGGTTGGGTGGGGGGGCCTGTTGTTGGAGGTAACTTGAGGAGGCAGACATGTAATGGATGATGTCACATTATGCATGCACCCTAGGCTAAATGTTATGATGATAATGACAGTTGCAAGTTTGATTATCCCGATACATGCAGCCACTTGTCTGTGATTGTTGGTTGTTGTAATTGCTCTCACTTAATTGATTGAACATCGGTCATAAAATGAATGATTGCAAAGGACTTTGCTCTTGCTCTGCCACCTCTGAGTTTTCTTGGTACACTATTCCTCGTGAAGCTTACCTTCCATTATCCTTCTTGATTCTGCAATATCATGATAATCATTTCTGTTTTACAATACGCAGGCCTTATCTTCTCCTGCACCATAACACTCATGCTTACGTTATCAGATCCCTTCAGGTAGGCACTCAAGGAGATTGATGTGGCAATCTAAGAACAGTGCAGATGCACCACTCAATTTGGCAATACAGACTAGTATAATTTTTCTTTCAATAATCTGTTTTTTAGAACTGTTTGTGTTAGCTACGCCCCAACATTAATTATATTTATTATTTTGCAAACGTATGTGACAGGTCATTTTTAGATATATAGGCCCTCATTATGAACATGGTGGTTATCACTGCCGTGTTCAGGCTGGTGGTTATTCTACTGAACACCAGCCCCCCCGGGACCCCACCGGCCGTATAATAAACATTCTGCTGGGCCGGCGGCTGGAAACATTGTTTCCGCCCGCTGGCCCAGCTGAATGCCTGGCCGGGACATTGCCGGTGGCTCCACATAGAGTCACCGTCAATGCCTCTGTGCGGCGGGTGCTGCTCACCCAGCACAGATCACTACCCGTAGATCGGGCAGTGACCTGCACGATGGGGCACTGCACAGGGGCCCCTGCACTGCCCATGCCGAGTGCCTTTCAGCTGGAGGAAATGCGATCATTATCCGAGGGGCAGCAGCGCTGCCCTGTCGGATAATGATGCCGTCCACCGTCAGGCTGCCTGTCGGAGACAGCCTGGTGGTGGGTGCCCTCATGCTGTTTATTATATGGCGGTTCAGCTCGCCATGCCAGTGGCGGGCTTTTCAGCCGCCGCTGGCATGGTGGGCTGAACCGCTGGGGTTCGTAATGACCCCCATAATAACTTGGGTCTCTCTGGTGTAAATTTGTTTTTTTTTTAAATCTGTTTATTAAGTTTTCACACTCCAATCCGGATATGCTACTGGGTACAATATCAACACTTGTGACAGTACACCAACATGAATTAAACCACTTAGTATAAGCAGAATGACTGTTATCAAAGATTTGTAAAGAAAAAGAAAAGAAAAGATGTAAAGAACTAACAAGGTAATATAGAACTGCTCGAGAAGGACCCAAAAGGGAAGTGGGGTGGAAAAAGGAGAGCAGAAGGGGGAGAAAAGGTGGGTGGGGGGCTGCCTCACAGGAGGGGGGGATGTGAGGGGGACCCAGAAAAAGTTCAGCCTCAGAGAACAGTGAGGCGGGTGTGGCCCATATGCTCATGTGGGTTCTAGATCCGGCTCCGTGAGTGGGGCTGGTGGGGGGTACATATTTGCATCAGTTGCACTGGATCCCACCGCACAAAATGTAGGGACAATTCTGCGTGACACTAAGGCAGCAGTCTGACCGTTCCCGGCTTCTGCCTCGTAAGCCCCATGTTTACAACATGTAAGGACATAGTTGCTGCGATTTCAAGGTGGAGGAGTGTCATCCTTGTTCTCCAGTTGAATAATAAAAGAATCCCAAGTGTCCGCCCCCTTGACTATCACCCCTCTGTTGAGTAGGGGTGATAGTCCTGCACCTCTGCTCTAGCCCAATGCAACAATTCGTGTGACCAGCGGTTAGTGTCTGGCGCGCTCTGTGACTTCCACTGCATCACCAGGAGGCGCTTAAATAACACGAACGTTAAGTCAACGCACCCTTACACCTGCTTCCCCCTCTGCGCCTCAAGCGGATCCCAGTAAACAGGATTCGGGTGTAGGGGATAAGGAGAGTCCCGACCATTCAGCTGTCAGTGAGGTAACATCATGCCATGCGCAGCACCGGGGGACAATCCCACGTCATATGAAAGAAAATGGCATCTTGGACATTCCAAGGTAACTTGTGGGAACATACGTTTAAGCCGGTGTGGGGATAAATAAGTTTGGTATAAATAATTGAATTGCGTGTATCGGAATTGAGAATGACGTGATATTTCATGTGTCGAAGTGAGTGGTGTGAGCCATGCACGCTTTGTCAGTGGTGCGGACAGAACCACGTCCCACCTAGACTTTGCCTGTGTCTTTATCTCCTCAGGACAAGCAAGCAGTGTTTTATATATCCAGGATATGTTAAACTGTGTGCCCACACCAGCTAGTAATTCATGTAAGACAGGGGCCGTCGGTGGTTCGTATTCCCCACTTCCCCATGTGCCATGTACCAGCCGATGTAACGAACCAACCCTGTCCCAGGTCGTGAGCACTCGCCAGCGCTTCACATCTCAAGAAGCACCCCTCTTAAAAAATGTCACCTATTGTTTGTATGCGTTTCGTGGGCCAAACAGCCAATCTGTGTTGTCCAGCTACCCTCTCTATGTCCGGGATGGCTAGCAGGGGAATCCTAGGTGAATAGGACAGGGCACGATTTCTCCTCAGTACATACAGGCGCCAGTTCCACCGAGCCGCATTCATCAGGATATTCCGCAGGCGCAGTGGCCCATCCTGATCGAAAAGCCATCTCAGCACATTTGTGTGGTCCAGGGATGCATTCACCATCCGACCCTCTGAGCTGAGGGGGTCCTGCAGCCAGTGCAAGAGCCAGTGTATCTGTTCCGCTCGATAGTACAGCTCGTACTGCGGGGCACCCAGTCCCCCCTGCGCAAGTGGTAAAGAAATCTTGGTCAGTGCCACCTGTCAGCGTCCATTGCCCCACACCAGGTCGGTCAGCAGACTGGACAGAGTCCCAAAGAAAGCCCGAGGGAGTGTCAGTGGCAGGGCGGAGAACTGATATAATAACCGTGGGAGAATAATCGTCTTTGTAATCGCCACTCTCCCCAACGGAGACAGCGGGAGTGAACACCAGAAGAGCAGGGAGCCTCTAATGGACCTGATTGCTTGACCCAGATTCCCCTCTCTAAGGTCTGTGGTGTCATGGTATATGTGTATCCCTAGGTATTTGAAAGTGGTGTAGCACCACGGCAAGGCATAAGGCGAGGCCGTGGTGCGCTGAGGTCCGGGCACCAAACGCATCGTGAACAGACAGGACTTCGTCCAGTTCACTCGCAGACCAGATAGATCTCTAAATGAATCCAGCAGACTCAGTAAATCCGAGAGGGATTCAGATTGATTACGCAAGTATATCAGTGCGTTGTCTGCATATAGGGAGATGATCTGATACTCGTCCCCATCCAGTATGCCCCAATGTGGAGCCATACTCTGTAGCTGCGCAGCCAGTGGTTCAATTGCCAATGCAAACAGAATCGGCGATAAAGGACAGCCCTGTCTCATGCCCCTGCCAACAGCGAATCCGTCTGAGATGACCCCGCCTGTCTTAACTCTTGCCTTCGGGTAAGAGTATCATACAGTTATCCAACGCATAAATATATTGCCAAAACCCATGCGCCTCAGTGCCTCCATTAAGAAGGGCCAGCCTAGTGTATTGAATGCCTTTTCTATGTCCAAGGAGACCGCTATCCGTCTGTAGTCTAGCTCCGGGGTCTCCGTCATGAGCCTCAGCAGGCACCGAATAGTAATAAAGGTGTAGCTGCCAGGTATGAAACCAGATTGATCTGAGTGGACTAGAGATGACATTAGCGGAAGAAGGTGATTCGCCAGCACTTTCCCCAATAATTTACAATCTGAATTCAGCAGTGATAATGGGAGATACGACCGGACGTCTAGGGGAACGCGACCCTTCTTATGGAGGACCACTATCACCACCTCACGCTGCGACTCTGGGAGCCGACCCACACTAAAAGCCTCTGTTAACATTTCCAAATATGGTTTAAGCATCTGTGCAGAAAAAGCCTGATAATACTGATAATGAAGCACCTTGAAAAAGTCCTACAACCACCCTGGAGATGGAGGGGGATGTGCCATGTACAAAGCACTATAATACTGTCTGAAAGCCTAGTTAATTTCTAATTGTGTGTTAACTATGCCCCCGAATCCTAATCGGATGGCACCTATAGGGGTATACTGTTGTTCACCTCCTATTAGCCAGGCCAATAACCTGCTAGAGCGGTCCCCCTCAGAATGTATCCGAGCTATGTAGTGGCGGTAGTCAAACTGTCTCAAGAGCGAGTCAACCTCGGCCCAATTCCCTCTTAACTCAACCAATTTCCCCCAATCCACTGCACCTGATGCTTTGTAAATCACGTGCTAACGTGCGGAGCACCCCACCTGCCATTGACACACATAAACCCCTAACCACCACTTTGTGTGCATCCCACTCAATTGCCTGTGAGGACGCCATTTTTCATTTAGTGTAAAGTAGGTATCGATATGCTCTGCTAGTTCTGTGTGAAACAGGGGATCAAGTAGTAGATTTGGTTGTAGGCGTCAGGAGGGGACGGGTGTGGGCATAGTTTTTGCTAGATATGAAGCCCCGGTAAAGTTATGAGTCAGCCTGTAAGAGCTGAGCAGTAAGTCTATTTGGGTGTCGAGGCAATGGACTGGGGGAAGATCGAGTATTCCCTATCCAGGGGGTTTAAGCCTCTCAACACATCATTGAGTCTCCTCTCCAGCACCCAAGATTATAGTGCTTGGGAGATTCTCCTACTAGAGGCACCTGCAAGTGGTGGGTGAGATCTGTCCATATCTACGTTTGGAACACAGTTAAAGTCCCCACCCCAAATGCTGGGTAGCGAGGGGTCTCGTAATAAGTTGTGAGGAGGTGGATAAGAGAAAGTCCCCCTGTTTAGTATTAGGTGCGTAAAGACCTATCATAACTAGTTGTCTCCCGTCCAGTGCCCCCTCCAGTTCGACATACCTACCCTCTTCGTCAATTTTGTGCACCACAGTATAAGGGACCCTGGGAGCAATCAATATCAGCACCCCCACGTGAATGCCGATGTCTTAGTACCATATACCGACCCTGACCACCTCCACCTGAGATTACTTAAGTCTCCTGCTGTGAGGTGTGTCTCCTGTAATATAGCTATATGTATCTTATGGCGCTTGAGATATGCATATATCCTGCAGCTCTTAGAGGCACCAGCCATGCCCCGCACATTCCATGTTAAAATATTATATGTAGTCATAATGGCTTGGGTGTTAGATACCGTGGTGTTGCATTCACCGCTTTGAAACAGTTCCAGAGTGGAAATCTCTCAATTGTCTTCCTCCCCCGCCCCTCACCCACCCCACAACACCCTCCCACCCAGCGAGCATGAAAAGAATCTGTGATTATAAAAGGAGTAAGGAAAAGGAAAAAACATACAAAACCCAAAACAACCAATAACGTTTTGGCACAACCGGTGCGGTCAAGTACACTTGTCCAAACTAGTTCCTTTCGGAGATCCATACAGGTGTGGGGAGGCGCAGTTAAGGAAGATGTGCGGATCACTGCTCACAGCCCTTTTCGGATGTTCGTCTTCCTGCGTGGTCTCGGGTGCTCCGCCGCCCATGCAGAGCCTCACGACCAGGCCGAGGTCAAGCGTGGCGACCACTCAAGCCCGCACTAATGTTCTGAAGAACTCGTGCCCACCAGGGCCGGGAGTGCCAGTCAGCAAGTTCGAAGGCGGGCCCACGTCGGTCCCTATGCACACCATGACACTTTGCTATGCAGTGCAGTTCTCAGCTGAATCACCCCGTGATTACTGTTGTATGTAGCTTTAAATATCATCGGCTGCGCGCAGGGTGAGTTCGGGGCCGAAAATCAACGGAGATGAGGGGGGGCTAGAGCGACTCTGTGGCGAGCTTGAGTCAGTGTGTAGGAAGTTGGCTCTGTATATACTATTTCAAAGTAAGAAATAGTGTGCACAGAGTCCAAGGGTTTCCCCTAGAGGTAAGATAGTGGCAAAAGTAGATAATTCTAATGCTCTATTTTGTGGTAGAGTGGTCGAGCAGTAGGCTTATCAGAGGGTAGTGTTAAGCATTTGTTATACACACACAGGCAATAAATGAGGAACAAACACTCAAAGACTTACTCCAGGCCAATCGTTTTTTATATTGAAAAATATATTTTCTTAGTTTATTTTAAGAACCACAGGTTCAAGATTTACATCAAACACTTTAAATGTAAGGTACTTCACTTAGATACTTTAGAAACTTTGACTGAAAACAATATCATGTACAGTCTTTGTAAAAATGGCAATAAGCTATTTTCCAAGTTCCTGGGGGAGGCAAGTAAAGGTTAGATTAGGAGGTAAGTAAAACACTTACAAGTCTCAGTCCTGGGGCATAGGCAGCCCACCGTTGGGGGTTCAAGGCAACCCCAAAGTTACCACACCAGCAGCTCAGGGCCGGTCAGGTGCAGAGGTCAAATAGGTGCCAAAAACACATAGGCGCATATGGAGAACAGGGGTGCTCCGGTTCCAGTCTGCCAGCAGGTAAGTACCTGCGTCCTCGGGGGCAGACCAGGGGGGTTTTGTAGAGCACTTGGGGGGACACAAGTAGGCACACAAAACACACCCTCAGCGGCACAGGGGCGGCCAGGTGCAGTGTGCAAAGCAGGCGTTGGGTTTTGTATAGGTTTCAATGGAGGGACCCGGGGGTCACTCTAGCGGTGCAGGCAGGCACGGGGGGCTTCTCGGGACAGCCACCACCTGGGCAGGGCAGAGAGTCGCCTGGGGGTCACTCCTGCGTCAAAGTTCAGTTCCTTCAGGTCCTGGGGGCTGCGGGTGCAGTGTTGGTTCCAGCCGTCGGGTCCCTTGTTACAGGCAGTCGCGGTCAGGGGGAGCCTCTGGATTCTCTCTGCAGGTGTCGCTGTGAGGTCTCAGGGGGGTCGTCTCTGGTTACTCACGGGCTCGCAGTCGCTGGGGAGTCCTCCCTGAGGTGTTGGTTTTCTGCAGGTCGAGCCGGGGGGCGTCGGGTGCAGAGTGTAGAGTCTCACGCTCCCGGCGGGAAACGTGAAGTCTTTGGAAGTTGCTTCTTTGTTGCAAAGAAGTAGCTGGTTTTGAACAGGGCCGCTGTTCACGGGAGTTTATTGGTCCTGTAGCTAAGGGCAGTCCTATGAGGCTTCAGAGGTCGCTGGTCCCTGTCGGATGCGTTGCTGGAGCAGGTTTTCGAAGTTGGAGACAGGCCGTTAGGGCTGGGGATAAATCAGTTGTCATCTTCCTCCTTCTCTGCAGGCTTGTAGGTCAGCAGTCCTTCTTCTTTCTTCAGGTTGCAGGAATCTGATTTCCTGGGATCTGGGGAGCCCCTAAATACTGAATGTAGGGGTGTGTGTAGGTCTGGGAGGGAAGTAGCCAATGGCTTCTGTCCTTGAGGGTGGCTACACCCTCTTTGTGCCTCCTCCCTGTGGGGAGGGGGGCACATCCTTAATTCTATTGGGGGAATCCTCCAAACTCAAGATGGAGGATTTCTCAAGGCAGGGGTCTCCTCAGCTCAGGACACCTTAGGGGCTGTCCTGACTGGTGGGTGACTCCTCCTTGCTTTTCTCATTATCTCCTCCAGCCTTGCCGCCAAAAGTGGGGGCAGTGGCCGGAGGGGCGGGCATCTCCACTAGGTGGGATGCCCTGGCCACTGTAACAAAAGGGGTGAACCTTTGAGGCTCACCGCCAGGTGTTACAGTTCCTGCAAGGGGAGGTGAGAAGCACCTCCACCCAGTACAGGCTTTGTTCCTGGCCACAGAGTGACAAAGGCACTCTCCCCATGTGGCCAGCAACATGTCTGGTGTGTGGCAGACTGGCCGAAACTGGTCAGCCTACACTAGAAGTTGGGTAGGTATTCACAGGGCACCTCTAAGAAGCCCTCTAGGTGTATGTTACAATAAATTGCACACTGGCATCAGTGTGCATTTATTGTGTTGAGAAGTTTGATACCAAACTTCCCAGTTTTCAGTGTAGCCATTATGGAACTGTCGAGTTCGTGTTTGACAAACTCCCAGACCATATACTCTTATGGCTACCCTGCACTTACAATGTCTAAGGTTTTGCTTAGACACTGTAGGGGCATAGTGCTCATGCACTTATGCCCTCACCTGTGGTATAGTGCACCCTGCCTTAGGGCCGTAAGGCCTGCTAGAGGGGTGACTTTACCTATGCCACAAGCAGGGTGAGGTTGGCATGGCACTCTGAGGGGAGTGCCATGTTGACTTAGTCATTTTCTCCCCACCAGCACACACAAGCTGTAAGGCAGTGTGCATGTGCTGAGTGAGGGGTCCCTAGGGTGGCATAAGACATGCTGCAGCCCTTAGAGACCTTCCCTGGCATCAGGGCCCTTGGTACCAGGGGTACCAGTTACAAGGGACTTACCTGAGTGCCAGGGTTGTGCTAATTGTGGAGACAAAGGTACAGTTTAGGGAAAGAACACTGGTGCTGGTCCTGGTTAGCAGGGTCCCAGCACACTTTCAAATCATAACTTAGCATCAGCAAAGGCAAAACGTTAGGGGGTAACCATGCCAAGGAGGCGTTTCCTTACACAGTGATTCTAACCTCACTTCGGGTTGGAGTTTGTGCCGCCACAAACATATTGGCTTCTTTTAGGGCTTGTGCTTGGCCAACTGCCACTTGCAATGTTGACGGGCGTGTCTCAACCCCGACTCCAGCCCTTTTTTCCCTCCGGGGATGGGGGGTGAGCCAGCCCTCCCGCCCGATGTCCTCCTTTATTGAGTCCACCAGGCCCTTGGCATGCAGCCACATCCATGCATCCTCTGGGGTCGGGAAGATCAGGGTCCTCTCCCAGTCCACCACTCGGAGTCGGGCCGGGAACATAAGTGAGCAAGTGATGTTTTTGTCGCGCAGCAGTTGTTTCACTTTCGTGAACGAAGCTCGTTTACACTGTACCTCCCCAGTGTAGTCCGGATAGGCTGTGATAACAGTGTTTTCCATTCGGATGGGGCTTTAAGTTCTGAAGCATTGGAGGACCTGATCTCTGTCATGATAATTGAGAAAGCATGCAATTAGAGGTCGAGGGGGAGCCCCCGGATGCGGCGGCCCGCCGGGAATCCGGTGGGCCCACTCCACCGCCAGCAAAGAGAGCTCATTATGCATCAGCACTGTGTCTTTCAGCCATCTTTCCAAAAACACTTCAGAGTTGGGTGTCTATCTGGGAAGCCCAGAAATCTGACGTTGTTCCAATGCGAAAGGCCTTCTGCGTCTTCTGCCCTGCACTGTAGTTGGGAGATTTCAGCCTCCTCTCGTTGAATTTGGGCTTTGATTTCGACAATATCAGGTTGGGCTATACGAAGCGCTGATTCAGTAATGGTGACTCTATCCACCAGTTTGCAGTGGTCCGTTCTGAGGAGGTATACCTCCAACACCACTGAGTCAATTTTCCCTTCCAACGAGGTTTTAATGTCCAACACCGCCTGCAGTGGTTTGTCGAACTGTGCTGAGTGAGTGCGCAATGTTTCAGACACCCGGTGAAGAGCGCCGGTCTGGTCGTCTGTGGTCCCCGCGAGGGGTGGGGCATCTCCCTTGACACTGAGCTGCGTCTTAGACGATTTTGGCTTAACCATGATGACATGCAGTGCCAAACCATCAGCAAGTCCGCACGCCGCCCCAGATTCCACCCTGAAGGTCAGCCCCTTTGTTAGACGCTGCGGTAAATGATGTGCTAGCGTGCAATCTTATAGCAGGTCAAGCCTCCCCCCAACTGGCCAACCTAGGGTGGTACCAAGATTCTTTACTCCTGTGCTCAGCTCAGACTGCCCCAATAAGTGGCCCCCTATATTGAGTGATGTCAGGGAGGGCTGTACCAGTTGCGCTGTGCAATTGATTAGTACCTGGACGTGGAGAGGTAGTGATTATGCACACAGCCAGCCCTTTAGCCACATATGCAGAGTCTTAATGTCTTTCTGCACATTGCGCCTGTTTCGTATTCACATCGATGACCGTGGTCCATCCACCCTGTGTTGCAGGCACGGTATCGAATCAAAAGAAGAAGGGGGAGAGGTGAGGTCCATTAACTACATGCCATTGCTGCTCCTGTGTTTTTGGCCGGGGAGACGTGTAACCAGAAGTCCCCAGAGAGGGCTGCTTTGTTGCCAATCTCGTTGGTGCTCCAGCTGAGCACTGGAAAGTCTGGCCTGCCCGGCCATCTGATGTACTCCGAATGGGCACCCCCACTGCGAGGCGGGCCGCCCGCCGCCCTCTGATTCGGTAATTCAGCACCCTGGCCACTCTGCAGCCATTCTGCAGCCGGCCAGCATTCGGCACACCCACGGTGTTTCCTGCCGTCTAGGCACAGCCACCATGCGCGCCCAGGGGCCAGCCGGCCTGATCTCCGGTGAGCAGCACTGAGCCCACCACACTCACTGGCAGGGGCTACCTCTGCAGCCACTGCCCCCCCCCCCAGCTCCAATCAGGGCCCAGTCAGCTTTGTCGTCCTCACCAACTCAGGTGGCAGCCTCCCCCGTTCGGCCGAGTCCTGTAGCTGTGCAGGAGGACGCATGGAGGACGCGCCGACACACAGCAACGGCCGATGGATCTGCCCCCTCCCGAGGGCGATCCTCCCGCTTCCGATCATCCTCAGGCCCTCCTCCATCACGGGGGACACCGGACACTTCCAGGGGGCGCCGGGACCCCACAGGGCCAGATGAGTGCTGAATAGTTGGTGGGCTGCGAGGGGAGCTGTTTACGAAGCGTCCGCTCCGGCCGCCATCTTGGCCACGCCCCCACAGAATGTAAAGTTAACAGTGTCATATATACTCATTCATTTTTTCTATTCCTCCGACAACATGCTGCTGATCATTGCCTAGATGAATATTGTGTTTGTGTAGTGTTTGTCCCTTTGTCATACCTTTCCCTAAATCCCTTTCCCATCCATTCTTCAAATCCCCTTGGCTGTGTGATTTATTGAGGTGGTACTCAATAATTTACACCATTGATTAATCACACACTTTGTGGGGCAGATGTGCTGAGAGCAACGCCAACTCAATGTGAGTTCACCTAGGTGGAGTGGGAACTCACTTCCGATGCCTTCACTGTTAGGGTGCTAGCATGCTACAAGTACACCACCATGGCACCTTGGGAAACCATGCAGCCCTCGCTTCATTTATTCAGGTAAGAGACCTATGGAGCATTGTTGTACTTTTAGTTAAGGCAATATGATAGGCAATGGCAAATCCCCCCCACTCCTTATGGGACACATACAGTTGTAGAATGCAGTGCAGAGACTAGGAGAGTAGTAGGGCAAGGGTTCCCAAACCACATAATTAATTGCTATACACTATCAGTTGGTCTTAAAACATGCTGTGCTAAAAGGAATATACTAGCAGCAGAATTTAAAAACACACTGCGCTAAAAGGCAGCAGTGTGAAGTACAACAACCCAAAAATGATTTTAGGCATTAATAAAAATAAATCAATATTTATTAACCCCGTCCTTAACAACAGGAATAGAAACCCACCCTTTCCACCCACAACTGGCCCACTTCTAGCCCAAACAAATCTCCCTTTCCCCAATCAATGTCCCACAAAACTGCATGCCCAATTGGCAATGAGTGAAAGAAAACAAGGTGCACAAGTCCCGGTCCCTAAAACCCATTCCTATCCTCTCTGCCCACAACAAGTCCCACCCACCAAAATAAAAGGTTATAAAATGGAAATGGGCAGAAGAGGGCAGTTTCGGCCAGGAGTTGTTTGAGGAGCCCTTCCATGTGTGCCAGCCTGGATTCTATTTGTGCCAGCATTCTAAGGGTGTGGTGTTGGACAGCGGTGTCTTGGGGGGGCAGCAGCGATGGCATGGCGGCGGGTGGCTGCCCTGGAACTGCGGTGCTGATGTTGAGCATGGCTGTAGGCACTGGGGCTGGCTGGGGCCTGAACCATTGGCAGCGGCTGCTGCTACCTCCTCCTCTGTCTCATCCTTGAGGACCACCAGCCACCGATATTCTGCCCTGATGGCCTCCAGCTTCTGCTGCAGCAGCCAGGCTGCTAATCCCTGCTGTGATGGTGGATCAGCAGGAATAGCTATATCAAGAAAGAAAAAAGAGGCATTGTAAATCATGCTCTGATCAAAACACTTGTTTAAAATCATGTAGTGACACAGTAGCAGTACATTTGCTGGTCACCTTGGGCCATTTGATTTTGAGGTGACTAGAGTCACAGCCATTATGCCATGGTGCAAGGATGCCTGTGTTGCAGGGAGATTGGTCTTGTGCAGGAGGGGACACCTTCCTGCACAAAACAACCTTTAATGGTGGTTTTCTCTGTGAGTGCTGCAGAGTGCAGCACACATAGAAAGAGCAAAAAAACTAGGAGAAATGAAAGCATGTGTCCTAGTTGACCCATACTAATGCCACCCCTGCAGTGGCATAGTTTTTGGCGCTTCCTCAGATTTACAAAATCTCGTAAATCTGAGGCAGCGTCAAAAGGCAATGGGTGTTGCTGTGAAACGCCTACAGCAACACCCATTGCAATTGTGATTGTGATAAAGAAAATAAAGTTGTGAAGTATTGACTAAAATAGAGATTCTGATGTTGGCAGCAGTGAGTTGAGGACATGTACCTCCAGCCTCCTCATCAACACTTAGGCCCTCATTACAACCCTGGCGGTAAAGGCTACTGACCGCCTTGCTGACGGCCGCCAACATAAGGTGCCCACGGCGGAAATCCGCTACAGGTATTATGACCTACAGTTAGAAATCCTCCACATTACAGACACTCACCCAAATCCGCCACACCAAAGTTCAGTGATGAACTGGCGATAGCAAAATCCACACCGTTACGCCAACAGGAATACGCCCACAGCATCACGACCCAAGAATCAACGCGGCGGTCATTAAACCGCAGTAATCCATTAGCGGTAAAGACTGCTGCGCTCAAAATACACACACACTTACAAAACACAGGCACATTGGACAAATAAAAATGCACACACCTGATACACATACACACACCACACCCACACACTCACACCACCATAAAACACACACCCACATAATCCACAACCCCTTACAGCGACATTTTTGGAAGAAGCAGAGAGACAGAAAAGCAAACACAACACCAGCATCCAGAGGCACACAACACCATCCCCATACACCATCCACGCACATCAAAGAACTCACCCCAACACATCACACCACACATCACATCAACCATCACCTCACACATCACCCACACCACATCATGGCACCTCAACGACACCCCAGGTTTTCTGAGGAGGAGCTCAGGGTCATGGTGGAGGAAATCATCCGGGTAGAGCCACAGCTATTCGGATCACAGGTGCAGCAGACGTCCATTGCAAGGAAGATGGAGCTATGGCGGAGAATTGTCGACAGGGTCAATACAGTGGGACAGCATCCAAGAACACGGGATGACATCAGGAAGAGGTGGAACGACCTACGGGGGAAGGTGCGTTCCGTGGTATCTAGACACCAGATAGCCGTACAGAGGACTGGCGGTAGAACCCCACCTCCTCCCCCACAACTAACAACATGGGAGGAGCAAGTCTTGGTGATCATGCATCCTGACGGCCTTGCAGGAGCAGCAGGAGGACTGGACTCTGGTAAGTCATATCTCTACTAATATATCCCCCACCCTACATGCATGCCATCACAAACCCCAACCCCTACCCTCACACCCATCACTCCAACACCTCACATATACCCCACTATCACAACCCACACATCCCAATACCAAGCTCTGCATGTGACAACAATGCATGGACACCCATCACAGACCTGCATGGACACCGAACACCAAAGCATGTCCAGTAGAGAGACTCAGCCAGGGCACACAATCACCAATCACACAAGGGCCAAGGCGATAATGCAAGCACAGGAGTAGAGGGAAACTCACCCATTGCACAAAATGGCACGCACAGATACAATAACTATGTTACACCCCAACAGGACCCTACCCAAAGTCACCGGACAGGAGGTGCCAGCCATGTCCAGTCCCCCCACAGAAGAAGCCCACAGTGACGACAGCAGCTCTGCACGCCTGGATCAAGATGACCAGCCCCACCCATCAGGGACCTCTGGACAGTCGGTTCCACTGCCACAGTCCCAAACCACCACTGAACCTCCCCCCTCAGGAAACAACACCACAGCACCCACCCAGCGGGCCCATGCCACTGTCCCCAAGACACGTCGTCAGCAGTGTGTCCACCACTCCAGGGACCACAGGCAAACCCACTAACCCAGGATGATCAGGGTCCTGGGGTAAGTGGCAGTGGGCACACGGTTCAGGGGACAGAGGCACAGGACAACAGGGAAGCTGGGAGGACTGCTGTGCGACAGGCGGAGGAGAGGCCCAGGGAACCCACTCTCCACGAGGCACTCTCCAACATCATGGGAGCATACCACCATTCCCAGGAGACCATGGGCATGGTACTGGTCAAGTTTCAGGAGACCCAGCGGCTGCAGGAGGAACAGTACCTGGTGATCAGGGAGGACTTGAAGTCCATTAACACCACCCTGGTCACCATTGCAGGGGTGCTGGCAGACATGGCCAACACCATGAGGGAGACAGTGGCATACCACCGGGCCACTGACACTAGCCCGAACGATGAACAGCCCTCCACGTCCACCGGCGCTATTGAACAGGAGGTCCCGCAACAGGACCAACTGACCACCAGCACCCCACCCCCTGCAGAAGGAGAACCACCCCGCAAACGGTCCCTGCGATCCAGGCACAAGACAGAGAACATTTCCAAAACCCCCGCCAGGAAATAAGACTCTCATGATTGTCACCATTCTGTCCCACTATGTCACCCTGACCACCTTGAACTGCCATTGCTCCACTTCCTATGCCCCATTGGACAATGCACCTGTGATCCAAAGAGACTGGACTCTACCATGGATATTCCTCCACCATCACCCCAGCCCATTGCACATCCCCTCCACTTATTAGCACTTAAATAAACACCCTTGAATCACAATACAATCTGGAGTCAGTCTGTACTTTCACAAATGTGTTATTACAACCTCTTTGACAAATAACATAGTAAATGTTCATTTGCACATACTAAAGTATGACAGTTGTTGGACAGCAGTGAACATAGCAGAAGGCAGAATGTGGTACCCAGATCTGTGAAAAGGAAAGCCAATGTGAACTGTCAGGGTCCATGCACAGAGGTAATAAAGAAGACTTATGCAATGCCCCACTGTATTCTGATATGAGATGAGCAGTGCCACTGGAAGTACTGCATGATGATGTTGTTTCGGTTGTCAATATCTTCTTCTTCTGCCTCCTCTTCCTCACTGTCCACAGGCTCCACAGCTGCCACAAGACCAACATCAGGCTCATCCTCCTGCAGAAAAGGCACCTGGCATCGCAAAGCCAGGTTGTGCAACATACAGCATGCCACGATGATCTGGCGCATCTTCTTCGGTGAGTAGTATAGGGAGCCACCTGTTAGATGGAGGCACCGGAATCTGGCCTTCAGGGAGCCGAAAGCCCGTTCTATAATCCTCCTAGTTCGCCCATGTGCCTCATTGTAGCGTTCCTCTGCCCTTGTCCTGGCTTTCCTCACTGGGGTCAGTAGCCATTACAGGTTGGGGTAACCAGAGTCACCTGCAAATGTCGAGGGATATCTGTTAGACATACACCAACCCTTAGGGGCTATCCCATACCCAGACACCTATTCATACTGTGTGTGGACCTTGGGCTCACCTATTAGCCATACACGGTGCCTCTGGAGTTGGCCCATCACATAAGGGATGCTGCTATTCCTCAAAATTTAAGCGTCATGCACAGAGCCAGGATACTTGGCATTCACATGAGAGATGTACTGGTCTGCCAAACACACCATCTGCACATTCATTGAATAGTAGCTTTTACGATTTCTGTACACCTGTTCATTCCTGTGGGGGGGACAAATGCCACAAGTGTGCCATCAATGGCACCAATGATGTTGGGGATATGTCCGAGGGCATAGAAGTCAGCTTTCACTGTGTGCAAATCCTCCACCTGGGGGAAAACGATGTAGCTGCGCATGTGTTTCAGCAGGGCAGATAACACTCTGGACAACACATTAGAGAACATTGGCTGTGACATCCCAGATGCCATGGCCACTGTTGTTTGAAAGGAACCACTGGTCAGGAAATGGAGTACTGACAGGACCTGCACTAGAGGGGGGGATACCTGTGGGATGGCAGATAGCTGACAACAGGTCTGGCTCCAATTGGGAACACAGTTCTTGGATTGTGGCACGATCAAGTCTGTAGGTGATAATGATGTGTCTGTCTTCCATTGTCAACAAGTCCACCAGGGGTCTGTACACCAGAGGATGGTGCCATCTCATCATCTGCCCCAGCGGATGTGCCCTATGGAGGAGAATGGTGAGCAGAGGGTCATGTACCACATACGTTTGACAAGGGTGTTTTGCACTAATGTGATTTAATCGGTGTGTGGCTCTGTCTGTCCGTATTCCTGCCCAAATGTGCTGTGATGCAGTTAGGTGCCCTGCCATGTGCCCACCTGAAATTGCGGATGCCTGACCTGTAAGGAGGGACAAGGGGAAATGAGGTAACTGCGCTGGTGTTGTGCAGCATCGCGGTAGGCGGTCGAAGACTGCAGCGCAACTCAGCATCGGTTATCATTGGGCCCTATGGGTTCCAGGAGCCAATGACGATGTACGCCGGCGGTGACGGTATGCAACGCCGCGGACGTGACCGCCATTTTCTAGCTGTTCACTCACTTGATACCTGACCTTCAACAGGAGAGGACCTACATTGCAAGTGCTGCTGTGACCTCAGTCTGGCAGCGACAATGGCTCGAGTGTCTAGGGAAAGGGCCCCTGCCTTCACTTCAGAGGAGTTGGAGAGACTAGTTGATGGGGTCCTCCCCCAGTACACGCTACTCTAAGTTCCTCCAGACAAACAGGTGAGTAAACTGTGAGCATGATGCATGGGACATGAATGTATGGAGTGGTCTGGATGGAAGATACATGTTGTGCGGGAGGAGCTGAGGCTTGCATGTGAAGATGGTCAGTGTATGGGTTTCAGGTCATGGGTGGGAACTGGTGGCTAATGAGTATGAAGAACCGGACGGGGGAGTAAGTTCCATTCTTACTTTACCTTTCCTCTAGGTCAGTGCCCACCAGAAGAAGGCTATTTGGCGTGCCATCGCCAAGGAAGCGCAGACCCTGGGGGTCTATCATAGACGGAGCACCCACTGCAGCAAGAGATGGGAGCTCCTGCGCCGCTGGAGCAAGAAGACGGCGGAGGCCCAGCAGGGGATGGCCTCCCAATGTGGAAGGGGTGCCCGTTGCACCATGACCCCCCCCCCTGATGTTCCGGATCCTGGCGGTGGCATATCCGGACTTGGATGGGCGCTTGAGGGCATCACAGCAGCCACAAGGGGGTGAGTACAGTCTCATTCAGCTGACTCTGCGCGCTTTACGAGGTGTCTGGGTGGGGATGTGGGCTGTGGGTTCCCCTAGGCCAGGGCGAACTTGGTGGGTAAGTCCCTTGTTAGGCAGACTCTGTGGCACTCCAACCCCAATAGTGCTAGTGGCCATCTACAACTAGTCAGCCTCCTGTGGGTTCCAGGTGTGCAGCAAATAGGGTTAGGCATAGTCCCCCATGGGCAGGTGATTTTCCTAAGACCTGTTAGTGCATGGGCTAGTGCATAGGGCTGCTCCCTGTGTGTTGTGTCCGCCAACGGTAGTGGTGTTGCTGGCATTGACCATGTGTCCCTCTGTCTTTCCCCCCCTTTTTGTTTTGTCACCCTGTCCTTGTATGCATTAGCACCATCTGGTGGAGGAGCAGTGGCACCGGAGCAGGAGGGAGCTGCAACCCACATGGCCCAGGAGGGTAAATGTACGGAGTCTGAAGGCACCAGTGGAACAGAAGGCGAGGGGAGGTCCACGACAGGGACAGGAGGGGACACCAGCGACTCCTCCTCTGATGGGAGTTCCCTTGTGGTGGCGGGCACCTCTGTGCCCACCGCAACAACAGGTACAGCCGCCACCACCCCCGCCAGCACCGCCCTCCCAGCAGCCCCTCAGCATGTTTCATGTGCCCGCTCACCCAGGAGGGTGGGCATCTCCTTCACCCCAGGTGTCGAAGTAAGCCTCAGCAAGGCCTACTAGTGCAAGGGGTTCGCCCTTCTCTGCACAAAGTCCTCAGACCATATAGGAAGAAGTTGGCACAGAAACTGAAATAAAAGACAAAGTTTATTAAACCTCATGAGGTGGTACTACAGTTCAAACAGCACCCTTCGGTAATGTGTGAAGTAGCACACTGAACTAAGAGAGCATGGTCCTTTTATACCCACGCAGAAGGTGGTACAATTATAGAAGCAATACTTATATATATATATAAGGTCATATGGAAATGCACAGTCAACAGGTAGGAGGGGCTAACAGTTTACAAGGACTAGTTGACACATTACTGTCTGTTACTAATTACTAACAGCTGCAGATCTTACTGGGCATGTGCAAAAGTGGGAGATGCTAAATATAACTTGTCACTAGACAGATTTTCAAGAGTAGTTAACAGGAAGGTAGGACAGAGCACATGGCGAGCACATGGCAGCATGTGGCAGAGATAATGGCTGACATGAATGCAAAATGGATTCCGCGAAATGTTCACAATAGTTGCTAAATACAAGATGTCTTCTGCTAATGCTTAATCTAATCACTACTAAATTACAACAGACGATCCTTTCAGCATTAGCTGAAGACATTCGTCTTTCTGGGATAATCTAAATATTCATCTTATATATATATGCGCATCATTTCATCTATTTCCTTATCTAACATGTGTTGTGCTTTCATTTCTGTAATATCTCTTTTGGTAGGCATACAAGCAGTAATACACATGGAGCAGAACATTGGACCACACTGAATACAGATACAGCATGTGAAAAATATTGCAATCATTCCACACAGGATAGTCAGTAGTTTCCAACCCCAAGCGGAAATAAGAGCCCAAAACCATCCAGAAAAAGTCCAAGTACCAGCCTCAGTGTGAATTTCTGCAGCAATTTTATGCAATTTAGATATTGCATCATATACTGAAGGTGAGTGATCTGGAATAAAAATGCAGCAACTACTACTGATGATGCGACATGCACCACCTCGATCAGCTAATATCACGACTAATACCATACGATTTTGGAGCGCTACAATCCTCGCAATTTGGAGCTCCTCTGTAATATTCCCAAGTGCCAGAGCTGCTTGATTGGTAACAGCTTCCACAACCCTAGTCAATTGTCTCACTTTCCTACTGTTTAACGCAGCACCCACATAGGAGAACAACCCTAAATTAAAATCAACATATTGTTGCAGTCTAGTGTCCGTTTGGTCTACCTCATTTGTACTTATTGTCCATTTATATCTATTTTTAATGATGTCATTAAACAGTTTAAAATCTCGGTGATATGATGCAGGTGCCAAAAACACAGGGGGTAATAGAAAAGATACATAACACACACCTGACCACCCAACAGGTAGTTGGTAATATCCATAGTTACCACAAACAAAATATGTATTATGTGAAGCTGTAAAACTACTATTATTTATACCCTCAATAGTTAAAATCAAGGTGCAATCGCTTGTCCCCACTGGAATTCGCCCAATGCTACGTATACATAAATCTGCTTTAGTTTTTGTAAAAGAAATCACAAATTGTTCTTTCTTGTCAGAGTCTCTTATATTTGTGAAGAAATGTGATATTGAAACATTGTCCGGTTGATACTCTTCCCATTCCCATTTAGTTCCTTTGGCATGGGGATACCAATCTTTGTCTTGGTAGCATACTTTATTAGGGCGAAAAAGAAGTCCACCCTCTGTACGTTTTCCAGATGCAAACAAAAGCGTATACCAAGCTTGACAAGAACCATTGTGTGAAAAAGGAAGAGGAATGAAAGGTGTTCCTCCTTTCTTTTGATGCGCAGGTATCATTCCACATACCCAACAGTTAGTAGTATTTGTAGCATTATGAGTATGATGCAACATCTGAATGAAAGTATTATTGAAGTACGATTGATGGTGCTTCTGCTCATGATAGGGAAGCGTAAAGTAATAGTGATCCTCTGGTACTGGAGTAGTGGCAACAAAAAACTCACGAGCAGGAGCCATCTTTTCAACAAACCAGGTGATTATTGCCATAACCACCAAAACAACAACAAACCCCATAGTACTAATGATCACTTTGTTATTCATTTTAGCAACAGTGATAATCGACCCTTCCAGAAATTAATTAAAAACAATCATTGGAGCTCTCCTCCCTGGGCAGCCGCTGATTTCTTCACCATGGGCCAAGACGGGTGTCACTACTCTAATGCATGGCTGATCCCCCCCCCCCCTTGCCACATTGGCTCTCCGTTTCACTAACCCAGGGCGGTAGCTCAACCAGTTTTTTCAGCACTATAGATTATTTCCTCTGTCTCAAATTGTGTCGCGACCCTCCAGAAATCGTATGGTCCGGGAAGAACTCCGCAGATTTTTCAGGTGATATAGCACGGCCTTTCTCCATAGTCAAGATCTCTCGATGATCGGTCAGCACAGCAGTTTCCACCATGGTAGGTAACACTCTCTGGCAGTCAGTACTATGGACCCAATTCTTTCGGTTCGTCACTCGAACTGCTGTCCTTGTCGCAAGGAGCACCTGTGCTGGGCCTCGCCACCTTGGTTCCAAGCTGCTTGATCTTTCAAAGGACTTAATCATCACCTGGTCACCAGGTCGGAGTACATGGCCTTCACCTGTAGATCTGTCAGGAAGTGCTTCTCGAACCTGTTGATGAATAGAAACCAAATTGTCGGTTAACTGTGCCAAATAATCATTCATCAGGACACAAGGTACATCATATAGAGAATTTGGCTTAGGAACTCCCCAAATATTAATTGGCCTCCCAAATACTATTTCATAGGGGGTAAGGCCTGTTCAAGAGTGTGGCACTGACCTAATAGACAATAATACCAACTGTAATGCATCCGGCCAAGTTAAAGATGTGGAAGCTAGTATCTTCGCTAACTTCAGCTTCAAAGTAGCATTATACCTTTCCACCCTGCTGATTGTGGGTGGAAAACCGCATGGAACTTCTGTTTGATCCCTAATCCTTTTAGGACAAACTTAATAACTTCCCCAACAAAATGAGGTCCGTCATCATTCCATAAAAGTCTGCAAACACCAAACCTAGGGAAACATTCTTTCAAAAGCACCTTCGCTGTGGTAATGACAGTATTATTCTTTGTGGGGTATGCCTCTATCCATTTACTAAAGGCACATACCACCACCAAGACATACTTTAAATTGTTGCAGCGTTCAAGCTGAATATAATCCATTTGTAGAACTTTGAAAGGTGCAGTTGGTGTAGCAAACCCTCTCGCTGGAGTTTGTGTCCCTTTTCCAGGATTGTATTGTAAACAGATCAAATAAGACTGTACTACTCTCTTAGCTGTACTGGAAATTTCTGGATGCTCCCAAACTTGCGTAAGCAACTTCATTATTGTTGAAGCTCCAACATGTGCCAGTCCATGTGCCATCTGAACCATAGGTTGTACAAAAGCTATGGGCAATTTCCATTTATCCATCTGCTTATTCCGCCAACAGCCCTCATCATCCAATTCTCCTTCTTCAGACCATTGCTCACGTTCTTTCACAGAAGCAGATTTCTGTATATCTAATACGTCCTGTCTAGCATTATGCCAACGTTCAGCTTGTGACTTCACTACATACATAGAAGTAGTACTTCGCTGCATCGCAGTCTCACGTGTTACGCGGTCTGCAAGGGCATTACCGTGCCCTATCTTATCGATCACTTTCTTGTGTGCACTACATTTCACAATAGTTATTTTCTTTGGATATGTCAATGCAGTCAAGAGGTTATGCACTAATTCTCGGTGCATTATCTGCATCCCGTGGGATGTGAGAAAGCCTCTCTCCTTCCAAAGCAAACGAAAATCATGAGCCACTCCAAAAGCATAGCGGCTGTCTGTATAAATATTCACAAATAAGTCAGTACTAAGCTCACATGCTCGTGTCAAAGCTATTAGTTCAGCTGCTTGAGCTGACTTCTGTGGTATACGAGCTGTCTCCACTACCATGTGTATTGTGGTGATTGCATATGCAGCTGAGGTTGTACCGTCTGGCAACTTCAAACAAGACCCATCAACCCACAATTCCCCGTCTACATCTGGAAGGGGCGTATCTTGCAAATCAATACGACCCTTTGTCTGTTCTTCGGTAAGGAATATACAATCATGTGTTTCCTGTGACTGAGGCTGAGTCACCAGATATGGCAACAAAGTGGCTGGATTTAATGTTGCACATCTCTTCAGTGTAATGTGAGGAGCCAGCAATGTCAATTCATATCCTGTCAGGCGAGCGCTCGTTAAATGTTGCGTCTTTGTTTGAGTTAAAAGAGCATCAACCGCATGGGGTACCAACACCAACAGCTTATGTGACAAAACTATCCCTTCACTCTGACATATTGACACAGCTGTTGCCGCAACTGAACGAAAACACCCAGGCAACGCTTGAGCGACAGGATCAAGTACTGCTGAAAAATATGCACAGGGACGCTGCTTATCGCCATGTGTCTGTACTAAAACTGACAATGCACATCCATCTTTCTCATGTACGTAGAGTGCAAAAGGCTTCCTGTAATCTGGAGTACCAAACACTGGTGCTGAACAAAGGGCTTGTCGTAGCTGCCGGAAAGCAGTCTCACATTCATCTGTCCATGGGAGGGGCATTGGAGTATCTTTAGTCAAAAGTGATAGCAAAGGTTTGACAATGTGTGAAAACCCTAAGATCCATTGCCTACAAAACAAAGTAAGACCAAGGAATGCACAAACATCTGTCTGAGTAGAGGGTACTGGTGTGTCTAAAATTGCTTGAATACGATCTGATGTAAGTGCACGGCCCTCCTTAGACAAAAGGTGACCTAAATAGGTTACCTTTGGTCTACAATATTGCAATTTCTTTCGTGACACTTTATGATGGTGTGAAGCAAGAAAAGAAAGTAAGCACAAAGTGCACTTTTCACATTGCTCAGGGGTATCAGCTGCCAACAAAATATTATCGACATATTGTATGAGAGCCACACCTTCAGGCAACACAAAAGAATCAAGTTGTCGTTTTAACGCTTGACTATAAATACTAGGACTCTCAGTATAGCCTTGAGGAACTCTGCAAAATCTATAAGATCGTTTATTCAAAGTAAACCAAACAAATATCGGCTGTCAGGATGAATAGGAATCGAAAAGAAAGCATTCTTCAAGTCTATCACAGAGAACGTAGTTGCTGTCAGGGGAACCAAAGTAAGAAGTGTTGTGATGTCAGATACCATAGGATATTGTGGTACCACAATCTTATTCACTTCTCGTAAATCAATAATGAATCAGTAAATCCTAGTATCAGTATCCTTTTTCAGAATAGGAAGAATCGGACTGTTACAAACATTATACGGAACTTCCTCAACAACTCCAACTGCAATAAGATAATGCACAATTTGTGTGAGTGCTTCTTCGCCCTCCTGTGAAATTTTGTATTGAGGCAAACATGGCAATACAACTCCCTCCTTGACACTAATATGTGGAATAATCATTTGTCCCACATCAGTATCTGAAGTAGCCCACAAAGTACTAGGGAGTGAAGCTAATGCAATATCCTCTTTAACAAAACAAACTCTTTCCATCATAGGATGATTATCATTCAAAATAACATGCACCCCATCAGGAGAGCATCGTATTGTAGCCCTGAAATACTTGAGCATATCAAGACCCACAATATTGTCTGGTGTATTTGGAGAAAGCAAAAACGGACATGGAGCAGTAAATTTATCAACATGGAATGCAAGTGGTTGTGACAATGGGCTAGGGGAAGGTGTTCCATCAAAACCTATCGATGTAATGGTTAAGCCAGACAGGGGAGCCCTGGGAATCAATTGTTTAGACAAGGCGCTATGAGTAGCTCCTGTATCAACCAGAAACTGATCAGTAAAACCCAAAACATGTGCTGTAACATAGGGACCCCTCTGATCTACTGGAACTTCAACTGATTCCTTACCCCATCCTAGGCAATCCTGTGCATAAGCAGAATCTTCTTAATCAGGCTGCATATAGTTAGACATTTGGTATTGGTTCCGTCTATCAAAAGTGTTAAACCCACCCTGCCCTCGTACATTAGCATCAACCCTAGCATGATCATTCGTGCTTCTTCTAGGCCCTGAATATCCTGAGCGATTTCTCATTTGTCCCCAACCAAGAAGACAGAGTAGGATTGCAAGACCCCCGCCAGCCTAAGATACCCCCTGATGTCATCCCACTGTCCCACATTGTCACCCTGTCCAACCTTGAACTGCCCCTGCTCCATCCTTCCACAGGCATATGGATAATGCACCTGTGCGACTGAGAACTGGACTCTGCCATGGACATTACTCCACCCCCACCCATCCCCGCTTCCCAATCATTTACCTATATGTAGCACTTAAAATAAATCACTTATTCCACTTAAATAAACAGGAGTCTGCTTGTATTCTTAACAAATGTATTACACATAACGGTTCAATAATGTCCAGTTACTTTGTGATGACAACATACCAATTTCAATAAGCTTTAGTCCATGGGCAAACAAAGCTGAAGTCAGGCAGTGGGTCATACAGCTCTGAAAAGGGAAGGGAAAGTCACAAATCAGTTAACAGGAACTGGGGGGAAACACAGACAGTGGATACGCATGAGGCCTCAAGTAAATGTAAATTGGGGTGGCTGTTTCTTACCTGTGTGCTACTGAAAGTATTGTTGTATGACTGTATCCCTGTTGTCCGTGTCGTCCCCATCGTCTTCCTCCTCCTCACTCTCCACAGGCTCCACAGCTGCAACAACACCACCATCTGGACCATCCTCCTGCAGAAAAGGCACCTGGCGTCGCAATGCAAGATTGTGAAGCATACAGCATGCCACAATGATCTGGCACACCTTCTTTGGTGAGTACATGAGGGATCCCCCTGTCATATGCAGGCACCTAAACCTGGCCTTCAGGACCCCGAAGGTCCTTTCTATGATCCTCCTAGATCGCCCATGGGCCTCATTGTACCGTTCCTCTGCCCTGGTCCGGGGATTCCTCACTGGGGTCAGTAGCCACGACAGGTTGGGGTAACCAGAGTCACCAATTAGCCACACACGGTGTCTCTGTAGCTGTTCCATCACATAAGGGATGATGCTATTTCGCATGACATACGCGTCATGCACTGACCCAGGGAACTTGGCATTTACATGGGAGATGTACTGGTCAGCCAAACAGACCACCTGGACATTCATCGAATGATAACTTTTTCTGTTTCGGTACACCTGCTCACTTTCTTTGGGGGGAACCAAAGCCACATGGGTCCCATCAATGGCACCAATGATGTTGGGGATATGTCCAAGGGCATAGAAATCACCCTTCACTGTAGCCAATTCGCCCACCTCAGGGAAAATAATGTAGCTCTGCATGTATTTCATCAGGGCAGACAACACTCTGGACAAAACCTTAGAAAACATAGGCTGAGACATCCCAGATGATATGGCCACTGTTGTCTGGAAAGACCCACTTGACAAAAAATGGAGTACTGACAGAACCTGCACCAGAGGGGGAATCCCTGTGGGTTGGCGGATGGGGGACATCAGGTCTGGCTCCAGCTGGGCACATAGTTCATGTATAGTTGCTCTGTCAAGCCGGTATGTAAGTATGATATGTCGTTCTTCCATTGTCGACAGGTCCACCAGCGGTCGGTACACGGGAGGATTCATCCTTCTCCTCGCAAGTCCCAGCGGACGGTGCCTAGGAAGGACAACATGGAGCACAGAGTCAAGCAACCCTCAGGTTCGTTCCCACAGCTTGCACAGTACACGAATCGCTATGCATGGAACGGCTTGTATGAGTGGCAATGCAAGGCCTAGGCCTGTGTGACGCAGTAGAAATCATGCCATGTGGGCCCTTGAAATGGCGGCTGCCTGACCTGTGAAGTGTGACAGTGGGATGTGAGGTCACTGCGCTGGCGTGGCACACCGTGGCGGTAGGCGGTCGAAGACCGCGGCGCAAAGCAGCATTGGTTAACATTGAACCCTATGGGTCTCAGGAGCCAATGACGATGTGCGCCGGCGGTCGCGGTACGCACCGCCGCGGTACGCACCGTCGCGGGCGTGGCCGCCATTTTCTATCTGATTAATCACTCGAGACCTGATCATCCACAGGAGAGGACCTATACTGCAAGTGCTGCTGTGACCTCGGTCTGGGAGATACAATGGCTGCTGCGACTGGGGAAAGGGCCCCTGCCTTCACTGCCGAAGAATTGGAGAAACTTGTTGATGGGGTCCTCCCCCAGTATGCGCTACTCTACGGTCCTCCAGACCAACAGGTTAGTACACAGGGTGCACGTTGAATGGGCTATGCCTGTGTTGAGTGGGGTGTATGTAAGATGGTGGGGAGGGGAGCGAATGAGGAGTGCAACGCACGAAAGATGAGAGCATGTGCCACATGGCAAGGTTGGGGTGGGGGGGGCCACTCACATTGACCAGGCAGAAAACTGATGCGATTTTCTTTACCACCCTGTACATGTCACATAGGTCAGCGCCCATCAGAAGATCGACATTTGGCGTGCCATCGCCAAGGACGTCCGGGCCCTGGGGGTCCACAACAGACGGGGCACCCACTGCCGAAAGAGGTAGGAGAACATCCGCCGCGGGACCAGAAAGACCGCCGAGTTTCTGCTGGGGATGGCCTCCGAACGTAGGAGGGGTGCCAGCCGGCAATTGACCCCCCTGATGTCCCGGATCCTGGCGGTGGCCTACCCCGATTTGGATGGGCGCGTGAGGACATCACAGCAGACACAAGGGGGTGAGTATCAGCACATTCTGCTATCTTTGCGCGCAGTGAAGGTGTCTGGGTGGGGGAGGAGGGCTGTGGCTATCTCCAGGCCAGGGCGCATTCTGTAGGCTAGGCCCCTCCGTTAGACACGGCCCTGTGCCCCCGCCCCCCACCTCTGTAGGGTGCCAAGTACAGCTAGCCATGGTCTGCCCCCACCCATGTGTGCATTTGTCGTCCATAGACCCGTAGGCCTAGTCACAATAACTGAGTCGGGTACCCCCATTGCGCGGCCTAGTTCAGGGGGCTTCTGTGTCTGTCCTCTCCGCCAACGGTGTTGCCAATGCATGCACTCAACCTGTCTTCATTTCTCCCCCCCCACCCCATTTTCTTTGTCTTCCTGTTCATGTGTGCATTATCATCATCAGGCGGAGGAGAAGTGGCATCGGCGCACGAGGGAGCTGCATCTCACATGGCCCCGGAGGGCCATACAACAGACTCCGAGTACACCAGTGAGACGGAGGGCGAGTGGAGCTCCACAACGGGGACCCGTGGAGACGTCAGCGACACCGACACGTCCTCGGAAGGGAGCTCCCTAGCGGTGGCGGCAACATCCGTGCCCACCGCCACAACAGGTACAGCCGCCACCCAGCGCACCAGCCCCGCCTTCCCAGCAGCCCCTCAGCCTTCGCTCCGTGCCCGCTCGCCCAGGAAGGCGGGCATCTCCTTCGCCCCAGGCACCTCAGGTCCTGCCCCAGTTACCCCTGCTGCCCTCAGTGAGGAGGTCATTGACCTCCTCAGGACACTCATTGTTGGGCAGTCTACCCTTTTGAATGCCATCCAGGGTGTAGAAAGGGAGGTGCATCGGAGCAATGCATACCTGGAGGGCATTCATTCGGGTCAGGCTGCCCATCAGCGATCGTTCAACGCTCTGGCCTCAGCACTGACGTCAGCCATTGTCCCTGTCTCCAGCCTCCCTCTTCTGACTCTCTCCACCCAGTCCCAGTCTCCTGTTCCTCTGCCTATCCCATCCACACCATCAGACCAGCCTGCACACACCTCTACACCCAAGGGCAGCTCATCCAGACATAAGCACCACAGATCCCACAAGCATTCACCCAAGCAACATCCAGATGCAGACATGCCAACAGTCACTACCACCTCTGTGTCCCCCACCTCCTCATCTCCCTCCTCCCTCCCTGTGACATCTCCACTCACACCTGCATGCACACCACCATCAGCCAGTACTTCCATCACCAGCACACCCTCCATTACAGTCCGCACACGTGCAGTCACCACCCCAACTGCCATTTACACGTCCCCTGTGTCCTCTCCCAGTGTGTCTGTCACCCCCTCTTCCAAAGCACACAAACGCAGGCAGCCACCCACCCAACAGCCATCCACCTCACGACAGCCTCCGTCACAAGCACCTGCACCCAAAGACAGCACACTTGACTCTCCTACAACCACATCCTCTTCCTCCACTCCCATACCCACTACAGCTACCCGTCCCTGTCCTTCCCAAGTCGTTTTCCTTTCCAACCTTGAGCTCATTCCAATCCCTGACCCACCCCCTCCATCTGGTAAGAGTAAAAAAAGCACCTCAGCCACCACCAGCCCTGCATCTACTGTGACCATAGTGCAGGGCTATTGGAGTCCACCAGATCCTAGGGCAGGAACATCGGCCAGCAGCAAGGGGACAGCCAGCCCCCCTCCATGGGAAGAGGACAAAAAAGAAGAAGGCCCGGTGCGACAAGCCTGAGACGGCTGCCACCAAGGACAGTAGCATTGCCCCGTCACCTGCCACATCATCCAAGGGAGGCAAGGGCCACAGAGCTCCAGCAAAGGAGGGCAAGGGCAGCAGGGCGGAGAAGTCAGGCAGCAGGCGAGCTGCCCAGGAGGGCCCCACCAGCCCCATTCCGGGTCTGACGGACGACACCCACGGGCCCAGGACTCCATCACAGGAGGGCGCCGCGACCGCAAGTTCGGATGGTGAATGAGCGGGAAGTCTTGCCCAGGTCTGGCTCCCTAGACACACAGGACAAGCACCGCTGAACAGGGCCCCGCCGGGAGGAGCACCGCTGAACAGGGCCCCGCCGGGAGGAGCACCGCTGAACAGGGCCCCGCCGGGACAAGAACCGCTGAACAGGGCCCCGGCGGGACAAGAACCGCACCGCTGGGCCCTTCCTGTCAAGCACCGCACTGCTGGGCCCTTCCTGTCAAGCACCGCTCCGCTGGGCCCTTCCTGTCAAGCACCGCTCCGCTGGGCCCTTCATCTCAAGCACCGCTCCGCTGGGCCCTTCCTGTCAAGCACCGCTCCGCTGGGCCCCGCTGTCTCAAGCACCGCTCCGCTGGGCCCTTCATCTCAAGCACCGCACCGCTGGGCCCCGCCGTCTCAAGCACCGCTCCGCTGGGCCCTTCCTGTCAAGCACCGCTCAGCTGGGCCCTTCATCTCAAGCACCGCACCGCTGGGCCCCCCCGTCTCAAGCACCGCTCCGCTGGGCCCTTCATCTCAAGCACCGCTCCGCTGGGCCCTTCCTGTCAAGCACCGCTCCGCTGGGCCCTTCATCTCAAGCACCGCACCGCTGGGCCCCGCCGTCTCAAGCACCGCTCCGCTGGGCCCTTCCTGTCAAGCACCGCTCCGCTGGGCCCCGCCGTCTCAAGCACCGCTCCGCTGGGCCCTTCATCTCAAGCACCGTACGGCTGGGCCCCGCCGTCTCAAGCACCGCTCCGCTGGGCCCTTCCTGTCAAGCACCGCTCCGCTGGGCCCTTCATCTCAAGCACCGCTCTGCTGGGCCCCGCCGTCTCAAGCACCGCTCCGCTGGGCCCTTCATCTCAAGCACCGCTCCGCTGGGCCCTTCCTGTCAAGCACCGCTCCGCTGGGCCCTTCATCTCAAGCAACGCTCCGCTGGGCCCCGCCGTCTCAAGCACCGCTTCGCTGGGCCCTTCATCTCAAGCACCGCACCACTGGGCCCCGCCGTCTCAAGCACCGCTCCGCTGGGCCCTTCCTGTCAAGCACCGCTCCGCTGGGCCCTTCATCTCAAGCACCGCTGGCCCATTGACAGTGCCGGTTCTGTGTCGAGCAGGGCTTCAGGAAGCACTCTGGGCACCATGCCTCCTCCAATAACAGTGGAGTCGGTAATCCATCTGATGGACTGTGGCTTTGCACTCCCCAGGATGGTCCAGTGGGCAAGCCTCCCACTGTAGACACTTGAAAGACTGTGGCTTTGCACTCCCCAGGATGGTCCAGTGGGCAAGCCTCCCACTGTAGACACTTGAGAGACTGTGGCTTTGCACTCCCCAGGATGGTACAGTGGGCAAGCCTCCCACTGTAGGGACTTGTGAGACTGTGGCTTTGCACTCCCCAGGATGGTACAATGGGCAAGCCTCCCACTGTAGGGACTTGTGAGACTGTGGCTTTGCACTCCCCAGGATGGTACAGTGGGCAAGCCTCCCACTGTAGGGACTTGTGAGACTGTGGCTTTGCACTCCCCAGGATGGGACAGTGGGCATGGAGGCCCCTCGTGGATCTGGCGTTGTGGACTCATGTGGCTGAGGTGCCCCCCCTTCCCTTCCCCCTGAGGTGCCTGTAGTTTTATCATCTGATGCCCCTGCAGTGTTCTCTCCAATGGTATCTGGTCTCCTGTGTGGGCTTTGCCCATGTGTTTGTGCACATTGGCCCACAGACTATGGAACTTTGACGGAATGTGCTGGACTTTTTGACCAAGGATATATTGTTGCCTATGTTCATTCCTTATTTTTGTATCTTTTATATGGCATATTTGCCATTCCTTCAATGGAGCTATTTATACATATATTTTATAGATAATTTAAATTATGTCTTTGCATTATTCCGGGGGGTTTGTGTGGTGTCACTCTGACTTGTTGCTCGGCATTGGGGTGTAGGTATTTGTGGTGGGGGGGTGGGTGTATGGCGCATGTGTGTGCCCGTAGGCTTTCCTCCTCCCCCCTCGCCTGTGTCGTAGGTGCAGTACTCACCGTTGTCGTCTGCGCCGGCGTTCGTACTCCTGGTAGATGAGCAGGTAGACAATAGCTGGTAGGATGTGTAATTCGGGCTCCATGCTGTCCTCCTTCCTCGTGGAGTGTGTAGAGGTGAGCGTTTTCCCGTTCGTAGTCTGTTTCCGCCGTGTTTTTATCGGCGGGGCTCCCGCCCCGGAAAAGGTGGCGGATTGGTGAGTTGTGATAGGGTGGGCGGTACATTGTCTGCCGCCTGCCTGTTGGTGGTGACCGCTGCGCTGTTTGTCGGTCCCGCCGTGGCTGTCGGAGTGTTAAAGTGGCGGCCTGTGCTGGCGGTTCCCGCCAGGGTTAGAATTCCACTTTTTTTACCGCCGGCCTGTTTGCGGGTTAGCCGCCGCTTTTTCACCGACCGCCAGGGTCAGAATGACCCCCAAAGTTTATTAAACCTCATGAGGTGGTACTACAGTTCAAACAGCACCCTTCGGTAATGTTTGAAGTAGCACACTGAACTAAGAGAGCATGGTCCTTTTATACCCACGCAGGGGCTAAAAGAAGGTGGTACAATTATAGAACCTAGACACATACATATATGGTCATATGGAAATGCACAGTCAACAGGAAGGAGGGGCTAACAGTTTTCAAGGACTAGTTGACACATTACTGTCTGTTACTAATTACTAACAGCTGCAGATCTTACTGGGCATGTGCGAAACTGGGAGATGCTAAATATAACTTGTCACTAGATACATTTTCAAGAGTAGTTAACAGGAAGGTGGGACAGAGTATATGGCGAGCACATGGCCGCATGTGGCAGAGATAATGGCTGACATGAATACAAAATGGATTCCGTGAAATGTTCACAATAGTTGCTAAATACAAGATGTCTTCTGCTAATGCTTAATCTATTCGCTACTAAATTACAACAAAGGAACCTCTGGCCCTGCCCCAGTCAACCCTGCTACCCTCAGTGAGAATGATATTGACCTCCTGAGATCCCTTACTTTTGGGAAGTCAACCATTTTGAATGCCATCCAGGGTGTCGAGAGGCATTTGCAGCAAACAAATGCATACCTGGAGGGCATTCATTCTGGCGTGGCAGCCCAAAAGAGAGCATTTCAGGCTCTGGCCTCAGCACTGATGGCAGCCATTGTCCCTGGGTCCAGCCTCCCCCATCCAACCTCCACTACCCCTACCCAATCCCCTAAACCTCAGCCTATCCCAAGCACACCATCAGATCAGCATGCACACACATCAACACACAAAAGTGGCTCAGGCAAACATAAGCACCACACATCCACAGGCACTCACACAAGCACCATACCCATGCAGACACACCAACATCCATCACCTCCACTGTGTCCCCCTCCTCCACATCCTCCACCACCCTCCCAGTCTCATCTCCACTCACACCTGCATGAACTATATCCTCAGCCACTACCTCCATCACCAGCACGCCCATCACCACACACCGCTCACGTGAAATCACCACCCCCACTACCATTCAGATGTCCCCTGTGACGTCCCCTGTGTCTGTAAGCCCTCCTAACAAAGTAAACAAATGCCGGCACACACCCACTCAACAGCCATCCACCTCACAACAGCCTCCAACCCATGCACCTTCACCCAAACTCAGCAGACGTACACCTCCTACAGCCACTACCTCTTCCTCCACTCCCAAACCCCCTCCATCTTCCCATCCCAGTGTGTCTAAGAAACTTTTCCTGGCTACTATTGACCTCTTCCCTACACCTCCCCCCCCATCCTTCCCCTAGGGCCAGGTTGTCTAGAGCCCTGAACAGCACCTCAGCCACCAAATCCTTGTCCAGTGTGATCCCTGCAAGTCCGGGAACATCCAAGGGGGCACCCATCAGGGCTGCCAGTGTGCCACCTAGTGAAGACAAGGACCACCCTATTCCGCCACCTGCCAAGGTAAAGAAGGGGCCAGCGTGCAGAAGAGAAAAGCCGCCCCAACCACCCAGCAAGGCCTCATCCAGAACCAAAGAGGACAGTGCCAAGGTCCCAGCAGTGAGTTCCAAGGTGGGGAAGGGACACAAGAGCAAAGGGAAGTCACCTCAGAGCACGGAGCCTTCGGGTGAGGGACTGGTGTCTCCCCTTTCGCAAGACAGCCCAGCAACCTGTACCGTGGTGATCACCGCTGCAACAACCGCCACCTGCACCGCCAGCTGCACCGCCACCTGCATGGCAGCTGCCTCAACTACAGTCACCAGCATCATCCCCAGTGGGCAGCCTTCCGAGGCTGCAGGAGACGGCCTGGTGTCTCCCTCCACAAGTGCAGACACCTGCACCACCGGCAGCATCTCCGCCGCAGCCACCGCCGCAGCAACCGCCACCTGCCCCGCGACGTGCCCAGCCAGTGCCACTACAGCAGACATCAGCAGCATCCCCACTGGGCAGCCTTCCCAGGCTGCAGGAGACGTCCTGGTGTCTCCCTCCACAAGTGCAGACACCTGCACCACCAGCAGCATCTCCACTGCAGCCACCACCGCAGCCACCGCCACCTGCCCCGCGACATGCCCAGCCAGTGCCACTACAGCGGTCAACAGCATCATCCCCAGTGGGCAGCCGTCCGAGGATGCAGGAGACGTCCTGGACCCTGCACACACTACATGAGGCACCACCACCAGCACTGGCACCACCAGCAGTTTGCAGCCTCAGTCGTCGCAAGGAGGAGTGTGGCTCTGCCTCCATGGAGTATCATGCTACCTGCTACCAGGAAATCTTGTGGCTCAGACACCCATGTGAGGCAATGGGAACTGCCACACCCCTGGTGCAGCATCACTAGGCACCAAGCCCCCTCCAGAACCAGTGGAGAACAGCATCCACTCACCCAGTCCTTGGCAGGATGAAGCACTCTGGGCACCAAGCCCCCTCCAGAACCAGTGGAGAACAGCATCCACTCGTGAGACTGTGGCTTTGCACTCACCAGGACCAGGCAGTGGGCATGGAGCCCCCTTGAGGAGCAGTGGTGTCGTCCCATCATCCGGCTGAGGTGCCCCCCCTCCCCTTCACCCTGAGGTGCCTGTTTTTTTCCACCTGATGCCCCTGCAGTGCTCTCTCCGTTTTGAGGCAGGTGTGATGTGTGGGCTTCACCCATGCTTTCTGAGACCACTGGTCCACGGACATTTAATGGGACAGTGTACGGACTTGTGTACTTGCTGTAAATATTTGTATATATTGATGATTTAAAGTTATCTTGGGCTATCTGATTGTTCGATTATTACACTCGATAAAATCATTTCATTTGGTCCTTGCGTTCTTCCAGGGGGGTGACTGGGAGTATCTGTGATGTTATTGGATATGTGTGTGTGTATGTTGTTGTGGGTGGGGGGTGGGGATGTTGCGTGCCATGTGTGTGTGTCACTCTTTTTTTCTCCCCCCCTCCCCTGTGTACTAGGTGCAGTAGTCACCGTCGTCGCCGCCGTCTTTGATGTTCCTGGTAGATGAGGAGGTAAACCAACATGGGCAGGACTTGTAACTCGGGCTCCATGGCGTCCTGGTTCCTCGTTGGGTGTCGAGAGGTGAGTGGTTTCCCTTCCAAAGACTGTTTCCGCTGTGCTTTTGATGGCGTTGGTACCACCCCGGAAAAGCTGGTGGATTGGTGCCTTGTAATAGTGTGTGCGGTTACCGCCGCGGTGTTTGTTTCTACCACCGTGGAGGTCGGAGTGTTAAAGTGGCTGTCTGTGTTGGCGGTTTCCGCCATGGTCGTGATTTCATTTTTTTTTACCGCTGGCCTGTTGGCGGTATCACCGACCGCCAGAGTTGTAATGAGGGCCTTAGTGACAATATTAAAAAATCTGGGCAGGAAATGTGATTCTTACATTAACATAGGATTGTACATCATAATTTTACCAAGTTAAGCTCTTGAAAAGAGTGCTGGCATGACTCACACACTCTGAAAAGGTGTCCGCAGACATCACATTAGTTAGCGCCAGACCTGACTACTGTATTTTTTTCCAGTTTGGTAGCCCACAAATCACATCCAGCACCTTAGCATCTAATGTGGTCTTAGGCCTGCTCATTTTGGAGTAGGTAATTTCCTCTCAGCTGGTCCTCTCTTAAGAGTGCGCCATAGCTCTCAGCTCCTGCCTGAGTCTCCCTGATTGTCTGATGCATTGACCGTCTAATCTTTTAGGCCTGGGTGCTGGATTTATTAAGAACGGCCTGCCGCTATATTCCCAGTTGTCCCGTGCTGTGGTGATGCCGAGCTTCCTTCTGTTCCCATTTTCAGGGAGATGTGGAATGGGAACGCTCGTTGTTGGTGTTGGTTCCAGGCCTACAGAAAAGGCCTTCTTTGCAAGATGTGTAAATTTTCCAGCCATTTTGAGGATTAACAAAAACACCTCAGTAAACAACTCGTTTAAGACCTAAGGCTCTTGGCTGTTCTTCATATCTCTTTTGCTTTTTTTCCAGCGCCTGGAAACAGATTGGGAGTGTATGTGCTCTACAAGAGCTTCGCCTCACTGAGCCTCACCTGCCCTATACCAGTATCTTTTCATATTAGCCATATCCTCTGTTTGTTGAGACACCAAACACAATTGGATGAGATGTAAAACAATACCAACAATAATAATAGGCAGGGGCAAGTGGTACAATTGCAACTCTAAATGTAGCTCATTTCATTAAGCACTAACTTCAGGGATGTCTGCACATTCTAATTATTAGGAGGGTCAACTCGGCGTTTGATCCTTCTAAACATAGTAAAAATGAGTAGATGGATTATCAAGGGAAGGGTCCCTACTCAATGGTCAGTGAGAGTCTTAAAGAGCCGTGTGGACTCCCTTTAACTATTTTATTATTTATATAGCACTTAAAACTGGATGTAGCTCATTCTTTTAGATGCCCTCGTTTTCAAGGGACCTGATTACAGTGAGGTAAAGTGATCTGCTAAAGATCACACGTTTTGGTGAAATGTAAAAGCATGCACCTACGTCTTCTGCTTCTTAAACTGTCGGGGGCATCACAGACCACATTAGATTGCAAAAAAATCAATAGCAAGGAACACAACAGTACAATATATGCCTCAGCTGCAGAGGGATCGGGGTTAATGAAGGAAAAGGTGCACTCTCTGCCCCCACTGCTCCGAAGCTGAGGGTAGCTCTTGGCAAAGGGGGAGACCACACTAGCCGAAGAAGATGCTCTGTGGAAAAGTTGACACGATTAGGTTTATTAGACCAGGTACCACTTCATCTACAACCCTATGCAATCTGTGCCGATCAGACAGCACAGCGCTCAGCGCTCCACGGGAACCAAGTATGATGAAAATTAAAGCCAATACCAATTTAGTGTATAAAGAGCACCCTGTCTGCACCATGTTAGGGCAGAGAAAAATGTGCGCTAGTGGACTGCAGGCTACGTGCTGATCACACGGCTGCGACGTGATCACGACGTACCTTTCAAGAGAGTCGTGTGCAATTGTGCAACAGGTGCACTTAATGGCGCAAAGGACGTGCAAATTGTTCTTAACACCTGAAACACCATATTAAAAAACTGCCGTATGAGACATTTATATTTTTATTGACATACTGCATGCTTACATTCACGGAGAAAGGGCCACAGTCAGAGAGAGTAAGATGGAGAGAGAGGGACCTATAAACAAAGGGGAGAAGACAGGTCTGCAGGCGGACATAGGGATGGATGGATGTTGTTACAAGTGATTGCACGAATTTCAGGTTTAAATGTCATTTTTCTGTTAATTATACTGTTCGAAATTGCAGTATCTTTACCATCTCCTCATTAAATATGACACAAATGTTTGCGAAAGTCCCTTTGTTCTAAATCCCCTCCAGGTCGCTAGCTATGGTGTTGATTAGATCGGCTGTCAGTTTTTTTACTAGGCACCCAGCAAGTATTGTTTCTCAGTGGTTCTGGCTGAAGAATTTCACTGCCATGTTCTGCAGATGTATATTTTGACTGAATTGATTGAAAGGCTTAGATCGATTCTAAGAATCCCCTACTCCCCAACACACCCCCAGGAGCTCGCGGCCCACTGCACAAAGGGCTTTGTGGATGTGGTACCTCTCCATGGGGCCCATGGACTTGCGAGTGCCTCCTGTTACATACGGAACAGGTCACCCCCGAAAGATATGGGCTCCTACCTCACACTGCCCTGGCACAGATCCGCAATACAGAGGAAGGCCCTCTGTCTCTGAAGAACGGGAAGGAGATTACAGCAATCGTGCTGATGTTGATTTTGGGGTCAGCTGGACAATGGTCCCTATAGACTGTTGTTGTGCTGACATCTCTCAATAGACAGCAGTCTCACAGTAGCTTTTTGAGAAACTGGACCTCAGCAGTCCTTCAGGTCAATTCAGGCAGCTCCTCTGCCCACTAGTCAGTCTGCCTCATCTCTTCAGATGAGACACGGCATAGCGAGCTTCTCTACATATGCCGTGGATTATACTCTACTCCTTTGCAGGCAGCAGAGATCACATACTTTCCTGTGGGCTTCTGTATTAGCCGCAGACATCGTTCAGCTGATCAGGTACAGTTGCAGTGTTCACCTCTCCTTGCCATAGCTGTCAAAGTTGGTCACAGCATACAGGGATGGGCAGGCAACACACATTCTCCGTGCATTTGTTGTACAGTTGCCATGCCCTTGGGCACAGTTTTGTGCTTCTGTCTACCCTCTCTCATGCCAGAAGCTGACCTGCTGGCATGAGCTGCAGAGATGATCAGAGTGAAATCTGCCTTCTCCATTAAATCAGATGCGGATCGAGAACCAGACCACCAACGCCTTGTTTAGAATGACTGATGCAGGGAAGAGGAGAAGAAAGCAATGAAGGTTGGCATGCAGCAAGGGGTAGACAGCACACTCTCTGACAGCCGCTTACCCTGACAGACCTGGGGCTACATACTCTGTTTGCACCCCAGAGGAAAGAATACAACAAACAGAAGAATGTAGAGACATTTACGACTTGTGTAGATTTTCACACCAACTCCAGATTACTTCACCAGACCCCACAAAAAGTCAGAAACGAACTCAAATCACAGAATTATACAGTAAGTAGATTTCTAACTTTTCTTTAAAACGTGTATGCGTCAGACCAACATGTTAAAGACTCTATTCTCCAAGCCTTGATGTAGAGGGGTCCACCAAGGGCTCAGTGGATCGCCCTGGTGTAAACAGGGAACCTTCAAGTCAGGCAGGTTGTTTTAGACGCTTCTGTGTAGACTTCATTTTCATGGGAATGCGGTTCTACTGTTGGTGGTCACGAGAGAGAAGGACTGAGATCGGGATGTTTTGAAGAGGTTTATCAGACCTTCAAGCATTGCAAAGAAATTACAGATTGCAAAGCAATTGGTCTAAAAGCAAGGAGCGGTTTGACAAAACAAGCATAAAACCAGCAACTCGCCCCTGTGGAAAAAGGCTCAATAAACGATGCAGCCGCTACGCCGACGGTAGGTCACCTGCTCCAGCTGTCCGCAGTCGGTCAAGCAATGATTGACATCAAAGTGCCGAACGCACGCGCCCTTATCCCGCCAGCCTCTGAGCTAAAAGGCCAACCCTGCAGCAGCCCCGCCCGCACCTTCACAATGTCGTCTTTATGTAGTTAATAAACTGCACACTTCAGTCAAGCTACATCATTAGACAAGACTTAGGGAGCCAATAATTTGAAAGTAAAAGAATAAACCTTGTTCTCCCTTTGAACTAAACAGCATTCTGTTGAATGAGGAGGGGGCAAGGCGGGACATCAAAGGTTTGTCACTATTGCCAGTGTTTCTGGAGCGCGAGGCCTCGTGGAGTGTGCGCTTCATTCAGCGAGAAACAAAAGATAAAAGATATTGGCTTATCAACCCAGAGGCAGTAGCAGGTGTTTTACAGTTTTTTTCGGCGTAGGAAACATCAGGTGGTTTGCTCACCAGTGCTTTGCTTTGTTAAACTGCATGGACATGAAAGGGAGGCTCGATTAGCGCCTTTCCCTTTTCCCCAAATCTGGCCGTATGGTGCTGCCCTATCGTCCGGGTTGCCCCTGTGAGCGTCTCTTTACAGAAAGGAACTGGGACAGGGCCCACAAAATGGCTCGATTAATACAGAATAGACAGAGGATTTTTAATTTTTAGGACAGTAAAACTGCAAAATTCCGCCGTAAAGTTTTGACATTAGGCCAGACTACACATGCACAGTACATATGAATTCTGGCTGACTGGCCCTCAAGCAAAACGAAGACCGCTCTAAAGAATAGTACCAGTGAGGGGCTGTGGGTCTGAGGCAGAAGCAGGCGAAGTCACGAAACGGATCCTTAGACGACGGAGATCCCTTGCTCCAATTTTATTGCCAATTACAGTTTTTTTAACAATATATACATTTTCAGACTCAACGGAAACCTGAAGCCGCAGTTTACTTTCACACCCGCCTGACTTGTGATGCGTGCAAGCATTAGTAGTTACAAGTTCACACCATTTTCAGGGTGATAGTAGCACACAGGGGAGCATGCCATTCAATACACAATTCAACACGGAATAGCCGAGCAGGTAGCACCTCTAGAGACCACGCCTTTACTCAGCCGTCATGGACACACACAGTTTGGGGCAACTGCAAAAACATCAGAATGCAGGTACAAAGTAGGACATCCATGTCCATATTTATCATTATTTGACACAGGCAACCTACTGCACTGTACAAATGGAGAGGGCAGGAATGCACAATATGTACAATATATGGCACTTTCCGCTCTCTCTCTTTGCACTGCTGCCTTGGTGCAAGGGTGCCTGCGTTGCAGGGAGGACTGTTTTTGTGCATAAAGGAGCACCTTCCTGCACAAAAGCAATCCTTAGAGGCTTTTTTCATATTTCTAAGTTTGCTGCAGATTAGAACACACTTAGAAAGAGGAAATAACGAGGAAAAATAAAGATATTTTCCCTTGTTTCATCTCTATCTGGAATGTATACGAGTTGGGCGCATTCCCAAGTTTACCAGTCTTGTTAACTCTGGGAATAATCCAAAATCCATGGGTGGATGCATGGGAACACCCATAGTCCATCCATAACACGTCTCTATGGCAGGGTAACGCAAGACAGCTACTTGTGCTGCCTTGCGTTACTCCACGTTTACCAAGCAAAGCAGGGCCAAACAAGGTGGCCTGGCATTGCTTGATAAGTCTGACTTTAGTATTGTGTTGCCCTTGCAACACCATGCGTAACACAAGGGCAACACAAGACTATAATAAATCTGGTCTCATGTATCTTTACATCATCGCACTTGCAGCATTATAAAATATTGTCTCTACTGGTCTTTTCTTGTACAGGAGCAACTGCAGTTTGTTCAGATTGATAGGCCAATATAGTGTTCAAGAGCCATTTCAATCCAACATTCTTCAGCTCATCTGAGCCTTGATTGGCATGGATCAATAAAAATGCAAATCAGTGTTGGTCCATCCCGAAAAGGATAGTCCAGCAAGAACTGCTGGGCCATGCCCCTTCTATGTGAAGCACAAGAGATCCCAGAGTAATTTCCATCCTTTCAGATTAATTCATTAATTTCCTACCATCACTTTTGTTGCTGTATATTTTAAGTGGAATTGGTTTAAATGTTTATTGGTAGCTGGAGTTCGATGGAGGAGGAGACCTCTGCCAGAGAGCTTGGAAAATTCTCCATGCCTGATTTTCCTTCTACAATAGGATTGTAAATTGGGTTGTATTGTTAAGCCTGTCCCCAGAAGAAGATCCACATAGTATCAAAGGTCAAGTATAGACTGTGGGAATATTTAGAGGATCAGGTTAAGTCACCGACCCATGACATTCAGGAGAACACTTTGAAATCCTTGCCCAGCCTTTTAGCTCTCCAGTACCAACTGGAACCGGAAAGAGCAGGAAGACTTCTGTTCTGGTTGTAAGAAAGAGCATCATAGGGAACCCCCTGCTTTAGCAGCTTAAGGGGCGGAAGCCATTGCCACCCATGGCCCTGTAACCTGGGTCCCACTAGATATTGGCAAGTTTCATATTTGGTCTCTTACATCTGCAGCCAAAGGCTCATAAAACGATCTAAGAGAAGAGCAGGGTAGGGCTTAGAGGTGGAGATCAAGAGCTGCTAAGTTAGCCAAGTTCAGGCAAGGAGAGAGAACAAAATATGCAAATACATATCTAAAAAGAACACAGTGACCAGAAACAGGGTGAGTAGTGTGGAGGATAGTGGGGATAATAAGATAAAAATAGTTTTGGAAAATAAATAGATATTGTTGCTAGAAACTTGAAAGGAGGAAGACCAGAAGGGTGAAATGAAAGATGAAGGGAAGAAAGTAAGGGAGGAAATATGAAAGAAAGTAAGAAAAGGTGAAAGGGGGAGTGAAAGGAAAGAAGGGTGAAAACAACAAAGTAAGGGTGTAAGGCTGAGTGGTTGGAAGGATGAAAGGTTGGATAAGTGGGTGAAAGGATCAATCAATGAAAGATTGGAAGGAAGGGTGAAACAATGGATGTAAGTTTAGAAGAAAGACTTATTACAAATGGTTGGCAGAGTGAAAGCATAGATAATCGATGAGTGAATGGAATGGTCATCGAATGGATGGAATGCTGAAAGGATGGCTGGCTAGATGACCAAAAGAGTGGATGGATGACTGAAAGGAAGGATCAATGAATACATGCACCAATGGATGAAAGGAAATTCAATGAATGGTTGAAATACTGAAGGATGGGATCAAAGATCAAAGAATGGTTGGGCGGAAGGGTGAGAGGATGAACGGATGGCTCAATGGACTTACAGGTGAAGAGAACTAATCTAGTAAGTGTCTGTCTGTTTCTCTCTCTTCCGTGCCATTAGAATGTTGGTTCAAAGTGTAGGGTATTTTATTTTCTGGGAACCCCCTTAGCAAGTAATCTGCATTTTTTGAACATATTCAAGAAGGCATTTAAACATCTCTCTGCTGGTGACAGAAGCTGCCTGTCAGGGGTCTTTGTTCCAGAAGGAGCCAGAAAGACAGAGGGCCTGGGAAGGTCTGAGGAACTGAAAGACTAGCTCTCAGAAGCTAAGCTAAATGGTGAGCTGCTTGGAGAGCTTCTGAGGCATGTACAATCACACGAGCATTTCCAGACAAACTGGTCACTGGAAATGAGTCAAGACTCAACCAGCAAAAATAAATGCTAAAAACTACTGTTACAACTGAAGTACCAGTATATACATCCAAACAACAAGATTTTCAATGTATGCCGAGGACTCATAGATAGCAATGAAGATCAAAACATACATTGATTCCATCATAACCAATTTACCAAACTGTATGTAGGGGGTCCAATCCAACACTCACACTCCCACCCCTAAAGCTTGGTGACCGGCTCACGCGGCATTTGCCTGCGAAGTTCCACCAAGGATCTCAGGTGTGTCTACGCTATGCTTAAACTGAAGGCAACTTAGGTTCCAAAGAGCCACTTCCACGGCCAAAGCTGACCGTGTCTCCACACAAGTCGGCCCTCGACCAACCGACCCCACCACCCCTCCACCTAGCAGTCTCCCTGACCATACACCCTTACATTATGAGGGATAGTGGACCCTCAAGCAACTGCCTCTCCCGTGTTAAAACCTACTCACACGCATTTCTCAACCACCCCCCGGTCCATCTTTTTGCCCCCCCCCCCTCTATGATCCCAGGCTGGCCCCCTTTTTGAACCTAAAGTGAGCACTGACACTACAGTAGGACCAACATTAAATCGCCAACGGGCAATCAACACAAAAGTAGGACCACCCAATCCAACCTGCGCTACCATTAACCCCCTCCCCAACTATAAAAGCCTAAGATGTTGATCCCCGCAGAACCCACTAACTCACCCATCTCCACCTTTCTGAAACCCTGCGATCCCAACTCTTTCTCCATAACCCCTCCCACAGCGTTTAAAAACTTTAAGCACAAACTGATCAGGCAACACCCTGAGTTGCTAATTGTGGACACCTACTTCAATGCCCATAAAGGTCCTAAAAGGACAGACCTTATCTTCTTCACTAAGCGCCCAGCTAGATGGAACACTTTCCTTACCAGCTACCTCCTCACCTCCAAATCCACCAATATCCCCTATGGCTGCAAACTTACAATCTCCAGCTCGCCCACATTCCAGGGGAACACCATTATCTCCATCTTCAGAAATGGAACCATCATGATACAAGCCAATTACACTAACCTCTGAGCTTTCAAATCCATATTCCCCACACTAAAATCAGCCATCTCACAACCTCTATCCCCCAACACACGAACCCCCCTAAGATCCCCAACCTCATAGAATTACACTCTACCCCCACTACCAACCCCCCTTCCAACACAACCCTCATTACCCCCTCCCCTCCAAAGGACAATCTCTACTACTTGAACGGCTCACTCCTTGTCACAAACCCCTCACCCCCTGACCCAGCCCTCAACTCCCTATACCCAACAACCATCAATCCCAACATCCTGAAAGGCTCACAAGACTACACCACCACAATCCACTTGCACAAAACCACCCCTCTCCTTGAAACTATCCAAGATTCCCCCAGAACAGCTCCCTCTTCCAAACCCCTCTCCTTCCTCCCACAAACAGACAAGACTCAACTAATCGTAGAGACACCCGTGTTCCACCCACATCCTATGTCACATCTAACGCAGCCCTCAATACCAATCCCAACTACTCTACTGCTGTCTCCTCCGACATACCACCGAAAGATTTAGAGAACCATCAAGCCCAATCGCTTCAGACCCCACATAGTAGGAAGCACATCACCCGCATCCCCCTCCTATTTCACTCTCACATCTAAAATTAACGAAGATGGCTCACCAACCTAGAATCCCAACTAGAGACCATCATACAGGGCATCCACATGATAGCGAGAAGCCTTAACCCGCTTCTGCACTCCCCGATCCAGACCCACACTCTACTCCCTGATATAACCACCCCCAGAGTCTTAACTGGCCCTCTAGGCCCTACCACCTCAACGCCCAAAGGCCAAAAAGAACAATCGCTTCACTGTCACACATTAAAGCAATAAAAATCACCCAATCTTACAACTCGCCCTTGCCCATACCTAAACCCCATCCAATATCCAGATCATCACAGGTCTAGGCTGAAATCTCACACCCTCAACCTCACCCAGGCCTCCAGCCCACCTTGTCAACATCCCCCTGATCCCTTCCACTCTAGACCCCAAGGTCTATCAGCTAACAAACTGTATGCTCATTAACTGCAGATCGGCAGTTAAAAATGCTGTGGATCTAGCTGATGCCATCCTTAATCACAACATTGACATTGCCTTCATCACAGAGACTTGGCTGACCGAACACTGTCAACCGATCATGGATACCCTTGTTCCGCCAGGTTTCTTAACTACCAACAAAGATAGAAAAGACCGCCATGGGGGAGGCATTTCCATCATTCACAAAAATAATATAAAAATAGAGATAAAAGACACATTCAGCTACAACTCATGTGAACATCTCAACGCCTCCATCAGGATGAGTGACAATTCCAATGTAACCTTCCACCTACTCTACCACCCCCAGGCAACTCCCTACCTTTTTGGGATCACCTAGCTGACCTAATAACGCACTTCTCCCTCTCATGCCCCAATTTCATCATCCTAGGTGACCTCAAGCTCCAATGGAATGACGATAATAATGCTCTAATCCAATCCTTAAACTGCCTTCTACATAGTAAAGACCTTGTCCAGCATTGCAAGGGGGCGAACCCACATCAAAGGGCTACACTAGATGCGATTATCGCTCCAAAAGATTCACTCACGATCGACGATATTCTTCCTGTCGACTGGTCAGACCATCACATTATTCTATTCCATCTTAATAAAACGTCCCAACACACTAACCACTCACAAAAGACATTCAAATGGAAAAGAAACATTAATCAAATCACTTTAACAACCCTTGATGAAAAAAATCAGCTGCCTACTGCTACCCTCATCTGCCAACCTCTCAACTACTGAGTTAACCACCCAGTACAACACAACTATTACTAGCATACTTGACCAATTAGCCCCCATGAAACTGAAAAGCATGAGAAACACACCATCCAGAGCCTGGTTTAACAAATTATCTTAATTCAGAAAGAAGAAAACTAAGATCAGCCGAAAGACTCTGGAGATCCGACCCTTCCACAATCCACCTTGAACAACTCAGAAGGGAACGGAGAAACTAAAAAAAACATGACCAATGAAAAAAAAAACCTTCTTCCGCAATGCTCTAGACAGAGCCAAAAACCGCCCAAAGGAGCTCTTCAACATCGTCAAACAACAAACTACCAACCCCCCCACTATTCCCCCACCTGCAACCAAAGACAGTTGTGATAATTTCGCAAACTTCTTCAATGACAAAATCACCAAGATTGAGCTTTCCCTTGAACCAGATTCCCCACCAAACACAGAGGGGGTGATTCCAACCATGGCGGTCGGTGATAAAGCGGCGGCCAACCCGCCAACAGGCAGGCGGTCCAAAAAATGGAATTCTGACCCTGGCGGGAACCGCCAACACAGCCCGCCACCTTAACACTCCGACCGCCACGGCGGGACACACAAACAGCGCGGCGGTCACCGCCAACAGGCAGGCGGCAGACAACGTACCGCCCACACTATCACAACTCACCAATCCGCCACCTTTTCCGGGGCGGGAGCCCCGCCGATAAAAACACGGCGGAAACAGACTACGAACGGGAAAACGCTCACCTATACACACTCCACGAGGACGGAGAACAGCATGGAACCCGAATTAAACATCCTACCAGCTATTGTCTACCTGCTCATCTACCACGAGTACGAACGCCGGCGCAGACGACAACGGTGAGTACTGCACCTACGACACATGGGAGGGGGGAGGAGGAAAGCTTACGGGCACACACATATGCAACCCCCCTTCCCCCCAACTATCTACACACCAATGCAGAGCACCAAGTCACAGTGACAGCACCCAAACCCCCCGGAATAATGCAAAGACATAATTAAAGTGAGAAACAAAATTTATGTATAAAAGAGGTTCTTTGAAGTCATGGTAAAATAGCAATATGAATTGTAAAAAATCAAGTAAGAACATTGCAAAACCGATAAACATAGGCAATAAGTCCTGCACAGTCACTTAAATTTCGACTGTCCATGGGCCAAAGTGTATCAACACATGGGCAAAGCCCACACAGGAGACCTGAGTCCGTTGGAGAGAACACTGCTGGGGCATCAGATGACAAAACTACAGGCACCTCAGGGGGAAGGGGAGGGGGGGCACCTCAGCCACATGAGTCCACGACGCCAGATCCACGAAGGGTCCACCATGCCCACTGTGCCATCCTGGGGAGTGCAAAGCCACAGTCTCACAAGTCTCTACAGTGGGTGGTCTGCCCACTGTGCCATCCTGGGGAGTGCAGAGACACAGGCCATCAGGTGGATTACAGACTCCACAGGTAATGGAGGAGGCAGGGTGCCCGAGTGCAGCGTGAACACTAGCTCGACACAGAACCGGCACTGTCAATGGGCCAGCGGTGCTTGACAGGAAGGGCCCAGCGGAGCGGTGCTTGACAGGAAGGGCCCAGCGGAGCGGCGCTTGAGACGGTGGGGCCCAGCGGAGCGGTGCTTGAGACGGCGGGGCCCAGCGGAGCGGTGCTTGACAGGAAGGGCCCAGCGGAGCGGTGCTTGAGACGGCGGGGCCCAGCGGAGCGGTGCTTGACAGGAAGGGCCCAGCGGAGCGGTGCTTGAGACGGCGGGGCCCAGCGGAGCGGTGCTTGAGACGGCGGGGCCCAGCGGAGCGGTGCTTGACAGGAAGGGCCCAGCGGAGCGGTGCTTGAGACGGCGGGGCCCAGCGGAGCGGTGCTTGACAGGAAGGGCCCAGCGGAGCGGTGCTTGAGACGGCGGGGCCCAGCGGAGCGGTGCCTGAGACGGCGGGGCCCAGCGGAGCGGTGCTTGACAGGAAGGGCCCAGCGGAGCGGTGCTTGAGACGGCGGGGCCCAGCGGAGCGGTGCCTTTCTGCACGGCGGGGCCCTCTTCAGCGGTGCCTTTCTGCACGGCGGGGCCCTCTTCAGCGGTGCTTGTCCAGTCATTCAAGGGAGCCAGACCTGGCCAGGACTCCCTGCTTAGTCGCCCTCCGACCGTGCAGTTGCTGGACCCTTCTGTGATGGAGTCCTGGGCCCGTGGGTGTCCTCCCTCACACCCGGGATGGGGCTTGTGGGGCCCTCCTGGTCCGCGCCCCTGCTGGCTGACTTCTCTGCCCTGCTGCCCTTGCCCTCCTTTGATGAGGCTCTCTGGCCCTTGCCTCCCCTGGATGTTGTGGCAGGTGACGGCCCAGGACTTTGCTCCTTGGGGGCAGCCGTGTCAGTCTTCTCGCAGGGGCCCTTGATTTTACGGGTCCTCTTTCCAGGGGGGGGGGCTGGCTGTCCCCTTGCTGCTGGCCGATGTATCAGTGCTGGGAAAGGGTGGACTCCAAAACCCGTGCACAATGGTGACACTTGAAGCAGGGCTGGTGGTGGCTGAGGTGCTCTTGGGACTCTTAGCAGATGGAGGGGGTGGGTCAGGTGGGGCAAAGAGGTTAAGTTTGGAGAGGTAAAGTTTTTTCGGACCAATGTAAAGGGTAGGTGTAGTGGGTATGGGAGTGGAGGTCTTCCACTGATGTGGTTGTAGGAGAGTCAGGTGTGCTGTCTTTGGGTGCAGGTGCTTGTGACGTAGGCTGTCGTGAGGTGGTTGGCTGTTGGGTGGGTGGCTGCCTGCGTTTGTGTGTCTTGGAAGAGGGGGTGACAGACACAGTGGGAGAGGACACAGGGGACGTGTAAATGGCAGTTGGGGTGGTGACTGCACGTGTGCGGACTGTACTGGAGGGTGTGCTGGTGATGGAAGTACTGGCTGATGGTGGTGTGCATGCAGGTGTGAGTGGAGACGTCACAGGGAGGGAGGAGGGAGACGAGGAGGAGGGGGACACAGAGGTGGTAGTGACTGTTGGCATGTCTGCATCTGGGTGTTGCTTGGGTGAATGCTTGTGTGATCTGTGGTGCTTATGTCTGGATGAGCTGCCCTTGGGTGTTGAGGTGTGTGCAGGCTGGTCTGATGGTGTGGATGGGATAGGCTGAGGAACAGGAGACAGAGACAGGGTGGAGGCAGTTAGAAGAGGGAGGCTGGAAACAGGGACAATGGCTGCCGTCAGTGCTGAGGCCAGAGCATTGAACGATCGTTGATGGGCAGCCTGACCCGAATGAATGCCCTCCAGGTATGCATTGCACCGATGCACCTCCCTCTCTACCCCCTGGATGGCATTCAAAAGGGTAGACTGCCCAACAATGATGGTCTGTAGGAGGTCAATTACCTCCTCACTGAGGGCAGCAGGGGTAACAGGGGCAGGGCCTGAGGTGCCTGGGGCGAAGGAGATGCCCGCCTTCTTGGGTGAGCGGGCACGGAGCGAAGGCTGAGGGGCTGCTGGGAGGGCGGAGCTGGTGCGTTGGGTGGCGGCTGTACCTGTAGAGGCGGGGGGCCCGGATGTTGCCGCCACCGCTAGGGAGCTCCCTTCCGAGGACGTGTCGGTGTCGCTGGTGTCACCACGGGTCCCCGTTGTGGTGCTCCCCTCGCCCTCCGTATCACTGGTGACCTCGGTGTCTGTACCATGGCCCACCGGGGCCTTGTGAGTTGCAGCTCCCTCGTGCTCCGATGCCAATTCTCCTCCGCCTGATGATGCTAATGCACACATGCACAAGAAGATAAAGAAAAAGGGTGGGGGGAGAAATAAAAACAGGTTGAGTGCATGCATTGTCAACACCGTTGGTGGAGAGGACAGACACAGGAGCCTCATGCACTATGCCGCGCAATCGGGGTACACTACTCAGTACTTGTGACTAGGCCAACAGGTCTATGGACAACAAATGCGCACATGGGTGATGCTGGACCATGGATTGCTGTACTTGGCACCCTACAGAGGTGGGGGGCGGGGGCAGAGGTCCATGCCTAAAGGAGGGGACTACACTACAGAAAGCGCCCTGGCCTAATGTCACCCACAGCCCTCCTCCCCCACCCAGACGCCTCCACTGTGTGTAAAGATAGCAGAATGTGCTGGTACTCTGTCAAAGCCCAGCTCACCTGAGTTCTTGTTCAGTTCTGATGGAGGTTGAAGACAATCCGACCCCACCCTGAAACTGCTTGTTCCAGCACACTAGTTTTTAAAACAGTGCACTAAGAACAGAAGCTCAAGGGAAGGGGGGAAGTGGATAAAATAAAAAAAAGAGAGACAGCACCGTTCTTGCGTTTCCACTGTTGAAGTGCTGCACAAATCTGCGGCCCTTTCTGACTTCTGTAGAAACTGGTGCCTAATGAAACATAAACAAAGAACAGATAAGTGCAACCTATTCCTAAATGGGTTCCTGACTATCCCTTTATTTATTAGAAATTCTCTTCTAAAAGTACCTCTTGGATCCTGGTCTCTAGTTCCCAGGTTTGGAATGTGTTACTGCTCTGGGATGTGTTTTCTATTACTGTAAAACTTTTTTCCCATATTTCCAGAATCTTTTATAAAACAAATACTGTACTTTTACATCAAAATACAGCATGTAATTTGTGCAAGTCCTTGATTTACTGTTTGCCTTGCTGTTAATGGTTTCCACTGTTCGATTCTTAAAAGTTCCATGAGAAAAAACAATGTTTGCTTCACAAAGTTCTGCAAAATATTCTTGTAACAAAGAGTTTGAATCACAATGTTCGTGGAAGGTATTTCGTTTCAAATTGTCTATACACGAATCCAGAAATTGTTGTCAAAGTTCTTTCAGGTAATAAAAGGTTTTGCACTTACTTGTTGCTGGCAAGAGATACTGATCAGTCTAACCTTGTCTTCTTTCTCTTTTGCAGGTTACTCATAGGAGAGAGGCTGAAGCAAGGAGGAACCGGAAACCGGAAGAAGGAAGAGCCAGAAGCTGCGCCCATTGAAGTCAATGAAAGTCTGTAAAGAGCAGGAGTGCCAGCGCCGAGGGATCTGTTCTCAGGTAAGCGGGAGGTAGACGAGCACAAGCACTGGGTGAGGCTCGGGGGATGCCTTTTATAGACAGGGCTGGGTGTGGTTTGAAGGGCTGGGTGTGGTCCTCACATGCTGCACATGTTCTTGGAAGGTGTGCAGAGCTGGGTGTGGTTTGAAGAGCTGGGTGTGGTCCTCACATGCTGCACATGTTCTTGAAAGGTGTGCAGAGTTTCAGTTATTATGCAAATGAGTTGGATTAACACATGGCCTAGGGAGGAGTGTTTTAAAGAAGCCTTGGTAAAAGCAAGGCCCAATGTGTAAACAAAACAGCACATTAAACAACATACACAGAAGCCTAGGGGGGGGGGAAGGTGAGATAACAAGAAAGGCTTTCAATAGTAAGTTTAAAAGGGAGCTATTACAGAACCCACTAGTGCAGTGAGAGGGGACATGCTCTTTGCTGTGTACAAACCCTAACAGTTGCCCCCTCAAAGGCCCTCCTACAGGACGGGGTTTTCCTGGATTTTTTAAATAAAACCGTCTAATCAGCTGTGGGGCATGTACATATGATGCTGGTTCCCATGAATTCTCAGATTCATCATATCCTTTCCATTCTACTAAATAAAACAGACGTCCACTAATTCTTTTTGAGTCTTTTATGCTTTTCACTTCATATTCCAGATTTCCCTTAATTGGTATGGGTGGAGGTGGTGGTTCAGGTCGGGTTTTTGAGTTGTACGGCTTAAGCAAGGACACATGGAATGTAGTATGTACTGGATATTCTTTTGGTAAATCTAATTTTACTGTTACCGGGTTTACTATGGCAGTTATACTAAAGGGTCCAATGAAACGTGGTTGCAGCTTTCGGGATCCCTCTATGTTTAGGTTCTTTGTGGAGAGCCATACCTTGTCACCAATTTTATACATTGGGGCCTCAGACCTGTGTTTGTCTGCTTGTCTTTTCATGCTTTCCTTGTACTTTAATAAATGTTTCCTGGCTTTGTCTTGTATGTCACCTAACCTCGTTAGTCTATCCGTTACTGTAGGCAACAGGGAATCTTCTAACAAAATGATTATAGCTCTTGGATGATACCCCTGCAAGAAATAGAATGGTGAGCAAAGTAGAGCTGAATGCTCAGTATTATTATAAACAAACTCTGCTACAGGGAGAGCTTCCAACCATTCACTAGAATAATCAGCCAATAAACAACGTAGCGTTTGAAGTAAGGTTTGGTTCAGTCGTTCAGTCTGTCCATCTGTCTCTGGGTGGAAAGCAGTGGATAAGGCCACATCTATTTTCAGTTTTTCACATAATTTTTTCCAAAATCTGGAGTTGAACTGGCTCCCTCGGTCTGAAACCACTTTGCTTGGCAAACCATGTAAACGCACAATTTCCCTTATAAAAATATCGGCAAATTCTGCCGCCGTGGGTAATTTCCGTAATGGTACAAAATGTGCCATTTTCGATAAAAAATCCACTATAACCAACACTGTTGTGAAGGATTTTACAGGTGGTAAACCTACAATAAAGTCTACGCTCACAGTGTGCCAAGGTTGTTTGGGTGTTGGCATTGGTATTAACAAGCCGTCAGGAGCCTTATGAGAAGATTTATGTCTTGCACAAATTGGACAGGTAGTGACAAATTGCTTAATGTCCTTTCTTATAGTGTCCCACCAAAAGTGTTTTTGCACATTTTCCAGGGTTTTTACCCAACCAGGATGACCTGCCAAGGGTGAGGCGTGATGCCAAATTATCACCTGTGTTTGTAATTCAGAGGTGGGCACTAACAGCATGTTGTCGTGATACAATAAACCTTGTTGTATTGTGTTATGGGAATCCTTTAACCAATCCTGAGGTGCTATTTGCATGTGTGCATTATATAGATCTGTGATGAAATCCTTCTGTTGTACTGGTGCCAACAACTTTTGGGGAGGAATAATGGGTTCTCCTATTTTATCTTGTTTCATGTCTGAGGTATGTCCGTATCTAGATAACACATCAGATTGAATTTGTTGTGCACCTGGTCTATAGGTTATAACAAAGTCAAATGTGCTAAAAAAAATTAACCAGCGCATCTGACGTGGTGTTAGTGCTTTAAGTGATCCAAAAAACTGTAGGTTCTTATGGTCAGAAAAGATTGTAACTGGGTACTTGGCTCCCATTAAATGGTGCCTCCATTCTGAAAAGGCTACTTTGATAGCTAGTAGTTCTCTTTCAGCCACAGTGTAATTTTGTTCAGCTGGCAATAACTTTTTGGAATAGAAGGCTATAGGATGTAACTGGCCATCTACTGCATCTCGTTGAGAGAGAACTCCTCCTAAAGCTACTTGTGAAGCATCCGCTTCAACAAAAAAGGGCAAGTCAGGATCAGGATGTTTCAGAATTGGGGCTGAAGTGAACTTTTGTTTTAGGAGTTGAAAGGCGTGTGCCGCCTCATCAGTCCAAAGAAATCGTTGCCCTTTCCGCAACAAGGTAGTTATTGGGGCTGCAATGTCTGCAAAATGTGCAATAAACCTCCTATAAAAATTGGCGAAACCCAGAAATTTCTGAATATCTTTTACAGAGGATGGTTTTGGCCAATCAGCAATAGCACTGATTTTCTTTACATCCATAGTTATTCCTTGAGGTGACAGGCAGTATCCTAAAAAGTCCACCTTGTTGACATTAAAAGTACACTTTTCTAACTTAGCAAAAAGATGATTTTCTTTTAACTTTGATAATACTGCACGAACATGTTGGGTATGTTCTTCTGAGTTCTTAGAGTAAATGAGGATGTCGTCTATGTATACTATGACACAAACGTCCAGGAATTCGTGTAGGACCTCATTTATAAAGAACTGAAAGGCTGCAGGGGCATTACATAACCCAAAGGGCATTACTGTGTACTCAAATAAACCAAACTTTGTCTTGAAAGCTGTCTTCCACTCATCCCCCTCTTTTACTCGGACCAGGTGGTAAGCTCCCCGCAGATCTAGTTTAGTGTATACAGTAGAATGTCTTAATTGATCCAACAACACAGGTATTAGAGGAAGAGGATATTTATTCTTTATTGTAGCCTTATTTAGTCCTCTATAATCGATACACGCGCGCAGGGATTTATCCGGCTTCGGGATAAAAAAGAGTGGAGATGACACCGGAGATGTGGAATGACGGATGAACCCAGACTGTAGTAGGTCATCTAGGTAGGTTCTTAAGTATTTGGTTTCTTCGTCAGTCAAAGCATATACTCTGTTATTAGGTAAAGGGGCCCCTGGGATAAGATCTATACGGCAGTCATAAGACCGATGTGGGGGCAGCACACTAGCCTTTACTGGATCAAAGACGTCTTTAAAGTCAGAATATTCAGGAGGGAGACTTGGTTCATCTTGTGTAACACTAGCACAGTGTAATACTGTGCTCTGTTCTGTACCTGCTTCTTGATAGCAATTGGTTCTACAGAAAGAGGAATCCAAAGTAACAGTTCTATTCACCCAATCAATTTTTGGGTTATGAGTTGTTAACCAGGGTACCCCGAGAATCAAACCAAAATTAGGAGTATCTATCAGATCAAAGCTAATCACCTCTGTGTGCCCGTTCTGACAGACCATAACAAGTGGACTTGTTTGTTTTGTGATTAATCCAGAGGTCAATTCTGACCCATCCACTGCACATACTGCTTCTGGACAAGGCTTTAGGCACATAGGAAGTCCTAAGATTTCAGCTAACTTATTATCCACAAAATTTCCTGTCGCGCCTGAGTCCAGTAGGACAGGGAGAGAATGCCTCACTTGGGTAGTAACAATTAAAACAACCTGAATCTCCCCTTGTCGAGCTTAATCGTTTCCCGATTCAGTTGAGGAGGTGGAGGAAACAGCACCCTTTCGTGGAGTTTTAGGATTTACTGGACATTCTCTGGCAAAGTGACCTGCCCTGCCACAATATAAACATAATTGAAATTTTCTCCTTCTTTCTTTTTCCTCTGATGTGAGTGGACCTCTGAGTGTCCCTATTTGCATAGGCTCTGGTTCAGGGAGTTTATTATCTGTGTCTTTCTTCTCGTGTCTAATAAAAGTTAACCGTGATTCCAGTTTGTATTTATCTCCCTTTCTTTCTCCTAGTCTATGTTCTAATTTCACAACTAAATCTACAAAGTCTGAATAGTCTTTTGGCAAATCAACAATATGAGCCAGCGCGTCTTTTAACTCGTCTCTCAAACCTTTATAAAAAAGGGAGACACGCTTTTCTTCTGGCCACTGTGTCTCGGTGAGTAAACGATTAAAACTAGTGAGATAGGTCAATAAATCCTTGTTACCTTGTTTAAGATTTAAAAGCTCATTATCACTTGCCTGCATGAAAGTGTGTTTTGCAAAAAGGCTGGTCATGGTACGTTTAAATTGATTCCAATTATGGAGGATGGGATCATCTCTATCCACGAAAGGAATTGACCAATTGGCTGCTGTGCCACCCAAATAAGACAAGACGAATGCCACTTTCGTATCATCAGTAGGGAACTGTTGTGGCTTACAAATGAAGTGTAATTGACATTGATTGATAAAAACATGGAATTTGTTACTATCTCCATGAAAACGTTCAGGTGCTGCTAAGGGCACAACATTAGGAACATTAACAGTAACCTCAACTGGGGAAGGCAAAGTTGTATGTTTTGATGGCGTCCCTGTCTCTGAGGAGGTTTTAAACAAAGGCGTAGAAGCTGTGTTCCACTGAGATCCCCTAAATTTATACCTGCTTAAATCCTGTTTTAAAGAGGTATTCTCCATCTTTAATCTCTCTATTTCCTCTTGCATATGTTGCAAGATGCCAGACACTGATTCATTATGAGCCAAGTCCTCATTTAGGGCCTGCGCCCTATCCGTGATGACAATGCCCTCTATTTCTTCCCCGGTATTCATCGTCCACCAGAACTGAAATTTTTTAAAGGCTTGTGCTTCTGTCAAAGCCCAGCTCACCTGAGTTCTTGTTCAGTTCTGATGGAGGTTGAAGACAATCCGACCCCACCCTGAAACTGCTTGTTCCAGCACACTAGTTTTTAAAACAGTGCACTAAGAACAGAAGCTCAAGGGAAGGGGGGAAGTGGATAAAATAAAAAAAAGAGAGACAACACCGTTCATGCGTTTTCACTGTTGAAGTGCTGCACAAATCTGCGGCCCTTTCTGACTTCTGTAGAAACTGGTGCCTAATGAAACATAAACAAAGAACAGATAAGTGCAACCTATTCCTAAATGGGTTCCTGACTATCCCTTTATTTATTAGAAATTCTCTTCTAAAAGTACCTCTTGGATCCTGGTCTCTAGTTTCCAGGTTTGGAATGTGTTACTGCTCTGGGATGTGTTTTCTATTACTGTAAAACTTTTTTCCCATATTTCCAGAATCTTTTATAAAACAAATACTGTACTTTTACATCAAAATACAGCATGTAATTTGTGCAAGTCCTTGATTTACTGTTTGCCTTGCTGTTAATGGTTTCCACTGTTCGATTCTTAAAAGTTCCATGAGAAAAAACAATGTTTGCTTCACAAAGTTCTGCAAAATATTCTTGTAACAAAGAGTTTGAATCACAATGTTCGTGGAAGGTATTTCGTTTCAAATTGTCTATACACGAATCCAGAAATTGTTGTCAAAGTTCTTTCAGGTAATAAAAGGTTTTGCACTTACTTGTTGCTGGCAAGAGATACTGATCTGTCTAACCTTGTCTTCTTTCTCTTTTGCAGGTTACTCATAGGAGAGAGGCTGAAGCAAGGATGAACCGGAAACCGGAAGAAGGAAGAGCCAGAAGCTGCGCCCATTGAAGTCAATGAAAGTCTGTAAAGAGCAGGAGTGCCAGCACCGAGGGATCTGTTCTCAGGTAAGCGGGAGGTAGACGAGCACAAGCACTGGGTGAGGCTCGGGGGATGCCTTTTATAGACAGGGCTGGGTGTGGTTTGAAGGGCTGGGTGAGGTCCTCACATGCTGCACATGTTCTTGGAAGGTGTGCAGAGCTGGGTGTGGTTTGAAGAGCTGGGTGTGGTCCTCACATGCTGCACATGTTCTTGAAAGGTGTGCAGAGTTTCAGTTATTATGCAAATGAGTTGGATTAACACATGACCTAGGGAGGAGTGTTTTAAAGAAGCCTTGGCAAAAGCAAGGCCCAATGTGTAAACAAAACAGCACATTAAACAACATACACAGAAGCCTAGGGGGGGGGAAGGTGAGATAACAAGAAAGGCTTTCAATAGTAAGTTTAAAAGGGAGCTATTACAGAACCCACTAGTGCAGTGAGAGGGGACATGCTCTTTGCTGTGTACAAACCCTAACATACTCACCCCCTTGTGTCTGCTGTGATGTCCTCACGTGCCCATCCAAATCGGGGTAGGCCACCGCCAGGATTCGGGACATCAGGGGGGTCAAGGTACGACTGGCACCCCTCCTACGTTGGGAGGCCATCCCCAGCAGTGACTCGGCGGTCTTCCTGGTCCCGCGGCGGATGTCCTCCCACCTCTTTCGGCAGTGGGTGCCCCGTCTGTTGTGGACCCCCAGGTCCCGGACTTCCTTGGCGATGGCACGCCAAATGTCGACTTTCTGATGGGCGCTGACCTATTTGACATGTACAGGGTGGGAAAGGAAATTTCAACATTTTTCTGCATGTTAGATGTGATTGCCCCCCCTCCCCAACCCTGCCATGTGGCACATGCTCTCATCTGTCGTGCCTTGCACTCCTCATTCGCTCCCCACCCCACCATACACAACCCAGGCATAGCCCATTCAACGTGCACCCAGTGTACTTACCTGTTGGTCTGGAGGACCGTAGAGTAGCGCATACTGGGGCAGGACCCCATCCACAAGTTTCTCCAACTCTTCTGAAGTGAAGGCAGGGGCCCTTTCCCCAGTCGCAGCAGCCATTGTCTCTTCCAGACCGAGGTCACAGCAGCACTTGCAGTATAGGTCCTCTCCTGTGGATGGTCAGGTCTCGAGTGGTTAAGCAGATAGAAAATGGCGGTCACGCCCGCGGCGGTGCGTACCGCCGCGGTGCGTACCGCGACCGCCGGCGCACATCGTCATTGGCTCCTGAGACCCATAGGGTGCAATGTTAACCAATGCGCCTTCGCACAGCGGTCTTCGACCGCCTACCGCCACAGTGTGCCACGCCAGCGCATTGACCTCACATCCCACTGTCACACTTCTCAGGTCAGGCAGCCGCCATTACAAGGGCCCACATGGCTTGATTGCTACTGCGTCACACAGGCCTAGGCCTTGCATTGCCACTCATACAAGCCTTTCAATGCATAGCGATTTGTGTACTGTGCAAGCTGTGTGAACGAACCTGTGGATTGCTTGACTCTGTGCTCCATGTTGTCCTTCCTAGGCACCGTCCGCTGGGACTTTCGAGGAGAAGGATGAATCCTCCCGTGTACCGACCGCTGGTGGACCTGTCGACAATGGAAGAACGACATATTATACTTCGATACCGACTTGACAGAGCCACTATACATGAACTGTGTGCCCAGCTGGAGCCAGACCTGATGTCCCCCATCCGCCAACCCAAAGGGATTCCCCCTCTGGTGCAGGTTCTGTCAGTACTCCATTTTATTGGCAAGTGGGTCTTTTCAGACAACAGTGGCCATGTCATCAGGGATGTCTCAGCCTATGTTTTCTAAGGTTTTGTCCAGAGTGTTGTCTGCCCTGATGAAATACATGCGGAGATACATTGTTTTCCCTGAGGAGGGTGATTTGGCCACTGTGAAGGGTGATTTCTATGCCCTTGGACATATCCCCAACATCATTGGTGCCATTGATGGGACCCATGTGGCTTTAGTACCCCCAAAAGACAATGAGCAGGTGTACAGAAATAGAAAAAATTACCATTCGATGAATGTCCAGGTGGTCTGTTTGGCTGACCAGTACATCTCCCATCTAAATGCCAAGTTCCCGGGGTCAGTGCATGACGCGTATGTCATGCGAAATAGCAGCATCCCTTATGTGATGGAACAGCTACAGAGACACCGTGTGTGGCTAATAGGTGACTCTGGTTACCCCAACCTGCCTTGGCTATTGACCCCAGTGAGGAATCCCCGGACCAGGGCAGAGGAACGGTACAATGAGGCACATGGGCGAACTAGGAGGATTATAGAACAGACCTTCGGGGTCCTGAAGGCCAGGTTTAGGTGCCTGCATATGACAGGTGGATCCCTAATGTACTCACCAAAGAAGGTGTGTCATATCATCGTGGCCTGCTGTATGCTTCACAATCTTGCATTGCGACGCCAGGTGCCTTTCCTGCAGGAGGATGGTCCAGATGGTGGTGTTGTAGCAGCTGTGGAGCCTGTGGAGAGTGAAGAGGAGGAAGACGACGGGGACGACACGGACAACAGGGACACAGTTATACAACAGTATTTTCAGTAGCACACAGGTAAGAATCACCCACGCCATTTTACATTTACTTCTGGCCTCCTGCATCTCTACTTTCTGTGTTTCCCCCCAGTTCCTTTTAACTGATTTTTTACTTTCTCTTCCCTTTTCAGAGCTGTATGACCCACAGCGTGACTTCTGCTTTGTTTGCCCATGGACTAATGCTTATTGACACTGGTATGTTGTCATCACAATGTAAATGAACATTATTGCACCGTTATGTGTAATACATTTGTAAAGAATACAAGCAGACTCCTGACATTTGAAGTGCAATTGGTGATTTATTTTAAGTGCTGCGTATAGGTCCCTGATAGTAAAACGGTGATGGGTGGGGGTGGAGTAATGTCCATGGCAGAGTCCAGTTCTCAGTAGCACAGGTGCATTGCCCATATGCCTGTGGAAGGATGGAGCAGGGGCAGTTCAAGGTTGGACAGGGTGACAATGTGGGACAGTGGGATGACATCAGGGGGTATTGTTTGCTGGCGGGGGTCTTGGCGTCCTACTCTGTCTTCTTGTGTGATCTCAGGTTCCGCTTGCGGGGTGGTTGATCTTCAGCAGGAGGTGGGGTTCTGGTGGCCTGTCATTGTGTGGGGGCCTCCTGTCCACTAGCGCTGGCGGAGGTGGTAGGCTGTTCGTCGTCCGGGCTAGTGACAGGGGCCCTTTGGGGTGCCACATGGTCCCGCAATGTGGTGACTATCTGGTTGAGGGCCAGGACGATGGTCCCCATTGCGGTACCGATGTTCCTGAGTTCGTCTCTGAACCCCATGTACCGTTCCTCCTGCTGTGCCTGGATCTCCTGGAACCTGGCCAGTACCGTCGCCATCGTCTCCTGGGAGTGGTGGTATGCTCCCATGATGGTGGTGAGGGCCTCTTGGAGAGTGGGTTCCCTGGGCCGGTCAACCCCCTCTCGCACAGCAGCCCTCCCAGTTCCCCTGTTTCCCCGGGCCTCTGTCCCCTGGACGGTGTGCCCACTACCACTGCCCCCAGGTCCCTGTTGTTGTTGGGGTGGTGGGTCAGCCTGGGTGCCCTGTAGTGGCGGACACACCGCTGATTGACGCGTCCTGGTGACAGAGGCATGGGCCCGCTGGGTGGGAGCTGTGCTGGTATTCCCAGAGGGGGTTGGGTCTGCTGTGGCCTGTGTCTGTGTGTGGGGAACCGACTGTCCAGAGGTCCCCGATGGTCCGGGCTGGTCATCAGGTTCTAGGTCGACAGAGCTGCTGTCATCACTGGGGGCCTGTTCTGGGGGCGGGATGGACAAATCTGGACCCTCCTGGCCGGTGTGTTGGCGTTTGGGCCCTGCAGGGGTAAAAGAGTATGGTTATTGCTTCTGTGTGTGCCATGGCGTGCGATTTGTGGGTGCCCTTGTCCCCCAGTGCTGGCATTCCCTTGTGGGAGGAGTTGTGAGGGTGGTTGGGGGGGGGATGGGTATGTGCAGTGGTCATGCTTGGGTGATGGGTGTCCATGGTTTGTGTTGGCATTCAGGGATTGGTGTTGTGTTGGGTGGGTTGTGCTGGTGAGACATTGGCAGGGAGGATGTGTGCTGGGGGTTTGGGGGTGAGGGTGGGGGTGTGGGTTGGCATGCTGGTGGTTGGGGGGGTGAAGTAGTTGGGATTAGACTTACCAGAGTCCATTCCTCCGCCTACTCCAGCAAGGCCCTCAGGATGCAGGATGTTCAAGACCTCTTGCTCCCATGCTGTGAATTCGGGTGGAGTGGGTGGGGGTCCGCCGCCAGTCTTCTGCACAGCGATGTTGTGTCTTGACACCATTGACCGCACCTTCCCCCGTAGGTCGTTCCAGCGCTTTCGGATGTCTTCCCGGTTTCTGGGATGCTGTCCCACAGCGTTGACCCTGTTGACGATCCTTTGCCATAGCTCCGCCTTCCTGGCTATTGTGGTGTGCTGCACCTGTGTGCCGAATAGCTGGGGCTCTACCCTAATTATTTCCTCCACCATGACCCTGAGTTCTTGGTCCGAGAACCTGGGGTGTCTTTGGGGTGCCATGGGGTGGTGTGGGGTGGTGTTTGTGGTGATGAGTGTGGTGTGTGTGGTGGTGTGTGGTGTTTTGTGCGTGGATGTAGTGTGGGTGATGATGTTGTGTTCCTCTGTGTGTTGGGGTTTGCGATAGCTGTGCTCTCTCTCTCTCTCTCGCCTTCTCTCCGAATTTCTAGTAGTGGGGGTTTGTGGGTGATGTGGGTGTGTGTTTTATAGTTGATTGGATGTGTGGGTGTGGTGTGTGTATGTGTATCAGGTGTGTGTATTTCGAATTGTCCAATGTGGCTGTGTTTTGTAAAGGTGTGTGTATTTTGACCGCGGCGGTGTGTACCGCAAATGGAATACCGCGGTTGAAAGACCGCCGCGTGGATTCGTGGGTCGTAATGGCATGGGCGTGTTTGTGTTGGCGTGACGGTGGAGGTTTGGTCATCTCCAGTTTATCGCTGACCGCTGATGAGGCGGCCTTCCGTGGATGTCGGGTTTTTGGCGGTTTGGCAGTTGTGGGTCAGAATGACCGTGGCGGTTTACCGCGGCGGTAGAATGGCGGACTTCTGACCGGCGGTAAGAGCTTTTTACCGCCGAGGTCAGAATGACCCCCAGAGTCTCCCCCGCCTAGCAAAAACAAAAACATCCACTGCCTCCCCCCTCAAACACCCGCCTTTTAGAACTAAAGTCTATCACCCTAACCACAAGCATAAGTCAACTCCCACTAGCTGGGTAGCCTTCCACCCACTCCTGGCGACGGTTATCTCCAAACTTTTGTCCACCTCCAAAGCATCCTCTCACCTGGCAGACCCCCTCCCATCCTCCCTTGCAAAAAAACTCCACCATCCCTCACCTTTATCTGGACCAAGATCATCAACAGCTCCCTGCAAACCGGTGTGATCCATGACTGCCTCAAACTGGGTCAAATCACACCAATACTAATGAAACCAGGAGCTGACCTGAACAACCTTCACAACTACAGACCAGTGTCCAACCTACCCTTCCTTGCCAAAACTCTAGAGAGATGTGTTCTCCATCAACTAACCCAACACATAGACAACAACAACCTTCTTAACCCTCTACAATCAGGTTTCAGAAAAGGTTGTAGCACAGAAACAGCCATTCTCAACATAGTAGATGACCTTCGCAACTCCCTTGATGCTGACCGATGCTGCCTTCTGATTCTCCTAGACCTAACAGCGGCCTTCGACACTGTTGACCACAAGCTCCTTCTGGACTCCCTCCAAAAGAGAATTGGCATAGAAGGTACAGTCCTCCGCTGGTTTTCTTCCTTCCTACAAAACCGAACGCAACAAGTAAAAATAAATAACATGACTTCGCCCACCTCAATAATCACCAGAGGAGTCCCCCAAGGATCCATCCTCTCACCCACACTCTTCAACATCTACATGGACCCACTCACTACCATCCTCAACCGAGCCAACCTCCCCTTCCATCTTTATGCTGATGACACTCAACTTTACTTGGAAATGTCCTCTATAGAAGACATACGCCACCTGAACAGTACCCTTAAAGAAGCTCAATGTTGGCTATCCCACAACCACCTGAAACTCAACCAGGATAAGACAGAAATACTCCTCCTCTCAAAAACGAATCAGCTCCCCCAGATGCAAGAATGGCTGAACTCCATTGACGCTCTCAAAAGCAATCTTACCCCTACGAAAACGTTCAAGTTACTGGGAATCACTCTGGACACCAACCTGACTATGCAGGACCATATCAAGAAGAATGCCAACAATGCTTTCCACAGCCTAAAACTGCTGAACAAAATCAAATCTTTCATTCCCCAAGACGATCTCAAACAGGCCACACAAGCACTGGTGCTCTCCAGACTAGACTATGGGATCTCCATTCTTACCAGCATGGCCAAATCCCAACTTGTCCCCATGAGGTCCACCCTTCATGCAGCTGCCAGATTGGTGACTGGAATAAAAAAATATGACCACATCTCCCCTGCCCTGAAGAGTCTAAAATGGCTCCCAATTGAAGCCCGCTGCAAGTTCAGAACTGCCTGCCTAACTCATAAAGCCCTTCACACCAGGAAACCAGAATACCTTGCCAATAAACTCCTGAAAGCAGGACAAACAAGAACACTAAGAAGCTCAAACGCCTTCCTCCTCATCCTGGCCAAAACCCAGAAGCATAAAACTCTAACATGCTCCTTCTCAAGCAATGTCTCTTAAATCTGGAACTCCATACCAGTCCACATCAGATTCAACCCTTACAACCAGATCTTCAAGAAGCAACTAAAAGAATTCCTCCTCAACCAACCTTCACTTCAAAAAGGATCTCACATTCCCCACCCCACCACCGCCAGCACTCCATCTCTTTGGGCCCTGTGAAACCTACATGTATAACTGTCTCTTTGAACTTGTTCGCCTATTACCTATCCTGTTGTAAAGCGGTCTGATACCCTCAGGTCTTGCCAGCGCTATAGAAAACTATATAAATAAATAAAAAAGTGTGCTGGCCATAAATAAATTGATGGTTAAAAACTAGATTCAACTTAAAAGTGAGCAATCACAAATCTGACATCCCTTTGTACAATTTATGCTGTAGCAGCACCATCCCTGGCCTTCACCCCTGGGGTACTTACGTGCTCAAAACGTCTGTAAAAGCCAAAGTTACTCCTCTCTGATTTTAGTTTCGTAGGTGGAATTGTCTTCTTGGTCAGGATGGCACCACAAGTTAAAGCTCACATCTGGACTGCCGCTTCTCTTCTCGGTTGCCTGCCAAAGTATTTTCCTGACATTCCCATATCACCTTAGCTGCTTGACCTTTTGATATTTATATATCCACTGACAGTGAATGTCATTAAGCACCATGTCTCCTGCAGGATGAATATTTTGTTGGGAAATGTTAGAAGGTCTGTGTCTCTAAATTTGCCAGTGTTCCAAGAGGTGAGCTTGTTTTTTTCATAGCAGTGTGTTTCTTCACACACCGATCTAGGGGTAGGCCTAGTCATTTGGGGATCTTTTAATTGTTGGACAATTACTTCAGCCCCGTGTTGCATGTGGTGTCCCTTCTTGAGCGCTGTGGAGATTCATTTAATTTTACTTTCCATTTCTCCAAGATGTTTAGTATGACCTGGACTGGGGGAGTTTTGCTGAGCGTTTTGATGAGATTAGGTTGATTGTGCCCTGTATAAATTAGACCCTTGTGTTCTTCAGCCTTTTATCTTTATTATGTTTATTAATGACGTCTTTGTTAATAGCTTCTTTGTTTTTGTCCCTTCTACCAGTTATGATGAAAATTTACATTAACATTTGTTTCTTCTTCACCATAATACCAATCCCTTCTTTTAAAAAGGGGGTTGTTAGTGCCATGCTCCTTTCAGTTTATGATTGCAAGGTTGTGCCCTTGCTCCTGGCTCACCAGCAGACTGTCTGTCTCCTAAGTTCATTGCCTTGTTTGTGATATTGACAGAAGCCTCAAGCATGACTTTCAGCTTGCACCGCAGCTGGATCTTCTTAACAGCCAGCCACTGGTCTTCTTGCCAAAGACTTGTATCAAGGTTTTGGTCCTGTTCCTTGGAATGTTTACTACAGGAAGCTTCTTGCATAGCTTATTTTCCTGACAGTCTTGGGATTTTTGGTTGAAGAGGTCTCGCTGGGGCTAAGTTTCTTCGGCCTAGACATCACTGCTCTTAAGACAGTCAGGCCTATTCCATTAGTAATGGATTTTTCCATCTTTCACAGATAGTACAGTTTGGGGGTCATTCAGGACATAGTCTCACCTTAATATTACACTAGGACCTGTGCCTGTTGCCATAAGTAGTGAGTGATGAGAGTGCGACATGTGTTCCTGTCATTTTTTTTAAAATGTCCTTAATTGTAATCATTGTTTCATGTGACTACCTCTAATCACTGATTATACATTCTGGGGGCATCTATCCCACATGACTATTTGGGGCATTGTACCTTGAGTTAAAAAAATAATTAATGCAGAAGGTACAGAACTGAAAGAGTTGACAGAACTGAAGTACACACTCCATACAAACATGGTCTTATGATAGGTAGATCTAGATGGGTTTGCTGTACCTTTCAGAGCGAGGGTAAAGTGGAAGAGAGTACTAGCTGGGCTGTTGATTAGACAGATGTAAGCACAGCACAAACACAACTCTTGATCCAATTATCTACTGTCTTTTTGCCAAAAGAGTAGTCCTAGACATTAACAACCCATCACTTTAAGACAAACCTCTCATTGAACCTAGTGTGCTAAATGTGCCTGCCTATCCCTCCGTAGAGTAGCATTCATCCATCCATCCATCCTTTTTCAGGATCCCTGGGGTGGAGAAGGGTTGCAGGTGTGAAAATAAGTACATTTTTAACATTGATGTTCTAGAGCATTCTCCTACTTGCGCTGAAAATGGAGCTCCAAGTACATCTATTTAGCACTTGACACACATGCTAGCAAAGTCGAGTAGTGCAAGGCTTATTCAAGAAGGTGGTGTGGGATAGAATCTCAGAATGTTTCAAGAAACACTAGGGCCCTGTTTTCAACCCTGGCGGAAAATTCTGCTTACCTCCATGCAGACGGCCGCCAACATATCGTGACTGCGGCGGTATTCCCCTACGGGTATTATGACCCACACAGAGAAATCCACCACAATACAGACATCCACAGCAGTCTGCCAGACCAAAGGTCAGTGATAAAATGGCGATAGCAAAACCCACACTGTCACACCAACAGGAATACACCCACAGTATCACGACCCACGAATCAACCGCGGTAAACCATTGGCGGTACACACCGCTGCGCTCAAAATACATACACACTTACAAACCACAACCACATTGGACAATTCAAAATGCACACACCTGGCACACATACACACACCACACCCACACACCCAATCCAATATAAAACACACACCCACATTACCCACAACCCCTTACAGCGAAAACATTGGAACAAGCAGAGAGAGAGAAAAGCAAAGACCACACCATCATCCAGAGGCACAGAACACCATCACACATACACCATCCACGCACCTCAGAGCACACACCCCAACACATCACCGCACGCATCACCTCACACATCACTCACACCACATCATGGCACCTCAAAGACACCCCAGGTTTTCTGAGGAGGAGCTCAGGGTCATGGTGGAGGAAATCATCCGGGTAGAGCCACAGCTATTCGGATCACAGGTGCAGCAGACCTCCATTGCAAGGAAGATGGAGCTATGGCGGAGAATCGTCGGCGGGTCAACGCAGTGGGACAGCATCCCAGAACCAGAGATGACATCAGGAAGAGGTGGAACAACCTATGGGGGAAGGTACGTTCAGTGGTTTCAAGACACCAGATTGCTGTACAGAGGACTGGCGGTGGACCCCCACCTCCTCCCCCACAATTAACAACATGGGAGGAGCAAGTGTTGGCGATCATGCATCCTGCGGGCCTGGAAGGAGTAGCAAGAGGACTGGACTCTGGTAAGTCAAATCTTTACTACTTTATCCCCCACCCTACCTGCATGCCATCACAAACTCCTGCTCCTACCCTCACCCCCATCACTCCAACACCTCACATATACCTCACTATCACAACCCACCTATGCCAATACCAAGCCCTGCATGCAACACCAATGCATGGACCCCCATCACAGACCTGCATGGACACCCATCACCACAGCATGCCCAGTGGAGAGACTCACCCAACCCACATAATCACCAATCACACAAGGCCAAGGCGACAATGCAAGCACATTAATACAGGGGAACACACCCATTGCACAAGTTGGCACACACAGATACAATAACAATGCATTTACATCCCAATAGGACCCCTACCCAATGTCACCAGACAGGAGGTGCCAGCTGCCTCCAGTCCCCCCACAGAAGAGGCCCACAGTGATGAAAGCAGCTCTGCACGCCTGGATCAGGATGACCAGCCTGGCCCATCTGGGACCTCTGGACAATCGGTTCCCCTGCCACAGTCCCAAACCACCACAGAACCTCCCCCCTCAGGAAACACCAGCACAGTACCCACCGAGCGGGCCCATGCCACTGTCCCCAGGACATGTCAATCAGCAGTGTGTCCACCACTACAGAGACCCCAGGCAAACCCACTAACCCAGGATGATCAGGGACCTGGGGTCAGTGGCAGTGGGCACATGGTTCAGGGGACAAAGACAGAGGACAACAGGGAAGCTGGGAGGACTGCTGTGCGACAGGGGAGGACAGGCCCAGGGAACCCATTCTCCACAAGGCACTCTCCAACATCATGGGAGCATACCACTATTCCCAAGAGACCATGGGCACGGTACTGGCCAAGTTTCAGGAGGCCCACCGGCTGCAGGAGGGACACTACATGGGGATCAGGGATGACCTCACCTAAATCTACACCATCCTGGTCACCATAGCAGGGGTGCTGGCTGACATGGGCAAGACCATGAGGGAGGCAGTGGCACAACATAGGGCCCTGACACTAGCCAAACTGAGGAGCAGCCTTCCACCTCCGCCGGCGCTAGTGGATAGAAGGCACTGACACAGGAACAACAGGCCACCAGCACCCCACCACCTGCAGAAGGAGAACCACCCCGCAAACGGTCCCTGCGATCCAGGCAGAAGACAGAGAACATTGCCAAGACCCCCGCCAGGAAATAAGACTCTCCTGATTGTCACCCTTCTGTCCCACTATGTCACACTGTCCAACTTGAACTGCCATTACCCCTCTTCCTATGTCCCATTGGACAATGCACCTGTGATACCAAGAGACTGGACTCTATTATGGACCTTCCTCCACCATCACCCCAGCCCCTTGCACATACCCCTATACTCATTAGCCCCTAAATAAACAGCCTTTAATCACAAACCAATCTGGAGTCAGTCTGATCTTTCAGAAATGTATTATTACAACATTAGCAACAAATAGCAATGTAAATTTTCATTTACTCATACCAATGTATGTGTCAACACCAGAGCAATACGGTCTCTATTGGCGACAAAAATGCAAAAACCCAGCACTCTCAAAACAAAGTAATTTATGCATTGTGCTGATATGTTGTGGTTTAACCTTTTGCATTGCAGAGTTCAATCCTGAACACTTATTTTTAATATGCTTACAAATACTGTTCCTTTGCAATGTATTGCTGCAGGTTTTCAGAGTGTGTTAGGGTGTGGCCCCTTTCCAGGGCCTTCCAGAGACTTTCCCTGCAACATGCCTGGGTGTGGTTCTGGGCTGGGCCAAGACTCTATAAAAGAGAGCCAGACCAACTCCCAGTGCTCACTATTCAGAGGTCCCGGTGCAGAGCAGCAGCTTCTTCCTGAGCTCCTGTCCCGGCGGCCTATTTGGATAGGATGGACCGTTATTTAGAATTTTCATATTCTTTGTTTAAATTCTTAAATGAGTAACAGATTACTTACACGCTACCATTTCTTGACATTTATATGGTAGTTTACAAATAGGCAAGACGCGCAATTTATTTCATAAAGGTTTGACTTTGTTATTCATTGCGCGCTACCATTTCTTGACATTTACATGGTGGCTTAAGAATCGGCAAGACGCACGACTCGTTTCATGAGCATTTAACTTTGTTGTTCATTGCTCGCTACCATTTCTTGACATTTTACATGGTGGCTTAAGAATCGGCAAAAGAAGCGCGATTCGTTTCATTGTACTTTGATCTTGTTATTTATTGTGAGCTGTTATTCCTTGACATTTACATCGTGTTTTACGAATCGGCAAGACTCGCGATTCGATTAATGATGATTTGACTTTGATATTCATTGCGTGCTACCATTTCTTGGTATTTTACATGGTAACACTCGAATTGGCAAGACGCACGATTCTCTCCTCGAGTTTAATTCATGTTGTTTATTGTATGCTACTATTCTAAGATATTTGTTATGTAATATTCAAGTTGACAAGTTATGTGATTTGTTTCCTGAATCCATATTGTGTTATTCATGGTGCACAATCATTTTATGGTGTTTACCATATATATATATATATATATATATATATCTGCAATATGCGCAATTTGTGTTGAAACATTTTAAGAGTACACAGAAGGCCAGAGTTTCTAGATGCAATATTGTATGGTCCTAGTATACATTCTCAAAACAGGATTTATATGACTGGTTTAAAATTTAGTCAGAATGTTTTTTCTGATTCTCATGTAAAGGAAAGTACTTGAATAAGAAAGTTTTCATTTAATTCATCTTGATTCCCCTACAGGTATCCGGCCATCTTGAAACTTAGTCATTTTAAACTTAACTCTTAGATTGTTCATGTTTTCAGAGTGACTAGGCTTAGAATCATAGTCTAGTATTGATTTCAGGAGATATAATTTTCATATTGTGTGTTCTAACCTTTTTCTTACTACAGGTCTCCTTCCCAGCTGTTCCCTTCCTAATCCCCTCTTCCCCTCTTGGACTCTCTCTGTCTCTGTGATTTATCTATCAGAGTCTTGGAGCTGTTCAGTGGTGGACGTGTTGGGAACGTGCACAGACCCCGAGGATCTGGTGACTCTGACAGAATAGTGAGCCCACAAATTATTATCCTCCTGGCTTGTGTATGTTCTCAGCATGGCCACACTAGACGAGCTAGTCAAGGCTATCACCCAGCTCCAAGCAGAGGTGGTATCATCCAAAGAATTGACAACTAGTTTAGCAGAGAGAGTGAGTCAGTTGCAAGATAAGATAGAGAAGAAGGAACAAAGTCCCACAGGTGTGTCTTGGCCAGTTTCTTCTCAGGCTTCTGGAAGTAATCCGATTTCCCTAAATGTTCCTTCTGCAATTCCTTTAGCTCCCCCAGAACGTTTCTCAGGTGACCCTTTGAAAGCGCAATCTTTCCTGGTTCAAGTGGAACTACACTTCACCTGCAGACCAAATACTTTTCCCGATGCCCAGTCCAAAGTAGCTTTCTTGTTATCATATCTGTCTGGGGATGCAGCTACTTGGGCAATTCCTCTTGTGCGCAAAAATAGTCCCTTGTTGTATAACTGGAGAAATTTTGTTCCTGAATTTGAGAGAGTTTTTGATCGTAGAACTGTAACACAGTTAGCAGATCGTGAATTATTAGATTTACGCCAAGGAAATCAAGACCTAGTGTCGTGTTTAGCCAACTTTAACCGGCTGGTTGCCGAGACATCCTGGCCTGAAGAAAAACAAGCGGTCCTGTTTTACAAGGGACTCAAAGAGGAATTAAAAGATATCTTAGCGCAAATCGATCCACAACCTACAGACTGTCAAGAATTAATAAATCTTGTCTTGAGACTAGATCATCGTTTAGCAGAACGTAAAGGAACGCGCAAAAAGATTGAAAAATATTCATGGCATGTTCATGATAACAGAGACTCAAGAACTCCGAAAGAAAGAACGCCGGAACTGATGGAAATTGGAACCATCAGAAGACCTTTGACCAAAAATGAAAAGGACCTCCGCAGAAAAAATGGACAATGTCTTTATTGTGGGCGAAAAGATCAATTTGCCAAAGATTGTCCAATCAAACCAAAGAACAAGCAAGGTCCAGTTCAGAAGGTCGCAGCCAATGCACCAGTCGAGTTGGAAAACTAAAACACCCGAGATGCAGAGAAGGGTTGCTCTTGGGTGTCACTGTGGACCCTTCACAATCTAGACATCTTAAACTGGAAATAAGAGTTCAGGTCAAGAAAAAGATCTATTTCAAAAAAGTTCTAGTCGATTCTGGGTCTACTGGGAATTTTGTTGATGTCCAATTGGTTCGTGCATGGGGGATCCCATGTATTGAAAAGAAGACCCCAGAAATCATCCAGGCAGTCGATGGAAAACTCTTGACTGGAGGTCCGGTAACTCTTCAGACTATCCCCTTGTCGATGATTTGTGAAGATAAGATTCAAAGAAAGAAACATAAAGAGAAAATCATCTTTGACGTGATCGATGCTCCCCAATATGGGATTATCCTCGCTTGCCATGGCTAACTCATCACAATCCGGAGATCAGTTGGGCAGAACGAAAAATCGTGTTCTCATCTGCGCTATGTAATGAACAATGTCTCCAAAAGATTCAAGTACCAAAAGTTTGCAACTCTTACATAGCTACTGCCGCGGAGAAAGAAATTCAGCTGCCCAAACAGTATTCATCTTACAAAGATGTATTTGATGAGAAAGGAGCAGAGACTCTACCTCCTCATAGATCTTATGACTGTCAAATTGATCTAACCCCAGGTGCGATACTTCCCAAGTGCCGTGTATATGCCCTGTCAGAACATGAAAATCAACATTTACGAAAATACCTAGATCAATTTTTGGAGAATGGCTTCATTCGCCCCTCTAAGTCTTCTGCAGCTTTGCCTTTGTTTTTTGTTCTAAAAGCTAATGGAGAACTTCAAATATGCATCAACTATAGGGGTTTGAACAAAGTCACCATCAAGAATAAATATCCTTTGCCCTTAATTCCGGTCTCATTGGAACAAGTAAAGAAAGCAAAAATCTACACAAAGCTTGACCTTCGAGGTGCTTATCATTTGGTCAGAATGAGAGAGGGTGACGAATGGAAAACAGCGTTCAAGACAAGATATGGCCTTTTTGAATACACCGTCATGCCTTTTGGTCTGTGTAATGCTCCAGTAGCATTTCAATTTTTCTTGAATGATGTTCTTAGCGAGTACCTCGACATATTTGCCATAGTCTACGTCGATGACATTTTGATCTACTCAGACAATGAAAACGAACATGTCCAACATGTCAAGAAAATTCTTGCAGCCCTTTGAAAACACCATTTATATTGCAAACTAACCAAGTGTGAGTTTCATGTTACCACAGTTGAGTTTTTAGGGGTTATTCTTACCCCTCAAGGTATGGTGATGGCAGAAAAGAAAGTAAAAGCCGTATCTGATTGGCCCACCCCAAAGACTGTTCGTGATGTACAATGTTTCCTGTGGTTTGCAAATTTTTACCGGAGGTTCATAAATAATTTCTTCCAGACAGTGGCTCCAATCACTAAGATACTAAGAAAGAAAGAAAAGTTTGTATGGTCCCAGAAGCTGATCAAACCTTCTCGACTTTGAAGGAAGCTTTCTCCACTGCCCCAGGATTGACTCATCCTGATGCGAATCAAACTATCATAGTGGAAGCTGATGCTTCAGATGTAGCAATAGGAGCCGTCTTATCACAATGAAATAAAGAGACTGGTCAACTTCATCCTGTAGCTTATATGTCTCGGAAGTTGAACGAAGCCGAACAGAACTATGTCATTGCTGAAAAGAGCTTCTGGCGATTCGTGACGCCTTTAAAGAATGGAGACATCATTTGTTGGGTGCCAAATACACTTTTACAGTATATACTGATCATCGTAATCTTCAATTCATGAGTTCCGCCAGACTTTTGACCCCTCAGCAATTACGCTGGATGCTTTTTTTTGCCGAATTTGATTTTGTAGTAACCTTCCGGCCTGGTAAAGATAATTGCAAGGCTGATGCCTTGTCCCGTCAAGAGTCTACCACGTTGCCTGCATTTCAAGCCTCCAGAGCTATCATTGCTCTTGACAAGGTTCTATGTATCATAAAAACTGAAGATTTCTTTGAAGAAATTCGCAACTCTTTCTCTGTTGAAAAATGGCAAACATGGGCCCAAGCAGATCCCAAAAGGTCAATCAAGCAAGGTTTACCCTTTCATGACGCTCGTTTGTTCGTACCCACTACCAAACTTTGCAAGATAATGTTTCATTAGTTGCATGTTATACCTACGGCAGGTCACCCAGGTACTCCTAAAACTCTTGAACTGATCCAACGCTATTTTTGGTGGCCTACCCTAACAAATGATGTAAAAGCAATGGTAAACAACTGTGAAGTTTGTGCTCGCATTAAAACAAGTAATTCAAAACCAAATGGGTTGTTACATCCACTTCCAACCCCAAGTCGTCCATGGTAGCACATTTCTTTAGACTTTATTACCGGTCTGCCAGTGGTTCAACAGCATTCAGTAATTATGGTGGTAGTAGATAGTCTCACGAAATATGGACATTTCACCGCCTGTAAAAAATTGCCCACTTCTAGGGAATTGGCAACTATTTTACTGAACAGAGGTATTTAATTATCATGGACTGCCAAAGGTTATCATCTCTGATAGGGAGTCACAATTTTCCTCCAATTTCTGGAAGACATGGTGTAAAACACTCCAAGTGACATCTACGCTATCTACTAGTCACCATCCTCAAACAGATGGTCAAACGGAGAGACTAAATCAGACTTTGAAACAATACCTACGTGCCTACGCTGAAAAGGCACTTCATTCTTGGACATCTATGCTCTGGTTAGCTGAGTTAGCTTACAATAACTCATTCCACACTTCTATTGGCGTTACACCCTTTTTTGGTTTATTTGGCTATCATCCTGACACCTTGCCCATCACAATTCCTCAAGAAAGTTTGCTTACTCCAGCTGCGTCAGAAACCATTCAGCATTTACATCAAACCCAGAAACTGATTCAACAGCATTTAGAAAAAGCCAAACAGAAATATAAAAGGCATTATGACAAGAAACATTGTGAGGGACCGCAATATCAACCAGGTGACAAAGTGTGGCTTTCCACAAAACATATAGGGGGTCATTCTGACCCTGGCGGTAATTACCGCCAGGGCGGAGGTTGGCGGTAGCACCGCCAACAGGCTGGCGGTGCTCCGCCGGGCATTCTGACCGCGGCGGTACAGCCGCGGCCAGAAGCGGAAAGCCGGCGGTGTACCTCCGACTTTCCGCTGCCCATGGGAATCCGCTGCGCCGCCATGGGGATTCTGACACCCCATACCGCCATCCTGTTCCTGGCGGGTCACCCGCCAGGAACAGGATGGCGGTATGGGGTGTCGAGGGGCCCCTGGGGGCCCCTGCAGTGCCCATGCCAGTGGCATGGGCACTGCAGGGGCCCCCGTAAGAGGGCCCCACAAAGATTTTCACTGTCTGCTTTGCAGACAGTGAAAATCGCGACGGGTGCCACTGCACCCGTCGCACCCCTTCAACTCCGCCGGCTCAATTCTGAGCCGGCTTCCTTGTTGAGGGGGCTTTCCCGCTGGGCCGGCCGGCGGTCTTCTGGCGGTCACCCGCAGGCCCCGCGGGAAAGCCAGAATGACCGACGCGGTCTTTTGACCGCGGAGCGGCCTTTCGGCGGGAACCGCTTGGCGGGCGGCGACCACCGACCGCCGCGGTCAGAATCACCCCCATAGACTTCAAGAAGAAGCACATGTTTAACCCTAAATTCATAGGTCCTTATACTGTCCTTCAGCAAATCAATCCAGTGACCTATAAACTACAATTGCCCAGATCCTTACGGATTCATCCAGTGTTCCACACTTCCCTCTTGAAAAAGGCAGTCCAAAAGGTCCACCCTCATCCAGCTCCTGTTCTAGTACAAGGGGAAGAAGAATACGAAGTCAAGAAAGTGTTGGATTCTAAACTGAGAGGGCGTAATCTATGGTACTTAATCTCATGGAAAGGTTATGGTCCTGAAAGTAACTCATGGGTTTCCGCATCTGATGTTCATGCTCCAGTACTTGTGAGACGCTTTCATCATCTTAATCCAAGCAAACCAGGCCCTAGACCACGTCTGGGAGAGGGGAGTACTGTCAACACCAGAGCAATACGCGCTCTATTGGCGACAAAAATGCAAATAACCAGCACTCTCAAAACAAAGTAATTTATGCATTGTGCTGATATGTTGTGGTTTAACCTTTTGCATTGCAGAGTTTAATCCTGAAAACGTATTTTTAATATGCTTACAAATACTGTTCCTTTGGAATGTATTGCTGCAGGTTTTCAGAGTGTGTTAGGGTGTGGACCCTTTCCAGGGCATTCCAGAGGCTTTCCCTGCAACATGCCTGGGCGTGGTTCTGGGCTGGGCCAAGACTCTATAAAAGAGAGCCAGCCCAACTCCCAGTGCTCACTATTCAGAGGTCCCGGTGCAGAGCAGCAGCTTCTTCCTGAGCTCCTGTCCCGGCGGCCTATTTGGATAGGATGGACCGTTATTTGGAATTTTCATATTCTTGGTTTAAATTCTTAAATGAGTAACAGATTACTTGCACGCTACCATTTCTTGACATTTATATGGTAGTTTACAAATAGGCAAGACGCGCAATTTATTTCATAAAGGTTTGACTTTCTTATTCATTGCGCGCTACCATTTCTTGACATTTACATGGTGGCTTAAGAATCGGCAAGACGCGCGATTCTTTTTATGGTGTTTAAACATTGTTGTCCATTGCGCGCTACCATTTCTTGACATCTTACATGGTGGCTTAAGAATCGGCAAAAGAAGCGCGATTAGTTTCATTGTACTTTGATCTTGTTATTTATTGTGAGCTGTTATTCCTTGACATTTACATCGTGTTTTACGAATCGGCAAGACTCGCGATTTGATTAATGATGATTTGACTTTGATATTCATTGTGTGCTACCATTTCTTGGTATTTTACATGGTAACACTCGAATTGGCAAGACGCACGATTCTCTCCTCGAGTTTAATTCATGTTGTTTATTGTATGCTACTATTCTAAGAAATTTATTGTGTAATATTCGAGTTGACAAGTTATGTGATTTGTTTCCTGAATCTATATTGTGTTATTCATGGTACAAAATCCTTTTATGGTGTTTACTATATATATATATATATATCTGCAATATGCGCAAATTGTGTTGAAACATTTAAAGAGTACACAGAAGGCCAGAGTTTCTAGATGCAATATTGTATGGTCCTAGTATACATTCTCAAAACAGGATTTATATGACTGTTTTCAAATTTAGTCAGAATGTTTTTTCTGATTCTCATGTAAAGGAAAGTACTTGAATAAGAAAGTTTTCATTTAATTCATCTTGATTCCCCTACAGGCATCCGGCCATCTTGAAACTTAGTCATTTTAAACTTAACTCTTAGATTGTTCTTGTTTTCAGAGTGACTAGGCTTAGAATCAAAGTCTAGTATTGATTTCAGGAGATATAATTTTCAAATTGTGTGTTCTAACCTTTTTCTTACTACAGGTCTCCTTCCCAGCTGTTGTCTTCCTAATCCCCTCTTCCCCTCTTGGACTCTCCCCGAGGATCTGGTGACTCTGACAGTATGACAGTTGTTGGCAAGCAGTACATATGGCAGAAGGCAGAATATAGTACCCAGATCTGCAAAAAGTAAATCCAAAGGGAACAGTCAGTGTCCATAGACAGAGGTGAAGAGGCTGACATGTACAATGTCCTACAGTATTCTGAAATGTGAGGAGGAGTTACAGTCTCTTACCTGTGGGTCACTGGAAGTACTGCATGATGATGTTCGTTTTGTTGTCATTATCTTCTTCCTCTGCCTCCTCTTCCTCACTGTCCAAAGGCTCCACCACTGCCACAAGACCATCACCAGGCTCATCCTCCTGCAGCAAAGGCACCTGGCATCTCAATGCCAGGTTGTGCAACATGCAGCATGCCACGATTATCAGGCACACCTTCTTCGGTGAATAGTATAGGGAGCCACCTATTAGATGGAGGCACCGGAATCTGGCCTTCAGGAGGCCGAAAATCCTCTCAATAATACGCCTAGTTTGGCCATGTGCCTCATTGTAGCGGTCCTCTGCCCTTGTCCTGGCATTCCTCACTAGGGTCAGTAGCCATGAGAGGTTGGGGTAACCAGAGTCACCTGCAAATTTTGAGACACACACTAACCCTTAGGGACTACCCCATACCCAGACACCAACTCATACTGTGTGGGGATCTTGGGCTAACCTATTAGCCACACCCGGTGCCTCTGGAGGTGGCCCATCACATAAGGGATACTGCTATTCCGCAAGATAGAGGCGTCATGCACAGAGCTAGGATACTTGCCATTCACATGGGAGATGTACTGGTCCGCCAGACACACCATTTGCACATTCATCGAATGGTAGCTTTTTCTATTTCTGTACACTTGTTCATTTCTGCGGGGGGGGACAAATGCCACATGTGTACCATCAATGGCACCAATGATGTTGGGGATATGTTGCAGGGCATAGAAGTCACCTTTCACTGTAGGCAAATCCTCCACCTGAGGGAAAACGATGTAGCTCCGCATGTGTTTCAGCAGGGCAGACAACACTCTGGACAACACGTTGGAAAAAATAGGCTGGGACATCCCTGATGCTATGGCCACTGTTGTTTGAAATTACCCACTTGCAAGGAAATGGAGTACTGACATCACCTGCACTTGAGGGGGGATTCCTGTGGGGTGGCGGATAGCTGACATCAGGTCTAGCTCCAGCTGGGCACACAGTTCCAGGATTGTGGCACGATCAAGCCTGTAGGTGATGATCACATGTCTTTCCTCCATTGTCGACAGGTCCACCAGCGGTCTGTACACCGGAGGATGCCGCCATCTCCTCACATGTCCCAGCGGACAGTGCTTATGAAGGACAACAGCGAACACAGAGTCAACCAACTCAGAGGTACATACCCACAGCTTACACAGAACACGAATCATAATCCGAAATATGGCCTGTATGAGTGTTGAGGCAAGGCCTAGGTATGTGTGATGCAGTTAAAATGTAAGCCATTTGGGCCCCTGAAATGGCAGCTGCCTGACCTGTAAAGTGGGACAATGGGATGTGAGGTAACTGCGCTGGCGTTGTACACCGTCGCGGTAGGTGGTCGAAGACCACAGCGCAATTCTGCATTGGTTAACATTGGACCCTATTGACCGCTATTTTCTATCTGTTCAATCACTCGATACCTTATCTTCGACAGGAGAGGACCTACACTGCAAGTGCTGCTGTGACCTCGGTCTGGAAGAGACAATGGCTCGTGCGTCTGGGAAAGGGACCCTGCCTTCAAATCGGAGGAGTTGGAGAAACTCGTGGATGGGGTCCTCCCCCAGTACACGCTACTCTACGGTCCTCCAGACAAACAGGTAAGTACACTGGGAGCATGCTGTATGGGCTATGCCTGTGTGGAGTGGGGTGGATGAAAGATGGGGGGGGGGAGATTGAGGCGAGCATGAAACAACGGTGAGTGCATGTGCCACATGGCAAGGGTAGGAATGGGGGCCAATGACTGTGACGGTGCAGTTGGTAATAACTTTTCTTTTCCCCCTGTACAATTCATGTAGTTCAGCGCCCACCAGAAAAAGGATATTTGGTGTGCCATCGCCAAGGACGTCCGGACCCTGGGGGTCTACCACAGACGGAGCACCCACTGCCCTAAGAGATGGAAGGACATTCGCAGCTGGAGCAAGAAGATGGTGGAGGCCCAGCTGGGGATGGTCTCCCAACGTGGGAGGGGTGCCCGTCGCACCATGACCCCCCTGATGTTCAGGATCCTGGCGGTGGCGTGCCCGGAGTTGGATGGGCGCTTGAGGGCATCACAGCAGCCACAAGGGGGTGAGTACACTCTCAATCTGCTGATTTTGCGCGCAGTGGAGGTGTCTGGGTGGGGGAGGTGGGCTGTGGGTTTCCCTAGGCCAGGGCGAGTGTGCTGGTTAGGTCCCCTTGTTCTGGCAGACCCTGTGGCACCCCACCCCACCTGTGTACAGTGCCAAGTACACCTAGTCAGGCTCCTGTGTCATCCATGTGTGCAGATGTCGCTCATAGCCTTGTAGGCCATGTCCCAGGGATTGAACAGTGGAGCCCAAGTGCGCGGCATAGTGCAGTGGGCTTCTGTGTCTGTCGTGTCGGTAGCGGTAATACATGCACTCAACATGTCTTTCTTCTGTCGTCCCCCCCCTTTTTGTGGTCTCCCTGTTCTTGTGTGCATTAGCATCATCAGGCGGAGGAGCAGTGGCACCGGAGCAGGAGGGAGCTGCATCCCACATGGCCATGGAGGGCGAGACAACGGACTCGGAGTTCACCAGTGGGACGGAGGGCGAGGGGAGCTCCACAGCGGGGACAGGAGCTTAGACCAGTGATACGGACTCGACCTCTGATGGGAGCTCCCTTGTGGTGGTGGCCACATCTGTGCCCCCTCCGCATCTACAGGTACAGCCGCCAGCCCTCCTACCAGCACCGCCCTCCCAGCAGCCCCTCAGCCTTTGCCCCGTGCCCGCTCACCCAGGAGGGTGAGCATCACCTTCGCCCCCGGCACCTCAGGCACTGCCCCAGTCACCCCTGCTGCCCTCATTGAGGAGGCCATTGACCTCCTCAGGTCCCTCACTGTTGGGCAGTCTACCATTTTGAATGCCATCCAGGGTGTAGAAAGGCAGTTGCAACAAACAAATGCATTCCTGGAGGGCATTCATTCTGGTCAGGCGACCCGTCAGCAAGCTTTTCAGACTCTGGCCTCAGCACTGATGGCAGCTATTGTCCCTGTCTCTAGCCTCCCCCCTCCAACTTCCTCCACCCAGACCAAATCCTCTCTACCTCAGCCTATCCCAAGCACACCTTCAGATCGGCAAGCACACACATCAACACACAAGGGAAGCTCTGGCAAACATAAGCACCACACATCCCACAGGCACTCACGCCAGCATAACTTACATGCAGACACACCAACATCCACTGCCTCCACTGTGTCCCCCTCCTCCTCGTCTCCCTCCTCCCTCCCAGTCTCGTGTACACTCACACCTGCATGCACTACATCTACAGCCACTACTTCCATCACCAGCACACACAGGGGTACAGGTGGGAGTGTGGAGCCCAGCTGCCCAGGACAGGACCGCAAGCACCAGCCCAGCTGCCCAGGACAGGACCGCCAGCACCAGCCCCGCTGGGCCAGACAGGACCGCCAGCACCAGGCCCGCTGGGCCAGACAGGACCACCAGCAGCTGAGTCACTGCCAAGGACCCCGCTGCCACAAGCACCGCTGAAAAGGACACCGCCGCCACAAGCACCGCTGAACAGGACACCGTCGCCACAAGCACTGCTGAACAGGACACTGCCGCCACAAGCACCGCTGAACAGGACACCGCCGTCACAAGCACCGCTGCCAAGGACACTGCCGCCTCAAGCACCGCTGGCCCATGAGCGCCAAGGGCACTGACACTACTGAGTCCGTCACGAGCAGGATGAAGCACTCTGGGCACAAGGCCCCCTCCAGAAGCAGTGGAGAGATACATCCACTACCTCTGTCCTTGGCAGGAAGAAGCACTCTGGGCACAAGGCCCCCTCCAGAACCAGTGGAGAGATACATCCACTACCTCTGTCCTTGGCAGGATGATGAACCAGTGGAGAAAGGCATCCGCTACCTCTGTCCTTGGCAGGAAGAAGCACTATGGGCACAAGGCCCCCTCCAGAACCAGTGGAGAGATACATCCACTACCTCTGTCCTTGGCAGGAAGAAGCACTCTGGGCACAAGACCCCCTCCAGAACCAGTGGAGAAAGGTATCCACTACCTCTGTCCTTGGCAGGAAGAAGCACTCTGGGCACAAGGCCCCCTCCAGAACCAGTGGAGAGATACATCCACTACCTCTGCCCTTGGCAGGATGAAGCACTCTGGGCACAAGGCCCCCTCCAGAACCAGTGGAGAAAGGCATCCACCTGAGAGACCGTGTCCTTGCACTCCCCAGGATAATGCAGTGGGCAACCCACCCATTTGTGAGACTTGAGAGACTGTGGCTTTGCACTCCCCAGGATAAAGCAGTGGGCAACCCACCCACTGGAGAGACTTGAGAGACTGTGGCTTTGCACTCCCCAGGATAAAGCAGTGGGCAACCCACCCACTGGAGAGACTTGAGAGACAGTGGCTTTGCACTCCCCAGGATAAATCAGTGGGCAACCCACCCACTGGAGTGACTTGAGAGACTATGGCTTTGCACTCCCCAGGAGCACGCAGTGGGCAAACCACCCACTTGAGAGACTTGAGAGACTGTGGCTTTGCACTCCTCAGGACCAAGCAGTGGGCATGGAGTCCCCTCGAGGAGCAGTGGCGTCGTACCATCGTCCGGCTGAGGTGCCCCCTCTCCCCTTTCCCCTGAGGTGCCTGTGTTTTTCGACCTGATGCCCCTGCAGTGTTCTCTCTTTTTTGAGGCAGGTGTCATGTGTGGGCTTCGCCCATGCTTTTTGGGACCACTGGTCCACGGACATTTACAAGGGACAGTGTACGGCCTTGTGTACATAATGTAAATATTTGTATATACTGATTATTTGCTTTTCTCTTGATATATCTGAATGTTCCAATATAACACTGGTTAGACTAATTTCCTTTTGTCCTTGCGTTCTTCCAGGGGGTGATGGGGTGTGTCTGTATTGTTGTTGGACGTGTTTGTGTGTATGGTGTTGTGGGTGAGGGTGGGGGGTGGGGGTGTTGCGTGCTGCATGTGTGTGTCACTCTCTTTTCCCTCCTCCCCTCCCCTGTGTGGTAGGTGCAGTACTCACTGTTGTCGCTGCCGCTGTCTTCTTTCTACTTTGTGGTGTATTAGTAGATACACCAACATGGGGAGGATCTGCAATTCGGGCTCCATGGCGTCCTGGTTCTTCGTGGAGTGTCGAGAGGTGAGTGGTTCCCCTTCGTTGTTCAGTTTCCACCATGCTTTTGATGGCGTTGGTACTGCTCCGGAAAAGCTGGCGGATTGGCCTCTCATAATAGTTTGGGCAGTACATTGTCTTCCGCCTGTCTGTTGGCTGTGAATGCCGCGGTGTCTGTTGCTACCGCCGTGGCAGTCGGAGTGTTAAAGTGGCTGTCTATGTTGGCAGTTTCCGCCGTGGTCGTGATCCCATTTTTTTTACCGCCGGCCTGTTGGCGGTGTTACCGCCACTTTAACACTGACCGCCAGGGTTGTAATGAGGGCCTAAATCCTCAACAAATCAGGGTCCAGGTAGTGTTTTTTCTTAAAATAAAAGTGCATTCTGTGAATAAATATCGGGCATCAATCAAATGGTACACAGTTACAAATATAATAACCAAAGTGACGTGGGCATCAACCAGTCCTGGTTAACGATGTAAGGAATCATGTTGTTATTTCAATGCAAGTTAGAAAACATTACCATATTTGTGAAAATGCAGGGTAATGCTCTTGGGACACATCCCTGTATCCCAGCTTAGCCTTTACAAAAGATCGGGTCTAGGTGCTTTATCCAAAGTTACAGTATTCCTCACATTGTTTCACCCTCAAAGAATAGCTTTCCATCTATTCAGTCTTCAGCAAAAATGGCCTGCTACCTCTGCCTGGGAGCAGTAGATGTGCTTATGCCAGCACGGTGTTGTCCTACAGGGCTTACCGTGAGGGATCCTTCTAACTCTGTCCCAGCATTACTGACATTGCACCATTCTCTGGTCTCTGCATCTGATATGCACACCTCACTCTGACCATGGTCAAATCAATCTTCATTGGGATCTTTCTTGGCCCCAAAAACATACCCTTCACTCAAAGAAAGCAAATGCCCACCCCAAGTTGCAGAGGTCAACAGACAGCAAAGGTTTATAAAACTATTGACTGCAATAATGTTTTCCTCTGATGAAGGAGCAGAATGCAGTCGTAATTTTCTCAGCCCAGTTGGCATAGTAACTTTCTTTTCTTTTATGGGGAACTGCTGGATAAGGATGTAGTTTCCATGAGTGTCTTTGTTGGGCATCTTTATTTTAGTTCTAGGCCTGTGGCCTGTGCCCTTTTACATATATACACATTTTATTTGTTTATTCTATTTATTATATTCGAGCACAGCTTGCTTTTCAGCTGGGTTCTTTTTATATTCTAATCATCTGCCTTTCTGCAAAAGCATTGTTGTCGGTTTCTTTGCACAACATTTCAATCTGTGCGCTGCTTATTGCACACAATAGATTACTTGGTATTGCCACGTCAAGAGTTACAGGGTCAACCTTCTCACTATAGGCATATTATCATGTCAGGCCTGTTCTCAGAACACAACACGTTTTGATATATAAACACCACACAGGCCAAAGAAGGGTAGAGGGAACATTCCACATAAAACCACTCTATGATTAAATTCATCCAGATGTCTCAAACAGACATTGGACACCTGAACACACATAAATTCTCAGAGCATTACAGATAAACATGCTTGTAGCAAATCACTTAAACATACGTGATAATAAAACAAATTTGATCATCCGGGTAATTCCAGGTACCATCGGGTTCACCTACATTACAGTCAATGAAAACAACACTGTACCCATAGCATATAAATTTTATTTGTACTCTAACACCGAACTGCGCTTTGCACCCACAGAATAAATACTGACTGCTGTCCAAATGGCTGTCATTAAGGAGAGACCACAAGCCCAAGGGAAATGCATTATTGTCATTACCCCAGTACCAGCCCTTGAGGCTGTTACCAAAGCAAGTGTTCCAAGTGCGAAAGCATTGCATCCACGTTAAATTCAATGGGCTACCTCCCTGAATGTCACTGATGTTGATTATGTTTTTGATCCAAAACTGCAAGCCCAAGAATTTCTTCAATATGAATTGTTGTATCCTGTGTCCACCAACATTTTGCTTCTTGAACAATATCGAATCATCTTTTACACCGATGGTTCAGCTCAACCAGCTCTAGGTTCCAAACACTAATACTCTACAGCTTGCGCAGCTGTGTGCGGGCTAATGAGGGATTAGTCAATTCCAACCTCAGGAAAGCTACACGCAGACCCAAGGGGACTGCACAGCACAACGTTCAGCACCTAAGACTCTAATTTTGGCAGTGTAGCACATGGATCCTGAACTGTTAACCTTGACTGTGTACGATTAGTACTACTGTGTCCAATTCTTCAATTAATATCTTCGTTACTGGCACCTAAATGGTTTCACAGACTCTAAAGGAAACACCATAAAATACAAATTCTTGTGGGGGAAGGTAGCAGCTCTCAAAGACAAGCTGCCACGGATTCATGCAGTACATACATTGGGACACCAAAATGCTGGAATACACATTGTAGGAAACACTTTGGCTGATGAAGCAGCCAAATCTGCAGTAGCTACGGCTTCTGTAGCTGTGGTTACTCGTTCCCATATGCGGCTGGATGATGAAACATTGGCTGCCATGAAAGTTGTGGCTAACGGCAAGCCCTTACATAAAGCATATCCTATAAAATATTCCTACCACTTAAGTGCCCAAAACATTGCCTTTGCAGCAGTACCAAGGTTGGGTGATTACGTGATTCCCCAACCAAGACCAAATATTAGATCTTATCAAGGCAGCACATGAACGGGTTCCTTCTACCCATGTTGGTGTGGTGGCTACCATCTCCCTATTGCAAAAATGCTATTGGTGGTCAGGTCTATACAAATAGACCAAGCCGAATGTCCTTAGTTGTGACATTTGTCAACAAATTGAAGGAGCCACTATCAAACGCCCACTGCGGACACCCCTCTTGGTTTCCAACAAAGCATTACAATGTGTGTACCTGGACCTTTGCAATCCCTTACAACCAGATGGTGCATACAAGTATATTTTAGTTGCAGTGATTCATACTCCATAATTCGATCAGCGGATGCTCAAAATGTTATTAAAGATTTGCAAGTCTTCACTGGGAAGTATGCAGTTTCAGCATTCCACTCAGACCAGGGCCCTGCCTTTGTCTCCTGGGCATTCAGGGACACCATGGCAACAATGGCTGTTGCAGTGCATTTCTCGTCTCCCTATCATCCCAAGGGAATTGCAACTGATGAGCAGAAAAACTGAGACTTAAAGCAATCCTTAACAGCTAGAGTATTAGGTTCAGGTCATAGTTGGCTTCATCATCTGTATAGAGTCCAGGGAGTACTAAATAATCTGTTGAGAAGGTAATTGGGAAGACCTACTCCCCATCAAGTCCTGTTTGGGATACCTATGTTTATCCCAGGTCTTGATGGCTCTGGCGCTCTGACGGCAGAAATGCCTTTTGACATAAATGAACATGTCTCTGTCTTGCAGGAATTGCAACAGCTGAGTGATGAAAATTCATCTGCATAAGCCACCGCCTTGAGGATGAGGGTTTTGCCACCAACCACAGGCTGGATTCCTAAAGCTGGGGATCGAGTTTGTGAAAAGATATCTGTGAAGAAGAGAGTTTGGCCCATTCTACAGAGCATGGGTGCCAGTCCTCCGAGTACACAGTACTAGAATTGTCATTTTACCACTGCTGCTTGGTTCGAAAGGAACCCACTTTGCTTCAATTGACAACGTTACATTGCACCATGTGGTCGATTCTGCACAGTAGACAACGAGGAATCCTGGGTAGTTCCCATACCCCTCTCACTACCATCTAGGAGCTACCTCTTCAACCACTTAACAATGCTGAAATTATTTTTCCGAGCTTTGGGAGGGCAGAGAATGAACTTTTGTTGGTGCCTGTCACCACCCCATCTCCAAGAAATGCCCAGAATTGAAATTTGCACACTTCAAATGCAACACTGACAGATGGAATAGTTTATTATGAACCACCAATAGATACACCTACCAGTTGCTTTTCACCTGTACTTGCTCCAATTTTTGCACAGACTGCTTCTGATTACGTTTCCAACATTGCCGACTTTTCTACACATTCTTCAGCATCATCTACAGTACCTGTATCAAAAGCATGTATGCTCTACATGCAGCTTAAACCAAATTATTTGGTTCGGCCATGGCATTATCTGTTGATAATTCTGACTTTGCTTGCCATTTTTCCTTGGATTGGTTTTGTCATTGTTTTCTTTCTGCTGATACATAGTCATTATCTTGCCTGAACACAATGCTGTTGTACTGGTGAATGAGGTCTTAAAACCTTACCTATCCTCACATAAGATCGTTTGGGATAAAGTACCATTTGATATATTCGACCATAAAGAAATGACTCAAATTCCTTATGCCTTTAAAGTATCTGTGAATTGTACTTTTGCACAGCAGGTTGTTTCTGATGACTGGGATGTAAAAACAGTTGGTTCAATGCTTTCTTAGCTTGAATTAGAAAGTGAGGCTGTTTACTTAAACAGTGCCAATTGTGGAGAAATGTTCTATTATCACCATTACGGACATAATTTTGTGCACCGAGCTGGCACCTCAAGTATAGTATATAATTACACACAGTACACAGTAGGAATATTGTTCAGCTCCACCAGTGGGAAGTTCTAAAATCTATGCAGAAAAGTTTTCTCATTTTACTGGGCATGATGTTAAAATGGTGGGGCATAGTATTTCGAATGACCCCCTCCAAAAGCAAGGACAAATTTGCTAAAAGACAACAAATTAATTTATTCAGATTCCTTTGTTTCCCAGTTGGCTATAGAGTATTGAAAGATGCCAATTGACTAAAAGAGCATGTGAGGAACAAAATATTTGCAAATACAGGATAGGATGGCTTTATTTAGAGCTTGCCTTAGTCTGTTACAAATTATATTTCTCAATGACACCATACAAAAAACAACTTGTCTAGGCTTGACAATAATAAAGGAAATCAGTGAGCCCAGCATTCCCTCACCAGCTAAATTTGACAATTGGCAAAACATATTAATTGTCATTGAAGAAGAGCTCAATGGTTGGTTTCAGGACAGCACCTTTAATTCAACACTTTCAGGTCCCAATGGGTGGTTATTGTTGTCAGTGGACATAAATGGTTGTCATGAATGTTTTGCTAACTCTTTCAGGTGTTTTTGAGTGGCGCAGACGGTACCCTTGTTACGTCATCGCACAACACTCTGGTATTGTGACAACATACAGCGTGGGTAGGCTTTGTCAACAATGGTTAAAATCTTCACATTAACAGCTATAAAAGAACATCTTAGTCACCTTTCAGAAGATGTAGACTTGCAAGATTTCTGGTTAGGTCCCAGAAAACCACGCTCAAAATGTTTCTAATATGTAATATGTAATAAAATTTGGAAGCTTTCACAAATGGAAGTTGCAGCCTGTTTAAGGCAAATAGATAAGGAAAGTTTTGAGAAAGCTCTAGCCATTGTCGATAATGGTATGAACACATTGTCCAACCATATTAAACCATGAAACAGCATTATGGCCTGCATGATGACCTTGACGGTAAATACTGAATACTGCTGTGCTGACTGCCGCCAGCATACCGCCTCTGAGACGGATATACGTCTGACAGATTTTGATACACACATACAAACTGACAGAAAACAGCCACAAACACAAATCCGCCACACCCACTGAACGTGATAAACTGTCGGTACTACCACCCATACCGTTACGCCAACGATACAACACCCTCCAAATAATGACCCACAAATCACCACAGCGGACACTGAACAGCTGTAAACCATTGGCGATGCACACCGCTCGGGCGGTTATGGCCACCCAAATACAAAACAAGACAACATTGGCCAGAACAAAAAACCCACACCTGACACAAATACACACACCCTACACACCCACCAACAGCACTATAAAACACACACCCACATCACCCACAATCCTTTGCTAACACAAGAAGAAGGCCACACTTTGCAACGCTAATCCAATATAGAACTGCACACACATATCACAACTACCAATTCATCCGACATGCACCACACACCCCACCACATCACACATCACACTCTGAACAACGTACACACACCACACAACCCCACAAAGGCACCCCCGTTTCACCGATGAGGGGCTGGGGTCATGGTTCAGGAAATAGTCAGGGTAGAGCCACAGCTGTTTGGCGCAGAGGACCAGCAGATATCCATTGCCAGGAAAATTGAGCTATGGCAGAGGAATGTGGACAGGGTGAACGCAATGGGACTACATCCACGCACAAGGGATGACATAAGGAAGAGGTGGAAGACCTATGGGGGAAGGTGCATTCTACTGCAGCAAGGCACCAGCTTGCCATCCAGAGGACTGGCAGTGGAACCCCATCTACTCCCCCACAGCTGACAGCATCAGCAAGTCTTGGCAATCCTGCATCCTGAGGGACTCACTGGAGTTGCCGGAGGACTGGACACTAGTGAGTCAACATTTACTAGCTATCACCACCCCATACCTGCATGCCAACACCACCCCTCACCCTGACACCCATCACCCCACGCCATCCCACACAGTGCACCACCACAATCACCAAAAGTTAATGTTAAGCCTTGCATGCCATAACCACTGCATGCACATCCCTTCCAGCCCTGTATGTACACCCACCACCAATGCATGAACAGCATGGAGAACTAACATTCCCACAATCCTTCACCATACACAACCAAAGGTGGCAGGGCAACAGCAATAATATAGGGGAAGCTAGTGATGCGGAATATGTCACGGACATGTAGCATAATATACCACTTACATCCCCACAGGTGCCCCAAGCAATCTCAGCGGCGAGGAGGTGCCACGGCTACCCAGTCCCCCACCAAAAGATGCCCCCAGTGATGACAGCAACTCTGGAGCTCTGGATCTGGATGAACTCCCTGGCCCATCAGGGACCACTGGTCGGTCGATTACCCCATCCCACACCCAGTCCACTACAGAGCCTCCCCCTTCAGAATCCAACACCACAGCAGCCACCCAACGTCCCCAGACCACAGCCTCCAGGACACATCAATCAGAAGTGTGCCCACCTGTACAGGGACCCCAGTCCACCCCTCACATGCAAGACAAGGAGGGTACTGGGGTAAGTGGGAGTGGGCACCCCATTCAGGGGACACAAGCACAGGGGGCCAGGGACAGTCGGTGGACAGCTGTGCGCCAGGGGGAGGACAGGCCCAAGGAACCAACTGCCCAGGAGGCACTCACTAATGTCCTGGGGGCTTACCAACAATCCCAGGACAAGATTGGTCAGTGTTAAACATAATGCAGGAGAACCAGCGGCTGCTGGGGGAACAACACCAGGAGATCAAGCAAGAATTGCAAGCCCTGAATGCCACCATGGTCTCCATTGCAGGGGTGCTGCGTGACATGGACAACATCATGAGGGACTACTCAGCACACCAGCAGGCCCCTTCCACTAGCCAGTGTACTGACCAGCCCTCAACATCTGCTGCAGCTAAAGGACAGGATGCCCTGCAACAGGACCCACAGGCCACCAGCACCCCTCCCCCTGCAAAAGGTGAACCACCCGGCAAATGGTCACTGCGACCCAGACAGACACCAGAGATAGTTGCCAAGACCAAGACCACTGCCAGGAAATGAGCCCCTCCTAAATGTCCTCCTTGTGTCACACTGTGCCACCTTGTCCACTTAACACTGCCATTGCTCCCCTTCCAATGGGCCCTTGGGCACTGGACCTGTGCAACAAACAGACTGGCCCACTACACTGGACTTTCCCCAACCATCACCCCACTCTATTGCACTTTGCAATGTACGTCAATTTTCAATAAACACCGTTGGACACAACTTGGGTAATAGTGCCTTATCTGAAGGTACTGTACAATGTATCGAACTGTAATGAACTGCATGATTCTGTGCAAATGTCCAGTGATATGTTGACCCATCCTACAAATGTGTCTCAGCAGTCTGTACACATCACAGCATTACAATTTTGTAACCACAGCAACATCTACAATAAGAGAAGGCATAGGTGACAGTCAAGTGGGATGCAAAGGTAATGACTGGCATTATGCTACAGCCACACACCACAACACTGAAATAGAGAAATGTGTAGTTCAACAGTCTTATCTGAGTGTCATTGGAAATACTGCTGTAGCATATGTGTCCTGTTGTCCACTTCCTCCTCCCCTCCTCCTCCTCACTGTCCTCACTGTCCACTGCTGCCACAGATGCATTGTCACCCCCCTCCTCCTGAAGAAAGGGCACATGGCCTCTGAGGGCCAAGTTGTGCAACATGCAGCATACAACAACAATCCTTCAGACCTTCTCAGGGGAGTAGCATAGGGATCCACCTTTCAGATGAAGGCACCTGAACCTGGCCTTCGGGAGAACGAAGGTACTTTCAACAATCCTCAAGGTACGCCCATGAGCATCATTGTACCTATTCTCAGCCCCTTTTCTAGGATTACTAACAGTGGTCAGGAGCCAGAACAGGTTTGGGTAGCCGGTATCACCTGCATGAAGTGAGGGACACACCTTGGCCCTGCACAATGGCATGAGATATGACTTCTGATGGCATACATTGATATCCATTGGGTGGGGACTCAGGACAACCTATAAGCCACACTCTGTGCCTCTGTAGTTGTGCCATCAGCTGTGGGACACTGCTATTCCTCAGAACAAAGGCATCATGCACCTACCCAGGATACTTGGCAGTGACGTGGGCGATGTACTGGTCAGCAAGGCACACCATCTGGACATTGAGTGAGTGGAAACTCTTCCTATTCCTGTACACTTGTTCATTGACCCTGGGGGGACTAAAGCAATATGGGTCCCGTCAATGGCCCCAATAACATGTGTCCCATTGCATAGAATCCAGCATTCACAGTGGGTAATTAATCTACCTGGGGGAATGCGATGTAGCTGCACATGTGTTTGAGCAAGGCTGCCAAAACCCTTGCAAGCACAATAGAGATCATTGGCTGTGACATTCCTGCAGCCAAGCCCACTGTCACCTGGAAAGAGCCAGTTGCCAGTAAATGGAGCACTGAGAGGACCTGCACAAGAGGGGGTACTACTGTTGTGCAATGGATAGCAGGTAGCAGATCAGGCTCCAATTGTGCACACAGCTCTGTGATTGTGGTCCTGTCCAGATGATAGGTGAGTATGATGTGCCTATCCTCCAGTGTATCCAACTCCACTAGGGTTCTGTACATGGGTGCTTGCCTCCTCCTCCTATTCCTTTATAGTGGTTGGTATCTAAGGGACCCAACAGAAAGAAGGGAGTGACAACAGGAACTATGAACACACTACTGTAGTGTACACAGAGCATGCTTGTATGTTGGTCACTGGAATTTTCTTGGTATGTACATTCGACTACAATGACACACTTTTAAATCTGTACATGTGTACTAGCAGTAGAAAATGGCAACCACCTGTCCGTGCAATTCCTTATTGACTAGTGTGGCCATTTATGGAGTATGGGAACCAATGATGATCAGCGCCGGAGGTGACGGTGTTCACTGCTGAGGACGGGACCGCCATTTTATTTCCACCACTTCAATTGATTCCTGACTTTCCACAGGATGACATCTCCACTGTGTGTGCTGCTGTGACCTGTGTCTGGAACCTGCCATGGCCCATGTAACAGGAGAAAGGGCCCCAGCCTTCACGTCGGAGGAGTTGGAGAGGCTCCTGGATGGGGTCACTCCCCCTGTATGGGCAGTTGTTTGGGCCTCCAGACCAACAGGTGAGTACACAATGGGTACGTTGCATGCAACATGGCTGCATGAAGATGTGTGTGTGTGCGCTGGCAGTGTGTCATTTGGAGGGGTATGGCTGGTGGCAGAATTAATGCAGAGGCACGGGCCATGTGTGTGCCTGATGAGGGGAAAATGAAGTTTGTAGGCCATATCTGTGACAGGCTTGATTGTCTGGTTCATGGCGTCCCTATGTTTGTGTTTCCTCTGCAGGTCAGCGCTCATCAGAAGAAGGGGTTGTGACATGCCATCACCAAGGACATGGACATGCGTACTCTGGGGGTCTATAGCTGGTGGAGCACCCACTGCAGCAAATGGTGGAAGGACCTGAGACGCTGGGCCCGGAAGACCACTAAGGCCCAGCTGGGGACGGCCTCTCAATGTGGGAGGGGTGCCCGTCAGAGACCTGACCCCCGATGGCCTGCATACTGGCAGTGGCCTACCGAGAGCTGGATGGGTGCTTGAGGGCATCACAGCAGCCACAAGGGGATGAGTACAGTGCGTTTGACAACCATCTCTGTTGCCTGACATGGGATTTGAGTGCAGGGTACTAGTCAGTGGATGACCCAATATGCCAGTTTAGACATTGCTACGTGCCCCAGCTTAGGTTGATTCGGTGATATACATGTTTTTGATAGCTAGGTAGCTGGCTATCCATGTCAGACTGGGCATAGTTGGTTGCAGTTGGTGTGCAGATGGCAGTGTTTGGCTCCTCCCTGCTGTGGTTCTTAGCCAATGGTATGCCAATGTGGTCCATACTACCCATTCTCAGTCTCAGTGTGTGACAGTGATGTGTATGCCATCTGTGCTGTTGGTGCTGTGATTGACCCTGTGCTCCCCTTCTTTCCCCCCCCCTCCTTTTGTCATCCTGTCCATGTGTGCATTAGCATCATCTGGCGAAGGAGCAGGGGCACCGGCGAGTGAGGGAGCTGCAGCCCATGGGACTCAAGAGGCAAAGTCCACTGATGCTGAGGGGACCAGTGGGACAGAGGGCGAGGGGAGCACCATGGCGGGGACAGGAGCTGATACCACTGACTCTGATTCCTCCTCCAATAGGAGCTCCCTGGTGGTGGTGGACCCCTCTAGGACTACCCCTGTACCAGCACTCCCCTTCCAGTAGCCCTTCTGAGTTGCCTGTGCCCGCTCACCCAGGAGGGTGGACATCTCTTTCACCCCAGGCACCTCAGGCCCTGCCACAGTCAGCCTTGCTGCCCTCCGTTAGGAGGCTATTGACCTCCTGAGATCCATCTTTCTAGGAAAGTCATCCATAGTGAGTGCCATCCAGGGGCTGGCTTCCCAGATGCAGCAATGCAATGCCTTCCTGGAGGGCATTCACGGTGGCTTGGTGGCCCTACAGAGATCATTTCAGGCTTTAGTCTCTTCACTGATGGCAGCCAGTGTGTTATAATCACGTCCGGAGACACCGAGGTATCGTTTTATGTCGTCTTTATTATTAAATAATTACTTGACGAAGAGCGCAGAAACCACGTCTGATCTCCGGCTTCATCTCTCTCCAACTCCCGTACTGCCTCGCTCGAGCCACCGACGCGACCGAGGCAGTCCGGGTTCGCACGCAGCAGCGCACGCCGAACCTGAGCATAACATATTATCTCCTTTTTTTTTCTATTGAACAAAAAGAACAACTTACATACATAAGAAGGAAATACATAACAGCATTGGACAATCTATGCATTACATAACATTTTACAATCAGATCAGCGTGACCATGAGATAAAAAACTTAAAACATACTTGCTACATACTATGATGTTCCCTGAGTTTGATCGGAACCCGTTTCTCACGGACAGACCTCCTCAAGGTTTCAGGTCCTAACAAATGATTGTCTAACAAATGATTGTCTAGCACCCTGCGTTCTTGATGAATACCCTCTGACCCAGAGGTGTCACTTCCACCCACTCCACAGTGCCCAACATTCTTAACCTTAACAACCTTCCCCATATTCCACCATTGACCACCCTCAACCATGATGGCATTTCCACATACTTTCTTTACCCTCACAGGAGAACCATAGCAGGCTTCCCCTTTCTTCACAAATGTCTGTAACTTGACACGCACCAGATCTCCAGGTTGAAATGAGAGTTTTTTTGTAGAATTCTTCAGGTCATACCTAGCTTTTACCTTTTCTTGATTTTTTTTTACTTCACCCAACACCCCGTCCTTGTCCACTGAATCAGGAATTTTACCAGAGACAGCTCTGGCTAACCATGCTGGAAACAGTCTTGAGGTACTACGTCTTCCTTTGAGCAGTTCAAAAGGAGAAATTTTTGTCACAGAATGTGGAGTGGTGCGATAGAACCACAACATCGAATTCACTGCTTCTCCCACATCCAGTTTACTTGCTTTAGCCCATTTGATACACTCCACAACTACCCTATTCATTCTCTCTACTAAACCATTGGTTTGAGGATGGTACAGAGAACTTTTCAAATGTTTCACACCAGATTCTCTCAGAAACATTTCCATGTCATGACCCACAAACTGTACACCATTATCCGAAATCAAGGTTTCCGGAAAACCTTCCCTCCAAAAAATCTCTTTGAGAAACTGAATCGCACTACCCGCAGTAGGCTTTGCAAAAAAACGCACTTCTGGCCACTTACTGTAATAGTCCATTAACACAAAAGCATAACGCATCTGGATGGGGAGAAAATTGAAAGGTCCAACCATATCGACCTCAACTTTGATCCAAGCTTTGTCCGGTAACAATATGGGTTGTAATGGAGGTTTTGCAATCCTCAACCCTTTTTCTGCACCATTACACACAACACACCCACCAACCACTCTTTCTACATCCTTGTCCATAGATGGCCACCAATAGTGAGCTCTAATACGCCTCTTAGTCATAGTGGCACCAAGATGACCCTCATGAGCACGGTCCACCAACCTTGTACGAATCTCACATGGGGGAACGCATTTATCATTCCTCAAAATGATTCCATTTTCAATTGACAATTCATCACCCACCTTGACATATGGCTGAACTTCAGGATTCACATTTCTTTCCTTAGGCCAACCATTGATTGTATGCTGCTTAACAATGGACAACACCTCATCACTGCTTTCAGCATCCCTCCATACAGTCTCAGTGCACACCTTGGACTCATCAGCATCAATTGCAGCTATGAAACAATCTTCCACATCATCCTCCAAATCAAGATTACTTTCTTCACATATAGGTAGACGAGAAAGAAAATCTGCTGTGAAATTGTCTTTCCCCGGAATATACTTGACCTGAAAGTCATACTGCAACAATTTTGTGGTGAGGCGTGCGATACGAGGAGTCGTATAATTTATTTTATCACCATTTAAAATGTAAACCAACGGTTTATGATCTGTTTGAACAAAATATTTTCTGCCCCATACATAACTCCTAAATTTTTCGTTAGCCCAATAGCATGCTAGCAACTCTTTTTCAATCACTGAATAATTCAATTCAGGATCACGTAAAACTCTAGAAGCATAACTTATGATTTTCTCTTCTTTCCCAAGACCTTGCGACAACACCGCCCCCAAACCATACCTACTAGCATCCACCGTAATCGTACACAGTTGGCTGGGGTCGTAAGGACTCAGTGGCCTGGCGTTTACCAACTCCTGCTTCACACCTTCGAAAATGGTTTTACACTCACTGTCCCATTTAAACGGAAATTTGTTTTTGAGCATATTGGACAAAACTTTCATTTTGCTAGCATAGTTGGAAATGAACTTTGAATAGTATTCACACATGCCAACAAAAGATCGTAACTCATCTTTATCTTTAGGGTTAGGGGAATCTACAATCGCCTTTACTAACCCAGGACGAGGTGTAATACCTTCCCCAGACACACAATGGCCCAAGAATTCTATTTTTTGCTTATAAAACTCACACTTTTCCTTCTTCACACAGACTCCAAAGGACTGAAAAATATTAAACACTGATCTAATCTTCTCATTGTGATCTTCTAAACCCCTTGTGTGAATCAACACATCATCCTGAAAGATCAAAATACCTTGCATACCCCCCAAAATTTTGTGCACGATGCGTTGGAACGCTGATGCCGCAGAAGCCAACCCAAATGGCATCCTGCAAAACTGGAAAGTACCAAAGGGTGAATTGAAAGCAGTGTAATGGCGCAAATCCTCATCCAGTTCAACCTGGTGATAAGCGGACGCCAGATCAATCTTTGAAAACCATACTGAGCCCCTGAGCCCTTCAAGAAGGTCACTGATCTTGGGTAAAGGATATGAGTCTACCCATATTTCCTTATTGAGACTCCTGAGATCCACACATAAACGCAGGTCTCCATTACGTTTACGGGCAACAACCGAAGGAGAAAGCCACAAACTTGACTCAATTGGCTCAATTACCCCATTCTGTTGAAGCTTGTCAAATTCAGATTTAAGATCTTCTCTTAAACTAAATGGTACTGACCTGACTTTATGTCTTACCGGAATGGCCCTATCCTTAACCTTTATTCTATGCTTGAATCATGTAATCTTCCCCACACCCTGGGCAAAAATACCAGGAAACTCATCCTCAAACGGTGTCTTGGAATCTGCACACTCCACAACCAAAACCTGCTCTTTCGTTCCAGGTTTCAGCACCATGCCAAACAAACCCTGATGATACCACCCCAAAATGTTCAAACCCTTGTAGGCCACATACATTTTACCAAAAATCTTGTGACCCTTGAACACCAAAATGTCCTCTATGTAACCTTCTAACTCAATTTTCCTGCCTTCATACGAGACCGGAGACCTATCAGGAGGGAACAACTTTCTGTCACCCCAAGTATTATGAAACAGCTCTGATGAAATCATAGTAATGCGTGCCCCAGAATCCACCAATAAGCAAAGCCTCTTATCACCAACCCAAATATCCACCATGGGATCTATGCATTGGTTATGTTCCTTGACCCCTAATACTTTATCTGTGACTACAACAATCATGTCTTGGAAGGCTTTTACAAAAGATTCTTCTCTATTTTCTTCTTCTTCCTCCCCTATGGACGTGACATTAGTTTGCTTATTACTAGTGGATTGACAGACTCTAGCAAAGTGACCGACTTTACCACATTTTCTACACATAACGTTCTTTGCAGGACAAGACTTGCCATCTTTGAAATGGGGCATGTTACCACATCTAAAACAAATGTTCGAAGATCTAAAAAAAACATTGTCACTCTTCTTCATATCAGTATTCTTTGCCACACCCCTTTTTGTAACCACGCTGACATGAAGAGGATCCGAACCCTTCACAGTAGAGCTAGAAGAAAGTTCCATCAAAGAGATCTGGGCAAGCTCCACACTCTTGGCTACTTTGATAGCTTCATCCAAAGTAGGATTTCCCATGGTGAGTAATTTCTGCTGAATATGTTTATTCGAACAATGACCGATGAACTGGTCCCTTATGAGTTGGTCTTGAAAATCCCGAAATTCACACTTGGAAGCCAGTTGTCTTAGAGCACTGACATATGCATCAACATCCTCGCTTTGAAACTGCTGACGCTTGAAGAATTTGTGCCGCAAAACTACAGACTAGGTGAAACATCAAATCTTGTGGACAATTTTTTTGTAGTCATCAAATATTCATCTAGTTCTTCTTCATCACTTTGCGGTAGCTCCGGTAAGTGTTTGAAAATCTCTCTCCCTTCATACCCCAAAGAATGCAACAGCAAACATTTCTTTCTCTCAGGACGAAAACGAGAGGCACCTATTGCACCCAGGTAGGTTTCAAAACCATCAAACCACTGTCTCCATGGAATAGGAGGAGCCCCAGGAGTTTCCAAGAACGGTGGTGGGGGATTGACAGACTGCATTACTAAAACCAGGCGTGACGTTCACAGACAATGTGTTATGACAATGTAACAATAAAGTTCAATTGGTGATCCAAATCAGTAAAGGTTCATGCAAGAAATACTTCCAAGATGGCACCTGAAATGGCCAATTCCAGTAAAAATAAGTACACGTGCTATACTTGCTGATTCACCAACCTCCGGAAGGGAACACCCAGAATAGGTCTGTTTTCTTCACAGAAATGATATGTAGGAAGAAACTGCCAATGAATAACGACCTAATCTTCTTCCGATGCACGCGTAGTAGGAAACCAGCTCGTCGCCACTTAAACGATGTTATAATCACGTCCGGAGACACCAAGGTATCGTTTTATGTCGTCTTTATTATTAAATAATTAATTGACGAAGAGCGCAGAAACCACGTGTGATCTCTGGCTTCATCTCTCTCCAACTCCCGTACTGCCTCGCTCGAACCACCGACGCGACCGAGGCAGTCCGGGTTCGGCACGCAGCAGCGCACGCCGAACCTGAGCATAACACAGTGTCCCTGTTTCTTCCAGCCCCCCTCCAAATACCACTTCCCAGTCTCCTCACCCCAAACCCATCCCACACACACATTCTGACAAGCATGCACACAACACAAAGCATCACACAATACATAAACAGACAAACACAGGCAGCACATTTCAGTCCACAAGCACTCACACAGCCAACACACAGATGCACACACAACATCACCCACTGCCTGAACTGTTTCACCCCCTCCTCCTCCCTCACAGTCACATCTGCACTCACACCTGCATGCACTGCATCAACAGCACCCTGAACCTGCCACCTGCACATCCTTGCCCACAGTCACCATAACAGCAGACCCGCAGACATGCACCCCACACACCACATGTGCAGTCACCATCACCACCATCACCACCTCATGCAGCACACCCCCCTCACTTGCAGACACTAATACAACACCATCCACACATCCTGTTTGACCTCCCCCACCCTGTCTGCCCCCTCCTAAGACTTACAAATGCTCACACTCAGAACCCCACCCTGTCTGCCCTCTCCTAAGACTCACAAATGCTCACACTCTGACCCCCAACAGCCATCCAACTCACACACGCACACTGTCCATGCACCTGCACCCAAGTCCAGCACACCTCCTCCTACAACCACTCCCTCTAACTCCACTCCCATCGCTCCTCCCACATCCCGCCCCATTGACCCTAAGAAGCTTTTCCTTTTCCAACTTGACCTCTTCCCTCCCTCCCGTCCTGACCATAAGAAGAAGCTCCCCACCCAGCCGAGTACGTCCAGCACACAGTCTGACCTTGTTCCACCCCCAAAGTTTCCAGCTGCCACTAAAGGGCACATGAGTGCGACGTCTGCCCCCCTGCCCCAAGGACACTCCTCAACCACCAAAACGGAGGGCTAAAGTTGAACCCCCTTCCAAACAAACAACCAAAACCATGGAGCCACCTCCAAAACCAAAGGCCAAGGAGACTCCTCCCAAAACAAATGCCAAGGAGACCCCTCTCAAAACAAAGGCCAAGGAGAGCCCTCCCAAAACTAAGGCTAAGGAGACCCCTCCCAAAACAAAGGCCAAGGAAGTCTCTTCCAAAACTAAGGCAAAGGAGCCCCCTCCCAAAACAAAGGCCAAGGAGTCCCCTCCCAAAACTAGGGCAGACGCCCCTCCTGAACCAGAGGCTAAGGAGCCCCCTTCAGAACCAGAGGACAAGGAGCCCACTCGAGAACCAGAGGACAAGGAGCCCCCTCCAAAACCAGAGGCCAAGGAGCCCCCTCCCAATGAGAAGTCATCCCCACCCACCCCATGTCCCCTGCCTCCTGGGGTGCCTGCCCATTTACAACATCATGCCTCTGAATAGTGGAGTACCGATGTTGCCAGGAGTCAAGTTGGGGCTTGGATTTTGCCCTGTGGACATTACAGACTTTGAACTGGCCATTGGGCCTGTATGTAAATATGTAGTTCTGTATTTTTTGGATTTGGGCTCTTCATTCAACATGATTACAGTGGTTGGAACAAAGGTATATGTCCTGGCTTTCTTTGCTCCTTGGTCCTGTTACAGTCGATTTACTCTGCAGCTGGTTCTGGGTGTGTGGTGTGTCAATATGGTGTGTGTAGTTCTTGTGTGTCTGTCACTCTTCCCTCCCTTCCTCCTTTTTGTGCTAGACAGCTGTACTCACTGTTGTCGTCTTCATCGGCATTGGTGCCCCAGAACGGCCATGGCGTGGTACAGCATCAGGAAGACTTGCAGTTCAGGTTCCATGGCGGCTGCGGACTCCTCTGTGTCCCTGGAGGTGAGTCTCACCTTTATATGATGTGTTTCCGACAGGCTTTTGGTGGGGTTGCTACCGCCCCGAAAATCCTGGTGGTGTGCTATGTCATAATATGGTGGGCGGATCCTTAAATTCTGCGTGCCTGTAGGTGGCTACCGCTGTGTTCAATGGTCATACCGCACTGGCTTTTGGAGTGGTACATTGGCTGTCTATGGGAGGGATCACTGCCATGGTCATTATTTGGTGGTCATTACCGCAGGCCTGGCGATGGTACTACCACCATCAGCGTGGCGGTCACCTGGCCGCCAAGGACATAATGAGGACCTGTGTCTTTTGCATTTGACATCATTCCAAATGACATGCCACTTTTATACCATGGACAGAGCCAGCTCAGGTCCATCATGCAGTTGAGTGGGACATTACAAGTTCTTAAACATGGCTGTGTGTCTTGGAAGCACATTAACACTAAGGGGTTATTTTCTGCATTTAATTTGACATGGAAACAACGGATGATAGCTAAGAAAGAACATGCTTAGCATTGAAAACTTAGAAAAGTTGCCTTTTACAATGGTGGAAATACCATTGGTAGCGTGGTTAATCCATGGAGTGATTAACCTGTCAATTTTCACCTTCCAATTCACTTTGTTTTTAAAACATTTTCCTGTATTCAGATTCAAACAGCTGGTAAACAATAACTTCCATGAGATGTTTCAATGGCGGCAAAGAGGTCTTTCTTAGTGGTAGTGAATGTAAGACTTATGTAAGCATTTTTTGATTTGTAAACAGGTTTCCTTGCATAAAGCTTGCAATGCTTCCATCACAAGTTTGGCTTGTCATCTCAAAAGTATTCCCATCCCTTTGATTGACCCAGTGTTTCAGTTGCTCCTGAATGGGAGTTACTTCATTCTTAGCGATCAAAGGTGCTGTGAGATGAGACCAGGTGTTTCTTATGCAATTTAGATCTCTAAAATTGTGACTTGCTGCAGAAACTTACTCCCCAACCCCTCACATCAGATAAAAGTAGCGGATATGTGGCCTCACTTTCCCATTTCTAATATAAATTTTGACAAGCTGAGCAGACTCAATCAATCAATCAGGATTTATAAAGCATGGCTAAGCACCCGATAGGGTATCCAGGCTGTTGCAGGTCCTGCAGGCTTATTCGAAGAGCCAGGTCTTGAGGGCCATTATGTTTCAAAAACCTGTGGCTCTTACATCAGCCCTTGAAACCTATGACCTCCAAGTGGCAAGACCGTCCACAGAGATACAGTCTCTCTTAAATACCAACTTTCCTAAACATCTCAGTGAATGAATAAGTTGCATCGTTAATGTGTCTAACACCCCTGGGATTGTACATTTTTTTAAGGCTGTAGATTCTGGTTTTGTCAGCAGTTTCCTGACTGTCTTTAGCATAATATCTTCAGCCATCTGGTCACTTTTGTTTAGTGTTTTTGGAGGTTTTCCATTTATATTGGCATTAATTGGTGGTATCCTGCTGTTGCTATTTTTGATTCGCAATGGCTGCTCCATGTCAACAATGACAAATGATGGATCTCCCACCAGCCAGCCTGTGCCGTGAACGCCTGATGCAGTACTTTAAAGCATCACTCTTGGAAGAGATAGCCATGAACTGGTCACTGTCATTTTGACCCATTCTCAATTATGTGCAGCCTGCCTTTCGCTGCTTGTGGTGCCCTTTTGAAACTGCATTCGAGGTATGTCTTGCCTTACAACATGTACCACCTGTGGATGTAAACCTGATGACGTTTTCCATTGTAGTGTGGTTAGTTTTACGTATACTTTGCGCATTAGCTTCAGGCTTTAGGCCTTTGTGCACTTTGCCCTGAATGTATTTTATTAATTTGCTGACAGCTTAGAGCCTCTGTGCACTTTGCTCTAAATGCTTTTTATTAGGCTTCGTACTGTTATTTTTCAAATAGCCAGTTCTACGGTGTTGTTTTTTTATTCATATCACACTGTTTTGCCTACTTCAGCACTGGAGTTCTTCATAACATATTCACTCTGTGCTTCAGTCAAGGATACAGTCTGGTACATTGCCGATAGACGTGGTAGGAGTTTAGATTTGGCATTCCTGCGTAGGGACTTTTGTGATCACGATGACATGTTAGTTATAAAATCACTTCCTTGTCCCAATACATGCAAGAGGGAGATTCCGACCAGAGACCCACAACTAGACGCTGACTGCCTCGTTGCAGATGCTGAACCAGATCACAGGCCTTTGCTCAGGTATGAGGGCTTATGTCTCCCCAGTGATTCAGAAAGGCAAGCTAGAAGCTTAACATGCTGTGCTCTAAATAGAACAAGCAGAGGGAGAGTAGAAACTGTTAGGCAATATGATAGCTTTGTTCTTATGTTTTACTCTCCTGGTGACTATTTCAATCCTACTATGTTGTATTGTTCTGGTTATTGCGGCTCACGCCTTATTATCTAAAATACAGTTGTTTTATTAAAACATTATATAAAACTTATACTGTCTTTGTCATTTGTATATGAGACCATATTGTAAATGAGAGAGTTGGTTTGGATCTGAGTGACCACGACTTCCCTGAGAAGTACCAAAGATGTCATGCGCTCGGCTGCCTAATCATTTCTTCCCCATGGGAGAAATGAGGCACTGCTAGTTAGCTGGAGCAAAAAACGGATTTAGGGTGACAGAGTTCTTTACAAGTGGGTCAGACTCAGTCCCCCACACCGATATAGATCCTGCTGCCTAGAAATCCAGTAGTCTCATTTAGGATAATGAGAGCCAACGCGACATGGCGCCGCCAACGATTGGTCTGGCTCTAATGTTTAGGTCCGACTGACTCTCTCGGTCTCATATATATTTTGGCTCCTCGGTTCCGTACGGGATAGGTACGTCCTATTGCTTAGTGGTTGGTTGTTCAAGCTTGAACTTTGAAAGGAAAAAGCCCGATATTGGTGTGCCTTCTCTGACCTAGAGCTATTTTTCACAAATGGCGAATACTAATGTAGTGAATATAGCAATCAATATGCGTCACCCGCTCACAGGACATCTGATAGCACATGGATTGACAGTCCAGGGGGGTCCAGTCACTTTTGTGGTGGATGCCCATGCAGCCTATAGGACAGAACTTTTTTATTCTTGGGTCGTATTTCCAGCAGCTGATGGGGGTACAAATACTTTTCACGAATACACTGTTGCGAATGTCCCTGGACAATACAGGGCTTACGCTTACTTAGAGATACCTCTATCTTATCAAGAACACCATAATTGGCTTGATGGCGCCCTCCCACATACAGTAGCACAAGTGAGGTTAGGTCCGTTGAGTAATGATGGTCCGACCTGGCCTTTATTGGCTACTTACACACCATATCCTGCGGTTGCAAATTTGGCAGTGGCTGATGTGCGTCGTTTATATATAGACTTAGCAACAATATACAGAAGACTGGTTCAGTTTGTGATGCAGACATTAAATACTAATGCAGCGCATGCTGCTCCGGCGCACCCACAAGCAGTGGTTCCGGGAATCAATCCGGCCACTGTACACTCAGTTATGGGCAAGGTACCGGCTAAACGTGAGGAGACTCAATTTTGGCTGGCGCAAAAAATTAATATGCTGGAAGCAGTATTTCCCCATACGGGACCTCAGGATAAACATAGAATTTTGACGATGTGTTTGCCATATGGGATGGTTCCTCCGGTGGACCTTTGTAATACTTGGGGCACGGTGTTTGCCGCGCTCTACACTACAGCACACGGTACACCGACTTTAGCTAATTTACCGGAAGTGCTTAAACAAATTCAAGATGAATATGGGGCTGCCCCTGCCTTAGATTTGGGCATGCAGTTAATGGGCAATTTTGCCACGGTTTCTTCTATTATTTTGAGTAATCTCAAGGGAGAGGCAGTAGCACTAGCAGTGCAAATGCATCTTCGGGATGTTCCGCAGATTGATCAAGAGCGGGAACTTCCGAGAATAATAGCTGAGACATATTCAAGTATTGGTCGCGATAGCCTAGGGGCTAGACCCCAGAAAGCCCAATTGCAGGGTAAAAATAATAAAGATAATGCTAAGCAACATGAGGGTACAAAAAAAAGCTGGGAAAAGAAATAGCAAAAACCTAAAAAAGATGGGGGACAGTCTCCGCAACCGGAGACCCCGCAGAATAGGTATAATCTCAGGAATAGGGATAATTTGAAGACGCCTGATAGATATCAATATACTGATACACGCCAATCTCGTTCCTTTCAGGACTCCTCAGAGAAGAGAAGTGAGAGAGGTGGGCGGTCAGAGCGGAGGACGGAGTACGTGAAAACGAGACAGGATTCACAACGCTCAGCAGAGGTTTCTGTTAAACAAGGAGAGAAAATGCTGCAACAAAAATAGCAATTTAAAAAGAAGAAAGTGGCAGCAGTCTCAGTTAGACATGCCGCTCAAGAAGAGAGTTCTCTTGACGAACAAGACATGGGCGTTAGCACTGTTAGACAGCGCGGCAGAGGTCACAATAGTTCGCCGGAGTCTTCTAGAGCATCTGGAGGTGAAAGCAACTGATGACTTCATACAAGTCGAAACGGCGGATATGCGAGTCTCTGATCCAGATAGAGTATATCAAGTGACTCTACGATTAGAAGGGGACATTGACCGCATTGTACACGCCATCTTTTGGGACCATGTGGTAAAATTATATGATGTTCTGTTGGCCGAACAGGATTGGCCACCAGACTTTGTTCGCGACTGTCCGGTTGGGGAGGATGTTATATTACCTTCCTTCTCACCACTTGTTCCGAGAGAGCTAGCGGAGTCCTATGGTAAAACATGGGCTCTAGCACAGGCTCACGCCCTATATAGAAATAACGTGGGGTGGGATAGACAATCACCTTATCATGTAATTCCAATAAAGGGCACGCCACAGCCGCATTATCCTATTAAATTTGAGGCAAGGGCATCGGTTAGAAAAATTCTTACACAATTGGAGTACCAGGGAGTACTTGAGCCCTGTGTCTCACCGATGAATAATCCCTTATTTCCGGTTGCTAAACCGGACCATTCATATAGGATAGTGGTGGATTACAGACATTTGAATAGTCACACACGCACATATGCAATACAGAATTCATATAGCGCAGCGCTTATGAACAATATAGTGCGTAAGAAATACAAAACAACGTTGGATATCTCGAATGGATTTTTCTGCCAAAATATAGCACCCGAAAGTCGGAACTATACCAGTTTCAGTGCGTTTGGCTCTCAGAATTTTTTTTGCCGTTTGCCTCAGGGGTATAAAATAGCCCAGGACTGTTTTCGGCTTGTGTGACTGAAATGCTGCACGAGTTGGACCCTGAAGCGTTATCATATGTTGATGACATATATTTGACAGACAATGAGATTCTGCAACATCTAAGGTGCGTATCGCGCATTGTTGTGGGATTTGCTGATATTGGCTATAAGTTTAATTTTAAGAAATCAAAGATTGCCTTCCTCAGCGTCATTTTCCTGGGATATGAGTTATCGAGTGAGGGCAAGAGCCTAGCGCCACATTTTTTGGAGAAATGTGCTTTATTGCAGCCTCCTAATACGGTTCGGAAGCTCCAGTCATTGTTGGGGTTTTCTGTATTTTGGCAGAACTTACATTCCTGACTATGCTACGCGTATAAAATCCTTATACAAACTAATTCGCCTGAATTTTTTGAGTAGATTTTGGACGATTGAGCATACACACATACTGCGAGAGTTACAGACTGATCTTTTAGCAGTTAAACACTTACACACACAGGACAATAAGACACATTTAGTCATCAGGGTGATACCTGGGGCTGTTGGGTTTACGTATGTCACCTTTAATGAGGGTGAGACAGTCCCGATTGCATACAAGTCCCACTTGTATTCTGCTGCAGAACAACGATTTGCACAGACTGAGAAAATACTCACTGCAGTACAGATGGCTGTGATTAAAGAGAGACCGCTTGCCCAGGGCCAACGCATCATTGTCGTTTCCCCGATTCCGGCTTTAGAGGCTGTTACAAAAGCGAGTGTTCCTAATTCGAAAGTTTAACACCCGCGATGGATACAATGGGCTACGTCTTTGACAGCCACTGATGTAGATTACATATTTGACCCAAAACTGCAGACTCAAGAATTTCTTCAATATGAAATAGAGTACCCAGTTCCTGCTGGCACATTGCCTATTGACCAATATCAAGTGGTCATGTATACCGATGGCTCTGCGCAACCAGCGGTTGGGACTAAACAACAGTATTCTGCTGCATGTGCGGTGGTGAGTGGCACTATGGAGGGGGAAGTGTTCTTCCCCCGACATACTTATACTAAAAATTTGAGAGATTGCACGGCGCAGCTGGCTGAGCTCACAGCTCTATTGTTAGCGTTGGAGCACGCGGATCCGGCGATTTTGACCTTGCTGGTCTGTGACTCCTACTACTGTGTTCAGTCTTTCAATGAATATCTGCACTATTGGAAGTTGAATGGGTTCAGAGATTCTAAAGGCAACACCATTAAACATAAATTGTTGTGGGGTAAGGTTGCGGATCTGAAAGAAACGCTTCCTAAGGTCCATGTTGTGCATACACTTGGACACCAGCGCGTTGGAACACATGTTGCTGGGAATACTTTGGCTGATGAAGCCGCAAAGTCGGCAGTGACTGTCGCCACTGTGGCCGCAGTGACTCGTTCGTGTTCCAAACCAGACACAGAGATTTCGGCTGCCATAAAAGCTACGGCTGATGGCACGCCGTTTCCTAAAGGATTTCCTTCTAAATATGGTTACTGCTTGAGTAGTGCGCTAAATGCTGTTGTTAATATTCCAGGCATTGGTGTACGTGAACTACCCAATAGAATTGAGAGCCCTCGATTAATTTCTGCAGCACATGAGGGGGTGGCATCTGCACATGCTGGTGTGGCTGCCACGATTTCACTTTTACAGGCTCGTTACTGGTGGCCTGGTCTCTATAAAGAGACGAAGCAGTATGTCCTTTGTTGTGACGTCTGTCAACAAATTAAAGCTTCGTCGGCTAGACGCCCGCAGCAGACGCCCCTTCTGATTTCAAACAAACTGTTACAGTGTGTGTACTTGGATCATTGTGGTCCGCTGACACCAGATAGTGCATACAAATGTATATTGGTTGCTGTAGATTCGTGCTCCAGATTTGTGTGGGTATGGCCACAACGCTCGGCTGATGCTCGGACTGTTATTAAAGATTTGCGCATCTTTGTCGATACATTTGCAGTTGCGGCTTTTCATTCGGACCAGGGCCCTGCTTTTGCCTCTAAGGCATTCAGGGACACCATGGGTTCGTTGGGGGTCCAACTCCAATTCTCGTCTCCATTTCATCCCGAGGGAAATTCTGTAGTGGAGCGTTTAAATCGTGATTTAAAGCAATCCTTAACGGCCAGAGTTATAGGTACGGGTCGTAGTTGGCTAGCCCACCTATATGGAGTACAGAGAGCACTTAATAACTTGCCTAGACGGTCACTGGGGGGTCGTACTTCATATGAGTGCCTGTTTGGAACACAAATGTATGTTCCTGATCTAGATGGTCCTGGTGTGGAGGCGGCAGTTACGCCCTTTGACATAAATGATTGTGTCACTGTTTTGCAGGATTTACAACAATTCCGTGAAGATAACTCTTCTGCAAGTGCTGCCTCCTCAGGAATTAAGGATGAGCCAGTAACACCTACTGGTTGGATTCCCAGGATTGGGGATCTAGTGCGTGAAAAGGTCGCAGTAAAGAAAGAATTTGGTCCTTCTTATCGAGCACCTGTCCCTGTGTTAGGGGTGAGCGGCACGAGAACTGTGATTTTACCGCCACTGCAAGGGTCCAAAGGAAATCGCTTTGTTTCTATTGATAATGTCAAGTTACAACATGTGGCCGATTCTGCACAGCAGACCAAGAGGGACACCCAGTAGTTCCGGCATCCCTCTCACTACTGGGGAAGAAGTCCCGCTTCAGGTGATTTACACCGACGCTGTTTCCTCTCCGAGCTTGGGGAGGGTGGAAGATGATCTTGCGATTGTTCCACAGACAGCGATTAATATGGAATATTTTGATCAAGTAGCTGTACGTTCTACTGATGTTTCTGAACATGTGTTTTATAGCGTGCCTAGGAGAGAGCCTCCATCTGCTTCTTTGTTTACAATTGCACCTTTTGCAAGAACTGCCTCTGGCTGCTTCAACAACGCTGATGAAGCAGTGTCCAGCTCTTCGTCCTCGATGTCTTCTGTCCGAGGTCCACGTAAGCTGCTGAGTTGGCTTAAACGCACATATTTTGTTTTTCCTTGGAACTATTTGTGGCTTTTTATGACTGTAATGACTCTTTTTTTATGGTTGGGATTTGTGGTAACTTTTTTTCTAGTAATACATGGTCATTTTCTTCCTGATCGATCGGACATTGAGCACGTGGAGACTGTGTTGAGACCACATTTTTCGTCTCATATGGTTCGAAGAGACTTGTCCAATGTGAACATTTCTGCAATACCGATTCCGGATGGGATTGTGTGGGATAAAGTAATGTTTGATATATATGGTCCCACTGAATTGATTCAAATACCGTATGTCCTCAAGTTATCAATGAATGATATTGTTATACCAGGCATTGTTTCTGATGATTGGGATGTGAAGACAGTAGATTCTATGCTAACGGATTTGCAATATTATACTGTCTATGACGATGAAGATGCTTACCAATTTAGAGATAATCATGGTGACATGTTTTGCTACAACTATTATGGACACCACTTTATTCATAAAGCTAGTAGCCCTAAGTCCATATTTAATTATGTGCAATGGGAACATTGCTCGACTCCTCCACAAGGGAGTTCGAAAAGGTATTATGATAAATTTGCATATTTTTCTGGGCATGATCAGCGGAATGCTAAGTATTACTATTTTAAAGTTGCACCGTATTCTAATAAGCAAATTTTATTGACCGATACTAAATTACTATATTCAAATTTGTTTGTATCTAAACTTTCGGTCGAGGGGTATGAATACTGGTTAAAGGCTGTTGACTTGAAAAGTGTTTGGGGTACGAAAAATTGGCAGATGCAAGGCAGGGATACATTATTTAGAGCATGTATTATCCCTGTGCAGATGATTTTCCTCAATGACACAGTACAACAGACTAGCTGTTTGGGCTTGGCGACAATTTGAGAGTTGAATTTGCCTAGTATACCTGTCCCTTCCAAATTAAACAACTGGCAGCACTATGTGAATGCTACTTTTAGTGAATTTACACATTGGGTCCAGAATGGTACGCTTAACACTTCATCGTTACATCCGGGCGGGTGGTTATTATGGCCCATAGACACTAATGAGTGTCATCAACGTTTTGTCACCTCTTCAGGGGGGTTCAGGACTAGTAGGGCAGACCCTCGTTACATTTCACCAGAACATGCTGATATTATAACTACGTACAGCGTGGGGAAGGTTTGTCAACAATGGTTGAAGTCATCCACGCTGGATGCAGTTAAGTCACATCTCAAGTTACTGTCTAATGGTACTGATTTACAAGATTTTTTGTCAGGTCCCAAGGTACCACGGAAGAAAAGGTTTTTATACGAAGTTTATAATGAGATTTGGAAAATTTCACAACAGGAGGCTGCAGCCCGGTTGAGGCAGATTGATCAGGAAAATCTGCTGCAGACTTTGGGGGTCATTTTGACCTTGGCGGACGGCGGAGGCCGTCCGCCAAGGTACCGCCGCTGAATGACCGCACCGCGGTCAAAAGACCGCGGCGGCCATTCAGACATTTCTTCTGGGCCGGCGGGCGCTCTCCAAAAGAGCGCCCGCCGGCCCAGAGGAAATGCCCCTGCAACGAGGACGCCGGCTCAGAATTGAGCCGGCGTAGTTGCAGGGGTGCGACGGGTGCAGTTGCACCCGTCGCGTATTTCAGTGTCTGCTTAGCAGACACTGAAATACTTTGCGGGGCCCTCTTACGGGGGCCCCTGCAGTGCCCATGCCATGGGCATGGGCACTGCAGGGGCCCCCAGGGGCCCCGCGGCACCCCCTACCTCCATCCTGTTCCTGGCGGGAGACCCGCCAGGAACAGGATGGCGGTAGGGGGTGTCAGAATCCCCATGGCTGCGGAGCGCGCTCCGCAGCCATGGAGGATTCACAAGGGCAGTGGTAAACCGGCGGGAGACCGCCGGTTTACCCTTTCTGGCCGCGGCTGAACCGCCGCGGTCAGAATGCCCTCAGGAGCACCGCCAGCCTGTTGGCGGTGCTCCCGTGGTCGGTGACCCTGGCGGTCACCGGCCGCCAGGGTCAGAATGACCCCCTTTGTCTGTTGTTGATAATGGCATGCATACCCTTTCTGACCGTGTTTACACGATTGACAGCATTGTTTCCTCTGCTATTGACATTATTAAATCGGACATGTCTTCTTTATATCATGGGCAGAGTCAGACACGGTCCATCATGCAGCTGGGTTGGACTCTTCAAACCTTGAAGGGGGGTCGCGTTCCATGGCAGCACATTCATGCCAGAGAGATCTTTATCTCCTTTAATTTGACTCGTCAACAACAGTTGATGGCTAAAAAGGAAGCGACATATGTTATGTTGAATATTGAGAAATTGAAGAAAGTGCCTTTCACGGTGGCTGAGATTCCGTCAGCTGAGTGGTTGATTCATGGGGTTATTAATTTGCCTATCTCCACTCTGCAATTTACTTCTTGTTTGAAGCACATTCCGGTGGGTAGATATGAACTATTGGGAGACAGTTACATACACGAGGTGTGGGAGCTTCCCTTTCAATACAGATGTGTTAATGGTTTGAGGGAGGTTTTTCTTAGCGGTAGCGAATGCGAAGCTTCTGTCAGCCATTCCATGGTTTGTAAACAGCTGTCCTTGCACGGAGCGTGTAACGTTTCGATTGCTAACTTAGCTTGTTATTTGAAGGGTGTTCCAGTCCCAGTTATTAAAAACACTTTCCAGGTGCTTTCTAACGGCAGTTACATTGTTCTTAACAGCGAACGCTGCTGTGGCATGCGTGCCGGAATAGTTTACGTTGTCGTTGTCAACAAGGCCGTTATGTGCTGCGGGAATGTGTTGTTTCCCCCCACTCAAATTAGGGAGGTAGCGGACATCTGGCCTCATATTGCTACTTCCAAGGTTGATTTCGACAAGTTGAGTCGGCTGAAAGTTTATTGTTTCAAAAGCATGTGGCCCTTACATCTGCTAGCGAGACCTACGCACTTCAGGTGGCAAGGTCATCGGCGGAGATACAGTCCCTTTTGAATGCTAACTTTCCAAGTCACTTCGGTGAACTTGTGGGACGTATATTTAATGCATCCAGCACTGCTGGTATTGCTCATTTTTTCAAAGCCGTTGGTGTTGGTTTCGCTCACACCTTCTCTTCCATATTCGGTTTGATACCTTCGCTATACACTCTATTTTCGGAAGAATTGTTGGGGGTTTCCCGATTACTTTGGCTTTGTTGGCTGGAGTCTTGCTATTGTTGCTATTTTTTCGCAATGGCTGTCCCGCCACGACGAGATCCTATATTGCTGCTCCCGTCAGCCCAGCTGTGTCGTGAACGCATGATGCAGCATTTTGGAGCTACACTCCTGGGCCATTTGGAGTGTGACTGGTCTCTGTCATTCAGACCGGTTTTGGATTGTGTGCAACCCGTGTTTCGGTGCCTTTGGTGCTCGTTTGAACATGCACTGGCTTTCTGTCTCTCACTGCAGCGCCCTCCAGTGGTTGATCCTGATCTGTTGATGTTCCCGATTAGGGCTCATTCCCAGACTTGTGCACTATGGTTGCGTTTGCTTCGTGAGGCGGTTTATGAGATTCCCTTCCTGGAGGAAGATGGTATTGTCTCTTTCATTGGCCCTGCACGGGGATCCGCCCTGAATGGTTTTGGGGCTTTGGAACACACCTGCTCCATGGTACTTTGTGGCATGGATCTTCCGATATTAACATATATCGAAGTGGAGGAGCTCCTACGTTCTATTGCTTCTGTCTGACAACTGGATTTTTTCTTCGGCAAAATTGACACTATATTGAATTTGGCTTTATCGTCACATGTTTCCCAAATTTATGACTTTGTTGTCTTCTTACCTTGTTGAAATATATTGTTTATATTTGTGGCATGCTTTTATGTTATTGGAACCACTTGCTACCGACAAGGGGAGGGTGTAGTGTGGTTAGTTTTACGTATACTTTGCGCATTAGCTTCAGGCTTTAGGCCTTTGTGCACTTTGCCCTGAATGTATTTTATTCATTTTCTGACAGCTTAGAGCCTCTGTGCACTTTGCTCTAAATGCTTTTTATTAGGCTTCGTACTGTTATTTTTCAAATAGCCAGTTCTACGGTGTTGAGGGAGATTCCGACCAGAGACCCACAACTAGACGCTGACTGCCTCGTTGCAGATGCTGAACCAGATCACAGGCCTTTGCTCAGGTATGAGGGCTTATGTCTCCCCAGTGATTCAGAAAGGCAAGCTAGAAGCTGAACATGCTGTGCTCTAAATAGAACAAGCAGAGGGAGAGTAGAAACTGTTAGGCAATATGATAGCTTTGTTCTTATGTTTTACTCTCCTGGTGACTATTTCAATCCTACTATGTTGTATTGTTCTGGTTATTGCGGCTCACGCCTTATTATCTAAAATACAGTTGTTTTATTAAAACATTATAGAAAACTTATACTGTCTTTGTCATTTGTATATGAGACCATATTGTAAATGAGAGAGTTGGTTTGGATCTGAGTGACCACGACTTCCCTGAGAAGTACCAAAGATGTCATGCGCTCGGCTGCCTAATCATTTCTTCCCCATGGGAGAAATGAGGCACTGCTAGTTAGCCGGAGCAAAAAACGGATTTAGGGTGACAGAGTTCTTTACAAGTGGGTCAGACTCAGTCCCCCACACCGTTATAGATCCTGCTGCCTAGAAATCCAGTAGTCTCATTTAGGATAATGAGAGCCAACGCGACACCATGAGGGTTCATAGCCGGCCTGTCCAATGAGAACACGGTCATGGTGGGACACCTTTTATGAGCTGCCCTTCGTGGATTTGCTGGCTCTTGGTGCTTCAACATCTGGCACTGCGCGAAACGCTACTTCCTCAGCCGGACCTGTGACTGAGGCAACAGAACATGTGGGCTCCTTTCACCTCTTATCTGACGAGTTAGTGGATTTATCGCCTGCTGAAGTGGGGTCCATCTCGGATTCCCTTTCTGGCGATGCACTGGGAGACCTTCTGCGAGATGATGACTATTCTTAATTTGGCTTTTGGATATTTTTTTTTAATTATCAAATTGTCCTGTTTTGAATTTGGCTGCCCATCTTGACCTTGTCTGCTTGTCAACTTGGACATTGTTTTTTATCTTCTTTATGTATATTTTTAGCCTGCTTCTAAGCAGTATTAGCATAGTTTATTTTAAGAGCCTGGACCCTGCACTCTTGTACTGACAATGGGGAGGGTGCTGTGGGTTCCATTTAGCACCTTGATTGGGCATCTATACTTTAGCTGCAGGCCTGCGCCCTGTGCCCTTTTACCAATATATACATTTTATTTGTTTATTCATTTTAACATGTTTTAGCACAGATTACTTTTCAGCAGGGTTGTTTCTATATTCTAATCTGATGCCTTTCTGTGAAAGCATTATTGTCAGTTTCTTTGCAGGAAATTCCATTATGTGCCCTGCGCAAGGCTGTCATAGGACATGATAGCTTACATAGGATTGCAGATTCAAGAGTTAGGGAGTCAGCCTTCTCACCATAGACATATTTTCACGTCAGGCCTGCTCTCAGAACACAGTATGTTTGTTATATAAACACTACAGAGGCTGAAGAAGGGTAGAGAGGACATTCCAGCCAGCCATCTTACCTTGTGTGCCACTTCGTCGACAGCTTCTATGATATTGGCCTTGTCTTTCCAGCCAGCCGCGAGGACTGCCAACAGAACAACAGGCAGACTCTTGCCTTTTTCCCCAGGTATTGGGTGAGGGGCTCCTTCCATAGACTAGAATGGACAGAAGGGCTAAGACTGCTATGCTCTCATGTTAGATGCTAGAGTGTAGGTAGGTATTCTTAGACTCATGATTATATCAGGATGTTGGGACTGTTTATATATTTTACGCTAATGATCACAATCATCACTATGTTATGCTTCATCTTCGTAATAATCACAGCTCATGCCTTTTATCATAGAATCACTTGCTTCAATAAATACATTGAAACCTATCCTGCATTTTGTTGTGTGCCTTTCCATGTGTGAGACTTGTGCAAATGAAAGAAAGGGGTAAGATCTACTCTACCACAACTTCCCTGAGAAGTCAGAGTTACATGTTTTTTGGCTGCCACAAATCTAGCTAGCTGAGAAGGTCAGGCTGACAGCTTCCAGTCGGTGTGGGACTGACTCAGTCACCCACAAGCAGTGGTGCTGACACCCCAAAACAAGCAGTCCTACCCCCATGGTAAGAGTCCTACGACATGGCACTATCAACGTTGGTCAAGCACTAACTTAACAGATCTTCCCAGTATGTTATACAGAGATGTCCGTAGTAGTAGGGAAATATCCTTCTCAGCTAAATAGGTATTACCAATCTTAGGTTGTAGGTTGTTTAAGCTTGAACCTCAAAAGGATTTCCCCAAATTGGTGTTTCTATCTCTGAACTTACTATTCTAAAATATGGCAGAGCCTCAAGGGATAGCTATTCTAGTAAATGTGAGACAACCTCTCACACAACATCTAGTAGATCATGGACTCACTGATTAGGGTGGGGACGTTAAATTTGCAGTAGAGGCTCACAATGCTTACAGAACAGAAATATTCTATTCCTGGGTCACTTTGCCAGTAGCAGTTGGAAACACATTTTTTTCCACAATTACACAATAGCAAACACACCTGTACTAAACAGAGCACATGCTTATTTAGAAATACCACTTTCTTAACAAGAACACCCAAAAAGATTTGAAGATGCCCTACCACACGTTGTGTACAACATCAGATTAGGGTCCCTTAGTAATGAAGGCCTTACATGGCCAGAACTAGCCACATATATACCACATCCCAATATAGCAAATATGCCAATAACTGATTCACACTGTTTATATAATAATTTAGTAGATATATATAGAGTCTTAATTCAATTTGCAAAGCAGACTTTAAACACCACCCCAGTGAGGGCTGCTCCAGCAGAACCACATTTGGCTACATCCGGGTTAAATCCCACGATTGTGCATTCAAAAATGGGTAAGGTACCCATCAAACATAGAGAAATTCCATTTTGGCTAGCACAAAAAATAAACACGCTGGAAGGAGTGTTTCCCCATATGGGACCCCAAGACAAACATAGAACTCTCAAAATGTGCTTGTCCTTTGAGATGGTTCCCTCAGTAGATAACTGTGCCACTTTGGGTGAAGTATTTGCTGCAATTTGCACTACTGCACATAGTACACCAACACTTGTGAATCTTCCAGAAGTGTGAAAACAAATTCAAGATGAATACAGGGCTGCCCTGGCCCTGAGTTTGGGGATACAATTAATGGCCAATTTTGCTACAGTGTCCTCAATTATATTTGGAAATTGTAAAGTGGAAGCAGGAGCATTGGCAGTACGTCAGGGGCCCTGAGACATTCCTCTACAAGAATGCAAACTGCCTAAGATAATCACCGAGACTTATACCAGTATGGGTCGGGATCGTCTGGGAGCCAGACCTGATAAAACTACAAATAGAAGGTAAATCCAGTAAGGATAATACCAATGAAGCATAAGAGGGTTCTAACCAAATGCTGGCATAAACAGAAAAATAATAAGGATAAACAAAAGCAAAGAGGAGAATCTCCGTTTTCAGAGACCTCTGAAAAATGTTACAACCTTAGAAATAGGACAACTTTAGAATTTCCTGACAAATGTTAGTATACTGATACTGGCTGATCTTGTTCCTTTCAGGGCTCACCCAACAAATGCAGTGAGAGAGGATGGGGATCAAATCACCGAAAAGAGTATGTGAAACCGAGAAAGGATTCCCAATGCTCATCAGAGACTTTGGTTAAATTTCCACAAAACCCCAATTCAAAAAGAAAAAGGTTGCAGCAATTTCGGCTAAAAATGCCACATATATTGGGAACTTTGCTGAAGAACAGGACATGGGAAGTGACCCTGCTAGACAGTGCAGCAGGGGTCACAATAGTTTGCCACAATCATCTAGAACTTCTGGATGTGACACTAACTAACAACTTCCTTGATGTTAAAACTGTGGACAGGCGCTTCTCCCCACCCGACAAGGTTTACGAACTAGAAGTTAAAATTAAGGGGGGAATTGAGTACACCATCAGAGTGCTCTTCTGGGGTCAATTAACATTAAGTTATGATATACTATTGTCAGAAAAAGATGGGCCACCTGAATTTGTCTGTACATTCCCACAAGGGGAAGATGTAATTTTGCCTTCTTTCTCAGTCCTTGTTCCAGACGCAGTAAAAGAAACTTACTCCACAGATTGGACTTTGGAGCAAGCACCAGCACTGTACCGCAACCATGTGGGGTAGGAGGGGGATTCCCCTTACCAGTAAGGTCCACCTCCCAGATTCAATCACAATATCCAATTAAACATGAGGCTAAAGCACCAGTGAAGGAAATTTTCTCACAACTTACGTACCAGGGAGTAATTGAACCCTGTGTCTCTGCTATGAATAACCTTTGTTTCCTGTAGCTAAGCATGACCATCCAAATAGAATATTCTTAGATTACAGATGCTGAAACAGTCATACACACTCATTTGGAATACAAAATTCACATATTACAACACTTATCATCAACATAGTGTGTAAATAATTACAATACAACCTAGGATATTTCCAATGGTTTAATCTGCCAAAATATAGCACTTAAAAGCAAAAATGTAAGCGCCTTCTCAGCGCTCAGCTGTCAAAGAAAATTTTGTAGGGCTCCATCAAGGGTATGTGAACAGACCAGGATTGTTTTCAGCCCGTGTAACTTCAATATTGCCAGAGATTGATCCTGAGGTATTGTCTTATATCAATGGCATCCATCTGACAAACAGAGATCTCAACACATATTGACCAGAGTGGATCGCATTTTTGGGATTTGCCACACACGACTACAAATTAAATTTCAAGAAAACCAAAACTTCTTTTCTAAGTGTCCTATTTTTAGGATATGAACTATCAATTGAGGGAAAGAGCCTGGCACCACAGTTCTGAGAGAAATGTGTACAATTACAACCACCAAATACCATCAAGAAACTAATCATTACTAGGTTTCTTCTATTTTGGTAGAACCTAAATTCCAGAATATGCACAACACATAAAACCACACAATGATTTACTTTATCCAGATTTCTCAAACAGACATTGGACACCTGAACACACGTGAATTCTCAGAGCATTACAGATAAACAGGTTTGTAGCAAAACACTTACACACACATGTGATAATAAAACAACTTTAATCATCTGGGTAATTCCAGGAACAATTGGGATCTCAACACATATTGACCAGAGTGGATCGCATATTTGGGATTCGCCACACACAGCTACAAATTCAATTTCAAGAAAACCAAAACTTCTTTTCTAAGTGTCCTATTTTTAGGATATGAACTATCAATTGAGGGAAAGAGCCTGGCACCACAGTTCTGAGAGAAATGTGTACAATTACAACCACCAAATACCATCAAGAAACTAATCATTGCTAGGTTTCTTCTATTTTGGTAGAACCTAAATTCCAGAATATGCACAACACATAAAACCACACAATGATTTATTTATCCAGATTTCTCAAACAGACATTGGACACCTGAACACACGTGAATTCTCAGAGCATTACAGATAAACAGGTTTGTAGCAAAACACTTACACACACATGTGATAATAAAACAACTTTAATCATCTGGGTAATTCCAGGAACAATTGGGATCTCAACACATATTGACCAGAGTGGATCGCATATTTGGGATTTGCCACACACAGCTACAAATTCAATTTCAAGAAAACCAAAACTTCTTTTCTAAGTGTCCTATTTTTAGGATATGAACTATCAATTGAGGGAAAGAGCCTGGAACCACAATTCTGAGAGAAATGTGTACAATTACAACCACCAAATACCATCAAGAAACTAATCATTGCTAGGTTTCTTCTATTTTGGTAAACCTAAATTCCAGAATATGCACAACACATAAAACCACACAATGATTTAATTCATCCAGATTTCTCAAACAGACAGTGGACACCTGAACAAACGTGAATTCTCAGAGCATTACAGATAAACAGGTTTGTAGCAAAACACTTACACACACATGTGACAATAAAACAACTTGAATCATCTGGGTAATTCCAGGTACCATTGGGTTCACCTATGAAATGAAAATGACATCGTACCCATAGCATATTCATCTAATTTGTACTCTAACACTGAACAGTGAGTTGCAGCCACAGAATAAATACTGACTGCTGTCCAAATGGCTGTCATATAGGAGAGAGCACTAGTCCGAGGGAAATGCATAATTGTCATTACCCTAATACCAGCCTGTGAGGCTGTTATCAAAGCAAGTGTTCAGAGCACAAAGGCATTACATCCACATTGAATTCAATAGGCTACCTCCCTGAACAATATTGAATCATCACACCGATGGTTCAGCTCAATCAGCTCTAGATATCAAACATTGATACTCCACGGTTTGCACAGCTGTTTACGGGGTAAGGAGGGATGGTCAATTCGAACCTCAAAAAACCTACACACAGACCTTATTGGACTGCACAACACAACTTTCAGCGCTTAAGACTCTAATTTTGGCACTGGAATACATAGATCCTGAACATTCAACCTTGACTGTGTACGATTCGCACTACTGTGTCCAATCCTTCAATGAATATCTTCATTACTGGCACAAAAATGGATTCAGACACTCTAAATGAAATATCATAAAATACAAATTCTTGTGGGGGAAGGTAGCAGATCTGAAAGACAAGCTGCCAAGGACTCATGTAGTGCATATAATGGGTCGCCAAAGTGTTGGAATACACGCACTTTGGCTGACAAAGCAGACAAATCTGCAGTAGCTATGGCTTCTGTAGCTGTGGGTACTCGTTCCCATACGAGGATGGATGATGAAACATTGGTTGCTGTGAAAGCTTTGGATATTGGCCAGCCCTTACCTAAAGCATATCCTGCAAAATATTCCTACCACTCAAGTGCCCAAAACATTGCCTTTGCAACAGTACCAGGGATGGGTAATCATGTGATTCCCCAACCAATACCAAAGATTAGATCTTATCAAAGCAGCAAATTAAGGGGTTCCTTCTGCATGCTCCTGTGGTGGCTACTATCTCCCTATTACAAAAATGCTATTGGTGGCCAGGTCTATACAAATAGACCAAGCCGCATGTCCTTAGTGGTGACATTTGCCAACAAATTGAAGGAGCCACTATCAAATGCCCACTGCAGGCACCCCTCTTGGTTTTCAACAAACCAATACAATGTATGAACCTGGACCATTGCGGTCACTTACAACCAGATGGTAAATACAAATATATTTTAGTTGCTGTTGATTCATGCTCCAGAATGCTATGGATGTGGCCACAATGACGGCTTTCGCTCAAAATGTTATTAAAGATTTGGAAGTCTTAATCATGACATATCCAATTGCAGCATTCCCCTCAGACCAGGGCCCTGCCTTTGTCTCCAGGGCATTCAGGGACCCCATGGCAATGATGGGTGTTGAAGTGCATTTCTTGTATCCCTATGATCCTGAGGGAAATGTGAATTACGAGTGGAAAAATTTAGATTTACAGCAATATTTAACAGCTAGATTATTAGGTTGAGAAACACGTGTCCAGAGATTTACAGCACTTGCTGCACCTACTGAGGTGAAAAACGTTAGCTTACTTTATGGATAAAAACAAACTTGTACTGCATTTATCATGATGCACTGGGGCTGACTGCATGCTGGAATGTGAGGCAGGGTGTTCCCTTTCTGATTTTTCTGTTTAAGAACGCTCCCTTGAGCCAACGAGCTGACGAGCTCTGGTTGAAGCACCTGCATGCCAGTGAGTGGTACACAAACCTGAGAGGATGTTTGGCAGCATTTCCAGCAACCTCTAAAGACAAAGCTGCTCTTTGCTGATGAAGGACTTACCCATAAAAACGTGTCCAGAGATTTACAGCACTTGCTGCACCTATTAAGGTGAAAAACGTTACTTTATGGATAAAAAATTAACTTGTACTACATTCACCATGATGCACTGGGGCTGACTGCATGCTGGAGTGTGAGGCAGGGTGCAATTTACGAATGCAGTGGATGCCATGCAAACAGCACGCAATGCCAGAACCAGCGAACTGGGTGTTGGTGATAGTGAGGAGTCCTCTAGCCTCAGCAGTCTGACAGTCCCTGTGATTGATCCAAGACGTCACAGTGCCAGACACAGTACTGCAGGTGAACCTGGTACTAGAGGTGCGAGGGATGGCACTGAGCACTCAAGTGGAGTGCGTGGACGTAAGAAGTGATGTGGAGGGCTACAGGAGACCACCTCAACATGTGTGCTAAAGTCATGCTATGATGCTAACACTTGTGATACTGTTAATAGATCATGTCTGCCCATTGTGAATAGCTATGTCCTACTGACACATTGTTTACTTTAAGTCAAGGTAATAAAGATGCTAACTACTGAAATACAAATTATTGAAGTGGATTTGTCATTACTTACATCAAAAATGGTTGCACGTGATGTCAGCACGTCTTTGCCTGCCTTCTGCTGCACTGGTCCTTTCTGCTGGTAGAAGGGGTCGTAAGGGATCATCATCTTCATCTGAGTCAGGCTCCGTGAGTTCCACTGGTATGCCCCTGGTGGTTGCTAAGTTGTGCAGGATAGCACATGTGGCCACAATTTGGCATGTTGTCTCAGGGCTGTACTGTAGTGCACCTCCACTCCTATGGATGCACCTGAAACGGCTCTTCAGCAGCCCAAAAGTGCTCTCCTCCACATTGCGTGTAGCCCTATGTGAAGCATTGTACCTCCTCTTTGCTGGGGTGGCAGGGCTCAGGTAGGGCGTTAGCCTATAGGTGCGCACTGCGTAGGCACTGTCTACTGAATGCACAGAGAGTAAAATGAGTACATTTGCTCTCTGACGATATGCTTACATCAATGCATTATTGTGAAATATCAAATTACCTAGTAGATACTCTTCCCCATACTCCCCAGCTAGCAGTCTTGTCTGTATCCCGCTGTGGCGAAAGATGTAAGAGTCATGTTTGCTCCCTGGGTATCTGGCCACGAGATCGGTAATTATGTAGGAGGCATTGCATTTCACCTGTATGTTCATGGAATGATGGTTTTTACGGTTGCGATACACATAATCGGTGGCCGATGGTGGACAGATTGCTACATGTGTCCCATCAATGGCACCTAGCACATGTGGGAACTGTGCTATCTCGTAAAAAAATTACTTTGGTTTGTTGTAATGCCAGTGGGGTGTTGAGGAATCTGATGTACAGTTGTATTCTGCTCAGCATGGCATTGAGAAATGCGTTGAAAAATCTAGAAAAGGCACTCTGTGATACCCCTCCAGCTGCTGCTATGACCCCTTGATAGCTCCCTGAGGCTAGTAGGTGCAGGGAGCATGATACCTGCACTTGTGTGGTTATGCTATTGGTCCTGCGTGCTGTGCGCTGCAGCACGGGTTGTAGCTCAGCTATCAGGTCAAGTATCATGGCTGAGCTTAACCTGTACTTATCATACATTTTCTCCTCAGTCTGGTCAAAAAGGGTTATGAACACTCTGAAAATGTGCTCCTGTCTCCTCCTCTCTCTCCTCAAACCTGAAGAGATCCTCATTCTCCTCGTCATGACGTAGAGTGCAGCCATTGTGGAAGAGGAGCTGAGGCATTCTGGGCCTCTTTATATAGGTTGCAGCTGGTTACCACCTGGCTACAGTTTGTGGTAAATTGCATGTGCAAACGTCCATTCTGTGAATAATCGCAAATTGCGATTTTTTACTACATCGCATTGCGAATCCGTTTTTGCGTGTCGCAATCTGCATCTTGCAAATAGCGGCACAATTTAGGAAATCGCTATCTGCGAATCGCTATTCAGTATCACATTTAGTGTTTCGCAAAAAATGATTCAGTAAATCCTATCGCTATTTGCGATACGCTGCTTGCGACACGCTAATTCATCTCTCATTCGCAAACATTTGCTATTTTTGCGATTTCTTATTTTCCCACTGCGAATGCGTTTCATACATCGTAAAACGCATTTCTGCATTCGCAAACGGACATTCCCACTGGTTGCGAATGCAAAAACGCTTGGTACATCTGGCCCGTTATTCCAAAACACACATTTTCAGTATTTCACATTTGAAACACGTTATTTAATTTCATTTTAGTGTCACAATTTTATTGATAATATTTACACTTCAACAATCCCTCCTCTGACGACTATATGTGTCATCACAAAATATATTTATTAATACTTAGGTCAGTTCAAAGTTTAGTCTGTCAATAATGTCTATTGTTTTTCTGCTTTCTCCATTTTTCAGTTTGTCTCAAATCATCTGCTTCTCATTTTCTCTAGTTTAATTTTTCCCTCCTCTGTCCATTTTTCATCCTTTGTCTTTTTATCAGTATGTACACTTTGTACAATCTGATCATACAGATGACACATACAACCACAATTAATAATGGTTTCAATTTCTTTCCCACAATAACTTTATTAAGATTACTCAGCCAATTTTTCACTTTTGTAACACCTTTGCCTACATTTTCCCAAACCCCTAACTCTTTCAGGTCTTTTAAATCTGAATTTGAATCTGTCAGGTTCTTAATAAAATGTTTAATTCCTTTACTATTGTCAAGAATATAGGTACAATAATGTTTCGTTTTCAGCATCCAACAGACTCCACCCTCCTTTGCTAAAAGGTTGCCTAACACAAGTCCGTTCTGCAGAACCACTGAACGGACTGCAGCCATTTCAGTATCTAATAAAATTACAGCTCCAGAAAAATCGGTTAACATGTCATTCACAATAGTACAACTTTCTAATTTTCAAAGCATTCATAACAACTCCTACAGAAGGAATAATTGTTCCAAATATATCCCCAGTTATTTCAGCATAAGTTTCTCTTTTTAATCTTGGTCTCTGCAATTCTTTCGAATTGTGTGTGTCATCTATATTGTCAAACTGGTAAATCTTTGGGAGTACAACAACCAAATAGCAAGTCCCATACCATCCTCTTGGGAGACGATAATAAGCATTTCTTCCACAGATGTAATATACCCTGGAAAAACAGGGTCCTGTCCATTCAACAAAAAGTCCCATGTACTCTTAAAAAGTTAAAAAGAATTACATGTCTGCACTCACTCGTTCCCACAAAGTTAGTATCAGTTTTGGTTTGAGGTCTGTAAATGCGTAATTTTCCTACATGCTGAAAATCCAAAGCTAGCTTTCCCTGTGTTTTAATTTCACAAAATGCGTGTCATTTTTAGATGTCCTCTTCACTAACACTTTCTCTATTTTCTCCTTTACTGCTCTTTTCCTGTCCTCAGTTTTCTAGATTTTTTCTAGATCTTTCTATTGGTGAAAGCAGGCATGTAAGGTTATTCTTGTGAGCGTAAACCATACCAAATTTTAGTGATGGCTCAAAGAAACCACCTACAATGTCAATGTTTCTTTCTTTAGCTATGTAACTCAGGTGTCGATTAATTGGAACAAAAGAAAACACCAGGTCAAGATTTTAATACAATTATTGTATGTACCCTTGGTTATAAAGTCTTGTTAGTAAAAGACCTCAACTAATTCCATATGTTAATGGCAAACTATGATAAGTAACTCCTTCTTGCATTGATGAAGGAATTTGCGTACAAACATAACATTCTCTCACATTCATCATCTCAACATATTCATACAACAAGTGATAGAAAACATTAGAAGAAAGATCTCCCTGTGAATTGTCTAAGTGTAAGTACTTCTCATCCCGGTTAAGTTAAACGTTTCTACCTTCCAAAGTGTACTAGTCTCTAAAGAATTAATGTAACTATTTTCAGGTATTTGATGAATATTCATGCTTACTATCAGAAACAAACATACTAGCACACCCACAATTTCTAAGCCAATACATATCCAATTGCAACACCTATTGTTTTTAACACTATTGCGATTGTGATCCATGGCCTATAAAGAATCAGAAATTTGAATGAAAAAGAAAAGTATTTAACTATGCAGCCAAAAAAAATCAAAAACAAAAATAATCTTAAATCTTCTTTGCAGTTATTTACAGCAGCTTTACACTTTTTTCCAGACTCTTGTCAAAATTAGTTTAGAAGCTTGTCAAAAATCAGTTTTCAAAGTCTCTTTCAGTAGATCATAGTCTATTGGACAGTGATTATCACTTGTAATATGCAATGTTTCTCTTGTTATGCTGGCAATGTACTTTTCAAATTGCAGTTCAAATACAACTTCAAGTTCGAAAACACTGAGCCGGAATTTCACGATCAAAAGAAGAGGACAAAAATGTGCTTTGCCATTCATCTGCTGTCAAATACGTCCATTCAGGAGTATCTCCAACTTGCAACTCTTTTTCTCTTTAATCTCTGATTTACGCTTATTTCTCCTTCACTCAGATCTTTGTCTGTATCTGCTCTTGCTGTTGTGCGGGCTCCTCGCTTATGGTTGACAATACATCTGGAACCCTCTTTCTTGTCTGCAGATTAGGCCACTTGTCTTCTTTCACAGCTTTCTTTGACAGTGTGGTTTGCAAAACTGGAATTACAACCCTTCTTGATTCAGCAGGATTTTGACTTTGACTTGATGTACCTTCACCACTAACTAATTCAGGAGGAGTCAAATCTGCATGACTTTGATTCAACTCAACACCCTCCTCAGATGCTTCATGAAACATTATTTGTTTTAACTGATCTTCCCACTCGTCTGCTTCTGGGATAGTCTTCCTCTTACTTAACTCTCTTGCTATATTTGCTGATGCTTGAGCAACTTCAGGTACCTCGATTTGATCTCTCAGAGGTGATTTCCCTTTGTCTCTTAGAGGAGTACTTAGATCTTTACCAGTTTGCACTGTCTCTGTTTTTGTTTCCACAGTCTTTCTTCTTGCTCCTTCAGACTGTACAATAGGTGTTGGTACTCTCAACAACTCAACTCTTCTTCATCTTCCAGAGGATAAGGCACTTTCTGAGTGTGGATGGCATGAATCCAGTTTGGAATCCCACCACACTTCACAGCAGTTGTCGTAACCAGTACTCCCTGGAAAGGTCCCCTCAACCTAGGTTCCAGACAAGTTTTCCTCACATGCTTCTTGATGACCACCCAATCACCAGGTCGAAGACAATGACACTGGTCTTGGGATGGCTGCACGGTTGCAGCTTCCACCTGGTAAGAGAAAGAACGAACCACATCAGCTAGACTTTTGCAGTAATCCAGCACCATATCATCTGTTATATTCACAAGAGCATTGGCAGGAACAGCTGGCAGTCTCGTTGCTCTACCCATGAGGATTTCATGGGGAGAAAGTCCAGTCTTTCTATCAGATGTGTTTCTCATGCTCATCCAAACCAAAGGCAATGCATCTGGCCATTTCAACTTCGTAGATGCATACCTTTTTGCAAGTTTTGCCTTCAGAGTGCCATTCATTTGTTCTACTAATCCAGATGCTTCAGGGCGATAGCTACTGTGCAGCTTCTGCTCAATGTTTAAGGCTGAACATAGCAATTCTATCACTTTGTTATTGAAGTGACTTCCTCTATCTAATTCTAAAGAGGCTGGGAACCCAAAACGAGGTATTAACTTCCTAAGTTAAAGCTTTGCTACATTGAGGCTATAATTTCTACGTGTAGGGTAAACTTCAATCCAGTGACTAATAATACAATCGCCAACACGTATCTCAGAAGACCACACAAAGGCATCTCAATGAAATCCAGATGTATTCTGTTGAATGGACCCTCTGCTCTTCCAATGTGACTCAAATGAACAACTGTTTTTTTATCTACATTTATTTGTTGACATGTAACACATCTTCAGCAACCTTTCTAAACTTCAGATTGAACCAGGACTGTTTAAATGTTTGAATCATTGCTTCTCTGTCAATGTGTGTTTGACCATGGTAATAACTTGTCATTTGTGTCAGTAGACAGTTTGTCAACATTACCTGACCCCCCATTGGACATCCACAAATCATTGTCTTTCCTTTGAATACATGTCAATTTTATCCACCTTTTCTTTTCATCTTCAGAGACATATTCTTGTACATTCTTGATTTCCTTCCAAGTATCAGTCACTGTTAACATGTAATTTGCATTTGCTTCATCATCTTTTAGGGCCAGATGTAGCAAACTTTTGCGAGTCGCAAATGGCCCGAATTGCTATTTGCGACCCCGCAAAATCGGAAATGGGATGCAAAAATCCCATTTCCGACTCGCAAAATGCGATGCGAGCCGGTACCGACTCGCAAAATTTGCGACCCCATTTTGCGACCCGCTAATAGGAAGTCGCAATTTGCCAGTCGCAAACCAAATGCAATAGCAACTCGCAAATTGCGACTACTCACAAAAAGCCCATTTTGCACGTCCAATTTACCACTAACTCAGAGCAGGTGGTAACCATTACCAAAGTATAAAAGCAGACCCAGAAGGCATCTGGGTTACTCAAGATGGCGGAGATATACCTGATAGCAGTGAGGAGGAGAGCTCACGCAGCCCAGCAGAGGAGGAGGAGGAGCCAGAGACAGGAGAAGATTTACAGAACAAGTCAGACACTCTTCCAGCAAACTGAGGAGGAAATTTATGAGAAATACAGACTTAGCAGCGCAGCTATACTAGATTTAATAGATTTACTCAAACCACAGCTAGAACGCCAGACTGTGCGTGGCTGCGCCATCCCTACGCATGTGCAAGTGCTATGCTCACTGCACCTCTTGGCCTCGGGTAGCTATCAGGGGGTCATTGCTGTGGCAGGTGGGGTATCCCAAAGTGCACTATCACGGTTCTTTAGGGCATTCCTAGATGCCATACTCACACACATGTCCCGATACATATACCTACCCAGGAATGAGGCAGAAATTAACAGCACCAAGTTGGACTTTTACCGGATTGCCAACTTTCCCCATGTCATAGGGTGTGTAGACGGGACACATATTCAAATATGCCCTCCTGCAAACCTGGAATATCTGTTCCGCAATAGGAAGTGTACCCACTCACTCAATATTCAGGTTGTGTGTGACGCCCATTATGTCATCACTGACATGGTTGCTAAGTTTCCAGGCAGTACTCATGACTCCTACATTTTTAGGCACAGTGGGATACACCAACGCCTGGAACGTGGGGAGTTTGGAGACGGATACCTCCTAGGTAGAGCTGCATACACCTTGTAGACATGCACACAGATCAATGTGCAAACCAACCATGACTTGCTAACAGTGTACGTTTTGTGCCCAACAGGTGACAGTGCATATGCACTACGGCTATGGATACTGACTCCGTACTTAACACCCAGCAATGAATGTGAGAGGCGATACAACAGTGCACATAAGAGGACCAGGAACATAATTGAAAGAACCTTCGGACTGCTGAAAGCAAGGTTCAGATGCCTCCACCGAAGTGGAGGTGCCCTCCAGTATACCCCCATAACGGCTTTCAAAATAGTTAGTCGCATGCGCTATCCTGCACAACATTTTCACCCGACGTGGGCTACCTCTCACCCCTGCAGACCCAGATTCTGAGTATGAAGAGTAAGAGCAACCACATCGCCATCATGGGGATAGGAGCATCGCAAATCAAGACAGACTGAGACGGGAACACATTGCAAACCAATACTTTGGAAGGTACGTGACAACTTCTACCATACTCACCAATAGAACAAACACTCCATGTGTTAAGTGTAACGAACAAATGATTTAATATGTGCAAAAAAACAAACTATATACAAGGAAAAACTGTGCAGGGACTTCAAAAGTCCACCTGGCATGGGACACATTGCCATCATGTGCCCCAACATCAGGGACAGTGTTTAGCTCACACCCTACGGCGTGCTCGCCCAGCCTGGCTGGTACTAGGTGGGTCAGCAGTGCTCTGCCTTGTACTCCCACTCCGTAGCACCCTGGTGTCACCAGCAGAGACACTGCTGACAGTGGAGCCCTCCTCACTGTCTTGTGGGGTGTCACCTGTACCCCTGGACACCTGCCGTGCCTCCATGAGGTCTATTGCATGGCTGATCCGGCCCAGTCCCCGTGCCACATCACCCGCAAAGTGGCCCATGTCAACCTGGAGGCTGACTGTTCTCCTAGACAGCCCAGTTGTGTTCACTGCCAGCCGTACGATAGAGGAGGCCATCCTGTCCAGCCTTTGCAGCAGCTGGCGGTCCCTTCGCCACGCACCATCACTCTGCGTTAGCAGTCCAGCCACCAGTTCGCGCATTGATAGGGCAAGGTCACCTGTGTTGTTCCCAATGACCTCCAGTTGTGAATGCACCTGCTGCATGCTGTTGGCATGGTTCCTCTCAAAGCGCTGCAAAACCCCACTAATCCTCCTTAACTGTTGGTTTTGCAGGCACTGACCCCGTAGCAGTTGGGCCTCCATTAGTGTTGTGAAGGGAAGCCCTGACTCTGCCTGCTGCCCTGCTGTCATCATCCTGCGTCGCCTGCGCAGCGGTGGAGGCCCTGTGATGTCTGATGTGGCACTCTGGCTTGTACCTGGTGCAGGCTCCAAGACCACTGTTGCAACAGGTGTTGCCAGAGAGGGGATGGTGTTGGTGGTGCAGATGGGAGTGGTGGCTGGTCCTGTTGTCTCCTCTCGGGGCTGGCTGACCATTGGCACCAGGCTGCTTTGGCTGGTGGGGGTGTCTTGTGGGAGACCTGTGGGACATGGGTAAAACACTGTCAGTGTCTACTATCAGTTGACAACTTCCTAATAAACAATAGCCTGTGAAATGCCTACTTGCCTACATTGCCCATAATGCATCATTCTGGTGTTTACTACTCTGAAATGGAGCTATCTTGGTTGTACATGCCCCTGTGTACATGGTGGGTGGGGGTATGGAATTGATGGGGGTACAGGCATATCACATGGTACTCACCAGTTGATGGTCCGGGCTCAGAGGTGTCCAGTTCTCCAAATCCAGTAACAGCCTCCGGCTCCAGGGTCTCCTCAACCCTTTCCTCTAGGGGTGTGGGTGGTGGTATGGTAGAAGGTCCCCCTCCTGTGCCTCTTATCTCCCTGAGCTTTTCTGCCACCCTCTCCTTGGTCCGGGAGCGGAGGTCGTACCACCTCTTCTTTAGTTCGTCCACACTCTTGTGGCTGACCCCCAGGGAGTTTACCTTCTCCTGGATATCCTGCCAAATTCGTTTTTTTTCAGAGTCTGGCACATTGAGGGCTGCCTTGCCAAACAGCTCATCATGGTGCTGACAGCACTCATCCGTTAGAACCTCCAGCTCCTTCTCTGCAAACTTGAGCTTTCTCTTCCTGGGAGTGTCAGCCATGGTTGCTGGTACTCGGTTAGCTGTGCTGCAGTTAAAAAGGGTGTGGTCCTCCCTCCTCCCAGGTGTATTTGTAAACTTCCTGGCTGTGATGTCATTATCATGTGCCAGGAAGTGTTTTCCTGAGTGTTCTGGAGTGGTTTCTGGAGTGTTCTGCAGCACCTGCTTTCAATTTTCAGCACAGTCGCAATTTGCGACACCCACTCGCAAATTGCGAGTCCGTTTTTTGCACGGTCGCAAAAAGCGAACTCGCAAACAGCGGACTCGCTATCTGCGGTGCGACTCCGGGTGCAATTTGTCCGCGCACTTTCTACCTGCATTGCAGTTATCAACACGCAAATGGCGAGTCGCAAATTGCGAGTCGCTATTTTTTTCCTACCTACATCTGGCCCTAAGTTCTTTACATTCCTCATTAAAAGAAATGCAGTTCAATGCGCAAAACCTTGTGACTTGATCCCCATAATAATTTCCCATTGAAACAAAATCATTTGATTTCTGGTGTGCCCTGCATTTAACCACAACAGTCCTCTCAGGTAATTATAGAGCATGTAAAAAATCATGAATTCTGTCACCATTTCTGATGGATGAGCCAGAAGAGGTAATGAAACCTCTCTTTGACCACCACTGGCCAAAGTCATGGACTACTCCAAATCCATATTGACTGTCTGTGAAAATTGTAACTTTGAACTGTGCAAAAATACAGAATGCTCTAGTAAGAGCACCAATTCAGCCACTTGTGCAAAAAATACTCTCTGAAGCCAGGAAGCTTCAAGTATACCAGAAACTGTGCACACAGCATATCCAGATTTCAATGTTCCCACATTATCTCTTAAACAGGAACCATTTACTAAAACAATGTGGTCATTTTCCTCTGACCCAGTATCTTGAATATCATGTCTATGTTTCATGCACAATTCAGTAACCACCAGGCAATCATGTTCGACTTCTTTCAATTTCTCACTTTCAACATTGTCTACTGGAAGCAAAGTTGCTGGGTTAATCACTGTACACCTTGTCAAGGTAACATTTGAAGAACCTAAAATCAGAGTTTCATATTGAGTCAAACATGCATTTGTCAGGTATTGGGTCTTTGTTCTTGTGAGCAAACCTTCAACAGAGTAAGGGGCAAAAAACAGTTAAAGAATATCCCATCACAATACTCTCACATTAAGCGAGTGACAAACCAACCACTGCTCACAGGTAAAGCCAGGTAAAGCTGCTGCGACTGGATCCTAAGTAACAGAAAACCTATGCTACAGGGCAATTTACACCACCAAGTACCTGTGTAAGGACAAAAGGAGCACAAAAGTCACGCTCATGACAAAACAACATGAATGGTTTCGTGTAGTCAGGCATTCCCAAAGCTGGTGCTCTGCACAAACTTTCTCTCAGCTCAATAAAAGCTTTCATACAAGCTTCACCAAAAGGCACAGGACCAGAAATCTCTTTGTGGGTCAATCTCTGCAATGGCTTTGAAATACGGAAAAATTGGGAATCCATTGGCGACAGTAACTCACCATTCCCAAAGAAATTCTGACATCTCTTTTTGTGACTGGAGGATTCAGTTGCAAAATAGCTGTAACTCTCTCTTTTAAAAATTTCCTTGATCCTTTCACTATCTGGTGTCACAAATTTTTCCCTTCTTTCTGACAGTACTGGAATTTCACTAGCGCCTCCGGAGCATCACTTTCCATGACACTCCAATGGCACGATGCCCTGTGCCGTATTTATAAGATGGCATAAGTCACTTTTTGTGGCTTAATGCCACCTTGTAAATACAGCCCCTTCACACGCAGCTGTTTGTGTAGAAGGGGCGTGCAATGGCACACCCACAGCAACACCCATTGCATTTTGACACTGCCTCAGATTTGCGAATTTTCATAAACCCGAGGCAGCTCCAAAATATAATGCCACTCAGGGGTGGCGTTAGCAAGGTGCATCAAGGAGAAATAATTGTATTCCTCCTTGTTTTTTGTGTTTTTTTATGTGTGCTGCATTCTGCAGCACGCATCGGAAGAGCAAAATGCCAGACATGATTGCATATGTGCAGGAAGGTGTCCCTTCCTGCACATAAACAATCATTTCAAAATTACGATTTGGCACTTCTGATTATGCTGTATTCTGCAGCACACACAGAAGTGCCAAATCGCCATTAGTGATTGTTTATGTGCAGGGAGGGACACCTTCCCACACATAAACAATCAATCCCCTCAAAGCACAATGGTGCAAGGATGCCTGTGTTGGCACTTGGCAGCTCAATTTAGCGCCAGCACAGGGGACAACATGGGTGTGCCATATTCAATTAAATACGGTGCATCCCTGTGTTGTGAAAATGTAAATTTTGGTGCAGCATCGCACTCCGTCATTTTCCGTTAACCCCATTGGTGCGGGCTTCTGCCACTGGCTGAGGCCCACACAACCTCTGTGGTTCAGGTCACGACCAGTGGCTGACGCCAGGGACGCTTTTTAAAAATCCTCCGGTGCACTGGCGAATTTTATTTATTTTTTTTAACCCGGGAGGCGCAGAAGAACTTCCTCATCTCCCCCGTCCGCCACCCGCCGCTCTATGACATCAGCGCACTGTGAGGTACGCTGACATCACACTTTTTCCCCACCGGACGATCAAGGAGCAGGTGAGCATCCTCTCTCCACTCTGGTGGGAAAAAAAAAGGCCTCCCCAGATGCCAGGGAGGCATCGATGGAAAGGGGAGAGTCTCTCCTTTCCATCAATACTTTTCTCACACTGTTTCCTGGCCATGGATCACAGTGCGGCTGTGATCCATGGCCAGGAAACACCCCAGGCACCAGGAATCTTGTCTGGGGGGGTCGGCCCCCATGTAAGTGGGCTGGCTCCACCCCCGTGGCTGCACAAAATAAAAAAAAAAGATGTTGGGATTCTTTTGAGGGGTGATCACACCCCCCAGATTTTGAAATTTATGTTTAAAAAAAAAAATGTCAGGGTCGGCCCTGCCTACTAGGGCGGACCCCTGGGGGGAAATATATATAGCAAATGGTTTTCCAATATTTTTTTTTAAATGGGGGCAATTGTTTTTACACATGTGTGCTTTGCCATGGGGTCACGATCGGCCCCAGGGAAAGCACACATGTATAAAAAAGGAAGTGATGTACAAGTCTCTCTCTCTATCTATATCTATATCTATATATACATACATATATATATATATATATATAAATATGCTCCCTTGTGTCTGGACAAAGCTATACCCCTCTGAAGAGCTCTAATGAGAGCGAAACACGTGTCAGGGGTTTCTTTACTCATTCCAGGTTGGCTTGGACGGTATTTGACCAGTCCAAGGCTGTAATACTGTGCCTGAAGTGGTAAATGGCTTTTGTCATTTTACAGCTCGGCAAGGATGACACTATGTCAATCCTATGCTTAAAGATTTTGCTGTACAAATGGCAAAAGACTTTGTCACTATCTAGCTCGGCGAGGATAGCACTGTGCTATTCCTATGCTTAAAGACTTTGCTAGATAAGCAGACATTTGAGGTGAGCAAATCTAGAGTGTCGCTGGTGTTACAGGCTGCTCATTACTAGAGCAGCTCTCCACCTAAAATTGGGAACTTCCCAGAGTTCATGCGTCACTCTATCCCTGAAAGGGCCTTGGTTTGATATATATATATATATATATATATATATATATATATATATAAAACGAGAGACAAATATCTCTCTCTCTCTGTCTCTCTCTCTCTCCCTCTCTCTCTCTCTATATATATATATATATATATCTATATCTCACTTTTTAAACATTTTGTTTACATGTGTTGTTTTCCGGTAGCTACGATCATCCCCCAGGGAAACCATATATATATATAGAGATATATTTATATATGATATATATATATATATATATATATATATATATATATATATATATATATATATAGAGAGAGAGAGAGAGAGAGAGAGAGAGGAAATAGATCTGTCTTTTGTCTAGTGGCAGTTTTGACGCCATAAAATAGTGCAGATGGTTTATATCCCTGCTGCAAAGGATATACATGTATTTAGCTGAGTGGCTTAGTAAAGCCAGGCATCACCTGCACTTTAAAACAAATGAAATTTATGTGGAGGGGGGCTATGGAGATACTTTTGCTGGGTGGTACTGAGGGAATTAGAAGAGGAGTTAATGGGAGGCAGAGCACCAAAAATGACTGTCTCACTGGGTGCCACCAGTGCTAAAGGCTGTGAAGATGGGTATGTGGTAAGGTGAAGTATTAGTGTATTTTTTTTGTTTTTTTCAGTGTCTTCAGAGAATCTGCTGAATCAGAGAAGAAGCGAAGGTAAAGTGACAACATTTACTATTGGACACATCACACACACCCACAAGCAATTTTCTGACTCTATCTGCCTTCTACGTAGGATAAACCTTTAGCCAGTAGCAGAGATGGCGTCTCGTTAGATGAATGCTGCTCAAGCCATAACTCAGGTTATGGAGGATAGTCCTGAGGCAGGATCAGAGACTGAGACAGCATCTGAGGGAGAGGACAATGGGTCAGAATCTGGGAGTGATTTTTCATTCGTCAGAGTTCCATCTGACGACACCTTTTCCAGTGATTCAGAGGGAGACAATGACGACAGTTGTGCTGTCCCTTTGCAAGCACAGTCTGTGCCACGGGACAACAGCGGGTTAGCCCAACCCAGAGAGCAGGTGCATGCGGCGGCAAGCACAGAGAGAGTGCTCTCTTGGCAGCCCCTCGTTTTAGTTCAGTCCCAAAATCCACCTTTTACTGGGGTCGCTGGATGTAAAGTCGATACAGCCAACTTTTTGCCAGTCTACTATGTCCATCTATTTTGGGATGTTGACTTCCTTCAGGAAATTGTGCAGCAAACAAATTTGCATGCAGACCAATTTCTGAGGGAGCATGGAGGCACTCTAGGGCCCAGTTTTAGGGCACGTTAGTGGACTCCCACTTCGTTGGCGGAGTTGAAGATATTTTTGGGCCTTACGCTCAAAATGGTGTTAGTGCAGAAACTCACCTTTCAGTCCTACTGGACGATTCACACGGTTTGGGTAACCCCCATCTTCGCACCATACATGAGCAGAGATTGTTTTTTGCTTCTGCAAGGCATGCTGCATTTCAATGACAATTCTGCTGCATTGCCCACGGACCATCCAGACCAGGACTGGTTGTTCAAAATTTGGCCTGTCGTGGAACATTTGTGTGCCAGGTTTCCAGAGATCTATACTTCTGAAAAGAATATATCAGTCGAGGAGTCCTTGATCCTGTATAAAGGACGGATGCTATTCAGACAGTACATTGCGAGCAAAGGAGCTTGCCATGGCATAACGCTGTACATGCTGTGTGAGAGCTCTTCTGGCTTTGTATAAAGCTTGAGAGTGTATACAGAGAAGGACTCTACCCTAAACCCTGTAGGTTGCCCTCCCATGTTAGGGGTCACAGGTAGGATTGTATAGGAACATGTCCAACCACTCCTGCACAAACGTTATAACATTTATGTGGACAATTTCTATACAGGAGTAGAGCTGTTCAGTGAGCTCTACAAAGCTGGCACTGTGACCTACAGATTCCTGCAGGAGTTTGTTTGCAAGAAGCTCCAGAGATCCCAGAGTACTGTGTTGCGTTCCAATGAACTGCTCACAGTGAAGTTCTTGGATAGGCGTGCTGTATACATGCTCACTACAATTCATAATGAGAGCACTTCCCCTATCACGGTTTGGTGTCAGATGGCCGAAGTCCACAAGCCCATCTGTACACCTGATTACAATAAGTACATGGGTGGACTGGACAAGAACGACCAGGTTCTTCAACCATACAATGCTTGTCATAAAACTCACACTTGGTACAAGAAACTGTTTGTCCACCTGATCTAGATGGCAACATACAATGCGTCTGTTGTTTACCGTCAGATAACCACAGGAGACTCATGACTTTCCTTGACTTGCAGTTGTCTGCAATTGAAAGCCTCACTGCTGTTTCAGAAGCAGCCTCCACCTCATATGTTCTGGAGGATGTGGCAAGGCTGTAAGAGAAACAGTTTGCTGATCACATTCCTGAAACACCCAAAAAGGATCGTCCATGTCATCACTGTAAAGTGTGCTCGAAGCATGGAAAGCAGCAGGAGAGTAAATATTACTATCCCCAGTGCCCAACTCAACCAGGCCTCTGTGTCCCTACTTGTTTTATGTTGTATCATAGTAAAGCAAAGTTCTGGTAAATCGACTGAGGTGGAGCTGCTGTTTGGTAATCCTTTCAGTGGCTGTGAATGGATACCAAACGTCCATGGGCCACTGTAGGAAAACAGCCCAAGAATTTTACTTCATCTACTTCAGGAAATCATGGACTTCCTTATGGCCTGCTTGACACCCATATTCACCGTCAGAACATGGTACGTGTTCTGTTCAATTAATGTGCATTATAGTCCCCATACTTCACATACTAGTGGACAGAACATATGCCACATTGTCATGGAGTACCCTGTGTAGCAAAATGTGAAATGCATGACTGAATTTTTAAGTGCTTGTTAGGGAACTTATGTATGCTACACAAGGACCACCATGATTGCCAACGAGAAACAGAGTAAGTGTAATAAGTCATGTCTGAAAATGTGCAAACTCGATTTGTAGTTTCACTTTCAAAGCAAAAGTAGGAGTGTTGGTGAATGAGTCCCACAGGGTATTTGTTTGACTTTTTACTTTGGAGACCTCAGGATTTCTTCACCAGCATGTCTGCCTTAGTTTCAACAATAGATATGCTCGCTCAGATCGAGGAATAAGCCTCAAAGGCAGACTCTGACACCCCCAACTTGCATTCAGAAACTCGTATAGGTTAATTTGGCAATTATACAGGATTAGTCTGGACTCTGATGAGGACAGAGACATGAATGGGTAAGGAAAACTTATGGTAGGTGTGCCTTCTCAGGGATATTGCACAGGTAGAAGGCAGATAGTATAGGTAGTACAGATGTACATCATCTACACCCAAGGATTCAAACCCATTGGTGCCATCGCAGCACCGAAGGACAATGAAACTTATGGGTAGTGTTTGACCTGCTTTTCATGTTCATCCTCCATCAGAACTTAGTAGATGTTCAATTTGCTGAATGATAAGTGCATTATAGTCACAGCACTGCACATAATGTTGACTGGGACATATGTTACGTTCTCACGGACTACCCTGTGTGCCAAACACTACCCTTTTTCATAGCCTAAGACCTTCCCTTTAGGGAACATCGCGAGAATTCCCCAGCATGTCTGCCTTAGTTTCAAAGGTAGATATGCCCGCTCAGTTCAAGGAATCGTTTTGTATGGCATACTCGGACACCCCCAACTTGCATCCACAAACTGGAAGGAGTTGGATTTAGCACAGTGAGTGCACTAAAGGTGCATGAAAAAAACATCTTCCTCAGCCTCAGGTGGCTGTCATGGGAGTCATTAGTAAAGGCTTGTTACGCATGCCTTTAGTAATGTTAAGGAAGAAAGAGGAGGTTGCTTGACAGGTTGTAGAATGTAGTCAAACTTATTCCGTCCTGTGGCACATGAATGTGATGGGCCCATGTCTGGCTGTGGTAAGGGAATTAAGTGTAGTGATTGGTTGGATTGGGCATGTACAAAAGGGTTGTTTGTTGTGAATGAATGGTAAGTGAATGGACCATAAAGAGGTTGGTGCCTGGACGCGGCTTTGTGGCCCACCTTCAGAAGGCTTGGCTTCAATATTCAGATACTTTGATAAGTTTTCATGCTTTGAAACCATTATTTCTGGAGGTGCTAAAACCAACCAGTGTGAGTGGTGGATTAATTTTAACATACTAATACCAGGGGAGTCCAAGGGTGCAGGACTGGCGTGGCTCTCACCAGTTCCTTCGCCCAGAATCCCGTTGAAATCACAAACTTTGCTTAAAAAACACCTTTGCCTTGCATTTCAGTGAGGGGAAGTCCTGGAATCTGTAGGCAGCCACAAATTTCCTACCACCAAGCATTCCACTAAGTCTCCATAGAAAAACACTGCCTCACTTTAGTAGGTGGACAAGTGACCGCAACAGGCAAGAACCCAAAACGGATTGTGGAGAGATCAAAATTACTACCACAAAACAGTCTGGTTTTGTAAGACAGTCACCTGAGTAATTTCTCCTAGGCTCGGCAGCCATATAGGAAAACCTACCAAACCCAGACATTCCTGAAAACTAGACACCCGGGGCAGTACATGGAGGTGTGGCGTGTTTGAACTTCACAAAGATTTCTTACCCAGAATACCCTGCAAAAGTGAAATGTTGAAAAAAAACTATTTTTCCTTGCTTTTTCATCACAGAAACTACAGGAATTTCCAGGGATCCACAAAATTCCTACCACCCAGTGTTTCTCCAATTGTCCTGATAAAAACACAACCCCACTTGTGTGCCTTGCCTGGCGCCTGCGTCAGGAATGGACCGTTCCAGAGTTAACAGTAGGACTACCATTTACCCTTGTGTGATTCATTTCTGTAGCAGGTACGAGCCTACTCACATGTCACAGTGCCCTTTCCTCAGGATCTGCATGCTGCTGAACAAAAGGCCCACCTCCTGGCGTCACCAACTCAGAAAGCTATCAGAGCACAGAGTTATGATGAAGCCAGGTGGGGGGGAGGGAATTAGGGTAGGGAACTGCAGGGAGAGAGATCTGAAAAGAAACGGTTAGAACAAATATGCATATACCCATTCATAACAGTATAAACTCACCAATAGACTCTTGAATCAAGGCATCTCCGTGGTATCAGATTGAGACCCTTTGTGAATTGGGCATAGCCCCTTCTTTGAATCATGGAACAAGAACAAACTGCAACCTCTGAACCTAGAGATGGCAAGAGCTTTGGACTATGGTCATACTCTGAATATCAATCATGTAACAATTATGCGTTCATAACATAAACGTTTGATCTCAGCCTAGAAATTCTCAAAAACTTAAATATGTATCTTACATATTATGCTTCCCAAAAAAAACAATGAAACTATAATTTGCTTATCTCCAAAACATTTTCACATTTACTACTAAGGAATGAAAGTTTTACTCATTGAACTTGAAGCGCTTTGTTCGTTGGGCAGAAGCGCCTTGCATTTTGTTCATGAAGAGCTTTGATCATCATACATGAAGTGCTTTGTTCATTATGCCAGAGAGCTCTTTTACTTGCTTTGTCTGAAGCGCTACGCTCGTTATGCTAAGGGGCGCTTTACTCATGTGGCCTGAAGCGTTTTGATCCTCGTACCAAGACCGCTTTACTCATGTGGCCTGAAACGCTTTGATTGTCGTGCCAAGGGCGCTTTACTCTTGTGACCTGAAGCGCTTTGCTCGTTGTGCTAAGGGGGCGCTTTACTCATGTGGCATGAATCGCTTAGACCATCGTGCCAAGGTCGCTTTACTCGTGTGGCCTGAAACGCTTTTGATTGTCGTGCCAAGGGCGCTTTACTCGTGTGGCCTGAAGCGCTTTTGATTGTCTTGCCAAGGGCGCTTTACTCGTGTGGACTGAAGCGCTTTGATTATCTTGCCAAGGGCACTTTACTCGTGTGGACTGAAGCGCTTTGATTATCTTGCCAAGGGCGCTTTACAAGTGTGGCCTGAAGCGCTTTGCTCGTTGTGCCTAGGGGCGCTTTACTTTTGAAAGTAACTACTCCCTTCAAGATTGGGCTCATCAAGACCTTACCGCTATGAGTACGACCTACTCATATCTGAATTCACCATGGAAACAATGATACTCCAATTTGCTGCCAATCTGCCATGTGGTAAATCTGCTCTTCTTCAGAGGAACCCCACGAGGTCTGACTGCATCGAAGTCTTCAAAATAGTGAGCAATGTGCTTGGGTGTGGCTGGGCTTTATAGGCCTGCCACACCCCAAGATGGCCGCTTGTGAAGATAGCTTGATACCTGTATAATATAAGAAGTGTTAATATTAGAATGTGATGAGATAGGTGGTGACTTCATATGGAAAGTGGTGGTCTGGAGAGAGGCAGTAGGAGAGAGATAGCAGGTGAAGGAGCTGTGCTGGAGGTGCTGGATACTTAGTCATGAAAGAAAAAGATGGAATTACAACAAGGCTGGAAGACTCACCTTTACATTGGCGACGAGGTGACCGTGCAGGAGACGGATTGAGCAGAACACCTCCACTCTTGGAATTAAATATAGCTCGATAAATTGGAGGCTCAACAGAGTGTATTCAAAACATCAAAAAATAATCTCTTCAACTTTCTTCAACGAACTGTGGTGAGCAAGTTTATTATTAAGAAGGGTATCATCTAACTGTTTACAAATCTTCCATAAATCAACTACGTTGTTCGTTGATAGGTTAAGTGTTGTGTAAGTCAAATATTGCTGGAAATCTGAGCCATTATCTGGTTACTAACTAAGCGCAAATACGCCTTGTACAGAATACTTTAATTGGAGTAAGGAAAGTTTTACAACAATTTAACGCAACCAACTGAAACGAAGGCTCGCAACCTCAACGGACAGAAGTGTACATTCAAATACATGAGCGTGCTGAGTTCGGATTTAGTAATGTGCGGCTTTGATTGCACACGATCCGCACGCTCAGCTTATCCTAGGACGGTGAGCGTGCGAGTGAAACGCGCTCAGCCGAACGCGGCGCGGACTGTGAAGTGCGGCTTCCTGCCGTGAGTGAATCACGCTCAGCCGAACGCATGCATTTTAGGCACTGCCGTGTTCCACAAAATAGAAATGTTGCGGTTATAATACATTTGTACCTTAGAATATCTGCTTAAAGGACAATAAAGGATAAGATTAAGCAGAAAAGAAACACTTACCTCTCCGCGTTTCAAGTGTTGATCTCCACCATTGGGAACCTGTGGAATAAGAAAATAGAAGAAGGACTCGTAAACTATTAGTAACTGTAAGAGAAGAAGGACTAATGAAGGATATAACAAAACGAATAACATACTATGGGCCAGATGTAGCAAAGTGTTTGCGCCTCGCAAACGGCGAAAATCGCCGTTTGCGAGGCGCAAAAGCCACTTAGCCATTCAGAAATGCATTTTGCGAGTCGGCTCCGACTCGCAAAATGCATTTCCGACTCGCAAATAGGAAGGGGTGTTCCCTTCCTATTTGCGACTCGCAGTGGGATGCAATTCCATTTGCGACCGCGTACGCGGTCGCAAATGGAGTCGCAGTTACCATCCACTTCAAGTGGATGGTAACCCACTCGCAAATTGGAAGGGGTCCCCAGGGGACCCCTTCCAGTTTGTGACTGGACCCCAAATTATTTTTTCAGGGCAGGGAGTGGTCCAAGGGACCACTCCCCGCCCTGAAAAAAACCCGAAACTAAAGGTTTCGGTTATTTTGAAGTGCAGCTCGTTTTCCTGTTAGGAAAACGGGCTACACTTAAAAAAAAAAAAAACTGCTTTATTGAAAAGCAGGTCGCGAACATGGAGGTCTGCTGACGACAGCAGGCCTCTATGTTAGCGAGTGCCTATACTCGCAAGGGACTCGCAATTTGCAAGTCGCAAATTGCCAAGTTGCTACATCTGGCCCTATGTGAATTATTAGTTGGATAAAGGGCAAAGAAAGGTAAAAAGGAGTGTGGAGAAAAAGAAAGAAGAAAAAAAAAGGAATAATAATAATAATAACAGTAATAAACAAATAAGAAACAAAGACGTTTTATTGTTATTAAATAATTGAAACTATGGGCGATCAGAGCATGTCTTCACCACGACCTTTTTTACCAACTCCTGTGGAACCACCAATTCCATGGAAAACAATGGAAAAAAAATATTTACTACTTACATATTGGCAATTGGGGGTGATCGTTATAGTCCTATTAGAAGCCAAGCAATTCTCCTTCATCATTTGGGTATTGAAGGAAGAAGAATTTATGAAGACCTACCCGAAGTTTCTTTAGGTATGGGCGATGGTCAACCCACCAATGTATTTGAGATGTCCTTGAAAATGTTAGATCTACAATTTACACCTAAGACCAATTTAGTTTTGGAACGTCACAATTTTTTTTCGAGAATGCAAGGTGCCAATGAAGATATAGCATCATATGTGGCAACCTTACGTGGCCTTGCATTGTCTTGCCGTTTCGAACAGTTATCTGATTCTCTGATAAGAGACCAAATAGTAAGGTGTGCGTTCAACAAGAGGATAAGAGAGAAACTATTAATGAAAGATCCAAATCTGGAAGAAGCAATACAAATCGCTAAAAGGATGGAGCACACGGCTGTGTGGCTACAGGAAATGGATGAATGTAACAAAGAGGGGAAACAAAATGTTATTAGTGAAATCATGAATAAGAGCAAATTCTCCGTTTGAGAATAAAAAATCAACAAAGTGTCGAGAAGAGGCGGATGGGGAGAAATTCGGCTTCAGAGAAATAAAATGCTATCGGTGTGGTGCGCCTGGGCACATTTCGTCTAGCAAAATGTGTGCAGCAAGGAGCGCAATATGTCGCAATTGCGGCAAAAGAGGACATTTTGCCAAAGTTTGTAAATTTAAAGTAAATGAAGATGGTGGACGAACGGCCCAAGAAATTCAGGATGTATGTGGAAACTTGGAAGAAATAATATTAACAGTGGATGAAAATCTTTATGACTATGCGCCTAATGAGGGAATTACGTGTGTACAACAATCGAGCCACAAAGTTAGCCTGGAAAGTACGAATGTGTTAGAGAAACCACATGCTCAAGTGTTACTGAACGACATGCCAGTCAAACTATTAGTAGACTCTGGGAATCTATTCACACTTATATCAAAGGATACATATGAGGAACTGTGGAATAACGATAGAAATTAGAATTTGTTGCAATCGGATATAAAAGCTGTAGGCTATGCCGGGAAGAGGATAGAAATGATCGGCATGCGTTGGATGACAATTGTTTTCAAGGGTAGAGCGGTTAAAGGAAGCATAGATATTACAGACTATGGAACAAACTTGTTGGGCTGGTGTCACCAGAAAGATTTGGGCATAATTTTGTATCCCAATGTTAAAGAGCCTGTAATGATTATGGAGAAACAAGGAATTGATGTAGTGAAGGGAAATTTTCATCATCCCTTAATTCAAGAGCATCCGCAAGTTTTTCCGTCAAGACTGGGTATCTTGAAAGGTTTTACTCACAAGATTGTACTAAAGAGGAATGCAACACCAGTAGTCCATAAATTGCGGAACATACCGAACTTGATGAGAGAACCTTTGAAGAAGGAATCCGATATCATTGAGCCCATAGAATCCTCAGAGTGGCTTGCTCCAATTGTTGTAGGTCCAAAGGAGGCAGGAAAGATTTGTTTATGTATTGACCTCAGAGATCTGAATAAAAATATCTGGGTTGACAGACAACCTTTACCAAACATTTCTCAGATGTTATCTATAAAAGGCAAAGGGTGTATTTTTAGTGTTTTGGATATGTCATCTGCCTATCACCAGATTAATTTGCATGTGGATTCTAGACATTTGACATCCTTTGTGACGCCTTTGGGGGCTTTCTGTTACAAGAGGATGCCTTTTGGTTTAGTCTCGGCCTCTGCCGTCTTCCAGAGACTGATGGGAGAAATTTTTGGTGATATGGACAAAGTATTATGCTTTCAGGAGGACATTTTGATTGTGGGTGATAGTGAAAAAGAGCATGAATTCTTATTTGAAGAGGTACTGTCCAGGTTAGAAAAGAGAGGCTTAACCATTAAGGAGGAAAAATGTCAAATTACAAAATCTGAAGTAACATATCTGGGACACACCATTAGTTGTGATGGTATTAGTCCTAAGAAAAGCATAGTGGCCGAAATTGAGAATGCGCCTGTACCGAGCTGCAAGGATGAATTAAAGTCTTTCTTAGGTCTTGCAGAATATTGTGCCAAGTTCATAAGAAATTTTACAGAGATTGTAGAACCCTTGAGGAAACTGATGAAAAAGGGAGTAGCGTATGTGTGGAGTGAAGAGTGCAAACGTGCCTTTGAGAGTGTGAAGAAATGTATTTTAGATGCTCCCACTTTGGGTGTCTTTGAAGTAACAGCAAAAACATATGTAACTTCGGATCAAGCAATGTAGGAGTGGGAGCGGTATTGACACAACTAAAGAATGGTGATGAATATGGCTTGATACCTGTATAATATAAGAAGTGTTAATATTAGAATGTGATGAGGTAGGTGGTGACTTCATATGGAATGTGGTGGTCTGGAGAGAGGCAGTAGGAGAGAGCTAGCAGGTGAAGGAGCTGTGCTAGAGGTGCTGGATACTTAGTCATGAAATAAAAAGATGGAAATACAACAAGGCTGGAAGACTCATCTTTACACCGCTGCCTCTAGAAACCTAGGAATTGTAGTCCATTCATACAATAGCACTGATAAGTGCATCTTGTCCACCAATGTCCTGACCCTACAGCTAAATGAGCTTTACCACAGGGCAGGCGATGATGATAACCCCTTCTAGAACAAGAGGGGATGACAAGTGGTGCGCATGAAGCGCCGCAAATATGCGCAGAGGAGTTTTGGGCGGGACCTGGACCGCGCACAGCCTTATTCCTGACACCACACAAGTGAAGTACCATTTTTATCGGGAGACTTGGGGGAATGCTGGGTGGATGGAAGTTTGTGGCTCCCCTCAGATTCCAGAACTTTCCATCACCGAAATGTGAGGAAAAAGTATTGCTTTTTTCACATTTTGAGGTTTGCAAGAGATTCTGGGTAACAGATCCTCGTAAGAGCCCAACAAGTCAGCCAGAGGCTAAAATCCACAGCTAGGCACTTTGCAAAAAACAGGTAAGTTTTCTTTGGGAAAATGTGATGTGTCCATGTTGTGTTTTGGGGCATTTCCTGTCTCGGGCACGAGGCCTACCCTCACAAGTGAGGTACCATTTTCATTGGGGACTTAGGGCAATGCTGGGTCGAAGGAAATATGTGGCTCCTCTCAGATTCCTGAACTTTCTATTGCCGAAATGTGAGGAAAAAGTGATTTTTGCTGAATTTTGAGGTTTGCAAAGGATTGTGGGCAACAGAACCTGGTGAGAGCCACACAAGTCACCCCTTTCTGAATTCCTCCGGGCGTCTAGTTTAAAAGAATGTATAGGTTTGCTAGGTTTCCCTAGGTGCCAGCTGAGCTAGAGGCCAAAAACAGGTCAGTTTTCTTTGGGAAAATGTGAGGTACCATTTTTATCAGGAGACATGGGGGATCACAGAATAGAAGAACTAATATTATTACCCATTGTCTTTCTCTATATTTTATCCTTCCAAATGGAAGACAGTGTGTAATAAAGAAGTCTATTTGAGAAATGCCCTATCACTCACATGCTAGTCTGGGGACCCCCGAATTCAGAGATGTGCAAATAACCAATGCTTCTCAACACCTTATCTTGTGCCCATTTTGGAAATTATAAAGTTTCTTTGATACCTATTTTTGACTCTTTATATTTTACCAAATACATTGCTGTCTACCTGGTATACAATGAAAACCCATTGCAAGGTGCAGCTCATTTATTAGCTCTGGGTACCTAGGGTGATTGATGAACCTACAAGCCCTATACATCCCCGCAACCAGAAGAGCCCAGCAGATGTAACGGTATATTGCTTTAAAAAATCTGCCATTGCTGGGAAAAGTTATAGAAGAAAACGTGCACAGAAATGGCTCTTTTTTTACCTCAATTTCATTTTTGTTTTTTATTTTAGCTGTTGCTTTCTGTAGGAAAACCTTGAAGGATATACACAAATGACCCCTTGCTGAATTTAGAATTTTGTCTACTTTTTTAGAATTGTTTAGCCGTATGGGATCCAGCATTTGTTTCACACCCATTTCTGTCATTAACTGGAAGGAGGCTAAAAAGCACAGAAAATAGTAAAAATGTGGTATGCCCCAGTAAAATGCCAAAATTAATTTGAAAAATGTGGTTTTCTGATTCAAGTCTGACTGTTCCCTAAAGCTGGGAAGATGGTGATTTTAGCACCACAAACCCATTGTTGTTGCCATTTTCAGAGAAAAAAACACATGCTTTCTTCAGCAGCCTTTTTTCAGATTTTTCAGAAAAACAACAACATTTTAGCTGTATTTTAACTAATTTCTTGGTCTCCTACAGGGGAAGCCACAAACCCTGGGTACCTTTAGAATTCCGAAGCTGTTGGAAAAAAGGACACAAATTTGGTGTGGATAGCTTATGTGGACAAAATGTTATGAAGGCCTAAGCGCAAACTACCCCAAATAGTCAAAAAAAGGGCTCAGCACGGGGGGAGGCCAAGCATCTAAGCAGTTAAATATGGGCCTTTATGTCTATTCTTCCCCAAATGAGTCAATAAGGCAATACTATCTTGCCTGTATGCTTCCTTCGTCTTTGAAGCAATCAAAAGATCATCAACGTACTGAACTATTGCTGATTGGAAAGGCATTTCCAACGGTTCCAGATTCTTTTTCAACACCTTAATAAATATCGAAGGAGACTCTGAAAGACCTTGTGGGATTGTGCAGCAACAATATACTCAACTATAAAATTTAAAACAAAAGAGAAATTGAATATCTTCTTGAAGAGACACATAGAAAAATGCTTGTGATAGATCAACCACCGTGAACCATTCTGCATCACATGGGATATGGAGCAAAATCACTGCTGGATTCGGTACCACTGGACAACATTTAACCACTATGTCATTAATTTTTCTCAAATCTTGAACATTTCTAAATTTTACACTTGGGTTTCGCAAACCCATAATAGGAGAATTACATGGGCTGCTCAGCACTTCTTTTAGAACTCTCTGCTTCACAAAATCTGCAATTACAGGCATCACTCCTTGAATTACATCTGGTGCCATTTGTGGAAAAACTACATTAGGTTTGACTGCAACTTTAACTGGTTCAGCTCCTTTGATCAGACCAATATCTTTCCCAGAAATGTCCCAAACTTTCAATGTAAGTGTACTCTGTAAGTCAGCTGGCAAATTGTGTACTGTAAATGCAGGATAGAAACTAATCAGTGGAAATTCTTCATTAACTGTATCATATTCAATTTGCATAGATGAATCATCATCATCATCACTATTTGTCTGAATAGCATCACTTGTACAGTTAATTGAACATATTGTTTTGCACAATAGATCTCTACCCAATAAGGAAAATGAACTTGAGTCACAGACTACAAATGTATGTAATCCTTCAAAATTTGCCAATTTTAACAGGAACTGGTTCAGTAATCATGTTTGTCAGGAACTGATTTTCAGTGCCTACAATCTGCACTGTTTTCCCAAACGTGTCCCATTGGGAACTTCTGTTGAGCATGTAGCTCCTGTATTAAGTAAGAATTAGTCTTTATGGCCCATTACTTTTCCATTTACATATGGACCCTTTTGATCCACTTCTAATGAAGTTGCTTAAACACAGTCCTCTTCATCCGAACTTTCATTAATCACTTCATCACCCGTCACTTCTTCATTCGACTCATTCTCACTATGGAGTGTAAACTGTTACCATAAGATTACTTTGGTTTAACTTTTGACCTCTGTTCTGCTGAGGAAACATCATCTGCTGCTGTGATGCTATTGAAGCTTGAGGTATCTGTATTTGTTGGATTCACATCAGTATTCATATAAACAACTCCAACTCTTCTACCAATTCAACCACAACTTCTACCACTTCCCTGGTTTTGAAACAACATGTTTCCCTGCTTCTGTGGAAAACTACCCTGAATTCCTTGCATTCCTGCTTATACCGTTTTAATCTGCATTACCATTTCCTTTTCCTTCAATTTCTTCTGCTTCATTTCAATTTTGTCACTACAGTATTCAGGAAACTGTAATACTTCATCAACCGGTTTTGCTTGCCAGCAAATCAAATGACTCTTAATCATCTGACTAATTTCAGGTCTTAACCCTTCAATAGATCTGAACACAAAATGAATCATGTCTTTTAGCTCAGTTGTCTCTGTACCACTGTAATGTTTAAATGCTTGCAAAAATCTCTTAAAGTATGCATGCATTAACTCTTTTGCTTCCTGTGCTGTCCTATCGATTCTCTGACAATCAACACTTTTAGGAGAAATTCTTGTTTTCAAAAATTCAATTACTTTGTAATAGTACTTCATTACATCAGGAGATGGTGCACCTGTAACTAGATCTCGTGGAGGCTCTCTCATTGGCCAGTCAACACTCCTCTTGCATTCAGTCCATAAATCAGCTGGGACTACTATTTCTAGCAGGGTGTTTAAATCCTCCCAGGTATTTTGCAAGCTTCACAAACCTATCTGTCTGCTGGTACCATTCCACTGGTTTCTCTCTCAATCTCAGGTAGTCATTTGTAAATGACAAAATATCACTTCTGCTATAAGGGACATGTACATAATTCTCTACAGGAATTCCTCTCATTGGTAATATCTTTACTGTATTATCAGTCTGCTGCACATTAGCATTTGAATTTGCAGACTACCTTTTCTTCTCTCTTTTCTTTACCATCTGTCTTCCCATGTATCTAATGCTAGCCATATTTGAATATTCTGAATTAATTACTTAATATGAATTTTCATTCCCAGTATTCTCATATTCTCAATATCCTTTGAATTGAATTCTAATCAGTAACTTCTTCTCAATGGCTTTGATTTCTCAACATCTATCTTATATTTCTCTGCAAAATCTGCTAATGTCTGGTGTGCTAAGCATGCTCTGTTCATAACACTTTTACATATGAAGCTTAACTCATCTTCATTATATGAGTCAATACTATTTCAGTGTTCCTTCAATCATTTCATTTAATTCAAATTTAAGTCTTGCCAGCTTTAATGAATTTCCCCCTTCAACATTTGTTTTCGCTCCACTCATTTTTTTCTAACCAGTCTGTTAACTGCTGATCTGTCAAACCTTGTAATGATACATTATTATTTACATTGGACATGCCCTGTGGAGTAATACATGGAGTCTCTGGAGACATCAGAAACAAATTTAAATTCAAATCTGACTTTCCCAAATTCTGAAGAAGTCCTGTAATAACTGAAATCAATCAGTGGATCTGTTTTGTGAAAAGTCTGATTCATTGGAGACATAACTCCTGCATTAACATTGAGTCTCACCATTTCTACATTCAAATTATAAATGTTCTGTACATTACTTACATTATTTCCAGTGAAAACAATGATACAACAGGACCAATAGTAACAGGTACTGTTAATGCTTCTTGACTTGATGGAACATTCTGATTTCTCAAGTAAATTACTTCTGAATTCTAACCTGTCAACAATGAAGAATTCGACTGTGATAATGTAACAGGCATATACCTTGGCATCATCTGGACCTGCACTGGAGCCATTGAATTAGGTGTCGACTCCACCGGAACTATCATTGGTTTCTGATAAATTTGTGATATCTGAGGTGATTGCACCACTGGTACTGTCATGCTCGGTGTGGAATTTGCAACAGGAATAGTAGGATAGACTACAGGCACTCAACCTGAGTCATAGGTGTCTGAGTAACTGACTGTAATATCAGGAACATTATTTGCAACCTGCACTTGACTCTGTGTTACTGCAACTGGTACTGAAGCAGTTGGACCAGTACTAGTACCTGGACTTGCCTCCTGTACTACATATGGTGAAGGACGACTTCTCAATAACTGCATTATAAATTCATCATCATCTGAGTTATCATCATAAGTCAATGATTTCCTAGCCTCATCTCACTTTGACTATTCTTCTTGGACTTTTGTCTGACACTACTCTCTTTTTCTTATGTAACTGCAGGAAGCATTTCAATTCCCTGTAAAGTTTCAGTTCTCCAAAATTTTTGCACATTGTCCCATCTTGCCTCAAAAAACAATGGGGGTTATTACAACTTTGGAGGAGGTGTTAATCTGTCCCAAAAGTGACGGTAAAGTGACGGATATACCACCAGCCGTATTACGAGTTCCATAGGATATAATGGACTCGTAATACGGCTGGTGGTATATCCGTCACTTTACCGTCACTTTTGGGACGGATTAACACCTCCTCCAAAGTTGTAATAACCCCCTTTGTCTTCTCAACTTTTCTCATTCTCCTCCCAAATTTTAATTTATTTTGTTGTCTGGCCACTAACTCCCAAATGGCTAAAGCTTCAAACTGTGCTGGTCTCGGAGGAGGTTTTAACTCATACAGCACGCTCCTCAAATTTTCGAAAATTCTCACTTTAAAAGTTCCATAGGCAGCAAATGCTGATTTCCCTTCCTTCTCTGTAACTTTGCACCATTGTTTTAACCAAATACATGCTGCTGTATCCTTCTCTTCAACTATGATGTATGCAGGTGTGCCTTCTGGCAGGGCGATTTCTCCTACTTTTACTGGAACAAAAATATCTCCTTTGAACACACTCTTTAATGCTTTGAAAAATGTCATTTTCTCTCAAACCAGGCTTAAAACTACAATTTAATTCAAAACAGGAAATATATCTCTTAACCAGTAGCATTTCACAAATTCCACCAATACATTTGCGGCTCCTTCACACCAACTGACCTATCCCAGCGTGGTCCTAGTGACATCACACAGCAGCTGACAAAGTCTTGCGGACTCATTTCCCTCCAAACTCGATTCACACAACTAATTGCAATTATTGCGAGCATAATGAAAAAGAATCATACTAATATGTCTGATTTCTACACGTCAGGGAAATACAATCACTTTCAGAAGCCTCACAAATTTTTTATTGTGGCTTTTAGCTCTGACAACTTCTCATTCGATTTTAGCTTTTTCTGACTCACAAGTAAAATTAAACCAGCTAATTCTACCCTTTACCACGCACACTAAGAAAACTAATTGTCAACCACGCCCTATTGACCACACAAAACAGACAAATTTCACAACAAAACCAAATGTCTTCACTACACTTGTACAATACTCAGGAGTCTTAGACCACGCAGGCTCCATATACCAACAACCACGCGGGCAATTTTTCTGCAGAAAATGCCACACCCAATTGAAGTATGGTGTCTTCCCTTCATACACCCTTTGGAGTACGCACACTCCCAAACAAGTACATCGTAGTACACAAACTCGTTAATTCTCTCAAACATTACAATTCACCTGTGATTTGCTTAAGCATTGCATCCCGAACCCTAACTCAATCACAAATCACACCAGGAACACTGGGAATATCCTCAAACAAGCATTGGTAAAACTAAATTTTATTGAAACAAGCATTGCCAAAACCACATTTCAAAATTTCACATTTTCATCAAGCAATGGTAAAACCAAATATCCTGATTCTTTTTAAATTACATATAACCAATAAAAACAGGATGAACCCATCTAATGAGATGAAACCATCCTCTGCTACTAAATTTGTGGGCGAGTTCAGACTTATATTTCTTTTGATAATTTATTTGTAAGGTGACACGTATAGGGTAACCATCAATTACCCTTAGAGGTCGACACAAATCTTTGTACTCAGATAGGAGTGAGATAACATCCTAACAAACAACAACAATTAAATCAAATCAATAAACATCACTTTCAATTTGCAATCAGAAATTTATATGCACCATGACCTATGTGGCCATGAATCACCACACAAATTTAGTTAAGTTTAACAATGTATTGGCCTTTCGATTATAACTCTAAGTTCATCGAAAATCATAACAAACTCCAAGATCAAATAAAGAATAACCAGTAAATGAATAAGTGTTGGCAGGATTAGATACATTTACCTCAACACAGATGAATATCAAGCAATTAATTTAGTAATTCATTTGGGAATGACATCCTAGCTAACCTCAATTAGACATACATGTTGGGACATACATGCATAAATAGGAAAACAGATACAAATATTAATTTGGAAGAAACATCTAACTATGGTCCTAAACAAAAATAGCGGTTGAGTTTCTAAGGGAAAGAAATGTGAAAACCTGGAAAAGACAAATGCGCATTTTCTACCTGTCCTTAATGGATCGGAACAGCAAACAACAAAGTCATCATCAGCAGAGCAACTTCTGGTCTTCTTTTCAGGATAGGGTAAACAGTTCAATAATATTTGGCCTTAATGCATCTGAACTGTCAGTGGCATAAAGCTAAGGGCACAGCAGAATAAAAGTGCATGACTGAGCAGAACTCTCCGTAGACAGGAACAACAGAACTCCAAGAACAAGAAATGCAGTTACATAATCTAGGGCCAGATGTAGCAAAAATTTGCGAGTAGCAAATGGCCCGAATCGCAATTTGCGACCCCGCAAAATCAGAAATGGGATGCAAAAATCCCATTTCCGAATCGCAAATTGCGACGTGAGCCATTACCGACTCGCACATTTTGCGACCCCATTGTGCGACCCGCAAATAGGGAGACGCAATTTGCGAGTCGCAAACCATATGAAAAAGCCACTCGCAAATTGCGACTAATCGCAAAAAGCCCATTTTGCACACCCAAATTACCACTAACTCAGAGCAGGTGGTAACCAGAACCAAAGTATAAAAAGAGACCCAGAAGGCATCTGGGTTACTAAAAATGGCTGAAATATATGTGATAGCAAGGAGGAGGAGAGTCCACGCCGCACAGCAGAGGACGAGGAGGAGCCAGAGACAGGAGAGGATATACAGAACCAGGCAGACACTTTTCCAGCAAACTGAGGAGGAGATTTATGATAAATACAGACTCAGCAGTGCAGCAATATTAGAATTAATTGATCTACTCAATCCGCAGCTTCAACGACAGACTGTGCGCGGCAGCGCCATCCCCACACATGTGCAAGTGCTATGCTCACTGTACCTCTTGGCCTCGGGTAGCTATCAGGGGGTGATTGCAGTGGCAGGTGGGGTATCCCAAAGTGCACTCTCATGGCTCTTCAGATGTTTCCTAGATGCCATACTCACACACATGTCCAGATACATATACCTACCCAGGAATGAGGCAGAAATCAACAGAACCAAGTTGGAATTCTACAGAATTGCCAACTTCCCACATGTAATAGGGTGTGTAGACGGGACACATATACAAATATGCCCTCCTGCAAATCTGGAATATCTGGTCCGCAACCGGAAGTGTACCCACTCACTGAACATCCAGGTGGTATGTGATGCCCATTATGTCATCACTGACATGGTAGCCAAATTTCCAGGGAGTACACATGACTCTTACATTTTCAGGCACAGTGGGATACACCAACGCCTAGAACGTGGGGAGTTTGGAGACGGATATCTATTAGGTATTGCTACAGACACCCTGAAGCCATACACACAGGTCACTGTAGAAACCATCTATGCCCTGCTAACATTGTTAATTTTTGCCACACAGGTGACAGTGCATATGCGCTAAGACCATGGATACTTACCCCGTACCTAACACCCAGCAATGAGAATGAGAGGCAATATAACAGTGCACATAGGAGGACCAGAAATGTCATAGAGAGGACCTTTGGACTGTTAAAGGCAAGATTCCGATGCCTCCACAGAAGTGGAGGTGCGCTCCAGTATGCCCCAATAACAGCTTTCAAGATAGTGGGTGCATGCGCTATACTGCACAACATTGCCACCAGACGTGGGCTACATCTCACCCCTGAAGACCCAGATTCGGAGGATGACGAGCAAGAGCTACCACATCGCCAGCCTGGGGATAGAAGCATTGCAAATCAAGACAGACAGAGATGGGACCACATTGCACACCAATACTTTGGAAGGTACATGGTAACTGTCACCACACACACTAATGTCACACACAAAGAGCCCAGTTGTGAGGTGGATCAAACAATACTTTTTAATAAGTGAACATAATAACGAAATAACTGAACTTTTGTTAAGGGGCTGTAAATATCCACCCTCAATGAGGACACATTCACTCCATGTGCCTCATGTGTCCTGCAGTGCTTGGGCCTAACACCTCCTCCTGGGACGCCCAGCATGGCTTGTGCTAGGTGGGTCAGCAGATCCCTGACATGCACTGCCACTCTGCAAGACACGTGTGTCTGTGGCAGATGTGCTGGAGATGGTGGACCCTTCCTCACTATCCTGAGGTGTCTCAGCCGTGCCCCTAGCCACCTGTCTAGCCTCCAGCATGTCCACAGTGTGGCTAATGCGACCCAGTCCCCGAGCCACATCCCCTGCAAAGTGGCCAAAGTCCACCTGCAAGCTCACAGTACGTCGTTACAGCCCTGTGGTGTTCACTGCGAGATGGACGATGGATGCAGCCATGCGGTCCAATCTCTGTACCAGTTGGCGCTCACGGCGCCTTGCACTCTGTCTCTCTGACACCAGTTCCGTCACCAGTTGCCGTATGGATAGTGCAAGGTCACTGACATTGTCGTTCAAACGTGTGAACTGTGTGTTCACTTCTGCCAGGCCATTTGTGAAATTGTGCTCCATCCGTTGCATTGCCCCAGAAATGATTCTCAACTGCCTTGTTTGCAGGCGCTGACCAGATATGAGGGATGCCTCAGCTGCAGATATGGATGCGTCACCTATATCCTCCTGGGACACTGCTTGGACATGGAGTCTGCGTCTGCGACGCGGTGGTTCTTCAAGGTCCTGCTGTCTCACACTGTGGCTGGGACCAGGTGCTGTGTCTCTTTCCACCATGTCCACTTATTTAGCTGGAGGGAACTGTGGTGGTGTGGTGCTGGGCCCTGAAGTGGCTGCTGCAGCCTCCTGCCCTGCTTGTGGGCTGCTTTCTTCACTCTGGATGGTGTGGCTGGTGGGGGTGTCTTGTGGGAGATCTGTGGGACATAGGGAACACACTGTCAGTATCTAACATCTGTTGTATGCCTCCTAATAAACAGTTGCCTATAAGCTGACTACTGTACTACATTGCCCATAATGCACCGTTCTGGTGGTTGCTAGTCTGGAATGCAGCTGGTTTGGTTGTGCATGCTGCTGTGTACTGGGTGGGGGGGTATAGCATTTATAGGTGTACATGCATGTTTCATGGTACTCACTTTTTGATGTCCCTGGCGCTGACGTGTCCAGTACTTCCATTCCTGTCACTGCCTCAGGATCCAGGGTCTGTTCAACCAGTTCCTCCATGGCTGTGGGTGGTGGGATGGTGGATGGGCCTCCTCCTGTGCCCCTCATCTCCCTGAGGCGCTCTCACACCCTCTCCTTTGTCCTGGAGCGCAGGTCATACCACTGTTTTTTGATTTCCTCTATGCTTCTGTGGCTCATCCCTATGGCGTTGACCCTCTCATGGATGTCTTGCCAGATCCTCCTCTTTTCAGTGTCTGGGACACTCAGAGCAGCCTTTCCAAACAGCTGGTCATGGTGCTGCCAGCATTCCTCTGTCAGCACCTCAAGTTCCTTTTCAGAGAATTTCAATTTTCTCTTCCTGCCTGCACTGCCTGAGTCTTCCATTGTTGCTGCTGTTCCTCCAGGTGGTTGCTCAGCAGTTAGAAAAGGGTGTGGTCCTCCCACCTCCCAGGTGTATTTGATGACTTCCTGGCTCTGATGTCATCAGCAAGAGCCAGGAAGTGTTTTTCAAACTGTTTTGCTGCACCTGCATGCAATTTGCCGCACAGTCGCAATTTGCTATACCCACTCGCAATTTGCGAGTTCGTTTTTAGCGAGGTCGCAAAAAACCGACCTCACTAACAGCGGACTCGCAATCTGTGGAGCGACTTCATTTGCGAGTCGCAAAATGAATTTGCTTTTTTTTGTTGGATCCCATTTTGCGAGTCGGAAATTGCGAGTCGCAAAGACTCGCAATTTCCGACTCGCAATTTTTTGGCTTCCTACATCTGGCCCTTAATTCTGCTAAATTAAAGTCCAAGAAAGAAACTAGACATAATTCTATTGGTCAGTCTATGAGGTGGTTTTAGTCAGAACCAATCTTAGTTTCTCCATGTTCAAAAAGTATCCTTCTTCATTTTCTGTATTCGCCATTGGTTCATCTTTTCTCCTTACGATCACCAGTTTCCGCAGTAGAATACAAATGTTGCATATTGTACATAAGCCTATTCAGAAAGTCAGTAAGCTATTATTGAAGAACACATATTATCTCAAGAAGCCAAACAAATGTTCCCACTGTGAGCAAAGGACATGTCATAGGATGCTTAGAAAAACATTTCACGTTAGCATTTTAAACATTGCTGCTGCATTTTTCTAACACGAGGCCTTTTAAAATAAATATTAAATAGTTAGTATAAAACATTTCATATTTAAACTATTAATCTTTCAGTGCATTAATTTTCAATTTTCAGTACATTCAAGTATTAATACACAAAATACATTTCATTAGACAGTTATTTATTATTATTATGTCGGACTACGTTATGGCTGCCCCCAGAGTCGTCATGTTTTCCGAAACAAACGTTATTCTTAAACACATGTTTTCAGTATTTCATATTTTAAAGGAGATATTTCATTTAGCTTTAGGCTCACAATTGTATTAATAATGTTTACGTATTAGCAAGGAAGAGTCTTTAGGCAATCTTAGGGTGCAGGTGAATACGCCAAAACTACCAGTTAGCTGTCACCAAACATTAGTTGAGTTATGGCTTCAATATGCGGATGTAGTCAACTTTCTTTTTAATCAATCAATCAGGGAACTTGTAAAGTGCGCTACTCACCCATGAAAGTCTCAAGGCACTGAGGAGGGGTATGGGGGGGCTGCTACTGCTCGAACAGCCAAGTCTTGAGAAGTCTCCTGAAGGTAAGGAGGTCCTTGGTCTGACGCAGGAGGGTGGGAAGGGTGTTCCATGTCTTGGTGGTGAGGTACAAGAATGATCTGCCGACGGTGGTTGTTCTGTGGATGCATGGAATGGTGGTGAGGGTGAGGTCGGCAGAGCAGAGCTGTCGGGTCGGGTGTAGAAGGAGAGCTGTCTGTTGAGCTATTCTGGTCCGGTGTTGTGCAGTGCCTTGTGAGCGTGGGTGAGGAGTTTGAAGGTGATTCTCTTCTTGATGGTGAGCCAATGCAGGACTCTCAGGTGGCCTGAATATGGCAGTGGCAGGGGATGTTCAGGATGAGGCGTGCGGAGGCGTTCTGGATGCATTGCAGCCTTTTCTGGAGTTTGGCCGTGGTGACTGTTCTTCTGGTTTCCTTGGGGATCCATTTGTAGATCTTTCGGAGCATGCAAAGGGTGTTGAAGCAGGAGGAGGCTATGGTGTTCACTTGCTGGGTCATAGATAGTGAGGAGTCCAGGATGAATCCCAGGTTTGGTGCGTGGTCGATGGGTGTTGGAGCGGTTCCCAGTGTGGCAGGCCACCAGGAGTCATCCCATGCGGAAAGGGTGTCACCGAAGACACCGTAGTTGTCTTTTTAGTGAGTGAGTGGTTTCGCATGGGTATGTGTGGAATGTTTTGATTGACTTTGAGATTTTTATTCTATTGGTCTCAGGAATTGATTTTGTTTTCTTTTTTTAGGCTGGTTCTGTTATTTAGCTGTTATATCTAATCTGTATGTGTAAGCACTATATTAGGATTGCATCTTTCAGGAATTTAGAGGAATAATAAAATGAATTTTGGAATGACAATCATTGATTTAAGAGATATGTAGTATCTTATTTAAATGAGATTATCTTACTTATATCAGGTATAGTTTGTCACTTTCAGGGTGGCCCATTATGTGTTTATTCTAGTACTTTTCCCTGGACGGGCCACCTGTTTGTCTCTCAGGGGCTCTCTTGTATTATTATAGGAATTCAGTTTAAGGCAGCTGTTCTTCATCCATTTGGCGATGGCCTTCATTCCTTCGTGGAGGTTGGTCTTGGCGGTGTCCTTGGTGAGGGAGAGGATCAGCTGGGTGTCATTGGTGTATTAGATGATGTTGAGGTTGTGAGATCGGGCGATGTTAGCGAGAGGAGCCATGTAGATGTTGCAGAGGGTGGGCTGAGGGACGAACCCTGGGGTACGCCGTTGATGATTTTGGTGGCTTCAGGGCAGAATGGAGCAGAGAGTTCTGCTGATGAGAAAGGAGGTGATCCAGTTCAGCGTTCTGTCGCGGATTCCTGCATTGCTGAGGCGTGTGCGTAGGGTGTGGTGGCAGATGGTGTTGAACGTGGCTGAGAGGTCCAGAAGGATGAGGGCCGCGGTTTTGCCATTGTCCAGTATGGTTCTGATGTCATTGGTGGTGGCGATGAGGGCAGTTTTGGTGCTGTGGTGGCTGCGGAATCCGGATTGGGAAGGGTCCATAGTGCAGTTCTCCTCTAGGAAACGGGTCAGTTGGTTGTTGACAATTTTCTATATGACTTTTGCTGGGAAGGGGAGCAAGGAGATGGGCCGGAAGTTCTTGAGGTCCTTTAGGTCCGCCTTAGGTTTCTTGAGGAGGGTGTTGATCTTTGCGTGTTTCCAGCTCTCCGTGAAGGTGGCGGACTCGGAGGAACTGTTGATGATCTTCCGGAGTTGGAGTGCGATGGAGGAGCTTGCTTTGTTGAAGATGTGGTGAGGGCAGGGGTCAGATGGTGAGCCGGAGTGGATGGTGTTCATGGTTTCAATGGTATTGTTGTCGTTGACGTGGGTCGAGGAGAGCAGGAGGCTGGTGGGTTTTCAGTCTGTGGTGTTGGTGGTTGAAGGGGGGTCTGAGTGCTGAAGCTGTCATGGATGACTGCGATCTTACGGTGGAAGTATGTGGCTAGGGAGTTGCAGAGATCTTGTGATTGCGGGATGTTGTTGGTGTTGGTGTTGGAGTTGGAGAGTTCCTTCACAATGTTTAAGAGCTCCTTGTGGTTGTGTGCATTGTTGATGCGTTCTTTGAAGGCGGTTCTCTTGGTGGTTCAGGTGAGTTGATGGTGTCTGCAGATGGCGTTTTTGAAGGCTGTGTGGTTATCCAGAGTCTGATCTTGGCACCACTTCTTTTCGAGCCTTTGGCATGTTTGCTTAGATTCTTGGAGGTCGGCGGTGAACCAGAAGGCCTTTCTGTTGGTGCGTCTGTTGGAAGGATTTTTGATCGGGTGCGAGTGTTGGCACGGTCGTCGATCCATTGCGTGAAGTTGTGGGCCGCTGTGTCAGTGTCAGTAGTGTCGATGGGTGGGTTCCAGGAAAGGGTAGTGATAAGTTGGTCTTCGGTGACCTTGTTCCATCTGCGGTGTGGGATCCGTTCAGGGAGATGGTGTGTTGTGGGTTTCTCGAAAGAGAAGTGGAAGCATCGGTGGTCTGTCCAGTGGAGTTCAGTGGTGTGGCTGAAGGAGATGTGTTTGCTGGCGGAGAAAATTGGGTCGTGTGTGTCCTGCGGAGTGGGTGTGTGTCATGACGAGCTGTTTGAGGCCGAGGTTGGAGAGGTTGTCGAGCAAGGTGGTGGATTTGTTATCGTTGGTGTTCTCAAGGTGGAAGTTTATGTCCCCAAAGAGTATGTGGTCTGTGGAAGTGAGAACGTGCTGCTGATGGTGTAGGTGATGGAGACGCTGAACTGCTGTCGGGGGGTCGGGGGTCTGTAAACGAGGGTCCCTCGGAGGGTGGTATTTGGGTCGGTGTGGATCTGGAAGTCCAGGTGTTCGGCGGTGCAGAGGGTGCCTTTGTTGCTGGTCGTGATCCTGAGGGTGTTCTTGTGGACGATGACAATGCCTCCTCCTGGTTTGTTGGAGCGGTCCCTGCAGGTGATCTTGTAACCGTCCGGGATGGCTATAGCGATGTCTGGTGCTGAGGAGGGGTTCATCCAGGTCTCGGTCAGGAAGGCGACGTCTGGGGAAGCTGAGTCAAGTAGATTCCATAGTTCGATGGCGTGTTTGTGGATGGAGCAGGTGTTGAGAATGATGTATCTGAGATGGTTGCATCCTGTCTTGGTGGGTGGGTCATTGCCTTGGAGGTTAGTGAAGGTGAAACTCAGGCAGGAGAAGGGTCTGTGGGTGATCTACCGGGTAGTTTGATGGCAGGCAGGTGAGCGGCCGGTGTTGAGGGCGCAGAGGGTGTCTGAGGGTGGCCGGGTGTGGCGGTGTCGTAATGAAGACTTGTGTGGCGGTGGTGGGGGGGGCCAGAGACGGGGGTTCTGGCGCTGGGTGCGATCCAGGCGTGGATGGGCATAGATGGGCTTGCCTTTGGCACACCTTCGGCGTGCCAGATGTGCACCTCCTTTAAGTAGGGAGGGGGGAGGAGAGGACAGCTGGGAGGCGGGAGCAGGGGCGAAAACGGCACGAAAAAAGGGGGCAGGCCATGGGGGCAGCAGCGGTGGGAGAGCGGCACAAGAGGACCGAGGTGGGCAGGGCTGCGTGGGCAGCAGTGGCAGGGGAGAGAGAGAGGAGGGAAGGGCAAGAGTGAGAGAGAGAGTGGAGAGAAAAGCTAAAGTAACGCAAAAGTAAAGCAAAAGTAAAGCAAAATAAAGCAAAAGTAAAGCAGAAGTCAAAAGGGCAAAGAGGAGAGCGAACAGCAAAAAGGGGCACAGGGGGCAGGCACGGAAAAGAGAGCACACGGAGAGAGAAGCAGAGGGAAAGGAGGAGAGAGTCAGCCTAGTAGGAAAGCAGAGTTCTCCCACTAGACACCAGGGATGAGGTGCAGGCAGAAACCTGCGGGTGGAGGAGGGCCTCAAACTCCTGGCAGTATTTTTACTTTGGGTGGAGCCCTACAGACCAGTAGACTGTAAGGTCCTACACAGGAGAAACAACAAATCATGTAAATACCTGCTAATTAACTCATGACATGGGTCACCTGTGGAGAAAAGCATACTGTATCTGTAAAAATGTTGAAATTGGGCAGTTGTGTCAGGAATCTTTGGCCCTACACACAGAATACATTAAACTAGAAGATCATACAAACTAATAAATTCTAATTCCTTGCACAAAGACTTTCTAATCCTGAATCTTTGAATATGAATTTCAGAATATCCATCCTCAAACAAGATTTTGTTATTTTATATTTGTTTTAAAACGATTTCTTCCTTTTATTTCCTACTATACCCAAGTTGTGATGATACCTTAATCCTCTACAAATGTGACAATACTATACAACAATCACTCATTGGTGATTCAAAGTGGCACCGTAGCTGCATCATATCAATGAGCAGATATGCTTTCCCAGGCAGCCACTTCCTGTCATACAACATCTACTTAAACAGTGGCTACCTCCACAGATCTCAAGGGGCAGACCGGCCAGGGGGTGGTCGGGACAGTGGAAAACAATCAAATCAAAAAAATAAAAAACTTACCTGTCACACGCTGCTGGCCGCCTCGCAATTCTTCTCTGCTGATGGTATTCCAGCAGTTATTGGGACACCACATCAGGCTTCCCACTGAATTCTGCTGCTGCTCTCATGCTATACCTAGCATGAGAGCAGCACCAGGATTGGTCTGAGCAACTTGGTTCGCTGCTGAGACAGTGCACTGGAGTCCGTGCTGTTTCTCCAAACCAGCTGTGAATACACATGGGTTGGCGAAACCTAAGTGTACGGGTCTGTTTGGTCAGCCTAAGACAGCCGGCCAAACTGACATGCGCACTTATGTGCACTCACCCCAATTCTCCTCCTCTCCCTTCTCATGTCCCAGCCCTGCCCCTCCCTGCACATTCTGGCTCGGCCAGCAGCTGAAAAAAAAATCAATAATCAAATATTATTTTATTTTACAACTGCTGGCTCGTAGCCAGTGGGGCGATGCTTTTTTGCCATTGCAGAGAAGCCACCCCGTAAATAAACAATACTCTGTTTAATAAGATGGTGACAGACAGTCTATGAAAGGTTGCAGTTTGGGTCGCAAAAATGAAAGTAAAGGAAAACTGAAAAATCCACATGATAATATTAAAGCTAGGAAGAGCTCTCAAATGCCAATACAGTTTTCCATATCGTGTTATGTTGAATTTACTCTTCAAACACTAAGGGGGTCATTCTGAGTTTGGCGGGCGGCAACTTCCCCCGTCGAAAGACCGCTCCGCGGTCAAAAGACCACGGGGCCATTTCGACTTTCCCGCTGGGCCGGCGGGCGACCGCCAAAAGTGCGCCCGCCGGCCCAGCGGGAAAGGCCCTGCAACATTGAAGCCGGCTCCAAATGGAGCCGGCGGTGTTGCAGGGGTGCGACGGGTGCAGTTGCACCCGTCGCGATTTTCACTGTCTGCAAAGCAGACAGTGAAAATCCTGCTGGGGCCCTGTTAGGGGGCCCCTGCACTGCCCATGCCAGTGGCATGGGCAGTGCAGGTGCCCCCAGGGGCCCCACGACACCCGTTCCCACCATCCTGTTTCTGGCGGTTAAAACCGCCAGAAACAGGCTGGCAGGAAGGGGGTCGGAATCCCCATGGCGGCGCTGCTTGAGGATTCTCCCAGCCGGGGGAAATCCGGCGGGAAACCGCCGGACCCGGCTGGGCGACCGCGGCTTTACAGCCGCGGTCGGAATAGCAAAGGAAGCACCGCCAGCCTGTTGGCGGTGCTTCCGTGGTCGTCGACCCTGGCGGTCGATGACCGCCAGGGTCAGAATGACCCCCTAAGTTATTGGGCACACAGAGGCTATTAAAGATCAAAAGAGAAACCAAAGGGACATTAGATCATGGGCCTACTGAGAGTTTCTATGGGTGGTTATACATAAAATGTTTGCATGAATACTAGTGGTATTTGAACAATGAAAACCTAGCTCAAGACTGCAAAGCACAGTATAGGGTCAAAGGCAAGGATAACGTCAACAAGTGATTTGAAAGGTAGCTTGTTTGTGCTTTCAGGAAGTATGTATTCAACTCTTTCCTGTATTGGAGCAAGACGGAGGTGGTCCTGATGAATGCTGGGATGTTGTTCTAGATCCTGGGTGCATTGATGGAAAGGTATGTTGCCAGTCTTGTTGAGCAGGATCCGTTATCTCTTCTACGTTTTTAGTTTGAATCTGAAATGCTCCATGTCACAACCGGTAGTGAACTTCAGGGTACTGACAGTGGTAATTGCTAGAGTTATTTTTAATACAAGTTGGTTCCCAATCTTGGAAGTTTGGTGGGCCACGGGTAGAGATTTAAGCCGTGTTTAAAAATTAACAAGGACTCAGTAAAACGACTTTGTGGTGCCAACTGGGCTCTCATAGCATGACGACCAACATATTCGACCATTTGCAATGGACAGGAAGCTTGTGTACGTTTGCTATAAGATTCTGATTGGGTAACTTGCTTGAATGTGATATGGTTCTTTCCTTGGTAAATGGTTATGGTGTTTGTTTCGTCTGGTAAATTATTTACTGAAGCAGACGACTGCAGCAACCGGCTTCTCAGAAGCGAGGGTGGGATGACATTGACAGCCTACTCTGTCGTACGTTTGAGTAGATTATTTCAGGCTCGTCTGGGGGGCTCTTGAGCCAGTGGCCCACCAGAAAGTAAATAGTTTGACTTCTCTTCATAGCGATCCACTTTGAATTCTTACTGATTTTGCTTGCGTCTCTTACGATTCTGGCAGTAATGATAAGGGGTACTGCTGATCTTTAATAGAAACGGGTGCCTTGCAGTGCCCTCGAAATGGATCCCCAAGGTTTCCGCGTATAGTACATACATTATAACGTGAAGCTCCTCCTTAACTTTGCTGACGAGGAAGTCACCATTTCAGCCGGGAAATCATTTGTTAATGCCTCGTCTCTGATAACAATGAACCATAACCTGTTCTTTCCCTGCCTCTCCTACTGAAGACATATTTCATTTGCATAACATATTCCCTCGCCACCCGCCTGCGTCCTCGCGCAGTCTGGTTTTAGCCCTCTGTAAAGCAGTAGCTTTTAAAAGAAAAAAATGCTAATGGCATATTTCAAAGCAGCAATTCAGACACCCCTTAAAATGCCTTTATCCGAAGCCACTTACACATGCCTGGATTCCTCGCAGCCCTTATTATTCATTGTCAGAGGCTAGAGTGATTTGCATGCCGCGCGGCGCCTGATTGTCGCACGCTTCTGCTCGATTTCAGGACTAGAAAGGATGTGATTCGAGTGGACATTACAGAAGAATTTCAATTTAGCAGAAGCTCCTCTTCTAAGAGGTGACAATCAGTACCTTCGTATTAATTCCATGTCCTTATAAAGCACCGACGATGTTCTGCCCACCGTGCAGGAAGGATAGAACATTGGTTTTGAATAAAAGATATCACGTGTCATCAGTCTCCCGCCAAATGGCCAAGGTGACAATGATAGCCTTTCCAGCAAGCAACATCCAAGGTCGGGTTTTCTGCTGTGATGGCTCAGTCCCACACCTTTGACCCCTTCTCTGCTAGTGCCGTGCTTGCCCTTGCCTGGGGACAATAAGAAGATTAGTACAAAGTGTTAGTAAAGTAAGGGAAAAGCAAGAACTCTTTCAGGGTATATGTTTCATTAATAGGGAGAATTCTGCATTTGTACCCTGTCATTACTTGGTTGGACCAAAACTAATATTACAACCATGTTGTTGTATCTGATTGTTCGAGATCACATATGCATTTGCAAATAAGGAGGCATGCTTTAAAGAATGCAATGGGTGAGTGGATCACATCACCCAACTGAGAATCGAGGGAATATGCCACTTCAATGAGCATTCTCCATTTTCTATTTGGCGCCCTCGGTGGAACATGTGTTGGAAACTCTAACTTACCCAATTAGCCCACAAGCAATTATTCAACGGGGAAGGTGTGTGTTACTTCAGGAAGGGGTGAGCTGTTTGTGACTTTATGCCCGATGGATACTCAAGAAGCAGAACGCTCCCTGCCTTTAGCAATCCTTTATGGGAAGAAAACACATTGCTGATCTGCTTACCCGCTGCCACTGCAAAAAGCTCAAATGAGAGGGTGGTATCAAGTGAGGGAATGAAAGAGTGAGAAAAATTAGCAGAGAGCGAGAGAAGGTAAATGACTATGGGGGTCATTCTGACCCTGGCGGCCGGTGGCCGCCAGGGCCACCGACCACGGGAGCACCGTCAACAGGCTGGCGGTGCTCCCGAGGGCATTCTGACCGCGGCGGTTCAGCCGCGGTCAGAAAGGGTAAACCGGCGGTCTCCCGCCGGTTTACCACTGCCCGTTGGAATCCTCCAAGGCGGCGCAGCTTGCTGCGCCGCCGAGGGGATTCTGACACCCCCTACCGCCATCCTGTTCCTGGCAGTTCGGCCGCCAGGAACAGGATGGCGGTAGGGGGTGTCGCGGGGCCCCTGTAAGAGGGCCCGCTTGTATTTCACTGTCTGCTTAGCAGACAGTGAAATATGCGACGGGTGCAGTAGCACCCGTCGCACCTTCCTACTCCGCCGGCTCGATTACGAGCCGGCTTCATCGTGGGAAGGACGGTTTCCCCTGGGCTGGCGGGCGGCCTTTTGGAGGCCGCCCGCCAGCCCAGGGGAAACCTCAAAATACCCACCGCGGTCTTCCGACCGCAGTACGGTATTTTGGCGGCTCCCGCCGGGCGCGCGGTGACCGCGCCCGGCGGGAGTCAGAATGACCCCCTATGTGTTCAGTATCAGAGGAATAACACACCTAAGCATCGTAGTGAATGCAAGTCCATTCATTTTAAAAATTACACAATGATATTGAGATTAAAATAGTTCATCATTGATCTTAACCCATAAATTACAATTCAGCCTCATGTTCATTAAATCCCCCTAAAAGTCAAAGTGTACTTTTCAATGGTCGAAGCCTAACAGACAGCACAGCTGCCTGGTTCATTTACGACTTCTTGTGGCCATTCTGAAAGCTTCACTGAGAATACATTTTACTCATTGCTTACTGTTCGCTTTATGGTTTGTAACTTCAGTTTGCTTGGTTTCTATTTACTGGCTTTATTGGCTTTAGGCTGTGACTCTTGAATTCTCCTGTGAGCACACCTTATTTACTGAATCCATCTTAGTACTCTCTTTCTGTAAATAGGCGTTTAAAACTTCTCTTATCTTGTCACATTTGCAGTGCATTCAAAGATAGAAGACAAATGTTAGGCTCTGTTTCTTTTTTCCGAGGAAGCTTGGTGTTTTCTTTCTCTTACTTCAAAGTGAAAGAATATATGTGATAGTAGTGCTGAGCAGTCGCGGCTGGTGGGGGTTGAAGGGGACGGGGCAGGGTGGCACACGCGGGTGAGGGAATAGTAATAAAATTAAATATAAATTAAAAAATAAACTTACCTTGGCTCCCCAGCCGTGCGCCGTTCCTCTGCTGGCTGGAAGCAGGCACAGGCTCCCAGCCTGCCCTGCGGCCAATCCTGACGCTGCTTAAAGCAGCATCAGGATTGACTGGGAGCGCCCAGCCAGAGTGCTCCCAGGCAGACTGGGAGCCTGTGCAGGCTGTCTCCAGCCCAGCAACACTGTTGCTGGGCTGGAGGGAGCCCTGTGCGCATGCGTGTTTGGCCGGCCCAAGAAGGGGAGTGCTTGGGGAGTGGTGAGCACTCTGCAAGCACTCCCCCTCAGAGCACGTCACCCCCGTGGCCGTCCCTTCATAAGAAAACAATAACAAACACTGTTTGTTATCGTTTCCTTGTAAAGGTTTTGCAGCTGTCGCTGCTGGTGGGGGGTGACGCTCCTTCGCCCTCATGGAGTAGCCACCCCTGGTGCTGAGTACAGTGTCAGAAGAGAAGTTGTAAGATGTTATTTTTTCTAGCACACAACAAAAATTAACTGTCTTTATGTTACAGAATATGTCAGAATTAGTCAAGTACGCCTGAAGCACATTTTTTGCAATTCTGAAATGTGGTGGAAACAAATATTTGAATATGAGCAAACACACATCACTACACTGGGTAATGACTTTTCCACTCATTATTGTTTGTGAGCAGTAAAACTGTGCAAATGTAATGGTCATTTCAATTGAAAATGTGTTGCCAGTGCACTACCAGACCATGCATACTTCACATTAGGCCACTTCACTTTATACCACTCCACTCTACAACACTCTACTCCACTCTGTGCCTTTCCATTGTATGTCACGTCATTCCATTCAATGACATGACACTCTACTCTACGTCTTTCTTTACTCTGACACTTGGCAACACACCATTCGACTCCGCCTCACTCCACTATATGCCACTCACTCCACAACGCAACACACACTCTATTCTATGCCACTCTACTGTACACCCATTTAATCTACGCCCCTCCACTCACACCACTTACCCCACTCCACTCCAATCTATCCCACTCCACTCCAATCTCCCTCACTCCACTCCAATTTACCCCACTCTGCTCCAATCTACCACAATCTATACCACTCAACTCCAGTATAACTCAATTCACTCTATTCCACTTCAATTTACCCCAATCTACCTCAGTTCAGTTCAATCCAATGTACCCCACTCTACTCCATACCAATTTACCTCACTCCACTCCACTCAATCTACCCCCCCACTCCAATCTACCCCAACCTACCCCACCCCACTCCACTCCAATCCAATCTAACCCAATTTACCCATGTTGACCTTAATCCACACCACTCCAATCTACCACTCAGCTCTACTACATTCTACCTCACTCCAATCAATCACAATCTACCCCACTCCAGTCCAATCTACCCCAATCAATTCCAATCTACCCACTGTGCTTCACTCTGATCTACTTCACTCCAATCTACCACACTCCACTTAAATCTACCCAATCCTGCTCCAATCTAATCAACTCCACTCATATCCACCACACTCCAATCAACCCACTGCACCCAATCTATCCTGCTCCAATGCACCCCACTCCAATCTACCCCAGCCTACCCCACTCAACCCCACTCCAATCTACACCACAACATTCCACTCTACCCCACTCTACTGTACCTCATCCTAATCTACCCCAATCCACTCCCGTCTAACCCACTCATCTTCAATCTACCCCAATCTACCCACTCCAAAATGCCCCACTCCAACCTATCTCACTCTAATCTACCCCACTTCAATCAACCCCACTCCAATCTACCCCTCTCTACCGCACTCCACTTCAATCTACACCACTGTATTCTAGCCCAATCTACCACACTCCATTTCAATCTGTCCTACTTTAATCCACCCAATCTACTTTACTCCAATCTACCGGTCCCCACTCCACTCTACACCACTCCACTCTACACCACTCCACTCCACTCTAACCTACCCCACTTCAGTTCACCCTAATCTACCCCAGTCCACTACAGTCTACCCCACTCCACTCAACCCCAATCCACTTCACTCCACTCTTTCTCAATCAACTCCAGTCCACTCCAATCTGCCCAACTCCACCCCACTCACATTTACCCCACTCTAGTCCAATCTAACTCACTCCACCCCAATCTACCCCACTCCAATCTACCCAACCTTACTCCACCCCAACCTACCCTACCCCATTCTACTCCACTCCAAACTACCCCAACTCCAATCTACTCCACTCCAATCTACTCCACTCTACACCACTCCACCCCACTCTACCTCAATCTGCCCCACTCCAAACCACCCCACTCCAATCTATCCCACTGCAACCTAACCCAATCTACACCACCCCATTCCAATCTACCTAATATAATCCACCCAATCAACCCCACTCCACTCCACAACATTCCACCCTAATATACCCTTCTCCACTCCACTTCAGCACAATCTACCCACTCTACTCCAATCTACCCCAATCCACCCCACTCCACTCTTCCTCAATCAACCCCGCTCCACTCCAATCTACCCCAATATGCCATACACCACTCCAATCTACCCCAATCCATCCCATTCCACTCCACTTCACTCTGACCTACCCCACTCCAATCTACCACACTCCACTCAAATCTACTCAACTCGGCTCCAATCTAATCCACTCCACTCAAATCTACCATACTCCAATCAACCCCCACCCCACTGCACCCCAGTCTACCCCACTCCATTCCAGTCTACTGCAATACACCCCAATTCCACTCCTATCTACCCCTCTCTGCTCCACTACACCCTACCCCAGTCTGCCCAACTCCAGTCTACCTCTCTCTGCCCTACTCCACCCTACTAAATCTATTCCATTCTACCCCAATCTACCTGACTCCACTCTACCCCAATCTACCCCACTCAGCTCTAAGCCAATCTACCCCATTGTGCTCTACCCCAATCTACTCCAATACAATCTATCACAATCTAAGCCACTCCACTCCACTAACTTTTAGTCATGCTGGACAGCAGACACACTGGTGTAGAACATGGCTAAAACACATTGCCAAAGCGAATAGCTCTCGCGTAGGTGAGACCTATTGGCTTTGCCAATGCTTGCTAAATTACAGACATCTCATCAAGGAATAAACTGAGCTTTGCAGATCATTGCAATGCCTTTTAAAAACAGCATTAACATTAATTATAGAATTATGTTATGCTACGTTTCCTCCTCATATGAAGAACATTTCCTAACAAAATTTGGGTTGAGTATTGTGCCCCATGAGACAAACTTGGCATGTGATGATGGGTGCCTTCAAATTCACCCCACCTTAGCATGCCTAGTGTGTGTCTTCAGGACAGGGCAAAGGGGCAGGTGCTGGTCTCTGGGTGAGTAATCAGCTCGTCTTAAGTCCTAATGCCAGCTTGGCTCAGCCTTCAGGTCCTGCCTCCTCCTCTCATTGGTTGACCCTTCAGAGGACAGTCAATGAGAAGAGGAATATGATCTTCAATGGACAGAGCACTGTGTGTGCTCCTGTTTCCTGCTGCTCCTGTCTGTCCCTAGGGCATACATCACACCCTGCCAGCACCCGGCCTCTTCCCTAAAGCCCTCAGCCCATCAGTGTGTGGTCTCCACAGTTCTCAGGGAGAAAAGAACTGCAGTAGTTATTTCTTCATCTCCTGGGCAATGGGGAGATCTAGCACGATGTGGCTACATGCCAGGCATGGCAGCTCGCTCCTCTTACCACCAGCTGCCACCTGAGACACCACAGAAACTTGGAGGAGCTATGGAGACACTGAACTTAGAACACTTTCACCAAAGAGAGAACTAATGGCAAAGGGAAGGAGTCAAATATCTGTGGATGTGTGGTTGTGTGAATGTGTGGCTGAATGAGTGTGAGGGAATGTAATTTGTGCATGGAAATGGGTGCAAGCGTGTGTAGAAGTGTACAAGTCAAAGATGACTCACTCATGTCTAACATTCATCTTGAATTGAATTGAGTACTTATAAAGTGCACTACCACTTACAAAGGACCATCTTGGTGCTATACAGAAGGCCAAACAACTCAAGTACAAGATTTAAAAAAAACCTAAGAGGCAAATTCTTTGGAGGATGAGAGCGTGGCATAGTATATCTGGGGCTGCAAAGATCCACGTCTTTAACTGCTTTCTAAAGGTTGCTTCAGAACCAATAAATCTTAATGAACTGGGCAGAGTTTTCCAGGCGTTGGCGCCTAGTACTGCAAAGGAACCTGTGGGCATTCACGGTGTAATGCTGACTATCCATGCCGAATAGTAGCCCATCCATGTCACAGTGTGGGCATTCCAGCATAACAGCAGCTCATCCTAACTTAATGTGGCCACTCTACCTAAATCTAGCAATCCCTGCCCCGATGTTGGTAATATTTCTCACCATGTGATGGGCATCCCAGATAAGTGATGATGATGATAAATGTGCATGGAAGGCAGAACCTGTCAATTGTTCTCAGTAGCATATGTGAGCAATAGCACATTGATGTTTTGTGACAAAAAAAAATAATATATCGAATCAAAATTAAATCTGATATTTAAGTATACTGTTTCTTCATGAAGATAAGTCACTTATGTATTGCAAATATAATACAGATGAGCATGTTTTTATTATGCCAGCACAGCATAGCCAGGCACCCTGGAAGTTTCCAATTATTGATACTAGCTGACAATACAAGGTGTAGTCAGCTCACCTCCTAATGACCATTTGAATGAATAAATGAAATCACTTATGATACCCATAGTACTAACAATAGGTGTCTAGATGCAGATGCCTAGAATTAGTAGGTTGTGAAGGCTTTCCTAAAGGTGATCAAAGAGCAATTCAGCCTGTTTTCTGGCAGCAGAGAATCCCATGTTAGCGGGTCTCTGGGGGAACGTTTTTGCCGTGCTTTGGTGAAAGCCTTTAACAAGGGATTGAGAGCAGAAACGTGTACTTGCTCTTAAAATGATGTTTCAGTGAACATATCGAGATTTTATACTCCAAATAAGTAAGGCCTAGATTAAGAATACCTATGAAAACAATGACTCCTACTTTCAAAAGAACGCAGCCTTTGAAGACAAGCCAATGCAAACAACCTCTTATTTGAGAGACATGATCTCTTTGTTTGGTCGAATTGCAGCTTTCTGAACCACTGGAGCCTCGTTTGTAGTGGTAAGGCTTTTTCTTAGCACTGCTGCCTGAACCATAAGCGTGTACCACTGTTTTAACCTGTTAGCTGTATGATCCTACATTATCTATGTACAAGAGCAGTAAAATTGACTTAAGTGCTTATAAAGATGCGTTTAGCTCTGTTGTCTAATTCCTGTAACTGTGAAATTTGTATAATTTAAATTTTTTCATGTTGTCGATTCCAATTATATTCTCTCCCAAAAAGGATAATCAGAAAGGGCTATAATTAAACCTACATTGGCAAATACAAAAAGTCTCGCCTTTGCCTATTGGTCAGTGGTGGCTGGTGACTTTTGAAAGTGGTAAGGCGTAAAAGTTGCAAACGTTGGCTCAGCATCTTATATATATATTTTAATATATATACTGGCTTGTTTCTAATCACTGGTGGCGCAGTCGGAAACAAGAGTTGATTCCTGTTTTATTGGTACAGGCAGCGCTCAGCACAGGACTCATTTCAGGCGTTTAAGTCTTCCTCACACTGAAAGAGGACCGCATTTAAAACAATATATGTTCTCTGCACGTGATTGAAATTAAACAGCATAGACAAAATGCTTCTGCATTCTGGTACCCAGCATTAAAACGGTAATTCTTTTAAAACAAAGCCGTTTTGGGACTTGTGTGAATGGCACCTACAGTGCTTAATTTGAGACAGAGGTTTCCGGTGGGGGGCACCGCACTTATATTTGAGAGCCGGGTCGGCACTTAGGGCCAGATGTATCAAACGTTTTTGAATTCGCAAACGGTGCGAATCACAAAATTCGGCCGTTTGTGAATGCAAAAATACCTTTCACAATGTGTGAAAGGCATTCGCAGTGCAATTTCAAGGAATCGCAAAAATAGCGATTCCTTAAAATTGTGACCCCATTTAGAGAATCACAAATTGCGATTCTCTAAATAGCAAATCGCAAATAGAGAATTCCTATTTGCGATTTCCAAAGCACATGTATCAAGCATTTGCTAAATGCCAATTGGGCATTTAGGAAATGCAATTACCAGAAATTAAAGTTTAGTGGTAAGCATGTACAAATTTTAAAAATGCATTATAAATGCATTTTTTAAATTGAAATGTAGCGCACACATGCCCCTAAGGCATATATGTGCTTCACATGTCTGCTAATATTTTTGGGGGGTGCATCAGAGGGGGCCTTAGGCCCCCAGCACCTTGGAGTTTGCATAACCTAATTTATGAATTCCTAACTGGAATTCACAAATTAGGAAATGCAAAACCATTTTCACCTATAGGGTTGAATGGAGTCCCATTCTCTATTTGCTATTCGGTAATAGCGTTTGCGAATTTTAAGAAATCGCTATTTCCGAATCGCAAAATTCATACATTCCATTTTGCATTTCTTAAATTGCGATTTCTTAAAATTTGCTATTTAAGAAATGCAAACCAGATCTTTGGTACATCTGGCCCTTAGTTTTTTTGCATCAGGAATTTACTGCGAGAAAAAAACACAAAAGGTGAAGCAAGAGAAAAATGAAAAAGCATCACAAAGGGATAAAGCAGAAATCTGCAGGATTGAGCTGAAGGGGCAGGGAGTGGCTGTACATGAATTAAAGAGACCTGAGATGGCTTTAGGATTACTGCCTCAGCAGCATTCAGTGCTCGCACATTTAAATGCTGCAGCCACTGGTTTCAAAGGAGAGCTTTGGGCACCGTCACGTTTTTACTTACAAATTAAGCACTGGGTACCTATACTGGAGAAATACCAAAACACTGACTCTACTTGGGGGTACACAAAAGCAGATAAACAGATGATGTTGCCTAATTTCAGAGGCCAATATATTTGTGTTATAAAGTCTGAGTTACAGTTTAAAATAAGTATGGCCCACTGGGTTGTCTCTTAAACATTAACTAAAAGTAATGGAAACATTCTCAATCGGCGCAAAAGGAGGGTAAGATAAGATGTTAGTTGCAGGTCATTCCACTGAATCATGCCTCACACTTTAAGTAACAGTGAATGGCCCATTGAAGTGTACTTCTCAAAAAAGTGCACAGTGCAAACACAGTGGGTTCATGATCAGAATGGCAAGGTCATGCATCCGAGAACCATGGGTGTATTTATTTGTGCCTGCTAAATACAGTTGGGCCTAATGAAGTCCTCTAGGAAATGTTCGTTTTGAATACACTCTCCATGATGTCTTTGGGTCGCTGAAAACACTTGTAATTCCAGTAGGAAATAGAACACTGCCATCTACAAACCACTGGACCGCAAAGCACTACCAACCAAACCATTGCCTGCAAAGCACATGATACGAGAGCAGAGTGGACAGTGGGACATTCAGCACTGGATACATATTATTTCAGGGATAAAGCAAAGTTAATTCCATAGTAGAACCATCAGGGTTTGATTAAAATCCCTTGGTTCACTTGCGAACGACGGTATACGTGGACTGTGGCTAATTAAAACCTTACTTAACTTTACTCATTTTATTTTGGCACGTGCCTTGAAAATAACATTTCTATAATGAAGCTTCTTGCAGCTCCTTCTGAAACGCATGACTAAGCAGTGAACTCTTGTATAGGGATTATTAGATTGTGGGCAGCAGAGGTGAGGTCATCTAGCACCAAAAACAAATGTAGGCCAATTAAGGGCAGGGCTCATTCAAAGCACTGATAGGTTCTAGGCAGTCCTATCGGGGAGCTGTACATTTAGAGCTACATCGTAGAGCCTATAATCATTGTCAAAGGAAGAAACAGTAAAATGGCCCTTTGCCTAGTGTGCCCAGAATGTCTGCATCAGCCCAGTGAGCATCAGTCACTTAATTATTTGAAATGTTTATGTAGCACTTATTTCAAATAAGGTCACTTGCAAGGTCCTTGAGCGGTCCTTGCAACACTGAGTGCTTATGTGCAGAACGTTTACTGTGTCATGGATGAATCAACCAGAGCCTCGTCCGTGGTAAAGAGATCTGAGCATCTGTGTCTCCTTAAAATTATATATTGTTATTTATTCTTCATACAGAGGCCGCAAAGGTGACACAGCGAGTGTTTAGTGGAGGGCGGGGAAGAAGGAGACACAGGTGCTCAGATCAAATTAGCAAACTTAAAAACATATAATAATAATAGATAATTGCCTTCTCTTTCCTCCTCTAGCACTGCCACTCTCTGCAGATCTCGTTCTTCTAGCACAAGTCTCCTAATGACTCTGGCTCCTGGTGCATTTCTCTCTGACTCTCCTAGACAGAGGCAATACTGACGCTGAAAGCTCTTTACTTTCAGCAGCTAGCATATGCTCTCCTGTGGAAACCTGGGAAGTGTGAAGTTCCTCCAAAGCGTGGTGACCTGTACTAACCCCTGTGCCACACCATCACTATAATGACTCATCTCCACCTGGAGATTCACTGGTTGTCTGGCTAGGAGAGTAGTGAAACTAACCAGCCAGATCATTAGTCTGCTAAACCAATCAGTCTTACTAAGAGGCTGGCAATTTTTTCTCCTTTGTGCACTAGTGTAATCATGTAAAGCACTACATACTGTAGTAACTACCTCTGTTAAAGCTCACATATCATTGATCTTTCGGTTGTGTTCTTCCGTAATGACGTTACGCACATCCTTCTACTCTTGCTTTATGTGTGTGCCAGTTCCAACAACCTTCCTATTAATTATACATGTGTGTTTATTTGTTGCCGTTGCCCACCTAGTAATGAAGATTCAATCACACAAAATTGTGCAGACTTTGAGCCACCCCCTCTTTGCTGATTACTAGTGCTTTGTTGCCTCAAAGCAATGTGACACTTGTCTAGGAGTCATGCTCTCAATTGCCTAGCTGTCACTAATGGCTGCTGTTTTTGCAGTCTTTTCGACTGTCTAGCAGCTTGTGAGAGTGGTGATCTCAGATGTACAACCCCTGGGCCTGTGCAGGTGTCCACTTCAGCTGGTTAGAACTGCCCTGTGCACGCCAAATTCACTGTTCTTCTTCTTCCTTGACTGAATTCTACATGCAGGAACATTGGATTGCCTGTAAGGAAATGCATCATTTAATATTTCAGTAGACTATTATTGCAAGTACAGTATTATATATATTGTTTGTTTTACACAGTAGGGCCATATTCATGGCCCGGTTTGTGTCGCTCTTGCACATGCAACGCGGTGCAAGAGCGACACAAACCTTAAGTGAGATTTATGAAAACCACACAAGGCCACCTTGCATGGCCCTATGTGGATTCATAAACCTTGAATAATGTAATGCAGCACAAATGGCTGCGTTACATTACTCTAAACCTGGAAGGCATTTCCATGGGTGATGCATGGGTGGTCCCACGAAGTATTCATGGAGTTTGATGCATTTCCAGAATAACAAGAACTGGGAATGCACCAAAAAGATACACCTCCCCGGGAGAGGCGCAACGAGAAGAAATATGTTTATTTCTCCTTGTTTTTTTCCTCTTTCTATGTGTGCTGCAATCTGCAGCATATATAGAAAGGGAAAAAAGCCTCTCAGGTTTGGTTTTGTGCGGGAAGGTCCCTTTCTGCACAAGAACAATCCTACATGCAATGCAGGCACTCTTGCACCATGGCAAGGGTACCTACGTTGGCTCTAGGCAGCCAAAAGGGCGCCTGCACAGGGGAAAAGAACAGCAATGTAGGATAAATACAGCACATTCCTGCCCTTTCCCTGTGAAGGAGGACAGCTCAGCGAGGTGACTTGCTGCGTTGCCCTGGGCCACAAAGCCCATAAATATGGGCCAGAGTGCATAAAGTTAAATGGACAACGTTCACTACAACAGTGCACTTAAGTTTGAAAGAAATGTACTTCCTGGTAACTTTCTACAAATCTATATATTTATTATGATTACAAATATATGCATAAATGAAATGAGTGGCTAATATAGGTGTACTGACCTTTAAAATAACAATCCTCACGCATATATTTATTATTTATATTGAGACTCTTTTTGAAAATTACGAGCTAACGGAGATGACCACGTACTTGTGTCCTTTGACGGAGGTGCAGCTGTATCAATGCTGCTTACACCTACATAGCTTCAGATTGCAAAGTGGATTCTATTAATTCCTCCATGGCTTTAGTTGCTGGTTCTAATGAAGGCTCACATCCTAACCTTCTGCCTTACTCCTACTTACCAGTTGTTTTTTTAAGTTCACTACCGCACTTCATACTACCATTTACGAATTACATCATGGTACCATGAGTTACACCTTCTGCATTAATCCTCCCCCAGATGCATGGAGGTCAATTCACCAAAATGCCAGGGGTAGCGTAAGTGACATCACATGCCATTTCATTTTTACTTTCAATCACACACATGCTTACAAATACACACACATTCACTCATCCAACATTCTCTTTTACATAAGCACACTCTCACCCGCAAGCATGCACACAACATACATTTAAATGTGTTTTTTACTCACTTCAGATACCAAGGATGGTCTGATTCTAGCTATCTGTACTCGATTCTTTATTACACTAATAGTGAATGATATTATTTACTATTAATGTAATAAAAAACTGATTGAAAACGAGGAAGTGAAGCCCAAAGCAACTGCTATAATGACGATCTACCCCTTTGTTCCTGGCACTGATTTTGTCACCACTGAGGCCATGGGTCTAGGGTGACCAGACGTCCCTGTTTTCCCCGGACAGCCCAGGTTTTTAGAGGACTGACCCGTGTCCCGTCGTTTCTCCTAATTTTAAATAAATGTCCTGGTTTTAGGACAAAGGTCATATTATTAAATAAATGTCCCCGTTTTTGGGACAAATGTCAGATCATCTAGGGAAGCATAAGTTAAAGAGGCCTACAAAGTATGAAATAATTAAAGTATTTTATCTGTTACTGTCAGGCTATACAGTCCCCTGTCTGCTCCCAGCAGAGAGACAAAGTGGGGGGCAGAGAGAGGTGGATGGAGGCGGGTTGGGGGTGGAGGGTGGGAGGTCAAGCCATAGCTAATTTAATATATATAGTCTTGTACGTGTGTATATATATATGTGTATGTAAATACACACACACACACACACACACAAACATGTATAGACACACATTCACAAAGCTATGCAAAAAATGGGACAGGCAAGATATAAAAGTGAGTAATGTCTTTAGTCCTTCTTTTATGTCTGGCCTGTCCAGGGTTTTGCTCCTCAAAATCTGGTCACGCTACATGAGTCGCAAAGGCAGTGCCTGAGGTTGCAAGAGGCAAGCTGGGGGTCTCAGCTGCCACTACTGGAGACCCCTAAATGACCTCATGCCTGGATGTCCAGGACCATCATCCATGATGTTTTGCCAAATAAATCATCATTATGTATACAACATTCTTCCACAAGTATTTCCAGTGCTTTTTCACTAAAACTCAGCTCTTTTTTATTTAACTTCCTCTCTTTGGGGCTGATTCACAAACTGCACTTGTAGTATATTTTGTAGTGCTACAAAATACAATTCACAAACTACATATGGCGTTTTACGACTCCACACTCGCCATTCGTATGTGGGCGGAGCTATCCACCCCAACAGTGTAGTTTATGTGCATAGTTGGTGAATTGCTAGAAAGTAGTAAACTTACTACCAAGTGTAAGTTTAACGTTGTAAATCTGATCCATAGTTTGTCCTCACTTATTGGATTGTATGGCTGCTCAGCTTCTTTGCTGTGTTCTCACCGTGACAGTTTTGAGGACATTGTGTATTACTTCCTGGTTGTGGTTTCTATTAGTTCCTGCCATGCAAAATCTGTCACTCTGTATAGTTGACTAAGAACGAATCGGTAACTTTACGAAAGCGACTGATAACAGATCGCCGTATGATGCTGGTTTGCTTTAATACACTGGGGTTTCAAATAGTTTAATTAGTGATTTAGTAATTTACACTACTTCGAAATCACAGCATCATGTCTTTGCTTTTGGCCATTTGAGCTTTCTTGTCATTGACATTTTGCCTGCTTACTACAGTGATTTATATGATTGGATGGCCACAACCAATGCCTATGTGCACCTTTGTGGCTCTATAAAAAGTCTGAATCAGTGTTTTTACAATGGCCATATTCACCAAAATATTTAGCCTCACTATTTGTTTAATCCAAGAACAATGGCATCTCAGCAACTCATTTTCGGACGAACAGGAAAAAAATGAGGAAAACGGGGTTGGCTTTGGGCAATGCATTGGGAAGGGGGCTCGGCTGCAGCCCATATTTTAACTATGAATGATGAAGACGGTTTAATAGGAAATAGGTCTGAAGGGGATGAAAGGAAGCAGGAGGTCAAGCAGGATGGAGTGAGTGCATGCTGTTGCATGATAACTCAGTTTATTGTAAATCATGAATTACACCTGTGACACCTCCACAGCACATTTAGGCCCTCATTATTACATTGGCGGTAAATCCCAATTACCGCCACGCTGACTGCCACGAACTTACCGCCGCAGCGGCGGATATCCATTCACCATATTATGACACACACACCAATCCACCAATATTCAGCCACATACACAAATCCGCCTCACCAAAGGTCAGAGATAAACTGGCGGTATCCAAACCCACACCGTTCCGCCAACAGAACTACGCCCACCGCATTATGACCCACAAATCCCCACTGAGGACATTCAACGGCGGTAAACCATTTGCGGTACATACCACTGCGCTCTAAATGGACACCCACAGACAAAACAACACATTGGACAATTCAGACAACACACACCGACGCCCATACACACACACCACATACACACACCCACACCACTATAAAACACACACCCACAGTACCAACAACCCTTTACCATTCCAAACCATTGCCAGTAGAGAGACATCAAGACCACAAACACAACCAGAGCCACACACTATACACACCTATACACCACTCACGGACTCCACATCACACACCCCAACACATTACCCAACACACCCTCAACTACACACCTCACCCAACACCCATGGCACCACAAAGACATCCCTCTTTCACAGAGGAGGAGCTAAGGGTCATGGTGGAGGAAATCATCAGGGTATAGCCACAGCTATTTGGAGGACAGGAGCAGCAGATATCGATAGCTAGGAAGATGGGGCTATGGCGGAGAATCATGGACAGGGTCAACGCCGTGGGACAGCACCCAAGAACTAGGGATGATATCAGGAAGAGGTGGAATGACCTACGGGGGAAGGTACGTTCCATTGCAGCAAGACACCATCTCGCTGTAAGGAGGACTGGCGGTGGACCCCCACCACCTCCCCCACAACTAACAGCATGTGAGGAGCAAGTCTTGGCAATCCTGCATCCTGAGGGCCTGGCTGGAGTAGGAGGAGGACTGGACTCTGGTAGGTCAACTCTCTACTACTACTAGCCCCCTACCTGCATGCTATCACATAGCCCCACCCTCACCCTCACTCCCACACACACCCCACCGTCACTTCTCACTCATCCCAATGCCAAGCCCTGGATGCTCTACCAATGCATGGACACCCCTGACAGCCCTGCATGGACACTCATCACTAAAGCATGCACACTATAGAGAACTAATCATTCCACCACACACCAACGTACACAAGTGAAAGCTGCCAGGGAAAATACAACCAAAGAGGGCAAGCCACAGATGCACAATATGTCAGACACAGAAACCATAACACATCATTTACATCCCCACAGGTACCCCGGCCAATGTCAGCAGAGAGGAGGTGCCAGCAATATTCAGTCCCCCAACAGAAGAGGCCCAGAGTGATGACAGCAACTCTGGTCTTCAGGATCTGGATGACCTACCTGGCCCCTCAGGGACCTCTGAACAGCCGGTTTCCCAGGCCCAGTCACACACCACCACAGAGCCTCCCCCACAAGGAAACACCGCCACAGCATCCACCCGGCGTACCCACACCTCTGTCCCCATGACATGTCAATCAGCAGTGTGACCACCTCTACAGGGACCCCAGGCCTCACCCCATACCCAAGACAATCAGGGACCTGGGGTCAGTGGCAGTTGGCACACGGTTCAGGGGACAGAGGCACAGACCAACAAGGAAACTGGGAGGAGTGCCTTGCGCCAGGGGGAGGACAGGCCCAGGGAACCGACTATGCAGGAGGCACTTTCAAAGATCCTGGGAGCCTATCAACATTCCCAGGACACGATGGGCCAGATCCTGGACAATGTGCAGGAGAACAGGCGGCTGCAGGAGGGACAGCACCAGGGGGTCAGGGAGGACTTGCAGGCCAACAACAACACCCTGATCTCTGTAGCAGGGGTGCTGGCAGACATGGCCAATATGTGAGGGAGGCAGTCAAACAACAGCGGGCCCCTGCCACTAGCCAGACATCTGAACAGCCTTCCACCTCCGCTACCGCTAGTGGCCAGGAGGCCCCGCCACAGGACTCACAGGCCACCAGCCCCCCTCCACCTGCAGAAGGAGAACCACCCCGCAAACGTTCCCTGCGATTCAGACAGAAGTCAGAGACACTTGCCAAGACCCCCGCCAGGAAATGAGAATCTCCTGATTGTCACCCTTGTGTCCCACTCAGTCACCCTGTCCACCTTGAACTGCCATTGCTCCCCTTCCTATGTCCCCTTGGACAATGCATCAAAAAATAATGGGATTAGGAGGAATTAAAGGTCCAGTGCATACCCTCCAATAACAGTTACTAATAATATAATGCGTGATCCCATGAAGCCCTGTCTCTAATTGGGAGGGTAAGCATAATAGGTTTTTTATATTGGCATGACGTGCTACCTTTTTCACGATCACCGTGTGCCACATTAATATACACCTAACTATATGGGTTTCTTTCTACATTAATTTGAGCATTAATCATTGACATGATTTTCATACATTTCCAGGGCGACGAATAGGATTGACATACTGGGTCAAAATGGACTTATGTAAGTGACTGACGATACTAATTTCCCTGCTTTCGATTGTCAGCTGTTATAGGCAAGAACACTTTGAGTTTGTATGTGGAGAAGCATTATTATATTAGGTCCTGAGGAAGCGTCATTGGATCCTTTGTGGACCGGATAGACGCGAAGTATATCGACCTAACTCTCCCGGTAATTGTTTAAATCTTGGCCTGCTCCCTGCACTATTAAAGATAAATCTTATAGAGAGTTTTTGAGCCAATTTTACCCTTGAGTTATTTTTCTCGCTCTCCTTTCTTTTCTTTTCCCCCGACTCATCTGCGGGATAGTGTGGCATCATCGAAAAAGAACTCCGGCAAAGAGCCCCCCGAAAGGGTGGTGCCCGTCAGACATTGCAGCGGCAGTCTGACGAGGAGCTGGTCCGATGATGAAGCATGACACCCATTTGGGTGTGTGAGGACTCTTGCTCCTATTGAATAGGACTCCCTATTGAATAGGACCTCCTAGGACTCACCCTGTTTGTTTCTTCTTGCTCTTTAGGAACAGTGCATTATATTATTAGTAACTGCCCTTGGACAATGCACCTGTGCTACAAACAGACTGGAACAATACCCTAGACTTTCCTCATCATCACCCCATCCGATTGCACTTGCCCCTCTATATTTTAACACTTCAATAAACACCCTTGGGAAATAAAGAAGTTTAGAGTATGTCCTGTATATCAATAATGTATTCATTGAAAGAGGTACAAACATTGCAGTTCAACTGTACAGAAAATGTGCATAGATTAATGACCTGTAGCTGGCTGCAGTGATCACACCAGGAATATATGTGAGGTCACCAACATCTGCAAAATGAATTGCCAGAGGGAACAGTAAAGTGGGCAAAGGGGTGGCAAATATCAGCATGCCAGTGCCACATAAATCAAGCAAATTTTATTGAAATGTGACGTAACACTGTCCTACCTGTGTGTCATTGGAAGTATTGTCTGATCACCGATGTTCTGTTTTCTGCATCCTCATCCCCTGCCTCCTCATCCTCACTGTCCACAGGGTCCACTGCTGGCACAAGGGCATCTCCAGCCTCCTCCTCCTGCAGGAATGGGACATGGCGTCTGAGGGCCAGGTTATGCAACATGCAGCATGCCAGCCCTATCTGGCAGACCTTCTTGGGTGATTAGCACAGGATCCATCTGTCAGATGGAGTCACTGGAACCTGGCTTTCAGGAGGCTAAAGGTCCTTTCAATTATCCTTCTGGTTTGCCCATGGGCCTTATTATAACATTCTTTTGCTCTTGTCCTGGCATTTCTCACAGGGGTCAGCAGCTATGAGAGGTTGGGGTAACCAGAGTCACCTGAAATATTGAGGGACAGCATTTAGCCACACACTATCCCATATGGCCTACACCATACCCATACACCAACATCTACTGGGTGGGAACCAGGACTCACCTATTAGCCACACCCTTTGCCTCTGTAGTTGGCCCATCACATTTGGGATGCTGCTATTCCTCAGGACAAAGGCATCATGAACAGACCCAGGATACTTAGCATTGACATGGGAGATGTACTGGTCTGCCAAGCACACCATTTGAACATTCACAGAGTGGAAACTCTTCTGATTTCTGAACACCTGTTCATTCTGGCGGGGGGGGGGGACAAATGCAATATGTGTTCCATCAATTGCCTCAGTTATGTTGGGGATATGTCCCATTGCATAGAGCTCGGCCTTCACTGTGGCCAAATCTTCAAATTGGGGGAAAACAATGTAGCTGCACATGTTAATCAGGGCAGACAACACTCTTGTCAGCAATATTGAGAACGTTGGCTGTGACATTCCTGCTGCCAAGCCCACTGTCACTTGTAAAGAACCAGTTGCAAGGAAATAGAGCACTGATAGAACCTGCACAAGAGGGGGTCTCCTAGTGGGGTGACGGATAGCAGATATGAGGTCAGGCTCCAATTAGGCATACAGCTCAGTGATTGTGGCCCTATTAAGTCTATAAGTGAGTATAATGTGCCTGTCCTCCAGTGTTGCCAAGTCCACCAGGGGTCTGTACATGGGGGTATGTCTCCATCTCCTACTTATCTGCACCAGTAGGAACCTAAGGGGCAAAAGAGTGAGGACCGGTCACAAACTGAACAATGGAGCTACAATATAACTCTGCATGGTGTTAACTTGTAATGGGTCAGTGTGATTTGTCAGTATGTCCTAAATTCACCAGTGACGCAGCAATTTTCCAGGGCCTGCATCCCCCCCCCCCAGAAATGGCATCCGCCTGTCCTGTGTGGAGGGACAGGTGGAAGTGAGGTAATTCCGTAGATGCTGGATGCATTCGCGGGTGGTGGTTGGGAACTGCCATGCAACTCCTCATTGGTCAACATTGGGCCCTATGGGTTACAGTGGCCAATGGTGAACTACGCCGGAGGTGACGGTATGCACTGGCGCGGATGTGACCTCCATTTTCTATTCGATCCGTCACTTGCTACCTGATCTTCCACAGGAGAGGACCTACACTGCATATGCTGCTTTGACCTGTGTCTGGACCCTACAATGGCCTGTGTGACTGGGGAAAGGGCCCCAGCTGTCACTTCGGAGGAGTTGGAGAGACTGGTGGATGGGGTCCTACCCCAGTACGGACTGCTGTATGGGCCTCCAGACCAACAGGTGAGTACACTGTCTCCTTTGTCTCTCCCCCCTTTTTGTTTTTCATCCTGTCCTTATGTGCATTAGCATCATCTGGCGGAGGAGCAGAGGCACCGGCGACGGAGGGAGCTGCATCTCACAGGACCCAGGAGGCAGAGTCCACTGATGCTGAGGGCACCAATGGTACTGAGGGCTTGGGGAGCACCACGGCGGAGACTGGAGGGGACAGTTCTGACACAGATACCTCCTCCGATGGAAGCTCCCTCGTGGCTTCGAACACTTCTGTGACCACCCCAGCTACAGGTACAGCCGCCATCCCCGTACCAGCACTGCCTTCCCAGCAGCCCCTCATCAAGATGCCCGTGCCCACTCACCCAGGAGGGTGGGCATCTCCTTCGCCCCAGGCACCTCAAGCCCTGCCCCAGTTAGCCCTGCTGCCCTGAGTGAGGAGGCTAATGACCTCCTGAGATCCATCTCTGTAGGGCAGTCAACCATTGTGAATGCCATCCATAGCTGGCAGCCCAGATGGAAGAGACTAATGCATTCCTGGAGGGCATTCACACTGGATTGGCGCCCCAGCAGAGATCGATCCAGGCTCTGTCCTCCTCCCTGATGGCAGCCATGGTTCCTGTCTCTAGCCCCCCCTCCAACTTCCTCTGCCCAGTCCCATTCCCCTCAACCCCAGCCTATCCCAAGCACACATTCAGACCAGCATGCACCCAAGACAACACACAGGAGTGGCTCAGGCAAACACAAGCACCACACATCATCCCACAGGCACTCACACAAACACCATCCAGATGCAGACACACCAACATCCACTGCCTCCAATGTGTCCCCCTCCTCCTCCTCGTCCACCTCCCTCCCGGTGGCATCTCCACTCACACCTGCATGCACTACATCCTCACCAACTACCTCCATCACCAGTACGCCTATCACTACACACCCCTCACTGGCAGTCACCACCCCCACATCCATGCACACGTCCCCTGTGTCCTCTCCCACTGTGTCTGTGCCCCCTCCTCCCAAAGTACACAAATGCAAGCACTCAGACACCCAACAGCCATCCAGCCCATGCACCTGCACCCAAACACAGCAGACAGACACCTCCAACAACCACTCCCTCTTCCTCCACACCAAAAGCTTCACCATCTTCCCGCCCCTGAGTCCCTAAGAAGTTTTTCCTCTCTGCCGTTGACCTCTTCCCTGCCCCTCCCCCCGTCCTTCACGTCGGGCCAGGGTGGTCACCACCCATCAGCACTGGCAGTGTGCCTGCACCAGCTGCCAAGGGGAAGGGCAAGGATGCACCACCATATGCCAAGGAGAAGGGCAAGGAGGCACCACCAGCTGCCAAGGGGAAGGGCAAGGAGGCACCACCAGCGGCCAAGAGGAAGGAGGCACCACCAGCTGCCAAGAGGAAGGGCAAGTAGGCACCGCCAGCTGTCAAGGGGAAGGGCAAAGGGCCTGCACCTGTAGGCAGGAAGGACAGGAGGCCAAGTGCTGGGACTTATTCTGAGCCCCCACCACCAACCATGGCGGTTCAGCCATCCAAGGCTGCAGGAAAAGGGCTTAAAAATGGCTACACTACACTAGCACTGCCACCAACACCGCCACCTGCACTGCCACCAACACCACTGCCAGAAGCAGCAGCCCCGGTGGCCAGCCATCCGAGGCTACAGGGGATGGGCTGGAGCCTCCCCCCACCATTGCTGGCCCGACACCAGCACCGCCACTGCCATCACTAAGCATCCGTCGCCGCTGGCAGGCAGTCTGTAGTCCTGCCTCCATGGACTGTAATGCATCCTGACCCCTGCAACTGCTGTGGGTCTAACACCCAGGAGAGAGACTGTGACCTTGCACTCCCAAAGATCTGCATCACAGGGCACAAAGCCCCCTCCAGAACCAGTGGAAGAAGGCATCCACTCACCCCATCCTTGCCAGGATGAAGCATACTGGGCACAAAGTCCCCTCCAGAAGCAGTGGACGAAGGCATCCACTCACACCCTCCTTGCCAGGATGAAGCACACTGGGCACAAAGCCCCCTCCAGAACCAGGGCAAACCAACCACTGGAGAGACAGTGGATTTGCACTCCCCAGGACCAAGCAGTGGGCAGAGCACCCATTTGAGATACTGTGGCTTTGCACTCTCCAGGACCAAGCAGTTGACAAACCACCCACTTGAGAGACTGTGGCTTTGCACTCCCCAGGACAGAGTAATGGGCATGTTGGCCCCTCCAGGACCAGTGGTGTTGTACCATCTTCCGGCTGAGGTGCCCCCCATTACCCATCCCCTTGACGTGCCTGTGTATTTTCGACCTGATGCCCCTGCAGTGTTCTCTCCGTGTTGATGCAGGCGTCAAGTGGGGCCTTGGCCTATGTGATGTGGCACTGTGGCCCACGGACATTGTGGACTGGGCAGTGACCCTCCATTTGTATATATGTATATACTGTTTTGATTTTGAAGGATGTATTTCTAGTATTTTATCTTATTACACTCACTTTAATCAATTCCTTTCGTCCTTGCGTTATTCCTGAGTGGTACGGGGTGGTTATGTAATTTTATTGCACCTGTTTGTGTGTATGGTGTTGGGGGTGGGGGTGTTCTGTGTGTGTGTGTCACTCTCTTTTTCCTCCCCCCTCCCTTGTGTGCTAGGCAGCAGTACTCACAGTGGTCGTCTTCGCTGGCGTTGGTATTCATGGTGAAGAAGGAGGTGGACCAGCATGGGGAACACCTGCAACTCGTGCTCCATGATGGTGTGGTTCTTCCCTGAGTGTCCAGAGGTGAGTCGTTTCCCTTCTGTGTTCCTTTTTCCGCTGTGCTTTCAATGTCGTTGGTACTGCCCCAGAAAAGGTGGCGGATAGATGTGTCATATTACTATCGGTGGTACATTGTCTTCCGCCTGGCTGTTGGCGGTTACCGCCGTGGTGCTTGTTGCTACCATCGTGGTGGTCAGTGTGTTAAAGTGGCTGTCTGTGTGAGCGGTTTCCGCCGTGGTCATAATTCCATTTTTTTTGCCGCCGGCCTGTTAGTGGTGTTACCGCCACTTTATCACCGCCCACCAGGGTTGTAATGACGGCCTAAGACCTTTAAAAAGAGACTATAGTGCGTGTGTGTGTGTGTTTCTAAATATGTGCATGGTAAAAAAAGTGAAATCCAACAAACTCCACACTATACACAACTTAAAGCACCTGTACTCAACTATTTATTGAAGAATAAATTTGTAAGGGGGTGTGACACCCCAAACACCCCCCTGAAGCTATGCCTCTGGTAGCCATTTGTGGCTGGTGGCAGAGACAAGTGAGAGAGCTGACCTGAGCAGGGCTCAGTCAGCCTAGTCAGAGCGAGCAGCGAGACTCACGCATGCGCACTGATTAGCTTTTGAGTGAGAGTGCAACTCTCAGGAAGCAAGCAGATCAAACACAGAGATGGGGCTCCTCCTTGCTCTCAAATCTGGCTCAGGAGTAAGGAAACAGGTAGGACTGTTCTAACAGGCAAATTTATTAATTTTCAGTCTTCGGTGAAGTAATTCGATTGGTCACTAACTATCCTACTTCCAGGGCTCAAGCCCTAAAAAAAGAAGTGGGGGATTCACCAAGTTAGACAGAATGGGCGTGACATCACTGCGCTTAACATCACCGCACGTGACATCACCGGAACTGATGCCACCAGAAGGGCTGCCACTGGAAATTACATCACAGGAAGTGACATGCATGTTCAGTTAGTCTATCATGAGGACACTAACTTATTAAGAGATTTAACAAGTATTACGCAGATCAGTACTCAAGCCTGTGGCATACTAAACTTGGCACCAAGAACAAAGCAGTTAACACATTACAAAAAAGATGCTAGAAACTGCAATTGTGAACTATAAAATGCATTAATCTACCCCAGATAGCACCATTTTACAACATCAATGTAAACACTCTGATCATTATAAGGAATAAATGCAAGTTATACACTGTATTTGATACTCTGAGCATGGCAATCTGTGTTGTCACCGGTGTGAGCATAAGACTAAGGGTTGCGGGGTGCTCTGCTCCGCTTGCAGAGCTAACAGAGCTTTTGTCCAAAAATACTTTGTTAGTCCTGCCAGTGGAGTGGAGCGGAGCTCACCCGTGCGCAATGCAGCCCAGTGCACAGCGCAAGCGCAGACATTCTTGTGCAGTGTATCCCATGATTGAGCTGCAGCGCACACCGGAGCAGAGAAGGGAGGCAGCCGTGCTGAGAGGAGGACTCATTGGAGAGGAGGACCCCCCGGGAAGACCCAGGTAGGTCCTCTTCTCTTGGTTTGTCATTTGTGCACACTGGTGCACAAGAGGCCTGAAACAGCAGTTTTCACTGTGAAGGCCCTCTCCTGAATGTGCCCATTCTTGGAAGCGCTAAGCAGGGTCGGGCCTAGCTGATGAGGCCCAAGCCTCCATAGTGCTTCCGAGATTGGGCAGGTAAGCTTTGTTGGAGGATGGACCATGGTAGGTGTAAGCAGTACAGAGAAATGGGGCTTCAGGCTAACATGTATTAATTGTGTGGCTCCCGGGATAACGTCTGTAAGCTGTGGCACATAAAAAGAAGACTACAAATATTGGAGGACTGTAAGCATGTTGGCAGGTTGAGGACAGATGACATCATGCTGGCTCTGTTATTCATTCCTTAGAAATACTTCAGATGTATTCCATGGACATCCATCAAGCTGGAACCCACAAATATTAATATTCTAAAGGGCTGAAGGGATTTTGGCTACTGAAGGAGGAGCATGTTGCCTTTAGTGTAAATTAGATCAAGGTCCATAGGACAATTTGTGATCCCTGGTGCAAGGAATGTGGAAAATAGATTGGAGATCTGGCATCACAGCATACATCCACGTAGTAAGGCAGTTACAGGTGGAAGGGTGTTCACAGAAGTACTGTGAGGAAGGAGTGAGAATTAGCATGCTGATGATTACCACTAAGTAATCAAATCAATAAATCCTCATCCTCATGCCACTCCTTACTCAATGAGGATATATGTAAGCGGCATGCCTTCACCATGATCCAAGACACAGCCAACCACTGGACCAAGAAACTGGCAAGAATATGACAGTAAACAAACCCTCAGTGCCATTTGTCTTTGAACTACAGCAAATTATACACACTCAAAATTACTGTTACAAATTTGAGTGACCTAGTAGGATGGTGTTTCTGCAGCTGTTAGTTTAAATGTTACACGAAGGATATACATTTAGATATAACGTGAGCATTAAGAGTCCTTAAATATATGGTTTCTTGAGCTTTAACCCCACACCTTGCAGTGCTGTGAGCAACAGTAATAAAAGAAAACATTAAGAACATTTCCATACATATTAATGAACTGTAAATAAGGAAAATCATCTAAAGTCGGTATTTCTAGCCTTTGGGGGTCATTCTAACTCTGGCGGGCGGCGGAGGACGCCCGCCAGAGTTCCCCCGCCAGAACACCGCTCCGCGGTCTGAAGACCGCCGCGGTGATTCTGTGTTTCCCGCTGGGCTGGCAGGCGACTGCCAGAAGGCCGCCCGCCAGCCCAGCGGGAAACCCCTTCTCACGAGGAAGCCGGCTCCGAATGGAGCCGGCGGAGTGGGAAAGGTGCAACGGGTGCAGTTGCACCCGTCGCGAATTTCAGTGTCTGCTAAGCAGACACTGAAATTCTTTGTGGGGCCCTCTTACGGGGGCCCCACGACACCCCATACCGCCATCCTGTTCCTGGCGGGCGAACCGCCAGGAACAGGATGGCGGTATGGGGTGTCGGAATCCCCATGGCGGCGCAGGATTTAGCAGGGCAGCGGAAAACCGGCGGGAGACCGCCGGTTTTCCCTTTCTGACCGCGGCCAAAACCGCCACGGTCAGAATGCCCTGCGGAGCACGGCCAGCCTGTTGGCGGTGCTCCCGCCGACCCTGGCCCCGGCGGTCCTTGACCGCCGGGGTCAGAATGACCCCCTTTATCTCTACATACTTCAAAGAGTAAATATATATATCAAACACTTTTAAGTGAGTTCTAGAGCTTTGGGAAATATTCATGGCTACTAATTAAAGTAAACAAAGACAGAGAAGAAATATTACAGTATAACATAAACACTTTTGTTGACAATCCTATTTAGTATCATGTGCAGGAAGTGCAGACTCTTAAAACCAAACCTCCATCCAGACTCTAACTGCTTTTCTTTAAGTAGCCCTGACCTTCTTGCTACGCAGTAGTCCTCCACTCTAAGCGCTTTTGTATTTCACTAAGGAGGGCCATTTAATAATTATGGTACATAGCAGAGGTTTGAGGCCAGAAAAGGCTGATGAGATGGGACACCAACAATACTTATGTCAGCAGTGCAAGCTAGTGCAGTCCTTTAAAAACAGTTCCAAAAAACTAAGAACTCCCTTCCAGTGTTGCCAGATTTTTAGAATACTCTGTAGCCCAAAGCAAACCAAAAGGAGCCTAATTTTGCTACTCTAAAGGAGTGGCTTGGACACCGCCATGCAGGTATTAAATAGAGGTTATGGATGGACCATCTTACAGAGGTGTTGATACAAAGAATCACAAAAGAATTGCCTGCCCCTGCTAACTGCTTCTTTTTGTCTCTAGTGAGTCCTTGTAGCAGCCCTGTGAAGTTTCCCAGGTCCATGCGTGCTCCTGTTACAGTCCAAGGTTTTGTTTTTTGGATCCTGGGACTTATAGTCTTGTGTATTTTATTATAAAACAGGACTACAACTCCCGAAATACAAAGTCAAAAACTGGCCTGGACCAGCACATCAGGCACAGACCATGGAAAATTGGCAGCTATGTTGCAGGGATAGCTGGACAATGGAGTAGTACAAAGTAGCATACCAAGGGTGCTAATGTGCAAGCCAAGGAAGTTGTCCCTTGGATTGTTGGGGTAGTACAATACAGCAATTATCAAAGACAAATGGGCCATTCTGGGCATTGACTTCTAGTGTCATTGCACCTGCTGCACCAATTGTAGCTATGGCCCTGGAAGCACCCTCTTTCGTAAACATGACTTAGGGCCTGATTGAGATCTGGGTGGAGGGGTATACTCCATCACAAATATGACTGACATCCTGTCCACAGTATTACGATCCCATTATTTGCTCTGGGGGATCATAATACGGTGGATGGGATATCCGTCACTTTTGTGACAGAGTATTCCCTCCCCCTAGATCTAAATCAGGCCCTTAGTCATGATGAGGCTGTGACTCATTCCAGGAAATTCTTCTGCACCTTCAGTTTTAAAACTTGAAAAACATGAGTAACAGTAGCATTTGGTGCAATTGGAGGCACCAATTATGGCACTTGGATTGCTTTTGGAGAAATGCCTACCTATCAAGATTTTCAAGGAGCTTGCAGAAAGACTCCCAACTTCTTTAACCTTAGAAAGGCATTTTACCTCTATATGTATTTCACGCAAACTGAATAAACGTGAATGGAATTTAACACAGTGATGGATGACTAGCCCAGTGTGTTACACCGACAACACTTTTATACATAATAGATGATGGGTTTAACTGCCAACAAAGTAGAGGACTTTAAAATGGGTCATAACGACATGCTATCGCTCTGTGTGAACTGTTTATCATCAACCTGAGAATCATGTATAGAAGCTTCTGCAAACCGGAGGCGTATTATTGTGAAAAAGTGTGTGACAAAGCTGCTCTTTTAAGTGCTTCAGTCATACAAGGTGGCTTGGCACTGACCAACAAAATGTCTACTTCCATACCCTGAAAATAGCACAGTAATTTCAAAAATATTCCAGTATTTGGGAACCCTCACAAATCAACGTTTTCTCTCATGGCACAAGTCCTAAAAAAAATAAGAAGTGAAGGGACTAACCAAGTTAGGCAGTATGCAAGTGACATCATGGTGCATGAGACCACAATGCATGATATCATGGCATGTGACAACACATTTTGCATCACAGGAAGTGGCATTGCAACCCATAACCTCAAATGAAGTGACATCATGTCTAAAGACCTCACATATGCTCAGCAGGTCTATCATTAGTACATTTGAGAGCATTGCAATATTTAACAAATTAGATTTTGCATTAGCGTGTGCCAAATATAGACACAACCCTATCGCAAAATTTGGGCCTCAACTTAGGCATTAATTTTTTTAAACCCTACTACAAAGAACTGGCACAAGGAGAAATGTTGCAGTAAATCTATTTTGCTTAATTGTTTGCAATGTCTGTATTTTAAAATATCTTATGAGGTTAAGGCACCTGCTGCAGAGTTCCTTGTGTTCCTACTGAATCTAAGTTATATTAATAATGGTAGGCTCACTCTGCCTAGTCCTATTTTTGGAACAAAGTAGCATAGAGGTTTAGTATGTTACCTGCAAAGCATATTATGAAACACACAGGTGGCAGATTTGTTTTTTATTTTTTATGTAAATGGTTAAGTGGGCTACTGCTTTTGACCCATTGGGTGCCTGGGACGTAACCGTTACGTCCTGGGCAGCACCGCTCGGGTGCCCAGGACGCAACCATTGCGCAAGCGCTCTCCCCTAGGGCCTCCCACCCCCCACCCATTGGCAGGGATGGAAGGGGAATCGCTTCCTCTTCCACCCTGACCTCCTCACCCCATCTAATGACGTCAGGTACACCCCCCCACAAAAATAGGAAGTTTTGTAATAGATCATTTTGATGTGTCCACAGTGTGTTTTGGAGCATTTCCTAACGCGCGCACTGGGTCTACCCACACAAGTGAGGTACCATTTTTATCAGGAGACTTGGTGGAATGCTGTATAGAAGGAAAGTTGTGGCTCCCCAAGATTCCAGAGCTTTCCATTACCAAAATGTGAGGAAAAAGTATTTTTTGGCCAAATTTTTACGTTTGCAAAGGATTCTAGGTAACAGAAACTGGTGAGAGCCCCACGAGTCACCCCATTCTGAATTCCCCTAGGTGCATAGTTTTCAGAAATGTCAGGGTTTGCTAGGTTTTCTTTGATGGGGGCTGGGCTAGAGGCCAAAATCCACAGTTAGGCACTTTGCAAACAACAGCTCAGTTTTCTTTGGGAAAATGTGATGTGTCCACGTTGTGTTTTGGGGCATTTCCTGTCGCGGGCACTAGGCCTACCCACACAAGTGAGGTACCATTTGTATCGGGAGATTTGGGGAAATGCTGGGTGGAAGGAAATTTGTACTCCTTTCAGATTCCAGAACTTTCCATCACCGTAATGTGAGGAAAAAGTGTTTTTTTGCCAAATGTTGAGGTTTGCAAAGGATTCTGGGTAACAGAACCTGGTGAGAGCCCCAGAAGTCATACGGTTATGAATTCCCCTAGGTGTCTAGTTTTCAGAAATGTCCAGGTTTGCTAGGTTGAGCTAGAGGCCAAAATCTACAGCTAGGCACTTTGCAAACAACAGCTCAGTTTTCATTGGGAAAATGTGATGTGTCCATGTTGTGTTTTGCCCCAAGTAGCCAAAAAAGGGCCTGGCACCTGAGATGGAAAGGGCCTGGCAGCGAAGGGTTTAAGACAGGGGTCCTTTTGTTACTTGCAGTTCATAAAGTGTAATCCTTATAACATAGCACAGTGAGCTTTGAAAGATACAGGGCTCTTACACCTTGTAACCCTCACTGTAATTTGTAACACATCCTTTATATTGAAGTATACATATATGATTCATTGTCAATGTATGAGCTGTATGTGTGATGGCAAGCCAAACTGATGGCCACCAGGAAAGACACTTTTAAGGTTCGGATCTTAACATCAGTTGAATGAAGGGGCTAAAAAGGTGGAAACCTCAGATCCTGCAAAACCAATGGGATAGCCCAGGTAGAACAAGAAAGCGGATTCAAGGAGTGCTTTACATCACACATACACAAGTAACTATTTAAATACCACTATTTTATTTTATTTCTTTTGTAGCGCTTTAATACTACTGTAGTGCTAAGGCACTATAAAAGAAGCAAAACAAAATAGTGGTATTTAAATTATTTCTTTCAATACTGGGGCAACCAACACATCTGACACTGTTACAGTGTATGCATATCACTTATACACAGGGACTGAACAAAGTCAAACGGGTTTCTCTCCAAATGTGAGCCTTTGTTTTGCCTCCATTCCATCTAGGTGTGAGGCTCCATATCTCCCAGCCAAGATACTCCACAAAAGTGAGGCCAAATGGCCCCTTAACGTCAGCTTTTGTTATGGGTAAGCTGGAATTGGGTAAGTCCCGTCCCCGCATGCACGTTGCTGCTTGGAACAAAAGCAGACAACTTGCAGAGGCACTGCTGAAAGTGTCTCATGTCAGAAAATTGCACCGGGACCAGTTCAGCATATCTGTGAACTCCGGTAGAAGTAGGAAACGAATGTGGCACTCTGCTGAAAGCAGCCTGCTTTGCAGCAGGGTAGACGGTGTCTACCCTCGGAAAATAGTAGGTAGACGGTGTGGGTCTATCCACATCTACCTTCGACTCGAGCCCTGCCTACTTCCCATTTGGACACCCATTAGTTGCTACATGTATGTTGGGTACAGATTGGTGCTGGGTAGTATGGTGAGGTTTTCTAAGGGCTGAGAAATTAAAAACTGCTGCAGGTCTTCCAACTTTCCAGTCCCAAGACACTATTAATTATACCCATGGGTTCACCAAACCCTTTCCCATTCATTAAAAATAATAAACAGAAAAGCTTGCTGCTATTGATATGTTCTTTACTATCAATTCATTTGGTGATTTGCAACATATCAAATATAGTTCAGTGCGTCTCAATCAACCTTGAGACACCAGTTCTGACATCCTTGAGATGGCCCTTGATTTCCGACGATGGAATCCCGTAATTGGATCCGATGGTTTAAAAGACCCAATGCATTTCGGGTTGAAAAACCTTCATTAGGGGTAACTACAACAACTTCTAATCATGCAGGGAACAAACATTAAAATAGGCAAGGAAATTCAAAATAACACACTCCTCCTAACCACCAACCCGTGAAACACTAAAAATGCATATAGAAATAGCAAGTCTGTGATTGACAAGGTGTTGTCCAAGGCTTTGGTGACTAAACAAAAGAAGGAGAAAAGATCCATGAAACACAAGGACATCACTGATCACAGACTCGTCTAGTGAGTCTGCTCCAGAGAAACCTACTATTTCAGGGGGGCAAATTATAAACACATTTTTATTGTTTTTAGAAATGCAAGTTTTCAAACATTTAGTACAGACAGTTCGACACATTTCAGATCTATGCATTATTGACATTTGATCATATGACATTTTAGGGGATATGTGTGTTATTCCAGCGAGGTACAACAACAAGGGATTTGTGTGTCCCACTCTGACCTATGACAGCAGCCCCAGCCAGGCACCCCATATCTTTTCATGTTTCCGGGGGCATCCTCTCGACTCATACACTCGCTTCTCCTGGTTTGCACACCAGTCCATTCCTCTTCTCCATTTTTGTGGGGACGGGCCAGAGGGCGAGTTCCAGGCCGCGGCAATATCCCTTTTTGCAATCAGCAGGGGCTTGCCAACAAGAGCGCGGTTTGCTCGGGATCTCACCACATCCTCCATCACCCTTAATAAAACTAATCTAGCAGAAAGCTGTATTTCTGGTTCCAGCATCTTGTTTAATTCGTTTAGCACCCTTCCCCAGTAGATCTGCAAAACTGGACAGGACCAAACCATATGGAAGAAATCCACGGAGTCCCCTGCACAACGTGGACATTGACTATTGGACCGCAGTCCGGCTCGCCTATGTCTGACAGGTGTAGATAATTGAACTGCACGGTGCGGAGTCTCGCCGATATAGCCAGGGTCTTGGGGGCTCTCAGTGCCTCTGACCATTGTAAGTCATCCAGGGTGCCCACCCATACCTCCCACTTTGCTCTGGTTAAGTTCAGGCCCTCTGGTGTGTTATTAATTAACATCTTGTAGATCCTTTCCCTTCTAGACTCCCCATAAGCAAACTGGCTTCAAGTGGGCTAAATTCCGGCAGGGGAGCTGCATTCAGGAGGTGTGTTCCTAGAGCATGTCTAAGCTAAGGTATCTGAAGAACTGTGTTCGGGATAACTGAAAGTCTGTCTGTATTTCCTGGAAGGTCTTCAGTGTCTCTCCCTTCCATACATCTCCTACTAACGAAATACCTAAGTCCCACTCCGCAACACCTCCAACGCAGCAGTAGCCCTTAGCCACCTCCTCTTACACAATGGAGTCTGAAGAATAACCACAGCGTTTCAGCAGGTGTGTCATAGCGCCGCCCGCCACGCCAGGAAAGCCGCCCTGGTAATCGCCTCTATGCAGTCGGGGAGAGGTGTACCATACAACATATCAAGGATGCGTGGGAAACCCAGGATTCCCAATTCCACCTGGTATGCCGGGTCTGACAAACCTCCAGCGAACCAGTCATGAGTCACTGGTAACTGGGTCGCCAGGTAGTATAGATATGGATCAGAGGCACCTAGGCCCTCTTCGTATATTCCTTTCCGGCAGTACCCCGCCGCCACTCGGTGTCTGGCCCCCCTCCAGAGGAATAGTGCCGTGGCTGCCTCCAAAGCTCAGAACCATGAACAAGGGATCGGGAAAGGAAAGTTCAGGAAAGCATACAGTAGCCTAGGCAAAACCATCATCTTATACAGAGCAACCAGGCCCATTATATTCAACGGCAGTGTCTGCCATCTCTGTAAGTCCGACTTGACACGTGCCAGAAGCGGATCTAGGATCTTTGCCCATGTGAGCTCCGGTAGGAGAGTCACCCAGATGCCGAGGTATTTAAAACTCAGTTAACGGAGGGGTATCGTGTCTTGCCAGTCAAAACAGTCACAGGTGTTTATCAAAGGAACTAGTATTGATTTTGTGGGATTAATTTGCAAACCTGATGCCATTGCAAAGCTTTTTAAAAGGAGAAGACTGCGTGGGCCTGATACACTCAGTGTACCCATGTATAGCAAGACATCATCCGCATATAGAGCTATTCTGGCTTCCCGGGCGAGCCCCCAACTCCAGCCACATTCCTCCGGATTGGTCCGGAACATCTGAGCCAGAGGTTCGATAACTAGGGTAAAGAGAAGGGGAGATAACGGGCAACCCTGTCTCGTACCCCTTCTGACCTTAAATACTGAGGACATGGTCCCATTAACCTGCACACGGGCCGAGGGGTCAGCGTAGAGCGCCCGGACCAGGCGACAAAACCTTGGTCCGATGCCCGCCCTCTGGAGCACTAAGAAGAGAAAACCCCAGTCCACCGAGTCGAAAGCCTTCTCAAAGTCGATGAACGGAAGAGCCAGATCCCGAGGCAACCGGTGACGTTCAGCAAGGGCCACATGCAAATGACGGATACAATGGTGTGTACTCCGAGTTGCCATAAATCCACATTGATCGTAATGAATCAACTGAGGCAGGACTCTCTTGAGACATGTTGCAAGAATGTTGGCGAGGATTTTAACCTCGCAGTTAATCAGAGATATCGGCCTATAATCCGCACAGTGCAGCAATGGGGGTTGAGTTTTGGGGAGCACCACAATGGTTGCGGCTTCCAGCCCTCTCGGAAAAGACCCCTGTTGCTCCACCTCCATTAAGAGAGCCAACAAACGAGATAGTAAATCATTCTTATACGTCTTATAGTATTCTGATGGGAAACCGTCAGGACCCAGGGTTTTCCCCGTTCTCAACTCCGAGATAGCTCCGCCTATCTCCTCCTCGCTAAGAGGTTCGTCTCGTATCTGCACCTCCGACAGGGGCAACCGCGGTAAGGAAATGTCATCAATAGTCTGCGGGCATGTATTGGATCGACCGATTCTGAGGCCGTATATAGCGCTCTGTAGTAGTGGGCAAAAGCCTCTGCTATTTCCTGGTGTCCCTCAATTCTGCCATGTTCTCCATCCCAGATTTCAGCAATAATGCCAGAGGCTCTATGATGAGAAACCAGCCAGTGTAGCAACTTTCCAGTCTTGTCCCCCCAACCATAGATTCTTGCGGTGCTCGCTCGCCACAGAGCTTTCGCTGCCTCTAGAGATAGATCCCTGATTTCCTCATGTATTAAGGAAAGCTGTCGCGCCACCATCTCGTTGGCTCTATCTCCTGTGTGTACTCAAGACGTGCCACCCGCATTTCCAATAGTTCAATATCTTGGGTTTTTAAGCACTCTATCTCTCATATTAAGCCCTTGGCCGACCACCTCAGTACAGCCTTGCCTACGGCCCATAAGGTACCAGGAGAGGACACTTAACCATTTTTAAATGTAAAATACCAATCTTGCAAGTACCAAGCATTTAGCCTCCACATAGGGCGGTTCCCCATTCGGGTGTGGCCTATCACAAAACAAAGCGGTGTGTGGTCGGATAGACCTTGCGCTAGAATCTCAAAGTGGGTTAGGGCACTGCAGTCAGTGGTGGGCAATAGTAGCAAATCAATTCGGGACTGTGAGCTGCCGAGGTATGGGTAAATTGCCTTTGTCTTGGGTTCCACAGCCGCCACATGTCACAGATCCCTGCTGTCGCCAGCCAATCCACGAGGTGCGTCGCCATACCGCGCCTATGGGTTGATATTGGGCCAGCTACATCCAAGGCGGGGTTTGGAACCACATTAAAATCTCCCCCCAAAATAGTAAGTCCCGGAGGCAGGCCCAAGAGAAACTGAGTCAGTTCCCTGACAGTTCCACGTACTAGCGCCGGAGGAGCGTACACACTGACGACATTGATCGTCACCCCTTCAACTCTGCCAGTAATGGCTACAAAACAGCCCTGACTGTCCCTCTAGACCTGCACCACCGTCAAAGGAAAGGAGCGGTGTAATAGAATCGCAACACCCCATGAGCCACGTGGGTACCCTGCATGGCCTACCCTGTCAAATCCCCTCCGTGTCAGGGGCAGTGTTCCCCGCAAGGTGTGTCTCTTGTAACAGGAGCACATTGGTCGGTTTCTATGTATGAAGGTAAATACTGTAGTGCGTTTGATTTTATCTAAACGACCATCAACATTCCATGAAATAGCCTGTATTGGACTCATTGGGATATGTGTAGGAAAAAGTCGCAGCACTATCCCTTGGGTGTAGTTGTTCTGTGTTTGAGGTTCCCCCCTTTATGTCTTCTATGTGTCGGAATAAGAACTTTGTTTTGCCATTGAATTCCCTCTGTCTTCTGTCTTGTACATCAACTAAAACATACAGGAATGTCAACTCGACATTAAGCCATAGTAAACACCCTAATATAAGACTCAAACTTCCTATCCCCCCAATTCCCACTCCTCCCCATACTTTCCCCAGAAGCATCTGTCGCCCCTACACATAAACATCACGTTCCCAACCTAACAGGGTAGAACAGTAACTGAGTGAGCAGTGGTGGACCCCTCCATATCGTCGGATCACTTAAAGAAAAGCAATTTATATCAGTCAGTTATTTATAACATTAGTACTTCATGATGACAAGCATCTCCCCTCCCAGAGATGTCTCCTTGTTCAGCAAGTTACAGTGCCGGGCTGCAGGATAAATCAGTATTCTCAGAGGAGTCAGAACTTGTCCGCGGTGGGCTTCGTGGCCTAGGGTCTCTCTCAGCCGCTCCAGATTTCTTCAGCAGCTGTTGATCTTTCGGGTTGTCAGATGCGGCCACCAATGGGGAGTTCGAGCGAGATCCGTGGCGTTCTCTGCGTTTCCTTGAATATGTGCAGTGCCGCTTGGCATTTAATCATTTCGGTTGGCTTCTAGATCGGTCCCCGGTCTGTGTCAGACTGAGACGCTCCCCAATCGGTCCAAGCAGCAACTCCTCCGTCATCCATGTACATGCTGCCGTCGGTTGCTCTAAAATTTTTTTGGTTTCCATGAACCACTCGTAGCTTTGTGGGAAATAGCAGACGGTATTGAATGTCCATCACTCTCAATTTTTGTTTGACTTCAAGAAATGACCGCCGCTGTTGTTGCACATCCCTTGTATAGTCGGAAAGGAGGAGGACCTTAACCCCATTACAAAAAAGATCCCCTTTGGAGCGAGCCTCTTGTAGAGCCACATCTCTGTCCTTAAAATTAAAGAGGTGAAGCATCACCGGCCTAGGTGGAGATCCCGGCAGGGGCTTCATCTGTAGAGCTCTATGAGCTTGTTCAGTTGCGAACCATGGGGTGAGACGTTCCACTGGCATCCAGGAGCAAATCGAATCCTCTAAGAACGATGCTAGGGACGTCGTAGCCATGGCTTCCAGCAGGCCCACCACTCTGAAATTGTTTCGTCTTGACCTGTTCTCATCGTCCTTGGCCCTACGGTATAGCTCTGATGCACAAGACGTGAGTGTATATACCTGTGCCTTGAGAACGTTCACTTCGTCTTCCACCACAGAAATCCTGGTTTCCGCCTCTGTGATTCGGGCTGTGGCATTGCAGAGGTCTTGTCGGTCTCTGACTTCTCCTATCTTGGCATCCACTGCGGCTTGGGATGTGTGAATGGCCTGAAGAATCGCCGCCAGGTCTCCAGGTGCCCCCGGCTGGTCTCCTCGGTCGCCTGGGGCGTGGACCTCCAGCTGGTGTCCACTTGCACCCGTGGTAAATTGTTCTATGCAAGTTTGTGCAGTTGGTTGTCGCGCTGTTTTGTCTTTGTCCATATTTCTTTCTCCGGTATCTCTCCGTCAGGTGTGTTATATTACCTAGGTCAAGGTCTATTTGGAGAGGGCCATTCCGGGTACATCGTGTGGTTCAGGGGCTTCTAACGCCCCAGTTGAGTCATGGGTCGAGTTCACACTCTTCCTATCTTGTTTCCAGTGGGCCGCCACCAGGGCCCCGGAGGACAAAGTTTGTCAGTGCCCAACTCTGGCCCAGCGCGATCTCATATGCCCATCGTCTTCAGTTGTCTTCAATGGGCTCTGGGAGATGGCTGTGCTGTGTCCTTCCCCGGCATATCGTAACTTCCCCCGGCCTCTCCGCGCCTCCAGCCATAGCTCCTATCGTGCAGGAGGGGAACCAAAAGAGGGAGGAGGGGAGGGGGAGCCCAGCAGGTGAGCACCCCACGATGCACCTCACCATCCGTCTCCGGTGGCCACAGCGTGGCTCCAACATCTCTGCACCAAGGGGGGAGGTGGGGAAAAAAGGAAAGGAGGACAAGTAACGTGCCCCAGCACAGCCCCCTCCGCGCCGTCCTGGGCTCCCCCCGAACCTCTGTCCCCCGTACCCGTCCATTGCCGCCGTCTCCAGCGCTGGGTCGGTTCAGTTCAGGCTTGTGCCGGTCTCCGCGGCCTCGTCTTCACCAATCAGTCTCCACAACAGGGAGGCGACTCCACTCACCAGGACCCCCACCGTTGGTCGCACACTCCGGCCGCCATCTTGGGTATGGGGCGTCTCATCCCTCAACTTAACATCACATAGCAATCAAGACAGCTGTGGTTCTAGCCAGATGTAATTTGTGGCTTCAGAATTGGCGTGCTGACATCTCAAAGAAGACACAGTTTTCAAAAATGTCCTTTGAGGGAAGGAAGCCATTCCAAGATCAACTCAAAGAGAACTTTTTTTAAGTACAAAAAGCAAACCTGGTTTTCTAAGGCTTCATCTGCTAAGCAATATAAACACTGCTATAGAGGTTTTTACAGCACATGGATTTGTTCAGTCTCAGATCGCTGGGTACTGAGTCTGATCAAGAGCAGTTACATAATAAACTTCACCTCCATGCCTCCAGGTTCAGTGTGCATCCCTACTCCCACCCCCAGTGATCTACTCTAGAAAGAGACTTTGTGGTCACCAATTTCAGCTTTAATATAGAAGAGGGCAGCCATCCCAGTCTTCCACGAGGAGAGGGGTCATAAGGTGCACTTTATCCTCTTTCTGGCATGAAAGTTTTCGGGCCAGTATTAGATCTAAAAAAGGTCAGTTCCTGGATAAGAACTACACATTTTTAAATGGCCACTTTGCAGCAGGTTATGTCTTTGGTGTCAAGCAAAGGCTTCCTGGTAACTATAGATTGCCAGGATGCTTACTTGCATGTTCCCATCCACCCAGTTCATCAAACATTTCTACAATATGTGGTAGAAGAATCGCACTTCCAGTTAGGAGTTTTCCCATTCGGGCTGAAGTCTGCCCTTCATGTGTTCACATATGTATTGGCTCCATGGTTAGCTGTATTTCATCATCAGGGAATATATATCTAACTGTATATGGACAATTGTCTGGTTCTCTCATCATCTCTGCAGCTGACATATAAGCATGTGCACAAGGCTCTGGATATGCTGAAATGTCATGGGTTTGTCATTAACGTTAAGAAGTATCACCTGGTCCGGGATCATGATCAGTCCTTAATAGGAACCAGGTTTCTCACAGACCAAGGAGTGGTTACCCTACAAGAGAGAAAGGTGTTTGAAATTCAATCCCATGTGTTAGAGCTAATGGGGTCTCCCTGTCCAACTGTGGCACAGTGAATGCAAGTTCAAGGGGACTTTGGCAGCATCTTTGTTTCTGGTACCCTAGTCGAGTTTCCCTTTGAACATTCTAAAGTGCTACATTCATCACCCATTAGCCACCGGCATCTCAGGACATGTCCATGAAGAGTCTGATTTTGAAGGAGATGATGTCAGAACTGACATGATGGCTAGATTGAGCTAACCCCTTGAAAGGAGTCTCCTTGTGTCCTCGGAATCAAATTATTCTCATTACAGGTGTGAGTGAAAGGAGATGGGGACATGAACAGAAAAATATCAGATCCAGGTCATGTGATCATATCTTCAGAGGAGCAGTTCTTTCAACTGGAGGAACCTGAAGGATATCAAGCTGGCTCTTCTGATGCTCTCCTATCTTCAGTTGCAGAAAGCTGTTGTAATGAGGATGGAAAATATAGCAAAATCCGATGTCAAACATTAGGGGAACAAAGTCACCCGCGCTCTCAGCTATCTCAGATCAGATCTTATTGGGCTCAATCCAAGATTCCTTCCCTGACAGCAATATACATTCATGAAGATCTGAATATACATGCAGAAAGATCGAGCAGGAAGACTCCCTCCTCCCACGTATTTTGTTTCTCTCATCTCTTGTTTCATCAGGTTTTCAAGATGTGGGAGTGCTGGAGGGTGAATGTGTTTGCGACCCATCTCAATTCTCTCCTTGCCCAATTTTGGACAAAGGAGGCCTGAGGTATACGTGTGCTTTCATGTCCAAGGCGAAGAATCTCCTGTACCCCTTTCCTTCTTTTCCTTTTTTGGAGCACTTTCTAATCAGAATGAGGAGGCTCATGTAATCTTTACTGCTCTAGCCTGGACCTCCTTGCCCTGATTTAATCTGCTAATAGCGATGGACCAGCAATGGTTATTACCTCTGGTCCCATCCCCTCTTGCCCTTCCAAGTCTCCTGACCAAAAAGCCAGTAAGACTTATACTGATGCCTTGGAGGTTGAAAGGGCAAGCTTAAGATCCAGGGATTTGCCTAATTCTGCATCATCTTCTTTTGATGGGTCTAGAACACCAGCCACTCACTCTTTATGCTCTAAGCATTGGATGTCTTTTAGGAAGTGGTGCTCATAGAAGCAACCTCTTCCTCTTTCTGCTACCCTCCTTCAAACACTGGACATTCTGCAAAATGAGTTTTCATTGGGGCTTAGTTCCTCTACCCTAAAAGTCCAATGAGCTGCAATTAAAGCCTGTATAGCACACTGGGGTAACTTAAAGGATCAGTGAATTGTGAAAAGACTATACATGGGGCTTTGATAACATCTGTCCTTCATTTCCCATTTCTTGTTCTACCTGGGATATCCCATTGGTTTTGCAGGCGCTGAAGTTTCCACCTTTCAAGCCCCTTAATTCAGTTGATGCTAGGATCGTAACCTTAAAATTCTTTCAGTTTGGCTACCTTTCCTGTAGATAACAAATTTTTAGGTTTTTGATGACAGAATTGTTTTGTGCTCAGGTCCAAATGTTCTAACTAACGTCAATTCTTCCTTCGATGCTCAACAAGAGGTTATATTATCTATCTCCTTTTCTTATCCTCAATCTCCTGAGTAAGTAGGGTTGCAGTCACTGGATGTAAGGAGATCAGTAATAATCAATCTTGAGAGAGTGGCTGAGTATAGAATATCTAGCTCGTTGTTCATAAAGTTCAGTAGAGCAAGATGGGCTTGAAGTCATCGACTGAGACATTGGGTATATGGATCAGGACTTTCATTTTCTTGGTACATAAGGAGTATGAGGTCCCCTCTCCCATGGATGTACAGTGGAGGTCAACAAGAGGTGTGTCTTCCTCTCTAGCAGAATTTCAGAGGGCATCATTAAATGACATTTGTAGATCAATCACCTGGGCAACAGCTTCTACATTCATTAAGCACTAAAGGGTGGTGCAGGGTCCAGAGTTAGAACATGTCTTTGGTTCTAAGTAGGGATGTGCGTAGCTCACATTATTTGCTGTAGCATTATTCCACAAAATTGCTGCAAACTTATGTAAGATTCTGCATAATTATGCAAGAAGAGTAATTGGCGTATAGCACTATTTCCTTAGTGCAAAAATGCACCCTTGATCTAAAATCGAGAAGAGGATGTATTTTGCAGTGCAAAATAGTGCTAAATGCAACACTATTGCAGGTCATAGATGCCAGGTCCTACTCCTGGCATCTATGACTATTTTCTTAGTGCAAAATGCACCCTTGCTTCGAAATGGATTCAAGGATGCATTTTGTGCTAAAAATGAGCTCTAAATCCAAATAAATATGAATAGCAGTGCAGTGCAAGGAGCAGCATACTCTCAATAAATGAGTTGCTTTGGTGCTTATTTTCCCCTCAAGTTACGTGACCAGGCATAATTGCTTAAATATTGTTATTTCAACATCCACGAGTAGTGCAGAATTACCAAAATTACTTCAATTATTCCGGCATAATTAAAATTACTATTTTGTCTGGAAAGAACTTAAGGTATGGGTCATCTATCAGAAGGTTCTCCCTCAGCCTTCTACCAGATGCAATGGCAACTAAGAAAAAAACCTTGAGTGTTAGGAATTGCAAAGGTACAGTTTGTGGAACTTTAAGGACTACTGGAAGATCCCATCCCAGAATAGAAGAGCGAATTTGTTAGAAATGGGGTCTCTAGTTGGCAGTCAGTTTACACCCTGTCCAAGTAGGGACCCTCACTCTAGTCAGAGTAAGGAAGTCACACACCTAAAATAATCCCTGCTCACACCCTTGGTAGCCTGGCATGAGCAGTCAGGCTTATCTCAAAGGCAACGTGTTAAATATTTGTACACACACACAAAGTAACGCAGTGAAAACATCACAAAAGTACTCCACAGCAGTTTAGAAAAATAGCTAATCTTTATCCAAATAAAATAAGACCAAAACCACAACAAATCCAACATACACAAGCAAAGAAATGATTTTTTAAAGATTAAGGGGGTGATTCTGATTCTGGCGGGCGGCGGAGGCCGCCCGCCAGAATTCCGCCCCCATTATACCGCTCCGCGGTCAGAAGACCGCGGAGGGTATTATGAGTTTTTCCCTGGGCTGGCGGGCGGTCTCCAAAAGACCGCCCGCCAGCCCAGGGAAAAACTCCTTTCCCATGAGGATGCCGGCTCGTAATCGAGCCGGCGGAGTGGGAAGGTGCGACGGGTGCAGTGGCACCCGTCGCGTATTTCAGTGTCTGCAAGGCAGACACTGAAATACTTTGCGGGGCCCTCTTACGGGGGCCCCTGCCGTGCCCATGCCATTGGCATGGGCACGGCAGGGGCCCCCAGGGGCCCCGCGACCCCCCCTACCGCCATCCTGTTCATGGCGGCTTTCCCGCCATGAACAGGATGGCGGTAGGGGGGGTCAGAATCCTCATGGCGGCGGAGCGCGCTCCGCCACCATGAAGGATTCCCCCTAGCAGCGGTAAGTCGGCGGGAGCCCGCCGACTTGCCGCTTCTGACCGCGGCTGAACCGCCGCGGTCAGAATGCTCGTGGGAGCACCGCCAGCCTGTTGGCGGTGCTCCCGTGGTCGGTGGCCCTGGCGGCCAATGACCCCCTAAATCTCAATACAGTGCTTAGAAACAAAATAGCTCCAACTGGAGCTATCACAACTTCGTTGATGGAGTTGTTCCCAACAGTCTTACGCCACTCATGAGGGAATGTGGCTCCAGTCACGGAGACACACGGACCCCAGGTACAGTACCTTAGAAATTAGGAAAACAAACTCATTGCATGGAGTCTGGGAGGTGAGGCGGCACAGAAGCTGGTGCGGTGTTGGTTCCTTACTGCTACTTGGGAGGTGAGGCACCAGTTACTTACTGCGGGGCAGGGGAGGTGAGGCGTCAGTTCCCTACGGTTGCAGGGGCGGTGATGCAGCATCAGTGATGAGGCACTGGTTCCTTACGATCCGGCAGTGTTGATTAATCCGGCGGGTCAAGATGCGATGGAAGACTTCTCACTGTTGGGGTTACTCCATTGGGCCACATGCGCCGCAGCAGATTTGGGTGTCATGGACATCAGTGACATGGCACTCAGGACTCACAATGTCATGGGACTTCAGCAGCACTGCAGCGGCATCAGTCCTGTGGCTTTGGTCGTGGTCGGCACACTTCGGCAGAGACCACAGCTTTGGTTGCAGGCAGCATCATGGAGTCGGGCAGCCACCCCAGTTCTGGAGTCATCTGGAGTCGATGTGCCTGGTTCTTCTTATTTTTAGGCCAGCTTTCAACCCCAAGGGAACAGGAACTGGAGGAGACACCACTTGGCAAGTCAGGGTCTCCACCAAGAGAACCCAGGGGCTGGCGGGTGAAGTCTTTGATGTCCCTAAGATTTCTTAACAGGGGGAAAGCTCAGTCCAAGCCACTGGAGAAACCTCACATGCAGGATATACAGAAATGTAGAGTCTCTGTCCTCTCCAAAGTAGAAGCAGCAACTGCAGGCCAACCCAGCAAAGCACACAGAGCAAAGGGGCAGTACTCCTTTTCACAGTTCTACAGCTCTTCTCCTTGGCAGATTCTGTTCTTGATCCAGAAGTATTCTAAAGTTGTGGGGTCAGCAGTCCAATACTTATACTAATTGCTGCCTTTGAAGTAGGCAAACTTCAAAAGAAAGTCTTTGTAGTGCAAAATCCCCTGCCTCTCCCTGCCCTGGCCCCAGGCACACTCCAGGGGGTTGGGGGCTGCTTTGTATAAGGACAGGCACAGCACTGTTCAGGTGCAAGTGTCACATCCTTCCTCTACTCTACTCAGGAAGACCCATCAGGATATGCAGGACATACCTCAGCTCCCTTTGTGTGACTGCCTAGAGAGAATTTACAAACAGCCCAACTGTCAGTCTGACTCAGACGTGTATTCCACAGCCAGAAAGAGGCACAGAATGGGTAAGCAAGGAAATGCCCACTTTTAAAAAGTGGCATTTTCAAACTTACAATTTAAAAACCAACTTCACCAAGAGATCTAATTTTAAATTGAGTTCAGAGACCCCCAAAGTTCATATCTGTATCTGCTCCCAATGGGAAATTACACTTAAAAGATATTTTAAGGCAATCCCCACGTCCCCATGTTAACCTATGGAAGAGATAGGCCTTGCAATAGTGAAAACACAATTTGGTAGTATTTCACTATCAGGACATGTAAAACACACCAATACATGTCCTATCTTTTGAATACACTGCACCCTCCCCATGGGGCTGCCTTAGGCCTACCTTAGGTGTGACATACAGGTCACAAAAGGGAAGGTTTGGGTTTGGCAAGTGGGTACATTTTCCAGGTCAACATTGCAGTTTAAAACTGCACACACAGACACTGCAATGGCAGGTCTGAGACATATGTACAGGGCTACTCATATGCGTGGCACAATCAGTGCTGCAGGCCCACTAATAGCATTTGATATACAGGCATTGGGCACACCTGGTGCACTATACTAGGGACTAACTAGTACATCAAACATGCCAATCATGGATAGCCAATCTTAATCACAATTTAAACTGGGTGCTCTTGCACTTTAGCATTGATCAGCAGTGGCGGAGTGCACAGCGTACCAAAACCAGCAAAAAAGAAATTCAGCACACAGTCAAAAATACAGGAGGCAGAGGCAAAATGACAAGGGGAAACCACGCAAGGATGCCAAGTCTAACAGAATGACAGGTTTCTTATTAGAAAACCTTTTGAGTAATCTGGCAAAAAAGTTTTCCCCTTCCAAAATATCTGAACCACTGAAGGACCTAACAGCTGCCCATTGCCTGTGCAAGTTGGAAAAGGCAAATCTTGACAAATCCCATCCCTTAAAAATTCCAGAAGAAGAGTAGGGGGAAGAAGAAAGCAAATAGCCCATACCCCCCTCCCATGAACTATACCATACATCAAAATTATTCCAATTCCTGGAGTACTTTTTAAGGGTGGAATGCCTTCTAGAATGTTGAATTGTAGAAGCTTTCGCCTCAGGACATCACAGGCTAGTTAGTTTTAACCTCTCAAGTTCTCAATCTTTACTCTGAGTCCATCAGGAATGACTCTGGTAGAAGAGGATCTCTTAATGGAAATGGAAGGTTTGGTTGTATCCAAGAGTCCTTTACTACCAATTTAAGGAGGAGGAGATACCACCATCTTCATGGCCAATTATGGGCTTCAGAGCCCTTTCCTGAATCACCTTCCTGAGAACTTTAAGAATTAAAGGAACAGAAGGGAAAAGATAAATCAGGATTTTTGACCGCTGAATCAAGAGGGCAACTCTGGAAGACCCCAAGGAGCAGAACCTGGAAAGCATTGAGTTCTGTTCTAACCAAGGAAACCGAACCCCCTAGATGATGTGTTGGAAAACTACAGGGGTTGTGCTCATCAGCATAGAGGAAGAAAAAAACTCTGTTCAGCTGGTCCGCAAGCCGATTTTCCTTCCCTGAAGATGAATCTCTTCAAGAGAGAGGAGATTGTGCTCCACCCAGTACCCTATTTCTCAAGCTAGTGCTGCTAGGACTTGAACCCTAGTTCCCCCTTGGTGATTTTGTAAAGCAGGTAAATCAACTCAAAACTACCTTTTCAAGTTAAAATTATACTCCAATGGACAGTTCAAGATGTTTTTGGTGTGAAACATTTTTTTTCATTTTACTTCTTTCCAGATGGCTCCTCCCAGTGCCTTGTCCATCTCATGGTCACTTTTCAATTGGATTTCAAGGTGAAAGGATCACTCTTTGTCTGCTGCATATACTATTTAATTGAGGGACTTTGTTTTTGTGACATGTAAGTTCAAAACATTTGAATAATGGTGCTGTTTAAGAGAGGGAAAGCACTAGTATTTTATTTGTACTTTTATTCATTTTCTAAATATGATTATGGCTGTGGTGGGTGGTCTGAAGTTACAGTAGGGGCCTAGTATTTTTTCATTTAATTTTTTATCTTTTTATAAGGGAAAAGTGTTACACAGTTAAGTACATTTTTTCCATGTTTGTTAAATTTGCACTATTCATTCATTTTACACTGTGGCCTAGTCTGCCCCTGGGTGAACCAGGCAGTTCTAGTCACTGGGTATATGAAACCTGTGGTACATGTTGTTTTAAAACATCTATGATTGTTTAGGCCAGATGTGGCAATGGATTAAATGCTATTTGTTTTGCATTTCGTGTTTTTTTCCTGCAAAAAGTGTATTTTGGTGGGGTAATATCATGCCTTTGGAGGATGTTTGTTCTTGTAACAATTTTAGTAGCTGACTTAATTTTAGTTTTTGGCATTGCTGAATTAATGGTAGTGGCTTTTTCATTGTTTTTCATGCCTGCTTTGTCTGGCTAGTGTGTGTGTGTGTTTGACATAGGCTACCAATTTGTCTTTGTTCTCCATTCCATGTGGCCAGCGGCTATTTTTTGTTGTCAGTGTCTATCCATCTGAATGCCTGTATTCTTTGTTGTCTATACCGCCTAACTAGTTGTTGTTTGACCATGTGGCCGGTAGCCATTTTTTCAGCCAGACAATGTGCTTTTGCCAAAGGCATGCATGTGTACTTTGTTGTCCATGCCTCCATGCTTGTTGTGTTTGAACATGTGGATGGCAGACCTTTGGTGTAGCCAGCCAGTGTGCTTTTGCCATAAGCCTGCATGTGTACTTTGTTGACCATGTAGCCAGTGGCCATTTTGTGGAGCCAGTCAGTGTGCTTTTGATATAGGCTTGCATGTATTATTTGTTCTCTATGCCTCCTTGCTTGCTGTTCTTTACCATGTGGTCGGCAGCCATTTTGTGTAGGCATCAGTGTGCTTTTCTCATAGGCCTGCATGTGTTCTTTGTTTTCCGATGCCTCTTTCCTTGCTGTTGTTGATGTTTGGCCATGTGGCTGGCAGCCATTTTGTGTAGTGAGTCAGTGTGCTTTTGCCAGAGGCCTACAGTGCTCTTTGTTTCTCATGCCTCCTTGCTTGCCATTGTTGTTGTTTGCACATGTAGCCGACAGCCAGTGCTTGAAATGGAAACATAGAAGTGAAGGCATTCTGTATCAGAGTACCTGCTTGTTGCTGAGAAGTGCTGGTACTCTCCAATGAAAAGCATTATGTTTTTCTTGAGAAGTGCAGGTACTCTCTCTCTCAAAATAAAAAAGTGCCAGTACTTAGTACCAGCCCATTTTCTAGGGACATTGGTAGAAGATGTCTGTGCCATTTTTTCCCAATTTTTTTACTTTTTTTCCTGATAACAGTTTAATGTACTTGAGGATCACTGTAGTATATGTATGGACAGTTTTTATAATATATGTATTATTCCCATTTTTCCCTGCACCTCCTTGCCTCCAAATGGATTTCTCATAGTCCCTAGTGATATACCAGCAATTAATATTTTTTTTTACATTTTCCCTTCACCCTGTGACTGCCTAAGGCCTTCTTCTCTTAGGCCACAGACACACATCAGCATTCATTTTTAAGGATTACTCCATTCTCCCCACACACCCCTTCCTGCCATAGGTGCACACTAGCATTCATTTCTAAGGATCTTTAAATATTCCCTGCGCCCCATGACTGCCATAGGTGCACACCAGCATTTTTTTTTTAAGGATTATTCCATTTTCCCATCACCCCCTGACTGCTATAGATGCACACCAGCATTCATTTTTTAAGGATTATTCCATTTTCCCCACACCTCCCTGCCTGCCATTGGTGCACAGCCTTTAAATGCATATAAAGCAAACAGTTCTGTATGTTGTTATCATAATTGAAATATTATGTTATGGTGTGGTGTGGATTTGAATCAATACACTATTGTTCATTAAGTGTTTTGGGTTAACCTCACTAAATTATATTGTCTGTACTACGAATAATTCAAACTGCAAAATGCCACATTTCACTAAATGTTTTTCATTTTTGTTTTTGCTTTTAGGTGCACAAGGGATCTCACCCACAGTACTGCCAGACAGAAGGCTTGCTCAAAGCAACGTGACTACAACATGTGACTCCTCTGCCTCTGCAGCTAGGTGCCAACTGACAGAGGTTGAAGATGGCTCCAAAGAAAGGTGCTGCCAAGAAAGTGGCCAGTAATGAGGAGAAGAAGAGGCAGATTCCCACCACTGACTTGCCATCATCTTCCTTTTGCAGGCACATTGTGTACCTTCTTTGCCATCCTCTGGGCAGAAAGCTGGGAGCACCACTCCTTCATTAATGACTGCAACACCCTAACCTCAGCCCAAGCTCATGTCTGTGAGTGAGGCAGCCACTGCAATCATGGTGACAAGCAGTGAGGCTGAATTGGATTTGTCTCAGCCGTAAACTAGTACCCAATCATCGCAGGAAACTGAGCAAAGTGGACAACAGGAGCGGCAACCAGTGACAGTTATTCCTGAAGTAGGATCACAATAGGAGGTTGAGCTTCCTGCTGAGCAATATGTACCTCTTCTTAAACCATTTGATTCCCAATCCTCAGCAAGAAAAAGAAAGGGCACTCCACCATCTTATCCAAGCCTCCCCTCTGTTGACTGTCCATGGATTGGAACCTGGCTGAGTACAAGACCCACCACAAGAGACAAGGGAAATAGATAGTTCCTGAAAGCCTTTGAATTATGGAAGGGGAAGAGGAGGACCAGCCAGTCATTGTCCTGGAAGCTGGCTTGGAGAACACCAACATTACCCCTCCTATTCAACTTGCTCAGAGGGATGTGGCACTGGTTCCACCACTATCTTCCATTTGAGTCCTGCATCCACCACTACCTCAGTAGAAGTACATACTGGAGAGAGCCAATCGTTGACATACCCAACTACCTCTAGTTATTTGGGCAATGGCAGTGGCACCAGTGGAGTACTAAAAGGTTATCCTCTCCAGTTAGAGAATTTTTATGATTAGCAAGCATGAGGAAACATTGCAATATGCTCCATTTGCCACGTGAGTGTTTGTCGAGAAACAACACATATAAAAAAAAATCACATAATTCTGTTGTAGAACCACCTTCAAAAATTGCTGCAGTTGGTGGTGGGGTGATGTGAGAGGGAAATTAGCTCCAATCATGGTGAGAGGTGATGAGGAAGAAGGTGACAGCTTCACACAAAGCAGCCCTGTCCCCAATAGAGCATCAGTAGCATCCCTGTATCAGCAACCTTGAAATGGCACCACAAGACTCAGATGGAGATCCCACCCCATACAGAGACAAGTAACTCAAAATGCACATTGAGTCTACCATCTCCTGGTCCTCTCCGGAAGTAGCCTGTGTCAGTGGCACCACAAAAGAGCAAAGTGCAAGTTACTATGACAGTCATGTTTAGACAGAAGGGGCCCTACAAAGGCAACCACACAATGGCATGTTTGTACAATGCAAAGCTGGCTAAAATGCTATCGCTTGACTTCCTCCCTTTTCTTTTGTAGAAGGAGTGGGATTTTAAGAATGTGTGGCACCCATATGCTTGAAATGGAAATATCCTAGTCGGACCTATTTTGCCAGAGTTGCTGTTTCAGCACTCCATTACAATGTGCTACAATTGGTTGGACAAACTTTGCTTAAAAGTGTTGTTCATACTATCCACCTGCCGACAGACACATGGAACAGATGTCAAGCAACTGATTACATGTGTATCACTCTTTTGTGAAAGTTAGGAAACAGCTGCTGGGCTCTTCACTGAAGAAACTTTTAAGGGAGTTCATCGGTATGCAATGTTCGCCATAGAGAAATCTTATATAGTTACAAGCATCTTGAAAGACTTTAACAGCAAGGTGTTTGAATGGCTGTGACACAGAGGTCTCAGAATTGGATTTGTTGCCACAGAAAATTGTGGTAATATAGTCATGACCATGGCAGATGTTGGCTATTTCAGAGTCCTGTGTTTTGCACTTTACATCAACCTGATTGTACAGGACTTAAAAAAAAAAAAGACATAGCAACATACTTGCCACCTTCAAAAGAATGTGCACTTATTTCAGTCATTTTTTAAAAGCCCAGAAGCAGTTTAGGATCATTCAGCATGTTAATAGAGTATCAGAACTCTACCTACTACAAGTTGCAAACATCTGTTTGAGCAGTGCAGACCAATGAGTGACTATGTCCATCATGAGGAGGGGATACAACTGGGAAAATCATGACCATGTAGGGCAAAAAATTGACCCTAGTAAAATGCCTGACACAAAAGCTGCTTCCTTTTGAGGTTTTCACATGGGAAGTCAGCAAGGAGGACAGTACAATGAGCTAGGCTATCCCGTTGTGGCATCTGCTGCAGGACCAGTTAAAAAAGGCATTGCAAATGTTCGCTGGTGTCAACGGCAACAGAGAAGCGCATGAGTTGGTTGAGAGCTTAGTTTTTTGCTTGGCTGGTAATCTAAGGCCGCAAAAAGAGATTGTGCCCTCCCAAGAGTACATAGGTGCCAGAATACTTGATGCAGAGTACAGAAAATACTGGCCACTTTCATTCTTTTACCAGAAGGGGGTTAGAAATGGGGTTTCTGATTGGCTAGGATAGGTATCCAAGCCAGGCAGTACCCACCAATCTAGTTAGGGCAAATACGGTACATGCTAACGGTAAACTGTGCTCATCCTCTGGTAGCTTGGCGCGGAGCAGGCAGACTTGTCCTCAGAAGTAATGTGTAAAGTATTTGTGCAACTCACATACAGTAATCCAGTGACCACACCACAAAAGGACTCCACACCATGTTAAAACAATAGTGATCTATTGATAGGAATCAAAGAACCAAGCAATACAGATCCAATAAATATCTTAGACGTTATTCATAGAACAGATCTAGTCAAAGAAACAGTAAATCAAGGCAAGATATACCAGTTTGTCATGAGCCCCTGCAGTGGTGAATTTATTGATACGCAAAAAAAAGGTATGCTGTAAGAGCTTAATTGTGTGGGGCTCGGGGTTAGGGTTTTTATGGTATTAGAAGGAGCTGTCTGGTGTCTCTGTGGTTACTCAAGCATGTAAGTGGTATGAGATTGGAACCAAGCCTCACTAGGAGATTGTATCAGATGAAATGCAGTAATTGCATTTTCTCCCCTCTCACTAGCAAGGAGCAATCAGTTCAGGATGACTCAGGTCCACCCCTCCTGCAGTTTACAAACAAGATGGACTGGGGCTGTGACAGTACTTGGGTGTAGGTAGAGGCAAGTATAGTTTGTGGACCTCCTCTTAACATGGAGTCATTGCTGCGTTGAGGCAGTTGCACCTCACAGAGTAAGGCAGGGCAGGGGAAGTGAGCAGAGCATGGGAGCTGGTGTGATGTGTGCGGTGCGGCTGACCAGATGCAGTAGGCTGCATCCCAGTAGTCTTTGTGGGAAAGGCGTGTCCTCTTTTATCCCACTGGAGACGGTGCCGGTAGCCCAGGAACACTGCTGTTTACTTGACCAAGGACTGCACTCTCCTGGCGCTCAGCCCCTGACACTCAAGCAGCGCCATGAACGCTGGCAGGGAGACATGTAGGCTTGTAGCAAGGTCCTGGATGCTCCTGTGGTCTTGATGTGGGGGGATGACCATAAAAGAACCCTTGTGAAGTACACAGATCTCCCTTTTAGGTTAGTCTTGGCTTCAGACAGTCAATCAGCCCCTTTGTGTGAACTCTAGTCCTTACTCTATGAGGTATAGGTGTGACCTCTTCCCAAAATCCTCCCCAGGAAGACCCACTATTATGCAGATGAATGCAGACGTAGCTGAGTATCCTGTGCTGTGGGTGTCTGAAGGGAATGCACAAGTGTAGCTGTCACCTACCCCAAGCCAGATGTGTATTGAGGATAGGCTGTAGGAACAAAGAGCAGAAAGTGCAGAGAAATGTCCACCTTTTAAAAGTGGCATTTCTACAATAGTAGTAATAAATCTGAGTTTACCAGTAAAGAGGATTTATTATTCCCATTCCAATGGTACTAAACATGACACAGAATTACAGCTTAATGATTTTATAAGGAATTCCTAATGCTGGCCCATGAAAGGGGCAGGCCTCACAGTAATTAAAAATGACTTTAAGGGATTTTACATTACTGGGACATGAAAAAATGTAAAGGTACATGTTCTACCTTATGTTTGCATGGTTACCCTACCATATGTGCTACTTAGGGCCTACCTTATTGGTGACCTATATGTAAGAAAAGTGCTCAACTAGGCAAGAGGTTTTGGATGCCAAGTCAGGGTGGCAGTGAGACTACACATGCAGGCTCTGCAGTGGCAAGCCTGAGACAAATTTACAGGGCTACTTAAGTTGGAGGCACAATTGGTGCTGCAGGCCCACTAGTAGCATTTAATTTATAGGCCTTGTGTATGTGGCATAGCCCCCAACAAGGGACTTACAGGTAAATTAAATATGCCAATTATGGATACACCAATATTACCATCATTTAGAGGAGAAGCACATGTACTTTAACAGTGATTATCAGTGGTGAAGTGCTCAGAGTCCTAAGCCCAATAAAAAGGTACAGCAACAAAACAGAAGATAAACACAAGAAGTCTGAGGAGAGACCACCCTAAGGATGTCAGGTCTAATAAAGGGGATGTGCAACTATACAAGATGTGGATTGTTAAGCAAGGAGGAGGCCTAGAAAAGGAACACCTGGAAGTTAGGGCCCCAGGCAAAGGTTGTGGCATGCAGCCTTCAACCTCCAGAGAGAATAGTGCTGTTGTATCACAGCAGCCAACATAAACAACAGCAACAATACCAGCAATAGAAACATTTGATGTAACTTCTACAATGGCTTGGTTTCAAGTGTCAGTGCTTTCGTCGAGTGCAGAGGCAAAGACAACAGAGGCAGAGGAAGTGACAGCAACAATGACCATTCCGTGGATGTTCGAAGACTATCTGGAAAACCCAAAAGAGGTCTACGTGGACCAAAACCTATTGGTCAATTGGTATGGGAAAGTGTGCCAATGGCTAGAGCTCAGCAGACTAGCAATAAAGTATTTGGCCTGTCCAGTAGCCAGTGTGTCCGCTGAGCATGTGTTTAGTGCAGCTGGCATAGTTGTCACAGTTAGAAGGATCAGTCTCTCTCCTCAAAATATTGAGAAATTGACCATGATTAAAATGAACAAATACTTCATATGACATGGTCACACTGTTCCTGAAACACCATAGGGACGAGTATGAGGTTGATTGGTCAGGCTCAAGTGCATTAGCTGACCAACATCTGGGTGAGACCTCTGAGTCTGAGGTAAACTCTACTGCCATGACTGAGTAGGCCTCAATAGAACTTTCAGATTATTGTGTCAAACTGCTTTGCAAAGAAAATGGATATAGCTACATGAACATTATTTTGTGTATGACATGCAACCCCACCATTTATTCACATTTATGGCCAGATTGGAGTTGGACCACTGTGTAGTGACGAAGCCTCCCCATTCCCTTCAAAGACATTGGAGACAATGACTGCCTCTGTCCCATGCCTAACCTTTTGTATTTTCATTCTCTAGCAGGGCTGCCTCAGTAAAGACATTAATATTCAAGACTGCCAATGTGCTGTTTCCATAGGAAAAAATGAGATACAATATGACAATTGTGTACCACCCTGCTTGGATTGGAACTGGTAACTAACTATTGAACCAATGAGTGATATGTTATGGAGTGAGTCTGAGTGATGATGATTCATGTCATGGCAAACAGTGAAGGGGTTCTACTAATTTGTAAGTTTGATTTCAATGATTTGCAATGTTTGCAGCCTAATGGGTGATATTGCCTGGAGGTGATTGGCCCTTCCACACTTAGCTAGATTTACTTGTGTGGTCCACTCCTTGCTGTACTTTTTTCTAGTTCTTCAGAAACCAGACCAGTCAGTTCAGTTAGCAAATACAAATCTAAGCAAAAGGCTCAAATTCTTTTGTTGTTTAGCAACAGCAGTGAACTACAGGTATACCGCTCGAGATCTGAATTGGGTTGGGCTTCAGACTAATTAATTACTCAGAGTCAGGTCATAGGGCCAGATGTAGCAAATTCCCAAATTGCGACTTGCAATTTGCGAGTCCCTGCGACTCGCAAATTGTAAGTCGCAATTTGGGATGCAGAAAGGTGTCTCAGACACCTTCTGCGAGTCGCTATGGGGTTGCAAAGACCCACCTCATTAATATTAATGAGGTGGGTCGCAATTTGCGACCCCATAGCGATTCAGGGCACTCACGGGGACGGAGGCCTGCTGTAGTCAGCAGACCTCCATGTCCGTGACTGCTTTTAAATAAAGCAGTTTTTTTTTTTCAAAGTGCCACCCGTTTTCCTTAAAGGAAAACGAGCTGCACTTTGAAAAATAAACCGAAACCTTTAGTTTCGGTATTTTTCAGGGCATGTAGTGGTCCATTGGACCACTGCCTGCTCTGAAAAATTATTTTTTATGCCAGACACAAAGGGGAAGGGTCCCATGGGGACCCCTTCCCGTTTTTGACTGGGTTACCATCCACTTCAAGTGGATGGTAACTACGCTTTCATTTGCGACCGCAATCGCGGTCGCAAATGAAATTGCATACCAGTACGACTCGCAAATAGGAAGGGAACACCCCTTCCTATTTGCGACTCGGAAATGCATTTTGCGAGTCGGTTCCAACTCGCAAAATGCATTTCACATAGCAAAGTCGCTTTAGCGACTCGCAAACGGCGATTTTCGCCGTTTGCGAGTCGCTAAAGCTTTGCTACATCTGGCCCTTAGAGTGGTACTCCTGCAACAACCAGAAGAAGGAAGCTATCTACTTTAAAGGGAAACCAACATGATGACTCTAAGAGGCCTACTCAGCCCTGTGGACTTGTGAGAGGTGCGCTGATTTGGGGTATGCCGAGTATTGTGCTGGCTTAAATAAATGTCAAACTCCTCTATTATGTGGTTGTGGTCGAGACTGTAACTGAAGACAAATGTGATGATATCACATCATCACATGATGGAGGCACTCAGCTAAATGTTATGACAGTTGTGAGATTGATTAGCCAGATACATGCAGCTAATGCGGTGGGACTGATTGTAAAATTGCTCTCAATTCTCAATCACATATGAGTCATCATGAATGACTGCAGCAGCCTATGCTCTTGCTCTGCCTCTTGGTCCACTCTTCATGAACCTTACCTCCTGTTCCTCTTCTTGACTATACAATATTGTTACTATTTTACAATCCACAGGCCTTCTCTTCTTCTGCACAAAAGGCAAAAGCTTCACAATCCTTCTGCTTACCTTACCGGACCGGTTCAGCCAGGCACCCAAGATGGACATTCCAAGAAGAATGCAGATGCACCGCCAAATTTGGAATTTATATACAGTATCATTTTTCCTCTAAAATTAATAATTTTTAGAACTGTGTGGGTTCACTCCTCCAAAATTTGTATTTTTCAAACCTAGATGACAGAATGTTTAGATGTATAATAACGTGGGTCTCTGGGGCTGAAGGACTGTTCTAGCAATACATTTAACTGAACTGTAATTTCTTCCTTTCCTTCCACAACAATTTGATGATGATGTGCTGCCCATTGGCCTGATGAATATTGTTGTTGTGTAGTTGTTCTGTGTAGTTTCTCCAACTCCCAGTTCCCATCCATTAATCTTATTGCTAACTTTCTACCTATAGTTGAGGTGTGACTTATGAATTTACAACGCAAATGGATCACCCACTTGGTGGGGCGCATTTGGTGAAAGCGACACCAACTCACTGCAGGATCTTCTCTTACCTGAGCAATAGCCCATGGCAGCCCACTTACCCACCCCACACATAAAAAATAATTCATATGATATAACATAATTCATCAACAGTATCATTCAGAACTTGGGTTGCTTAAATGCTTAAGCTTCACCTGTCCTGAGTCTACTCCTCCTGAATCGAGGATTTTGTAAACTTTTTTGAAATTGTTTTGATAAATGAATTAAATACTAGCTCGACATTGCTCAGAAGTTACTACTGATAGTTAATGTATTATTATCAGGTCTTTTTGTCATGGTGGTAGACTGGTCTCAGTCTTTGATTTGTTCTTCTGTAAATAACCCACTAATTCTTTGTTTTCTTTGAATCTAGTTGCCTACGATGGATGGAGTTCACCTAGGTGGAGTGGTACATTGCTTTTGACGTCTACCCTGCTGGCACATTATCCTGTTATTGCTACTACCACCATTAAGAATGCACCTTGGAAAATCTTGCAATTAGGTTTTGGAAGATTGAGAGCATGTTTTGGAAGATTGGTAGCAACCATCACTTCATCTATTTAGGCAAGCGAACTAAGAAGTGCAGTAAACTAGTTTAGTTAGTAACTTTTACTGAGGATTAAGATTTTTATTTCTATATTGTGGGCAATGCATAATAGGCATAGGCATACCCCAAGTGGGCAATATAGTTACAGAGGGCAACAGGACAAGGGTATAATTAACTGGTAGACACTTTAATAAATGGCTGGGTGGTGCAAAAGTTAATATCCTCAAGCAATAAGATGGACCTAGTCCAGGTTGTGTTGTTTCCACTCTGGTAGCAGGGTATGCTTTGGGTATATGTAAAGTAAGTAATCCAGCAAATAATTATAGGGCAGGGGACTTTAGGATCATCTAGGAAATGTCTAGTGGGAAAAGTTGATGTTCAGTATATGATTGTTCAGAGGGCAGTTTTTTGTCAATTAAAAAAAACAAGCAGCACAAAAGCAGTGCAAAGACACAAGACAGACTACCATCATATGAACAAACTACCCATTTTTTCAAATAAAACCCACCCTCTCCACCCACAACATGCCAACCCCTCTCCTCAAACAAATAAATAAATCTCCCCAATGTCCAACATAATAGTCCAAAAGTACTTGCCCCAACTGCCCTACCCAATACCGACCTTCTCCAACCACAACAAATATTCCTCCCACCAAAGAAAATATATAAAAAAAGGGCATCTAGCTGGGTGAGGAGTCATGACACCTCTTGGAGGGGCAACTCCAGCTCCCGTAGGACATAGGACGCGGGAGAGGAGGCAGTCTGTCGATGATGGCGAGGGACGGCAGTAGTACTGGATCTCAACTGCCGGTGGCACTGGCGATGGTGTGGCTGGGCTGAAGGAGAGCTTGGCTATCCAGAGGGATTGGGGCAGTAACACATGTCTCCTCTTCAAAGGCTCTGCTGGCAATATTCAGCCTGGATGGCCTCGATCCGGTGGCACCACGGCTAAGTGGCTATCTCCTGCCATGATGGTGGACAAGCAGGAGTAGCTATATCAAAAACAAAAATAAATAAATAAATAATTGTAATGCTAATTGCAAGCACATACAGTGGCGCAGTAGCAGAATATTTCTGGTTCCCGAGGGCCATTGCAATTTTTGATGTGATTAGTCACAGGGCCAAGTTTTCCCACTAAATGCATCACAATTAAGCGAGGATACCATTAGAATATAAGCAATGTTTTTGTGTAAAGGATGTCATAGTAAAAAACGAATCAGACACTTTGGCCCTCATTATAAGTTTGGTGGTCTGTTGGCAAGACCGCCGTGCTGGTGGCTGCCAAAAGGCCACCAGTAATGGCGGTACAGTGACCGGTGTATTATGAGTCACAACCTGAAAACCACCCAAATACAGCCACAAATCCTAAACTGCCAGGCCTACTGAGGGCAGGAGAGAGATGGTCCCAAAACCACTGTCATGACGAGGAACAGTCCCACCCTGGACAAATCAAAGTTCCCTACCCATGTGGCCACTACAGCACAGCCAACCCTTCTTCCACAAACCTGTGTCCCAAGGACAGTTCAATCAGCAGTGTGCCCCACAGTACAGGGACCAGAGTCAAGGCCACACACCCAAGAAGATGAAGATCCTGGTGCAACTGGGAGTGGGAACACTGTGCCAGTGGCACAGGCACAGTTGGTCAAGGGCAGTGGGAAGCCACCTGTGGCCCAAGGCCTGTGGGGAACCCATACCAAGCAACCAGCCAGGACGCCATCTCCCAAGTCCTGGGAGCATACCACCATTCACAGAACACTGTGAGCCAGCTCCTCGTAACCGTGCAGGAGAACCAGAGGCTGCAGAGGGAATACCACCAGGAGGCCAGGCAGCAGTGGCAGACCCTCAATGCCTCCATGGCCTCCATTGCAGGGGTGCTCCAGGAACTGACTACCATCCTGCGTGCGTCTTCCCCCCTCCATCAGGCCCCTTCCACTAGCCACATTCTAAAAGAGGCCTCCAATTCTGTGGCAGCTAGTGGAATGGAGGCCCTGCCAGAGGACCGGCAGACCACCAGCACCCCTCCCCTTGTAGCTGAGAATTCCCCCGCAAAACGAGGACATCTATCCAGACATCCTCCAGGACCTGATGCTAAGATCAAGACCACTTAACCAGTGACCCTCTTCTGAACATTGTCCCTTGTCTGTCACTGACACACCTTTTTGATTGTTCACTGTCATGTCTCCATTTTGCCCTGGCCCCTTGGATACTGGACCTGAACTACCTACAGATGGGATAACTACTCTGATGATTTCACCCACCATGAACCCACTCTTCACCTATTGCACTTGTGAATCACATTAAACACCTTTGAGCACAGCTACTCCCTACATGCCTTTATTGTAATAAGTACGTTTTCTGTTATAAAACATGTCATTACAGTCAACCCATTGTCCGGCAAAGGTGTGTGAGATAGGCAGAGGGGGGGGCAATATGAAGCAAGGATGATAGAAGAGCAGACATATTCTAGATACATGTGTCAAGGGAGCCAACAGGCAAGGTAGGAACCAGAGTTGCACCACACTAATGCCCTGCAAACAGACCAAGACAGGGACACCTATCACAATAGGAATCAATGTTGCCCACTCAACACACATGCACTAAAATGTCAAAATCCCTAGTGTGATTTGGCAGGTGGAATCTCAAACCATATGCCCATGTCACATCCACATTTCCTAGAAATCCATACTCAATGGTCCTTCCCTCACAGCTGACAAAACTCAACTAAAGGCATGTTCACCAGTCAGTAACAGTTAGGTTACACATTCTCCCATTGTGGCCTGTGAGGATAAGTAGCAATACTGGGGACACCACTATACTTGGCATTACAATTGCTGTTGACATAGCAGTATAGGATCATAGAACATGGACAATAAATTGCATAAGTGAAGCAACACAACAGCAGAGTGAAAATAGCACTGACATTTGAACAGTAACACTGCCTCTGATGGGCAAAATGTTCCCCACCCCCAAAGGGGGAGCTGCACTCAACACCTCCACTGATGACAGACACCAGGAGGAGCTATGTCACAAGACAGGAACAGGTCACATACAAAACAGTTGACACATACCTGTTTCACATTGAATGAATTGTTGAATTAACTCTGTTCTAGAGTCAGCTGCATCCTCATCATCTTCCTCCTCATCACTATGTCCCCTTCATCAGCCACTGGTCCACCAGCCACCTCCTCTACATCCAGAAATGGGATGTGACGTCTCAGGGCCAGATTGTGAAGCAGGCAGCAGGCAACAACGATCTGGCAGACTTTAAGTGGTTTGTAGAGTATGGCACCTCGGGAGATGTGTAGACACCGGAATCTGGCATTCAGTAGCCCAAAGGTCCTCTCAATGACACGACTTGTCCTGCCATGGGCCTCAGTGAAACGGTTTTCAGCATCTGTAGTCGGATATCTCACAGGTGTCAGCAGCCAGGGAAGGTTAGGGTAGCCAGAGTCACCTGTGTGGACAAAAGGTGGACCCATCTCGATACCGGTTGAGACACACAACAGATTGTGAAGAGTGGTGAGAACACAGAGGTACACATACTATTGGATACATACCGATGAGCCAGACTCAGTTGTGCCATCATGGGTGGGGCGTTGCTGTTTCCCAGAATGACTGAATCATGCACAGAACCAGGGAACTTGGCTGTAACCTGGTAGATATATTGGTCAGCGAGACACACCACCTGGACATTAATGGAATAAAAGTTTTTCCAGTTCCTGTACACTTTTTTATTTATCCTGGGTAGCACCAAGACAATGTGGATGCCATCTATGGCCCCTATCACAGGAGGGATGTGCCAAATCATAGAGGGCAGCTTTAACAGTGGCCAAATCCACACATTGGGGGAACCTGATGTAGCAGGGCAGATGTTTGAGCAAAGGACACAGTACATCCTTCAACACATTACTGAACATCAGCTGTGACATCCCTGCTGCCAAGCACATTGTGATCTGAAACAACGCTGGGGCAAGGAAGTGCAGAACTGACAACACCTGTACTGTGGGAGGGATGCCATAGGGATGACATATGGTAGGCAACAGATTTGTCTCCAACTGGGTACACAACTCCATGATGGTCAGACGGTTCAGACGATACGTCTGTATGATGTGTCTCTCTTCCAGGGTAGCAAGGTCGACTAGGGGCTGGTACACAGGGGCATGTGTCATTATCAACATTGCACAATATCTGGGAATAGGAGAGAGGAGAAGTCAAAAGTTGATGTATTCAATGTGTGGACATAGTTAGTCTTTGCAGTAGTCATTATATTTCATCCATGACACACCGAAAATTCAACTACTAATCACTAATACATGTTAAGTGACAGCTGGTTGTCCTGCATGCACAGGACAGATGGAAGTGACCTTATTCCACCAGCATTAGTCGTCATGGCAATAGGCGGTCTCAACCACTGTGCAACAACTCATTGGATAACATTGTTGCCTATGGGAGACTGGGGCCAATGGTGATCTCCGCCGGAGGTGACGGTCATGTATGTGGCGGGCGTGATCACTATTTACAGTGGCATAGCTCATTTGACTCCTGACACTCGTGAAAGCAAGACATCCAATGCGTGTGCTGCTGTGCTCTGACTCAGGAAGCCACTATGCCACGTCCTGCAGGAGATAGAACCCCAGCCTTCACCCAGGAGGAGCTGCAGACACTTGTGGATGGGGTCCTACCCCTGTATGGACAGCTCTATGGGGCACCAGAGCAGCAGGTGAGTCTTATGTCACTGTCCTGTCGGATAGTGATGTGTGTGTGGATGAAAGGTGTTGGGATGAGGCAGATGGAATGGATGCATGGAGATGGGTGAGGAGTCTGAGCATTAGTGGCATGATGACACAAGAGTGGGATCATGAGATGTATCTGATGTGTGATGTCCACTGCTGTCCCTATGATGCCACTCTACATGACTTTGTCCTTACGCCTGTGTCACCCATGCAGGTCAGCACCCATCAGAAAAAGAGGTTTTGGCATGTCATTGCCAAGCAAGTGCAGACCCTGGGGGTCCATAGCCGGTGGACCACCCACTGCAGAAAGCAGTGGGAGGACCGGAGACGCTGGGCACGTAAGACCACAGAGGCCCAGCTGGGGACGTCCTCCCAAAGAGGGAGGGGTGCCCGTCAGACCCTGACCCCCCCAAATGGCCTGCATTCTGGCAGTGGCCTACTCTGAAGTGGATGGGCTCTTGAGGGCTGCACAGCAGCCACAAGGGGGTAAGTACACACTCACACAACTTGAGTAATGCTTGTATGGCTTTGGGTTGACTACTAGTGGGAAGATGTAGTCTAGGTCATTGGTAGATGCACGTCGACTATGGGTATCAGCCACCATGGCAGAATTGGTTTCTAATATGTGTGCCCATATCATGCAGACAGTGACTTATGAGGGCATTTACTTTCAATTTGGGATTTGGGTGGTCACCCTCAACGAAGTTTAAGAGCCCAGCTCCTACTATCACCATCAATACATCTGAGGTGTCAGGGTATTGCCATCAGTATCAGCCTCCCACTGTGACAGAGGTAATTAATGACTCCTCAATCACCTGCCATGTACTGTATGTGTAGATAGGCACAGTGGACCCAGATGTCACTGTGCTATTTGTCAATGGATAAGTGGGCATGCTACCTAGCCATGCAGGATTCTGTAGAGTAAGGAGTACAGGATATGTCTCAATAAACAACCATGAGAATGTGACAAGCACTGGATAAGTGTGACTAGAATGACTCTCATCAAGTACATGAGTGATATTGTTCCACCATCAGCAGTTTACATCAGCATTGCTGTAGTTTCCTCATGGTGTCCTACTGTTGTAGCACTTTTAGGTCGGGGCATGGCCTGCCATGGCATTGCAGCAGATAATTATGTTGTTACTCTGTGTGAATGTTGTGTTGGTATTGACCCATTGCACCCTGACTTTCTCTGCCACCCTCCCTCCCTCTCCTCCTCTGTCTTTGCATCAGCATCATTAAGCAAAGGAGAAGGGGCACCAGCGAGTGGGGAAGCTGCAGCCCACGGGACCCAGGAGGCTGACACTAGCGGAGCTGCGGGGACGGAAGGTGAGGGGAGGCTCCGGTTGAGACAGGATTGATGACAACATCTTCGGATTCCTCCTCTGATGGACACTACCTGGCGGTGGCGGACCCATCTGGGACCCTCCCAGCACCATCCTTGTCTGCCACCTCCCTTACCAGCATCACCGTCCCTGTAGGTCCCCACCCAGTTGCCCATGCCCGCTCACCCAGGAGGGGGGGCATCTCCTTCACTGCAGGCACCTATGCCCCTGCCCCAGTCAACCCGGTTGCTCACAATGAGGAGGCTACTGACCTCCTACGGTCGATCTCTGTGGGGCTATCAACCATTGTGAATGCCATCCAGGGACTGCCATCACAGGTGCAGCAATCCAATGCCTACCTAGAAGGCATTCACAGTGCCCTGCTGCCCTGCAGAGATCCTTTCAGGCTCTGGCCTCCTCATTGAGGCAGCCAGTGTCCCTTCTTCTTCTGCCCCCCTCCAACTACCTGTTCCTAATCCCACAGGCACACCTTTATACCAGCTTGCATCCACATCAACAGACATAATTCGTAAGAACAAACACAAGCACCACTAAAGACACCACTGCCATGCACACACACAACAGACACAGGAAGACAAAGCAACATCCACTCCCTACACGGACTCCCCCACCACCTACCCCCTCACAGACACCACACCACTCATATCTGCAGTCACCACATCATCACTCCTAGATCCTGCCACAAGTGCACTCATTCCCACCATCACCACAACAGCAGACCCCATACATGCACCTCATACACCACATGCGCACTCAGCACAACTGTTAACACCCCCACATGCAGCATCCACCCTACCTGCAGACACCACACAACATACATTCACACATCCACCCTGCCATCTCCCTGCATCTCCTCCCCCCTCCTCCCACCACACTTAAACGCCCATTACACCTAAACACCCACCCAACAGTCACACAGCAAACACATGGCATTCACGCGCGCACCTGCACCCAAGGCACCTCACCGTACACACCTCACAACCACTACCTCTCCCTCCATTCCCAAAAGTTTATTTCCATGAAAAACCTTGTGCCCTTAAGAAACGTTTCCTCCAAGAATTTTCCTTGTTCCCTCACACTGTCCAGTCCCTGTCCCCCCAAGCGCCCCTTTACCCTCCCCAAACCCTTGCCTTCCATCTCCCAGTCCTCCCATGGTCCCCCTGGTACAAGCCATGCCCCTCCCCCACCTAAGACTTCTACCCCAGAAAGGCCAAGGTTACCCCTCCCAAATCCAGACCCAAGCCCCCTCCCCCAAAACCAAAGTCCAAACCTAAAGCCCCACCCTATCCCAAACCAAAGGATCCCCCTCCAAACCTAAACCTAAGGACACTCCCCCAAAACCCAAACCCCCACCTCCGACCCCTTCACTCACCCCTGAGGTGCCTGCAGGTCCCGTTGATGCCCCTGCCATGTGGAGGCCACTTTGCAGTCAGGAGTCAACTTGGGGCCATGGACATTGCCTTGTGTGCCTGGGGCACACATTACAGTTGGACTGGCCAGTACGCCTATATTGTATATAGTTATTTATTATTTGCCTATTTTGATATTATATATCTGCAAAAGACACCCATTGGTGTCGAGGGTAACAAACTTGTCCTGGCTTTCCTTCCGCATGTATGTGTTGCGTATGTGCAATTTATTGTGTGTGGTTTGCTGTGTGAGTGTGTGTATGTGTGTTGCTATGGGTGTTTGTTTGCGTGTGTGGGCGTGGCTAGCCATGCCGGGTGTTTGTGGGTGTGTGCTGCTGGCCTTCCCTAGTGGATGTACTTACAGTTGGTGTCTTCGTCGCTAATTCTGGAATTGTAAGGCCAGCAGGAGCATTGGGAAGACTTCCAGTTCGGGTTCCATGGCAGGTGCAGAAGTGACTGTGTTCCTGAAAGTGAGTGTCCCCTTTTATGTTGTTCATTTCCACCAGGCTTTTTGTGGCGGGGCAACCAAGGCAGAAATCCTGGCGGTGTGTGACCTCGTAATATGGTTGGCGGAAACATGCTCCCCGCCGGCCTGGAGATGCCTGCCGCCATCCACGACGGCTTGTCCACACTTTTGGGACTGGTGGTGACTTGGCTGTGTTCTGGGTGGAACACCCCCATGGTCATAATATGGCGGTCTGTTCCGCTGGGCACGCAGCGGTGCGACCGCCACCTCCATTGCAGCAGTCCTCAGACCACCAAATTAATAATGAGGGCCTTTGTGTGTAAAACGAAAAAATACCTCTTATTTTTAATTAAGGCATGTATGTAATTAACAGTATTCTTGTTGTACAACATTAATGGAGGCATGCTAACATCAAGTCTGCTGCTCACTGCAGTCTGCAGCATGTTTTCGGGGCAGCTGTAACAGACAATTTATTATCTTTCTTTAATTCCAATGGCCCTGCTCTTCTCCGACTGCCTTTCAATTTTACCCTGACTTCAAAGAGGCAGATGCATGAAAGACAATAATACTACATGACACACATCATGTATAATGCAGATATCCTGTGTGCCGGAAGTGAAAAAACAATGTAAAGGGGATGGGATATATATTTTATTTTCCACTTCCGTCACAGAGTACCCAATCCACCAAACTCTAAATCAGGCACTTAGTCCCACTTTACTGCCTGGCCTCGTCCTCCACTTCAAATTAATTTCAACAAATAACTTCACTTGGAAGGAAGGAAAGTTACTCTACTGCAAGGTAAGTTGGAGGGATTAAACTAGCCAAAACTACAGTGCTGAAATGAACTACGCTGCATTTAGGTTACGGGTGGCAAAATACCATGGGCAGGGATGTGATGATGATGATTGGGATATCTACCTTGCTTAACAAATAAAGTGTACTTAATTTGTCAATAGTTCTGCAATGTAACTTACCATCACCACTCGTCCCTATCACCGCTGGGACTCCTCCCCCGCCAACATCCTGGGCATCTTCCATCGCACTGGAGCTGCCCCTGGCCCCAGCACTGGTGGTCTGTGTGGCTAGAAAAGAAATACACATTTTAGATGCCAGATTCACCTGCTAAGTAATTATTATTATTTTGAACAAAGTGGAACAGCTATAGCCCACTGCAGTTTGGTTAGCAGTATCTTCTATCGGAACAATCACTTTAGGACGTTTTCTGGTTGACTTGCTAGAAATGTCAGGTAATCAAGCCAACCTAAAACTTTTTTCTTGTAATGGAGGGACAAAGCTAGGAAGAGTCATTGAAGCGCAATTTAGGGGTGGAATGGTCAATGAGAGACTTGGTCTTGGTTGGTGAATGCAATGGGATCTCAGTCATTACTTTCCTGCCATGCTGCACTGTCATGGAAACTGCTGGTATACAGTATAAATGAATGATGAATGACAACATTGGGGGTGGGGAGCCCATGACCATGGCCACTCCCTTGTTTTGACTGTCTGAGAATGAGCAAGAAAGCCTTTTCAATAATTGTGTGGTGAATATATAATAGCTTACTTGGGCCTGCAATATTCATAATACTAAAAATATGTTCATAGTCTTACAGTGCCACAACGCATATACAGGGAAAGGGAAAGCTTACCAAAAGAGCAGAAGAAAGATATAGACAGGAGGAAGTCAGCTACAGAAAAAGGAAATATATAAAAATATAGAATAATGCAGGGATATAAAGAGTTTAACAAACATTAGACAGTGGAGTTGAAAAAAGGAAACAGTATAAAAAAAATACACCAGGCAAAATTATTTTAATAGCAGGACTTTCTGGGGCCAACAGAACCATCAGCCATGGCCACAGCACTAGTGGTGGTGGTGATGGTTTCACCCACCATGGTGCTGGCGGCCCCTTCACTCTACTCTTATGATGTCCTCTTGCCCTTGGGGGCTGATGTAAGAACTAAACAATATTAAAAAAAGATTAATGGCACAGTTAATCCCTAAAAAAATATTTTAACAGGCAGACGCAGTATCATTCTACTTTTCTAAATCAGACAACATATTGCCGTAGTCCAAAGTTCCTAAACCTAAGCCCTATTCCTAATTTCCTAAACTAAAGTTTGAACTATTAATGCATTGCAATTAATGATTTTTGCTTCTCCGCCCCTTTTGATGAGCCAACTCAGTCTCATTTCTCAATGCATATTTCAAATCACTGGTAGATTGGGACTGTATGAGCTACATAAGGAAAGGCACAGAGAACGCTAACGCCCTAACATACTACTATCTAAGTTCATAAATAATTAGTGTAAGTAAGCGCTGAGTACGTAGCGCCGAGTACCTGGCCGGAACCCAACCATCGACACCGACACAGCTGCCTTCAGGCAATGGATCAACACCTGTGCCAACACTCTCGCCCCGATCAAAAATCCCTCCAACAGACGCACCAACAGAAAGGCCTTCTGGTTCACCGCTGACCTCCAAGAATCTAAACAGACATGGGGCCATAATCAGACACTGGAAAACCACACAGCCTTCAAAAACGCCATCCGCAGACACCACCAACTCATCCGAACCACCAAGAGATCTAGAGATCTGGCTTCAAAGAATGCATCAACAACAATGCACACAGCCACAAGGAGCTCTTCAAGATCGTGAAGGAACTCTCCAACCCCAGCTCCAACGCCAATGACATCCCGCCATCACAAGACCGCTGCGACGCCCTAACCTCATACTTCCACTGCAAGATCGCAGACATCCACAACAGTTTCAGTACTCAGACCTCTCCCCCGGCAACTACCGACACCACATCCTCACCACCCACCAGCCTCCTGCTCTCCTGTACCTCCGTCAGCAACAACAACACCATCGAAATCATGAACACCATCCACTCTGGCTCACCATCCAACCGCTGCCATCACCACATCCTCAACAAAGCAAGCTCTGTCATCACACCCCAACTCCAGAAGATCATCAACAGCTCCTTCGAGTCCGCCACCTTCCCGAAGAGCTGGAAACACGCCGAGATCAACGCCCTCCTCAAGAAACCCAAGGCGGACCCAAAGGACCTCAAGAACTTCCGGACCATCTCCCTGCTCCCCTTCTTAGCAAAAGTCATTGAGAAGGCTGTCAACAGACAACTGACCTGCTTCCTCGAGGAGAACAGTAGTCTGGGCCCTTCCCAATTCGGATTCGGCAGCAACCACAGCACCGAAACTGCCCTCATCGCCACCACCAATGACATCAGAACCATACTGGACAAGGGCGAAACCATGGCCCTCAACCTCCTGGACCTCTCAGCCATGTTCAACACCGTCTGCCACCACACCCCACACACATGCCTCAGCAATGCAGGAATGCAGGACAGAGCCCAGGACTGGATCACCTCCTTTCTCACCGGCAGAACTCAGAGAGTCCGCCTCGCTCCATTCCACTCTGAAGCCACCAAATCATCTGTGGCATACCCCAGGGTTTGTCCTAAGCCCAACCCTCTTCAAAATTTAAAGGGCTTCGCTCGCTAACATTGCCCGATCTCACATCCTCAACATCATCTCATACACCGACGAAACCCAGCTAATCCTCTTCCTCACCAAGGACACCGCCAAGACCAACCTCCACAAAGGAATGAAAGCCATCGCCGAATGAATGAAGAACAGCTGCCTCAAACTGAATTCCAACAAGACTGAGGTCCTCATCTAAGGCTCCACCCCCTCCACCTGGGATGACTCCTGGTGGCCTGCCACACTGGGATCCGCTCTGACTCCCACCGACCACACACGCAACCTAGGATTCATCCTGCACTTCTCACTATCCATGACCCAGAAAGTCAACGCCATCTCCTCCTGCTTCAATACCTTCCGCATACTCTGAAAGATCTACAAATGGAGCCCCACAGAAACCAGAAGAACAGTCACCCAAGCCCTCGTAAGCAGCAAACTGGAATACAGCAATGCCCTCTGCGCAGGAACCACAGCCAAACTCCAGAAAAGGCTGTCAACAGACAACTGACCTGCTTCCTCGAGGAGAACAGTAGTCTGGGCCCTTCCCAATTCGGATTCGGCAGCAACCACAGCACCGAAACTGCCCTCATCGCCACCACCAATGACATCAGAACCATACTGGACAAGGGCGAAACCATGGCCCTCAACCTCCTGGACCTCTCAGCCATGTTCAACACCGTCTGCCACCACACCCCACACACATGCCTCAGCAATGCAGGAATGCAGGACAGAGCCCAGGACTGGATCACCTCCTTTCTCACCGGCAGAACTCAGAGAGTCCGCCTCGCTCCATTCCACTCTGAAGCCACCAAATCATCTGTGGCATACCCCAGGGTTTGTCCTAAGCCCAACCCTCTTCAAAATTTAAAGGGCTTCGCTCGCTAACATTGCCCGATCTCACATCCTCAACATCATCTCATACACCGACGAAACCCAGCTAATCCTCTTCCTCACCAAGGACACCGCCAAGACCAACCTCCACAAAGGAATGAAAGCCATCGCCGAATGAATGAAGAACAGCTGCCTCAAACTGAATTCCAACAAGACTGAGGTCCTCATCTAAGGCTCCACCCCCTCCACCTGGGATGACTCCTGGTGGCCTGCCACACTGGGATCCGCTCTGACTCCCACCGACCACACACGCAACCTAGGATTCATCCTGCACTTCTCACTATCCATGACCCAGAAAGTCAACGCCATCTCCTCCTGCTTCAATACCTTCCGCATACTCTGAAAGATCTACAAATGGAGCCCCACAGAAACCAGAAGAACAGTCACCCAAGCCCTCGTAAGCAGCAAACTGGAATACAGCAATGCCCTCTGCGCAGGAACCACAGCCAAACTCCAGAAAAGGCTGTAACGCATCCAGAACGTCTCCGCATGCCTCATCCTGGACATCCCACTCCACTGCCACACCACAGGCCACCTGAGAGACCTTCACTGGCTCACCGTTAACAAGAGAATCACCTTCAAACTTCTCACCCACGCTCACAAGGCACTGCAGAACACCAGAATAGAATTCCTCAGCAGACGGCTCTCCTTCTATACCCCGACCTGACAGCTCCGCTCCGCCAACCTCTCCCTCGCAACCATCCCAAGTATCTGCAGAACTACAACCGGCGGCAGAACTTTCCTGCCGCCAAGATGTGGAACACCCTTCCCACCCACCTGTGTCAGACCAAGGATCTCCTCACCTTCAGGAGATTTCTCAAGACTTGGCTGTTCGTGTAGTAGCAGCACCCCCCTCCCTCAGCGCCTTGAGACTCATGGGTGAGTAGTGCACTCTACAAAGTCCTTGATTGATTGATTGATTGATTTTAAAACAAAATGGCTGCACCCATGCGCACCACTTGTTCCCACTTGTGTTAATTTTTAGAGCGAAATGTGCTACCAACGTAAAAAGAACAGCACAAAGAGCCGGACGAGTATTTTTCCACCAGTTTGTGGAGTTCCGTGGAAGCTTGTGGAGTTTTTCATAACTCAACAGAATTTCGCAGAGCAAAACTCTGCAAGTTCCACCCAGTCCTAGTCTTAAGGAACATTTACTATACATTGATTTACACACTAGTATGATTAATTGACTCTTTATGATAGATTTGTGATGTAAAGGGCTCTGACACCCTACATCGGTATATGTAGCGCAATAAAATAAAATAAATAAGTGTGTCAGGGGTGTAGCTTCAGGGATCGAGGGGTGTTTGGGGTGTGACACCCTCCAATATATGGATTTTTGGCTCTGTGGTTAGGTCTAGGGTCTCTGAATCAGGTCTGCTTTGTCTTTGGTGTTTTTCTTGTTGTCCTAATTTCACTCCAAGGTTTTACCTTGCTCAGGAACTTAAACATAAATAGTGACCAGTTTATCAAAAAAGGTATCAAATCTACATCCATAAAAGTGCTCCTTGAATGGATGCAAATGTACTACTTTTTGGAATTCACAAACATTAGCAGTAGCAGCCTTGTAAATCTGTGCCAGGGCCAGGTTTCAAGGCACACTCATGACAACCACCCTAAAGGTGGGATGAATGCTTGCAAATAATCTAACCACTGGCAATCACTTGGGATGGCAATACGAACCATTGTTTTTCGCCCACTGTGCCACACAAAACAGAGGCCCTGATTGAGGACTTGGCAGACAGAAGGCCTGATTTAGAGTTTGGTGGAGGAGTTACTCTGTCACAACAGTGATGGATATCCGGTCCCTTGAAATATAAATCCTATTATATGCTAATGGATTAATATCAGCGGACAGAAGATCAAACTCCGTCAAACTCTAAATCAGGCCCTGAATAAAGGCAGATAGGGCGACAAAGAACTTCATGCCTTTACTCCACCTGCCAAATTTAATGATGTCTGCAAGACCTGCGGATCTATCTATACATTGGCAGGAACCACTGAGAAGGCTTTTCCTGTCACTGTAGGAAAAGTTTGACAGATGGTTTCCTCAAACATGATGGTAGGCTGCCAAACTTTTGCAATGTTCTTTAATTCTCAACATCAATCTCCCAAAGTTGGACTTTGTCAATGAAAAAAAAAGACCTCCACACCATGGGAGGATTCCCTTATGGTGTGAGTGCCATTTGTTTTTTAGGTTACTTACAGCCAGGATATTTCAAGCAGTGATGGACAGTTTAAAGAAAACAATTTGACTGCCCACTCTAAAAAGAGTGGACAGTGGGATGGCATACCTCTGACTGCCCCTACTCTTTTCAGGCATCAGACAAAGTTTTACACACAGAAAGTATATTTGACTCCATCAGTGTAAAAGTTACAGTCCGTTCAACTCAAAATCTGCTGAGCAGACCTTGAGTTTGGTGAACAGGGTACTCAATCACCACTGCAATGGAGTACCTGACCAACAAACTCTAAAATAGCAGCAGAGGATCACCTAATGCACATAAGTACTGATCCTGCTCCTTATGGAAACAGTCCATCCTGAATTAACCTCAGTCGTCTCAACATTTCACTGTGTGGCCCATTGCCTTTTTAGTTAGGAAATTTCAGATTCACAGCCCCAAAAATCTCACTGACTAAGCTATGCACGGGGTACGAGTAAGGAGAGATGAGAGGCACCTTTGGAGGGCAATAGTGAGGGTATCCATGAAAATGAGGTCATGGAGGGACGCTGACAACCAATGTTACAGCAGGTGACAAAAATGTTAAAACCGGCCCAGTGCGGAATATGATGAAGCAGCTGCCCACCGGAAGCTATTGTGTTTCTCCTTCAGTATTTGTGGTTGATGTGGTGTCGCTGGTCGGTGACGTAACCGGCCATCCGACACCTTCCCGTAGAATAGGGGAGGCTCCTAGCATGGTGGACTTGGATAGTCCCTGTATGTTGACTGCGAGTCTCACCTTCTATTGTAAGCGTGATGGTTTGCTCCGAGGCCTCCAGCCCGGAGCTATATAATAAAGAGAGGCGTGGTAGGGGCCGGCAGAGGGAGCGGCGCAGCGAGCGGAGAAGTATCCGCGCTGCTATAATTAAGCTTGCCTAGGCCCGACCCGACCTCGTCGGAACCTTGCATGTGAAACAGTGTCTGGTGTGATTTATTGTCTACCGTGACACATCACCAAGTTGTTGGGGCCCCCGACAATCCCCAACACAACATTGGCGACGAAGGTAGGTGGCCCTATGCCGTGGAAATTGCCCCGGAGCGGCCGCTAGTCACGCAGTGCTTGTGTGGCGGGCGCAATATTCCGACTCATACCTACCAATCAAAGCGGCGGCCGCGCGTCACACGCTGCTCGTGCCGTTTTGTGTGGCAAGCCTGTCAACGCCACCACGAGGCACCTCCTCGACCCTCTTGCAGAGTCTGAGGGCTAGTGCAGCATAATTTCCAACCTCTGGCAGAGTCAGAGGGGTAAGGCTGAACAATTTCAAGGATCCTGGGCACACATGACCACAGGGTCCCATCAAAACAGCCAGCCCGAACAAAGCTGAGGCCTACAGTGAAGCACATCAAACCGCAGTGAGTAAATTGGTGCCCCCTCCACCCCGTGCCTGCGGTATTGAGCCAATCAACACCACCGGACAGCATTCCCAACACCTATAGAAATAACCAGGCCTTGCCTAGCCCAAGTGGCCATCATGTCTGCCGTACCTCCAGTAGAACCGTTCATTGTCGAAGGAGCCCCATCCGCGCAAGCCCCAAAATGGAAGGAATGGGTGGAATGAGTACTCCTTTTCTTCAAGGCCACCAAGGTAGCGAATGACCAGAAGTGTGCCATGCTCATCCATATAGGAGGGAAGGACATATATAAGATATCCAAAAACCTTGCGGAAGATGCCCCCAAAACACACGTAATGCTCATAGCAGCATGAACAGGCACTTTGAACCCATGGTCAACACTGATTATGAGAGATTCATATTCAGGCAAGCCAGACAACAAGCGGAGCAGTCGCTGGACGCCTTCCACATGAGGCTGAGAGAGTGAGCGAGCACCTGCCGGTTCAATGACGAAACAGAAGAAGTGAGAGGACAACTAGAAGAATTGTGAAAATCCCTACCGGACATCCTGCAAATGGGGCGCACGAAAGAGCTGTCACGGGCCCGTGCCTCACACATGGAGGCAGCCCTAAAGCGACCTATAAAAGAAGAGATGGCAAACGCGATCACGGCGCCCACAAACAGACCCAAACAACGACCGAACAAGGCCCGAACGAGGCAATGTGGGTATTGTGGTGGGATAACACACAAACCATCGGAGTGCCCGGCAAGGGGAAATATATGCTCCAGCTGCGGAAAGATAAATCACTTCGCAAAAGTTTGCAGGTCCAAGAGAACCGGAAACGCATCAGTCAACACTGCACTGGATGAAGCCCCTCCACACAAGTCGGAGCATGGGAGCGACATGGACGATGACAAAGCCATGATACACCTAGTCACCGTCAAGCACACCAACCCTTGTCAAGCACAACTTCCAAAGTGCCAGATCTACATGGCCAAGCATGAAATCATCGCAGTAGTAGACACAGGAGCGTCCATCAACCTCCTGGCCGCGGAGGAACACCGCTGGATGGTACCAACTCCAACGCTAACAAAGGCAAACATAAAGGTCGACGTGTATGGGCAGAACACTCCCCTAGCCCTGAAGGGCATGTTCCGAACCACCCTCACCCATGGATCACAGTCCACTCCAGCGAAGGTCTATGTGACCGAGGAAGGGAAAGGGTTGCTGTTAGGCTGTAAGACTGCAGAAGAGCTAGCGATAGTCACGTTCGCATTCAGCATTCACCAAGAGTCCATAACCGACCTGATAGCCAGATATGAAGGAGTATTCAAAGGAATCGGGTGTCTCCGAGACTGTGCGATCAAACTCCACATTGATGAAACGGTACAGCTCGTAGCCCTCCGCCATCGGCGAGTTGCGTTCCACCTTCGGCCCCAAGTAGAGAGAGAGCTGGACCACCTCGAAAAGGCAGGAATCATCGAAGAGGTCTCTGGACCCACACCGTCGGTCTCACCGATTGTGGTAGCGCAGAAACCCAAACAACCAGGGGAAGTCCGCATATGTTTGGATATGCGCCTCCCCAACGCCGCTATCAAACGGGAAAGGCATCTGACCCCCACCATTGACGATATCTTGGGTGAACTCAGCGAATCCCGTTGGTTTTCTAAACGAGACCTCCGGTCCGGATACCACCAGCTTGTGCTAGCAAATGACTCACGATACATCACAACATTCTCCACACATGTCGGGCTAAGAAGGTACAAGCGGCTGAACTTCGTGATATCCAGTGCTGCTGAAGTGTTCCAAAATGTTACACAGGAACTGTTGGCTGACCTGCCCGGAACCATCAATGTCAGTGACTATATCCTCGTCCACGCGCCCACCGTTGCGGAACACCACTCCCGCCTCCAGAGTGTCCTACAGCGCATCCAGGATTCCGGACTCACCTTGCACCGCAGAAAATGCGAGTTCCTAAAAGACAGGATACCATTTTTTGGCTACACTTTTTCAGCAAGTGGCGTAGCCCCAGATCCGGCCAAGGTGAGCGACATCAAGAAAGCACCCCCTCTCACAAACATCACGGAAGTCCGGAGCTTCTTAGGAATGGTCAACTACTGTGGCCGTTTTATCAAAGACTTATCCAACCTCACCCAGCCACTGCGGAGTTTAACCAAAAGCCTCTGAGCCATGGAGGTGGGGGCCAGCGGATCAAACTGCTTTTGTAGCCATCAAAGAGGCGCTGTCCAGCAAAACCACCTTGTGATATTTCGACCCAAAATGAAACACAAGGATCGCCGTTGATGCTGGACCAAAAGGACTAGGTGCTGTATTATTACAAGAACAAGCAGAAGGGATGTGGTCCCCAGTTGCCTACGCCAGCAGGTCACTCACTGAAACTGAGCAAAGATATTCTCAGATAGAAAAGGAAGCTATCGCAGTGCATTGGGGATGTAAGCACTATCATATCTATGTTTACGGCTGCCAATTTGTTGTGACCACCGACCATAAGCCATTATTCCCCCTCTTCAACGGCACTGCCTCTAAGCCTTCGCCGAGGATAGAGAAGTGGATGCTACAATTGAAAGACTATCGCTGCCAATTGGAGTACCGCCCGGGGTCTGAGAATCCGGCAGACTATTTGTCAAGACATCCACGAATAGCTTCGGGCGTAGAGGTCGAGGAAGCGCAGGAGACCGAAGAGTTTATCAGATACATCACAGACCGGTCCAGGCCGATACCCATGTTGATGGACGAAACTGCGCAGGCCACCAGAGATGATGGGTGCCTACAAAAGGTTCTAGTAGCAATGTGAAACAACCAATGGCACATTCTAAAAGGACAACTACCGTTGCTGACATCCGGATACCAACGTGTCGTAGGGAGTCTGTACAACGTCAGGAACAAACTCACCACCGACGCAGAGGGGTGCATACTGAGAGGGAATAGGTTGGTCATCCCGTCATCCCTCACCACCAGAGCAGTCGAATTGGCCCACAATGGTCACCAAGGCATGGTTAAAACGAAGAGCCGCCTCCGGTCGAAAGTATGGTTTCCTCTCATGGACAAGCAAGTCAAGAGTATGGTGAGGTCATGCGTGTGGTGTCAGGCCACTGGGGAGTCAAGTAGGCCCACCCCCATAGAGACTGAGCCCTCACCAGAAGGACCCTGGGTGTCTGCTAACCAGGATTTCGGAAGCTTGCCTGACGGTCGCCACACCATGGTCCTCATCGATGATTTTTCCAAGTACCCCGAAGTGGAGATCATCCCTGCCCTCACGGCAGACGTAGTGATCTCGGGTCTCGAGAAGGCCATGGCCACTCACGGCCTGATATCCGAAATAAAAACAGACAATGGGCCACCATTCCAAAGCCGGGAGCTAGCTGAGTACCTGAGTACCACTGGCACGCGTCATCGACGAATCACCCCACGATGGCCTCAGGCCAACGGGGAGGTCGAGAGGTTTATGAGGACGCTGAACACGGTGATTCGTATCGCCCTCGCCGGTGGTCAGACTGTTGACTATGCTATTTTCTCATTTCTGCGCAATTACCGACAAACACCCCACTCCACCACCAACAGAGCGCCGAGTCACATTGCATGTGGGAGGGCCTCCATGGACACTATCCCACATCACTCCTCCTGGAATCCTCCAGACCTGGCTCGAGACCAACCTCAGGAGAAGCGGTGTGTGTCCAAACAACGTGCTAGCCACGTTAGAAGAGCGACTCCTTCTGACCTCACTGTGGGGGATCAGGTGTTGCTGAAACACGTCCTACCGGGGAGTACGTTCCGCACACCGGTCAGCACTGCCCCGTGGATAATCGTTCACAGAAAGGGGTCTGCCGTTGTAGCCCAGCGTGGGAGTGAGACCGTCACCCGCCACATATCCTTGTTTAAAAGATTCTACCCCTCAGGTGAGACTATCGAAGAAGATTCTTGTGACACTGGTGATAGAGACCTCTTGTCATTGTCGACTGGAAGTGACAGCCACAGCTCCCACAGCCACAGCGTTGGTCAACGCGAAGAACCCCCAGATCCAACCCCATCTGAACTGTTGGATATCCCCTCGGGTCTGGATTCCACGCGAAGCCAGTCAGGGGCTACCAAGTACAATTTGCGTAACACCCCCTGCCCCTCCACGCGTTTGCGTGACCACTTATGTGACGGGTGAACCATCATCTTTGTGTTGTGTGTTATTTGTTCATTAGAAATTTGTGGAGGAATGTGGTGTCGCTGGTCGGTGACGTAACCGGCCATCCGACACCTTCCCGTAGAATAGGGGAGGCTCCTAGCACGGTGGACATGGATAGTCCCCGTATGTTGACTGCAAGTCTCACCTTCTATTGTAAGCGTGATGGTTTGCTCTGAGGCCTCCGGCCCGGATCTATATAATAAAGAGAGGCGTGGTCGGGCCGGCAGAGGGAGCGGCGCAGCGAGCGGAGAAGCATCCGCGCTGCTATAATTAAGCTTGCCTAGGCCCGACCCACCGTGTCGGAACCTAGCATGTGAAACAGTGTCTGGTGTGATTTATTGTCTACTGCAACGCATCACCAAGTTGTTGGGGCCCCCGACAATCCCCAACACAACGGTTGAGAAGTAAATACAGCTCTCTGTAACATTAACGCCTTTCTAAATTGGGCAGAATATTCCGCGAAGGGGCATTAAGTGAAATGTCGCCATTTTTCATGACAGCCGAAGTTTTCTGACACTGCTGAGTGTGTAGGAAAATCGATTCACTTCGCCAAGTAGTATCCATCCATCATTCACCCAGCAACCATCTTTCGTTCAGTTACTGCTTTCAATACATTATTTATTCTGTTCTGTACAGCTAGTTGTTCCTTTTAGCACAATGGGAAGTTGTATTTTCTTTCTTGCTTTCCTAATTCCGGTTGCAAAGCTGCCCTCACATCACATGTCTTGGGGTACCGTCTCCTGTGCCTTTCAGCCCACGCTAATACCACTTCACCTGTGTGGATACCTCTTCGACATCCGTGAACCTTAAGATTGATGTGATGAATAGCCCTCCTCTGGCCACAAGGATGAAATCAGCCAGCAGCTGAGGACCAACTGTGATCCGGGTGTCTCAGAAATGCATTTCAATACTCGGATCTGCAGATTTGCTTTTTCCTCTCAGGGCACTTCAAAGGCTGATACCGCATTCCTTCACTTCTTTTCTGCTGCTCAGAATAGCATCTATTCAGAATGCTTGTCCCAAATTAAAGCAAAATCCCCTTTCAAGCGTTTTGTCTGAACTTGGCAGCCAGAGCACCAGTCTCCCTCTGAAGAATTTGCATTTAAATTTCCCAATATGTATCTTTACGAAGACCAAAGCATTTTTCCCTGGCTTTCAAGCTGGGTTCAGTTTGACCTCTGGGTTTTAATACTATCCTCAAAGGGTTAGTTAACAATTTTCCCGCCGTCAGAGTAGAAAAGAAGATGTCCTTTCAGAAAGGTGCATGTACATGGAGCTTGGTGATGAGAAGGTTTGCAGCCACAGCCAATGTCTCTTTTTTATGCATGTGTAAAGGTTCTTAGATTCCGGTTTCGGTTCTGATCAGCAGAGCGAAACTTAAGGGCAATGTAGCTCTTACTCTTGGCTTGGGTTAAAAAGAAATGGTGCATTTTTTAGACAGTGCCTCATAGTTTGTCTAAAATAGGAAGCGCATTGCTGATTTCTGCATCCCCACATAGGAAATAAATCAATTTAAATCACAGAAGAGTCTCACTGCAACTGGCAGGACACTACATTCCATTGCTTATAGGTAGATCCTACTGCATTACATGCAACAACCTCCTATCACTGAGCATTGCCATACCTTTGCATTAAACCAAGTGGCGTTCGACAGTTTTAGAAGGGAGGGGACAGGCGGGAAGCACACACTCATTCATTCACACACGCATGCACATCCATTAACAACACTCATCAACATTCAAACATACAGGCATGCACCAAACATTCATTAAAAAAAAAAACACACACACACTTACCTTCAGCTCGGAGGTCCCAGGAGGGTTGGGACTGCTGCCTTCCCTCACTGGCTGATCTTAGGTCAGCCAGTGAGGGAAGGCAGCAGTCCCAACTTCGTCACAGAGTGGGATGGGGTCAGTGAGACTGCTGACCTCACCCCACTCTGTGACGAGGTGTCACTGACTGACACTCACCCTGGGCGCTTCAGGGCTTAAATCTGAAGCGCCAGGTCGAAGTCAATGGTAAAAAAATATCACACTTGAGGGTAGGAGGAAACACGGACGGGAGAAGAATGCAAGTGGGAGAAGCAACACAGAGGGTGGCACTGCGGACTGCAGGGAAGCAACAGGAGGCAGAGCGAAGCAACAGTGGGGGTGGGTGGAAGCAGCATAGGATGCACAGGTGGGGAAATAACATGAAAGGTGCAGGGAGGGAAGGAAACAGGAACAGAGCAACAAAATGGGAGAGGGGTGATGTGAACAAACAAGAGACAGTACAACATGAGGGAGTTAAAATGTACAGTAGAGGGCCTCAAAGGGCAAAGCAGTATCAAAGTGAAAGTCTAAATAAGAGTGGTTCAAACTCAAAGTTATGGAAAATGAAATTTGTATAATGTTATGAAAAGAACTGTGCTAAGAGAAGCAGGCACACACAAGGAATGGTAAAAGAAAAAGCCCGCAATCTCACAGAATGCTTTAGAAAAGGATTATGTTTTTTTAAAATTATGATATTGTTAACTGTAGGAAACAAAATGTGTATGTGGACATAGAGGAAAGGCCCTAGATTACATTATTTAAAAAGGGCGAGCAACTGGAAAGGCAAATCCGTATAAAACAGTAAATGCACTGAGATCAGTTACATGGAAAAATGAGTTGAAAGTAGAACTTTTATAATATCGTGAAAAGAATGCACTGGGAGAAGTGGGAAAACAATGAACGGGGGACATGCATGGACTATCATGGAGTACTTTTAGAAAAAAGAGAAAAACATCCAGAAAAGCAGACATCTGTGCATGGTAAAAGGAGTCAATCACAGAGATGGTAAACAGGCTGTGCTCTATGGGGGCAAAGGCTAGATGGCTGGGCTAAAATCAATAAAACCATTGTATAGAAAGAAAAAAAAAAAGAGTGACAAACCAAAAAATGTTATGGAACGCAATGGGTGCTGTTGATTTCTAGGTCAGCTACCAACATGTCTCCAATAAGTCTTTCACAACCAGACAGCAGTGTTCTGTCTGACAGGCTTCAACCTAAAAAGTGCATTAAAAAAACATTGAGACAAGCACTCGCAAGTGGGGGTGCCAACAAAAAATATGGATAAACCACAAGTGTCGGTGAAGCCAGTAGGTATGGTTTACAATTGGAGTCCTGACATAAATATTTTGAAAACGCCTGCTGCAATGAAAAAAGCAAACATAAGAATGCTTTTCGTATTCAAAGCAAGTATGATATAAAGATTCACTGAGTGATAATTCAGTGCCCATTTGAGACATAAAATAGGGATCGTGCAATGCAAGCACTCCAAAATCGTTGGAATGACACACCAAGCAACCAATAGCATGAGGTAAGACAGAAATAGTAACATGGGCTGAGCCAAGGGCCACTCTATGTTTTAAAGAATTGGTGACAATAGGTGTTGCAGACAGCTGCGCTGTCAAGGCGGACCTAAAAAAGGAGAGCTACTGTTCTAAACATAACACGCACCTTCACTTCTTCCCTTGAATAAGTACAAAGATATCTCAGACTGAAGCTCACCACCAGTTTGATGCTAACACACTTGAACTAGGCACTGAATAGGACTTAAACTTGATTGAGGCCTTAGTTAGATATTTCAGAAATGTTGAACAGACAGCAAGCAGGAGAGAGCAATGACGTGTGTGCTTGGTGAACTAATTTCCTGAGAAGTTGGAAAAACATTGGGATAGTAATTTCAACTCAAATCAATTCAAACTTGATTCGATTTTAAAAATAGATCATAAAATAAGAGATGATTACATGCAATAAATAAGACAAATGTGTATACACATTAAAAATCGATAAAAAAAGCAGGCGTCATTAATTGGCCATTTAGGCACAAGACAGTAGCAAACAAACACGGATTTGTGAATGTAAAATGTAATTCAAATCACTATCTTATAAAAAAATAATTTGATTAAAACAGCATAGCCCTCTTCAAGGCTAAAACGCGTCTTTAAAAGAAGTCAACAGCAAAGCAGGTTTCAGAATCATTTTGTTGCTGAGGGAAAAACACAGCAGCCCTGCACTTGTCAAATTTGTAATTTCACAATAATGGTAACAAGAAGTGCCTTGTATAAAAAAAACGTAGTATTTGCAAAAGAAAACAAAGTCAAGTAAAGAATGAGGTGATTGCTCATCACACGGACAAAGACATACGTCAGTAATTGAGAATTGCCCTTGTGGAAAGCATAACATCCAGTGGATGGACCCTAGCCTATATCGAGTCAGTAACATTCTATCAATAAGCATTCTGCACAAACAAGAAGTATGGTGCGATTCCAATTGACATGCCTACCAAGCACAACTCTCTTACGTTGGGCTTCATTAACTCTATGGTCTCCCTAGCGGCCTGCCTCTGTTTAATAAGGCAGTCCTGAACCCAAATTTTATCCTTTTTGGTTATAGTTTCTGGTTTGTCAAACAAGTGAGCAGAACCCAGTACTATGGTGGTATTCCTAATGTATTTCATCCATGGGATGTTCAACCCAAGATCACAGGTAAGGCCTGATGATTGCTTGGTTAAGTTCTACTTCTTTGTTAGCCCAAACCTAGCACCAAAGTATCAATGGGGCTATATTTGTAGTACCTTGGACATAGTCTAGTCCTAATTCCAGGTGGGAAGAAAAATGGGGTGTTAATGGGGGGACCCCCAACAGGTGATGACAAAATCTATTCTCTCCCACCTGGATAGGACCAACATCCCTGCAGCTCCACACCCCCATACCATAGGAAATAACTGGCAGTCATTTCCTTTTATATATTTCAAGCATCAGCAGCTCCTCAGCTATAGCGGAGGAGTGTCGCCCCCACCAGCAGCAGCAGCTGCAAACCTTTAACAATAAAACAACAAATAGCTGTGTTTATTATCTTTTTTTTTGTTAAAGGGGCACAGCCATGGGAGGTGACAGGGGCAGAGGAGGAGTGCACAGCACTCCCCTCAGTGTGCATGTGTGTTTGGCCAGCCGTCTCGGGCCACTGAGCTCTCTCCAACCCGGCACTGTGTTGTCAGGTTGGAGACAGCAGGCAGAGGCTCCCAGTCTGTCTGGAAGCGCCAAGCCAAGGTGCTCCATCCAATCCTAACACTGCTTTCATGCTGCCAACAGCATGACAGCAGTGTTAGGATTGGCTGCAGGGCAGGTTGGAAGCCTGTGCCTGCAAGTGGAGTCAGCGGAGCGTCGCAGCACGGTGGCTTGCAGAAAGGTACATTTTTTTTAAATAAATGTAATATTGTCCCATTTGTTTTGTGTGCCTGCCCCTTTACTGCATGGCGAGCTGCGACTGATTTCGTGCAACAGACTTTTGCCCAATACTAGCAGAAAGGGAAAAGGTAGTTCTCACTACCTGTGAAAAATGGGATACCTCCCTTTCGCACAAGAGGACAAAGTACAAGCATCATCAAAGTCCAAACCAAGTTATTGAAAATAACTCACCCTATCCAATTTTCGCCCACCTATGCATAGTGCATGAGATTTGGTATTTTTTTGGGCCACATACCATTTTAAATGTCTTAGAGTAGTTTGTCTCAAGTTCCAGCCCCTTCATGAAATCCACAAAGCTGGAGGCCAACTTCTTTAGCCCATTTGCAGTTCTGACTAACAGTACAACATCATCTGCATAGAGTAGAGTGGGGATGTTTCTTTTATCAAGTCAGGGAACATCTGCTCCGTCAGACATCAGAGTTGTTTCCAGATCATTGATATAGAGTAAAAATAAAATGGGGGTGAGAACATACCCTTGGTGCACTTCGTGGTTGGTTTTAAAAGAAGTACACTCACCATTGGCCCCATATCTAACTGTAGCCCTGAGATCCTGATGAAATAATCATTAAAAGGAAACCAAGCCTGTGTCAAGGCTCATGGTGAAGAGGATATCACAAAGCTATGATCTATTGACACAATTGAACATGCATGTTAAATCCATAAATGCAAGATGGATGGAACTCCCTTTGTATATTTGTATTTAGCTATCAGTAGATATGTTAAGACACTGCTCAATTGTTCCTAAGCCTTTCCCAAAGCCATATTGCACATTGGAAAGAATATTATTATGCAACCAGGAAATCAATCGCTCAAGGATTATTCTACCAATTATTTTGGTAGTGGATTCGAGAAAAGATGTAGGGCGGCAACACCTTGGTTCATGGGGATTTCCCTTTTTAAAATCAGGTACAACTATAGATATATGCCAAGAAGCCAGTGGCCCCATCCAGAAGACAGAGTTAAAGACACTAGTAAATATTGGAGACCAAAATTTGGGGTCGTCTTTGAGTAAGGCAAGAGGAACTCTATCCAGGCCTGGAGACAGTAATTTAAATTTTAGTGGTAGAGGAATGGTAATGGAAAACTCGCTCAAGACTGTGCGAAAATCCACTGATGTTGTTTATCACTGCCTCCAGATACAAGAGGATTTTCCAGAACTTCCAAACTGTAAATCTCTCCAGAATTGGAAAATGATATGTGGGGGGTTCTCAAATAATAATGACAAATCTCCACAATGAAACTTCCTGCCAGCGTGGTGATGAATGAACAGTGAATGACAGGTGGATAAGGCCAGGTGATACAGAAAAGTAGGTGTTTTGAATGAGTTGGATTCCTCAACAGAGATTGTCCACTGAGATTTTAAGATGGATGGCCAGTTACCTAAGAATTTGCCAAGGGTAATCTCTAAAATGAAACTAGCAATTGATATGCATTTCAGGGAACGCCTCTTAAAAAACTAAGTACATAAAAATTACAGCTTCACCTAAAAGACAGAAGATAATGACTGAGGATCATCTGGAAGTCACCCTCACTTCTAAGATAAAAGTATTCAGTCTCAAGAAACCATTAGACATAATTCCAAAGGGAGTGACAGAAAACGAAGTCAGAATGCCACAAAATTCTTAGCAGTTCTTACAAAATGCAGAATACATGAACAACAACAGGAAACACCAAAAGCTTACAACAAACTGATGTTGGCGAGGTATTCTGCTGACCCCTCTCATTCCACCCTGAAAAAGGAAAGCTTCTTCCCTGAACATATGCTAGCTTGCACTTCGCATCATTCCCCTAGCTCCCAACGTGCCTCATTCCATTCACTTTTCTATGTCACACCTTCACAGTAGGACTGATATGTCCGAGCCAGGGGTGTAATGTAAGCCCCTGAACAGGCGCAGGCCGTCCTTTAGGGCGGAGGGGCCTCGCCCCCCACCTCTTGCCCCTCATGAAGAGTGTCTGTCAGGCTGAACAAAGGTCAGCCTGACAGACACTCTTCATTTTCATCTCAGACAGCCAGGAGTGAGACATGCCCGATTTGCACAGACTCCTGGCTGCCTGAGCTGAACTTTGCTGGGCTGAGGAGGTCACAGATCCTATGGGTGTGACCTCCTCAATTCAGCAAAGGTGACTCGAGGCCCTTCCCTGGGTGACGAGGAAAGCGTCACCCATTGACTTCGACCTGGGTGCTTCAGGTTTTAGCCCAGGCCGAGTGTCAATCAGTGACACCTTGTCACAGAGTGGGATGGGGTCAGCAGCCTCGCTGACCCAATCCCACTCTGTGACGAGGCTGGGACTGCTGCCTTCCTTCATAAGGTCAGCCAATGAGGGAAGGCAGCAGTCCAAACCCTCCTGGGACCTCGAGGCTGAAGGTAAGTGTGTGTGTGTGTGATGTTTAAAAATGAATGTTTGGTGCATGCGTGCATGTTTGAATGTTATGAGTGTTGCTAATGGATGTGCGTGCATGTGTGTGTGAAAGAATTATTGTGTGTGATCTTTTAAAATGAATGTTTGGTGCGTGCGTGCATGTTTGAATGTTATGAGTGTTAATGGATGTGCGTGTGTGTGAAACAATGAGTGCGTGATGTTTTAAAATGAATGTTTGGTGCATGCGTGCATGTTTGAATGTTATGAGTGTTGTTAATGGATGTGGGTGCGTGTGTGTGAAAGAATGAGTGTGTGCGAACTTTTAAAATTAATGTTTGGTGCGTGCGTGCATGTTTGAATGTTATGAGTGTTGTTAATGGATGTTCGTGCGTGAGTGTCTGTGTGTGAAAGAATGAGTCTGTGTGTGTGTGTGTGCTTCCCGCCAGTCCCCCCTCTGTCCTAAAGCTGCCGGCCACCACTGCCCCTGAAGCCCCTGTGGTGCAGGGGGATTCTCCAACCTTTCTGGGGCCACCATGCGCTTTAGGTGTTCCCCATTCACCCAAAGGCCAGTGAATATCTGTGAAACTTGGAGGACTAAGGGACCCCTCTTCACATTCAGCTGGGGGAGTGCGGGGGTCCCATCATTTTGAGTTATGCCACTGGTACAGATGGAGGTAGTACATACTGCCATTTTGGATTGGTCTCCTTTCTTTATACATTTGGATACATTTTGGATAGCTTTCTTTTGCAGAGCAGGTGACAATGATACACACCAAGCATAGAAGATTCACTCTGTGTGTCATCAATACAGGACCTCTCCTGGCCTCCATGTGAAAGCCTCTGTGACAACTTTGAATACCATTTAAGAAACCAATGAAAATGTAACTGTCGAAAAGTATGTTGTTTTACCATTTCAGTATTTAAACAATTTGGGACAATGTGTAATGTTATTTTGTTCAGGGTGGGAGACACCAGTGGTAAATTATTGGTATTATGTGTACCACATGCATAGTGGTCCTGAAACAATAAAGAGCTATGATGCATTAAGGGACAACAATCATTAAAGAAATCGGCTCCATTCATTTATTTCTTTCCTACAATAACATTTCTATCAGATGCATTTTACGTAGCGCCAATAACTGTTCATGGGTCAGCGTGACTACTAGTTGGTTAAACAACATGTGAAACTGGGTTTTGTAGAAATCTGTAAGATTCCATGTGCACAAATTGCTTTCTAACAGTTGTATGATGTGGACCAATTTACAAAATGTCAGTGATTCCTATCAATGAATGCTAACAGGTCAAGCAGCAGCCACACACATGGATCCCCATGTCAGTGATTGACAGAATGTACCTACTGCATTGCATGGTCCTGCAGATTAAAAGGATTGCATTTTAAATAACTAAGGGGCAGATTTAAATCCTAGCAGTTCAGCCATGATGATGGAGTAAATTACTCTGTCACCCTGGTGGAAAGACCGTTTGCCAGATTTACAAATTACATAATTTATAAAGCATTTCTAGTAACCGCCATCACAGCAGTTCCTGTCAATGCATGTTTCTGTTTCATGAAGGGCTCTGTAAACATGGCAGAGCTCTTCCCCAAACAGTTTTCTTTTTATATTTTCAAATGAAAATCATGAAAAACGATTTTCTTTTTTAAAATGAAAAAGAAAATGCTCCCCTCGCCATTTAGCAGTTTTGACTGCCTCTTAACACCAGGGTTTTCCTTGTGCTGACGGACAGAGAAAACTGACCTGTAATTCTGCCCATATAACTTAGGTGGGCAGAATTACTCTTTGTCTCTGATGGCCCTTACTCCCCAGGGCCGCCAAAGGGATTTAATCATGACAGAGACAGAGCAGTCTCAGCCAAGAATAAACTTTTGGTCAGCCTTTATTTAAATCGGGTGTGTGGACCATTATCTTGGTGGTATAGATACTACAACTCAGCAGAGTATCTATGCCACCATGATGTAAATTGGGCCCTTCGTATGACTTTTAAAAACAGCGATATCAAAACCAGCACATTGCAGTTTTGATGGCTGGTATACAAGTCTGTTCTCCTATGCAAGATTCCATCTCAGAATTTTCAACTTTTCAGTAGGAGTCATATGTCAATCCATACCTCATTAATATTCATGAGGGAGGGAATTTTTGTTGTGCCACTGGATTCAAGCTAGCCTGGCTGATGAAGGGTGATACCCTGAAACCGGTCCCAGGATGCTTGTTTGTGGTCCAGGGAGGACCTGGCTTGGTAGTTCAGGCTGGACTGTTCCCATCCGGAACAGGGTCAAGACTGATTTGCATATGGCTGGGTCCAAACTGGGGTGGCATGGTGAGCAAAAGAACGATGGATTAAACACAGATCTGTGTCTGGGGGTGAGTGTTTGCATTGTTCAGCACTCTGTCCATCATCCTTTTGTGTTGCTGGAGGGGATTTTTGAACCTTAGTGAAATGTCCCTTTTGGAACATGGGCTTTAAGCATCCCTTAAAGGGAGAGGTTGATGAAAATACAATGCAAAAGTTAGACAACGACCTGCCTATTCGTTGGTATCAGGCCTCATGTCAGTTGCAGTTGGGCATGGTAAAAATGGCTGCAAGTTAGGGTGTGTTTAACAGAGGCTCCGATGCACCCTAACCAGCTCAAACTGGTTATCCTGTTCATTATATCCCCGTACATGTCATAAGGACAACCCTATGACATTATGCTGTGTAGAACGGGGATACAGTCCGAGCAGAAGAGGGCAGGTGTGCAGTTGCTGCTTGCTGCAGCTTTAACTTGTGGCTCCACATCCACAGGCCCAGAATAAGTCACCAGACAGATGGATGTACTGTGGCAAGTGTAGAGCACACCACCCACTGCTGTTCCATCTGTGAGGCTGCACCAGAGGAGCCTGGAGGCATAGCAATGCGCTGGGATTGTGGCACGACTCAGATTGCAGACAGGAGGACTCCATGGGGGTCGAGGGGGTCGAAGAGGCCTGAGAGGCTGGGCATTGGTTGTCTGGTCAGCCTTCTTGGTACCACGGATTCAGGGGACATGGATCCAACGCCAAGTGGGGCTGCTGCACATCCTCGTACCCTCCCTGGCGATTGGAGGAGTGATCAGCATGTGACACACATATGTAGCAGACTGCGCCCGAAGGACCTGTCATTATCAGTTAGGCCAAAGACTTGCTTCTCCGAAAGCCCACAGCCTGAAAGTGGGGCAAAACCAGCAGTATATTCTGCTCCCTCCCTCTCCTCCTGTACCCGAAGTAAATGCAGCAAGGAAACCCGCCTACTATTGTAACCCATGGCGTGAAAGTGGAATATTGCAGCAGGGCACCTTCCCATCCCCCCACCGTGAACGGAGACTCTCATTCTGGATTTTGGATGCAATAGCTACCATCATAGGGTGCTTGGATCTTTCAAACAGGAGGGTAGGGTGTCCCCCACCTTTTTCTTTACATAGGCACAGGTGACGGGGAATTATGGGGGCTCCCCTCTCCTCAAACTGGACAGCTCTTGGGCCCAGTGGACATATTGCCCACTAATTACCACCTTGACAGGTACATTCTCCGGGCAGTTACTAGCATGGGCAAAACTAAGCATGTCAGGTCTCTGCAGAGTTGTCCATCTGAGGGTGGAAGGGAATCACCACTGAGGTTCAGGGATGTCGCCGTATTTAGTCTACCTTGGATGCTCATGCTAGCAAGTTTGAAACAATATTGCATTCTATACAGGACACTCAGTGATTGAAGATTGACTTCATATCTCTTGATGTTACCTCCTTAGGATGGATTACCAGAAGTTGATGGACAGAGTAGATGATGGAGAATCCCCACTTACTGCACTGCATCCAAAGGTTCAAGAGCTTCAGCCACAGGTGAAGGGCCTCCAAGAGGAGGTCAAAATGCTTAAGCTGCATGAAGAGAATGCAGAAGAGTGATCCAGGTGCAATAACATTTGAATAGTGGGCAATCCAGAATGAGAGGAGGGCCCTGCTCCAGAACTCTTATTTCAAAAACTGGTTTGCAATGGCATTACGGAAGGCAAGATTACTAAAATTCTTCTGCGTAGTAAGGGCCCGCAGAGTGCCTGGTCACCCACCATCACCAGGGGCTCCCTCTTGTTCCTTCATTGTCTACCTCTTTAATTACAGTGACCCGAACCTCATATTGCTGGTGGCTCAAACACAGGGCACATCGTCCATAACGGGACAGTAGGTCAATATCTACTTTGATTGCACTATGGAGGACCAGAGGCAGTAATCCAACTTCTCAGACATTAAAAAACACCTTTGTCTGTTAGCTCGCCAATACGCATTGCTGTACCCAGCTAAACTGCAAGGTTACTTACAAGGGTAAAACAAATTTTTCCACTTCACCTAAGGCTGCCTTGGACTGGCTGTAAACAAAGGGCATAAGTGGGCCACATGAGGTGGATAGCATGGAGAGCTGTGGACGAAGAGCCAGCTGTGGAGATGGTAACCTTGGAGGCCTGGACATCATCCTGCAATGGAGGAGGCAGCAGAAGCATGAGCGCAGGTGGTGGCAGACATGCTGAAGCAAACTGCTGACTCGTACCAATTGCCCCTGACCTCACAAAAGCACAGGGATATCGCAGGATACTTGGAATCAATGTCCTCTAAGTCTGGATCTACAAGAGGCCTTGGTATGACACTGAGAACAGTTGATTATATTGTTTGAATTTATGGTCTGGCAGTAGCATCAGCGGTGGACTGCTTGAGGCAACTGAGGGAGGAAGGAGAAGGGAGGTGAGGAGTGGCCTGACAATAAAGGGAATGGAATCCCTTGGAGTTCTATTAGCCTGGGGGCTTGCAACTTGGTCTGTAACGCAGCACACAGGAGCTAGCCACGGACGCTAATTCCATCATGTGGATGGTACTCTGATGGACTGAACGGGTGGCTCTAACTGCCACTCCGGAGCCCCATCAGACCACTGCCCACACCACATATACATCAGAGCCAGCGCATCCATTGCCCCCAAGCTCAAGAACACAATCAACTGCTCCACCAACATGGGCACCTTCCCGGAGGACTGGAAGCATGCCGAAATACGCCCTCTCCTGAAGAAACCTTCGGCTGACCCATCAGCACTAAAGAATTTCCAGCCCTTCTCGCTGCCCACCAAAGTACTGGAGAAAGCAATCAATGCACAACTACGGAATTTCATCGAGGCCAACAACCCCCCAGGACAGCTCCTAGTCCGGCTTCTGCAGCAACCACAGCACGAAGAGGGCCCTCTTGGCAGCCACCAACGATATCCAATTACTCCTAGACCTTGGCCAAACCGCAGCGCTCTTACTCCTTGACCTTTCAGCAGCATTCGATACGGTCTCCCACAGCACTCTGCGCACCAGACTCTACGACATAGCAATCCGCAGAAGAGCTCTGGAGTGGATCCACTCCTTCCTTTCCGGGAGGACAGAGAGGGTCAGACACCTCCACTACACTCCCAGACCCACAGGAGTCAACTGCAGAGTCCTCACTGAGTCCCACACTGTTCAATGTATATATGGCCCCTCTCACTGCCATCATCAGAACCCCCGGTATGAACATTGTGTCATATGCCGATGACACACAACTCATCATTTCCCCCACCAAAGACTTGGACACGGCCGAAAGGAACTTTCACTTAGAAATGGAAGCCGTCACCACCTGGATGAGAGAAACTCCACCTCAGCTTGGGACAACTCCTGGTGGCTCACATCCCTCAGCGCCCCCCCTGCACCGAATGAGCATGTCTGCAACTTGGGAATCATCCTCGACTCCTCCCTATCCATGACCCGCCAGGTAAACTCCGTCGCCTCCTCCTGCTGGCACACACTCCGCAAACTTCTGAAGATCTTCAGAAGGATCCTAGCAGACTGTTGCAGGGCAGTCACCCACGCATTAATCACTAGCAAGCTCGACTACGGCAATGCCCTCTATGCCGGCACCTCAACTAGGAACATAAAAACACTACAACCCATCCAGAACGCCGCTCCAGACTTATTCTGGACCTCCCTTGCAGAGAACACATGTTCCTCATCACCTGAGGACCCTCCACTGGCTACCGGTCGAGAAGCTAATTACCTTCAAGCTTCTCACCCACACGTACAAGGTCATACACAGCACAGGACCAGCCTACTTGAAACACTGCGTCTCCTCCCACACCCCGCCAGATCCCTCCGCTCTGCCCAAATGGTCCTGGCCACCATCCCTTGCATCCGCAAAACCATTGCCAGAGGACGATCTTTCACCTAGAGCTGGAACAACCTCCCCTTCTCCTCACATAAACCCCATCGCTCAACCATCTTCAGGAAGAACCTTAAGACGTGGCTCATTGGATAAGGGCCCTCCCCTCCCCCAGCACCTTGAGACCCTCACAGGTGAGTAGCTGAGCTTTGCAAATATTGATTAATTGATTGATTGAACTGTTTGTAGTTTATTGAATTCATTCTGGGATTCTGGGGGAGGGAGTTTAGAGAGTTCTTACTTATTATGGTGATCCCCAAAAGTTGGTGTATTCCTGAGATTATGCAGGGAGAAGGGACTTCACCGTCTACACGAGCACCTACCTGGGCATCACATTATAACTTTCTAACATGAAATGTCAGTGGGATTGCCACTCTGCACAAAAGCCATGGGGTTTACGCTTACTTAAGACAGTGATGCACATACTTTGCTAGCCAGCAAGAGACGGGACAGAGCTGAGTAAATTGGACAAAACTTAGAGAGCACGGATTTGTGGAACCACATACTCGGCATACGCTAGGGGAGTATCAGCATGGATAGTCCTGGGGTTCCCCTACACAATACAAAGATTTGTGGAAGATCAAGCGGGTGGTGGTTGATGGTCCACTTAAGGGTGACCCACTAGCAATAATAATGATATATCTATATAGAAATAAATATATATATATATATATATATATATATATATATATATATATATATATATATATATATATATAGATATAGATATGAAATGTGTAGCCGGTTGAGTTCTTCTGCACACTAACATACAGCTACTGCAGAATCTGACTGCTCCCTGTCATCATCATCATAAAACTTTATTTCGGCATTGAGTGCCATAAAAGTCATAAAGCACCACAATAAATGCTAAACTAAAATTCATAAAAAAGATTAAACTAGAAATAAATAAGAGAATACACAAGGTACAGTACAATTAAATGGGATATGGCAAAACACAGTTCCAGGGTGTGGTATTAGGGCAGAAATGTGTCCCTGTCTTTAGGGGAGTAACTTCAACTGTGGGAAGGACCCTGACCGTGAGTGATTGCTTGCTGCCACTGGTCCCATGGCACCTGGTCACACACCCTGCACATGAATTCAGGAGTTGTAGAGAGGACAGGCTACTGGTGGGCATTTTGCAACACACGCAACCAGACGATAGGGAATAGTAATCCTAATTGTCTCTACACCTCTTACACACCAGGTTAGATTATTGGTTAGTCTCAAGAGATATTTGCATATGTACAGTGCCAGTTGAATACTTGGCGCACACCCTTTCAGACCACAACCTATTGAAGCTGCCTTTAGGATGGAGGGGGGACTGACCACAAGTTGCCGTTGACTAAAGTGCACCTTCTGATTGTGAAGGGGAGTCTCGGGCCCCAAATTACAAGTTGTATTATGCTGCTGCGCAGTTGCAGTGGCTAATGAGGTAGATTGAAGGTACATGGGGAAATGAATTCTAGGTGCTTTAGAACTTATTAGGAGATGATGAGTGGTGGGCTGGCTGTTGGCACCTGACTGCCAGCACATGCTTTTGCCCAAACCTTACAGAGCCCAAGATTTGCTGTGCGAAATATCTAGCCAGAAGACCTGGTCAGTGGCAATACACCTCATGCCTCACTTTATGGTCACTCTCAGAGACACATCCGGTGCTAATGCACTTTGATAGCAGACAATGGGCACAGGCGGGGATAGAAAACATGGGAGATATGTACAATCAGGGCAGGCTATGTACCTACGAGACTCTTGCGGATAATTTTGACTTGGGTCCTGGGCATTTTATGTTACATGGGGCAACACGGAGGAAACTGCCCACGATGTGGGGACAGAAGAAACAGCTCACTGACAGATGTTACAATGCTCAGTGGATCATGGTACTGGGCGTAAAACTGTACCAGTCCTTTAAACCGCCCTATAGGCACAGCTATCGCGGCCAATTGATGACATCCAAGCTATGTGCACACTGTCTAAACCACAATGTAAGTAATAGGCAATGGGCGGTAGCCACAACGTATGTCAAGGCGGTGCTGCAAAATTGTAGACTCAAATTGCTACAATTCAACTACCTGCTCAAAACATATTTAACCCTAAAGAGAATTAGACAACGGTTTCCAGGCACCAGCACTAGGGGTATAGGTGTGGCACACAGGACGCACACTTTTACCACATTATGTGAGACTGCCCAAAGGTGGCACAGCTTGGAGAGCAGTGCTGATGAACTACTGGAAATTGTGAACTGGGATTCTCACCCCCATCCAGAACTCTACATCCTGGGCTAGATGCCTAAAACTAAAGTGCGCAAACTAGATTTGATGTTGGGAGATGTAGCACTGGTGCTGTGTAGATGCCGAATCACAATGGCAGGTGAGGCAGTGGATCCCACTCTGGTGTCATTCTGACACTGGGACATACTGAAGTGGGCAAAAGCACAGCAGGCAGCTATCACAACCTCCGGTAGACAGACAGGCCGCGTGCTGGGTATTACTTACAGTGTGAGACTCATATCTTATCAAACTGGACGGATGGGCAGGTGAGGCACCTCCCAGAGTGGGGTACTCCCCTGACTTCCACAAGTCTAATTGAGGAGTGGTGAGACCACTGGGAGTTCTGTGAGGAAGACATGAAATGAAACAGCTCAAGTTATGGATGGAACACGGAGGGAGATGGTGACACCCGGGCTCACAGCATATCAGGAGTGACGATTGGACAATCCTAGAGAAAAAATACCTTCCTGCGCCCTGTAGCGGCCGAAAATAGGCATTGAGGGCTTCACACAAATTTCTAGGTAATGCCTTACTATTGTGTGTTATTAGTAACATATAGCTGAATTACATCCTTTTCCCCCTTCCCCCATCAGTCGGCCATGTCGTTATATACAAAACACGGGGAAAAGGAGATTTTCAGTTATGAGCCCACGGACGGCGGGTGGGGGGGGGGGGGGGGCTATAGTTCTGCACATTCGATGGATTCAATTATCCAGAAGTAGAGGCCTCCCTCACAAAGGCGTGAATGTTTGTAATATGCAGTGTTGAAAAGGTAAAAGGAAGAAAGAGATGTTAAAAAATTGTCTGTTGCAGGTACTGCGAGCATGGTGGGTGGCCTGAGCAGGTGAGGTCACCTGCGCCAAGGGCGCAGCAGAGTGTGATGCGCGTGTCTCAGTGACATGCCCCCACAGCCTTCCCATCCACCACTCGCCTCCGGGAGGCATCTGCTTCCCTGCAAAATAACCTCCGCTGCCCTTTCAAACCAGGCCCCTTCTTTAAGAGCAGGTTCCCCTTAACCTTTGGCTGTGTAAGCTGTTGTCTGAAGTCCCGAATCCATGGCAGAAGCAGCAGTTCGATCAAAGTGTCACAATAATTAATGGCCCGTCTGTGGACCCTGGTAATTCAACCCAGGGCTGCACACAAATCGCTCTGTTTAACTGAGGTGCAGAGACATCCATAGGGCTGCCGGCCCAAACAGTGCTCATTTCATTGGATTCATTCAACACAAAGCTTCAGGGGGACACAGGGAGGGGGTAGTTTACTCAGATGCCGGTGTCTGAGGATGTGTTAGCAGGTGTCCCCAGTTCAAACACAGACCACCCTGCCTACAAAAGCCCCCGTGACCCGGGCCTGTTTGAGTTACATGACTTCAGTCTTCAGAGTTCTTGCTCAGAGACAGTCAGTCGTATGGCTTGCCCTCTGCGCCAACGTTTTATGAGGAACAAGCAAGGCAACGAGGGATTGGTGGTGGGGAGGGCATTTTGGTAAATTGATTCCAATATTTTAGGCGTCCTGCTGCAACAATGCAATAATGACTTGTTATTTGTGTAGCACTAATCAAGATCCTCGTCTCCCAAGCGCTGTAAAAAAACATGAACTATAACTTCAACGGTATTCTTTTCATCTGTCTCACAAGTATGAGGGCTGGCTCTACTATGCTTTGGTTGTAGCCCGTGTCTTGTATGTTACATGCAGATCGTCACAGTAGACGTGTTAGCTCACTGACCTTTCTTTTCTTTGCACTTAAGTTTTTTCTTCTCTCTTGTCATAAGTTGGTCTCGCACACACGACACCATAACACTTCCCAAATAGTTTACCTATATATGTATACACAACACCCTTCCAACCGTGCACTCCTGACGGTGCAGTGTGCTGCTGCGTGTCCGATCATGCTCTCCAGTGCCTCGCAATGGGATATGAGGCGCTATGTGCAAAACTTTACCGGCTCCTAATATATTATTGCAACTGGATATCGACTCACAATTTGGAAGGAGCATGTTGGGGGTGTCCCTTCCAAACTGCGATTCGGTACAAGATGTATCTGTGATTTGTGACCAGAAACCTGGTTTCAAACCATTGAAAAGTTGCAGACTTTTAACTTAGCAACTTTATTCGCTAAAGGGAAGGGATTCTCTTCAGGACCCTTACTTTTTGTGAACTAGGTGCAAGTTTAGGTGGAAAAATCAAGTTTCATGTTTTTCAGTATTTTCTCCTATGGTCTTTAGTGTGTATAAATGTGTTCCCTGACTAGTATTTCTGGGAATAATGCAGTGATTAAAAAGAGATGATTGCAAATAATGCAACATACTACTAAGGACACACTTGTAAATAACTGCTGGAGTTGGTAGTCAAAGAGATTCGTGATTCTCTGGGGCTCATTATATGTAGTGCAGAATTGCTATTACCACACATATCAGTAAATAGTGCATGCTCTAACCAGTCTGCATGATTCTAAGTTGAAATCCGCATGGGAAAATATCATGCATGGTAAATATCGATAGCAATATTTACTTCACGCAGTAAAAATCACATACCTTAAATATGACATTTTCTAATAAACGTGTGCAATATTTTCTGCATGTTTTTCAATAAAATGCATTTACATGTAAACCAGTTGAAAATCAAAAGAATTTACAAAATATCCCTACCCATCAGCAGGTGGCAAATTATGCAAAATTATTCATCGAGCAATTTACGAAATATATCTGTGTCACGGGACCTAATCATTGCAATAAATTAAAAATATCCCCATTTGACTTGAACAAAAGTCTGCAACCATAGCTACACACCACGGGATTATTAATAACAGACCAATGGTGGTAACGCATTGAGCACTTCAGTTGATAGACCTATAATTACATCAATCAAAAATGAAAATTTTCAGCAGTATGATTTGAGGAATTTTGTTATATATTTCAAGATAAAAAGCATGTCTGCTACACACAAACGCAAATAAGGACAGGTCATTGCAGAAAACACCTGCGATAACAGGGACGATGTCTTTGAACTTGATCTGTCAAGGATAAAAAGAAATGAAGTGGGCTTAATAATAAGCAAAATATGATATACCTACGTACAAATATAGAAGACAAATAACAAGATTTTAGGACAAACAATGGAACTGCAGAAAAACAAAAGGTCAGTCAACTAAAGGAGACCTGGTAAGCTTGTCGTTTTTTACTGGCAGGCTTACTTGGAGGACCCAGAGGATGTGCCCATCCTTCTTCCTCTCTGTGGGGATGTCTGTGCTGAAAGACGGGTTAAAGTGGTTGACATTGCAGATGGAGTGGTACTTAAGTTGTACTTAAATTGTGCTAGTTCTTGTCTCTAGAGGCTGGCCAGGTGTCTTTAGGATGCGAACTGTTGATTTATGGCCTTCGATCACCAGGCACCTCACTCAGTAGTGGTGGTGTCACGCATTCAGAGCACAGGAGTCTGACAGAATGAAGTGTCTTTGTGCAAGATCTGCCGATCGCCAGGCACCTCACTCAGTAGTGGTGGTGTCAAACATTCAGAGCACAGGAGTCTGACAGAATGAAGCGTCTCTGTGCAAGATCTGCCTGCTTGCATGTGTAGCAGCTGTATCTTGACGTTGTCAGTTATCTGTGTCACGTATCACTGGAGTTGTAGTATGTGCAGACAGTACATGATCTGTAAGGACTGAAACAAAGTTGCATGCTTACTAGGTTGAAATGTGCCAGCCATTGGATCAGTTCTTCGGTCATCAGTCTCATGGTGGGTGTTGATTGCACTTCCTCTTCTGAGATGGTGTAGGAAAGTCCTCCTTTTTGCCTGGTCACCCCCAAACATTTTGGACAGATACTGGTGGTTACTGACTATTGACTGTGCCCTGGGTACTGCTAATCATTCCCAGGGCCAGTGCTCTGTGGATATGCAAATTGGGCTAACTATAACTGGCTATGTCAACCTACCTACCTAGGATATGGTAAGGCATGTAGGTTTAAGGACCCCAGCATAGGTAGGGCAATCATAGGTGCACTGCTGAGGTGTCCAGTGTAATTTTAAAGGCAGGTCTGCCTTGCTGGCTGCTTTTAAATTAAAGTTACCTTCAAATTCTACTTTGGAATTAAAAGTACCTCCAAAGTCTTAAACTACCTTATTTTTACATATGTCACCCCTAAGGTGTGCCCTAAGTGCCCCTAAGGCTGGGTGCTATTTAACTATGAGCAGGGACATTATAAAATATGTTTTAAAAGCCCTGGTGAGGGAAAAATAGCCAAATATGTTTTCCCCTCACTGTAGTAAATGGACTCTACAGGCTAACATGGGATAATTTATTTTTAATTAATAAAGTCTCAAAAGGGGCTAAATATTTCAAGTTTGGTATCAAACTGATTGCTATCGTAAATCCAACAATGTGCCCTTGTTGAATTTAATATAACTAGTTCAGGAATAGAGTTTTAGAACTCTACCTGAAAGTTGCCAACTTCAGCTCTGTAGTGCCCTTCTCTGATTTGTCAGCATCTGGCAGCCTATCCAGGCTGCCTTATGAGGTTTGGAGTGGCCTAGGCTGAAGACAAAGGAAGTGTCTTAGGGAGGAGATCTGCTTCAGCAGATGGTGAAACAGGATGGGGGAGGGCAGCCAAACTGGACTTCAAAGGAGGGAAGAACATATGGAGCAGCTCAAGACCTCTCCCATTTCCAGTAAACCCAGACAACCAGGTGCCCCCTTGATTAGATTAGGAGAAGGCAGGAAAGGAGTATGTTAAGGAATTTTAGCCAAACCAGTGGGTAGACTGAGCCAGACTTAACCTCCAAAATTGAATTTATGCCATTTTGCATTTTTAAGAAATGTTGCTCCCTGGGATTGATTTTTGCCACACTTCCCAGGAAGTGGTCATCCAAGAGGGTGGTGGCTTGCCTGTGATTGGACAGTTGCCCCCCGCTTTCTACCCCCGAAAGAAGGAAAAATATGGCAGAGCTGCTACACCCACGTCAGATCCCTTCAAGGAACCAGAAGAAGAAGAAGGATTGCCCTGCTGGACCCCTGACCTGCCTCTGGACACTGCACTCTGAAGGACTGCTCCAGCTGCACACATGGCCTTCACCACAAAAAGGGCTTTACCTGTCTTCAACTGGTTCAAGAAGGGACTCCCTGTAAGCTACAGGTATAAAATAGCTGACCATAATCACCTGCATAAAGCCCTGAAGATACTGGCCAACTGCCAGTGGCTAGTGGTCATTTTAGGATTTGAACCAGTGCATTCTGGGAGTCGCAGTCCTAACCCTCAAGGGGAAACTCAGAGCTTCAGGAAACTTGGGGTGAGTTGTGTACTCCTAAAGGACTTTCAAAGTCCTTCTGGAAGAAGATCCAGAAGCCTGGAGAAGATCCAGAAGCCTGGAGAACAAAGCTCCATAAAGGGACCGACCTGACGTCGTGAGTCAAGCTGGCTTACTTCGACCGCAACCCGGCCTGACTTGCAGGTTTGTCACACTGAAAAGCTCTGGAGACCCAGACTTACAGGATTTCACTGGGGGTTCCTAGAAAAGCAATCCGATGACGTCGACTCAAAACTGGCTTGCTGTGGAAGGTCGTCCGACATCAGAGAGAAAAAGCTCCAAAAAAGTGACAAAGTCCGAATGTAAAAAGTTGACCGAGGTTTCCTGAGCATCGTATCTGAGGAGGGCTCCAGGGACATCGGATCCAATTTAAAGTTCGGCCCAGGTGAAGATTTACATCCTGAAAAATCAACTAAGTCTGAGGTAGAATTCTTCACCCAGGTCTCCTGCGATGCGTATCTGGAGAGGGCCCCAGGGAGGTTGGATCCAATCTGGAACTTTGTCCCGGTGAGAAGTTTGTCCTGAAAAAAAGACTAAGGGCCTATTTAAGAGTTTCCCCCTAGGTTGGCTGGTGGAAACCTCAGTTTCTGCCCACCGGCCTAGAGGGAAACAGGCTACAGCATTGTCTGCTGCTCATAAAGGAGCCAGTGGCAATTCTGTAGCCCAAAGGATGCACCAGCAACTACACAATGTGTAGGTGCTGGGTAGGGGCCCCCCTGTGGACTCCTGCACCTGTTCTCTGCCAGCTTTTCATGTCGGTGTTACCACCATGAAAAAGCTGGCAGAGAACAAAGTCATAACCTGCAGGGCCGTGCTGCATGCAGTGCTGCCCTGGCGGATTACGATCTTCACAACCATCAGACTGCCGGGATCATGGATCCTTGTGGTACTGGCAGTTCCCTGGTGGTCTGACCACCAGGGTTTTCATGTGGCCATCAGACTGCTGCAATAGTGACGGTCTGGACCACCACCACAAGTGTGGTGGACTGAAGACTGGCACACTCATAATGAGGCCAAAGTCCGAAGGTAAACTTTTGACATAGGCCTCCCGCTTGCTGTAGGCGAGCAGGGCTGCTGATGTCAGATTATATTGTTTGGGCACTGTGGATACACACCTCGAGACTGTGACTTCTCTCTCCAATAGCTTAACACAGGGCCGGCAAGTGCAACAATCTATTTCACCCCTCCCATGACCTCCTTCTCCACAGATTCCTTCACCACCACCTTTCAACACTGCCACTCATCTCTCTACAACCCTTCTCTCACATGCATTTATTTTGTTTCATAGCACTACTCCTACCAACCCTAGGGTGTCAAAGCACTTTACATCACACTCACATTATACAGAGCAAATTAATCAGTTTATATGAAATATTACACAAAACAACGAGGATTACTGTTCTCTGCTCTGCATGGTACACATTCTTTGCAGCAGGCATATTAACTCTCTGCGCTACTTTACAATGAGTCCAAATTGCCACTAGACAAAACTTCGATTTCTCACCAACAGAAACATTAATCACCTGTGCTGTCATTTTTATTGTTGTCTGGAAACTGCTGGACACAAGGAAAAAGCAGGTGTTTCTAAAACCAAAGGTCATTTCGGTGCACAACTTCGCCCTAGGTTAGATGCAGGGGGTGGCTGCATCAGTCTCACCGCCCTAAAGCTGGCCCTGGCTCAATACTACAGTTTCCTAAATTAGATGCTTGCATTATATGCCCATGTAGATGCCCTCATCATATGCCATTGCCATCATAAGTGCCGTTGTTATTTAAGTCATTACCATCAAATACCTTAGCAGATAATTTTAATCATATGCTGGCCATTGTCATAATGCGTCTAAACAGTTACGCTGATAAGAAGCTAGTCTTTTTGATTATCAGTCCTAAGCGCTCATAGTTCAGAATTATGATCAAATAAACAGATAGGTACCCTTCAAATGCCAATCATTGCCATCTCAGATTACCAGTTACACCCTACATCGCTTACATTTAAAATCACCAGCACGAACCTGACTTCTCAGCAAGAACATACAGCCCTGACCAGCACTCTGCAACTAACCAGTGACATCCAAGCCAGTCCAAAAGAGTCACCGATTCCTGATGTCACCACTGAAAATCACAAACAAAGCCCAAGTTGTGCATCAAGAAATTCAACAACCATATCTCCTCGATGACAATCAGCAGTGCTGTCCAAAACCTCAGTAACATGTAAGCTGTGGTCTGACTCTGGCTGAAGCAATGATTGTCTACCCCCTTCCACTTTGCCCCCAAGTAACAGTTGTTACTGCTACACAATTTGGTAAATGGATGTCGCAGGCGAAGGGTGAACTGGTATAAGAGAGAATGCCATCTAGACTTCACTGCACTGCTGCTGGTTCTGGACAATAACTTCTGTGAAGTGCTTTGAGATGGTTGTCTCATGTCCTGTTACTTCACTGGCCTTTTTCCCCATTAAATTGGTGGTCTGTGGCCACTCTTCCTGTTGTTTCACAGAAGATCCCAAGAACAACAAGTGCTTTGCATGCATCCAATGCTATTACATGATTTTCCCTAGGGCTTTCTTACTTAAAGTCTTTTCTGTTCTTCTCAAGCAGTTGTTTTTCAAATTAATGAAAATATATGCTCTCCTAGTAAATAGAAGTCAATCGTTGTTGACAGTGCTTACATTGAAGAAGCTTAACATAACTATCGTTCTTCGATTAACCTTTATCTTTTTTTGACCGGTATGCCAAATCACACCTTGACATCATCACACCTTGCTGCTCATGAATGCTGATTAAGGAAGTTGTAATAAGTTTTCTATTGGATTACAAGTTGAATCTTTCCTCTCTGCTGCTGACTATGTCATCTTTCACTGCTTCATTCCCTACCAGCATACAAAACAGCTTCAAAGTCTTTCTGATTTCGAGTTCGATGGGAACGGCACCCCTCAACTCCAGCTCCACCAACTATAGGCCAATCTCTTTCATCAAACCTGTCTGGCTGTATGCCAGGGTTGTACGATGGAATGCCGACTGACAAAACAACGGGTGCCTAAACAACGAGGTTGGAACACCGACCTCGTTGTTACTACTAATGCCTTTACCACGAATGCCTTAACAACGATATTTCGTTGTAAAGGCATTCCTGGTAAAGTCATTAGTAACAGGCACCCATTGATCCTGCATGCCTCACCCCACCCCCCCAACCCCACCCCAAAACCTAAAACCCCGACCCCCCACCCCCTCCCCAAAACCAAAAACGCCCCACCCCCCCAACCCCACCCCAAAACCTAAAACCCCTGACCCCCCACCCCCATCCCCTCCCCAAAACCAAAAATGCCCCACCCCCCCAACCCCACCCCAAAACCTAAAACCCCGACCCCCCACCCCTCCCCAGAACCAAAAACGTCCCACCCCCCCAACCCCACCCCAAAACCTAAAACCCCGACCCCCAACCCCCTCCCCAAAACCTAAAACGCCCCACCCCCCAACCCCACCCCAAAACCTAAAACCCTGACCCCCCACCCCCTCCCCAAAACCTAAAACGCCCCACCCCAAAACCTAAAACCCCCGACCCCACACCCCCTCCCCAAAACCAAAAACGCCCCACCCCCCCAACCCCACCCCAAAACCTAAAACACCGGCCCCCCACCCCCTCCCCAAAACCAAAAATGCCCCACCCCCCCAACCCCACCCCAAAACCTAAAACCCCCGACCCCCCACCCCCTCCCCAAAACCTAAAAACCCCACTTACCTGAGTCGTCGCCTCGTCATCTGCGTCATCCTCCTCAGCCAATTCCCTTGTTTGTACCTTAACCATGCATGTTTGTTGTTCAGGACATGCGTGGTTAAGGCACAAAATAACGAAGTCGTGGTTAAAGAAAGCGTTGTTCCGCTTTCGTTAACCAGGACTTCGTTATAAAAAAGTCGGCATAAAGGATGTTTCCCGTATGCCAGTCATACATCCCAGGTTTGGTACCCAACTGCTGCCAGACCTTGATCAGGCTGGCTTGCAGTAACAGTGATTCCAAAATATAAGGCAAGATGTGGCTGTGACTGCACTTTCCCAGCACGAACCAACAGTGCTAGATCTTCACAGTGAGAATCATAAGTGATGCCTAGACCTTAACCAATGAAAATCAATTTTGCTGCAAAGCCCTCCCCGATGACAGTCACCAGGGCTGCCCAATCCTCCCCAGGGAGAAGCATAAAAACTTCGTTTGACTTCTCGGGAAAAAGTGCTGGTGCAGACAGACCTTCCCAGCAAGAAAGTATTTCCCCCCCTCTCTAGTAAGAAAGAATGGTGCTGTGTAAACCTTCCTGCGGTGCCTCTTCGTATCTCGTAGGTGTGCAGACCATGCAGACCAGCTCAATAAAATCATTAGTGCCTGGAAAACAGCCCTAACAAAAATCACTGGGGCCAGACAAACCGAGCCAATAAGATTTACCTCTTCTGCCACAATCTTCTAGCGTGATTAACCAGTGCTGCCTGCCAGTTAGAACCACTGCCAAGGTCTTCAAATGCCCACTGGCCAAACACTGGCTGAGGAGAATCAACACTGTCAGCTAAAACTCTCCAGGGAGGATGTTAATTTTCAAGGCCTAAGTGAGTAGAGAATTGTGACACCATTAAAAACAAGGAAGAAACATTGTGAATTGTCCGTTTCACTGACCACTCTGCAGCACGTTAAACAATACCAGAATATACAACCTTGTATGAACATGCAAAGGAAAATACAACACCATAGTCCTATAAAATCATCTGTCCTCCATCTTCTCCTTCTTTTGATTGCTATAATGTGGAACAAATGACAGACTCACATCCTTCTGGGTGTAAATGAAAACCCCCATAACATTTTTAACTGACTCTCTGTTAAGGTGTAAAACAAAACTTTCCAAAGCCCCTGCTTTTGAAAAATCTGCTGCTGTTGTAATATCGTCTAATCTATCTGTAGCAGAAAATGTTTTAGTTGTTTAGTTGCCACACCACCCCTAATTGAATGTGCTTTAAAAACAGACATGGAGGTATCAAAGTTATTATAGGTCAGATGTTATTTTTTCGTAAAATAAACGTATTAAAAGTTGATCTATCGTATGATAGCACACGGGAATTTGGAAAGGAAATATCATCTGTTGTTTATAAATGTTGCTGTCACGTGTTTTTATATTTATAATGACTGGTTTAATATTGATAAATGCACATAACTCCTATAATGAAGTCAGGCTCTTTGTGAAGACACACGACTCGGCCACTCAGGCAAAGTAACACACACAAAGTAGTTGCTGTCAAGAAGTGTATTTTCAATGCAAACAGGAAGCATCAGCCAGCACAAGTCCAGCAGTAGACATGCATGTTGCATCCATCAGTCAATATCTGTTGACCTCCCGTGTGCTAAGGTGACGTTTCTGTATGTAGATCATAGAGAAAGGATAAAGTTTCAGTTGGAAGTGATATGTGCTTCTGGAGCACATTTGTTAACCATAGTCACCTACTGTTAAACGTGACATATAAGATGTACAACCTTTCAAGGAAATGTGAAGTGTTGTACATGACAACGTTACTGTTTGTTACATTTACTACTGTAGTTCTGGAGGATGTATTTTCACGTATATGGAGTAGTGGAGATATGAATGCATGATTTTTTTTCTCACATTTCCTTTTGAGTGGGCAGAAGAGCAGGGCCTGTTGCCACCAGACAGGTACAAGATAAATGACACCACAAATGTAGAAGGCACTAGCAGGAGAGTGACTCGGTCACAAAGATACTCCAGGAAGAGGCTGTAGCTACCAACTGTGGAGACTGCTAAGAGGTGGTTCCTTTAGACACCTCACTACATGCAACAAGCAGTCTGACATTTGGGGCACATCTAGGCCCCAAAAAGGACACATCTGTGTATTTCCAAGAGCTGGTCCACTGTCATCTGGGGCTGACCCTGCCCCATCCACTACAGCTCAAGAGACCCTCCCATAACATTGTGGCCTCCAGCTACATCCCCTTACTCTTCTCCATTTCTTCCAAGAACACACCCTCAAGATCAATGACTAAGGGTAGCTTTCACCCCTGCCCCGAGGCCACATTGGAACACCTCTTTGTGGCACCATGTTTGCTTTTTAGGACACCATGTGGCAGTCTATTGCTGGTCATCAGGTACTCTCTTGATGCCTTCAAGAGGTGGTAAAGTCAGTGAAGGCTCAGCAAAGCAGAGCAGGCTCACCAGCATAGAGAGCACTACTTCCTCCTGTCCTCCAAAACTACATCCATTTTGTCTCATCCAGAGACCCAGCCCCACCCACCAACTCTCTATGTACCTCTTCCTCTGCCCATAACAATTAGGCCAGTGCGGCCCGTGATGCTACTCCGAAATGCCTGCATCAACCAAGGCCTATAGATGCTTACTGCAATTTACAGGGCTAACCTCTCAGGAGGTCATAATATTTTCATACCTAATGTGAATGCAGAATTTTTGCCATACTTCCTATTTTCATCCTTTGTATGTCTGTTTACCAATTACACCAGTCCTGATTCTGTAAATCAGTATTTAAATTTCATGTTTATTTGTTTCCTTGTTTAGGCTACCAAACTGGAATTTAGGGGTCTCATTTACAAGAATCTGACACATTGCCTTGGATGCATCAGATTTCTTGTGCTTCCCGCACATCCCCTAACGACGTCTTGGAAGCACTGTATTTACAATGCAGAGCTCCATAGTGCACGTTTTCACAGATGCGTCCGAAATTCTGATGCATCTGTTGAACTAAACTCATGCATTGCTGGATTAGCGTTGTTAAACTGATGCAACTCCAACAATGCGAGGAGTAACCGATAGGAAAAATCCCTGCTCAATTTTTCACTTCCTCTGAGCAGGCGGTTAAATTTTGACTCGTTGAAGTCACAGACTGACCAGTGATATGTTGTAAATTTCACTGTGTTAGTTCTATGTGTCTTTTCCCATGGGAACGCCTATCCTCCATAAATTATACCTGGTGCAGGTATAAAGTGATACAGGGCTTTACAAACTGACACATTGCACCCAATGTGCCAGTTTGCAAATATGGAGCAGTGTAGTGCATTCCTAGCGCTACTGCTGAGTCAATAAAAATTATGCAGCAGTGGCACAAACGCTCCTAAATTAGGCCCTAAGTGTGCAGAACATTGTGAATTATGTCCATATCACAAAGAGCTGTTCTGGCTGAGGTCACAACAGACCACCTATTTTTATGTTCTTGCAGTGAGCAATGTGAAAGAATTTTACTAAATATTTCTTTGAGTTAGTGCGTTATCTTAGGCAGCACAACTCCGAAGCAGAAAGAGGCAAAGCTTGCTCGCTGTTTCTCAGAACTACTGCCTAAAAAGCAAGCTCTAACTCCAAGAAATTTCAAAGTAAGTGAATTCACTTTATAAACTGCAGGCACATAAAAATAGGCAGCCTGCTCTGAGCTATGGCAGAGCAGCTCATTGTGATACTGCACCTTATCCTAACTAACGTGTGGGTTTGCACTTCTGATTTACATGCACAAGTTCTGATTATTGTGCACCCTGCCTTTGTGTCTTAGACATAGGTGGGAAGATGAAAAGGGTCTCAGACGTGGTCTTCGAAAAACAGGGCTCTTCCACTGTTGTATGTGGAGTATGCACCTGTACAGGCAGTGCATTGTTTGGCACAAGCGCACGCTTCAGGTGCGTGTGGAGGCGCACAGGCCGCTGACAAGCTGAGAGGTTTGATAGCCACCCAACAATGAAGCCCCTGTCATTCCTGGAGGAGATTATCCAGCAATCTCTGTTCTGCACTGCTAATATGAAATAGTTTGAATTTCTGTTCGAATGCAGTCGAACCTGAAAGCACTGACATTTATTAATTTGGGAGCTTATTTAGACTTTGGCTAACAGGATACTCGATCAAGAAAGGTGGAAAGATGTCCCTAGTGCACTATGGATTTCCCTAGTGCATTATAGTGAAAGGCACTCTAAGCACGGTAGACACTACATTCACCATGTTTCGACCGAGTACCCTGTTCACCACAGTGACAATAATGCCTTTACTCTGTAATCTTGTTTTTGCATAATTTTTAACACAATGTTACTTTTGCACTTTGAACGTTTAGAGTTTGTTTTCCTAAATATATGAAATAAATTATTTGACACTTTTATCTCACAAAAACACATTTGTACTGTAGTATATACACAGGGCGAGTGATGCACGTAAACATTTAGGCCATTCACAAAGCTAGTTGGACACTTAAGCATGCACGTAGCAGCATTAAAACTCCGTGAGTCACAAAAATGAGAATTAGGACTCGAGTAGAGTGACTCACATTTAAAATTACACCACTATTGTAGTATTTACTTGCGAGTAAGTCTCCCCAGAGGGGCACTATGGAAACTCCCTTTTTTGCATGGTCGTCCTTCTATTTTTAGTCTGCTAGATACTGCTGGTACTCTTGACTCTATGCGCTGAAAAACCACCAACTGACTTCTCAGTGGAAGTGGTTCCTTTAAAATGTGAAGTGAAATAGTAAGACTCATTATATAGGTCCTTGTAGATGTATGTAAAGATGCTCTATTAGGATTTGTCAGTGAAAGGTGTGCAGCCTTTGAGCGCTTTGCATGAGGAATCTCTGGAAGGAACGGGCCCTGCTTCCCCTTGTATGAACATACAGGGGCTTGGCAGAGAAGCGGCAAGAGCTTGAAGAGAGTGGATTAATTCATTCCAAGCCCACCCCCCAGGACCTACCTATGCCCAGACCTCTGTCCAGGCACAGCTCTTTCGCATCCGGCTTCAGCACCTAGATGCTCCCTCTCCTGATTACTCCCTCTCTCGCGTCTCTTCTCTCCCTCTCTTATTTCCTCCTCTCTTTGTCTCTGCCCTACTCTATTTCTAACTGCCATTGCCTTCTTTGAGTGCCTTTTCATTTTACTGCCTTTTCTTTGTGTCTTTCTCTTTGTCACAGCTCTTTTGCCCTTTCTCATTGTTTTGTGCCTTTGTGGCTAGTGTCATTGCCCATCGTTAGTGCTTTTTTCTCTGCTTTTGTTCTTTGCAAATGCACTGTTTGTACAACTGCCCATTTGGGGATTTTTTTCTGCTCTTTTCTTCTCCCCTCCAGCGAGTCTTACCTTTTCCTGTTGTCCCACTTCCCGCTCTGCCGTTACCTGCCTCCTGCCATGCACAGCCCTGCCCACCGCCACCTGTGCTCCTCCCCTACCAGGACTTACTTAAAGGCTGCCGCAGTGCGGACTCCGTGGTAGCTAACCAACAGCAGGCACATCTGCACCCTGTTTGTGACCCACCTGAGCCCAGCATCAGGAACCTGATTGTACTCCAATTACCTATACTCAGCTGTTTATTATGTTGCTGCCGCACAGTGCTATACAACACTTAAGGTGTATTCTCCCCTGCATCCTGCAAATTTTCATGTGCACACCTACAACCCACACTCACAGGTTCCATACCAACAGCACCCAATACCCCATGCTCACACATTCTTTATCTCCCAACAACACTCCACACTCATGTATGCTCCTCAACACCCACTCATTCACCAAGCACATTACAGAAATCTGGGAACTGCTGCATTACCATGCCCAGGACCTGCTGTTTCTCTCAGAAACCAGGGTATACACTTCAGAACCGAAAGGGAACCATCACAGCCACCCCCTGTGCTACAAGAACGCAATGCATGGAAGACAATACAACTGCGGAGTCACAATCACCATCATCCACAATATGCCATCAGCTAGTCTATCGCCATGGACTCCCCATCAGTGGCAGCTAGTAAAATATGAAAGTGGTGGGGCGTAATAATTGCTGAAACAATAAGCTTCGAAAATTAACTTACTTTTCCTGCAGCTTGATGGACCACTATAATCAAGAGGGAGTTTGGAAACACTGATGTACCTCTTCTCTGCATCCTCCATCCTCATGGGTAGTGCAGTTAGTGTCCCCTGTGTGCAGGTGGCAAAGAGCTGTGTTAGATAACTAGAAATGACAATGCTGCTTTCATGCTCTGTATTTCAAGACAAAGCTTGAAAGCAGCACGGGGATTGGCTGGGCAGGCCAACCCAATGCTCTCTCAGAGTTCAACAACCTAATGCTCTCTCAGAGTACAGAGGTACTGGGTCTCTATCCACATAGTGCTCTCAAACAGCGCAGATTCTGAGGGCAAATGCACTCATGTCAGGCTGGTCACACTGAAGCTAACAGCCAGGTGGACATGCGCATTTCACAGCAGCAGGCAACCTTCAGGATGGATGATGTCACATGGTGCAATGTGACAGGGCCACAACTCCGCCCCTACAATACTGCACACATAGTACTGCAGCCTGTCCGGTACCGCACTAAACTCATCATGGGTCATCATATTACCTGGAGAGTGTGATGGCACACACTGGGGGAGAGGTGCAGCTCCTAACGCTCTTTAAGAACTGTCATCCACTAGCATCAAACATTTGGCGTTCAAGCTGCACATCACCGCCAACATCAGCCTGAGAGCCACTCTCATTTACAGACCACCAGGACTACACCCCAACTTCTCCAATGTCATTGCAGACTTCATTGTGCCACTCATTCTCAAAGCAAGTAATTATGTCCTCCTCAGAGACATATATTTCCACCTGGATGACAACTCCGACCCCAACTTGAAAACTCACCTTGCTGGCCTTGTTAACGTTGGCCTCACCAATGAGTTAAAGAACCTACCCACATCGCCGGACTCCTCCTGGACCTCATTTTGACCTCCTTCGAAAACAAGTCAAAAGGCCCACATCCGTTGCCTGGATCGACCAAGCTCTCGTCAAGTTCAGCATTCCCATCCTATTCAAACACACATGCACTATCTCCAGAGCAGCCAGGCGCAACTGGGACAATATGCTGGATAGGGACTGGACCACTGCTCTGAACACTTACTGACCCAAATACAGCAACAACCTCCACAAAGACATCAAGAATTTAAACAACTAGATCACCTCCTGTGCTGATGCCCTGGCTCCTATCCAACACAACAAAAAAAACAAGATCCAGACCCCAAGCCCTTTGGTACACAGAGGAACTCAGGCTGATAAAGCACCACTGCAAAAAACTAAAACACAGATGGAGAATGAATGAATACAATGATAATAGCACATTCAAGTTCACCCTGAGGTGCTACCACCAAATGATCCGGACCACTAAACACACCATCTTGGCTAATCATAGTGACACTGGTACTAGCAGAAGCAAGGAAATCTTCACCATTGTCCGTCGTATTATTATCCCATTAAATTCAATGAGGATCATAATACTACGGACGGGATATCCGCCACATTTGTGATGGAGAAAACCCCTCTATTAAGGTTGTAATAAGGCCCTTAATCTCACCAGTGGCCGCCTCCTACTCAACCACCGGCTCCCAGGACCTCTACAACAACCTCTCCCTATTTTTCAGCACCACATAAAACAACTTCAACCAGAACCGGACACAACAGACCTTGCCAATCGACTCCCAACCCCATCCAAAGAGCCAGCATGAAGTCAATCCACTCAGAAGGCCTGTTGCACCCTTGACCCCACCACACTTACTCCAGTAGACTTCTACCCCAGCAGTACACTCACACTCCTCCTAAATCTCTCTATGTCTTCAGAAACCTTCCTAGGCACCTGGAAACATGCAACAGTCCTCCAGTTGCTGAAAAAACCGTCCGCTGACCCCTATATGCTCCCCATCTATACACCAATCTCCCTGCTTCCATACCCAGCTAAAATATTACAGAATATCATCAACAAATGCCTCACCAAATACCTCAAAGAATATCAACTCTTCGACACTACCCAGTCTGTAATTAGACCCAACCACATTACCAAAACTGCCCTCTTCGCCAACACAGACGACGTCCATGTGATACTGAACAGAGGGGACACAGAGGCTACCATCCCCCTGGACCTCTCTGTGGCATCTGACATGGTATCCCATCTTATCCTCATTCAACGTCTGCAAGATATCAGAATGTAAGTTCCTGCACTCCTCTGGATCTGCTCCTTTCTGACTAGCAAAACTCAGTCAGTCAACCTGGTACCCTTCACCTCAGACTCCCAAGACCTCATCTCCAGACTCAATAATCCAAGGCCCGACCTCTTCAACGCTTATGTGATCCTTCTGGCCAGTATTGCATGTTCTTATTACATCACCATCCTCTTCTACATTGACACCCCACAACTTAACCGCTCCCTCATGGATAAGACTCCCATCGTCTAGAACAAGTTCACTGCATGCATGACCAAAATTGTCAGCTAGATGAAGTCCAACCATTCAACTGACTGAAACTGAAAACCGGTCAGACAAAAATAGTAATGACATGCATAGTACAGAACCTATAAGTGGGCAAGAGACTGCTGAACTGTGGGCCAAACCAAGCCCAGTGTGTTCTACAAAATCATCAGTATCACATGATTTCCGGTAGCTAAGAGGACCACCGCAGAGCATCCAGAAGAGTCTTCTCGAGAAGCAAATCGGTTCAATGGTTGTAATTGGTCTTGTGATTAGTGAAGAATCTTTGTTGAAAATGGTAAGTGAGTGAAGAGGTGGACTTACACTCACTGCAATATAGTATCCAAACAAGAACTCACTAGTGGAAGGAGAAGTTAGTATCAATACAAAAGACGGCACTGTTAACTAAAAAGTAGAGGGTACCATTTACTGACCCAGGCAGACTTAGAAGGACCGGAAGAGACTCTGGGCCTTATTTACAGATACTCCACCGCAAATATGACAGATATCTTGTCAACAATATTACAAGTGCCATAGACTGATATGTACTTGTAATATGGCAGACAGGAAATTTGCCACATTTGTGAAGGAGTAGTTCATCCACCAAACTCTAAATAAGATCCTCTGCCTGCCATGGAGACACAAACCAGAAACACCACCAAGGGAACTCTGTGAAGCTTGAAAGCTTGGAACTGTGCCTGCCTGCCTGAACAAGGTGACATAACTTTTTGAACCAGCAATTGCCCAGTCCATGTACAGCTCTAATTCACATTATTGTTAATGATCTCCAGAATGATTAGCTGTCTGGCTTCAGATCATGCCGCAGCACATGGACCGCTACCTTACACACCATAGATGATGCATTCCTGACCATCGAAGATGACAAACCAAGCCTCCTGATATTGCTCCACCTCTCAACTGTCTTTGACAGATTCCACCCACAACACACCCTGCAGTCTCAAAAGGAATCACTGGCAATGTCCTTCACTGGTTCTCCTCCTACTTTCTAATCACCACCGCTTTGTTCAAGTGGGCACCTCCTGGTCCTAAAAGCTCTTTATCACCTACGGAATTCCCTAGGGTTAATTACTTTCGACCAGTGCTTAATTAGTAAAGATTATGTGTCAGAGCCCCCCTCAGGAGGTCACTGCAGCTTGCACCATCCAATGCCACTGTCAGTGCTGGAATGATGTACCAATACACCTACAAACCATCATACTTCTACAAGTGTGACAATTCAGATGGATTTTCAAAGCTATAAGAACGGAATGGGTGGCAGGTATTAGACATTTTTAATGTATATAGAATTAATAAGCAACTGTTGTTGTGACATCTCTAAATTAGACAAACATTGCCACCATGTGGCAGAGTGTCATAAGAGCTGGTGTGTCAATTAAGTGCAGATGCTGAGCACTGGAAACCACTGGCTCAAATTAAGCATTTCTCTCCTCTGTCATCTCCAACCTCTACATGGAGTTGCTTAGTGTTCCAGCATCAAGATTGATCAACCTGCTGATGATGTACAGCTCTACTTGAAAGTCTCCTCTGCTTCATCCCTCCCCCATGCCTCAAACACTGCCTGCACATTACCCAGATCTGCATGTTGAGTGTCTACCTGAACCTCAACTCAACCATGACAGAATTTCTATTATTTGTCAAGAAACAGCATAAATCCATCTTTATGACATGAATCTTAAGAGATTTGAACCCTAACCTGCACTGAATGCTGAGTCTCTTGGATTCCCTTGCACGCCACCCTCATCCTCCAGGAAGACACTGCCAAAAGTACAGGCATCTGGAACCAGTTATCACTATTAAATAAAGTGAAACAGTTTCTTCTGGAAAGTGACTTCAAAACTGCTGTTCAAGCCCTCATACCGTTGCATCTGGATGGTGATAAAGTCCTACTCCATTGCCTCCCAGCTGTCACACAAGCACCTTTTAAGAGCATCCTATAACCCTTGGCACATCTCATCATGTGTAATTGTTGTACGGGGTGTCACTGTTTTTGGTAACATACCAGACTTCACAGACATGAAAAAAGGACATAGAGAATGTGGAGACCCATAACAAGATGCTTGAGGAGTTAGCAGTATTACCATCCTTCCAGTTCCATTTGGGTACCTGTTGCATCAGAAAGTAGAATTACTTCCCAGTTGATGATGGTGGAGGTATACTTCCATGTCAAGTGAGGAAGGGGCGTATTTAACTTAGCACAACTGTGAATACCATTCCTGGCAACTGTGCATTTTGTTTACTTTGCTTTCATACTAGTTCGCACCCAGCCTTCTCTTCTCCTTCACCTTTGTTATTTTTGTCACTCAAATCAGTTTCCCTTGTTGAGATCCTGCTTAATGTCTGCCCCTCCTTGCTTCCGAGTTCATAGCTACAAGTTGTCCCTGCAGCATCCCTGCTACCAACATTTCCTCTCGTCTGTATCTATTGCTGGCATTTACTGGCACTGTCGATTACGTCTTACCTTTAGCACACCCTGGTGAGTACTGTTAGGGACTGGACCTAATACCTATAACACATTTACTGTTGATTTCCACATTATAATCATCATATGTTGTGCCTTACCGTAGGAGCTGGACAACTACAGAGTCATTGCTGCAGTCCTGATGACGCCACATAGCATTCCAGTATTGCTTGTTCTACAGAGTTCTTGTAGTCAGACTCATGGGGAAGCACAGGATTGGCATCAGCATTCATACCATAGACTCCTTTCGTCCAGGTCCTGAAGCAATATAATCACATCACCCATATCCTAGTCAAACTCCATTGGCTCCCTTCTCAGCCTGCACCATCTTCATAACAGCTGCGTCATTTACAAAACAATCACAACCTGCATCCCCACTTATCTTGCAGACAAACTCATCATCTCTGGTGGTCCTCTGCACACCTGCAGCCAGTATACCACCAGACTGCAGAATAAGATGTATAAAAAAACAAAAAAACTGGCAGCAGGCCTTTTCCATCTACACAATGAAGAGCTGGAGTAACATCCCTGTATCCATCAGAGTTGTCCCAAATCTGCTCCAATTTAGGACAGAGCTGAAGGCACATCTCTTTAAAGAGCCCTATATCACAAAACATTAACAGTCCACAAACAAGCTACCTCTTCTAGTACTCACTGACTTTAGGCTGGACTTGGACAATGTAAAGTACTACTCTGCCCTTTTGGCTAGGTTAACGCTATAGAAATACCACGAACATACATACATGCATACATGCAAGCAGGAAATCAATGTTAATCCCACCTTCTCACCATAGCGCTCCATCCAACTCTAGTATGTGACTTTAGGATCTTGAAGGGAATGGTGTGCAAGGGGAAAGTTGGGTTGGGAAAGAGTCAATAAGAGAGGCACTTGCTCTAATCAACAGGTAGTTGGTTGGAAGACTTGGACTGGAATAGCAGGACAAATGTAATGGCAAAGTGTCTTGAACAGTAGCCTAGGGACTGATGTTTTAGTGCCAAAAGATAAGACTCACAGTAAGTAAGGAAAATCTGGTTTAAATGCACATTAAATAGATCAAACAAATGTATGGATTTTACTTACCCAGTCAGTGCATGTGGACTGTGACTAGCCCCCAGCCATATCAAGAAATGAATTAGAATGAGAAGATCCTGCAGCACTGCTACAGAGAAGTTTACAAGAAGGGAAATGGAGCAGCAAAAGCACAAATACATTTTAAAAATTCAAGGGGACTAGGGACTGAGAGAAACAAGGATGAAAAACAACAAAGAAGATAGGATGGAAGACTAGTTGCAAACTGAAGCAGAAGTGATGGAGTCATAACAACTGCTGTTATCATACATCTGATAACAAAACCAATGAGAGGTGAGGGGAACAGTTTTGTGGGAAGGGCCCTCTGTTTCCCCAAACTGATAAACATAAAACAAAAGTAGAAGGTGGCTCAGAAAGACTGCTCCTTAGTGCTCTCCATGCACACTACAAGTGTTCTTACAGAACCCTCACCCACATGCTAATCATGTGACATGCTTCATCATCGGGTTCTTACCTGGTGAGATACTGACCACCAGGTGGGCTGAACCATTCAGTGGAGGTAGCACTTTGATATTCTCTATGTTCTTAGTGAGATGATCTTAGGACAGAAACTGTTAAAAATATCTTCAGGGTACCCTAACCTAGTTCATGAATAGGGGGGGGGGCGCCTGTGATACGGTTATTAAAAACTAGCACTACACAGGGGCATTTACTGAGTCAGTGAGTCTATTCTATGTTGACATGTTTCATCTGCTTTGCAAGATGCACCAATGTCATCAGGACCTTTAGGACCCTTGTCATCCTAACGTATACTGAGCAGGAGCTATGTACGCATCCCACGCAATAGCAAGAGATAGTTACCCAATCCTTCTAAACACGGTGAGTTGATTGAAAACTAGAGATTATCCCCTTCAAGAATTGTGGCAGTTGAGATTATCCAGGCTTTACGGGAGCAAATGAAGGGGCTTGCTGGGATCAAAGGTTACACATGCACTACTGCTCAGCGGGGACTTCCCAACCTATCTCTGTGGACCACATCTCCTGAATTCTATATGAACAAATGTAATGTGCCCGGTGAGCATTAAGTAGCACGGCATAGTCACTGCTTGTTTTGGGAGACAGACCCCACTTTTGGTTTATAGGCATCTGTATAATTTAACTCTGCTCGATTTGACTTGGAAGGGTTCCTTGCTATGGCTGGCCCTGATGGCTGGTGAGATAGCATAATGTAACTATCGTGGCCTGAAAGAATGTACCCTGCATGTTCGTTGTTTCCACTGCCCTGTTTTCCATTTTCTCATGTACATTGTCATGTATGTCTCTTCTGCGCTGCTGCATCTGATTACCTGACACAAGGGGCCACATGTATGAAGATCTGGTTTTGCGACTTGCAAACTGAGAGTCTTAGTGACTCACAATTTGCAAGTCACAAAACTGGATGTACAAAAGTGTCAATGACACTGTCTGCCATTCGCAATGGGGTCGCAAATGACCTACCTCATGAATATTCATGAGGTAGGTCGCAATTTGTGACCCAATTGGGAATGGTGGCACTCACAGGGATGGTGGCCTGCTGGTGTCAGCAGACCACCTTGTCGGTGACTGCTTTTATATAAAGCAGTATTTTTTTTTAAATGCAGACAGTTTTCCTTAAAGGAAAACGTAATGCATTTCAAAAACAAAAATGAAATGTTTTCTTTTCATTTTTTCAGAGCAGGCACTGGTTAATTTGAAATTGGTGCTAACTGTGATTGTTTTACGACCACATTCGCGATCACAAAACAATCATACATACCATTTAGATTTGGTATTAGCAAGGGACACCCTTGATACGCCCCTTCCTAATACCGAATCGCAAAACCCAAACTGCGACTTTGTAATAAGTTACGGAACCGCAGTTTGAGCTTTGTACATCCCTAAAAGCATTTTTCTGTGAATCGGCCCCTTTGCGACTAGAAAAATGCTTCATACATCTGGCCCAAGGTGAGGACTTGCATCTCTTACCTCCAGCCTCATTGAATGCAAGAGGCATCCAGGAACTGGTCAATGTGCAGTGCTACTGGAGCTGAAGAGGCCTATAATGGCTGCTCTTGAACACTGCAAAGGAACCCTAAATGACTGTGTATACCGAATTGAGAAGCCATATGTAAACTCACTGTTAGTTTAACATTGTATAAATTAGTAATGACTGATACACGTTTTGCCATTTTTCCTTGGTTTAATCATAAAAAACCTTTTGATTTTACTAAATTAGTCTGGAAGCTTCACTGGGTGATTTATTGATCCAAATGTTATGCTGATACTGCTTCCAACTCGCTTCTGCGCTATTAAGGGGTAAATGAAGCTGTCTTAAAAACACTGTTAGTCTGACTAGGAGCCCACGAGCAGCCCAGCTTCCTACGGGCCTCGAATGACAAAGTTATTTGGGTGCCTATGATTAATTTATGTGTGCCAAACCTTCTATTTACTACAGAAAACTGATTTTTTGGTATCGACATCTGTAAATGGAATTTCTCACACATAATATTAGAAAAAAGTGTTGTCATATCATATTTGAAAGTCTGCTAAACAGAGTATCCACTAACTGGGTATGCACAAATTGGGTACTGTAGGAGATGTACTCCTTTCGAAGGCATCAGCAAATCTTATCCAAGGTGGCAACGGGAATACAATTCCAAAGATCTGTGATGGGTTATGCGGGAATACGTTTCCCTGCAACAAGAAATATTTTTCATATAGAGAAACAAAAAAAGTGCAAATGAAGCCTCATCACGTTTACTAATGTGATAATACGAATGTGATAATTCCATAACTGCTCTCTGACAGCCACAACTTTCCAGGAATACTTCAAGAATTCCCTGAAAAGTACTCAAAACAATTGGCTTCAAATGTGGGTGTAAATATGCAGGTGTAACTATTGGAGTGGGTAAATATCGGAGTGGGAATGGGATACTGCAACAAAAAAACAAGAGATGGAAGGAATGCTTGTATTAGTTTCAACCACTGGTGATCACTCAGGGCCACTGTTAGAAATGGGGTCTCTAGTTGGCAGTCGGTTTGCACCCTGTCCAAGTAGGGACCCTCACTCTAGTCAGGATAAGGGAGATACCCGCTCGGATAACCCCTGCCCACCCCCTTGGTAGCTTGGCACGAGCAGTCAGGCTTATCTCAGAAGCAACGTGTAAAGCCTTTGCACAAAACACACAGTAATAAGTGAAAACACTAGAGACGGACACCACACCAGTTTTAGAAAAATAGAGAATATTTATCTATATGAAACAAGACCAAATACTATAAAAATCCAACATACAGTAATAAAAAATATGAATTCTGCAAGACTTAGTTAAAAATGCAGTTCATTGAAGTCGATAGCTCCACCTGGGGCTATCACGGTGTCTTGATCAGCAAAACCAACAGTTCAGGCCGGCTGTGGCGTTGCGGGCCAGCTACGGTGTCGGGAGGACCCGCAAACAATACCTTGGATTGAAGGGCGTTGTGATCCTCGCGGTGAGCTCCGGAGAGCGGCGTCGCTGATGTTGCGGTGTCGGGTCTGGAGTAAGCGCAGGAGTCGTCGGGCCCTTGAGGTCACACGCATTGCGGATCAAACTCAAGGCTGATGAAGTCAGGTGCGCTGGCGTGGATGGTGTCGGCGCTGCAGTGCGAAGTGGGATGATGTGACGTAAGGTTGCCCACAGGTCACGGTGCAGGCAGCGGCTCGGTGACGGCGTCCTGCGCCGTTGGTGAGACCAGGGCTGCGGTGTGAAGTGGGGCGATGCAACGTGCAGTGTCCACAGGTCACGGTGCAAGCATCGGTGTTGTTGTTGCTGAAGCGCTGTCGTCGGTAGGCCCAGGCCAGCGGTGAGGGATGGGATTGTGCTTTGTGACCCTCATAAGCGGTGTCCACAGGCCACAGTGCAGGCAGGATGCCTGGTGACGACACAGGAGTTGATGATGCTGGCATCGGTGGACTGGGCTGTGGTGTGGGACGGGACGGTGCCTCGTGTACCTCAAGAGTGGTGTCCACAGGCTACGGTGGAGGCAGCGGCGCCGGTGTCAGCAGGGGCGGCATCGTCTGGGATGCCCAGGCTGCGATGTGAGCAGGTGATGCCAGAGTGCGGGGCCCACAGGTCGCGGTGCGAGCAGCGGCTCGGTGAAGTCGTCCGATGATGGTGTCAGTGAGACCAAGGTCGTGGTGCGAAGCGGGGCAATGCGACTCCGTGCGGCAGCAGAAGGTCGCGGTGCAGGCCAACAGCATTGTTGGCGGCATCGCAGTGGTTTTTCCTCTTGAAAAGCACAAAACAGGCAGTTCCCAGTGCTGCGGGTCGAGGAAACTGAAGTCTTTGGTGTCCGTGAGACTACCAACAGGAGGCAAGCTCTACTCCAAGCCCTTGGAGAACTTTCTCAAGCAGGACACACAGCAAAGTTCACCCTTTGCACTCTTTTCAGGCAGAAGCAGCAACTGCAGGCCAGCCCAGCAAAGCAACACAACAAAGGGACAGTACTCCTCCTTCAGCTCTTCAGCTCTTCACCTGGGCAGAAGTTCCTCTTGATTCCAGAAAGATTCTAAAAGTCTGGGGTTTTGGGTCTTCTTCTCATATCCAGTTCTGCCTTTGAAGCTGGCAAACTTCAAAGCAAAGTCTCAAGTGTTTGCAGATCCTTTCTTGTTCAGGCCAGGCCCCAGACAGTCACCTGGGGGTCAGAGACGGCATTGTGTGAGGGCAGGCACAGTCATTTCAGGTGTGAGTGACCACTCCTCCCCTCCCCTCCAGCACAGATGGCTAATCAAGATATGCAGACTACACCCCAGCCCTCTTTGTGTCACTGTCTAGAGGAGAGGTGTGAACAGCCGAACTGTCAAACTGACCCAGGCAGGGAATCCACACACAGGCAGAGTCACAGAATGGATTAAGCAAGAAAATGCCGACTTTCTAAAAGTGGCATTTTCAAACTAACAATCTAAAAACCAACTTCACTAAAATATATATTTTTAAATTGTTAGCTCAGAGACCCTAAACTCCACATTTTTATCTGCTCTCAAAAAGAATCTACGCTTTAAGGATATTTAAAGGCAGCCCCAATGTTAACATATGAGAGAGATAGGCCTGGCACAGTGAAAACTGAATTTGGCAGTATTTCACTCTTAGGACATATAAAACACACTAGTATGTATCCTACCTTACACATACGCTGCACCCTGCCCATGGGGCTACCTAGGGCCTAAATTAGGGGTGCCTTACATGTAGTAAAAGGGAAGGTTGAGGCCTGGCAAGTGGGTACACTTGCCAAGTCGAATTGGCAGTTTAAAACTGCACACACAGACACTGCAGTGGCAGGTCTGAGCCATGGTTGTAGGGCTACTTATGTGTTGCACAACCAGTGCTGCAGGCCCACTAGTAGCATTTGATTTACAGGCCCTTGGCACCTCTAGTGCACTTTACTAGGGACTTTCCAGTAAATCAAATTTTCTAATCATGAATAAACCAATTAACAGTACACACAGAGAGTATATGCATTTGAGCACTGGTTAACAGTGGTAAGGTACCCAGAGTCCTAAAGCCAACAAAAACAGGTCAGAAAAATAAGAGGAAGGAGGCTAAAAGACTGGGGATGATCCTGCAAAAGGGCCATTTCCAACAGCCACATTCTTCTCCATCTTCTTGCCTATTATGCCAACCATTTGCAAAGCAGCCTTGGAAATGCTCCAACTAGAAAAGTTCCGCCTGAACTGCTGCTCCAGGTCCTTCCTAGACAGAAATACAAGCAACTCCATATTCGGTTTTTGGGCTATATTTAGCCTGATCAGTGAGGTAAGCTTGAACTCTGTGGCACAATCTGCACGGGGTCATTGTCACCTGAAATAAACAACAAGTGATAGAAGAAGTGCTAAAACTAATCTCAGCCACTAGTGATTGTTCAGATTGCATTCCAGTCCATTGAACAACAATGTTCCAGGGTGAGGACATCTGTAAAAGTTGGCCAACACAATCAAATTGACAAATATGTAGGTATTCACAAACCTTTTACAGGTGGTTCACCAACTTGAAAATAGTTGTTAACTTGCAAACTCTTGCCAACCACGAGAAAATATGTTTTCAGGGTTTGCAAAGGAGGGTCCTATCTACAAAATTCGCAGTCGAGGGGGAAATAGCTTTTCCACAGGGTAAAAAAAGTTAACAAGAGGAAATATATGTGCATATCAATAAAATTTAACCAATCATAAGCCTATATTGTTTAAATTCTGGATTGTAAATGGTTACACATCTGATTATTTCTGGGAAAGTAGATTTGCCACAGCTTCCTAATAGTACTCTTAGAATTATTTGCGAATTTCAAGTTAGTTGGAAAATTGCTTTAAACTTCTCTTCGTAGCAAATTATAAACTTTCTTTGTGAAATAGCCATCTGTAAATAATTGATGCCAGCGTGACACACAAAGTAGTTTGCATCCATTATAAGCCCAGATAAACATTATCTGGACATTAATATAGCTGGCGACAGCAAACGAGTCCCACTGAGCCAGCAAAAAATAAAACACAACTCCGGGAAAGGTAGAGGTCACGGCTCTATTGCCTACAATCAACAACAAAGGACGAGTGTGAGCTGCTGATGGACATTACAGAACTGAGAGCTCAAAGATAGAGACAGAAGAAAGGAAGTGTTGTTGGCCACACGTCTTGGAGAGCGTGTGTTCTCGGTTAGGTAAACGTTTGTGGTACATGGCAAGGAACTGATTTTAGGCTGGTGTTCAATATTTAATTGAGTGTTGTGTGGCAGATTTGTATTGAGGTATGTATGACTGTTGGGTCACAATACTGCAATAACAGTGTGACACAAACCTTAAAATGTGTTCAATCTGTTATGAGGTTGTCGTTTGATGTGGCGGATTCTTGATTAAGTGTCTTTTTTTACAGTATTACATTAATAGTGCTGGTGTGTCTGCTGTTTAGCTTGATGCTTAAACATGTTCTCAGGATGGCATGCAAGGCATTGTGCTTTGTGATTGGGTTAAGTAGCATTACTGCTTTGCATATTTATTTTTCTAGCTGGCGAATGTTAATACTTCAAAAATAAAGAAACGGAAATACTTTGACGCGCTCACGTGCAGAATGAGAAAAAGATCACTGGCTTGAGAATCACACAATAACACCAGACATCCTTTCAGTTACAGTGCATCAGTTACAGTGCTCTGACATAGAGATGAGCTTCTGCATCTAGGCTGTGTCGCATATTATTGTCACTCTCATTATGCTCAATATCCAAAGACATTTTAGTGCGGATAAGCGTAAGCGGTTTGCGCTGTCTGATTCGAAGTCAAACAACGCTACAGCCACTACCTTCAGACTATATAAAAGGAGACCTTTGAGGTTATGGTAGGCAGTAGATTGTGCTACTGTGCACACATCTACGACCACAGGGAATATCAAGTGCTTTAAGTGAATTCTGCTTTGCATGCATCTATTTGCATTTACATAGCGTGAACGTAGCTGGATAGCAATGGAGTGGTGTACATAAGTTGAGGACTTGGTTCATTTTCATCTCACATTGACATCACCCATCACATTTGCATCACATTTCTTGCATATGCACATTTTTCGGATAATGCGATGTGTGCAGAATCGCATGATTCCAGTCAAGGATTGCAGCCAGGATTAGAACTCAGGTTCCATGCCATCTTCTTAGTGGCTATGTTGGATATTTCTGTACTCTTCTTATGGATGTCTACATGTGGGTGAATTGTGGTAAGACACGGTTAAAAGAGCAAAGACAGGGTGTAGCGCCTGGAGGTAGTGCTGGACAGTGGTGTGCGGCCACTGCAGTGAGAGGTGACTGCATGCGTAAGTGCACAGCAAAGAAGAGCTGTGTGGGGTTACTCTGTAGTCTACTTTAGGAATAGAATACCAGATAATAGTGATGGTTTGGTTACTATCAGTATTAGTCTGTACATTGGAGTGAAGCATATAGGGCGAGGATGTGTTAAAAACAATGGAGGGAGCATGGCAAGTGACTTTAGAGACACTGGGCACAATTTATGCAGATTTTATTTGGAGTAGGTGTGGCTTTCTCCTCAAATACTCCAGGTTTAATTCAGGAGTAAGCCAGCAGTACTACAAGAGGAAGTCATAATAAAAGTCGTTGTGAATCAGGCCCCCTGAATTTAAGTGACACTTTTCCTACCTGATCCTTTTGGAAGGAGAAAGAAATTCAATGAACATTGGCAACGGCAACTGCTAGGCAATGGCCAAGTTTTGATGCAAGTATATTAAGTGGCAGGAAGAAGTCTTAACTGCCTACTATGAAAATTGAGTCACTAAGTGGCCCATGAAAGCATTACAGTGCTCAGAATGGACAATTATCTAAACAAATATTAGGACACGAACTTCGAGGATCTCCTAGCGATAAACTAAAGGACTGCAGTGCTCTAAATCGGTTTTCATTTATTAGCACTGAATGCGAACATAGGAGTAGCTGGACTAAAAGACTGACGCATTTGCCATTATCTGTGATACATTATGAGAAATGAACTTCTTGCCTGATATATATGTGTGTGGTTATGGCCATGCGATATTTGTTTTTGCATGTTGGTTTGTTGCTAGTGTGGCTTTGATTTTTGTTTAAATTTGTTTAGTGTCCTTTGTTCTGTGTCTTGTATCTTGATATGTTCTATTTGTATTTTTAGTTAGTTTAGGGAATTGTTGCTTCTTTTTTGCTTGGAAACTGTATAATGAAGGATGTATATGTTGAATAACATATACATTTTTTCTAAAAATATGTATAGCAACTATTAATGTGATATATTTTGAACACAGCAGGAGAGATATATGCCTTTTGTTTGGAATGTAGAAATACTCTTTTGTTGAGCTGACACTCCCTTCCTGCTCGAGGTCAGTTAGAAGCACATGTTCTGCAGTTTGCTTGTGTGAAGCATAGTGCTGAAGAACTGCAGAACTACATTTTAACTGCTTGAGGTGGCTTTTGTGGCTGAGGATAGCTCTGTTTTTTTTTTTTTGGCTAGCAGCTGCCAATCAACTAAATTGATCCATCATGGCATCTTCCTAAGACGTTTGTGTCTCTCTGGGTTGGTCACAGTCAGGGCCACTAGAATTTTGCGATTGTGCAGCTGCAGCGTTTTTAGCATAATTATTAATTTGCCCCATTTGCCACATAATCTATTATCTGCTGCATAATCTTCAAATTTTAACAAAAAAACTGTTTCCAGCCCAATCGGTACAAAAGTTACTAAAAGCACAACACACCTTGCCGCACAGTCAAAGCCCCTTCGCAAAGCTTGACTGGTCATCTTCCTGTTGCTTATGGCTATATTTTGGTATTAAACTGATACTAATAAGGTGCCACCAATGCCCAGGCAGTGGTAACAAGTGTAAAATCGACAATATAATGAAGTATTACAATCATACTTAACCTTACTTCATAATTTGACCCTTCCCTGCCGCATAATTCCAGTGGCCCTGGTCACAGTGCATGGTTTGTAGTGTATATTTAGTATTGCAGGCCAGCTCAGCATTTGTGTGCGTTGAATGTCCCTGGTTTTAGCCTTCCAGAAAATTCTGAATCCAACACACCGGAGAAGTCATATTGATTGGGTGGTTGTGCACCCTATTAAATATGGACCTTTAACTGTGCTCAGGCATGCCAGAAGCTTTTGTGGGGCTGGAGGCCTGTCTGATCCCAAAGGTAGCTCATACTAAAATAAAGTTAGCTGGGGAAAGAGAAAAGAAATGATGACCTTTTGGTGTTTCACATCAGCTGTATCAAGAAAGAACAGGTTAGGCCGTGTTTTTTTTAACGTAAAACAAGGTCTATCAGGAGAGGGGGGTCCAAAAGTTGCGGGGCCCTAGGCAAAGAGCCTGACTGTCCTTCGGTCCCAACACACCTATCCAAAGCCTTTTCGAAATGTCAGAAACCTGTACACTGACTGATTCTGGCTGGCTGAGAGCTGAGTCAAAGACACTCAATAACCAGCTCGCAGGTGATTTGTATGCCACTTACAAATGCTTAAACATGTCCGGCCTAACAGCTATAGCAGTTCTAGCCATCTTTTATTTACGGTATTTGCCTGATGCCATATCAACATTTAAAATAACAGAAGAATACGTCCCGGTGCCTTTCGCACCACAGGTACTGAAAAACACTGTAGTTCAAGTGGCATTAAATTTTAATGTTTGGACCCATGTTGCCATGGGAAAACATGTACAGTTGGAATAGGGGCTCTTTTATAATTCAAAACCATGATCTGTCATCAGGAAAATAGTCTGAATGAATATGCTTTGATCTGAAGCATCTTTGTGGAGGAACATTTTCCAAGTATTGAATTGTTATCGGTTTTATTCACTTGTGCTGACCTGTAAAGAAAGAAAATAAATGTCATCAGTAAATTACTAACAGCTCACATTCACCTTACCGCAGTTAGCCACACACAATGCAGGGTACTCCTGTAACCAAGGCTTGGAGAAGGAGGGATGCTTTCTTCAAACCAAGGGGCATATTTACGAGTTTGTCACGCAGTGCAGCGCAGCAAGTCACCTCGATGCGCTATACTGCGTGACAGGGAAAGGGTAGGAATGAGCTGTATTTAAGTTAATAAGGGGTATTCCTGCCCTTTCCCCTGCTCTGGCACCCTTTTCGTAACCTACCGCCAACTCAGACCCCCTTGCACCACAACGCAAGGGTGCTTGCGTTGAATGAAGGATTGTTGTTGTGCAGGAAAGGGCACCTTCCTGCACAAAAACAATACCCTGAGGCATATTCCTCTATCTATGTGTGCTGCAGAATGCATCACACATACAGGGGTGGCTCGTTCGTGAGAATGAAGGAGCATTGCCCTGCTGGAAAAATGCCCCAGGGCAGCTGAAAATTAAAGTGGTAATTAAGTTCATTTATTACCATTTTATTTTTCAGCAGTCCCTCCTGAACCGAGTGTCAAGACGGGGTGGGGCAATTGCTGCTGAGTGGCAGCAGGGAGCTGTGCACAATGTTTAAAGTACGCATGTCCCTTTGACCAGCCGTCTTGGGACAGCTAGCCTCACATGCACACTTTAAACTTCTCTAATCCAGCTGTCTTAAAACAGCTGGGTTAGAGAAAGCACAGCCTTCCAGCGTTTTTAAGAACGCTGAAAAATGCCGTTCCCTCCAATCCTGATGCTTCTCTCGTGCTGCTTAACAGCATGAGAGCAGCGCTAGGGTTGGTTAGTGCAGTTTCCTGGGTCCGGAGCTTCGAAGTCAGAAGACACATGAGCAAGGAGGACGTCATGGCAAGTAAAAAGGTAAGTGTCCTTTTTTTTAATATTACATCATTGCCGCCTGCCACTTTATATGTATGGCAGCCACCACTGCAGACATATAAAGGTGTAGCATTTTGGAGCATTACCAGGTTTACCAGTACTGGTAAATCTGGGAAAGCATCAACATCCATGGAAGTTGCATGGGAACACCCATGCAATTCCTCCTGGGATGCCTTCCCAAGGCAGAGTAAGGCAACGCAGCAAATTGCTCTGCGTTGCCTTACTCCCGATATATGGAGCTACTCAGGGCCATGCAAAGTGCCTTGCATGGCTTCATAAATTGCATTTAAGGATTGCGTCACACATGTACCACGTTGTGTGACACAAAAGCGTTGCAAACCGGCTCATAAATATGCTCCTCAGGTCTCTTGCAGAACAGTCGTACATAGGGTGCTACCTGCATGATTGTGGTCGCAGAGCATTATTACGCAGCATGAATGGTAGTCCAAATTCTTTATAAAAGTGAATCTACACCTTTAGATTGACACCTATGTTTGAATAAGAGTTAGAAGCTTATGAGAATACTCGCTAAATTCCATGATCCCTCTATGAAACTGCAGCACTTTCAGCTTTTATTGCATACAGACAAGCGAAAGCATTTACACATGTATACATGGGGTATAGAAATACTTATGTAATTGCATAGCAAAATAAAATTTGCACATTCTCTCTTTTTTCTCCCCAGGGAAAATATTCTAACCAGTGGAGAAGTGTATTCCCTTCCACAGCCACCAGTCGTACGTGTTGCCCCTTCTCACTGCTACTCTGGACACAGATCCATTGCTGCAGTTCATAGGGATAAATCTCTGATTTCATCCAAGATGGGGACATGGCTTGCACACGTTCGTAAATATTTACAAACTCACTTTTTGGTAAGGAAAACCACCAGAGATAACTCTTTTCCTATTGGGAACTTGGGTTAGTGAACAAAAAAAAGCAAACAGTCGTTCGTAAAGGCATTCTGCAAAATTATAGACTTCTACAATTGCCATATAAGTTGCCACATAATTTGCATGATTTAAATATTTGAACCAAACTGTTTCTAGCACAAATAAAATGGAAATCATTCTGCCAGAAAATGTGCAGCATAAATGGCCTTTTCTTGCTGCATAAGATACATAACCTTGCCACATAATTTGTCCCTCCTTTATGGCATCATGCAACTAGCATACCAATGGTATTATTGCACAAAATACAGTGCTATAAGTCCCGCATTTCATAGTGTACAATGAAAGATGTGAACTATTTTATGGGTCGCTGTGAACTACGGATTTCATCATCATAATGACAGCCCCCAAACCCCTCTGAAGGGTTTACCATTCCCCGAGCAACTAGGACTATGTGGAATAGAGGACTAAATTATACTACATGTTTTTCTTAATTATGCAGTAAAAATGTAAATTATGAGGCACATTCTATGGCAGTATTATTCTTATTCATATAAGCTACAATGTTTTGTGTGAAATCAGCATATTTTGCACATTATGCAGCAAATTGTATGGCAAATGCAGTAAATCCATAAAATGTAGTAAACACTGCAGAGACAAAATAACATAATCCTTTGTCCCTCACCATTGTCCATTGTTTTACAAACAATTTATTCATGAATTATAAACATAAATATCCTAATTTCAATCATTGGCCATTGTTAGCTACAATTTATAGAAAACAGCTATTTTAAGTTATCACACGGTAAACAGAATAACAAATAAGTAACAGGTAACTGCAATATCATCTTTTTGTGCCAGCTCTGGGTTCCAGTGACATTTGCAGATCTCTCAACCTTTGGCAATATTTGGCCATATTACACAGTTTTCTATTATGTATACAATGCACTCTCTGTTTCTTTGTCTGTCTGTTTTGTTTTAATTTTTTTATTTCCTAACTATAATGTCCCTGTAACCTTATTTTTTTTCTAGTTTTTTTTTTAACATTAAGTAAGATGCCCAACGCAATGCATGATAGGGGAAGGGAGGTTGGACACAGGGCCTAGCATTGTGCTGCTCCCACCCAAGCTTGCTGCTCCTGCCCCCGCTTCTCCTTGCCATCCGGTGTCCAAGTTCATGCTGCTGCTCCCATGTTTGGCTGTTTTTCTGACACTGCCCTTCCCGCTTGCCCTGAATAATTAGCTTGCTGCTCCATCCACCTCTTCCCTACCCTTTGTTGCCCAAGTCCATGAACCAGCCCGTCCCTCCTGCCCTACCTGGTCCTAAGTGCTGCCACTGCTATCCATTTAGCTTGATGTCTCAGCTCACTTCTCCTGCCCTTCACTGCACAATTCTATGCTCCATCATTGCCCTCCTGCGTTGCCTCTGTGCTTAGCTTTCTGCCCTTACCCTCTGATTTCTGTGTGCTTGCCCCTTCTCCCTCCTTTTTGCCCACCATGTTCCATAGACCTGCCACTGCCCCTCCTATCTACTCTGAGTGTTCTGTTGAGCTGCCACTGCCCCTCCTACCTGCCTAGCATAGTCAGAAGGTTGATGTCTGTCCTGTCACCTCTACCAGGCCTGTCCAAGTTCCCTGCCCCTAGTCCCTCATTCCTGTCTTCCATTGTCTATTTTACTGCCACTCCCTTCTGCCCTCCATGCTCTTTTGTGCTGCAACTGCTCATCCAGTCTGCCCTGTGTGGTGTGTTGTGAAGCCCCTTCCCTGCCCTCTCTTGTCTGTGTCCAGCCCCTCCCCCTCCCTTCTGTCCTCCATGGTTCTTTGTGCATGCCCTTGCCCACTCCTTCTTGCCCACCATGGCTCTTGTGCTGTCACTATCCATCCCGCTTGCCATGCATGGTCTTCTGTGCTGACATAGCCCTCCCCCACCTGCCAATTGTGGTCAGCTTGCTTTTCTTGACCACCTTCCACCTTCCCTCTGTTGTTTGTTTATATGTAATTATAGTCTCACTGTTGCCCTCCAATGCATATTGTTCTTCCAATGCTCATACTGCCTGTCCTCCATGGTCAGCTGGCTGCTTCTGCCCCCTGTCCTCTGTTTTGCATGCGCAGGCCTCTAAAGCCTCCCTCCTGCCTGGTCTATCGTTGTGCCCCTGCCCCCTCCATCCTGCCCTTCATGGTCCGTTATGCTGTCACTCCTCTATGTCTGGTATGTTCAGCTCACTGCCCTTGCCCCTTTCCCCTGTGCTCTCTGATGTCCATGTGCATGGCCCTGTCCCCTCCCTTTTGTTTTCCATGGTCCACTGTGCTGCACTGCCATCCAGCTTGCCCTATGTGGTGTATTGTGCTGCTGCTTGAACTTGGTAAGAGGGAAAAACCTGAGGAATTGATTTTTGCCATTGATTTACATTGAAAAAGAGGAGATTTTAGGCAGGATTCAGATAATATAAAGCCCTTTTGGCCTTAAAAACATCGGGACTCTCCTGCCTGGATCAGGTCTGTTGGCATGTATGGTTGTAGTGCCTCTTCCTGTTCCTTCTGCCCTCAATGGTCTGTTATATTGCCACAGCCTCTATTACCTGTCCTGCATGGTTGGTTTGTTACCCCTTTCCCTCTTTGTCCTGCCCTCCATGTTCGTTGTACTGCCACTCCCCCTCCTGCCTGCTCAGCGTGGTCAACTTGCTTCCTCTGCCCTCTAATCCCTGCCCTCAATTATCCAAGTCTGTGCCACTGACATCTGACTAGATTGCTACCATTCTATATTTATTACAAAAATTGTGGCATGCCTAACGACATCTTGATGTAATCTAAACTGCAATACCTAAAGCATTTCCTTAAGAAATTAAGAGTCTTAGGGCCAGATGTAGCAAACTGTTTGCGACTCGCAAACGGCGAAAATCGCAGTTTGCGAGTCGCAAACGCGTGTTTGCTATGCAGAAATACATTTTGCGAGTCGGAACCGACTCGCAAAATGCATTTCCGAGTCGCAAATAGGAAGGGGTGTTCTCTTCCTATTTGCGAGTCAATGGAGTCGCAGTTACCATCCACTTGAAGTGGATGGAAACCCACTCGCAAACGGGAAGGGGCCCCCATGGGACCCCTTCCCCTTTGTGACTGGACCCAAAATTATTTTTTCAGGGCAGGCAGTGGTCCAAGGGACCACTACCTGCCCTGAAAAAATCCGAAACTAAAGGTTTCGGTTTTTTTTTCCTAAGTGCAGCTCGTTTTCCTTTAAGGAAAACGGGCCACACTTGGAAAAAAAAAACTGCTTTATTTAAAAGCAGTCACGGACATGGAGGTCTGCTGTTCCCAGCAGGCCTCCATCCCCGTGAGTGCCCAGAGTCGCTATGGGGGCGCAAAATGCGACCCACCTCATTAATATTAATGAGGTGGGTCTTTGCGACCCCATAGCGACTCGCAGAAGGTGTCTGAGACACCTTTCTGCATATGGTTTTGCGACTCGGAAATTGCGAGTCGCTCGGAGTCGCAATTTCCGAGTCGCAAAACCTAGTTTTGCTACATCTGGTCCCTATTTCCATAGAAATTATGGTTAGTGCTCTAAAAACAAAAATGAGGATATATTGTCTGAGTTCTCAAATAGTGACAAAGCACTTTTAAATTATTTGCTATCTTTATGTTTTTTTACCCAGTTGAGCACTTGGTTTTATGTTAGCTTAGGGTAGAGGATGTGGCATTATGGCCAGAGCTGCAGACTTTGCAACTGGGGAACCAGGCTCGAGTTTCTCCATGCCCAAAACCAAAATTCATTGTCCTTGTAATGTAACTGATGCTAATCTAAAACATTACAGTACCTTTGGTACAAGTCTGTGCCATATAAAACTGCAAAAAAAAAACATTTTGCATACTTCTTTAATTGGGCTATACCTGGGCTACATTTGGGTGAAATTTGTGCTACATTTGGGCTCTTTTTTCTCTGGTGGCGATCTTGGGAGACTTACGTGTTATGAAGCTCCCTAATCGTCCTTTAGAACACTCTGGGAGGCTGCAGTAGAACACAAGGCAATCAACTGACAAGTTGCTCCTGTTGGAAGTTCATGTTTTAATGAGAATGTTAGACTTCATTCTCATATGGCTGAGAAAGATAGTGTGAATTTACAGACAATATGCTCTCATTTTAGCTTCTGGGCACCTTCTGTAACCTCTATGGGGAAATCATGAGAAAATAGTTTTTTCTTAAGCATGATTCATGAAATCCCAGCAGAAGGCTTTTTTCACAGTGTGAAATCGCCTTAGAACAAACCACAATTTCTAAAATGAGTGTGGTACCATCAACAAATGATTTATATTGTAAATAAAATTTGTTATCACCCTTTATACTTTCTCCTTTTTGTGACCCTCAAAACCTGCCAATCACTACAGTGTATTTCAATGGGGTGCTATCATATGTATTGGTCCCAAGATGGCTGCCAGCATTTCCTGTTGAAGTGCTGACAGCCAATCAGATTTCACCATGAGATCTGTGCATAGGCTCCGCACAGATATACACATTTCTTTTTCCTTTAATATCTCAAAAACTACTGACTGGATTTATACCAAATAACAAAAGGTGTGCTGTCTGGACCAAGAGCAACGTTTCTGCTACATTTGGTGAAATTCTGCCCAGCGGTTCGGGCTGTAGTCATGTTTAAAAACCCTATGTGAATTAACATGGGGAACACAATTTTTTTAAACACCCCCTGCCCTTTTTCTCAGCCCCCGATTGACGGATCACCGAAGATCCAACAAGACACTTTTTGGGGGGGAAATTTCATGAAGATTCATCAAATGGTTCCAAATATATAGCCAACTCCAAAAAATGCTTTTCCTATGAAAACTAGGTCCTAACTATAACTCCTTACTGGTGACTTCCAGTAGGGTTATGAATATATATATATATATATATATATATATATATATATATATATATAGCTATATTGGGATTTTGTAATTATGGATGAAGATGTTGAGTGTTTGAAGGAAAAAGGAGTATATGATAATTTCGCTATATAGAGACCTTTGGCTTCTGCACATATGTAATAAATGGAATGTTTTGACCCCTACAAGTGGCCATATTAGGGAGAGATTACCAGCTTATGTCATTTGCAACATGCACAATACCATGTGCTAACATTGGAAGGAATGGGAGACAGGTCTATATGAGAAGCTATGTCAGGGATTAGAGAACATATGTGTACTATTCAATGTACAGGTGCATCATTTGCCCTGGGAGATGATTATCATCACTATTTGATATTGGGCCCAAGTGGTAACTATTGGTGGATGAAAGGGAGATATTTATATTGTTAATATCCCATATTGTTATAAATACACATTGCAAGTTTTGAGGCATTACCCCACATACTACATCACTCATGAAATCTTCTATGACACGATTGATATTATCACTACAACATTTACAGCAAAATTATTGATTAGAAAATGTACCTGGCCGGGGCGCGAGTTATAGTTACCTTAGAACATGAGTTATAGATACCTCAGATAGCTATAACTATAACTGATGAATTTCAGTGGAATTAATAGGCCTGGGCAGAACTCGCGGGGCTTCACTTTGTGGAATTCCTCAGAGTTACAGAAAAACTTTACGAAGTTCCTGCTGGGAGCGGGGTGGACCAGGCATGTCACGCTGCTTATGATGATGTTTAGTGCTGTGGGCCTCTTCCCCACTGTTTAATCAGTGCGGACAGCACCATGCATCGTGCCAGAGGGCGCTGCTTATTTCTGCTGTTAAGTAGGTTTTCTACTCGAGTGATAGCTTTCTCAACGCAAATAGTTGTGACCTGCTGAGACCACCTGCGCTGAGAAATCTTGCTGCGATGCATTCATGTGCCTGAAAATGACACCAGGGGACGCCTACTTAATGTTGGTGAGCCACACACAAGAAAAACTTCCACCACACAGAGGTTGGCGAAGTTTTGCCAGAACTCTGTGCTCCAAGCAGAGGTCAGAGTAGGCAAAACTCTGCAAACTCGGCCGGTGGAATGAACATTTTACACACACTCCTAGTTTTTAGAGTTTAAAATGTTACGTTGTTATTGAACATTTCACTTAACAGTAACCTTTGTTTTTTTCAGTGAATATAAAGTCACTGAAAAAAAAAAAGCTAAAGGGATGTCATAATTAGGCAAAAGTGTCAATTAAAGCATACTGTTTTAAAAGAACATAGCCACTGAAATTGTTGCAGTGATCTTATCAATGGTGCCATAAAACATGCCATGAGTGATGTAATATATGAGGTCACAAGCATCTAATTTTTCAATATAATCATGGCCATAAGAATTATGCGATTGTGAGGCTTTTTTCACATGCATGGATGTGCTGCGTTTGCTACATAATCATTCATCTGCTGCATAAGCTGCAGACGTTAACAAAAAAAACCTGTTTCTAGCTTAAACAGTTCAAGAGTTACTAAAAACGCAGCAATACGTGTTGTTGCATGGTGGAAGGCCCTTGCCAAAGGTTGTTTGGTCACCTTTGTGTTGCTTATTGCTATTTTTGAGTGTTTAACTGGTATTATTTAAGGTGCAACCTATACCCAGACAGTGTAAAGTGGAAAAATGAAGTTACATCACCACAAAATTTGCCACATTATGCTGCATTATTTGCCTCTGCTTGCTGCATGATTTAGTCAACCCTGCTGCATAATTTCGCACTCCTCTGCTGCATAATTCCAGTGGCCCTGAATATAATGGTGGGCAGCTTGGTCTGTAATAAAAGTTGCAGGTTTTGCATAAGTATTGCTATGTGTGTGATTATATAGTGTGTGGGTTTATGGCACTACTTTTGTGATTGTATGGGTATGTATATATTACTGTATGTTAAATGGTGATAAGGTGTGTTACAGTACATCTTTTCATGCTTTTAGTCAGATAGCTATGCATTTGTTTTGTGCTTACATTTATCTCTGGATGCGTGATCATTTTATACTGATGAAGGTCCTAGATGGCAGTGTTTCTAGATCCTGGAAGGTGTGCTGCAGTATAAAATTGAGTATTCTACTTTTTATGGAAGTTGTGTGGTGTATTGTGGTGGTTGTTTAAAATTATAATAGTGTATGTATGTCATGAGAGTGGGCTTTGTTCTCTATGTTGTTTCAGATATAGGGCCTGATTACGACCTTGGTGGATGGGATACTCCATCACAAACGCCAGCTGTGTTACAAGTTTCATTATATCCTATGGAACTTTTAAAATGGCGGGCAGGACATCCCCCACGTTTGTGACGGAGTATCCCATCCTCCCAGGTCATAATCAGGTCCATAGTGTTTTTTGGACAGCTGCAGCTTGTCTTAATGTTGCTGCATGTTTTTAAACAAAGTTGCTTTAACTACGTGTAGTAGGTTAATGTGTGAAGTACAGTCAAGTTTGTGTAGTACTATTTACATTAATATTACCTGGTGTAGTCATAAGTAAATTATGTAGACTAATAATTCTGCAGAGATGTTAGCAAATATTAATATACGTATAAATACTTTTTTATAATGAATTAAGCACCTTATTGGTACTAACGGATGATATCAGGGTTGTCATCAATGATGTTATTTAGCATGTCATCAGTAATGGCATGTGTGAGGTCATAAGCATAAATGCTGGGGGCATGATGTCTGATTACTTTACCTTACCATAACTTGTGAATGTAAGTGTTTTTTAGGTTTGGTTAGTAACATGTACTTCACTTTATGTTTTCAGTGAATTTCAGATTTTTTTTTAAACCTACATTTAGGTGTTATGACCAAAGATAACCTCAATTTCGTTGTAATTATTATCTTTCAGTGATTTATTATTGCATAGTACATCCAACAGTTTCCTGTCCCAAATCCAGGTGCACAAAGCCCTTTCCCCTGCGAAGCAGGAATTGGCTACAGGCCTGGCCTACGCCCTATTCCCCAATGTGAATGGTCACTGACTGTGTGCAGCAGTGGCTGGCTACAGAGCCTGGTCTTTAGCTTTAAAGGGTATGATACTCCTACTGACTGGTGGACCCATGCTGGAACTTCTGTGGGATCTGGGAACCTAATTATGGATTAACAAACCCTGTACACGTTCATGCATAGGTCCAAGGGCTCAGGAGCTTTAGGGGGCATGTTGAGTGGCACAAAACCAGTCCCAGGCTACACAAACCCCACTGCAAAATATTTTTTTCATTTTTTTATTTTGACTTAAAGGGGGGGGGGGCTCACTTTGAGCCCCCCCTCCACCCTCACACGCCTTGAGACAAATGGTCTGGGGAAGGTATCCCTGGCCCCGTTTGCCTCTTGTCATTTTTTTTGTTCAGTACACTAGTACTGAGTCCCTGAGTTCTTTAATAGTGGCTGCAAATTGTTCCTCCCGTTGCAGCCAGCCAATCAGAGGTGGGCTGTGGTGTCAAAATTGCGAACGGGAGAAACAGAACCCTTGTTCACTCATATTTGAATACTTTAAAATTGTCAGTCCATAAAAAGACCGCAATCTTAGTTTATGGACCTTTGTGGCTTAATGGTCCTAATATATTTATAATTCGCCTTTTTGAAGCTCATCAAAAGAACGTCTTAAATTATAACTTCTCAAAAACTACTAAATACATTTATCTCAAACCAAGCAAAGTCAGATACTTGTATAAAGTTCTACTTTTACGCCAGATTTAGTGTAATTTCTATGCAGAATTTTTTTCTGCATCTGACAGCAAGACTACTATGGAAGTGTAAAATATAAATGTCCCTTTTTGTAATCCCCCCTCACCCCCTATTTTCTGACCCACTTGACAGGAAACTTGCCATGCGAGCCCAAATTAGATGAACTTTTTTAATGCACAGTTTCACGCATATTTGTGGAAACTCTGCCCTAACCATAACTATACAAGCGGTTATGGCGTCTCTCTAATTATATACATATCTATATACATATTTGAGCCCGGGAGGAAAAAAGAGAGAGAGAGAACTTTGCTAGTGAGAGTTTGCTTATTGCTGATGTATTCGGAAATTTGTGAGTTGCCTATCCTGACTAGGAGACAATTCATCCCCTAGGAATGCGCATGTTTAATTTTACTTAGCCAAGCTTCATTGGTCAACGTGCACTACACCGTCGGGCCCGTTTGCCACCTAAACTATGACTGCTCTATAGTACACCAAAAAAAACGCAAATGCTTTTATGATCGAAGTGCTCTGTGAACTGTGATCTGCGCTATAAAAAGTAAATAATCCTTTATATAAGATAATAATAACACATCAGACGAGCTGACACTTCACAGCACCTGGACAACTGAATTTTCTTTTCTCTCACTCTTTTTTTTTTCTTACCAAGGCTAGACATATTTTTCCAGGCCCTGAGATAAGCCAGATTTCGCGTTCCTTTAACAGTTAAAAAAAGTAATTAGATAGAAATATCAAAAGAGCCATTTCGTTCTTAACTGACAAATTATTTGGCTGGACGAGTGGGGCTTTGAAGAAGAAAAGGGGCCTGATGTTCATGCTTGGTTCGAAATATGTCGTGGGTTCTGCTAGTTCATTTTCATTTAGACAGAAAGCCCAAAGCTTATCATGCAAGTGATCATATGAGAGCGTGTTGAAAGCCTGGTAAATGAAAAAGATCTCATTAAACATGGATGGTCCCTCTCTCCTCAGCCGCGGCTCTCTTGATCAGGCTGTAATGAACGTAAATTGACTTGCCTTCTCCTCTTTGCTTTGAACATTCAGCGGTTCCCCCCCTGCATCGCACAATGTGACTTCAGTCTACCCGCGCACCTGGCCTGACGGAACTATTTTGTCTCGAGCCTTTGACCTTTTTTGCGCCTTCTCCTGGCCCAGCCAAGCTACAGTCAAGTAGTGCAGTATGTTGCGTGTGGATGAGCAGCAGGATGCGCGTTTGGCAACCGGTGTGCTCATTAACACCAGTGGACTTGATACCATAAATGATAATGTTCAATGTTTTCCATAGTACCTAAGTCGCGCTATAGTGCTTAGCATAGAGGTCAGCACGTTTCAAGACGCTCCCCATTTTTGTCAGGTAAAGACAGTACGACATATTGAGATACAATGAGGAACCGAGTTTGTGCCGACAGGATTATAGTTCAGGTTTTCTAGTTTGCAGTCTCTACAGGGAGTGCAGAATTATTAGGCAAATGAGTATTTTGACCACATCATCCTCTTTATGCATGTTGTCTTACTCCAAGCTGTATAGGCTTGAAAGCCTACTACCAATTAAGCATATTAGGTGATGTGCATCTCTGTAATGAGAAGGGGTGTGGTCTAATGACATCAACACCCTATATCAGGTGTGCATAATTATTAGGCAACTTCCTTTCCTTTGGCAAAATGGGTCAAAAGAAGGACTTGACAGGCTCAGAAAAGTAAAAAATAGTGAGATATCTTGCAGAGGGATGCAGCACTCTTAAAATTGCAAAGCTTCTGAAGCGTGATCATCGAACAATCAAGCGTTTCATTCAAAATAGTCAACAGGGTCGCAAGAAGCGTGTGGAAAAACCAAGGCGCAAAATAACTGCCCATGAACTGAGAAAAGTCAAGCGTGCAGCTGCCACGATGCCACTTGCCACCAGTTTGGCCATATTTCAGAGCTGCAACATCACTGGAGTGCCCAAAAGCACAAGGTGTGCAATACTCAGAGACATGGCCAAGGTAAGAAAGGCTGAAAGACGACCACCACTGAACAAGACACACAAGCTGAAACGTCAAGACTGGGCCAAGAAATATCTCAAGACTGATTTTTCTAAGGTTTTATGGACTGATGAAATGAGAGTGAGTCTTGATGGGCCAGATGGATGGGCCCGTGGCTGGATTGGTAAAGGGCAGAGAGCTCCAGTCCGACTCAGACACCAGCAAGGTGGAGGTGGAGTACTGGTTTGGGCTGGTATCATCAAAGATGAGCTTGTGGGGCCTTTTCGGGTTGAGGATGGAGTCAAGCTCAACTCCCAGTCCTACTGCCAGTTCCTGGAAGACACCTTCTTCAAGCAGTGGTACAGGAAGAAGTCTGCATCCTTCAAGAAAAACATGATTTTCATGCAGGACAATGCTCCATCACACGCGTCCAAGTACTCCACAGCGTGGCTGGCAAGAAAGGGTATAAAAGAAGGAAATCTAATGACATGGCCTCCTTGTTCACCTGATCTGAACCCCATTGAGAACCTGTGGTCCATCATCAAATGTGAGATTTACAAGGAGGGAAAACAGTACACCTCTCTGAACAGTGTCTGGGAGGCTGTGGTTGCTGCTGCACGCAATGTTGATGGTGAACAGATCAAAACACTGACAGAATCCATGGATGGCAGGCTTTTGAGTGTCCTTGCAAAGAAAGGTGGCTATATTGGTCACTGATTTGTTTTTGTTTTGTTTTTGAATGTCCGAAATGTATATTTGTGAATGTTGAGATGTTATATTGGTTTCACTGGTAATAATAAATAATTGAAATGGGTATATATTTTTTTTTGTTAAGTTGCCTAATAATTATGCACAGTAATAGTCACCTGCACACACAGATATCCCCCTAACATAGCTAAAACTAAAAACAAACTAAAAACTACTTCCAAAAATATTCAGCTTTGATATTAATGAGTTTTTTGGGTTCATTGAGAACATGGTTGTTGTTCAATAATAAAATTAATCCTCAAAAATACAACTTGCCTAATAATTCTGCACTCCCTGTATTATAGCCTCCACACTGCATTTTTAACATCACTAATTTGGCTATGATTTATTATAGATCTGGGAGAGTCAAGAAACCTCAGCATAGACTTCTAATGAAACGCACTTGTATAGGTTTAAGGAACCCTACACTAGACCACGCCATATGAGAGGAGTATATAACATCAAGGGCAATTTGGAAATCACTATTTCTAATGTATGACAGTTTTATTTTCCAAAAAAGATCACTAGAATCGCAACCAACACAGGGATGGTGGATTGCTGGTGTCAGCAGACTGCGTCTCAAGAAAGAAAATAAAGCATTTTTTCATTTTTAGGCCGAGCCAGCAAGCGCTCTGGCCCGTTGTAATCTATATGTGGGCTTTTAACCACGCCCGCCCATCACTATCACTGGTTCATGGGCTTGCCTTTCAAAAATCCTTTGTTATCATTGGTAAATGCTTTAAATTTGTCCCTCCTTTGGGCAGTTTTGTTACAGCTTTGGCCATCGACCCTGTTACATGGATAACTGCACGATTGCCGATACGTTTGACTGCGAGCGAACATATTTTTTCCTCTGTGTCTCCCCTTCGCGCTCATGCTCATGGCGGCCGTGGCTCTTTGAATGGGCCTGCTTATGTCAAATGTACTTTTCATTTTCAATTTATGTGGCAAGAAAAGTCCAGTTAAGAAGTTACAACGCTAATAGATCTAACTCGAGCAAACGCGAGACCCATTGCACTGCAAATGCTTTTTTAAGAGTAGGCAGTAATCGGTAGGGCCACAGCCTGTTCTTAAAAAATTTTTGGAACATTCTCAGAGGGGAATCATTCCCCATTTGCAAATGGGTTACCACTAATTTTGAACTGGTAGCAAAGAGTTACTGTTTTGCGACTAAAATTGGTCCAAAACATTAATACATACTATTCAGATTCAGTATTTGAAAGGGATGCCCCTTTCAACTACCAAATCTGTGTTTGGTACAAATACAAATTGAGATTCTGTAATATGTTACCGAATCACAATTTGATGTTTGTACATACCAAAAAGCTTTTTTGCCATTGTAAACAGCCCATTTCTGTGAATTCGGACATTAGCAAATTCAAAAAAGCTTTGTACGTTTGGCAGCTAGTTCCAAAGAAGCAGCACAGTAAGGAAAGGAAACAATGACTGGTGAAAAAAAGGATACTGAGTGGTTACTTGGCATCTGTCCTGGCAGGTTAGCCAACACTTTGCATTCTTAAACCTTTCGTTTTATTTTCCTGATTATTAACACAAGCCTTCATTTTTCGAGGTGTAGGGAAGGATGCAGAGAGGAGGTGGTGTTGCAGATGATAGATATCATGTAGTGATAAGTGTGCCGATGTTGCAAGATTTGGGAAATAGGTGCTGTAGGATTTCAGGTATACAGGGTGCTTGGGGTGCAGGGTATAGATAATGGTGTAGGTAGTGTAGTGTATATATTCTATAACATGTTCATGGAATATGCAGTGGGGAGTTGATATTGGTGCATGATGTAGGTGGTGTACATGGCACTGCTGGCTCTAGGTTGTGGTGTAGATGGTGGTATGTCGGTTGCCATGTAGGAAGCAGGAGTGTATTCTGTGAGGTGAGCGTGTTAGTTATTGTGTAGATGGTGGTGATAAATGTCAGCATTAATGTATGTAGTGACCAGTATAAAGTGAGCCCTCATACACTTTAACCTGAATGGGAGCAACACCCTGCTACAAGGCCTCCTTGACACCACACTGTCTCTCCTGAAAGGCATCCTATCCACTGCCACTCTCCTTATCAAGAGTCTGGAGATATTTAACCACATCACACTCCTGACAGACATCCACTAGCTCCTCTTACCAGGAGCACCACCTTCAAGACCAGCTCCATTGTCTACAAAGGAATCATGGTTGGCACTTCCATCTTTCTAACTAACAAGCTCACCATCTTCCGTGGTTCTTGATTCACCTGAAACAGGATACTGCAGACTGGAGATTAGGAAATGTAAAGAAGAAACAAATGTAAATAAGCCCTTTTCACCAACAATTCTTCAATTCCCGAAAGAGCAGAAGAAACACCTCTGCAAAAAGTTGTACATCTAGACGCCATTAAAAGTCTCTATTTTCCTTGCTAACTAATGAGCCAACCCTCGCTGCGAGTGCTCTCTAATTCTATTCTTTAGCCTGTTGGCCCCGCGCAAAGCACCACTGCGTCCGGCGGTGTTCATGCTTTATATGTTCCATATACAAACATATACACATGCAGTGGAGAAAAGGAAGTAACATTCACTAGGAGCAACAACATCAAAGGTGAGGAAGTTCTGCTGTCTATTTCTTGGACAGCTAGGTAGAAAACTGTCTGATGAGTTGATGAAGAGGAAGCATCATGTGTTAGGGTGCAGGTAGTGGTGTAGGTAATTATCTAGCAAGTATAGCGTATGAGAGGCGGTGTAGGTGTTTATAGTGTAGATTGAGTGAAGTATAAGTGGCCCAAGAATTGTATAACATAGTCGATGTTTTAGGTCTTATAAATGTGTTGCATAATGGTGTTTGTAGGTTGTCATGTAGTGTGTAGGTGATGGATGATGTAGACAGTGTAGCTTGTGCTGCAGGTGATGGTGTAGGATGTTGGTAATGTAATAGAAAATAGTGGGTATAAATTGTAGGTTATATACGTGTAAAGTGGTGCATAGATGTTCTGGAGCTACGCTCCCTAATCCCTCCTAACATTTACTCCTCCCCTAACCTAATTTAAGACACTCAACTCAGCCAATCGTTCAGGTTCCAACAAAAATGGATCACTGTGTCATGCCCACGGTTATGTGTACTGTAACATCATTGTAAGTAATGACTGCACTATTTGCCGAGAAAGGAAAAATGAAGAATGATGTAACTTTCTCTCCCATTTTCCTCTCTTGGATTAGCGATGCAATAGTGCCACTAAGGCACCTCTAAACCAAAACTAAAATCGAGGTGATTTAGTTTATTGAATTTTACCCTGTGCACTAATGACTTTTAAGGGCTCAAAAGATGAGTGTAGCAGACTGACCGAACACCATGGGAAATAGTAACAAACCTTACAAAGCCCTAACTGAATAGGCCTCTGAAGCAGCACGTCCTCCCTAATGCTTTTGATAAGCTTTAGTAGCCGTGCATTGTACCATTTAAATGGATCAATCAGAATCAGATTAAATACTTCCTGAAGAAATGGAAACCACTGAAAATTAGACATGGGTCAAAGTCGTAGGACCCCAAATCCCTGGCACAACATCAAGCCAATGATGGTCTAACTTCGGAGATTAGGTATTCTGGCATAATTGCTCATTCAAGAGATACCCAAAATCAAATGTTAAGGATTTTCCACTGTTTGGACAAAAGCTAGACTTGAGACATACTTGATCCAATCCTGACCTATGTCCTTTGCACAACAGTATGATGTTGAAGCCATGCACCATCGTGTGCCTAAAGTATAGTTTCTTCAAGCAACAAAGCCCTCAAGCAAAAAAGCTGAACATTCATGGTACTGGCCCGAGTTCCCTCAGTGTTTTTTTTCTGAGACTGAACAAAGCAGGAGGTATTGTGTGATAGTGTTCTGTTAAAGCCCCAGGTCGAGCCACCTCGTTCGAGATTAACACTTTCTCATTTTGGCAGTGAAGTTCACATTCACCTAATATCTTGAGGTGCAAACTTGCATAATTTAGAGAAGACTGTGAAAAACTCTCTCGGCATATCTCCCACAATCAGCCCATCTGCAAAGTCGCAAGTCTTAGTTATTGATAATGAAATAACCATCCGATTGCACACATCAAAATGCGCTAAAAACGTCCTCCTTCCATCTCTTCCTACTGAAGAAACTGCGACCTACTTTCAGAATACTTATTTCAGAATTCTGGTACAAGCTAGCCTAGTGTTACTGTATGTTGACAGCTGCAAAGCTCAGTTAGTCGGGCTTTCCAAAGACAACACATCACCTTTCAAAGTCTTAGTCCATGCTACCGCAAGCCTTGCACAGGGGCCAAAAAACAGAGCACATCACCCGGTTCTGATAGACCTTAACTGGGTTTCCCTTAAAGCAAGAATTGGCCAGCAACCCACACAAAGCCCTTGTCATCAGATTGCCCATAAGCTGAAAAATAAACTTCACACTAACGATGGTGCAAGAGACACTAGAGGCAATACTAACCTTCTACTGCAAATGCCAATGAGTAACAAGCATTGGTAAAACCTATGCAAGAGCCATTGGCTTTGCCATTGTGATTTAGCCATATTGTACACCAGCGTGTCTGCTGTTCAATATAGCTAAAAGTTAGTGGCATAGGGAAGCGTGGCCTGAAGTGTCGTAGAGTGGAATAGCGAAGAGTGGAGTAGAATGTTATAAAGTGGAGTGGCAGAGAGTTTCTGTACTGGAGTGGCATAGTGTGGATTCATGTACAGTGGCACACACTGAAATGGCATAGAGTAGAGTGGACTGGTGTAGAGTGCATTGGTGTAGAGTGCTGCAGAGTGCAGTGGCATTGAATACAGTGGATTTAATTCAGCGGCGTACAATGCAGCGTCATAGAATGCAGTGGTGTAGATAAGGGTGGTGCATAGTAGAGTGCAGTGGCACAGGGTGGAGGGTGCAGAGTGGAGTGGTGCAAAGTGGAGTGGCACAGAGTTGACTAGAGTGCAATGGTGTAGAGTTGAGTAGAGTCAAGTGGCATAAAGTGCAACACAGTCGAGTATTTTAGAGTGGTGTAGAGTATAGTGACATTGAATGCAGTGGCATAGATTGGAGTAGTGCAGAGTAGAGTGGCATAGAGTCCAGTGGCAGAGAGTGGAGTGTTGCACAGTAGTGTGTCAGAATGCAGTGGAGCAGAGTGGAGTAGAGTGGTGTAGAGAGCAGGGGCATAGAGTAAAGTGATGTAGGGTAGGGTGCAGTGGCTGAGAGTGTAGTGACATACAGTGTAGTGGTCTAGAGTGCAGGGGTTAAGAGTAGAGGGCCGTATGCATGGAGTGGAGTGGTGCAGAGTGGAGCTGAGTGGCACAGAGTGAAGTGGCATAGAGTAGATTGTAGTGGAGTAGAGTGGAGCAGTGCAGGGTAGAGTGCAGTTGCATAGAGTGGCATAGGGTGTAATGTCAGACAGTAAAGTGGTGTAGAGTGAAGTGGCATAGAGTGTAGTGGTGCAGAGTAAATTGGAGTGTCGTACTGGGGATTGCTGTAGGGGCATAGAATTGAGTGTTACAGAGTAAAGTACATTGGCATAGAGTGTATTGGCATTGAGTGCAGTGGTGTAGAATGCAGTGTTGTAGAGTGGTGTAGAATTCAGTGGCGTAGAGTGGAGTTATGCAGAGTAGACTGGTGTGCCCTAGACTGGAGTGGTGTAGAGTGCAGCGGCAAAGGTTGCAGTGATGTACAGTAGAGTGGCAAAGACTGCATTGGAATAGAGTAGAGTGGTACAGCATAAAGTAGAGAGGTGTGGAGTGCAGCGACAGAATACAGTGGCATAGAGTGCAGTGGCATGGAAAGGTGTAAGTGCAAAGTGGAGTGGCGCAAAGCAGAATGCAGCAGTGTGAAGTGATGCAGAGTGGAGTGGCACAGAGTGGAGTATTAATGGTGTGGGAGCTCATTGTCATTACAGACAGCACATTTTCAACTGAAATGACCATTACATTCGCACAGACATAGTTTTACTAATTAAATTATACAGAGCACAGACCACAATGTGTGGAAATTGCATCGCCTAGTGTAATGATTTGTTTTGATCATATTAAAGTATTTGTTTCCAGCGCACTTCAGAATTAACAAAAATGTGTGCTTCATCTGTGTTCCTAATTCTGATATATTCTGAAATACTTACACAGTTCATTTAATGTTGTTGTGTGTAGAAAAAGCTCTTTCTTACCCCCAGTATCACGCAAGATTGTCACATAAATCCTCTCACTTTGAAGTCAGAGAAAGAAAAGTAAACAAGGGTCCTCAGTGGACAATGCCTGAAATTTGACCTCAGTCTTTAACTGCATAGTAAATGTGGTGAAATAACAACAATATTTACAGGCCTGTTTACAGAAAGTGAGAACTCGGAAGGACACTGCAAATATGTTTTGGGCAAGGGAAGGTACAAACAAAAGCTGAACAGCCTAAAACAAATGAAGACAGAAAATGGAAAGTGAGAAAACATGAGTTACACATCAAAAAAGCCATTAGCAAGCAACAGGCAGAATTAATTCCTAGGTCATCTTTCTGAATGTCCTCAAGATGTCTTTGGCTGTCTGGTAGGCTGCAACCTCAAAAAAATCAAAAGCTCTCGTCTCCGCCTCCCTGAATTTGGAATCACCTTCCAGAGGAGTACAGACTCAACCCTCACTTGAGAGCTTCGTGGAAAAAACACACCTGTACAAATCACACTTAAGTACTGAAGCATGATGTATCACGTTCTATTTACCTATACTTATTTGCAATTTATTTCCAGTAGCTTGGTATTATATGTGAAGCACTCCACTGCACATATAGTTTGATCTGTGCTACATAAGTGTGTGCTATATAAGTAACTGTAATAGATACCCAAAAATAAATAATTTAAGAGCAACAAATGTACCATATCGTTCTCCTTATCCCATAAGCTAAAGACACTTATACATAGCTGTCAAGTGGGCCCTTGTCATGCAGCGCCTTCATTTAGTGTTGGCTTCTTAGCAAACCCTACTTCGCACCTTTGGACCTTTCACGTCCTAAATTTTAGTGCTAACTTTTCAGTTGCAATTACTTTGCCTTCTTCGACTTGTAATCGTTTTTCTTCAAGTTCCAGAATGCATATACGATGCCATGCATGACATCAGGCCAATGGCTTGCAATGTACACGGTGCTAGTACAACAATACTGTAAGAAGGCAAACCACACAGTGGCCAAAGTCTCCCTGTCTCCTCTGTCTCTATCATATTGTCAGTATCCATTTTGAAGCGCTGGACAGTGTTGCAATACATCAACCTAGCCTAGGCTTTTAGAGAAATACTGGAAATATTAGTGGGGTACGAAGGTTAAACTTTGCCAAAGAAATTGGTAAATTTTGTATTTCTCCAAGGCTGCAAAGGTGAGCAACAAACTTTGCTACGAGAGAGAACGTGTACAAAGGAAGTTTTCCCCCTTCTATCTTACTTTGTGTGCAGGCTATAGCCCTTTATTGTTCTAACAGGTTTGCAACCTTTGTGGGGCTCAATGAGATTGTAAGGTTTCACAAAAAACAAAAACATTCTAAGGAAAAAAAAACCTTTGCAATTTTGCACACTCATAGAAAAGTTAATCCGTAAACTTTCAGTGTGAACACTGTAATTCATTGATGAAAGCCTTAATTTACACTTTCAAAACGTGACCTACATTAGAAAAAAATGAAATATTGGAATAGGTGGAGCTTTAACTCGAAATAGAGACACCCACCCTCCCACCCCACATCGAAGTGACCCAGAATCTAGAACTTTTTCCCTTATATAAGAATATGGACGGTGATGTAATGCGAAACGAAGGCATCCTCGTGCATAATATTATGAGTGTTCATGACATTCATGCCACAATTGGAAGCCTGGCTTACCCTTAAGACTGCCACCCCACCAAGGCCTCCGTTTTTGCGTGAGTTGTCTTTTTGTCCTCGTGCCCTTCTTTTAGGGTGGGGTCGTCATTTTTGCAGCAGTGGCTTGCTGCCAGTGCTTGAAGCTGTCTTAATGTCTGCAGATTTCTCTCGTCCTGCCAATAACTGGTACCACGCAGAGGGAGACCCATAGGCCCCAAGCTCCCAGAGGCTGCTCGTTCTGTCATAGGCTGCAGAGCTGAGCACGTGAGACACAACTGCTCCATTTATCCAAAGCAACACCTCATGGCTTCCGGGAATGAAAAAGCCACTTGGTATGATTTACACCCACTTTCCAGCTGTGGCCTTGCTTCTTCTAGGCGTTTAAGAACTTGAGGCTTAGCGTCTGATTTACTCTCGGGCCACGAGAGGGCACATATTTAACCCACCGAGGTGACCTCGCCTTGTCTACTCAGACACCCCTGCTCTGCAAGTCCTTGAAGTCCTGCTGGCTCAGCAGGTGGAAACATGACCTGTGGACGGAGGACTCGCCGAAGAACGCTGAAGAACGGGGTTACCGAGTTTGCAGTAAATTCCAGGCCTGTGGCCTCACTCCCCTGACACAGTAGGGAAAAAGGCATTATCCTGTTGACTCTCCAGAGCCGGCACCACTTTTATGCATTTATTTTATGCTTTTGGTGAGTGCAAACAGACCATTTCAGGTCTTGCACATTTATAGATTTCAGTTTTCAATCCAGGCCTATAGCAATTGAGTAGGCGGCATACACTGGAAATAATGGGATGTGTTCCCCAAGCAAAATTAAAATGTGGTCAACAAACCGAAGTTGTGACTGGCAACGTTTTCCTGAGCTCCCCGCCAACCTCTTCATTATTTGGCATAATCCGCAGAATTTCGCCCCCAAAAGTTACTCACCAGAGACTTCTTGCCTCCCTAACAACCCCTTCATCATTTAGGCATTAACTTACTCTCGGGAGAGAGCCGGCAGAAAATAATTGCCGCTTGGCCGGGCGCGGAGATGTCAGAGGCTGCAGCGGAGCAGGAGGGGAAAGTCGTTCCGATGGTGGGCTGCGCAGTTTAGCGGTAGGGGACAAAGGTGCAGGCCTGTGTCGTGCCCCTGACCAATGCTGGAACGGACGCCGCCTTGGCGAGAATCCGGAGGCTGCAGGTTGAGTGTCGGAGACTGGTGGTGACGACGGCTGGGCGCTCAACGCAGATGTAATGCGATCGTCCTACCGTGCCCTAATTAAACGAGGAGGATGTCATGGGTGACGCGAAGGGTGAGTGTTAAGGTGAGCGCTGCTGAGTGCAGGTGCTAAAGAGGGGGGGGGGGGGGCGCATTGGAGGTGAGGGCCCTCGCTTGCCCGAAGGAGCAGCCACTGGAATACCTGAAGGTAGGCCCGGGCTCACCTGGATCCCTACTGCAAATCTGGACAATCCCTCACCCCGGGCATGTATTGGGACCTGTGATTACATTGGGGGTGCTCTGCTGGCCATTCCTCTTTTTTATTTACATTGCGAAGTGCAGGGGACACGGACTGTGCTGTGGGCCCCCCAACCCAGACTTGGATACTGAATACTGCTGCATGATGACCTGATGGTGGGCGGCCCGGTCATTGCCTGCCATCCTGCTCGGAGGCGCCGCCGATTTGCAGAGCTATTTATATATCTTTCCTTGGACCAATGACCTGTGGGGGCTGTTGTGCAATGAGGAGCTGGAGCCTGGCTAATGGCTGAGGTGGCCAAGGACAAAACAGCGAAATAAGATTGACAATTATGCCTACCCTTTCCGCAAGGGGGTGAGGAGGGAGAGCCTACACAAACAAGTGTCTCCCAGAGACATTTCAATCCCTTCTTTGTCCGACCTTATGACTGAAATCAAGGGGTCCCGGGAGTAAACACTGGCCTGGATTGAGTCTGTGGCACTTGAGTTGACCCTATTGAGTGCCAATATAAGGAAGGTGTTAGAGAGGGCCACAGAAGCGGCGGGCCAGGTCTCGGAACTCCAATAAGAAGTCAGCACTCTTAAAAAAACAGTCACTGATCTACAGTCTCTTGTGGCTACTCTGGATTACCAGGTGGAAGATGGGGAAGGCTGTTCAAGAAGGAACAATCTACTTTTTGTAGGCTTTCCCAAAAGTGCGGAAGGTCAATCCCCTGAATTGTTCTTGAAGGACTGGATAACTACGGTACTGAATCCCAAAAGACTCCAAATTTTTCACTATTGAGTGAGCACACCAAGCATTGGCACCAATGCCCAGGCATGGGGCGCCATCTAGAACAATAATTGCCCATATATTTAATTTTCCAGAGAGAGATGTTGTATTTCAGCATGTCAGAGTTCGGGGGTTCTCTCCTTTTCGAGAACAATAACAGATTTTCATATTTTACTCATAAGGTCCAAACTCTTCGCAGAGACTGTGTGACAGTCAAAAAAAAGGCTACAAGATCTTCGTATAGTCTCATGTTCCCAGCCAAACTGAGGGTACAATATGAGGGCCAGGCATTATTCTTCACTACTCCTCAGGAAGCTCACGGTTGACTGGACACCCCAGGTCATGCACCTTCTGGGCCGCGGCCTACGTCTAGGTTGGGGGCACTGAGAAACCCCAGAGGAGTATGCAACTTCTCAAAAACTCTTTGGACTCTGCTCTCAGCTCAGTAAGTAGATGGACAGGAAGGGTGCTCGTGTGCCCCGATGGAACCCTGATGGACTCTAACTGTGTGCAGGACACTGTTGAATCCTTCCAGGGCCACAGAGGTGGTACAGACTACTGCAGCAATGGCACGGACTGACAGCTGTTGGCAATTTTTTATTATGGTTGGCTCAACTGCTGACTCCTTCAAGACTGAAATGGAGTAGTTAGGAAATATTCAGATTCTGCTTGTTAATTCACTGTATTAATCAGGGGTACAAATCTTGTTGCTTACGTATCCTGTAGATATATCATGAAAAGCAATGGGGTTTCTGCACAATGCATAAATGATGAAACTTTATTAGACAATGTTATTAGAGGGTGATTGTAGGGAAACTGCTGCTGGGGAGCTCCCTGGTGGCTGTGGTCTTGTTTTTGATGGCTTAAGCGTCATTGGCCTCACCACCCTGTGGGATGCAAGGCTCACAACGAAAAGTGACCATTGTAGTTATGATTTGTTCCTTAAGTGGGAAAGTGGATCAGTGGGACTTGGAAGTTGGCTGAACGTCTAGGGCCCCAGTTGTTTAGACTCACTGCCCAGGGGGGGAGGGTGAGTTACGTTTGTACACGTGTTGAGTGTTATGGTACTGTTGCTGTATAGGTATTGGCTGATTGACAATAATGCATACCAGCTCACATACTGGAATGTCTGAAGTGCATGTCAGCATGATCCCAATCCTTAGAGGTGCTAGGTGGGGTGCTTGAGAACTGCAGAGCAATGGCAGGTCACTGAAAGGTACTGACCTAGAATGTACTTGGGTTGGGACAGCCTGTGAATAGGAGAAGGGTGTACTAATTTGCATCGCTATGGAGTGTCAGTTATTTATAGAAGAAATGCACACCTGGGGGAACTGAGTGACTTCCTTGAGACACAGCCGGAGGGGACAGCTCTTCGCTTCATCAGGTTCCACCTACACCAGAGGTGTTTCATTCTGTGTGGCCCCTGGGTTCCCCTTTGTTGCACGGAAAACCACTATTGATCCACAGAGGAGATATGTGATTATTGTGGGAGCATTGGATGGTGGTTTGCCTGGTGAATGTCTATGCACCTAATACGGATGATGGAACTTCTTTGGTATAGTGATGGGTTCTGTGGCTGAGCATATGGATGCCGAGATCTTATTCATAGGGGACCTCCATTGTGTGTTTGTTGGGGACTTGGGTCCCCTTCCCCTTTTAGCAGATACTAAGCCGGCTATGATGGGCGCCCTTAAGGAAGTGATGGTTGGGGCTAGTCTTCAGGATATTTGGAGAGTGAGAAACCCTCAAACTAAGGCATATTCCTGCCATGTGCCCGCAGCGGGGACATATAGCCGCTTACACTATTGTTTGGCAACCTGATCCTTGCTATGCTGTATAGAAGAAGTGACCTATCAGGCGTGTTAAATCTCTGACCTCTCCCCATTGTTGGTGACACTTAGTCTGTCTACGTAGGCCCCAGGCATATCTCTTTGGTGATTGATGACCGAGGCCCTCATAGATTCGGTGTTCAACGGGGCAGTGAGAGAGACAGTCACTCATTACAGCTCAGAAAAGTTGGGCAGTGAGTCAGCATTTGGGGTAGAATGGGACGCTATGAAAGTGGTGCTGCGAGGTGAGTGCTTAAAAGTAACAAACAGGGTGAAGAAACAACTGTCTACATCCCTAGACCCTCTAGATCAGCAACTGGGCACTCTGGAAAACATGTTAATAGAGCGGCTGCGGGTGCTGATGGAGTGGAGGGAATGGAAGTGGGAACTTTTAGAAACATGAGACCGCTTAGACAAATTTGTTCGCACAAGGTATCGGCAGCAGAGTGCATATGGAGGGAGATAAGGCCAGTAGAATGCTTGCCACTCTCCTTTGCAATGAAAAATGGGTTCCCCCATTGACGGGGATTCGTGACAAGTCAGGGGTCAGGGCCTGTACACAACGAGGCATAGCCAAGGCATTTGCCTCACAGCTGGCAACACTTTATCCCAGTCCAGATTCTAGCATGGCACTGACGATATAACAATACCTAGGGGGATTGAAGTTACCCACTCTGACTAGGGAAGATAGGGATAGTTTGGGGTCCCCTTTGTCCGATGAGGAAACAGTGACAGCCATACGGATGTTAAAGACAGCAAGGCTCCAGGTAGGGATGGCTTACCTGTGGTGTTTTATCAATGCAGGGTAGGGGTGATGGCTGAAAATCTCCTGGAAGTATACATGGATGCATTTGAAAAGGGCATGCCCCCGGGTTTCCATGCGGGAAGCCATCATGGTCATGCTGCCGAAGCCTGACAGGGATCTGGAAGAGTTCACTTCGTACTGATCCCTTTTCCATGCTTAATGTCGACGTAAAGATCCAGAGCAAGGTACAGATGGAGCGACTCCTGCTGCACCTGCCCTGCTTAATCCATGAGGCTCAATGTGGATTTATTCCACAGAGAAATAGCATCTGTAATCTGAGGAGGTTTTCGTTGGTCTGGCATGCATGGTTTCTACAGAGGACCCGTATACATTGGCCCTCCTAAATATTGAACAAGCCTTTTATTCCTTATCTTGGGACTATCTGTGGGGCATCCTGCGCAGGGCAACCGTCAGAGACACCTTCTTACGATGGGTTCAGTTGCTCTATACACAGCCCGCAGCCTTACAGGAGTGGGGTGTAACGATTGGTGAGCGCACTCACGTGATCGCCCTGTATGCTGATGATGCCCTGATTTAGTTGAGACAACCTAACTATTCAATTCCCATTCTGTTTGCACTTCTGGCCGAGTTCAGCGAATTATCTGGTCTCATCTTCAACTGCATTAAATCTTTGCTCGGAGGGCTAGTTGGCAGGCATCTGGCAACTCTCCACTGGGCAGACATACCTTGGGTAACTGAAAATATTAGATACTTAGGTATCAGGTTGGCTCACAGAGCTCCCTGCTTCGAGGACCGAAATATTTAGAGAGTAAGGAATAAATTGCAATCATCCATAAGATTTTGGAACACTCTACACTTATCTCTCATGGGTAAAGTGGCATTAGTTAAAATGATTCTATTGCGCCGTTGCCTATATATATTTCAGGGGACACTCTACGAGATCCCCAGGAAGGTATTAATAGAACTGGATGAATTAATCACCAGGTTATTATGGGCATCAGGGAGGAAGCAGGTTAGCCTTTCAACGCTTAAGCGTTCCTGGGGTAAAGGATGACTTGATCTGCCTCATTTGGAACTACATTATTTCGCTGCACAGCTGCAACATGCAGTACACAGTGCAGCAAGACTTGGGAAACCCGTCTGCTTGCAGGTACTTGTAGTAACCTTTCTCTATCTGAGGTCTTTATGATGGGCTGTGGAGTCCTGGCTGAGGTGCCTGCTTTAGTCCCACAGGTGTGCGTGACATGGGAGAGGGTGGTTAAGAGAGTGCCGTGCCAAGCGTCATTCACTTTTGATATGCCTCTGTGGGCCCTTAGATTATTCTCCCATATAGCCAGGTCGATGTCTGTTGTTCAGTGGCATGAAGTAGGATGTGAAACCCTTAGAGACTTATACCCGGATGGCAGGTTCGTTATCCTACCTGAGGCCCTGACTTCATTCGGCCTAGGCACAGGGAAGTTTCTCCAATATGCCAAAATCTCGGCAACAGCACGGACAATTTGGCCATCCTTCCCGGAGGCGCCCCCGGAATCACGGTTCCTGGGAGCCTTGCTGGATTTAGGGGGAAGATGCAAATTAGTTTTACACCTTTATAGGGTGCTAAGAGAGGACCTGTGGACCGGGGAGCTCCTTGTGCAAATTAAATGACAGACTCTTCTAGATTCCCCATTGTCATCAAAGGACTGAGACACTATTCATGAGGGGGTCAGGACGGTGTCATCTAACGCCCGTTTCAAACGAAAACAGTTTAACATTATACATCAGGTGTACATGTCCCCTAGGACTTTGCACATGATATATCCTGTGAGACCCTCTTCATGTCCCAGGTGCAGTCACTGGGATGCAGACTTCATCCATATGATATGGCTGTGCTCAGACATGGTAGGCTAATAGGGCCAGATTCTGACCGCCCTTAATGGGGCCACTGAGTGGAACACCCCTAGAGATATTGGGCAATGCCTATGGGGTTGGGTCCTGATTAAAAAGAAAAATAAACTAAGTAGGAAGTTCTTCCTGCTGGGGCTCATACTGGCCAAATGAAGTTTAGCTATACAGTGGCTGTCCCCAAGGGCTCCAACGCTTTCCGAGTGGAAGACAGACATGGCTGAATAGGCAAATGTAGAGGAGTGCCTTGTGCATAGGGATACTAAACCTGCTGATGATTTGTGGGCTTGGGGGGCCATACTGGCTGATTTGTTAGACCCACCAGATACTCATCCACCATGAACTGTGAAGGAAGTGTAGGTGAGTCCTCATGGAGGGGAGGGGGGATTGGAACCTTGGAATTCGGGGTAGGTAGAACTGGAAAGGGTGGTCTTGGAAATTCAACATGATCAACCACTCATGGTACAGGGCGTTCATCAGGATTCAAGCTGTAGGGAAGTAAGGTGGAATGGATCATACATGTTGCTGGGTGTATATTTTGTGCATACTTGTGATCATCATGTTGAGCTATGTTATCATGTAGTATTGATGATGTAAAAATGGCAATAAAAACCTGTACTTTAAAAAAAATTAAGTAGTAACTGCATCAACTATACTTTTTTTTTAGAACTGTACTAAATATATGTTAGTGGTTTCTAATAGACAGGTTCATAGTACAAAAGCTATTAAGAAGGAGTCCACATTTTTCATTATTACTTTACAGGCAAATTAAACATTACATATAGTCATGATAAAGGAATTTGAAGCCTATCCTAAATCATGAAGTATTCCTCGTAGCCGAGACATCAGAAGTGGAGATATTGAGGGACTGGTAAAACTGGCCCGGGTACAGCAAGACACTCAAAGGGACAGAGAGGCCCTCCAATGTAAGTGTAAGTGTTTATGGTCTCTCAGTAGACACCTATCAGAAGTGCCTTTCTGAGCTGGGTTTTCTTTGATCTGCTCTTACATTTCATTGTTACTTTGAGTACAGAAATACTTTATTGAAGCTGCCCAAGTCTATGAAACACAAAAGGATGATGGACGGAGTGCTGAAACTTTTCAAACACCCACGCCCGGACACAGATCTGGGATAAATCCATTGTTCTTTTGCTTACCATGCCACCCCAGTTTGGACCCAGCCATATGCAAATCAGTCTTGACCCTGCTCCCCATGGGAGCAGTCCAGCCCAAACTGCCAGACCAGGACCTCCCTGGAATGGAAACAAGCATCCTGGGACCAGTTTCGGGGTATCACCCCTCATCAGCCAGGCTAGCTTGAATCCAGTGGCACAGTGAGCAAGGGACCCATGTCTGGGCATACCCTGGCCACTTGGAGCAACTTTAGCAACACACATTTGATTTGTTCTACATTCTGTGTAACATCTGTTCTTTTTGCATGTGTCGCCCTTAGAGGGAAGGTATGCTCAGATGTGGGTCCCATGCTTGCAATGCTACCAGATTCAAACTAGCCTGGCTTATGAGGGGTGATACCCAAAAGCAGTCCCAGGATGCTTGTTTCTGGTCCAGGGAGGATCTGGCCTAGAAGTTTGGGCTTTTCACATCGAGGCAGAATTCTCTACCACCGGTGGGGATATTTCCTTATGGTAAAGTATAGGAAGTATTTAAAAATGTATTAAACTTAAAAAGTAGACATGTGTATGTTAAATATAAATGTACTATTTACCCAGTGGTGAATGCCATATGGCTGGGCCCAAACTGGAATGTCATGGTGAGAAAAAAACTGATGGATTAAACCCAGATCTATGTGGGGGTGAATGTTTTATTTGTTCTATTCAGTCCACCATCCGTTTGTTTTGAAAGTCTATGAAAGCCTCACAGCTACCTCTAAATCCTAGTTTTCTTTTTTTGTCTTTTTTTTTAATTTAAAAACATCTCTCCACTAAGTGCCTGGAGCATTTTTGACTACTTGTGCATTGCAGGATGTAAGGTGTGTACTTGATTTGTCCCAAATAATTACCACAAGAATACTTCTGACTGCTTGCCTTTTAAATTAGTGGATTCTATGCCAAACTAGCCTACTTGTCTCTTGTGACCAGGAACACCAATGGGAAGACACAAGTCTCATTTGTGACTGGCTCTACAGTCTTCCCCAGCCACACCAGTGGCACAAGACTGACCTGTAACTGACCTTGCCGAAAGCAGGTCTTTCATTGGCACAGACCTGACATATGATAGGCTATATCAGTCTTGTTATGGCCATTCAAAAGCACAGGTGTGCCTTATCCCCACTTCTGCCACAACCGTTCTTGTCTTTCAGAACCACTAGCCAATCCATCTTATTTAACAGAAGCCGGTCCAATGATAAGATAAACAAACTGGGCTATTTCTATTCTTTAAGGATGATTAAAAAATTTATTTGGGGCAGCCAGTGGCATCAAATATGAGAGATGCTATGGGATGCACAGTGCAAATTGAGAGGCAGACACTGAATGTAGAAGACTCCTTAAGTAGTTATGAACAGGGCAATTTATGAATACTGTGCAATAAGTGGGTTCGGAGTAATACTGTACAGACAGTGAGTGGGGGAGAAAAACTTTTATGACTAAAGGGCCTATTCATAAACAACACTTTGTTTTACTTTTAGTAGTTCTGCAGTAGTACTACTCACATACCTCAAAATTCTATTACAATCCTATTGGTGTACATTTCCATCTCCACCTTTCCTATGTTTTCGTTGGAGACATCTACACACATGTAAGTTAACTAATTAGCAGTAAATGTGGAAGGTAACAGGGAGTGGTGTACAAATGGAGAATATCTACTACAAAATGGCAGGGGTTTGGGAAAGAATTATGAGGGGCTTAGGAAGGAGTAAGTAGGTGTTTAGGGAAGGACATATAAAAACAAGCACACCCAGAAAAACATAATACTATTGCTATTTAAAAACTAGACTTCTGAAGTTACTTGTGCACCAAAATGACGAACAGTAGTAAGTGTACTTCAACCCAGCCTTGGAGTACATCCAGCATCACACAAAGTCCTTCACAGGTAGTGCACTACGCTCCCATAGAAAATAAAAGAGCATGGACTTAAAATAGAACCCCATAGAAAATAATATTAAAATAAATTACTTTTTACAACTTTTGAAAAATATATGACATTTAATTTATTTCTTCACATTCAATCTGTATTCAGTGTTAAAAAGTTATATATAATTAAAAAATAAATAATATTTCATTGTTAAATATATTCATTAACCCTTTATTGGCTTAAAGATAAAAGTACCTTTCTTTTTTCACAATAAAAGCAATCGATTTTATTCATTGTTTTTGGACCTTTTAACACATACAAAATAAATATAAAAATGTTACTTTAAGTCAATTCTTTTAAAAAGAAAATCTTTAAAAAAGTCATTTTAATTTAATATGTTTAAATACGTAAAAATGTATTTCAAAATTAAGTTAATAGTATAAAGTTATTAATAGTAACTTTTCACATAGAGGCAGAATTCTCCACCACCGGGGTGGATATCTCCCTACGGCAAAGTATAGGAAATATTAAAAAAATGTTTTCAACTTAAAATGTAGATATGCTTATGTTAAATATAAATGCAACTGTACTAATTACCCAGTGGTGATTGCCACTTGGTATTTATATTTAGGTCTGTGTTGCCAAAGGAAAAGCATTTTTTTGTTTTCCTAATAACTTTGGTTCAGTTTGACAAATCTTCATGAAACTTTCCAGAAAAAAGTCTCATCTGCATCAGCATCTTCCTGAAAAGGTTTGAGGTGATTTGTCACGTGGGAGCCAAGAAAAAGGGGAGTCCCAAAACATGTTTTCGCCATCCATTTGTCCATAGGAAACTTGAACAGCGATACCACAAAAACTACTAAACTGATTTACCCCAGATTTGGCAGAAAGCTAGATCTTGGTCCAGAAAGTGTGCTCTTGCTGTAAATCCATTCAGTAGGTTTTGAGCAATTAATGCTCAACAACATTATATATTTCACATCATGTAGGATCCGCAGGGTTGAAAAATCTCAATCTGAAACGTTATTGGCTGTCACCGCATCAGCAATGATGTGGCAGTAGCCTTCCTAGGACTTGGACTCAGCCTGACTCCTAAAAAATAGATTAAAAAAAGTAATAAGGGGGAAGGGTGGGGATACCTCGCTCCCTAGGCCCTGCAAGGCGGGTCCTAGAGACTATGGCCCTCATTATGACATTGGCGGTCAATTCCACTTACCACCATGCCGACTGCATTCAACATAACACTGCAGCGGCGGATATCTGCCAACCATATTATGACACACACACACCAATCCGTCACTATACAGCCACACACACAAGTCCACCAGCCCAAAGGTCAGTGATAAACTGGCGGTATCCAAACCCACACCGTTACGCCAACAGAAGTATGCCCACAACATTATGACCAACGAATCACCGCAGCAGATATTCAATGGCAGTAAACCATTGGGGTACATACCACTGCGCTCAAAATACACACACACATATAAAACAACACCACACTGGACAATTTAAATAACACACACCTGACACACATACACACACCACACCTACACCACTATCAAACACACACCCACATTACCCACATCCCTTTACGACTACAAACCATTGCCAACAGAGAGAGAGAGACAGCAAGAGCACCCACACAACCAGAGCCACATACCACCATCACCTATACACCACCCACGCACCTAACAACACACACCCCAACACATCACCCTACACACCCTCACCCACCCCACTCACACCACACTCATGGCACCACAACAACAACCCAGGTTCTCTGAGGAGGAGCTAAAGGTGATGGTGGAGGAAATCATCCGGGTAGAACCACAGCTATTTGGATCACAGGTGCAGCAGATATACATCGCTAGGAAGATGGAGCTATGGCGGAGAATCGTGGACAGGGTCAACGCTGTGGGACAGCACCCCAAAACAAGGGATGATATCAGGAAGAGGTGGAACGACCTACGGGGGAAGGTGCGATCCATTGCAGCAAGATACCAGCTCGCAGTGCAGAGGACTGGCAGTGGACTCCCACTTCCTCCCCCACAACTAACAACATGGGAGGAGCAAGTCTTGGCAATCATGCATCCTGAGGGCCTGGCAGGAGTAGGAGGAGGACTGGACTCTGGTAAGTCAACTCTCTATCACTATCACCCCCCTACCTGCATACCATCACATACCCCCACCCTCACCCTCACTCCCATCACTCCACCACCTCCCATATACCCCACCATCACAACCCACTCATCCCAATGACAAGCCCTGCATGCCACACCAATGCTTGGACACCCCTCACAGACCTGCATGGACACCTATCACCACAGCATGCACACTAGAGAGAATCACCTAGACCACCAAATAAAAACTCACACAAGACAAAGCTGCCAGTGCAATAACAACCATAGAGAGCAACACACCCATGCACAATATGTCACACACAGAAACAATAACACTGCATTTACATCCCCACAGATAACCCAGCCAATTTCCCCAGTGAAGAGGTGCAAGCAAAATCCAGTCCCCCCACAGAAGATGCCCATGGTGATGACAGCAGCTGTGGTTGCCTGGATCTGGATGACCAACCTGGCCCATCAGGGACCTCCAGTCGATTACCCAGGCACACTCTCACACCACCACAGAGCCTCCCCCCTCAGGAAACACCACCACAGTGCCCACCCAGTAGACCCATACCTCTGTCCCCAGGACGCGTCAATCATCAGTGTGTCCACCACTACAGGGAACCCAGGCCACCCCACAAACACAGGACAATCAGGGACCTGGGGTCTCTGGCAGTGGGCACACAGTTCAGGAGACAGAGGCACAGGACAACAGGGAAGCTGGAAGGACTGCTGTGCAACAGGGGGAGGACCGGCCCAGGGAACCGATCCTCCAGGAGGCACACACCATAATCCTGGGAGCATACCAACATTCCCAGGATACACTGGGCCAGATTCTGAACAAGTTGCAGGAGAACATGTGGCTGCAGGAGGGACAGTTCCTGGGGATCAGGGAGGACGTGACAGCCATCAATACCACCCTAGTCTCCATTGTAGAAGTGCTGGCACCCATGGCTAACAGTATGAGGGAGGCACAGGCACACCACCAGGCCCCTGACCCTAGCCAGACCACTAAACACCCTGCCGCCTACGCTGCCGCTAGTGGACAGGAGGCCCCGCCACAGGACCAACAGGCCACCAGCACCCCTCCCCCGCAGAAGGAGAACCACTTTGAAAATGTTCCCTGCGATCCAGGCAGAAGCCAGAGACCATTGCCAAGACCCCGCCAGGAAATACGACTCTCCTGATTGTCACCCTTGTGTCCCACTCTGTCACCCTGTCCACCTTGAACTGCCATTGCTCCCTTTCCTATGCCCCCTTGGATAATGCACCTGTGATACAAATAGACTGGACTCTAACCTGGACTTTCCTCCATCATCACACCAGCCCATTGCAATACCCACTCTTCTTCAGAGCACTGCAATAAACACACTTTGTTAAAATACAATTAGGGTGTATGTCAAATATTTTCAAAATGTATTCGTTTAACCAGGTTCAAACATTGCAATTCAACTGTACAGTAATGTTTACATTGGAAAGACCTGTAGTTGGCTGCACTGAACACACCACGAGCAATAGTGGGGAACCAACATCTGCAAAAAGAGATACCAAATGGTACAGTGAGTGGGCATAGAAGTAGGAATACACAGCCTGCCCGTGACAATGTCACACATCAAACTGTCAATTATATGTGTACTAACACTGTCTTACCTGTGTCTCATTGGAAGTATTGACAAATAATTGCACTTATGTTGTCCTCATCGTTATCCTCTGCCTCCTCATCTTCACTCTCCACTGGATCTACTGCTGCCACACGGTCAACCCCAGCCTCTTCCTCCTGCAGAAAAGGCACCTGCGATGCAAGACAAGGTTGTGGAACATACAGCATGCCACAATGATCTGGCAGACCTTCTTGGGTGAATAGCACAGGGATCCATCTGTTAGATGGAGGCAATAAAACCTGGCTTTCAGGAGGCCAAAGGTCTTCTCTATAATCCTTGTTCGCCCATGTGCCTCATTGTAATGTTCCTCTGCCCTTGTTCTGGGATTCCTCACAGGTGTCAGTAGCCATGAGAGGCTGGGGTAACCAGAGTCACCTGCAAATATCGAGGGACAACTGTTAGGCACACACTCACCCTTATGGCACACACCATACCCATACACCAACATCCACTGGGTGGGAACTAGGGCTCACTTACTAGCCACACCCTGTGCCTCTGGAGTTGGGCCATCACATTTGGGATGCTGCTATTCCTCAGGATAAAGGCATCATGCACAGACCCAGGATACTTTGCACTGACGTGGGAGATTTACTGGTCCACCAGGCACATCATCTAGACATTCATGGAGTGAAAACTCTTTCGATTTCTGAACACCTGTTCATTTAGCCAGGGGACACACATATGCAATATGTGTGCCATTGATTGCCCCAATGATGTTGGGGATATGTCCCATTGCATAGAAGTCAGCTTTCACTGTGCCAAATCCTCCACCTGCGGGAAAACGATGTAGCTGCACATGTGTTTCATCAGGGCAGACAACACTCTGGTCAGCAATATTGAGAACATTGGCTGTGACATTCCTGCTGCCAAGCCCACTGTCACTTGGAAAGAGCCAGTTGCCAGGAAATGGAGCACTGATAGGATTTGCACAAGAGGGGGGATCCCAGTGGGGTGACGGATAGCAGATATTAGGTCAGGCTCCAATTGGGCACACTGCTCTGTGATTGTGGCCCTGTGAAGTCTATAGGTTTTGATAATGTGCCTGTCCTCCATTGTTGCCAAGTTCACCAGGGTTCTGTACATGTGGGGATGTCTCCATCTCCTATTCACTCGCATTGGTTGCAATCTAGAGGGCAAAAGAATGAGCAGCTGGTCATTATCTCTACATTCCAACCACTACAGTACAATGCATATTGTGATTGCAACATTATTTTGTTGGAGATGTCCAAATAGTGCATGTGTGTACTGTGACGCAGTTAGAATCCATGACCTGCACTTCCCCTGAAATGGCGTCTGCCTGTCCTGTATGGATGGACAGGTGAAAATGAGGTAATTCCGCTGACGTTGTGCGCCGTTGTGGGAGGCGGTCGAGAACCGCTGTGCAACTCCTCATTGGTTATCATTGGGCCCTATGGGGTACAGTAGCCAATGGTGATGTTCGCCGGCGGTGACGGTACACACCGCCGCAGACGTGACCACCATTTTCTATCTGTGCACTCACTTCCTACCTGACCTTCAACAGGAGAGGACCTACACTGCATGTTCTGCTGTGACCTGTGTCTGGAACCGACCATGGCTTTTTTTACTGGGGAAAGGGCCCCTGCCTTCACCTCGGCGGAGTTGGAGCGACTGGTGGATGGGGTCCTACCCCAGTAATGACTGTTGTATGGGCCTCCAGACCAACAGGTGAGTACACCATGAGTACGATGCATGGGGCGTGAATGCATGGAGTGCTGTGAGTAAAGGCCTCATGTGGGGGGGTTGGTGTATGGTTCCTGACCAGTGTTCCACATGTATGGTGGGCCATGTCTGTGCTAATGGGGATGCGAAAGGGCATGGTGGGCCATGAGTGTAACAGGCAGGACGGTTGGACTAATACCTTTCCCTGTGTCTATTTCCCTGCAGGTCAGTGCCCATGAGAAGAAGGGTATATGGCGTGCCATTACCAAGGAGGTGCGGACCCTGGGGGTCTACTGTCGGAAACGGTGGGAGGACCTGAGATGCTGGGCACAGAAGACAGCGGAGGCCCAGCTGGGGATGACCTCCCAACGAGGAAAGGGTGCCCGTCAAACCCTGACTCCCCCTGATGGCCTGCATACTGGCTGCCTATCGGGAGCTAGATGGGCGCTTCGGGGCATCACAGCAGCCACAAGGGGTGAGTACAGTACCCTAATTTACAGCTTACGCCTGGTGGGGTGGTATCTGAGGGGGGGGTGAGCCCTGGGGGTGCCCCTTGGCCAGGCCTGGCATTGCAGAGTAGGTCCCATTTTGGGCACGATTCTGATGTCAATGTCCTCCAACAAAGCTAGTAGACATCCACTACTGGGCAGGGGACTCTGGGTTTCAGGTATGCTGCAATTTGGTTCGATGTCTCTATCCATGGGCTGGTGACTAGCATTGTGACTGGTAGTGCATTGCCTAATGCGTAGGGCTGTTCCCTGTGTGTGAGTGTGTTGTGCACGCCAACAGTTGTGTTGGTGCATCCATTGACCAAGTGTATCCTTTGTCTATTCCCTCCTCCTTTCTGTTTTGTCACCCTGTCCTTATGTGCATTAGCATCATCTGGCGGAGGAGCAGAGGCACCAGCAATGGAGGGAGCTGCATCCCACAGGACCCAGGAGGCTGAATACACCAACGGTGAGGCCACCAGAGGGATGCAGTGCGAGGGGAGCACCACGGCGGAGACAGAAGGGGACAGTTTGGACACGGATACCTCCTCTGATTGAAGCTCCCTGGTGGTGACGGACACCTCTGTGCCCACCCCAGCTATAGTACAGCCGCCACCCCGGTACCAGCACCACCCTTCCAGCAGCCCCTCATCGAGTTTCTCGTGCCCACTTACCCAGGAGGGTGGGCATCTCCTTCACCCCAGGCACCTCAGGCCCTGCCCCAGTTAGCCCTGCTGCCCTGAGTGAAGAGGCTATTGACCTCCTGCGAACCATCTCTGTTGGGCAGTCAACCATTGTGAATGCCATCCAGGGGCTGGAGGCCCAAATGCAACAGTCCAATGCATTTCTGGAGGGCATTCACACTGGCTTGGCGGCCCAACAGAGATCAATCCAGGCTCTTGCCTCCTCTCTGATGACAGCCATTGTCCCTATTTCCACCCTCCCCCTCCAACTTCCTCTTCCCACTCCCATTAGCCTCAACCCCAACCTACCCCAAGCACACAGTCAGACGAGCATGCACCCAGGACAACACATGAGTGGTTCAGGCAAACGAAAGAACCAGACTTCATCCCACAGGCACTCACACAAACACCATCCAGAATCAGACATACCAACATACACTGCCTTCACTGTGTCCCCCTCCTCCTCGTCCTCCACATCCCTCCCAGTTGCGTCTACACTCACACCTGCACGCACTACATCCTCATCCATTACCACCATCACCAGCACACCTATCAGTACACACCCATCACTGGCAGTCACCGCCCCCACATCCATGCACACGTCCCCTGTGTCCTCTCCCACTGTGTCTGTGCCCCTCCACTCAAAGTACACAAATGCAAGCACTCAGACACCCAACAGCCATCCACCTCACAACAGCATCCAACCCATGCACCTGACCTGCACCCAAACACAGCAGACCACCACTCCCTCTTCCTCCACTCCCAAGCCATCTCCCTCTTCCCGCTCCATTGTCCCTAACAAGCTTTTCCTCGCCAACATTGACCTCTTCCCTAGCCCTCCCCCGTGCCCCTCACGTCAGGCCAGGGTGGTCAAAACCCAGGCAAGCACCTGCATCAGGCCCCGGGTAGGTTCCTGGCAGAGACTCGGCTACTTAAAATTATATTTCCTTTCTCCTGGCACGTGTATTCCTATGGAGCCGGATCCCTAATTTAGGACGGTTGACCTCTAGACTAGTGTGATGTACACTACTATAGAGTAAGTGACCGGAGTATTGTAGCTTTACAGTTTTAGACTAATTGCAGTCTTAGTGTGTAACAAAGGAGAAGTGTTGATTTTTTGGTCCTGATGAAGCGTCACCGGATCCATATGGACCCCTGAGGCGCGAAACATGGTGACCCACTTAACAGGGGTGATAGATAAATTCTCTCCCCTCTTTTTTGGTTTTTGACTGTGAGAGTGAATGAGCATCACCTCAGTCTGCACTCTCCACTGTGTTTTAACCTTGACCTAGACTCTACCTCGATTACTAAATAGTGGTAATGTGGTAGGGATCTCGAGCCAATTTTAATTCTAATTTCTTTTTGCTCTCCTGTTTGTGGTGTGCCTGTAGATGGTGCACTACGCACAATTGTTCTCTGGTTTGGGAACTCTTTTTTTGAGAAAAGATCTCCGGCAAAGAGCACCCTTTTGGGGTGCCCGTCCGACATTGCAGCGCTGGTCTGACCAGGAGCTTGTCCAATGATGAAGCATGACATCCAAGTGGATGTGTGAGGGCACTTTGCTCCTAACTAGAGGACTGTTCTGTGGTCCTATATTTTTCTTGCTCATGGAACAGTGTACCCAGATTTATTAAGTATCATAATTGTGAGGCTGTGCACTGGACCATTAATCTCCCAGTCCCTCTTTGTTGTAATATGTGTCCCCAACTACTCCAGGTGGCCACCAGTCAGCCAGACGGAAAGGGTGCCTGCCCCAAGTGCGTCAAGGAAGGGCAAGGAGTCAGTCCCAGCTGCAGGAAGGAAGGGCAAGGAGTCAGGCCCAGCTGCAGGAAGGAAGGGCAAGGAGGCAGCCCCAGCTGCTGGAAGAAAGGGCAAGGAGGCAGCCCCAGCTGCAGGAAGGACGGGCAAGGGGCCTGCAACAGCAGGCAGTAAAGACAAGGGGCCTGGTGCTGGGACTCAGTCGGAGCCCCTACCACCAACCATGGTGGTGCAGCCATCCGCAACTGCAGGGGATGTGCTCAAGCCTCCCCCCACCACTGCCAGCACTGCCACAAGCAGCAGCAGCCCCAGAGGGCAGCCGTCTGAGGCTGCAGGGGATGGGCTGGAGCCTCCCTCCACCACTGCCAGTACTGCCACCAGCACCGCCACCAGCAGCAGCAGCCCAGTGGGCAGCCGTCCGAGTGTGCAGGGGATGGGCTGGAGCCCCCCTCCCACCACTGCCAGCTCCACCAGAAGCACCACCACTGCCACTACTGAGCAGCTGTCAACCCGGGCGGACAGTGTGTAGTCCTGCGTCCATGGGCTGTTGTGCGCCCTTGCAAATCCTGTGGGTCTGACACCAAGGTGAAAGACTGTGACCTTGCACTCCCCAAGATCTGCATCACAGGGCACGATGTCCCCTCCAGAACCAGTGGAGAAGCCATCCACTCACCCCATCCTCCCCAGGATGAAGCTCACAGGGCACACTGCCCCCTTCAGAACCAGTGGAGAAGCCATCCACTCACCCCATCCTCCCCAGGATGAAGCTCACAGGGCACGATGCCCCCTCCAGAAGCAGTGGAGAAGCCATCCACTCATCTCCAGAAGCAGTGGAGAAGCCATCCACTCACCCCCATCCTCCTCAGGATGAAGCTCACCGGGCACAATGCCCCCTCCAGAACCAGTGGAGAAGCTATCCACTCACCCCATCCTCCCCAGGATGAAGCTCACAGGGCATGTTGCCTCCTCCAGACCATGTGGGCAAGTCACCCAGTTGAGAGACTGTGGCCTTGTACTCCCCAGGATGAAGGTCACAGGGCATATTGCCCCCTCCAGAGCATGTGGGCAAGACACCCACTTGAGAGACTGTGGCCTTGTACTTCCCAGGACCACGCACAGGGCATGTTGCCTCCTCCAGAGCATGTGGGAAAAGTCACCCACTTGAGAGACTGTGGCCTTGCACTCCCCAGGACAGAGTAATGGGCATGGTGTCCCCTTCAGAGCATGTGGGCAAGTCACCCACTTGAGAGACTGTGGCCTTGCACTCCCCAGGGCAGAGTGATGGGCATGTTGCCCCCTCCAGGACCAGTGGCGTTGTACCATCTTCCGGCTGAGGTGCCCCCCATTACCCCTGAGGTGCCTGGCTATTTTCGACCTGATGCCCCTGCAGTGTTCTCTCCGTGTTGTTGCAGGAGTGATGTGAGGCCTTGGACTTTGGGATGTGGCCCTGTGGCCCATGAACATTGAGGGCTGGGCAGTGTTCCTTGATTTGTAAATATGTATATACTTTTTTATTTTGATGCATGTATTCCTACTATATTTATCTTATTACACTCTTTTTACTCTATTGTAGTTGTCCTTGCATTATTCCTGAGAGGTACAGGGTGAATTTGTAATGTTACTGCGTCTGCTTGTGTGTATGGTGTTGGGGGTGGGGTGCTGCGTGTTGCTTTTGTGTGTCACCCTCTTTTTCCTCCCCCCTCCCCTGTGTGGTAGGCGGCAGTACTCACCGTGGTCATCTTCTCCGGTGTTGGTGTTCTTAGTGGAGCAGAATGTAGAAGAGCATGGGGAACACATGCAACCCGGGCTCCATGGCAGCGTGGTTCGTCCTTGAGTCTCCAGAAGTGAGTAATTTCCCTTCTGTGCAGTGTTTCTGCCAGGCTTTTGATGTCGTTGGCACCGCCCCGGAAAAGGTGTCGGATTGGTGTGTCATTATACAGTGGGCAGAACATTGTCTTCCGCCTGGCTGTAGGGGGTTACCACCGTGGTGCCTGTTGATCTTGCCCTGGCGGTCGGTGTGTTAAAGTGGCTGTCTGTCTGAGCGGTTTCTGCCGTGGTCATAATTTCATAGTTATTACCACTGGCCTGTTGGCGGTATTACCGCCACAATATCACCGACCACCAGGGTTGTAATGAGGGCCTACATTTGCTAAACTTTGAAAAATCATAACAAAAGAAGTGATTACCATATATTGATGATCATGGTCTTAAAAATGTTATAAAAAGCGGAACTATTTTTGTAAATTGATCTTGAGTTATTCTTCCGTGTGTGTGTCCATAATTATTGATACTGTGAGTACAAGAAATTCTCAGCACATCTCCAAGATAAGCCTAACTGCTCACCCACACTACCACAAAAACAGAGCATTAGGTGGTCTGCTTTTTACCTCTGGATACCAAAGTGGGATTGTTTGGATTTTCTGCATAGTGCACGTCTTTTTCGTACACTAGAGAGCCAACGTCCTACAGGCTGCTGCAATGGGTTGGATGTAGGGCCAGGCAGCAGCCCAGGCCATGCCACCAACCCCACTCCACACACGGCCAAAGGGTTGGCTACCTGTGGGGTGCTGGCCAGGCCCTACTCATGACCCCCTGCTGTGCATAGTCGAAGGCCGTGCACTGCTGCGGGAGCTGTTGGCTTTATGTATAGTAAGGAAATATTACTTTACATTAAAAAACCCTAGGAATTCACTGAAAAAACAAGTTAATGTAACATAATATTTAAGTGAAAAATTCAGTGTTTTAAACATATATTAGACTACTGAAATTCACCAGTTATAGTTATCTCAAGTAGCTATAACTAGTGCCCTAAGGCACCTATAACTTGCTCCCCACCATGCACTGCTAAGTACCCCAATTATTACAGCAATCATGACATCTTCTTTGACCTCATTAATATGTGGGGAAATTCTTGTTGAGCCGTTCTGCTACATCATTGGGGACTCTGTGTCCCAAGATCCTGCTTCCAAGGAGACGGGGCGAAGCCTGAACCGCAAGCGCTAGAAAGCATGTCGGGTACCCCCGCAACACGGGAAATTCTTGTTGAGCTGTTCTGCTGCATCGTTGGGGACTCTGGTGGTCATTCTGACCCTGGCGGTCTTTGACCGCCAGGGCGGAGGACCGCGGGAGCACCGCCGACAGGCCGGCGGTGCTCCAATGGGGATTCCGACCGCGGCGGTAAAGCCGCGGTCGGACCGGCACCACTGGCGGGGTCCCGCCAGTGTACCGCGGCCCCATTGAATCCTCCGCGGCGGCGCAGCTTGCTGCACCGCCGCGGGGATTCCGACCCCCCCTACCGCCATCCAGATCCCGGCGGTCGGACCGCCGAGATCCGGATGGCGGTAGGGGGGGTCGCGGGGCCCCTGGGGGCCCCTGCAGTGCCCATGCCACTGGCATGGGCATTGCAGGGGCCCCCGTAAGAGGGCCCCTACATGTATTTCACTGTCTGCTGCGCAGACAGTGAAATACGCGACGGGTGCAACTGCACCCGTCGCACAGCTTCCACTCCGCCGGCTCGATTCCGAGCCGGCTTCATCGTGGAAGCCTCTTTCCCGCTGGGCTGGCTGGCGGTCTGAAGGCGACCGCCCGCCAGCCCAGCGGGAAAGTCAGAATTACCGCCGCGGTCTTTCGACCGCGGAACGGTAACCTGACGGCGGGACTTTGGCGGGCGGCCTCCGCCGCCCGCCAAGGTCAGAATGAGGGCCTCTGTGTCCAAAGATCCTGCTTCCAAGGAGAGGGGGCAGAGCCTGAAGCGCCAGCTCTAGAAAGCGCGCAGCTCACCCCCGCAATGCGGGACGTGCGCGGGCCATGCTGAGGCAAAGCCCGGGCCAAGGGTGGGACCATCCACGCATGTCATAGCCCAAAAGAGGCCGGGCAGGGCCACCCCCCCAACAACTATAAACATATGTGACAATGGGACTTTGAGGGGTGGTCCACGACCAAAAGTGAGAGTGTTTTTTATACTTTACTTCTTTATATGATTTAAATTCTATGGATAAGGTTGACCACCAGCGACGATCTTCCACCGAAAACTGCTCACACATAGTTGGGGCACCAAGGCAGTAATTGTCGGACGAGTCTTGCATAATATTTCCTGTGGGGGATTTGTTCGCTGGGGAACCATTTCTCATATATCTTGCTTGCTAGTATAGAAGTAAAAGATTTTAGAGTTATAGATGCTATCTCTTTCCCTTTAAAAGGACCATTCTTAGTTACTATAACCTTAGGTAAAAGAAAGCACTCAATGTTGAATCCTTCTTCCAATGTAAAAGAAAGTTCCTCCATATTAAAATATATTTCAGGAGCAATGGGGGTGATTGAAAAGCAAATCTTTAGCGTCGAAGAAAAACTACTGACATCTGGTGATTGTATCTCACTCCTGTCAAGGAACCTTGAAACACAGGCTGATTACAGTGATATTGACAGCGGCACTAGTCTAGAGGCAACTGGGAACCAGGAAAGTAAGAACAGTGAAAACGGATTTGTCCAAAACATTTTGGATACAATATCAGTTCCGGATGATTCCCTGCCCTCACCTAAGCGTCCAAGGAAACCTTTGATAGGAAAGGTGGACAATCCCCCCACTAATAACTTAAAGAAGAATGAGCCAGTAAATATGTCAGGAAGGCAGACATTTAAAAAAGAAACCCAGAGGAAATCCCCAAATAAATCAGCCGAAGCACCCTTAAATCTTCTTGCCAACATCCATGAATCAATAAATGTTTTGAAATCATCGGGCAGGACTTCACTGGACTCTCTTTCAGAACGATTAAGAGCGGTAGAGAGTAACCTTGAGGCAGGTTTAGCACTTATGAAGTCTTTACAGACTGGGGAATTGCATCCCCCTAGAAAAACTCCCACTACACCAAATTTAACTCCAAACCCTAAGAGTAATTTACAACCTCTAACTCTTACTAGAGAAGCTTCTACAGCACCACAATTAATCCCAAATTCTATGAGTAATTCACAACCTTTGACACAAGGGGTAACTATTAGACAACCACAGGTAAAGATTTCAAACAGAGCGTTGCCTTCAGACATGGTGACCAGGCCTGTTTTAAACTCTATCGGGGAGGAGCACACAAGACGGACAATATCTGAGTCCTCTTATACACCAAGTGACTTCCTACATCTGCCCCCCCCCGGAAGCGACACCATACGTAGTGATCCTGGCTAATGCTCACATCCTGGCTAACCAGTACTGGGAAACATGGACAGCTTTGAGGAATAAGTCCCTCAACTCGATAGGCTTGCATTTGGATCCCTGCATGGTGAGGCCCCTCTTTGATGACATAAAAATGGTGAGGAGAATTAAATGGATAGGCACCACCCGGGAATCGCTGGATGGATAGTGTGTGGTTCTTTCATTTAAATCTCCAGAATTAGTAGAGAGACTTATTTGCGAACTCGGGGCAAGGCATGTTACTCATCATGGTATCTCACTATTACCTCTGGGTTACTTTTACCAAAGTCCTGCGGGGCAAAATTTTAGCAGAGTTTGATCATCCCACTTTACAGACTTAACCAATTCTGATTCCACCTTTACTCATAACAGGTTTCAAGTTCTATCACCTCTTGATGATTTAGATTGACTCAGCAGGGCAAAGACAGAGATATCTAACAAGACAGCATCAGTAAAAAACATAGAAGAGGGGCAGATAAGGCAGGAAGAGACATCTAGGATACCAACCTCTATAGCTGCATACGCCCCCGATTATAAACAACTTACAGGATCAGAAGATGGAAATGGTCTTACTTTTTTGGAATGTGGCAGGCTTAAGTAATAAGCTTACCAACCAGGAATGGACACATTTTATTGAAGACTTCCCCTTTTTATGCCTACAGGAAACTTGGCTTGTAAATCCTATTCACATAAATTGGTATAAAACATATCATACGCCAGCAGTATCCTTGGGACATGGTCAGCCAAAAGGGGGTTTATGTACATATAACTCAAATAAGCTTCCCCTTGTCAGGAATCCCCAAGGTGCCTCCTGCGTTATCTGTCAGAATCCCCACGGCTTAGGGTTAAATCATATCTCTGTTCTTGGTTAAACCTTCATGTTTCTAAGTAAACATAATGTGCTGTGTTACACAATTGGTTTTATCAATGCTTGTTTGCTAATGTGAGCAGGTGTAGACATGTGCTTCTAATTAGGTGTGGTGAGTCATCCACATGTGGAAACTCAACTGCTTTCCTGATTGGCTATAAATAGCAGAGTGAAGCATGCCTCCCTGCTTGGCTTTGTTTTGCTTCCTGATCTCAGAATCTGATTTGGCAGTCCAGCCCCTGCTGTCATCCTCGTATTCAGGACTTTTGAGGCAATTCTTTTCTTCGTTCCTTTACCAGCTGACACCAGGCATTCCTCCAGCACTCCGGAAAAGACTGCAGCTAAGTGACTAGTATTCTCCAGGTAGTTTGTTCTTTGCGCCGCGCTTTCCTAGAACAGCTGGTGTATTTCAGACCTCGTATTTTGGCAGAGTGCTTATCTTGAAGATACAAATGCATTTCTGAACATTCTACATTATTATTGTGGTTACTTGCCTAAATGTGCTTCAGGAAATCTGCTTGAGCTCAAGTACTACAAAAAGTGACAGTGCAATTTTAAAAGAGCATTTACGTGACTTTTCTTTCTTTAATAGCATAACTCTCGGATTTTAATTGTGTCATTCATGCCTGTGTTTCAGTTTTGAGGAATTTGCTTTTGAAGGGTTTTTCACACACACACACAGTGAAACCAAACCAAAATTTGTCACCCTAACTGTTTAAACCCAGAGTGGACATTTATATTTCTTGAATTGTTTTTGTTCCTTTTAGTTTAACCCTATGCATGCAAGAAAGTTATACGTGATATAATTAATGCCTTTGTTTGTCTTTCTTGTGCATGATAAGTGCAACCACAGTTCTAATTGTAGTGTGCAACAGTGAATCTCTGTGAAGCCAGCCCTAGTGTTGTAGTAATTATTGTTATCGTACTCAGTTTGGGCTTTTGGTAATGCAGTGTTAGTAATTGTGCCAACAGTTATTATTATCCAAGAAAAGTGCTGGAGCTTTCCGGTGTTCTTCTACCACTCCCGTGCCCATATCAGAAAGAGAGATTCAGTTTCAAGGAAGTTGAGTGCACTAACTCTACTATCACTCTGTCAACAACGACCTGCCTCCCGAAGATACAGGGTGCCTGGCTGGACTGGCAAGATGTGGCAGTGTTTTGTCTCTTTCTCTTCCACTCCCCCTTTCCTTTTGGGACACCTGCCAGGGTTTCTGTGCCTACCAAGAAGTGCCGAGAGGTGTTCCAGGAGGTCAGCGGGCATAGCATCGCCCCTGCAGACATCCTGCTTTTCAGGTGAGTGGCCCCATCTCAACACCCTTAACAAACTTAAATATGCAAATTTCCAACATACATTATCAAGTGATTGTGAGTGACTTAGGTCAGACGACCCAATTAGTTGTCATTAACTTTTACAACAATATACCTACGGGCGAGGTTTCTACTATTATAATACATTGGTTGAGGACCTAGAGAAAGTCTGTATAAAAGCTAGGCAAGAAAGCCTTAATATATGGGGCGGTGATTTTAATATTTATCTTTGTAAGGAACTCTCCAACAAGA